>NC_092829.1:30100928-31496344 GCF_039878825.1 Excalfactoria chinensis | reverse complement strand
TGCAGTGGGTGGCTATGTACGTGTATTTATTCACACGGTAGCATGAATCATGCATGGAGGTCAGTATGGATACTGTTGAAATGGTGCTACTAGAATCATGCTCTTCCGATATCTGTGCAAGGAAAAGCCAGGTCAAATACTGTAGTGGGCACACAGCAAAAAGACATCCATCCGTTTAATTCTAGACACGAATCAATTTGCTTTTGCAGTGATGATTAGCTGGAATGAGCACTGCGATGGAATTCTGCTCCCCACCCGCCCCGTTTTCAGAGCTGCTATTTAGATGAGCTACGGTACTAAAAGAGAAGCTGCAAAGATGCTATCCGCAAACATAAAGGTGAAATAAAAAGTTAAGCATCTGCATTCCCCCCAATGGAAAATGGAGTTCTGAAGAAAAGGGAGGAGGGAGAAGAAAAAGAACTTACCACGCTGCGAGTGAACTTTTCTAGAGAAGTTCTACGACCTTGCTCATTCTCTGGCTTACCGGGGAAAAAAGCGGGGAGAAAAAAAATACAGAAAAAAAACCCTTCAGCTTAAATGCAGTTTTTCAAAACAGCAGCAAAATATAAGGAAGCAGCGAGGGGAAAAAAGTTTAAAAAAAAAAAAAAAAGTAAAAAGCAGAAATCAATGTTTGCAATAGCAAACATAAGAAACCAAAACCCCTTACAGAATGAGAGACATCACTACTTCTGCTCTTGGAGAATGTCACTTTTCCTCCCGTGAGTTTTTTGAACGGATCAAACAGCGTCTGTGCATTGCTGTGTCTCACAGCTATTGGTATTGATTTCATGTTCATTGAATTTTCCTTCTGTAGCTGTTTGAGCTGGGACCTCTGATTCTGGTTAACATCTGCCAAACAGCTGATTGGAGACTGCCGTCTACTTACTTCAAGAGATGAAAAAACACAACTTTTACAACATTAAAAAACAGTGTGTGAGTGAATACAGTGCTGGAAGGAAAATCTTACCGAACTCACTGCCAGGGAACTATGTACTCCTCTACTTATCCAGAGGATACAAGCAGATTTCCAGTACAGTTGGCTACCTCAAAACATGAGATGGTCTATGTATGTCAGTGCAAGGCCATGGAAAGACACAAGCCAATTTGGGGCACTGGTATTTTTCTATTTGAGTACAGGACTATTGGTATGCAAAAAGACATTCAACTTCACTCCAAGAAGGCAAATGTATGTATCATGGCTCTATTAATGTATCCATGAGAAGTCTGTTCACCATCACATTTTGCTCATTTGACAACAGGGAGATCTAATTGTCATTAATAAGGAACTAAATAATTCATTGTCATGTTTGTTAGCGTATCTAGTAGAAAAAATTGTTATGGAGCTGAGAAAAAACTCAATAATGTGAAGCAAAGCTCACTGCAGTCAGAAAACTGTGAGCATTGGTGATTTCCAGGAGAGAAAATTATTTCAGTACGGTGAGTTGGTGAAATGGAGATAATGTGATGGAAGTAAAATGGCAGTGAAGGGAATAAGAAGCTATTTTTAAGGGAAAGCCACAGTTATGAAGGTGCATGATACTGCATTGGCAATAAACATTGCACTGGAGCTCCTCATCAGATGATGTATTAAAATGCTGAGAGAGTGGCAGCTCATCACACCTTGTCTCTGAGACCCAAAGTGAGAGATGGGTGGGAAGGGAACAACAAGAGGAACAGCAGAAAAATAGGATGAGGGGTCCCTTAGGAAGAGACCCCACAGAGACCTCTGCCAGAGAGGTAGAGGAAATTCCAGCAGGAACCTCTTTTCAGCAATGCTCTCACTATGATCAAGCTCAGCTTTTCCTGTAGATACAGCACATATTGTGGCCCTGCTGTGGGGACAGGGACATCGGTTCTCATCCTATGCGACATATCACCTCAGCCAGTGCTGAGGACAGAGCCAAGGCACACACTGGGGTACAAGACAGACTCTGGCTGGTGGGGAGGCAGGGACAGACCCTGGCTGCCGCCAGGACAAATGCACAATTTCGCTCAGGGAAATAAACACCTCGACAAAAGACAGGGCTCTGCTAGGCTCCATTGAGCAAGGTACTTGGAGTCTGCAGCATTGCATTGCTGCAGGCTGGAAAACTGGCCCATTTAAGCTGAAGCTTTGGAGTGCTCTGGGGACAAAGGAGATCAAGATGATGAACCCAGTCCACATATTTCTCCCTGTACCTGCTGCTAGACAGCAGTGTCTTTGCTTTTGCTGCAAGCAAGGTGATGCAGCTTCTAGCCTTGAACAAAGGCAGGGTGGTGGTCCCCAAAGATGCTGAGCACCTCACTGTGTGTCAAGAGCTCATCTAGCACAAGTCACTGCATGCGAGGCCCTCTTCCTACCGCAGCTGAGGATATTGTAAAGAAGCAGGCACAGGTCACCCCAAAGCACAGACGTGTCCCACAGAAATGCCTTGCAAGCACAGGCTGCAGCAGCACCGCGCTTTGGCATAGGGACAGCAGGCTGGGACCAGCTGAATGGAACAATCATCCCCATAGCATCCAGCTCTGAGTCAAAGTGTGACATTCTCTATTAAAATAAAAAGCAGCTGAGGCTGGCTGGCTGCAGAGCGATGAGCTGGCACAAGCAGATTTCCTGGCAGTGAGCAAGGGTGCTGGTGCATGGCTCCCCAGCTTCTCCTGCCTGCATCCCTCCAGCACAGGAAAGGAATGATAAACAAAAGATTATGGAAAAAAAAATAATTAGGAAAAGAGGCAGGCATTTCTCCCCTGTGAACACATCCAGGTCCATCCCAGGAAGTGTCAGATGAGACTGTGGAGTCCAGAGGTGCAGCACAATGGCAGCATTTGCACAAACACACACTGCTACTGCAGAGTGCCACATGCACAAGCCCAAGTCAGGCAGTCCTTGTAGGTGCAGAAGGGAAGGGGGCCATCCTTGCCTGTAAACACAGTAGCTAACAACAAAGGACACGAGTGTTTGGATAAAACATGAAACCACCACCCCTGCTGTAGATGAACACAAGTCAGACCAGGTAGGTGCTGAAAAACAGGTCTTGTCAATTAGACATTCACTAATTACTGATGTTTTCCTCTGAGTTTTTCTTTTTCCACAATTAATTATTTATCTAACCATCCTGATTTTAAGTTCCTTTGTGTGGATTCTGCTGGCAAAGAATGGCATAAGAAAATATTACGAAAAACCAGCTGACACTAATTGTTAAAAGTAATTAGGAGAAAATTGCTCTGCATCTTTATAGCATTCAAGCCAGTCCTGCCACTGAATCACACTGGTCATGTGCACCCTGATGGGACCAAGCAAGGATGGCATCTGCAGTGGGAAGCAATACAGAGAATCAGGACAGAAGCTCTGGATAAAAGCAATGCTTCATAAAGCATATGCTGAAAAAGTAGCCTGCCCCTCCTGGCATGAAGCTCACAGCCACCACCTTGCTGACATTTTTGCCAGCGACTTGAAAAGGAATCAGAAAATGCATTCAAAAGCTCAGTCCTCTGAACTGCAAGTCTGTGAAATTCCTTCCTTCCCTCCCAGAATTCATTTTGTTGGCTACTGAAGGAGAAAACCATGTGTTGCAGAGGGATGCTGCTGCACGAAAATGAAGGGTAATCACTTCCCTGACACCGGTTCAGGAAAAGGCTAGAAGCATGTCCCCAGCTTCTCAGGCAGTCATTTATACCCGTCCAATGGGAAAAAGCAAAGGGCATGGACAATGCTACCAAATGGCTGAAAAAGTATGTTGTTGTGAACACGGGGAGCTCACCGTTCCGTGCCAGCTGATGAGGACAGTCCTGCACCAAATCCTACAAACACCAGTCTGTGCCTGCCCTGGTGTGATGAAGCTCATTCCTGCAGCTCTGCAGCTCCTGCGAAATGCTCCCCTGCCTGTGGGAAGCCATCACATGCCAGACAGGAACACAGGAGCTGCAGCAGTTCAGCTATCGATCAAGATGGCAGTCAGGTGGAGATGCCCACCAGCATCACTGCTTTGTCTTCTTTTCATGCACAGTAATGGAAAACACTGAGGTCTTTCCTGCTCCTTTCACAGAATCAACAAAGTCAGAAAAGACCTTCAAGATCATCAGGCCTCGCAATCAGCCCCGTGCCCTCTGCCTCACTCACTAGGAGGCCAGCATGGAGGTGGTGAATGGGGACCAGGCCAGGCGCTCAGCCCTTCTCCTCCCCAGTACGCTGCTTCCAGTCACGCCCATGCCAGAGGCTGACATCCTGCTCCCTACTGAGCACCATGAATCTGCAGGATGGAGGCCAATAGTATTGTGGTTGTAATAATGACATTGTGAAGAACAGAGGGGAAAAAATCCAAAACAAAATCACAATAACAAACAATGTATGCCTGGTCTGTATGCAGCCTACGTCCTCTGCTACCACGTAGCAGTTGTGCAAACAACACATCCCTTCTAGCCTCCCCAGACCTTCTCATAATTCTGTCCTTGTGTCTCAGTCCTGACCTGGAACTTCTCTCTCCCTCTTCATTACTGCACTCTCAGAGCAGGGAGTGGAAGCTCACACATGCATGGTTATTGTACACTGTGGAACTTACAGCATTATCCAAACTCCAAATCCCAGCACCAAGAACATCAAGCATCTTCTGAGGCACTAAGGAAACCCTGAGATGTCTCCACTGAGCAGGTAGCCCTTATTCTTCCATTTGACAGAGAACAGAATATGAAGCAGAGTAAAGCTGAACTTTCTTTTCCCTCCAAGACCACACAAGAATGTAAGTGGGGGAACCAAAGGATGCACATAGATTTTCTGGCTCCCAGTCCTGTGCTTTAGCCACACAGCAGCCTTTCCCTTGTCCTGCCATCTCAGCTTACCATGGTCCAGTGCTGCAGGGCTGAAGATGCTAACAGACATAAACACACCGGGAAATATTCATGCGTATATATAAGCCATAGGCATTCATGTACTTTGTGCACACAACTCTCTTAGCCCGAGTCCACAGTGCTGTTCTTTCAAAAACTTGTATTTTCTGTAACGTAAGTAATACTGGTATTACATAGAGGCAGCATTAGGACACTGTCTGCGGGATAAGACATATTCATGCTCCAGACAGACATACCTCATCAAGCCTTGAACAACTGCAGTGAATTTCTGCTCGCATCAGTGAAACCAGGACTTTGTGTGCAGGCTCTAAACCAAATCCTCCACCAATGCAGGCTTTGACATCCCACTATGTTTCCTTTCTTCTGCTTTCCAGATATTTAGAGGAATTTTAAATGGATGCTTCTCAAACCTGCACCAAAGGCCCTCATGATCTTACCATGCAGCTCAATGCACAGAAGCTTCATGTTCTTTCTGTCAGCATTTCTGTACCTGTGCTGCCTCGAAAATGCTCACTCACTCAACACAATGTGACATCATTGCTACGAGCTTGGCAGATTCTGGAGTAACATCAATTCCCCCCCTGCATAGAATGAAGCAGGTGAACAATGCATCTACACAGAACTACACACTACTGCCTTTTTTTGCACCTCGCTATGTTTACTTGTGCACCCACAGCTCTTTCTAACAGAAACTTGATTCTTACTTTCACGGCTGTGTTAACATGACACCAAGGCCTGCTCCTCCGGCAGTTTGTAGGGGGATGAGGATGTCATGCTGACACATCCAGGCCTTGATCTGACAGCAAACAAGGACTGCAGAAAAAAGCCTCTGGTTTGAATGGGCTCAGCTGGGAGGAGAAAACCCTTTTGCTTTGAAGCAGATGAACCCTCATGTGTTCAGTGGAGGGAGGATGGGGATGGCATGCCAAAAGCAGATAGAGGAGAGGATGGCAAAGGTTTTTATGCTTTATACTATCAGAGGACTTTGCCTTGCACTTCCTTCTTTCCCCACGACCTCTGAACTCTAAGTAGACCTAACCTTTTCAAACATAAGCAGCACAGCACGGTGCTGTCTCAAATCAGACATTTTGAAACAAAGGGCTGGCTGCTGCCCTCCATTACTGGCCCCAGTCCACTGCCTGCAGTCCCAGGCATAGCGGACAGAGGGGTTTGTCTCCTTTTGTCACACTGCGCATGCTTTCAGGATGCACAGTGACAATCAGGACAAAAATACCACTGGGATTTCATGGTATTGTGCCAGTGCAACGTAATTTGGCAGCACACAGAGAATGCAGCAGAAAAACAGCAGGGAAGATGGTGATGGGAAAACCCACGCTCAGGCTGTAGAAGCCAGTTTATGAGTGGTCCTGGAAGTCAAACAGAAGTGAGACATACACATGTGTATATGCATGCAAACGAACACACATGGACACACAGACTTACAGGAGTCAGGAGGTGCAGGAAGCATCGGAACACAGCCACTAGTGCAGAGAGCTGTAGGTTACCTCCCAGCCCCTCAGAAAGCATGGACATTTGGGCAGGAGCTGCCACAACGCCAGGTAACCACTTCTTTGTTACGCTGAACTGGGGGTTCCTGGTAGAAATGCTGTGCTGGCAAAGCACACATGGGTGCCAGCAATGCTAAAGAGTTCAAAATCAGTTGACCTGTAAAAAATGTGGCTGAAACCCCTTAATTGCTGCATGGGTTGCAATTATTTCCTGTCTCTAAGGAAGAACCATCATTTTTTTTTTTTTTTTTTTTATGGCAAGAGCAAGGGAAAATGAGAATGGAAATCACTGTAGGGCAGTCTAGAGGTAAGGCATCCAAAGGGAAGATCATCTGGTGAGGCTGTGGAGCTGAAAAGCAGAATAGGTGAGATCTGAAAGACCAATTAATAGATTGATGAGTTCTGCTTCTCAAACAGACACCACCTTTGTCACAAGAAAAAGGCGATGTGGTTTTAATTGCCTGCACTGCATTTGGGAGACTTTTGAGCAAGACAAGCAAATTTCTTGTTGCTTTTTTTTTTTGGTCTTGGGCCATTCTGCTTTCCCAAAAACATGTGCTGAGGTTGTGCATAGGGATGCCATACCCTGTGCCCCTGGTGAAGAAAACAAAAGTTGTCGTTAAATGATTTTTTTAAAAAAAGAAAACAATATTTTCATTTTCACACTAGCAGCAAGCAGCAGGCGAAAATCAAGAGGTGCAAATAGATGCAAGCATGTCCTTTCCAACAGATACCTTCTTCTTTGCCAGCAATAAGTCCTGGTAAGCATTTGAACGGAGGAAGCGCGCATAGCTGTCACTCTTCATCAACTTGTAAATGTGCTCCTGTGGGACAGGAGGAAATGAGAGACAGAGAATTGTTATCAAACCTCATTTAGACATCACAGAGATTTAAAACACAGTGAATTAGAAGGACGAGAGACTGATCAAAGTCCTAATTAAGTCTGCTATTATCGATTATGTGTGTTGTGGTGGCATACAGGAGGTCCATCCTGGGGCAGGACCCTGCTGTGCTTGGGGCTGCATAAACACAAAGCAAAAAGATGGCCCTCACCTCAAAGGCTGGCACATATTATTCAGTAATCAGTGTTACTCTGTAATGACTACAGCTCTCAGAAATCCCCAGATCATGAGCAAGTGCCTAGCCAGGCTGAAACTACTGGGATGTCTCAGGAAAGAAGAAATAAATGCCAGAATTTATCCCATAGATTAGGTTTCATTCTACTACTCATAGACACTTGCACTATCACCCCACCCTCTAGTTATAGTTCATGAAGGGGAACAGATACTTGAACACATTTCATTTCCACTTAAGTAGATGCCTAGAACAAACCAACCTATTCACATCCTGAAAAAGCCTTTACATCTCTCTGACTGCATGTGAAGTTTATTGGACAAGTACACACATTTGCACCACATTATAAAGTTATGACAGATGTGTCCCCTCCATAGGGCCTTCTGTCTACTATTGAGTCAAACTGCTGATATTAGTTTGCTTGGAGGACATCCCCTGCCTATGAGCATCTTCACATTTACAAAGGAGCGTTCCACTACAGCACAACCTACTCTTTTCCACTGCCTTGCTTAGTTTTACTTACCTGCAGAAAATTCCTTGATTCCATCAGCTCTTCTCACAATTGTCTAATTGTCCTTTCATTCGTAAATGGATATTATCCCAAACATCAAGAAAATCAGATCAAAATACTTTGGCCCATTAAGGACTGAGATTACGTTAAAGGAGCACAGGCACCCAAGACATTTCTCTTAGACTTAGAAGCATTCTTACAGAGTTAATGAACAGTTTTATCTATACTGATTTATACAACATAAAATATCCTCTCCTGCCCTATAGCCATTGCTGTTGAAACTTCAGAACAAGCAACCCCGACACAAGTCACAGAGTTTATTTCACAGTATTAACGAGCCAAGCAAAATTCCCTTACCTTCACCATCACTGGCAATCTGAGATGACCTGTCTGTACAGAGAACTGCCTCATTCAGCTTTCTTGTGCTATTCAGTGCATAGTTCTAAGAGGGGCATAACTGCCACTGGTTTTTACTGAGATGCACAATAAAATGCACACTTTGAGCTACAACCTGAAGTGGAACACTTTTAACCAGTTAATTTCATTTCCACAGTTGCTTTCAACCCTGTCAAACCCTCACTCGTATGGCATTATCTAGATGAAATACAGCACAAGATTTTGCAATAGAAACGCTACAATACAGTCATATAGCAAGCTTAACCCCTCTCACTGCAGGAAAAGAAACAGAAGTGAGGGCACAGCTGCTCACTAATCATCTACAGCACTGCCAAGGACTTCCCACCTAGCTGTGGGACACACCTATTTATTCAGGGCAGAACAAGCTAAGCATGATCTGAACTGAGGACAGGGAACGTAACGCATGTCAAGGGTATGGTCATCGACAAGTTTGTATTTCTCTGGAATGAATTATGATTTTCAGCATCGGCTCACTCTCAAACACCTCAACAGAAACAATTCAACAGGAGTAGAAATTGACATGAGTTAATTTAAATCAACCACATGGCAAACAGTTCAGCCATACTGTTATCTCTTAACTTCTCTGAAGGAGACTGTCTCCTACTAATGCATTCTTCATAACTAAGCGGGGAAAAACAACCCTAACTTTATAACTAGAATACTTTCTCTTTCCTCCTCCATAACTGTGGGGCAGCTGATGAGTACCTGAGGCAGGCACGCTGCAGTCCATCAGCAGCAATGAGTCACAGAGGTCTCTCAGATCCTCCCTCTTGCTGTGATTGTCCCCCAGTGCCAGCGCACCCGCAAGGCAGGGTGCTGGTGGGAGCAGTGCTGAGCTGGAAAGGAAGGGGCTAGAGAGCTGAAGGCATTGCAGTGGGCAACAAGGACATTTTGGTTGACATTTTGATAGACAGCTGACTAAATTGTTGACTACCTTTGGATTCCAAATGGTTTCTTAACTGGTCAGATAACAAAGTCTGCTCTGAAAGGCAAAAATAACATTTCTGGAAAACAGAGTTCAATTTTCATTGCAACACAAGCAGATCACATTAGCTGTTTGCACACAAAAGAAGAACAAAGCAGAGCAGAAAGTGCTGGCTATACAACCCTCCAGCATGCCGGCAACAACTATCAGTCTTACTCATGTCAAGATAGCTTCAGATATTTGACCTTAAAACAGTATAAACTCAATATCTGACTGTTGAAAGGGGGAAAAATTACTTTGACCCTGAGATGAAACAAACCACAAGCCGATGTCTTAGCTGAGGCCACTCTCTGAAGAAGCGGACTGCTGCATGCTCATCTCCACTGCCGCCCTGGGTAGGTAGCTGGTATGCAAGATTTTCTCTGCTTTTCACATCCTGGAATCACTAGGCAGCAACCTTGCTACCTTTCAGCTGTTCACCAGCGACATAATCAAAGAGGGAATTCTTAGGCTTTGAATGCTAATGAAGAAAGAAGGTTGGGCATAGGGAAAGGGAAGGACATGCTTCAGATGCAAACTTTACAGCTTAATTGCAAGAATTCAAAGGGCTTGCTTTGAAGAAGTACTGGAGGCACAAATGATGCACTGATCATTTATTTTATAGCGCTTCACTTTTGAAGCACCTAGAGAAAATCTGAGCCAGCTGCTCAGGTCAGCAAAGACTGCCTTCCAATTTGCAACAGTCCAGGACAGCTTACATTGCTGCAGCCAACTCCCTGCTGAGACTGCACCACAAAGCTTCCTGTAGAACTGTGGCTGCAGTCCACGTACAGCTCAGTTACACAACAAACCGAGCTGCAGGACAGGAAATGTTGGTACCTGGGACATTTGCTCTGATCCCTAGCCTACTTCATCCTTCGTCACCAAGCTGCTGCTATACCTCCTGCAATCTGTAACTTTCTAGGGAGAATTTATAGCTAGCATTTAGCAGCTCCTAATTTCTTAAATAAATTGAAAGCTACTAGAGGTTGAGCCACTGAGCATAATCTTTTGAGGCAGCCTGAGCAACGGGCATATTAGCAGAGGTGCGTGCACAGATTTAGCTGCCCTGTGCAACATGTGCAAATTGGCTTGTTCCCTTGCATCACGGATTTTTAACTCACTTGGGATCATTGCAACCCGCTGGTCTCTCACTTTCTAATTTACTGAGCAGCTGCTTTCATTCTTTATCACACGGTAGAGAGGGAGCATAACTTCACCAAAGACTGCAGCCAGCATCTCCTGTGATGCACCTGACACGTACGCATGCTCCAGGACACACCTGAGGCTGCTGGCAATAAATTCAAGCCCTCTTATCCTTATCCTAATAGAACTTTGCATTCTATAAACTTGCTTTTTACAGTGGAATGAGCTCATTATTACTGGCTCCCTGAATACACAAACCAAATTAACTACTGGTGTGATTTTTAACGGTTCCCTCACAGTACTCCTGCAAACAGAGTGGGCTTAGTGCTGACCATCATCAGTGGTGCTCCTGTGGTCCTGAGCCAAGGTGCCAACCTTCTTGCTACCACCACTGCGTGTCAAACAGTAAATTTCAAAGGGGAAAAGGCTCTCATTTCTGTGAATTAGCGAACAGAGGAACCAGACACGTAAACCACAGAAAATGCCTCTTGTACGGTTTTACATGTAACCTCAGCTTCAGCGGAAGTGTAGGGAAATAAACGCTGATAAGCTCCAGCATCTCTCAGCTTGTTTCCATTCATAAGCCCTATCTCTGGAAGGAGATGAAAGACAAGCTCTGCAAATTTTCTTGACAAAAGGGGAATAGGGAGAAAAAAATAGAAAAAAGCTTGCAATCCAGACGGGAATGTGGGAGGTGGCTGAGATAGCAGAAACGCCTCAAAGCTGCACTTGCTTCAAACCAATGTGCTGCAACGTGACCGGGGCCCTCTTCCCCCCACAGGCAAAGCACTGTGACCCTGAGGAGAGTGCGTAGCAGCTGAGCAGGACCTTGGGAACACTGAGAAATATGTGGGAAAATCTGAATGACAGAAAAATAACAAAGCAAACTGGCTTGCACAGAGCACCTGGTAGGCCTCTGGAAGCTTGTTGAGAACATTTATTTTCAGCAGATTATCTTGGTTCTTTTCCCTGAAATATGCACGTGATAAAGTAACCATGTTGATGGCTAAACATAGCCATTGCTAGTCTCACCTCTTAGCCACTGCAATATTTTGTGACAAATCTGAAGCAGGTTTTGGGGTTGTGAAGGCCAAGCATAATTTCCTCATCACCTCTGAATACCAGCTTGATTCCAGCAAGCCCTTAAATTTTAACTTGCTGAGGGAAAGTTTTCTCTGCTTGTGCCTGAGCACAGTTCTACGCTTGGATAGTGAGTGGGATGAGGGGGAAATACCCGATTCTTTGCTCATCTCAAGCCCAGGCTTCCCACTCAGCACACTTGTAGCCTGTACTAGGATTTTACACCAGATAGACACTAGATAGATAGACAGTTGTTGAGAGTCACCTGAGCCCCAGTGTCCCACTTTGCCACTCAAAAACAGGTTGAGAACTGCTCGCTGTAGCTATCCCACTTGCATCCCTTCACCCTGCCACCAAGACCTAGCATTATAATAAGGCATTTATGGACACCTTTTTATGTTGCAAGCAGGCAAACGCAGCAGCTGCCCCTGGAGCCAGCTGCAAGGGATATTTGCAGCATGTCAGACAAATCCATTTGAACACAAGCCCCAAAGCAATATAAAGCAGCAGAGAAAACAACTAAATAAACAACAGCAAGCCATCATGAATGTTCTACCTGTGCACTGGGGGAGAATGTTCTGCAGATTCACGCATGAGAGAGCAGAGCCTCACTGAGTGCCTTGCGGCCTTCTCTTGGAAGGGACCACAGAGGCCAGCTGAGGCCCTGCCGGGGGTCTGTATCCCAAAGGGATGTCCTCGCTGCACAAAGAGGATAGGGGAATGAGAAAACAGGGTGATGCCATTCTGAGCATGCAACGAGCAACTGCTGCACCTTGAATTAGGCACAGGAAGCCATAGCAGCTGCTGGCAGACACAGTGAAGATGAGGCATGCTAAAGACCTTCACCCCTCAATGAGCTCAACTGATAACATCAGTGTGGGAAGGAGGAGGGGAAACATGGGGTTTTCACCCCAGTTCCCTTTCACGTCTCCAAATCCCTGTTCATTCTGGTCCCGGCACATAGCACTGTGTCACTCCCAGTGATGGTGTGCTGCCTTTTTGATCAACCAGCCCACATTAACCAGTGGTGCCCAGCAGCACTGCCACCTAGTACAGCTCTTGCAGTTACTGGAGTGCTGTGCTTACCTGATTTATAGTTTAGAAAATAAATGTCTCAGGTTGGTAAGTGACACTTAGGGGTCTTGGCCTGAGTATGAATTGCTCTGGAAAATTTGAGCAATATCTTTTTGGCCTCTCTGAAGTTATTTAAGTGACAAAATAATTTACACCCACAGTTTTAGCTGGCGTATTTTCTTCACACTCAACCAAGTTGTTTTTACTACTACAGGAAAAAAAAAAAAAAAGATGAATAATTATACTGTAACACAGACTAACCTCCTTGCTAATCTAAAAATCATAAAATCTCTCTTTAGACCCCAAATGAAATTACACCACGCACAGCAATGTGGAAGAGCTTTAGCAGGAGAAATCACTGTAAGCAATGAGAGCTCATTTTGAGTAATACACAGAAATCCTTTGTTTAGCCCTGTAGATACAAAGTTAGAAGCCTAATGTAAATCTTTTGTGCGAAAGTGCATTGATAAAAGTAACACATCAATTTAGCCCCAGCTCTTCTGTAAATGGGTGAGACAACTGGTTTGCTTCATACCTTCAGAGGTACAGAAGGGGCTGCAGTGCTGCTGGGGCAGACGCACTGCAGAAGGCAGAGCCCTGCCAAGCACCATGCAGTTCAGGGGTCAGCTTGGTACTGCAGTAGGATTTAGTCCTAAATATAGCAAGGGCTATCCAGGGAGACCAGAGTGGGCTGCTGGGAGTCTAACACTGTGTGAGCAGCTTTAGGTTTTGAGAACAATGATCGTGGCTAAGAGGCTGATTCTCACAATGTGGGCCAAATCCTGGCTACTGGCAAAAAGCCCAAGTGAACAGGTTTTGCCTGGGAGGAGGGGGACAGTCTCATGTAACACCTGGAAAACTGGTATCCCTTTTCCAAACAATGCAGTACCTAGGAGACACAGCAACAAAGATGGCTTTTGCACTTCTTAAACATGCTGCAGTACAGCCATGAGATGAAACTACTCAACTTTTTGACCAAGATCTTTGTAAGGCTGTCCGTAACTTTTCCTTACTTCATTTTCTAGGGACATTCCTGCCAAACAGCTGAGTTCTGCCCTGGGAAGGAACATGCAGCATCCTTGCTACAGCAGAAATTAAACTGGGGCAATCTATGTCCCTTAGGAGACAGTGACAGCAGGATGCAGCCTTACAGAAACAAGCAGCATCCAGTACCTGAGTAAAGGTGGTGATGCTGAGGTAGGTATGAACCAATCTTGCTTGGATGCTGACACAGGGAATACATCCTGGATACAGAAACTGCCTTCCAAGTCTTGTAAGCATTTTGGCTTTGCTGCTATATCCCCTTGGGCAAGCCTTTAAAAGGTGACTGAGCTCAAACTTTTCAAGTCCAAGCTACAAATACTTGTCAAAATCTTATATCTGTTTGCAGATCAATGCAATTCAGACAGCACAAGATCAACACTCACACCTGCTGTGGTCTGAGAAGGAGAGGTGAGAAATGCATTGCTGATAAATCTCCCTATAGATTTTATTATTGTTATTATTATTTTTTTATTAGAAAGATGAACTCCGCAAGAGACAGCAAGCCTTAGAACAATCTGACTGCAGTGTTCCTGCAGTATGTGGTTTGGGCAGGTGTGGAACTGACTTATCTGTAAGACTGCTCACTCACAGTCCACAAGAGGTGGACTTGTGGAGTCCTGGCTGCTCAGGAGGAGAGGGATGCATTTGCAAGCACTTTTGCTCACTACCTGGATGAAACAATAATGTCGACTACATCCTGACTTTCACATGACCAAGAAAGGCTCTTGCTTTGCAAGAAATGGATGTTTCTTGCAGCTCAGATGCACAGTGCTGGCACAGGGGTCACAGAAAACCAACCTGAATGCTAAATTCAATTTTTAAGCAAGCCAGAGTTAGGAGATGCCTGGCAAAGACAGAAGTTGCTTGTTAAGACATTCTTTCACAGAACATGACTATTAAGGCACAAAAAAAAATCAAAAAAAGACAAAATTAAAAAAACAAAAAGTACCTTCTGATGTGCAGTGTGTACATACATTCAGGAAAGTTCATTTCATTCAGGAAAGTTGTAACACTTGCTATCTGCTCTTATACTGACCCTGCTTCAAGTCTTTCATTTCCTGCTTTGTGCAGTACCAGACACACCAGCATAACCCTCCATGATCACCTTCCTATTTTTGTTGCAGGCATCTAATTGCTCTTTTGGGTGCATCTGTGGGATTCTTGGTTTTAGATTCAGTTTAGGCATAAGTTGTTCTGGGAAATCCACAGGGAAGGAACTTGCATTTTTGTTCGTACATGTAACAAATGCACAGCAACAGTGAGATTTCTGTTGAAAGCTGCATCTACTGGAGAGCACTGCAAGGGAAGATTTTCCTCTCCAAACCCACAGATTCAGAGCCAAAAGGGAGAAGAAAATAAAAGCTAAATTCTTGTGAAGTTTGTACTTTTCATAGGCAGCATCAGGGTTCCAAAGGCCTGCAAGAGGACTGGGCACTGTGTGTGTATGTGCACGCACATGCTGTGTGCACACCCCAAAGCAGTGCTTTCAAATCCCTATGGTGCAAGCTGAGCAGCACTGGCTCAGTACCACTTGAGCCACCTTCAGGGCAGGGTGCCTGGGTCTGCCCTATGCCCCCTCTGACTGCCCATATTGCCAACCAGAACTGCTTGTTTTTCTATCCCAAGTTACTATCCTTGACAGACATACAGGTAATTGGGGTGACTAGGTAAAACTTAAAGAAAATAACACTAATCTTTCCTTGAGTTCTTACATGAAAGGTGATCCAGATGCATACAATGAATGATTATTTCACGTTTTCCTTCCGTGCTGTGATTTAGCTCAACATCTACAAAAGGAGTTCTGTATGCTTGGTGAATAGGCACCATGCATATACTTCTCTATATGCTTGCTTTCACATCCTGTGCATGCTTGAAAAAACAAAGTCAGTGAGAGAAAGGTCACCGCTTATTTTCCCTTCTTGGTAGAAAATGGCATTCCATTTCCAAGAAATCCTTGCTCTCACTTGGAGTTTGTTTTTCAATTCAATAGGGTCCCATCACCTTACGTCAACATTCACAGCTTCTTGGTGGCACAGAATGAAAACCGAGGACTGACTATTGACAAATCTTGCAAGGGCTCAGCTATCTGTTACCAGCAGCAGCAGCAGAAAGCGTGAACCGGGCCCAGATCCGGGCCAGGTATATTTCTGGTTTGAACAGCTCAAAGTTTGGCACTGTGGTCTAAATCTGCTCAGGAATTAGCTAAGGATCTGCATAGTACAGTCAAAATCTCTAACAGAACCCAGATTAAAACTGAATTTCCCTGAATCATCTTCACAGAAACAACAGCTAATTAGTTCAGGTAAAGGAACATCATTCTAAAACTCTATTTCATTTATAGAAGAAAAAACACAAAGCAAGCAGAAAAATAATAGCAAAGACAACTACATGGCTTACCTTATTCCAGTATGCCTGGCTCTGAAGCCTACCAACAAATGCCCCTACAAGCAAACACCAATATCGAGAAACACAATACAACCTTGCAATACTAGCTCACCATGCCAAGGTCTATGGGATTGATGGGACTGGGGCAGGGGTTAAAGACTTTCTGAGAGTAGAAAGACATCTCAAGAGAGGGGAGGTGATGCTTGACACGAAGGAAAAACTGCTAAAAAAATACATTGTGCAGATTAGCCATAATTGTCATACTCACAACTTTGAGTTCTCATGTTAAAGACAAATTAGTTTGGCTGTCAGCAGCTTCATCAGCCAAAAGAGGCCATTTGGAGGGACCAAAGACTATTTGCTCTCCAAAGCTGACAGTGCCTGCCTCATATTGCAGGGCCCCACAGGGGTTATTCAGTGATGCTGATATCTCCAGTGGGAGCACCGATCCCGCTAAGTAGTTCACTGTTTAATTGAGCTGACCTTTTCTGGTGGTGCCCCATGTATTAAAAGCTGCTTCACTCCCAAGTGAAAATGGTTCAATAATTGTAATATTTTACTCAGTGGACAGTTGTTTAAGAGCAGAAAATAATCAGCTTTGTTGGTAGGCTCTCCTCTGGAGGAGTCCTGCTCCAAATCAACAGAAGGTGCTGCACGAGTGAGTTCAATAATAAACGCACCCCGAAGTCAGGTTAGATTACAAGCTCTTTGAGGATATATAAAGCTAAGATTTTCAGTATCACTTTTTTTGAATGCAGAGACCATTAGTCTTCCGACATTGAATGGCCTTGGGATGCAGAGGTTTCAAGTGAGAGGCATGTTTGTCAGGAGCCCTCTTTCTCCCTGTTTTCTTCTAGGTGTCTGACCAGATTTATCTCTACTGCCTTCTGTGTTGTCCTTCATGGTTGTACAGCATCTGGGAGAGCTCTCTGGGGCTGAGAGCCAAGGTTACACAAAGCATCACATCTCTGTAGACTGTTAAGCACCTGATAAAAGATGATGCTTTGTTATCAACTTACGGTTATCAGGCAGTCACTAGCCTGATGTATACTGGGCTCTGCTGCACCTTCCCCTTCCCAATGCCTTAATTCTCAATGCTTTTTATACACAATTGACATTCTGAGGGTCTCCCAGGTCCGCCCATGGGCTACAGTGCAACATCACTTTGTCATACTTTCCATCTCAGAAGCTGCAATTTCCTTTTCTCAGTCCAGCCAACCCTTTTCTTTCCTCATAGTTCTAGTGTCCCTGCATTGCAAACATTCAAAGAATGTCCTGTTCAGTAAACTAGTTCTTTTCTTGTCCCTTATTCACAAGGACATTTAAATTATTTTCCTCCATGCTAAACCTACACAGGACAGGACAGCACTTATATTTTCTCTCCCACAGAGCACTGTTTTGACTATTTGTGTCTGGCTGAATCCCTAGGAATGTGGGACGTGTGTGAGCTCAGACTCCTGGTGCCAGCGAGCTGAGATAAGGCAGCTGGGCTATTGCCTGCTGCAGGTCTGTGAGACAGCAGTCCCCAAGGTGGCAGTGCTGATGGGGGGAGATACCAGGAGGGTACCTGAGAGATTCAGGGGCACCTATGTGAGCTGCCACGAAGTGGAGGTGTGAACAGGAGTGTTCCCTCTCCAGGTGAGGCAGTATCAGCCAATGTTGTGCCAGCTTCCACTGGGGCACTAGGCATGCTGGTGATGTCTGGTTTATCTCTGCTTCTTAGCTTTCTGATCAGGCAGTCAGAAAAAACTAGCTTGGTCTTTGCAGTGCTACCAGAGCCCACTGTGATGCATAAGAAGGTGACCAGCGTTCCCCATCAGTATTGTGGCAGACTCTGTCTCTGAGATGACCATAGCTGGGCCTGAAGGTCTACCTCTGCCTTCTATTTCTGTTTCAGTGAACCAAAAGAGATGAGCTGAGGACAGCAATCAACAAAAAAAAATCCTCTGAAATAAAATTAACTCAAGGAGCAAAAACTGCAGGCTAACTGCAAGATTTCATCAACTCCCCTTTGAACAGCAATTACATTGTAAACTGATCGGTTCAAACCTAAATCCTCAGTGTCTTCTTCTGATTAAATTCTCATTGCCTAAACATCCATCTTATTCTCTGTTCTTCTACTTATCAATTGAATTAATTTCTCCATTATTCACCTATCTTCTTTAGCCAGCATTTTACCATCATCTTTTTTTTTTTTTCACGTAATGTAAATTTGCAGAAGTTCTATTTCACTACAACCGCAAAGCAAAATAAAATACATTTTACTCAGAATGTCTCTATACCGCTCTGTTTCTCAGATTTAAAAAGCACATTTATGTTGTCTGATATTCACAGGGGATTGCCTTAAGACTTCGCATACATTCCTTCTACGTGGGCCCTAAGGAGCAGGATTGCATTCAGGAAAATACAGTATTTGATGCTGGTTTGAAAAATTCATTGCCTAACCTTGTATAAGTGGTCCTCAACATCTCCCCTGAGATGAAAATATTTTGTTAGCAGAGTATTTTGAAGAACTGCCCTTGAACACCAATTTAAAGAAAATATAAGAACAAGGATTCTTTTCATTTGTTGTTGATTTTACTACATGCTCTTGATAAAAATGATTTTAAGGAGAATATCTTTTAATTCTGTCCCCATTAGTATTTGCCAAAAGATTCATTCTGCCTTTTTCCTTTTTTAGCCTTTCTAAAATGGCACTTTCCCTTTTTCAGAAGGTTATTCCATTTTATCCTAGCTCATGGTGGTTTTCCACAGATTATCTATTTTCCTAAAGGCATTTTCTGTATACAGTTTATCAGTAAAATTTCACTGATAAATACGGGGCCCCTAGGAGGGAAGGATTAAGCTCACTGCATTGCTTTCTGTCCTAACGTTATTCTAAGGCATTGTCTGCAAGACAAGTTTCTAGTCGTGTTTGAGGAGAAGCTGTGTTTGGGGTTTGGTTGGGAAGATATTATTAGATATAAATGAATAAATGATAGAGCAAGTGCATTAATCAGAATTTTGATATGATATAAACCATTCTGAAAATGTGACAGTCTGTTGACAGGGGGTACAGAGAGCCCAACTGAACTTTATAGCACTCTTTCATCTTTGCTTTCTCTGAGACATGGCTACAGCTCGCTGCGCCTTGCAGACTTGTAAATTTCAGAACATTTGTTCCCAGAGGAGCATTAGCCTGTAATAGCTGATAGATTCAAAGAAAATATCATTTGCCCAGCTTGAATAGATACCCTCAAAGTCACTTCCAACTGTGCTTCTCTCCTTATTCTTGCAAGTGAGCAGTGACAATGTGATAGTGGAATATCACGGTAATACTGAGAGTTTTATTAGCAGTAGTTCCATAAAATCAAAAACAAACCTGTGCGTCTTCATATGTGTATCTCCCTGGGTCTTTGACGTTTTGGCTTGTTTTCTCATAGCTGTGGGAATCCAAGTTGATAGCACTCTGGGCCCCAGGAGCTAGAAACTCTTGCCAGATTTCCTCCACTCTGGTGGTCACGTCCTGTAGAGGTTGTTTTTTAAGGTCTTGGACAGCCAACCAAAATCTGTAGTGGACAAAAATCAAAACAGGAGAGATTTATAAGATAAGAAAAGAGAGATTTAGATACGATTTTGTTGATAAACCTGGGCAGAGTCCCAAATGGCAGCTGAATTTGCAGAAGGCTCTCCATTTAGCATGACTTTGGGGGAAGGTGTGATATACCAAACCATTACAATGTGGTTAAGATCAGAAAAGTGACTTTAAGAAGTGAAACATCCTTATTCAAACCATCTCTGCAGAAGTGTGACATTAGGCAGGCAAGCAAGAAACCTCAAAAGCCCATGCAGCTGGAGGAGGAACACGAACTGCTTCCTACCACCCCACTGCAACCTGCTGGTAATTTCTGCCTGCAGCATCTGTTGTCTGCAGAGGATGCAAAATGCAGAACAACAAACTTAATATTCATATCATTTCCAGGGTGAAGTTGTGGCACCGGGATTTAGAGAAGTCTTTTCTTCTTTTCTTTTTATTTTTGAGACTTGTAAACTGACCAGCGTTCAGATGGATGCCTTGAGAAGGGATGAATACAGAACCCAGTTATGTCCATGCCATTGTGCTCTGCAGGGAGAGCCAAGGTCACTTCTTGTTCACGGCAGCTGAAAGAGCTGCACAATATTGAAAATCAAGCGATGTGTCCCCCACTTTTAATTATGGAAGACTACCAAATAAATAAGTTGAACTTTATCTGAAAGCCTCATTTCCCATCTCAAATTATTAACTGGTGCCCTGCCTACTAGCACTAAAGCAAATGCTCCCCCATGTCAGGAGGAAGATGAGGCAGTCTATTCTAGAGCAAAACCCTGTGGGCAGCAGGGGAGGATGGAGGAGCCAGAAGTGCTGCTGTGGTCCCTGGGCTAGCTGCCAGCAGGGTTTCCTGGTGCTGTCACAGAAATAAGGGGGGGATCAACAAAGGAGACTGCCAATCCATTCAGCCTTGTTCCATACTTGCAGTAGAGGAAAAGGGCCTGTTTGTGAAAAAAATAATTGAAAAATTTTAATTGCAGACATGATGGTAACTTGCAAATGCAGAAAAAACATGAAGAAGAAAGATGCTAATCAACCCAGAGTAGCTGGGACATTTTAAGATTAACACTTGACTAGATAGAAAATGTTCTGCCCTGAGAACCTGGGATGCGGGCTGGGAGCGGGCACACTGTGAAGTGACAGCTTGCCAGCACAGGAGCACCATCCATTCTAATAACCATTTGGCTCAGTCTGAAAACCACCCAACCAAACCAACCTGACGCTAACAAGAACAAGCTCTTCCTACTGCAAGCAACTGTGAATTCGTGCCCAAGGCAGAATGGCCTCTTCAAGGCAAAGGGGGTTTTTGCCTTGGTGGAAATTTCAAAGCTTTTCATTTGAGCTCATATCTGAAAGCCAGGGAACATCAAAGAGGGGTACCCAGCCCCACAGCCATGACTCCCGGGCAAATTCTCTGCTATGAGAACCCATCCTTAATTCAGTGAACAAGCTAGGCTTCCTATGGCATTTCTAGAGCACTTAGGAGATAGCAGCAGATATTTCTGCTCAGGAAGTGTGCAGACACACAATGGCTACCTCGAATTTTATAGCTCTTGAGCAAACACACTCCCTGAGTCAATCCTGCAAATGCTGGAGCACAGGCTGACCCCAAGCCAGTGAACAGCCAGCAGGAGATCCTGCATTCCCTCCTCCTTCCCCTGGGAGCTGACCCATGGCAGTCACCTTGTATGGGACAGAAGGGAAATGTCTGCCCATGTCCTCCCCAGCAGGAGAGCAGGAGCAGCACAGAAGTGTCTGCACTGGGGGAAGGCAGCCCTGATTGCAGGTTCTCTGCCCTTTACATAACAGAATGTTAGATCTGGAGAAGGCTGATAAAACGGCGTCCTAAACCAGTGTCAGAGACATAAAGCATTCTAGCCTCATCCAGCATGTAATTAACTTGCTGTCACTCGCGGGAGATATCCTGTGATGGTGCTTTATCCCATAAAGACTCCTCATGGCACAAGGAGCTCCTGAAGCCTGCTCCGCCTCTACCGGGTGCTGCGGGCAGCTTGCAGATGCCCTCAGCAGAAAGGCTGCTGGGGAAGCCCTGGGGCTGCTCCTGAAATATGGTGCAACACAAAAATGAAATTCAGAATTGAATCAGACACAAAATATGGATGATTGGAGGAGAGACTGTCAGCACAAAGACAGTGCTGTAACATCATCCCAGGGCAGGATGTGGCATCCCTGGTTGGCAGCAAAGTTCTGGAGTGACTCTTGGTTTGAAACACGACCACGTCACTCTCTTCTTGCCTCACAGCCCATCTTGTATCTCTCACCAGACAGCCTTGCTCTCATTTCCTTTCAACAAGATAAAACCATCAATTTAACAGCACAGCTGGGAGGGTAAGCAAAGGTACAAAATAAGCACACATCGCCACAGATGGGGGTGGGGGGTGGGGTGTTCACACTCTTGCATAGCTTTATGGCTGTGGTGAGCATGGGGTGGCTGAGGCCAGCAGAAAGCCGCCCTCAAAGAGGCGTGCTGGAACTGGTGTCTCAGAGAAGCCATGTGCTAGGGGCAAGCACAGCCCTGCTCCTTCACTGCTGCAGCATTCCCAGCCAGTGCTGCGCAGTAGGAATGGGAACAACGAACCCACTGCCCTGCTGCCTCCCCTCAGCTGTCCTCCCTCCTCCCCCAGCCTGGGCACCCCATTTCTGAGCCGTGGGGTCCTCTCACTGCTGCCTCGTATTTCTCTGGGACAGGATGCATCTCTCTGCAGTTACGCAGCACCCAGTGCGTGCCCGGCTGCCTGCCAAGAAGTAAATAAAGCCACGCAGAGCTCAAGAAGCAGCTCTGTTCACAAGTGACAGCTGGAGAAGAGAGATGCAGCCACCAGGCTCAGGTCTCCTAGATGTGTACGTGTGATTCACAGGCAAAGGCAATAGAAAATCTCTTCATGCCACGCTGCTTTCCCTCGGCCGTGGAGCGCCCATGCCGCCTGGTGGCCAGCAGGGATCGATCCCTGCTCCTGGGGCACGAGCACCAGGGCACCTGCGTTACCTGTGGCACCTGGGGCTGCTGGAAATGGCTACAGCCCTGACTTGGGGACAGCTTCCTGAGCAGTTACCAACTTAGTGTGAATGGTTTTGCTTTGTAGAAGTACTGGCTTAAGTACTTTTTGCTTAATAGGTCTGCTTTCCGTAACAACCCCAAATTTCATTTCCTGATGAAATTTAAAGGAAAAAAATTGGCAACGTGTTTCAGCCATCAGGCATCACATAAGATAGAAACGCTTTCTGCAGATAAAATTCTTTTCCAGATCCATTTGCAACATGTGTTCACAATAGCACACGAAACACCCATGCTGCTATATTGCAAGCTCCACAGCACATTCCTATAAAGTGTCAATTGTTCCCTACTTAGGCCCATAAACAGGTGTGCAGTCTTCTTTCCCACTGGGTAAAATCAGTATGTCCCACATTCCCACCTAGCTTTCTCCTTCCAGCTGATGCCCTTTGAAGCTGAGAAGAAAAAAAAATCAATCCACTGGTCAGATGAACATCTCAGCTATCTTGAGGTGTCTCACGAGATTTGTGGGACATGAAAAATGTATACAGCTCTCTGTGGGCTCTTTTTTTTTTTTTTTAATTGAAGCTTTGTGATTTTGTCTGCTGTATTTTGGGGACTTCGAATGGAGGCAAAACAAACTAGATGAAAGACAACAAAAGAGACAGAAAACAAAAGAGAGCAAGAAAAAGTTAAAATAAAAACAGAGAGAAAAATACCCACCCGCCTAGCTTTCCTGCTCTCACATAAATAATGGACAGACAGTAAATAAATAAGTTACAGGGCTCAGCCAAGCCCAGGAGACTGGTGGACATGATCCTGCAAGTATATTAGAACACAGAAACACAGCTGGAAGGAGACCTGGGAGGTGACAGAGGCTGCTCTGCTGTTGTCTCAGGCAGTGTCTCTCTCGAGACCCCCAGCAGCACTGATTCTTCTCAGCTAGGAAGATGTGGAAATGCTCCACTGCCATCCAGCCTGGGATTCTGCACAGGGACTGAATTTAGTCCCTTTGATATACAGCTGAATTACAGTCAACGCACTCTCAGTTGCACGCATGATGAAAGATCCTTTCTGTCCTTAGGATAGCACGGTGGTCTGCAGGACTACTGCCAACATTAATAAGATCCACCTGATGCTCCCAAGATAGAACATGTCTCTGCTGTGACAATTCCCATATCTCCACACCATTACTAAGAGGAAGGGCTTTAACAGACACCTGCAAAAGTAATTTTTCGAGCAAGGGGTTACATGCTGTACCCTCAGAAATTTCCTCACAGATTCCCAGAGTCTGAGTGGGAAGCATCTCACTTAACCATAGCTGCGTACCACGCAGGCACTGTCACTTGGACTAGTCTCAGGCTTATAGATATTGGATAACGAGGAAAGCTTTATGATGTAATTTAGTTGCTTTTAGATTTGTTTTCACTTAAAGCTGAAATGAATCCTTCCCTGGTGATCCACTTCAGCTTCTCTTCTCTCATACAAAAGGAAGCCTTGATACTGGATGATGCAGAAGAAGGCATAAGGAGGCATGTGCTATCAAGCTGACTGCCTCGGTGAGACAGGTTCCAGCCTTGCTTGTGGGCATAACTTAAACCCTGCTTGCATGTTTAAGCATTCAGCAGTTCATTTCTTTTCTACCATATGCACTTAATGAGAATTCAGGAGCTTTCTCTGCCACACCTGAACCTTAGGGAGCCACCTTTGGCTTCTCAGCATTTAACAATCCATCCTGTTCCAGCTTTCTTATTGAATACTTCTACCTTTATGTCCTGTTAATTATTATTTACAGCCCCAAGCAGGTCTACTAATACTGATCCAGTATTAGGTCATAACAAAACTACATTAGCCAGTACCATGATAATGACACCATAAGAATGAAAGCAATGATACGATATTAACTAATAATGATATTGGAGTCTTCCAGAAAGGATGTGGGATTTAACCTCTCTATCACAGCCCACTAATTTGCAACTTCCCATGGCTACAGGCTTTCTCATAACAAACAAGAATGCACATCCGCAGGAGGAGCACCTCTGATTGACTGAGAAAGGTAAATGCTTGCTTTGTAATAATGAAACTTTCTCAGTATGTTTGAATAGGATGCACCCGGGGAACACCCACTAGTGGTAAAACCTGCTAGATTTCATTAGTGCAACCCCAAATATATTTCAGGAAACCCATTTGAGGAGCATTTCAATATAGTATATTAATTTTGCACTTCATCACTACAATTTAATTGCAAATGAGCACCAACATACATAAGTACAGTCATTAAGCACATGCAAGTTCAGTACCTGTTCAGCAATACAGTGTCAAGTTCATTTATGTAACTTACCAACACTTCCCTGTTTATCTTAAAAATAACTTTCAAGTTCTTCAAAATCACTAACATAAAAGTGCATTGATTTTCCCCTGTTTTGCTACTGCCGTGCTTTTTGTATTTCTCCCTGGGCAGGAAAATACAATAAATATGACAGTCAGTTCCAATGTCATTTAAAGTCGCTTTCTGGGAAATTTCACTTTCAGATCTCACACGCTAGCAGACCGCAATAAAGTGGCAATTGTTCATATGCTTTACTAATGCATGTAACTGTTGAAGTGAAAGAGGTTTAACAAAACATAAATTTCAAGACCGTGCAATTAAGTTCTAAACTTTGCTGGCTTCTCATAGCCAGCAAAGGCACAAAACCAGACCAACTGCAAGTTCAGCTGGTGGCAGATTTCTTCATCATTTGGGCAGGTTTGAGTCCAACAGTAAAACTGGGAGCACTCTGTCTGCATCTGCCAGATACCTATGTGGTCTTTTGAAAGAGGACTGTCCCCGTGCCCATCTGCGTGCTGAGAAGGCATCACAGCACAGCCTCAGCTGTACAATTTATGTTGTGTAAGAAAAAGTGGGAGTTTTTGCTGGATACTGCAGTATCTAGGGCAGTCAAGTGACATTATTGCTGGACCCTTCTCTGTTTCCCAGACTAATAAGGAGCTGGCGAAAACCACTGCAACGATGGCAACAAACAGAGCACAGGAATGCACACTGACACCCTACCATCAATTTAGACTTCGATTTTGGCACCAGCCAGAGGCTGCAGCTTGCCTTGGTGCCACCACCTCCAAGTGCTAGCCCACCAAAATTGGCAACTTATTCCTGCTGCCTTTTCCTGCTATAGCTGAAGCACCAGAATTGTGCTACAGTATCTACATCAGTATCTAAATCATGTTTCATACTAGAGGTTTTGACTTCTTCACAGTGAGGGAAGCCAGAACATACCCACAACACCCACAGAAGAGAACTCTAATACAGTGAGAGACAAGCTCTCAAATAGTTAAGAGATACCAGAATTCAAAGTAGTGAATGCAAACCTGCTTTGCTGAGAGAAAGCAACAGCTTTTGGCCGCATGAACACCAGTCTGTATTTCCTCCACATGGCCGCTGCCACAAACACGTGAACAAATTCTATGTATTATTTGGGGACTTACAAGCCATGTCTCATCACAGAATTAAAACTTTGTAAGTCTCTGCATGTTATACTTGACAATACTGACTCTGCTAAACACTTCTCCTGGGATTACTTATATCATTCTAGTACAGGCATTTGTAGCAGTGCTATGGACCAGACCTTACCGTTCTCAGTTTTACTCAAATTGGTGTTTCCAGAAGTTCAGCACAGATCGATCAAGCACTGCATTTCACCTACACAAGAGAGTGTGATTAGCCCCGTTTATTTAGTTCAAGTGAAAAATGGTTTCACCTGAGGTTTTCTGAGCTGAACTCTGATTCCAGGAAACGAAGGAACTGGTCTCGTCCTACTGGGTCCTTCAGCACCTCATCCATGGAGAAGCCCCATCTTTTCACACGCTGCTGACTAGGTTCTTTGCTGTTTGGAGAGAGAGGGGAAAAACAGATGGAATGTGCATTTCTGCCTGCTGTCCCAGCAGCTGCTGCTGTTCCTGTTAAGCAGCAAAGGGAAAAAGATTATCAGACAAGGAGATGGTGTCTGTTTTCTTAAGAATTTCCAGAGATAAATATTAGCAAACAACACACAAGAAGGAGCTATAGAGACCAGGGTCATGGCGAACGTAGTTGTGTTATTTGGGTGCTGCCTATATGGCAAAATGAGAGAGACAATGAATGATATTATTTTCAGTGAAATTTCCTGTACATTTTGCATAAAAAAACATTTATTTTATGTCAAGGCAGAAATGTGCCAGCAGTGTTCTCTGGGCCATTGGCAAGCTCCACAGCATCACCCTGTGTCCCACACAGCGCTGGCTGATAACTTGGAACTGCCTTCAGATTTTCAGTTGCACATTTGCATTAAAAAAGCAGTTCCACATAGAAGCAGGGAGGACAAGATTTCTAAGAAATTATTACTGCTCTGCGGTCTTGTATTTTTCACTGCCTCTGACTTTTGGGTACCTAAGTCTTGCAAGATTAAAAGTGACCCCCTCTCCCCCTCCATGACAATCAGACCTACTTTGTGTCTCAGCTGGGACACTGAGATGTGGAGGCACCCAAATTCACTCACAACCTTTCTGTTAGATTATTGCTTAATACAACCCTGCTTACATAAGCTGTTGTTTGAATTGCCAGACATGTTGTAGAGATGCCTATGGGGAGAAGCACTGCCTAAGAATCACAAGGATCCCACAAGACAGCCTACATCAGAGCGTAATCTGGGCTCACAAAATGTTTGAAAGCTTCTGGTGTGATGGCGTCATACTATGAGACAACCATTAAAACACAGTTCAGCTGCTCACATTTGTGACAGTAGAGCCATTGTAAACAGTATGTATCTATTAAACTATATGTCTTGTCATGTCCACAGTGATTCCTAATCCTGGAGCCTTAAGGGACGGTGGCGATCTGTGCTGAAGACAAATAAGCCACAGGGGTAAATAAAATGCCCGCTTTGATTTCCTCTTGCTGTAGAGACTAAGCAACACTGATGGGCATGTCCTCACTCGAGGCGCCAGAGCACTGGAGCTGGCTCCTCCTCTGTTGAGAGAGCTGCAGTGGACATGGGGACATGAGAGCTGTGCTGGTGCAGAGCTACGCACCAGCCAAGTTCAGGGAATTTCCTGATGATTCTGGAGATCAGCAGCTGCTCTGCTTGCTGCTGCACAAACTGAAAAGGCCAAAGTGCTGTCTAAAATAGAAGCCTTTCTGAGGCATTTCCCTGTGCCACAAAGGATGAGCTGCACAGTGCTGACCCTGCTCAGAAGCTGGCTTTGCCATTAGAAGGGAAAGGGGCTTAGTTTCCCTGAACAGGGGCTCTGCTTTCCTGACACAAGAAACAGCCTTGCAGGCAGCACAAGGGCTACCAGAGCTCTTGGGAATCATTTAATTATTCATGCAAGTTGCAACTAGATGCAGACACAAGGAGGTCTCTTGCTATAGAGAATAAAATGAAAATACAAAGATGTTTGTTCTCTCATCTCACAACAATACAGCAGGAGAATTGCCTTCCATAACTCTGAAATCGTAACAGAAACAAAGCTTTTACTCTAATTCTTAAGAAGGCCATGACATCAGGTCGATTGTATTCCTTGGGGATACAGGAATATTTCCAAGGGTTTCCAGCCACCTCAACAGGCCCAGAAGTAATGATGCCTGGATTACGTTGTGGGCGGAGTTCCTCCAGAGTAGTACTTTGCAGGGCTTGTATCTGTTTGTAAACCTGCTAGGGAGGATGGAGAAACTGAGAGAAACTGACTGAAAAAGAAATCCAAAATATTGATTTTATATGAAAAGAGGCAGAGACCAGGGAACTAATTACCAGCTTCTGTGACTTTCAGAGAAGCAGGGGACAACACCTTTCACATCCCACATCACATGGGTTTTACAAAGAGAAATAACTTGCCCTTTTCCTGGAATATTGATTCATGACAAACTGGCTCTCCTAAGCTGGCAGCATCTCAAAATGTACATGATTATTTAAGCACAGATAGCATTAGATTTGTCATACTTTTTTTCAAAGATTTGCTAAAGTGAACTCCCTATTCAGTTTGGAACAACTGCAGCTCAGCTGCAGAAAAAGCTGCAGAGCATTTGCAGCCATCTGCCAAAAAATGCTCGGAGTGAGCAATGAATGGTGAGTAAAAGCACCTTGCTGCTACCCAACCTGTCCTGTATGCCAGTGGCATCTTTAACAGGGTTCCACAACTTGGGGAGGACCTGAAAGCAGGCTCCCAAGGGTCAAAGGAGGTGTGCTGGAACAAGGATCTTGTAGCAGTATGCTATATCAGTGGGTTGTCAGAGCTGAGCCCAGACATGCGCTCAATGGGCATGAAAATGCCCTAACTTACAAAGTAATGCAAATTAAGCACGTGGAAGTGAAAGGGCTGTATAATCCACAGAAATAATAAATGATAACCTTCCGTTTAAACTCCAGTTATGCAAGCATATCTTGTGAAGTTACAGAGATCAAACTTCCTATCCTAGCAGAGCCATGGGAAAAGCATACCAATAAAACTGCAAGACAACTCTAATATTACCTAAAACTGCCAAACCTTACCTCATTTCAATGTCCCACAAAGCTGCATCATCACTTATCCAGGGATTGGAAGGCTCAGCAGGAGTGATAAAGGGGTCATATTCCACATACTGCTCTGTGTACGCTATTAAACTGACAGATATATATATTAAAAAAAAAAAAAAAAAAAAAAAAAAAGTGAAAAAGAAGAAAAAGACAAATCAGTGCCTGAACTCTCAGTTGTGTATCAGAGATATAGATTTTCTCTCTTCCCCCCCACCCTTATTGGAGGGCTTTTTTGCCATGTTTGGATCAGCGCCGTTCTCAGTACTCTCACACAACAGTCTGTTTTTCCAGGAAGGGTGCATGCAAGGATTTCTCTGCAACACTCACAAGTTCACTCAAGGTTGGTTCAGTGGAGATGTCTACAGAAAGCCTGATGTGGCAGTGAGTGAATTGATATGGTAGGACTTCCCACAGATAGCAGCGTGCCTCTGAAGCACATCCTCTCTACATTTGTTGCATGTTGCTATTCCCCTTTCCCTTTTTTTCTTTCTTTCTTTTTTGTTTTGTTTTGTTTTGCAAAGGCTTTTGCACTCACTACTTTAAGCATGGTGAGTAACTCATCAAAATACTGTCAGGCGCTGTAGCAAAGAACACACTTAAGCCTTTGGAAGATCACAGTTCTAAGTATCAGATCTTCAGCATATATCATTTTGTTTTTGCCAGTTTACCAGTTAGCACAATGGCACTTAATGCAACATGCTTCAGTGTAGTTTATAATCATTAATGCAAAATGAAGTAAGCTATACAGGTATTTAATAAACACCTAGCTTTTATACTGTTCCACCTCAAGCCTAGTCAGGTAAGGCATACAGCCTCTAATACTAAGAGCTTCCTGGGAAAAGGCCCATCTCAGCTTGCACAGATAACTTGGGCATTCCGTGGGAGCTGGGACAAGGCAGCAATTTTATGAAAGGAAGGCAGCAACAAAAATCAAGAGAAATTTGTCCCAATCTATATTCTAAATACTCCAAGGCACTTCTTCCTTTTCCTGCCTTAGTCTGCCAACTAATTAAATAATCTAACTGAATGTCACCATATTGAAAGCTAATCTACTTTCACTGCAATTGTCTACCTTAAGTGTTACCCCTCGGTCTTCCACACCTTTAAAAGGCAGGAGAAAGAAAATGCCTTGTGAAACCACGGGTCACAAAAGGCAGAAACTTTCCCTGACCTGCCCTACAATAATTACTTCTTTTTGTTTGTCCTAGCTCTTATCATGAGGCATTAAAATCATACACTTTTGTAACCACAGCAGGTTCCCACTGCCCCTCAGGGCATTCAGGGCTGTCTCATCTCATTTCATTAATTACATTTCAAGACTGTTGTGGGTCAAGGGTTGGAGGAGGGAGCAGAGTCCAATTTCAGAGAGAAGCAATCCCAGAGACATCAATGAGAGAGAGGGTTGGTTTTTTAAAAGCAACAACAACAACAACAAAGCCAACACAGAGGATGCATCAGGAGATATTTGCTGTGAAACTTGAATAGCTTGTAACAAAATAATAAGGTGGCATCAGAGGGGAGAAAATAGATGAAATAAGGGAGGATTTGCTAAACACATGTTGCTGATTCAGCATAATGACAGGAGCTGAATTACATCCTCATTGTGTAAACAAGGCTACAGGCAGCGGGAATCCTAAGGGAAAACATTTCTGCCAAAATGCAGACCTGTGCTTTTGGCTTTTCAGGTGATGCCTTGTCTTTCTGGCAGAAGAGGTGATGGTTAAGAGTTCATGGAAGGGGGCAGAGCTTGCACTGAGAATCTGTCTTTCTCACTATCAGGGGGCCCTGCTGAGCCTTCACAGTAACTTCAGGTTACTGTTACTTTTGGAAGCAGAAAAACTGTTCCCTGTGTTCCTGGAGCACCTGAGGGATGCCTTAGTCTTAAAAGCAGAGCCCAGTCTAAGAAGTGCCTTGCTACTACTGACAGCACATCCTTACTTAGAACATTTCTTGGAGCATGCATTCAGTGTTTCAAACGCAGTCTTCAGGCAACACAGGCTTCATTTCAAGCAATAGGTCAACTCAGGCCACACAAACTCATTCCCTCTCACTCACCCCCATCACTCCTGGGCCCTCCAGGGCCTTCCTTGCCACACCTTGTGCCAAGCCCTGGGACATCAAAGCCTGGTGCCCTCCAGCAGCGCTGCCATCCACAGTCTCTCCAGAACATGAAAACTGTTTTTCGCCCAGTTCTACTGAAAACTAATAGATTTTTCTTCTGGCATTGACAATGGCATGTTTATCATGGCAGTGTAACTTGAACAACAGGTATGCTGCGTGGACAGGACCCGATGTTCATGGTGAATCAGTTCTGTTGAGACCATCTTATTGAATAAATACCTACCCAGAAAAAACTCAAGCAAAACACATCTGCTTGTCTGTAAATTACCAGCCTGGAAATTATTACTGTCACAGTATATTAAGGTCACTGTAGGTAAATTCAGTATAAAGTGAGAATTTTTGGTAAAACACATAATGATGAAAACAGAACCAAAACATCAATATGAGTGTCCTAATTTCAACAGTGAAAACTGTGTGTGAAGGATTTCAGAAAGCCTCTGAATATTTTCTTTTCAATTGGATAAAATTTAATTTAAATTGATAAACATTATGAGCCACTAGGAACTTTCTGTTGAGCTCTTGCCATTTAATTTGCCTGGTTTAGTTTACGCACGCTAATTACAGGAGCAAGCACTGCAAAGCACAAAATTTCATAGGGGAATCTCTTTTTAATTTGTTTAAGTAAAAATTCCTGTTATTTCTCCAGAAAGAGTCATCCCTTGTCATGCCTGTCGTGTTCAAGACAGTTTTGCTCTAAAAGCGATGTTACAGAAAAGCATGCTGATCCCTACATTTGTCTCAGCAATTCCACTGAAAACGTGCACAGCTTACAAGTATCTGAGTAAAGGAGCTGTCACTCTCAGGAAGCTAAATTTGAGCTCGTTCTTTACTTGTTCGTACTTTCCTACACATTTCTTTTGCTTTTACAGTATGACATCCTTCTTTTTCACTCACTTTTTCTCAGTGGCAGAAGGGCAAGTGTCAAATGTCAGTGGTCAGCAGACAAGCAGCATGTCCGGGTTAGGAGGAAAAAGGATTCACTGCTCATCAGAAACAGAACGAGCCTCTGTGCATTCCTGCCTACTTGCTATTTCTGGAAAAGCTACATTTCAGATGAAGTAATGGAAAATCACATACATGGGGACACTCACCTTTCTGCTACTTTGGACATCTTTAAACAATGCCTGTCTATCTGCAAGTTCAGAAAAGTTATCTGAGGAGAGAGATGACAAGGACATTAACACTCCAGGAGCTCCACAGCATGCATTGATCACATCCCAACACACTATCGATTTCTCATTCCAAACAGCTCGAAAGTAACTCATAAAGAAATGGGACCCTCCCCCAGGTAATAGAAGCAGCTTACTAGCTGCTTCCATCAGGCGTCTCCATTTCATGTGGCAAAGTCCCAGGGGGAGCTTCAGAAGAAATAATTAAAAGTAGGAAAGACATATTCGGGGCTGAGGTTCCTAGACAACTCGAGTGCAATGTGACCCTCTTTTTATAACACATACTTTCAGTTCTCTAACCAAGAAAATAAAGGTTTCAAAGTACATTTGTACTATGCTATAAAGTAGATCTTCACAGTACTCTGCAGCCTATATTGCCTATGACAGAAAAAGCTCAAGAGATGTAGTGTTCAGGCTTACTTCAGAAGATCACTCTAAAACTGGCTGCCTAAGAAACATGTTTAATGCTGCCTTTACTAAAACGCTGACCCAGCAGCTCCTGCTTCAGTGAGGGTTGCTTCTTGCAGGAAAGCAATTTTGAGGGAGAGCTCCCCATGGAGGGGCAAGAACACATGATGCAGATAGCCATTCCTCAGAGTAATTCTGCAAATAACTTCTTCTCAGTTCCCCAAAAGCACCGTGCCTATGTTCTGGGTGTGCCAGTTTCTCTAGCTTTTGTCAGAGCCCACTTTTCAGGCATCCTCAATGGATGGAAATTAATCCCCCTACTGGCCACAGAGAAAGTAATCAGAAGGTTAGTGTTACCCATAACTGCACTGCTCAATTAATACACATCTTTAAACACTTACTGCTTTACATAAAGGATGTGAGGATCAAGCAGAGCTAAAGCAACAGTGGTTTTTACTGATATCTCTACAACGTTAAATGCTCTTTTTGTTTTTTAAGTAGCAAACAGCTGTCTGACTGTTCCAGATGTATCCAGTTCTCAGGAAATCTGAACTGTTACACGGACATCTACTTACTTGTTTACGGAAATCCTCTTTTGTAGTTTTGCGGACAGGTTGGGAGGGCACATGTACAGGGCTTTGGGGCTGAGATTCCTCTGTAACCCCATACACAGACTGCAAGGAACAAGCAAACAAACAGAAGAGATTACAACTTTTTCTGTTATGCAATGAGAAGTGCAGTATGCAAAACAGCAGGGTAATAAGCCAACAATTTCCTACTATTTTTTTTTCCTGCACAGGTAAACAATCATTCAGCCGGGAGCAAAACTATGCTGCAGATGCCTGCATTTGGGATGTCTGCAGGCAAGCCAGCAGTGTGCTCAGGGCTTCCTGCACAGCTTGTTTTCCAGCAAAACACTCTCACCTGAGACCTTCCCCTGTTGCATATGAGGTGTCCACTCTGTGCCGCTGCAGTCTACATGCTGTAAGTAGGAAGCAGTTTATCTTAAATACTAAACTGCAGCTGATAATTTTTAGGTCTGAGGTCTGTGCCTGTTGTATTTGCAAGAGGAACGTTGCGAATGATTGTTGTGGTGAAGTAAACGGAGAAAAAATGTACTAGAATCCAACCTTTTTCTTCCTTTTAATTCCACTCAGTTGAATTTCTTGTCATAAAACTACATATCAAAGAAAGAACTTAACCAGGTGTCAGTCACTCGAGTTCATGTGAACCTACAGATTGATTTGTAGCCATTTGTTTTCAGGACAGAGATTTGCACTGAAAGTAATAACAACTACCCTGTCATTTAGTATTTTTGCTTTTCACTTCATGTTCAAAAGAGACAGGTGAATAGCTCTGCTGCAATCTAACTACCGATGGATGTTAGGAGTCTAGTGTAACCTCTAAAACTAATAAAAACACATAAGAGTAAGAACTTGCTGGAAGTCAAGAGAATCCAAGCTGCTAATGATCAAGCCTTTGAGATTATTAAGGCAGATAGAAAACTTGCATCCAAATAACTTCTGAAAAGTGTGGCCCAAGTATTTTTGCCAACTGATTTTATTTTTATGGGAATGTAGAGTCAGTATACATACATCGCTAAAACTGCAGTAGTAAATTCATCTATTAAATCAAAACAGAACTGACATTTGCCAAACCCGTCATTTGATTTCTATTAGGTAAGTCTAATATACTCTAGGCGTCAAGAATGACTTATGTTAAAAAAGAAAGAAACAAAACCAGAAACTCAAACTGACCTTTTTCACCTTCTGTGGGTTTTTCATACGACGACACTTTCTAATGTCCATTTCTGTGGTGTTCACACAGCCTGGCTGAAAAGAGACAATTAAAAGACATGGTTATCACATTATTGTCTTCTGCTTTCAGTCTGCATGCTTCCTTACCTACCTAAAATAGAGTTTAGATCTTGTCCAAATTTCTTTCCTTATGTTTGCCTCCCACAGATGATTATGCTTTCTAAAGAGAGTGCACGTACCCAAAGCTGGCATCTCAGCATCAATTGCATTAACTCCTCACTTCAGCACCAAGAGGAAGTGCCTCAGCCAAGAGCTCTTTTTAGGAAGTCTGTGACAAACTGGCTAAGCCGCTTTTCTTCCACCAGCACAAAAGAAGATCTTCAACACTTTACATTTATCATATATTTCCAAGTCAACAGTTCCAAGCATGCTCAATCCAATAACAGCTGAGATAATCTTGCAGAAGCCTGTTCTGAATTGTGAGGAAAATGCATGCAGTGACTTCACAGACAATATCACTGTGTAATTCACGGCACAGTGTTAAGAGAATTAAAACTGATCATTTTAAAAGGGCTTTACCACAGGTCTGTGCACATCCCAGAATGCTCTTTCCTGGCTGTCCAAAATTTTCCTTTCTGTTTTATCTTTTTTCCTGTCAATTCTGAAAAAAAAAAAAAAAAAAAAGAAAGCATAAACACAAGTCACCACACAACTCAGTGACAAAAGTGTTCAGAAACCTGAATTTATTTACTGTTATAGAAGTGTTACAGTCTGACTTGCAAGGCCATGTGTCATGTGCAAAACATCATGGATGTTTACTGCAATGTGTGTCAAGAGAAATTTTCCTATTAAGATGGAAAATTTATCTTAACATCTGTTTGTTTGTTTGTTTTCCATTTGATGAGAAAACCTTCCTTTCCTGATGCTCTCTTCCCAGACCAGGAGCTCACACTTAGCTTTGGCTCTGTCAGCATCATCTGGCCTGTATCTCTGGGCATCTCTCTCCTGCAGGCTGAAGGGCCACCTCAGAAGGTCTTGCTCCACCCAGAGAACTCACTGCTATGACCACAGACTCCTACGAGGCAGCTGCCCAAGTCCTCACCAGCAGTGACAGCACAGACAACACTTGCAGTCGCTGTCCCTGGAGATTCCAACAGAGCATCTCCACCTGGTGCTGACAGTGGAGGGTGACAGTGTGAGTAACAGGGCTCAGCTCACTGACAGTGCTGTGCAAGTCAGCACTCATCTGAGACATGTGATGGGGTTTGCATAGGTGTAAGTCACTAATTTCAGCCGTAATGCAGCCAGTAAATTGATTCACTCAAAGCATACACATCAAAGGCCACCGCAGGTTGTTCAAAGCAGCTCTACTGCTATCTCTTGGCAGCATCTAGCAGTTTATGTCTGATGCTCAGTTCTACACACGAGCACAATACAGTCACCATCGGCTTGCAGGACCTCCCTGCAGAAAAACAGATGACACCCAAGGAGAAGGAACCACCCTTGCCTCCAGAGTAGGCTTGAGAGGCTGACAGCATCCCCGTGCTGGCTTTCTGCACTGCTGTCACCTGGGATAATGACAGCAGTGAGAGAAAGCCCAAGCAAGCTACAGCTTCTGACAATCAGGTTTTCACCTCTCCTGTCTTTCTATAGAGGGGCAGTGATCCCCAGCTGAGTCTGTGTTAGAAGTGTACCAAGGAAACTGTGGACTGAGGTTGAAGTGTCTGAACACCCCTTCCCTCCCCACAAAATCCTTAAGTCCAGCTCATTTTGGAGCTGGCTGAGGTAAGAAACCAGCTCAGCACGAGCAGCCACCAGACACCACTTCACTTTGCTGAGCTGAGAAGCAAACACAGAACGCAAAACCAGGCGAAATGTTTTTAGGTGTTTTGCTTCAATTTTCTGTTTTAGTTAATGCACTGCCATACATTACACTGCGAATTCTAACCCATCTTTTCTCCATGAAGAGATGAGTAAGCAATGCTGACCCTGTAAAAAATCCAAAATTAAAATCTCTTTCTTAGGTGGCAATTTGTGCTGCAGATGGAATGCAGAATTTTGTTTTGACTGAGATCTTTTTCCTTTTGGCAACAAACCTGTAAGTAACTCAACGTACAACTGCTAGTGTAACTTCTCATTTTTTCTTCTAAGCAGAACTCTGGTATTCTCTTCAGAAAAAAATCCCTTAATTGCCTTGTTATTTTGAGGATAATTACCATGTACTTAAATAGTGCCTAATTACAATGTGATTAAGCAAATAATTAATCAAAATTCCAACGAGTTAATCAAAGATTAAGACCAATGCCTCAGCCACACCCTCAAGTAAAAATGTCCCTTAACTTTTTAGCATCTAATGCTGAAAGTGCAAATTCTTTCTATCAATACAGACCATTAGTACCGGTATTCTTATATACCACCTTCATCAGTCTTCCAGTTTTACAGGAGATAATTGCATGCACAAAGTGGGCACACTGTCTGTTAAGTACGCTGGCCTACAAACCCTGGACGATGCTCATTTTGCAGCAATAATAACAACATGTTAACAACATCAAACTGCTTTTGGAAAGATGTGAACAAAAATGAACATTTCAACTATGAGTAGAAGACAGGAAAAAAAGTTAGTTGGAGCAAGTTTCATGTAAGTGGTACCCAATCCTCCACACTGTCAGGAGCATAAACTGGAGTGCAGAAAATAGAGGTACAGCTGAGTTGACTGGGGATTGCTATAAATGAGAAAAACAAACACAGTCTGCTGCAAATACCACCTTTATAAGCACTTTTAAATAACAGTATTCTAAAAATACTTTACAAGCATAGGGTTATGTAGACCGGTGGCAAAATTTTGTTCTTTTCATTTACGTGAAATAAAAATACTATGCAACAGTAGAAGCAGAATGTGCAAGTGAATCACCCAGTCTCACATGGAAAATTGAGGCTCAGGAACTCCTGATGGGCATTTCTACACAGAGACAATTAAACACATCTTTCAGATTCTGGCACAAACCTTAGCAACTGGCTCTCTACTATTTCCAGTCTGCTGATGATTTACCAGCACCTTCTGAGCTTAGCTGCAGTGAAGACTTTATGAGAGAAACTCTCAGAGTCCCCCTCTCTGTGCAGACCTAGATAACGGGGCAGTTCACTGCTCCAGGATTACTCACTTCACTTGGGCCTCAGCTTGCATGAAGATGAATTCCCACTTCCTTGCAAATGCTCTCTGAAGTCTTGCTAAGTTTTCCTGACAAAAGATGAAAATAGTTAAGAATGATTAATTCTGGAAATTACAACAATTGCTTGAGAGCAGTTAGTATGTTGGGAGATAGTTAATTTTATTTCCCCTTCATTTTATTTATTTATTTATATATATATTTAAGCTGGAGAACTCAAGGCATGGAAGTCATTGCTGGTTTCAGGTGATTTATCCCACAGGCAAAGCAAGGTCATGACACATCTTTTCAGACTGCAGCCAGGAGGACCCTGTCAGGAGAAGTAATAGAGTGTGATGAAGACAGCCTGAGTTCTATTAGTAAAATGATGATGGTCTTATTCCCAAAAGATAATACTGAGAAGCTCTGCGAAGCTGACAGTTTCCATTTCTGATAGCAGATGGCTGCCACCTGCATGATTCCTTCTCCTTCCTACTTCCCCTTCCTCCTAACATTGGTCCCTTTCACTAAGGTGTAAAGCCTGAGCATTCCCTGCTCCATTCAGCCCTGAGAGCACTGCGCAGCTGCACTGCGCTCCAGTCTGGGAATTGCCAGAATGATTCACAAAAGGAAATAGCTTGTTTGTCTGAACAATGAAAATAGCTCACTGAGAGACCAGATCCAGATGCAGCCTTTTTCCTGCATCTCAAGTAAGAGTTCTAGTTCAGGTCTATTGCAGAGAGCATCAGAATCTGAGCATTTGGAGATGGATGTAACTTCCTCACAGACCAAGGTCAAGCTCACTGACATGGCCAGAATCTGAGGCTCAAACAGCACCTTGAAGTCACACATCCACAACCACTTGAAGAAGGAGGCCTAGGAGACCACTAACCTGTCTACCCATCACAGCTGGTTCAACTGTTACAAATTTTCTTGGAAAATGAATAATGTTGTACTGTTCTTTTTACATCAACTCCATTTATTTCAAGGAAATGCTTAAGCACATTCATTTCAGTGCTAGAAGTCTCCCTACTTTTTACTTCAAGCTCTTGTATAACACAAGACAAAGCTTGGCTCAGTTACCACCAAGTCCACTTAAGAGTTTCAGCCTTCTACATGGAGGAAAACAGTTAAGCAAATGATTTACAGCTGTGCCAAGCTGTGATGATTTCCTTTACTGTGAACCACTTGTAATATCTGTAAAAAGAATTTTTTTTGTGGCTTCGATTTATTTTTTATTTTCAATTATGTTCATATGTGCCCTCTGGAGCAAATATGATGAAGCCAATGAAACATCACCAACTGAAGCATTATTTGAATCATGCTTATGTTTGGCCAGTTATAAATTAAAGTTAAATCCAATCATGCAAGCTCAATCATACAATGAAGAGCTCTGCTTCACCAGCAGAAATTGGGAGTGGGAAGTTGCCTGTGAATGATGCAAGCAGAACCTCAAATGAGATGTCCCCTGTGATGCTTTGTAGAGATTCTCTTTGGAAACTCCAGGGCAGGGCTGGTGCCTGCAGAGAAACGTCCTCATGCTATGTCTCCACAAATTGGCACTGAATGTGCAGGACTCCTTCCCACTCCTCTAAACCTGTTTCTCTCATGTGTGCTCAGTTTACATTTCCAGTGTTGGGTCTGCTTCAGCTCCCATAATGACTAGGAAGAGTCAGTGCCATTTTTATCTTATTGTCTTTAATTAAGAGAGCAAAGTATGAATGAAGAAGCGACCTCTAATTGTGCAATGCAATATTCACAAGAAAAATGAGAGACTGCCAAGATCTAATTATTTGCCATCACTGGCGCACTGCTACTCTCAGTAGACAACTATGTGCAAAAGTACTTAGCCATAACCTCATGGCATGTGTGGGAGTGTGTGCTGAACTGTCTTTTGTTGCTTTATCATAGATATTTAGAGTACTTACAGTTAATTGGTTGGCTGTGACCAATTTTAATGGTTTTAATGATGAAATAAAAAGTACGCAGAAGTGAAAATATAGCAAAATGTGGTATAAACGCGTATGGATTATTATATTCCTTCCTTTATGTCTGTACTTCACTATTAGAACTCACGGGACAAGGGTGGATTAGACAAGTGGCAATTTTTGTACGCTCTCTGCTGAAAGAACCAAACGGTGCATATGCATATCTATGTGTACAAAAGACCTATAAATATAATAGAAGGCAAAGAAGGAGAAAATCTGTTCTAGGGGAAAAAAAATAAAGAACACCCTGTAATATACACAATATAGATGTGTCCAACAATTAACGTGAATATTCAAGTCCATCAGAACCATCTTTGTAAAAAACACTGAAAAAATCCAGACTGGAAATTCAACAGTTATGCTGCTGAACTAGTAAATGAGAAGAAAGACAGAAAGCAAAGTTCAGCTGGTCAGACTGATGTACACTGCTAGCATTCAAAGAAACTCATTTCAACACTGACACTTCTACCTCCATCCTCCCATCCCCACTGACCCAAACTCTGCATTATCTGAAGCCAAGTTTGGTGATATTTTTTATGAATAATAATTTTGTAAGGGAAAACACTCCCTGAATAAGTGTGATAGCATTCTGAAAATACAGTCCAAGCTTCATAACTGAAAACTTCCCTTTACAGTATGTAACTATACAGTATGTATAGCATGTAACTACATGCCATGGCTCATTAGCAGTTTAATTGCTCAGTTATGCATCCCAAAATCCGTGCTTTCTGCAGGTTCATATCTATTATATAAACCAGGAACTGTTAACTGGAAAGAGAGAACCAATGTAAACTTTTGTGTGATTTGCCTCTTGGTGCTGATGCTTTACTGGAGAGGCTGCAGAACTAGGGACATTCCTCATTCATGAACCTGATGTTCTTTCCAGATCAACCTGCAACAAATTCTGACAGCTAAAACAGGACACACAGTGAAGGCTGACGCTGAGGCATTAAGTGGAAGCATTCAGCTGGCAAACAAAGCCTTCCCCCATGCCCCCACACTTTAAACTTTAGCAGGAGTGTACCTACGGCTTCATAATCGGCCAGCTCCAGCCTAGCTTTGTTCTGCATGGTCCGTTTGCAAAGATAGATGGCTAAAGGGAAAAACAGAACAGAAAACAATTACGGATAGATTATTAGTACAAGACCTGAAGAAAACACAAACCTACACAATCTTCTCATCTGAAGGCAACATAAGCCAAGGAATGAGAGGGCTGAATACCCAGCTGACATTATGTGCTAGCAATCTCAGAGGCCTTAAACATCTGGGACATCTCATTTAAAAGTGCTGAGAGTTGATGCCTGGGACCTAACAAGATGTCTGAGAAAGACACAATTACTTCTGGGGCTGGTAAAAGATTTAGCATTAGCAACCTGTTCCCGTCAGCACTTTGGAAGAATTCCTGCAAAAGTGAGCAGCCTTGTATACCTCTGCATTTCCTTTCCTCTTAAAGAATAATTAGGAAAAAATAAATCATGACATTGAAATGATAACAGAAATACTGGCTGGATCATACAGATTTAACTTGAGCAATTTTTCATTTGCTCCATCCACTTCTTTTATACATCTCAAACAGCTGAGAAAAGCCCTCACCCATTTCACCACAGGCAGACACTGCAGAAATTGGTGTGAGCTGGGATTCAGAGGGTCAAGATAGCAGAGGACACCTAACCAGTTCCAGGCTACCTTCTGGGACGGGCTCTGCTGGACCATCAGCTCAGCCCATTTCCACTAAAGGCTGAAACAAAAGGTCCCCAACACACCCAGGGTACACAGTTGGAAATGAACTACATAAAAAAGATCCAGTGTTCTCATTTGATGATGAAATCCGGGTGTGAATTGCATAGGGGCAGAAGGCAAAGCATCCTCTACAGAAAATAACATTTGGATTTCCTTTGAAAACCACATGATTTTGATTTGCACATAAGTAAGATTTTCTGACACTTCCATGAGTGTTTTTCATTGGGAACCTCATCATCTATGTAAAATACAACAAAAAAACAGTGCTATTTGTGTTATTTTCTTCAATGCCATTCCTGTAATTCCAACGTCCTTATAACAAGCCAACATTATGCATGATAACCAGAGCTGATTGACTTGGTCAAATATATTTACTTCTATACTTCTCAAAAGTAGCTTCACCTGCGAGACATTTATAACACCAAATAAACTGAGAGTCTTGCAGTACTTCTCCACGTGAGGCAGTGAGCTGCCATTAGCAGGTTTGTTACTGTCCTGTGAATGGATCTATGCAAATAACAAAAGTATGAAGAGCTGCTGGGATTTCTGTTTTATTTGGGTCTACTGCTAATTTGGGATTAATTCCTGGGAAGACTCCATCTGCACAGACCCCTGATATGCAGAGGCTGATTATAAGCATATGTTAGAGATTTCTGGGATAGATGAAAATCTGTCCCTACAGGGCTCAGAGCTAATACAGTTGTAGCTTGTCCAGCTGTGGGTTGGCTCACATGGGGCTTGATTCTGAGGTACACTGTTCCACCCAATGCCTTTGCTGCACAATAGCCAGGAAGTGGAATCCAGTTACTGAACAAACACCATAGGCAGAAACAGAACCTCCCTCTTAAGACGGTTACTCTGATAGTTAAAGAAAATATATTTGGTACAGTTTAGGCACATATACTGTGACTGTTTGTAAAATCTGGAAGTCATTTTGCACACAATGAACAGCAATGCATTTTGTCCTAAGCAGTCCCCTCATATAAATACATAAGTCTGTGTTAGCCACCCTGCAGTGGAGGACTGCAAATGAACAATCACATGACAGACACCATGGCAAGTTGCTTTTCCACCCTGGTGAATGACTTCCAGAATAATGGTGAATAATTATTACTCGGGAAAGAACAAATGATTATTCAGGAAGGAGTTATAAACTGATCTTAGATTATGAGGTATTTCAAAAGAGGCATTTCCAGAAGCTCCTGCTTTATGGGCACACACATGGATTCACTTCCTGTTTGAGCACCACACCAGGATGCATCAATTGATTTTATCATTTAGCTGTGAAAGAAGTGTAGTTCTAGAAGAGACAGCAATATTGCATGGAGACAGCTAAAGATAACAATACTGACATCGTTTCTTTATGTATTATCACTGTCTGCAGGCATTCGCACGTCTAATACCCCATGTTACAGTTTATTAGCTCATAAACCACACTCAGTTTTCTCTTTTTACCAGCTAGAAGCTGGTAATCTTAAATTAAAAAAAAAAACCCACAAACTGCGATGTCATGCATCACAGAAGCTTAACTACAGGATGCCATCAGTTATATACTGACGTATTGATCAGCCAGACGAGTGCCCAAATGAGGTAACTTTTTATTGATCAACATATCAAATTCAGCTACAGATCAAAGCATGCTCTCCTACAAAAGCTGTACCGATATTATTTAAGATTCCCACAGAGCACCATTCTGCCTGCCATAAATCCTGCTGAAACGAACAGAGCTACTGGAGAATGAAGGCAACAGCATGTGAAATCCTGGCCCTGCTGAACGTGTCAGCCAAAGGAGAATTTCTTCCATCACAAACTTTCTGTATTAGCTTTCTGCAATGAAATAATTATGCTCTCACCATAATCTGTGTTTTCTGGCTCCCAGCAGTTTGAAGGCCAAAAGTATGGTGCCTAAGAAACAACATAAGCATTTTCATATTTTAAGAGATGGAAAGCAAATCAGATGCAGAAAAAATTTTAAGCATAAAAAGAATCCCAAGCCCAGTCTCTACTCACAGGGGAAGGGAACACTGCTACAGCTCTCAATAAAAGTGACAATGCTTTTCCAGAAAGGTATCCTCTCTAACATTCCTCACTGCAGGCAGAAACGTGGAAGTACTTATTGAGGACATCCACCCTGATGGCATTTTAGACACTCCTTCATTCTCATCTGAATACAGACCCTTTACTCTCTATCACCAGAGCCTCCTCTTTCCCCAAGAATTCACAGGCCTCCAGATTTATTTACTTACTTATTTATGCAGGACAATGAAAAAATCTTTGTGGCCTTTTATATACACTACACGCCACTTGCTTTTATTTAGTGGCTTCCAGTCTGCTTGGTAGCCAACAAAACAATTCACTTTTAAAATAAATCAGATGCAAGAGCTCAGAACTCAGCTGATTAAGGTCATTCTGAAAGCAGAAGTCCTGCTAAACTTACTGGTTTGGATTTCAATCCAAGTCTGCACACTGCAGTTGCAACAATTAATTACAAGACATTACTATATCTGGTAGTATCTCAGTTTTGGCAAGAATGAAAAATAACGTCCTTGTGACCACACAAACTATAAAACACTGTTTTGCATTAGTGATGCAATTCCACAAAAATGCCCAGGACATTGTACACATACAAAGACCATCCCCTGCACCTACGTACAGTGAGAAAACTCAGAGGGATCAAACAATATACATGGTTCAATACACCTCACTGATACATATCTCCTGAACTTCACAAGATGATGAGCTACTGTTAAGGAGGGACTGATGTCAAGGTAGAATGTGTCAAGTAATGGAAAGTGCAGTAATGAAAAAGAAAAGTGATCCTATCAGCTTATTTTTGCAGAAAAGGTCTGAGGAGAACTGTTGCAGGAAATGACAACAGGCAAACAGTAAACACAATTGCAGGAAAAGATAAGGGGAGAGGGGAAAAAAAAGTCAATAAGCAGCCAAGACAATTTGATGATGTCGTTTACACAGGTTTAACATAAGAAATTAAATGATACTTCGCTTTTGAAATCTGGCACAGGATTATTGGAGAACTAAACCTCCTATGGTGTCACAAAAAGGCAGCTAAACAGGCAATCAGCATTGCCCTGCTTCTGCCAAGTCTTGTACGATGGGAATAGTAGGATTCTGTAAAAATCAAGAGAACTGTCAAGAAAAATCGTAGCCTGAGTAACGCCAGGTAACCAGAAGGTGGTCGGTCAGAGAGACATTTAGGTCTGTGATCTTCCTGTTGGGTTTTTTGTTGTTGTTGGTTTTTTTGTTCCCCATACCATTGGTCTCATGTGATAACAATGCCATATTAGCAGTGGGACTGTGAGCATGAGCAGCAGCAGATGCAGAGATGAGAATGTGCTTTTCAAATAAAAACTGAAAAAGGAGAAAACAAATGAAAAGGAAAAATGGTAGGGTGAATAGAAGTCACAGGAAAGATAATGAAGCTGACAGAGATCAAATAACAGAAAAACAGAAATTTAAACAGCAGGATTAAACAACAGGACTCTGGTTTTGAACTTACTGCTTCTTTTAAAGTTACTCTATCTGTCTAAAAGGAGTTGTTGCAGAGCTCACACAGTTATCTAGGAGGGTGACAGCAGCAAATTTTGGAAAGGGCACTGAGCTCAAGCACAGGATGTTTTAAAAAATGAACATATCTGGAGGCACAGAGACAACGAGGGATAGAGGTGTCCTAGCTTAAGTAGCTGCCAAGGTTATGCATTCTTTGTAACAGAGCCAAAGGCTGAAGCATGCCCCCCTCCCACACCAGCCTGTAACCAGGTGAAGATTAGAAGTATGAACTTTTCATTGCACTGGAGCTCAAATGTCTGATTCCAAAGTTTGCTCTGGTCCACTTTGGACAGGAGAGTGGCTACTCAATTTTGTGCTACCAGTGGACAGCAGAAAGGGACACACAAGGAGGGCAGAGTGCTTACCAACCTGAAAACGATAGAATGTCCCATCATCTTTCAGGGTAAGGACATGGTCTGAGATTGGAAAGACATAACCCTGTGCAGCGATAAGACTTCCCAAGTGTATTGCTTCCCCTGTTAAAGAGTAGAAAAAGAGAAAAGAGAGCAGATGTGTCAGGATGATGCACCCTGCACAGCTGCTTTCAGCAGCAAGGCGGCGGATGAGTCACACCGTGACCTCACATGCATATGCCATGTTTCAATCACACTTCATCCACATGCCTTTCAATGAAATCATGCAAAGCAGGAGAGCAGAAAGCAGCCTTAAAATACAGATGAAACTCCCTAGATGCAGCAGTGTGGGGAGGGAATTTTTATAAGGGCATGTAGCAACAGGATGAGGGAAAGTGGCTTTAAACTGGAAGATGGTAGATTGAGAGACTCGATATTGGGAAGAAATTATTTCCTGTGAGGGTGGTGAGACACTGGAAAGCCCAGTGAGACTGTGGATGCCTCCTCTCTGGAGGCTTTCAAGACCAGGCTGGATGGGGCTTTGTGTAACCTTCTCTAGAGGGAGATGTCCCTGTTTCTAGCAGGGGGGTTGGAACTACATGACCTTAAAGATCCCTTCCAACCCAAACCATTCTATGAGTCTATGATTCGCACAGATTTTCAACTGATGTCAACTGTCAAAAGTTGCATCTACTGTCTAAGACTTGCAAAATACACATTTGATTATCACACATGCCCAGGCAGATAATAAATCCATTGTCTGCAGCTGAAATTCAGGTTTGAACTTGACTGGACTCATGAGAAGAGATGTGTGTAAAAATTGCCCTGGGTGAGTCAATGTTGCCTCTACTCCTGTTTTCACATAGTGACAGCAGAAGCAGACTGCAAAATGAAATGTTGATTTTTTCTTTCAATATATTTTTCTTCTTTCCATTTAAGCAAAAGAAACTTCTGGGCCTGTACAAGACCTTTTCTTCCGCCCACCCCCCAATAGTTTTCAACCACGTAAAAGGTGATTTTGGTTTCTTTGAAGTGTGGACTATTTGGACTGTGCCCAAACACTGATCACAGTTTATGGCTCATTATCCATTTATCAAGCTGCCATGATAGATCACCATCTGATCCCATACTGGTGTCTGCGTCACCCTTGGCCACCATGTCCTGTCAGTTGTGGCTACTCTTCTCCACACCAGGGAGTCCTGTCACTGCATTCACCCATTTCATCACACATCTACCAACTTCCTTTCTGGGTCTGGGAACAGCCTTAGAATACATCAGGCTTTCTTAGGTAGCAACAATTTCACAGACGCACCAGGACTCCTACAAAGTGCTTTCTGTGCACTGTAGTTGTAAGATATTAGACTTAATTACATTGCTGATTCTTATCTGCTTTCCTCCTTCTCACCAAATGCTTAAATCAACCTTGTTGTTCTACTGTTTTACACTCTGCAGTGAAGTAGTATGTACTCTCTTATGGCACACACACAATAACAGCTGAAATGTCTGTTAATTCCCAGCCATGGTTCACCTTACCTTGATCCTCAATGCTGAGGTTCTTCATAAGCCACTGTACAATATCAGCACCTGCAAAATAAAATAAATCAATAAATGGGAAAAAAGAAGGCATTGAACACTGAGACCAAGAAGTTTTTGAGAATCCTGGAGAAAGATAACATTGAGATGAAATACAAAAGAACTTATATGCTTTATTCTCTTTTTTTCCATTTTCTTTTTTATCTCTCCTGAGATTTCAAACTGTTTTTGATTTCTGTATCACACTGTAATCATATACTCATTGATAGGTACTAAGCCCAAGTGCCATAGGAGACTTCCTACACTTGGTCAACTGCTACACTAATGGTTTCGTGTAACTTGTTCTCTCCCAGTTGTGTTTCTCTCACCTCAGCATACAAGGAGTTCTGTTTCTGAAAGCACTATCCAGCAAGAAGATGAAGGACCATTTAGTGGCATCTGGCATCTTTAATGTCAGGGCAATCATAAGAAATGTGGAACTGAGTTATCAGCCAAAAAAAAAAGAGAGGTAAAAGTCTAGTTTGTGTCAAAGACAAGCAGCATCTTGCAGAAGAGAGTGTGACTAGTGATCCCTTCTTTGTACTCTGGTACTCAGGAACACAGTTGACACAAAGCCTGTCACACAACAGAACCCCAATAAAATACATTTCAACTAATTTACAGCCTTACAAATTTCAGAGTCCTAGCTGACTACTGCTTTAGCCCATTTCTGCACACCCTGCATTAGTTACATGTACTTATACAATAAATAGGCAAGAAACTGGCAAGCTTTTCAGTGAAGTTACTGTTTAACAGTAGAATACGTAGACTCTCAGCCATAAAATGTGGCACTTCATTCTCTAGTGCAATAAGCCACATTTTTAGTGAGTCCTGATTTGTCCATGGACAGCATTCTGTGCATTCAATACACAGGACATTTGCTTGGGATTTTACTGGCAGACACAATGCTAGCTAAAAAAAAACAACAAAACATATAGGAAAACATTTGGAGTCTGTAACTGTTGTTTTGACATGCTTGTTAATAAAACTTTCAGTTTTATAAATATGGGTGCTGCCTTCTGCAAAACAAAAACAGCCTAAAGGTACAACAAACATTTGGGTTTAGAAAATCATTCCAAGAAGACTGAAATTGAAGCCTTCTATATTGTTAGAAACAAAACAAAACATCACAATTTGCTGTTTTGACCCAAGGTAAGCCAGAATTATTCTTGGTGCTTTTTTTCTGTTCATATTCCAAATTAAAAAGTCCACTGGTTTCCCTGATTTTGGCCTGAGACTACAGGTCTGCGGTACTCTCTTAGTCATTTCATTCCCAAAAGATGTGACAGCTCATATCTGAACATCTTTTAGAGTAGTTAGTTCATTGTCTTGCTCAGGGGAGGTAAAGTGCATTCCAATAAATCCCTTTCCAAACACACAGGATAATTAACACAGGATTAACTCTCCATAGAATGATCATATTCTACTTTTCTTTTGAATTTTAATCAAACATTCAAACAACGCTGAAAGCCATTTCACCAATCTTTCTTCTTGCTGTTAAGATTAACAAATAAAGGTTTGACTCAGTCAGAACTACTGTGATCAGTTACTCCGGAATACAAGCAACATTAGAGATCACGGATTTTAATTTGTCTCTTAAAAATATGAAGTCATTCTTGAATGTTGCCAAGAGCCTGGAAGATTTTATAGCTGTTCTCCAGTTATCCTGAGGCAGACAGATTATCTTTCTGCTGAGTTTGCTGAACCATTATTTATCACCTGCCAAGACTGATTACTCACCCTCGGGACAATGACAAGTCTTTCCTTCCTCTGTTAATTACTGTCATCATTAATAGCCATGTCACTAATTAATATTCAATCATAATGAAAACTCTTCACTGCCATCTCCTACAACACCTTCAACTTTTAGGGTTAATCTCACACTGGCTTTGCGTTTCCTTGTGGCTGATTCCATCCCTGCAACGTAGTTTTGCCTATCAATAAACTCTCTATATGTCCTTTCTTAAACAAGAAATTAGATTTATACTTTTAAGGTGGTGGAGATGTGACTGTATCCCTTACAAGACCCTCCACTGTCAGATCAAGACATGGATGCTTTATCTGTACATTTTCATGAAAATTTCTTCTTAATCTCTTCAGTAGATTAGGCCTGAATGAGTCCCCCCATAATTCACCTTCCCAGAAAGATTTCTCTGACTGATTTTCACATTCCACATTTCATGGGTGCTTCCAGAGGACACCCAAGGGAAACCCTTGACCATGACACATTTCCATTAAACACTAACAGGGCATTTGAGATCTTCTGAAAACAGATGGTTTTCACAGTATAAAGTATTGCTGATTCTAGGTAGAGGAATGGTTCGCACATCCTCTGTGCTCTTTGCTAGGTATTCTGTATTTTCTCCAAATCTGTATGCTTAGTTCAAGGGTAATCAGCAGTCTGAGAACATCTATTTCCTACCCACCTGTTAGGAAACTTATTTTCGTTGCTTTAGGCTTTTCTTTGAAGCCAAGGTAGATGAAGTTGCTTAACCCCAAAAGAATAGTTATCACCTTATGCTCAAACAGATTCACAATGACCATTTTTTCCACCTACCTGGTTTTGAGACAGAGTAGCAGTTTTATATTTCCTGCTATTTTCTCCTTTTCCGTTCAGCCTCAGTGATCCCGTAATAGTAGCTAGTGTTCTCAGAAGGCCACTGCCTGTCAACATGACAAACGACTGGCCAGCCATAGAAAAATAAATTAAAAAATACTTCAAGTGGTGTGAGGCCATTGGCAAGATGCACTTAATGAGGTGAGTCACCACCACTGTAATCAATACCTTTCCTACTCGACCTAAATTGTTCTAGCTCTTCCAGAAAATCCAGGGCTTACATAGAAAATGTAGACCCATACATAATCAGATTTGCCTGTCTTCTACCGACCGTGTGAAATAGCAGAAGAACCCAGAATGATGAACCCTCCTCCAGCAGTTTCTAAAGATCTTTTACTTGGAATAGGGACTGCTCCTCTAGGAAAGGAACTTTTACAGAAATATTTGTCATATATACACACCTACAGCAACAGAGGTCAGATTTCTTGGTTATTTCCTGGCTTTTTTTTTTCCCCAATGCTAATGTAACCCTAATGCTCTCCAGATTAATTTAAAAACCGCCCATCAAAATATTTTTTAAAAAAAGAATATGAAAAAATGTGAAATGTTCAGATTCTTCCCATATAACATCTACACACTCCATGACACACTAGATGAGCAAACAAACCACATGCCTCTGGTATCAATCATCTACAGACTCAAGGTTCAGACCATATTTTGATGCAAGGCTAAGAAGGTGTTCGTCCTGTCACTTCCTTTTGGAAAATAGATGAGCCCATTTTAACACCAATTTTTTCCAAACAATTTGCTCCTGAACACAGATCAATCCTAAAACATTCCTATCAGAAAAGTAAGACTGAAAAAGTTCACAAGCTGTCAAGAAGGCATAGAATACCTGCCCAGGTACACAAGCAGCCCCTCAAGCTGCTTTCTACTCTGCCAGTCGTGGCAATCACACCAACAAATGTTGTGCTAATTCTTTATTATTATTTTTTTCTCCCTCTAACAGCACGAGGTCCCTGGTAAGTCTACAGACAAGAAGCTAATTAATTATCCACACTTCCATCACTGGGTTTGCAAAAAATAAACAAAGGAGCATCACCCACGGTAAAGGGCAAAACAGTTTCAATACACATTTTCTCAAGGCCTTCAGCACTATTGCTGCTATTTTCCTCACACAGAGCCCCCAGCGATTTCCAGAGTAACTTCATCTTTCACGATACTGGAATTTTAAAAAATAATAAACAAGAAAGAAATATCCACCTCTCTTTGTAATATTGTACCAAAAATACTGGGGAAACACTTCATAGAAGCTGCCTATGATATGCACACAACTACGTACTGATGTAAAAAAGCAATGCTCTGCAGCTGACTCAGAAAATGTGGTAATTGCAGCTCTTCTCCATCAGCATGTGGTAATTGCACCACTCAGTGTCAGCAAGGAGCATCATCAAAGCCACAACAGCTTCGAGCTCCTACCAATAGCAATTTCCCTTTACTCTATACTCGCTTTAAGTCTTGTTTTGAATTATTAACAGCTGTTAGCAGCGGGACTGTTACCTGCTTTTGACCAGAGCAGTTAAATTTTTTAAGGGCCCTTCATTTTTGTTCATCTCAACTTTTGAGTGCCTGAATTTACAATTCATTTTTCTTGTAATAAAAAGCTGAAACATGTAATACTTGTGTGAAGCAAGGATGCTGCTTGCTGCACAATGGCAAAGCAGCACACAGAACGAAGTTGCACAGGATGATAAAGCAACAACAAGGACAGAAGATGTGTAAATTTAATGGGTTTGGAATCTGCAGATCCTCTGCGTTTTCCTGACAAGTATGGATCACTTATCACAGTGCTGAGGCTGATGTGCTATTCCAACCAATTCCTCATCTCTTCTTTGCCCGTTTAGTGTTATTTGCAGAAAGCTATACTGCATGCTTGCCCACTTACAACAATTATATATTTCAGACAGGAGTCCCAGGATAATATTCCAACCATAGGTTTTTGTATGTTGTTTTTGAACTTTGGAAGCACACCGTACCTCTGTTGCATGAGTGTCCATGGCAGAGTAAAACAAAATGCTGTGAATCTGAACACAGAATTATCAAAATCCTGTGATAATTTTCAGCTCTGATGCTCGACTCTTACTTGGCCCTGCCATGAGGTCCTGAAGCAAAAGTTAATGGGTTAACCCACCTGGGAACGCAGGCCAGTCAGGTCTCAGAGGTATCAAGGACAAGCTGCTCCTCTCACAGCACTGCCCACCTGAAAAACGGGCCAGCTTTAGCAGATGTGAATGTGAGCAACACAAGTCACACCAGGCTTTGAGCTTCTGAGCTTTCAGCACCCTTCCACCAACAGAGGGACACGACCAGCTGAGAGCAGCAGATTCAAAACAAGCAAGCTCCAGCTGCATTAGTAAGGCCCTGCTTCTGAGCCTCTTAATGGACACACACATTAATCCTGGTGGAAGAGGTCTGCCAGCATGGCTTAACCCGCATCTTCAAATGGAAAAAGTGCAGCACCAGCATAAGGACTCCTTCCAGCTGACCTGCACCGACATGAGGAGCTCAGCCACACACCAACACTAGCCTCATTCTTACCCTGTGTTGGAGCTGCAGTGCTGTGGCAGCATGGGCCCAGGCCTCACACCTGGCAGCTCCAGCTCTGCACTGCAGCACTCACTGGCACTGAGACCCCATGCAGTGTTTGAACCTCAGGAGTGATTCTTAGCTGTGCCCAGCCCTCCTGACCCACTCATTGAGACATGCACCCAGCCCTTCTCTAACAGCCACAAAGATGGGTGTGCTGCCGTAAGAACCATTATAAAGGTACACACGAGGCAGAAAAACAGCATTCCCAGTCTCCCAGCAGCAACAGCAATGCATGTAACAATACCAGAAGTTACCTCATTTTACAAATTGCTAAGAACTGTAGCTGCAACTTAACACCTGCACTTCATCATGCATTTACAGTTGCTTTTCTGGCTACTCTGCCTTTACATTCCTGGAGCTGCTGAAGGGCCTGGCTTTGTGCCACTCAGCAGTGCTCAGACACAGCTTCTCGCGCTGTCAAAACAGCTCAGCAACAGGACAGCCAAGGAAGCAACTCCAAGTGCTGCTGGAACCAGGGCTTTTGAAGCTTCCCGTGTCAGATCTTGTTGGGGCTGAAATGTTTTCACTGTGACACAACTCATGTGCACAGTCTTTAAATCCAAGGCAATCCCTCCATCATTTCAACCATACGTTAGCATTTTTAATAGCAAATTTTCACCTGATGGGAAGGGGCACCCTTCTGCACTGGTGCTGCAGTTAGCAGGGTCAGTGTTTCAGTAGGATTAAAGCTGTACATAGCTTTTGGCCAAGGCTAACTCCGTATGAGTTACGATCAATAGCAATTGCTGGCTGTTTATTTAGGGCCACGCTAAACAAAGAGGTCATAATTCAGCAGGGCTCCCGAAGCCTTGTGCTAAAGGTGTTTGCACTGGCACAGAACTGGGGCTGGCACCAGCTTCTTCCTGCACCTCAGATACAGGCATTTATCAGGGTGAATTTTAAATTTGTTTAAAATATATCAGCAAGAACCTGTCAGAACTCATACGTAATTAACTTGCAAGTTCAAAATATGTGAACCATTTGTTCTTTCCTGTGCTTGATGGATTTCATAGGACTGCACGTAGTAATAGAAGAGGTAAAAGCAACAACCAGCTTCTCTTAAATTCCTACATACCACGACTGCCTTATCTGTCTGGTTCCAACAACTGAAGCCAGTATCAAAGCATTGTGTAGCTCAGAACAATACCTGTCTGAATGATTTTCAAAAGGCGTTTTCATTTCCATTCTAAGAATGAACCTATCTTGTAGGATATTTACTTATAATTGCTTTTTCTTCCTCTCTAAGAAGCTCAAGGTCAGCATTTTGTTTAACTCCTTTGCAGGTAAGCATGGCTTTGGATGTGGCAAAGCAGCTGTGCTGCCCTGAGGCTCACACCTTTCTGGTAGCCTAACAGTGGCTCTCAGCAGGCATAGCACAAAGCATCCTCATGACACTGCAAGCCATCTTCTAGCAGCTTTCATCTCCAACTAAGTAAAACATCAATCCCTTTCTACGTAAAGCAAAAAATAAGTAAGTGCATACAAATTAAAGCCAGCGATACTGTGTCCTATGATAACTTGGGAAGTGCTTTCACTCGTGCATAACTACTTCAATAACCAAGAAATACTGTAAATACGAACTCAAAAAGCAAATACACTTCACCTGTGCTCACAGGACTGCCGTTCCTGCTGCCGGTAGCGCTGAGCCCCGTGTTCGGCTGCGAGGCCTCCAAACAGCCGCCAGGGGGCGCTGTAGGCATAAAAACGAAGCGTCTCCTCGCCCGAGCGCCGCTCCCAGGGTAAGGGGTTGGCAACGAGGCAGCGGTGACGGCTGCCTTTCAGCGGGCAGCGCCGGGAAAGAAGCGCTGGGTTTGCAGATGTGAACGCATCTGCTGGAAACCTATTCTATAAAGTGATGGAACACGGGTTCTATGGCAAACCGACTCTTAAACGAAAACGAGCTCCGCTTGGAGGCGTGCGCTGCCGGCAGAGGGCGGCGCTGCCCGCGGAGCCGCGGCTCACAGCCATGGGCAGGGACCACACAGCGGTAGCTGCGCTCCGAGGGGTTCCCTCGGATCCCCCCCCGGTGCTTGGAGCCGCTGACCCGAACGCCATCCCACAGAAGCCCGCCCGGCGCCGCGAGCGGGAGGAGAGACTTCTGACAGACCAGATGGCAAATGCACTGCAGGCACTGTGCTTACTTCTAGGATGGAACTGGTTTTGAAGGTAATGATAGCCAGCAGGGAAAGGGGTGGAAGGCGCAGGCACCGCCTCCCTGCCTGGGTCAGACAGGAGCAAAAGGGGACAGGGTTTCTGCTGAAGTCACTTGCAGGGTCACAGAGAAGCAAGAAAAAAGGTCCCAACGAATCACCCATCAGACTTACAACCTGCCAGCAAAATACAACGGGTTGCAAGTGAAAATAAGCATGGAAAGGCAGTGTGAGGAAAGGCCTTGCTTGTCTTGTGTTTACTTTTCACTGTCACCCCAAGAGCACGCATTTGTGAGGAAAGCACTCCACTGCGCGATGCTCCTGCTGCTGCGGGATGAGTCACCGCGTCGCACCAACAGCCCAGGCAAAGCAGCAGCACAGCGGGCAGTGCTGCCATCGCCGTGTTTATTCACTTCTGCTGCACCACGGACAGCTTACTGCACGGTGCTTGTCGCCTCCCACTGCTGCTAGGACACCGACCTGTCCCTGGAGTGAGGGTAGGTATGTGCAGGAACATCTGTTAGTCTCGAGGGCCTTTTCCAAATGCACTTATTCACTTCTATCTTATTGGGGAATACAGGAAAATCTGCACTTTTGAGATCCACAGAAGCAAAATCAGGTGAAAACCTGTATGCAACAGAAGGACTTGGGGCTGACGTTACAGAAATCTGTGGCTTTGTCTTGTTATTTCCACACAATCTCTCCTCAGGAGCACGGATCAGAGAGTACCTGGCTGGCTGCTCATTGTACAGTCTCCACTGCAAGAGCGAGCATGGAGATGATGTGTGGAAGGTCTGGGATCAGAAACCCTGCTGTACAAAAGCATGGTAACTCAGTAACAGTCTGATCAACACCGATAGAGTGAAGGCTTCCCACGCAGCCTTGTATTTTCTATGAAAAAGGACTAATGAATTTCTCCCTAAGAAGAACAAGAACTCCATATAAAATCACAACACATGCTAGCAAAAGCAGCCACACCATTAATGGGGCTTAATTACTTCATTAGCAATAAAATGATGTAAAAAAGTTGATCTACAGTGACAGCAAATAGATGTGTTTTTTATCATCTTATTTTCATCCTTTTTGCAAGGATTGTCAGTGACTATCAGGAATGAATATAAATTTATTATATCCATTTATATAGATATCCAACCCCAACACGCTTATAATGTGTAATCTAAACCCAGCTGGCCTACATTTTTTTCTCCCATTGAGATCTCTTCAATGTTATCATCTGCTCATTAAATGCACATTTTTGCCTTAAATCTATTTTGGAGTAATTGAATGTACTATGCTGGTTTAGATTGCTCTCTTTTACAAAGCTAAATCATTGGATATCTATATGCTGTCTGTAACAGGCATTCTAAAGTAATAATTCTGAAAGCAAAACAACACACGTCCCTGCTTACTGCTTCTTTTCTTCTCCAAAGCTGTTTATGTACCTTTTTCTCCATGAATACATGGGCATTTCTGTCTGCTTTCTGCTGGGTCATGGCAGCTTAATAACTACTCATGCCTTTGAGAATTTCCCCCAGTTTTCCAATGGGAAAACCTGTCTCACTTTCCTCCAATTATACTTTCATAGGCAATTGCACATTAAAAAAAAACCAAACAAACCCCACACACAAACACATTTCAGTACATATACAGTAAAATAAACAGCAAAACAACTCACATCAGCCTTGTAGCAATGCAGAGCCTTGTTCTAAAATAAACAATGATATACCAAAACTCTTATTTAAGGGTAAGTGGATGATTTCTTGCTAGAGTGTAGTCACTAATGCAAAATTAAACAAAGCACTCAGTAAGTCCCACGTTTGACTAATAACTGTAAGCCACACGCTGTTGATCCTGCTGGACATTTTTTCTGTACACTGCAGGCAAATCTAAAACTCCATGTTTAAGTCTAAGAAGCAGCTCACAAGTATCACATCAAACTGCACCATTCAGCACAATCCCAATCTAGCATAAAGTGTAAAACTTTTTTGTGACTTAAGAACATCCCAGAGATGATGAGAGAAAACTGGGATGACAAAGAGAGGCAAACAAGGTAAGTACAGCAGAATGGGTCAAGCGTGTCCAGGTAAGATTGGGATGAGGTAGGGAAAACCACTTAAATTACAGGAAAAGATGAAGTCTTTGTGTATATCACAGTAGGGGTGAGATATCCTTACAGCTGGACATAATCAGCACAGGTTCCTCCTGCAAGGAGATGCTGGTTCTTCATAGTACTAGCAGTACCCCAGATAGGACACCAGGTTCTCAGCCAGCCTCTTCACCTTCAGTGAAGTAGCTGAGATGGTTACTTGACCATCACTTACTATAATAGTTAAGTTAGAAGCAAAGGGCTACTTAAATACCTGCATGGTTACCTAAATGTTCTTTTAGTTAAAAAAAACTAAAAAAATCCAGCTGAATGAGATAACATCTTTGTATATGTCACCTATACTAAGATGTACACATGTACATTGACAGGATTTTATGTATACTATAACGTAGAATGTTTCAAAAATAATAACCTGTGAGATATATGGCCAGATAAATTATTGGTGGGCACTGGTTTGACTCAAAATAGGCATTCTTACTGTGTCCCTTATGCATAGCTTTTGCACTTCTTAGCTAACTTGTTCCACGTTAGTTAAGAGACTTACCTCTCAGAACATCTTTTGTATGCATATTTCTCATTAGGTGAGACAATTCCCCTCAGGATCTGCAGGTTACAAGGAAGGAGGGACTGGACACAGCTGAGAAAAATGTAACCTTATCTTCTGTCCCTCCTAGCATCTCTACAGAGAGCTTGCAAAGGTATTTCCATCACAATGACTCCAAGGGAAGCCGCATGTATGGATGTGTACAGCCGCCTGCCTTCATCTGAAGCAACCCTTTTAAAAAAAACACCTGTTTTTAGAAAACTAGTCTCCCAATACCAGCAGAGGTCCTGCAGTCCCTCTGTCTTGTAACTGTCCTACAGAAACTCACCTCAGAACAGAGTGCTTGTTCCCTAAACAAACACAGTGCAGCTCCCGTGTAGACTCCAAAGCCACTTCAGCAAGCTCTCCCAAAATATAGTATCACACATCATCATCACTATGCAGTCCTATGTGGCAGTTATATTTATTTGCAGGCAGTAGGTTGTAGATTCTTCTGTGCCTACATTTCATGCCATGTAACTGCTGCCTTCAACTCCAGAAGTTTAATAATAAAAGAGATAAGTTTTTTTAACAAGATAAAATGTATCTGCCCATCCATGTTAATGTGCAAGTCTGTGTAAGTTTTCATTAGAGCTAGGACACTGGAACTGAATAACATCTCAAGAGGTAAGACTTGCTATGCAATATGAAAAATCACAATGAATGATACACTGTGCTTATGCTCCTGCCCTTGGCAAGGAGAGGCAGAATCAGGCTTGGAGCCTCACTCATGCTGGTCAGGCACTACCAACCAGTGAAGTGACACAGATGAAGAGCAGATGCTGCTTTACTTTAATTTAGTAAAGCCAGCAAGGTGGCTGAACAGTCCAATGTAGACATGATGCAAAATGACTGCAGGTTTTACCTTTCACTGCAGGAAATATATTAATGTCTCTCTGTCAGCATCCCCTGCTATGTGCCCACTCCCTTTCCCTTCTACAGTAACTTCCAGGTCCATATTAATGACCACTGCTACTCTGAGGTAGCCTGAAGTGAAAATATGTACTGACAGGTTACCATAACAATCAAGATGTCACAGCTTTTCAATCTCTCCTCATACCCCCCACACTCCTGTTCCTATGTACTCTCCTGCCACACACATCTGCTCTGATCCCTGAGAGACATGGACAATTTTTATACGCCTACATTCTTCCACATCACTAGGACTGAATTTGGTACAAGTATTCTCTAACAAGCCCAGAGGTCACATCCTGCAGCAGGTTCTGATTAACAGGTACTGCTTCCCACAGCCCCCTGTTTACACAGCTGGCATCAACAACCTTTCTAAGTACAAGATTAATGCTAATCACAGACCTACTTTGGTGAATTGGTTAAAGGCAATGCACAAACTGGAGAAGGCAGCTCCAAGCTACCCTGCACATTTGCTGCCTTTTATCTCAGATCTATTCTTTCTTATTCCATCTAGCCCATGTAGATATGGTAATAGAGATAGTGACTACCTACATTTGGATGGCTGTGAGGAGTACATTCTCACAGCCACACTGAATAAAGAGACATCCTTGTACCTAAGTCTCCATGTTCACCTACATTACAGCCTGCTTCTCCAACACCAAGCCACTTCCTCCATGATTCACCTCTTCTGTGAACGGGTATAATAAAACCTCAAAAGTGTGCTGATAACCTGCAAAGTTTAGCAATGTCCAGAGACAGAAGGTCCCTATGTAAGACTATGGATAACCAGAAAACTGTCTTTAGAGTATCTCTTTTGGCAAGCATGGGCCATAACAGCAAACCCTACTTCAATAACAGGCATCACAGACAAACAGACCTTCAGCCTGACACAGCACACTGAAAATTTCTTAGTCTAGTGCTTTGCAACCTGACACAACTTTTCCAGAGCTCACACTATTTGCTATTACAGTGTTGGTAATATTTTTGATTCATGTAACATAGGTCTCCATTTCAGAAAATGCTCCATGACCTGAGACCATTTAGAAGAAAACTCAAGCAATTCACCCTTGAATCTATCCAAACTGGTAACAAATCCTTTGCTGAAGAGAAGTAATGAGGGGGAATTTAATCTTGACATTTCTGGATTAAACAGTTGAAAGGCAAAGACTAGAGGAATCGATGGCACGAGAGACAGCTGTTTTCAGAGCTGTGGTAAATTGACAGAGTCTAGACGTTATGAATGAGAGCTTGTCACAGCAGAGGTGGGAATCCAAATTTTAATGATTCAATTACGGAATGCCGTGGCTGGTGGAAAACGTGGAGCTATTTCTGTCTCCTCATCCCTGCAACTGCCCTCGTACCGCTGTGGGCGTAATTACATAAGACAAGCAATCCTTTAATGGAAGGTGGAATTATTTAAGGAAAACAGCTGGCAAATTTAGAACCAAGTAGGAGCAGAGAAACGTCAGTGCTGAACTGAGAGCATGTCAAACATGACCCAGATACCTAATTAGAAGTCATACTCAAATCTAACTTGTACAGGGCTCAAGAAAGAGGCTGACTGAAAACAGTACAGAGTGCAAGAGGTGTGTTCTCATGCTTTACTGCCCTGCTTATACCGGGTACCATTCTGATCACTCTACTCTTCCACAGCTTTAACTTCACAGTGTTAACAGGTTTGCCAGAAAAGCAGCAGGAGAGAAGAACCATGCAAAATGCCTCACCTGCAAGCTCACAGGGATAGACTGAGCAGTTAGAGGGCAGCTCAAAGAAGTGGGGGCTGAAGCTCCATGCCTGTCCCCCAGCCTTCCCTGAGCACCTGGTTACCCAAGCTAAATGCCAGGGGCAAGCTGAACCTTTGATGTTGGTCACAGGAACACCTTCTGTCTTAAGCACTCCTGCCCGATGGGACATCTCCTTTCCAGAGGGCACCTCAAGAAAGAAAGGGAATGTGGAAGAATTTGCAAAACTCAAATGTGACTCCCTCTTGAGTTTATTTATTACGTTCACACAGAACAAGCTTCTGTAGCTGAGTCCCAGCCCACCAAAGGGATTAACAGTATAAGGAAATGTACCACATTAATTAAGAGTAGCTCCATGATAGCTCACTATAATCAGGCAAAATATTATGTTCTATTAACAACAGCTGTTCTTAAAACTCAGCTCTCTGCTAAAAGAAAGCTTGGGCTTTGCTTCTTTTAATTTTTCTGTTATGTTGTTCTCCACAGGGGCAGGGAAATAAGTTATTTTGCACTTTTAAGTAGAAGTACTCAAATGCAGAGGGATATACTCAGGAGCATGTCTGCTCAACTGTTCCTGTACAAAATCAAGTGAACTCACAGAGATCCTCAGCAAAAGAATGAGATGGGACAGCTCATATATGTTAATGGGAAAGAACAGTCTTCTAAGGACTTCTAAGTAGCAACGTGCTCCTGAAGGACCACCACAAACCCTCAGCCTGCACATGGACTCCATTCTTCTGCTGCTGCTCTCTACCAGGTCTGGTTCTCCCAGGAACAGGTTCTGCACTTACTGGTCAAGGACACGCATGACAAGACTTGTGAGTGCCTTCACATCCACATTATTTATTGCTGGGCCCAACTGCCATGTCTAAACTGATCACTGTCAGCTTCCAGTAGGCACAGCACAGTGCCTGGATATACCACCAAGCTGTTTTAGCAAAATGAGTTTTTAGAACTGACAAGTTCATTTCAAAATTATTATTCTTATCATTTACATTTTCGTGTTATGTTTTTTCATTTCATAGGGATATCACTTTCACATACATCTTAGAGCACACCAAGAAAGCAAGCTACTGGTTTGTTATGAAGCAACTGATACCCTTTAGATGTCTAAAATCAACACTTCTTAGCCAAAGGGAAAAATCCATAATATAATATCCATATAGCAATTGTGTAAATTATGAATAAACGATACTCCAAAGCAAAACTAGAAACAACATTTAAAATATTCAGTTCTGACTGTGTGTTTTTTTTCTACTTCTCATTAATATGCCACCAGCCAATTCATTATTTCCAACAACCACAGTCTTGAACAGACTAGCAATTGAAATTACAATAGAATACAATAAATCTTTTTTTCTCTATGATCTCTATTACAGATCCCTCACCTGTCACAGTGGCTCAGATAGGAGCACATTCAATAAATCAGTAGACATATAGCACATACCTTATTTATGAAATATGTGGTTTTCAGTCAATCTAGTCATGAAATTTACTGAATACTTAGGGCAAAGGTAAATCATTTTAAAAAAAATCAGAAATTATTCAAGTGGATTCACAAATGATTTTGGCATTACCCAGCAAAAAAATCAATATCCTTAGTTAAATAAATCAGCAAATAAATGGTGAGCAGGGAAAGCAACTCTATCTGCAATAAAAATAGGATCACAAACAGCATTTCTATGCAGTGCCACACACGCACACAGAACAAACCAGCAGGAAAATGTGACCATAAAACAAAACCTCCCATTGCTACAGACAGACATTACTTTTTTAAGAGTCCACGTTACACTATATTTTAAATGTCATAATTTGCACCTCAGATGAGCAAACTTCTCAAAGTTTCCTGCCTGTTTCATACTAAATTCTGGGCAAGATTTAACACAGCACCTTTCCAATCACATAACTGAAGTAACTTCATGGAAATAATTCCTATTGTACGAGTGACATCGGAATGGAGTAGAATCCTAAGATTCTCTTCTTGCAAAGCAAGCAGCCATCAAACAGGAATTAACTGAACGAGGACCTAATTGCTTAGTTCTATTTCTCTGCAGGACCAAAATATAATTTTCTTCTCTGCATGTGGTAGTGAATCATACATCAAAAATATCCAAGCTCATCAATTCACACCACACTCAAAACAAATCCATTGGAAGCCAGCATGCAATCTGAGAGATTTATTCACACAGGGAAAAAAATGTTAAAGTAATTGTGTAAAGGTGTATGAGGGAAAAAAAAAAATAAATAAAGTTGGTTACTTATAATGACAGACATGTGAAAAGACTGAAAGCTTTAAGTTTTCCTTTTTTTTTTTTTTTTTTTTTTTTTTTTTTAAAGTTGCTATTTATGTTGGAAATTTTAAAAGCCAGATCGTAGAATAGTTAAGGTTGGAAAAGACCTCAAAGATCATGTGGTTCAACCATCCATTTACCATCAATATTGCCCACTAAACCATATCTCTAAGTATCATATGTACATGGTTCTTGAACACCTTGAGGGACAGTGACTCAATCACCTCCCTGGGCAGCCTGTTCCAGTGCTCGACCACTCTTTCTGAGTAGAAATTCTTCCGAATATTGAACATGAACCTCCCCTGGCACAACCTGAGGCTGTTACCTCTTGTCCTGTTGCTGTTACCTGGGAAAAAAAAGGCCAACCCCCACCTTACTACAGCCTCCTTCCAGGTAGTTGTAGACAGCAACAAGGTCTCCCCTGAGCCTCCTCTTCTCCAAATGGAACGATCCCAGTCCCCTCAGCAGCACTCAGTAAGACTGGTGCTCCAGACCCTTCACAGCTTTAATGTCCTTCTCTGGACATGCTACAGGGCCTCAGTGCCTTTCTTGTAGCAAGGGACCCAAAACTGAACACAGTAACTGAGATCTGCAGCATTCCCAGGTGCTATGCAATGCAAATAAGAAACAGACCAAAGAGCTCTGTGTTCTAGAATAGACAGAAACAAACAAACAAACAAACAACTCATCAACTATTCAGGATCTCTGCACAAACCTGATAACAGTTTCTCCACACTAGCACTCCTGAACCCTTCAGCTGTGACATCCAGACACAAGTGGTCAAAGACTTGCAGCTCCACAGACAGCTCAACAGGTATGCAGCTCCTCAGGCCCAATGGGAGCAAAGGTGCTCTGCTGCATATCTGATATTCAGAAACCCATAGGAGTGTTAGATGAAATAAAGAAACAAGGCGGGAGGTGTGAAAAAAAAGGTATTTCACCACATAATTCCCAGGTTGCCATGAGTTGAAGACAGGAGAGGTTAAGCACTGCAGATGGAGAGCAGTCTGCCCAACACTTGCACACAAAAATCAAAGCCACTTGGTACTCAGAATTCATCTCTGATCTTTTGCTAAACCATCCACATCTGAAAACAAACTTTTTGTAATAATGCTGTGCTTCTGAAGATAGCAAAGTTAATGTAAAAATGCATTAATCATTCATTCCTATGAATTCCTACAAGCATTGAAATATTGTTGACTTTTCTTTTTAATGCTTTATTCATTAGCCACGATACTCCATCAGCTAAATGCCGTGTTTCAGAATAAAACTGCAGTCAGGAACAAAAACAGTCGTAATATGTAATATTTTTGTTAATGTGGCTGAATTACCAATTTATCTAAATACTGGAGTTCAGTAAGTAACTTAGCATCAAGTCTATCCCAAAATATTAACCATTTTTAATAGATCTCATTTTTAATAGGCTCATAACTTCCACACGATGTCTTCAAGCCCACTGATGTTTGTGCTCATATTCCACATGGCAATTTTTCACTGTATTTTTATTTGCCACAGGAATATCCACAGTATGATTATCTAGTATTCTGTTCTGTCATACCAGGAAACTTCTCACAATGCAAAAGAGAACTTTCTGTGGAGACAGAACCCTGACAAGAAGGGAGAACTGGCTGAGACACACGAGTGACATCAGGAACCTGCTCTGAAAGCAGTTCAGCCCTTCCTCTCAAAGCTCTCTCAAAGTTGTGAAGTCACACATACTGCAGTTCTTTGAGCTGAGCTTGTGCTGCACGGGCAGGTAGGACCACTACCACAGGACTCAAAATGTTCCATTCCAGCTACATTTGAGCTGGGAAAGCACTACACACAGAGAGTGGTTTGTGATAATGGGGTGAGGCTACATGAACTGAAGTGAAGCTTGGCTACGGCAGAGGGCAGTGATACACAAATGCTGGCACTCTGCATAGCACTAACAAATACACAGAAGCTTATCCTTAGTTATTTCTAGTATCCAGTGCACGCACTCAGGTTTATTTTTTATGTAAAATCATATGCTTCTTGTGAGTATGTCAGCATACACATGCACACTGCGTGGTCTCATGCAGATGCTGACATCTTGAATGTTCACTTTTAAAAATATTAACACTGGTTGCTTTCTCTCATTTCTTTGACAGTCATATCTTATTCAATTAGTCTGCTCTCTCCCTTATCTTCTCAAAGTTAAATCCTTTAAACATTTGCTTCACAAGGCACTGACTTACATCTTAACAATAAGCAAATTATTATGACACTTTAGAGAACCGATTTCAATCCTTTCCTCCCCAACTCCTCTCCTCCTTTGAAAGGCAGAGAGCCAGATGCTCTTGAAGAGAAAAATGGAAGGAGGAGGGAGCTGTAGATGAAAACAGCATAACACTTCAGCTTCTTAACTAGGTTAATTTGTCTCCCGGTATGGGAATACAGAGCTTAAGAGAAAGCTACAAACAAAATTGCAGCGCACATGCTTCTCATGTAGTAGCTGACATGACTAAAGCCATGCAATTCACAGCAGCTTTGAAATACTAGATTAAAAGGTATAACAATGTTCTTATTGAGGGAAGGATGGATTACATTTCCTTTGGGTGCAATTTGAAGAATAGACGTATGAGAGAGGAAAAAGTAAGTTGCGAAGAAGCAGCTCAGCCTTCGCGTGAATTAGTTTAAATGCAACCTGCTCAGAGTGATTATTTTCTAGTGAGAAACAAATGGAGTTACACACTCAACCAGTGTTTCCTTCCTGCCCCACCAGGCAGCCTCATAGTTACACAATGCCATATATTTACATACACATGCACAGAAATGATATATCAATTTTAACTCAAGTGTATGTTCTTTGTATTATTAACAACCTGGTAAACAATCCTAAATTACTTGGGATATGAAGTTTTAGTAAAGTCCTAAAACTAAAATCCTATGGTCAGGTGATGTAAGTTTCTCAACAGACAGCCCTGGGGAAACCAAGCCCATTTGTAGTCAACTTTGGAGCCATTTGGTCACAGTGAAAGCAGTTTCTGTGAAGAACAGAGGCAGGCTCTCTCTCTAAAACAAAAGCATTAAGAAAATGAACATTGCAGCAAAGCACACAGCTTAGCAGCCAGCTCACTGGGCCTTGCAGGGTGATGGGTGCTGCTGCTTGTTGGCATTTTCAGTCCTGGTGCCACTCCCCTCACCACCAACCTTTTGCTTTGTACAGTCCCTCTGAACCAGGAGCTTTCAAAACCCTGAAAAGGAGGAACCTGCTCTTTTCTTTTGCATCTCTGGCTTCCACATCTGGATAAGAGATGTATTTGAGTTCCCCTGAAGGGAAAATGCTACAAATACCACCAGACTGGCTCCTGAGGAGCTCACCTCACAACATGAAATCCCTGAACCATGAGGGAACTCTATCAATATAAACCCTTTTCTAACACGATGGGATTTACTTGCTCCAGCCAAATGCATTTTCTTTGAGGAGTTGGCATTCTGAAGTGTTTTGGGGCAACTCTATGTGCATTTGCCAAGATGCATGCTGGCTTCTTCAGACAGAGACACATGGCAGTTTAAACTTGGTATATATCATGAGTCTCGAGAAATGGCAGGCCATCTGGCTGTATTCAGTAATATTGGCACTTGCTGCTCAGGGAGGTCTGGAACTTGGTATAAAAGACATGGTAGGTCAAGAATGAAATGCACTGGCAGAACTGGGTGCATGAAACTCGTATGGCAATTACCCTAAGCCAGTACAGCCAGATACCATCTATCAGTATGTTTCAAGCCACACAGACAGCTATGAGAACACAGCAAAGACACAAGCAAGCTCTGGGGGTAAGGGTTAGGAGCAGTGTACGAGCAGGGTGACAGCAAGAGGACTGCTGCTGTCTTTCCTGTGGGGTCAGGACTGCTCAGATTGGATGGGTTATGGGTCAGATAACTTAACTTCTTGGGATGGGGGCAGAATGGTAGAAGACTAGGATATGGCACATCTCTGTTGCACTGTCACAGCAAAGATGCTGGAACACACAATCAGATGGGGATATGTGGAATGAGGTTGGGGAAGAAGGGAAGATCAGAAAGCACAAATGAGGTTTTCTACACTGGAAAAAGGTCAGCTATTGCAGGTTAGCATTGGCTTTTCTAACTTTTATCATCAATGTTGTAAAGGACTAAGTATGAATCACTGGAAGAAGAATGTACAGGTGTTGTGTGCACTGACCAAAGAGAAGGCTAGTTTTAAGATCTGAAAGCATGGACATCAAAAAGAGGAGCAGGCCACTTTTGTAGTTAGATATTACAATGAGATGATTCTTTTATCAGTCTAGGATGACAGAGAATTGCTGATCCATTTCCAGAAACAAATCATTACTGAGGAAATGGTTTTCTCATTAAAAGAGAAATGCAAACATCTTTCTATTGCAGCAACTGTCATCGTGGACATTGGCTGATGTATGGATCACAGCCCTTCTCAATACTTGTCTTTAGTCAGTTTTTCCTTCTGTTTGTCCATTGTGTTAGCACTGTACTCTAAAATTACCAGAGAATCTGCTGAATGTGTGCACACAGATGCTACGCTGTCTGGTTACATCTTACTTTCATTCTCTGCAGTTTGCCCATAAAAGTGAAGACTAAACTACAATAATGGTGTGATGCATCCTCCTTTGGCTGACCTACTTTGAGTCAAAAGCCAAGGAAGAAGATACACAAATCTATTTCTAATGCAGATTAAAACTTGCCTTTGGCACAGCATCCGCATACAGGCTCATCACACATTCAAAAAAAAGTTTTTTCATCCTTTTCCCAGGCTCCTGTTGTCTAGAGAGAACCATTAACGAACATCAGGGAATTATCTTTCTCCTTATGTTACAGGACTCTTCATTCATAACTTAAGCATCCAGACATGAAAGCAAAACAGAGATGAGTGGTTCCTTCCCTGGGATTCAAACTTTAAATCAAACACCCACTTTTCTGTACTATAAACAGAGCTGCATGTTTAGAGCAGCAAGGCAGTGTTGTAATGATGTTTTGTTTTTCTTTAAGGTTTTACATTTCTTCTGTGAGAAGACATTATAATACAAGTGTCAAGCAAAAATAAAGCACCGTTAATAACAGTAACTGTGAACCTGCCAAGTAAATAATATCTTAATATCACTGTTCTATTTTTCAGCTAGAAGACAAGTGTGCAAGAATGCCAGAGTCTAGAAATTAAGTCCTTCCCTAAGGGGACAGCTGTAAAGATACACCCAAAGCTTTTTGAAATTATCTTGTATTCATGAAATTGAAGAAATCAGGAAAGCACTAATTTTGAGTAGCCTATTATCATCAGAATAATTCAGGTTGCAAGGATTCACAAGAGGCTTGTCCAGCCTCCACTCAAAGCAAGGCTAAATGCCAAGTTAGAACAGACTGCTCAGTTCAGCTGTGCTCAGGGATTCCTGAATAGCTCCAAGACATGCTGGTTGTACAGCTTCTCTCCTGGCTATTGCCTGGCTGCTCTAATCACAGAGAGCTTTCTTCCTATATCTAGTTGGAACTTCTGTTCATGCAACTTGTGTATGCTGTCTTTCGTCCTTCCACTACATGTCCCTGACATATCTTCTCAATAAGTTCACATTTGCTTTAGCTTTGCCTCCTTCAGACTGAACAAAAACCAGCTTCTACTCAGATATGTATTCTTACCTCCTCTCACACATCAAGCTCCACAGCTCTTTGACCATCTATTATGAACACCTAAAACATATACAAGAGGTGTATGCAGCTGAAGGGAGAAATATGAAATGGAGAGAAGACTTTGGGCTGTTCACTGATCCATTATTTAACCATACTCTTCAAACTTGGAGGCCTCGTGCAGCGCTTAGTGCAACACAATGAAACTGTCATCAAATCACCTGAAGGGAGTGCTGCTGAGCTCATTCTGCTCCGAATGTGAGAGTTTGTTGTGAGCTTTAGAGGGAGGCTTTGTTCTTATTTTCATCTTTCTACTATTCCCCATGCTGTTGAGAACAGCCACTTTAAGGTGATGCAGCTGCCTTTTCAGAGGAACAGAGTGCAAGGGGGCACCTTCCATCATGCCAGGGAGCTGCCAGCCTCAGTGCTACTTAAGGATAAGGATAATCAGTTTACAGATGACAACTTCATGACTTGATCAACTGCTTAATCAATGCTATGATTATTAACAGGAATATCCGAAACCGATTTCACTTGAGTAAATCTCAGGACACCCAGCTTGTATATTGCAGACTAAGTATCACAGTTTTCACATCTCATTCTAGATTCATGTTTATTTCACACAGTAATCCTGCAACTGCCAGTGACTTTGAATCAACATTCTGGAATCAATTTCAAACAGAAGAGCTTGTTGCTCAGTAAGAAGGGATTAACAGGATCGAGCCTTATTTAAATAAAAACTTCAGTTTTTCACATTCCCTGCCTATCCGCAGATTTATATCCCATTCCTGTATCTTGTCAGACATTTTCCTGACACAAGGATATTAAACCACACTCCTGAATGAATCCTCACAACCTCAAATTCTGCTCAATCCAACATTTTTCACAGTAAGGATATTTCTGAAGTGCTTTAGCTCAGCTATGCTCCACTGCAGGGAACCATCTTTGCAGCGACTTGATACCAGTTGTATTACCAGCATTCCTGTTGACTAGAAATATTATCCTATTATTTTACAACAGTATAAAGTCTCCAAGAACAAGAAGTGTCCATCTGAACTGCCAGTTTTTTTCCCCAGTTATCAGTGCACTGTCCATATGCAATAATGCACTTCTGCATTTTCAGTGATTATTTCAACCTAACGGGAGTGAAGATGTCACGGTAGCAGCCACAGAGCATGAAGTTCTTCACTTTTTCAGTAAGCAGAATTGAAACTTCCCTAAACTGACCAACCAGTGTGTGTATCTGATTTGATTCAAAAAGAAAATCTGCAGGACTACAGACGTTATGTATACTTTACAACATGAAGGAGATTGTGAGTGATAAGGTGTAGGTGGGGTCAGATATTGGACAACAGTCTAGTGATGTAGAAGGGAAATGGCACTTCTGTGTCACTGTAATGAGTACTACCACAGTGTTGTCAAAAGCACATACCAAAAACACAAGTACAGTCCCTCCAAGCAGTTTAAATCACATCACTCTGAATAAATGTATAAAATAAGTTCATTGTTGCACCAGCAACTATTCTGTCTGGAAATCTGGGTAGGAACATTTTTGTACTGACAGCCAGTTCCTGCACTATTCACACATTTGCACATTCTTAATAAAAAGGTATAGGTGCACAAAACGTATTTCTCATATTTCTACAAAAAAGTCCAGAAAAAGTACCTGGGCATAAGGGAATCTTCAACATTCTTTCCTGAATTCTGCCCTAAAATCTTCCTACTCCCATCATATGGAAAGACTGTGTGACAGGCACTGAAGCACGTAACATACTTTTAAATATAACTCACCATAAAGAAATAGAAATACTGGCTTACTCAAACAATTAATCAATCTTTGTTCAGTACTTCACCTTTAACAAAGTACAAACATTAAGCAGAGATGGGCAATTTTTTTCCTACATTCCTTCTTTTTGCATCTACGTTGGCCTACAGGCAGCTAGCACCTCTATTCTGTTCTAACCAGGGTCCTTACCGGTGACGACACTGGGGATTTTAGACAGAAAGCTCTTGACAGTTCGGATGGGAACTCCACCAGTTTTGTCATCCTGCATTCTTGTAATGATGTCTTCAATCTGTCAAAAGGAAGAAAAGGCTCATTGGCTTACGCAAAACAGTGAACATTATGTTTGTGTGACTTGACTGCTTTGAAGCCCTGCTGATAGGATGGGGACAGAATAAGTCACATGTGTTACTGTACAGAGACCTAGAGAAATGGTCATCAGCTCCCCAGTTTAAACCCTGAGACAAAGATAAGCTTGAAAGATGGTAGTACAAATGCACTGACAATCTTTCCATTCTTTTTTGCTGAAAGGTGGTGATAAATACAGAAAAATGTTGAGTCCACATGTGAATTAAGTTAAATTCACAGGATCATACACAATCCATCATATACAGGAAAGTATACAGTCATCTCCACAAGCCTCGGCAATTAATGGATATACAAGGACTGTTCCAGAAGTAATACCTGTTATTTTATTATGTTGGCCCAGAACATTAGAGGCAGATGGTGGTGGTACAGCTATAGAGGTTAAACCTTCCTACCAATATCCATTATATTTTGTTGCTGTGTTGAGAAATATCATTCTGTAGCTGAGGATTTGCTCTATCAAATAGTGCTATTGCACTCTTTGTAACTGTTGTAGTTTCCATGAAAATAAATAGGAGGCACTACTTTCAGAGCAACTTTTCTAATTACTGGAGAAAGGAGCTTAATACAACGTTCCATTTTTTCCTAAAACTGGAAGGGATAATAACTGAGGATCAGCCCCTGCATCTACTTGAAGGCAACAGCATGGAGAACTAAAAGCTGAAAGCAAGAACAACAGATACATGGCATTTCTGAGAATTCTTGTCTTTCAAGGCACAGAGGTCTCAGAAACACAGGAAAAATAAAGCAGAAGCTCTCCTGTTAGCTCAAGTGGTTCAGGGTATCACTGCCTCATGGTCACGGGAGCTTCAACTGTTCAGGGCAGAAGCTAGCAGTGGTCACACAGAGAGCAAAGCCCTTCCAAGGCATCACACTTCTGATAACTTTCCTGAAGATTTTCTCTTTAGAAATGATGTGAAATATAACCTCAGCAAAGAGCCCCTGTCCAGGAGGACAAGGTCTCTCCAATTCAGAAGAGCGTACCTCATCTAGAAGTGTGAAAGTAAATTTGTTTCACAGACTCAACACTCGCATTTCAAAACAAGTTTAACTTCAAGCCTTCCCAAGATTGTAAGAAAACCTTCTTGCCAACATCAGATACTGCATTTTATCACCGTGTTTTAACCACATAACTGAACTGTTCACACCTTGTTTACATACTAAGTTAACACATGCCAAAATGGGTCCTCAGCAGGAATGAAGTCACAAAGATGAAAATAACCTGAGAAAGTCAATAGATTGCTGAAGGGTCAGTTATCTGGTTGGCCCTGCTTGAGCAGGGTCTGTACCAGGTGGCCTTCAAAGGCCCCTACCAACATCAGCCCCTCCATGATTCTCTGATCTAGTGCCTATTTGTGATAGAATAATGCTTATTTTGCTCCAAACCAAACACTATGAAAATTTATACAAACCTTTCCCCTTTACCAAAGCACACCAAGCAAGGCTATCAGACCTTTTTTTTTTTCCCCCAAACTCTGACCTATAAATTTACTGCCTTTCTCCAGATGCACTTATAACTGGATTCAGAATTCAGATTTTCCATGCATACCAGGAATAAGATACTCTGAAATGAGTCCCATGTCTTGAGGAACACTTACATGCTTCAAAAACAAGCATTGTTTTCACCTAAATTGTTGCTTCCTATTTTTTACTCAAACAAAAAGTTCGGAATTGAAAAGAGCTAAAATAATTGCTTTAGTGAAGGAAAATAAACTTCTTGTTTTGCTTACTGGAAACCAAGTTAACCACCTAACACAATTTAAGTCATTATGAGCTGTGATGATCATATCATGATAAGATAGATCTCAAGCAAAATAAGTATTTAATAAAGGCAAAATACATTTCTCTTCCCCAAACCAACTCCATTCAAAGCAATAAAGCTGGCTCCCATACCTCAAATGGGACCATTAATTTGGATTTCAGTTGCAGTAGCCCTAGAGATTACTCCTCCATAGAAGGCTCAAAAGCTGCTTCTTCATGTTGTCCTCCTGCCTGACAGAGAGCAGTTTCTGCTCTCTGTCCAAGTGTTGGGTGTCACTTTTCTCCTTCTCCTCAGATGCTATATCTTTTTTCCCCTCTCTGTACTCTCATCTGATCCAGAAACAATTACATGCACAAACCAGCACAATTACCAGCAAAACAAACCAGCAGCAGCTCTGAAGGAGGAAGGACCTCTGAGACAGCACAGGGAACCAGCAGAGAAGCACGGCTGGAGAACTGCTTCATGACCTCCAGCAAACAAACCCATCTGTCTCTGTCCAAGGCTCCCCTCCTGCCTCATGGAGATAACAGCACATCACAGAGGGGCAATGAAGCAGAATTCAAAGATACCAGTGAAGGACACAGAGCTCCTCAGACAGCTACATAAGATCTGCTCAGCATCTCTGAGGGCATCTCACATGCCCAGTGCCCAGAGCCAGGACTGTGCAAGGCAGCACAAGGGTGTGTCAACTGGCAGTGCTGGTTGGCTGCTTCCACACAGCTAATTCCCAGTGACTGCTAAGAGCAGGAGCTGCAACTGATGCTGCTTTCATCTACGCTTCCTCCTAAATTTCAGAGCTAATTTTCAGATAAAGGCAGAGTCTGCCACAGGGTCTCCTCACACGTAAGGATGTGAAGCCAGAAAAGAATAACTACATTCTTCAGTTGCTACTGGAGGGTGAAACAGAGCTAATAATGTCATCTTAAGACTGTTGACATGGTTTAGCATTTATAAACATCTAATTGAACAGCTTGAGAGGGTGGCAGTGAGAAAACATATACAGAGATGTCCGCTGCAACTATTTGTGCTCTGCTGCCAGTATCACCACAACTCCACAAACAAATGTCTGCTTGTTGAGCCTTCACAGGGATGGGCAGGACCCATCCCATCAGTAGGATCATCTTAAATGGTGGCCAGGAACAAACAGTGACCCTTCTTACCCAGCTGCTGAAGAGAACCACCAGGGCCTGGGGAGCACCATGCAGTGCCTGAACCAGTGGCCAACATTAGAAGCAAAGACAACCATGGAAAGCAGGAGCTGCGGCTATTCCCCTCAGGCGGTACGTGTGCCATTAGAAAAAAACAACAGTTTAACATTCAGCAAAAGAAAGCAAACCCAAAACACTGCAAATTAATCCAGCAAACAGAAATTCTACAAATAAGTTGAACTAATGCAATTTTCTCCCCCTGCCAAAACCCAAGCTTTTTTGCCCATCAGTTCCAACAGTTAAAAGCAAAAAGAAAAACATCAGTGCATCAATGGTTATGGAAACTCAATTTTTCATTAAAAACATTTTGACAGACAATTCCTGATCAACTCAAATTTCTACATGAGCTGTAATCACATGAAAGAAAAGGCTGCTTTTTGCATGTCAGAGAGCTGTGTAAAGATACTCAGAGTAAACTCATGTTTACTGACCGTGCAACTTTAATTATGGAAGCAATATTAGGGACTCATCAGCTTCAAAGATCTCACAACATTCAGAATAGAGCCACTTTCATCAGATACCTCAGGTCAGCTTCAAATTAGATCAAATATTGACTTTGTTGTGCTCTGCAAGCAGAAGCGTTAATCTTTTTATGACCCATAGAAGATGATGTGCATTTTAAAACACTACAGTGGAATCCAAATAGCTGAACAATTATTACTAAGGCATGATGCAAGTCACATTTTAAGAGAAAAGGTTATACCATTAGTGGTACACAGTATATACTGAATACAGGTGTCTTTTGTGCAGCTTATGAACTAGGCACACACATCCAAAAAAACCATGCATAGACACACACACACACACACACACACACACACACACAAAAGCACAGAGTGTTCTAGCTGGGAAAACTGATGTGCAGTACTGCTCCCTTTATGCCAATACCAGGAGGGGCTTGGGGTGAGCACATGCTTCCTTCTGGCAAGGTTTGCTGAAGCCACTGTCTGCAGTGATGGGCAGCCTCCTGTCTCCCAGCCAGGGGCAGATGCACAGGTTGCCTTGGAAACATTAGAGATTTGCTTTCCCATTGCATCACTACACCTCATATAAGTGATATGCAGCTCTCTTGACCGCTCATGCAGTGATGAATGAGTGCAAAGCACACATATCTACCACAGCCCATACGGGGACTAATTTAGAAGAAGCAAACTCCATCCAAGACATGAAGGAGCAGAGCTGTGTCCAGCCCTGCACCCCTCTCTCCAAGCACAGCATGCAGCCCCTTGTGGGCAGGGTGAAGGCTCTGAACCCAGCCTCAGAGACACTTCAGAGGCAAAGCTGCGACCCAGCTGTCATCTGAAACAACATTACACAAGTTGCCTCAGTTGGCATGCACCAAAAGTAAGGGCAAGCTCAGTTCAACAGCTCTGACTCTCCAAGTGGTTCCCTTGTTGGCTGTACTCTGAATTTCACTTTGGGTTCTGGCTGTGCACTAACCATCCTAGTGCAGAATAAAATTATGCCAAAACCTGGTTTAGTACTGCAACGACTAAGAGAGCTCCAGTAATCTTAAACCCTCCAACAACACCAGATTGAGTCTCCAATCTGTAATATGGTTTAAGGCCAGTTTTTCAAGTCTGATGAAAGGCAGTACATAAAAGAAGTTTCAGTACTGCACTCAGTGACATAATGAATAGACAAGCTGATGGTAGCAGCCAGTGGCTACAGGGAGGTGCTGGCTCCCAGACTCAGTGCACCCAGGATATGGCTCCCTTCCCACTGTAAACCAGCAAAGAGGCTGCAGAAGCCAACTCTGGAGAATGGAACAGGGCTGATATGAACACAAACAGGCCAAGCTTACACACTCAGCAGAGAGCACTCCTGACCTGGGTAGCCCCAAACTGTGGGCAACACTGCACCAAGCAATACATTGCACTGTGCCCTCACGTTAACCCAGACCCAGCTGTCACTGCTGCCACCCAAGTCTGTACACTCATCTTCTAAAGCCTCACCTGCAGCAACCCAAGACAAGCTCTCTCTCCTGTGATGCCAAACTAGTTTGATAAATGTAGTACTTGCAGAGAATCTGGCATAAATGAAAGCATTTTTAGTAGTAAAGGGATTTGTGGATTCCTGAACAGGTTTTTGGCATTGCTACTGGTGTCATTAAAAATCCAAGCAGTGATGAAAAGGGAGCAAAACTGCATCACTTCAAATGCTCATTGAAGACCAAATGGGTCATTCTCCAGTTCTCGCTTCTTTCTTGCAGGGAAAACAAGAATGCTGTGAATCATAGGACAGGACTTGCACATTGCAGGCTTTTCCTTCAACCTGAGCTTCAAAGCACTACCAGCTGCAAGCAAAATCAGATGGAACCATACAGCATGAGCTGGAACCTATCGCAATGAACTAAGAAATACAGTGCATGAGTATTTTCTACTCATTTTTTAGAACTTCATATACACAAGCCTAACCTTTGCCACAGTAACAAGGTGACTTGGAGCCATTTAGAAAATACTTCAAACACTACTTCCAATTTGAAACATAGAGATGGATTTTGTTTCTTTCTTTTTTTTTTTTTTTTTCTCTAGAAAGAAGCCTTGTCACAGGCATCCAGTTTCCACTGATCTCCTCCTCCCAAATAAATGGAGGAGGGAAACAACCCCGCACATCCTTCCTTTCTTTCTTCAGTATCTGATGGGCTCCTGTGGCTGAGCTAAAGCAAATTATGTATAAATACACATATATACATCACATGTTAACTCATCAAAGCAAGAATAGGGCCAGGCCTAGGGAATTGGTTTTTTCTGACAGAAAAGGAAAGCAGCACTGTTCTGTACGCACCACTGTGGCACATAATGCAGTCTGACAGGTCATTTCATGCATCATTTAACTCTTTGCACTGTGAAGTGGCATACCACAATAAAGATGAGTTTCTCCCCCACTCCTAAATGCTGCAAAGTAGGGGCAAAGCAGAGCAGCTTGTAAATTACAGGAGAAAGAGACAACCCTATTAATCACACTCAAGAGATAGTATTTTTAGCTTCTGTCCATTTCCACGTGAAGTGTCAACTTGTTTTTATGTATTTATTCAAAATAAAGAAATAAAAGTGTAAAAGCAGAGACACAGATAAAAATAAATAAAAAATAAACTGCCAGTCAGAATTTAAAGGTAACTGATGAGGAAGAAAATGTTTTTGTCTGAATTTTAGAACAAAGAGAAGGCAGCTTCGTAAAGAATTGTTTGCTGGATAGTAAAAAGAATGTAGATTTGAAGTGTTTTGCATTTTCTTCCACTAACTGCATATTTTCTTTGTATAGCATACATATGCATTTCAATGTATTTTAAAATAACCAGTTAATTTGTAATCACACAAACAAGCAGCACTGGATAACGCAGACCTTGGTTACCCATGCAGGGACAAAAGTGGAGCATTCAGCACAGCACACCTATCTACAGAGGCACTGTGAAGGAGTTCTCAACACTGAAGGGAAGCCCACAGAAATCCAGGTCCTCAACCTCCTTTCACAGCATTCTACTGAGCAGTGCTAAATTGAAAAGCTGGAACTGTGGAGGTATTAGAGAGAATGTGAGATAAATCTGAGCATTAGACACTACACTGTTTGACCAGAACTATCTTATTTCAGGAATTTATTCAAATATGGTAAATTATGCTAGTGGGCCACTTTGCACAACCTATAAGACTCAGAGCCTCTTGAACTGAGCTACTCAATTGCTTTGACCCTCGACTTTTGATAGCGGCTATTGCTATAATGCTAAAACAAACAAATACCAACTAAAACAGACCAACAAAAGCACAACCAAAACACATAAAAATCACCAAAACACCAAATAAAGAAATCACAGGCATCCTTCAAATGGATTCATCCTATGTATTTCTTGTTTTCTGGTAGGGAAGAACAACATCCACAGCCAACAGTATCGTGCACATAGTAAATCTCATTATACAAACAATTTTGCTTAGCACAGCAATGGTTTCTGCTTATAGAATACTGTTTGATGAAGGAAATAAAAAGATTTAAATGCTTATGTGATTTCACTCACATCAGTTCCCCGGAAGGGGTCTCTGGGACATCTTTTATACTGCATTTAGAACTGTGTTATGCTGAAAGGTACAATTGTTAAACATCCAATTATGTTGTAAAAGTGAGGGGCGTCTTTTAAATTGTCAAACATTATACATGAGACAGACAGGGTACTTGGTTGTACTTCACGTCTAATGCATGGGAGCCTGGCAACAAGGCTTAACTTAAGTTTTAAGCATAAGTTACAATAATATATATCACATATAATATGAAAAATAAGTCTCCTTAAAGCTACCTCACCTAAGAATAATAGCTTTTTACCCATACATTCTATCTTAAAGAAACAAGTGAAAAAACAGTTCTGCAGTGGTGGGATTTGTACTCGTGCAAAACAGAAAAACTTGCAGCAGAGCACCTTCACCTTCAGCTCCCCTACTTGGCAGCCCTCTGCCCCATATCCCCACATCCTGCCCTCAGGGCTCCTCAGTACCACCTGGGGAGGTTAGCAAAGAGCTCGAGCATAGGCAGCTCCAAGGGGTAAGTGCTAGACGCACTAAAGCAGAATGTCACATGCAAGGTGTGCCATCTCCATCTTTCTGCACATCAGAATCAGTCAAGTGGCTCAGTAATTAGAAAAGCAAAGGTGAAGTACATGACTGCTTTCTCCTAGACTGCTAACACTCAGGTTGAAAGTGGTGTTATCACAGTAAATGGCAGATAAATATTTCCACGGAGCTGAAGGTGGAGGCACTTCATCAGTTACATAGCAAGCCCTGGGCTGCCTGTGCCCAAGATATTTAACAGAGAGACTAATGGCCAGGCAAGCTCGAAACATTTATTATGTTTGGGAAGTTTACAATGGCATTGGTCTTTGTCTATTAGCAGAGTGGATTATCACAGATAAACAATCCAATTACTTATAACTACTGTCAGCGTTTGTTCCATACATTAGTTGACCTGAAAGCAGAGGGCAGGTAAAGATGTTTAAAAAATACAAAGATGCGATGAATATTTTTCAGCTTTTTTCCCCAATAGGCTTCCAAGCCTATCGATTTATTCATACTTTTCAGATAAATCAGTAAGAAGCTTTGCAATAAGCTTCAGTACCTATTTAGAGTTGTTCATTAACTATTTCCTTCCACCACTTGCTTTCTGCAATCTAACAATGGTTACCTTTACACTACAGCACTTCTCTTACTCTGACACATTTTCTATATAATATAGTGTCATGTTAAAAGGGCAGAAAAATTTGGCAGAAAATGAACTTCTGTGCATTCCAGCTTGTTCTCAGATATCAGAGGGGCTGGGCTTAGACACCGGGTGATCTCCAGCTCAGCACTGTAAGTCTGGCTGCATTCAGTGTATGAACTATCATGATTACATATTCTTTAGTAGTGCACTGCCTGTTCATCTAGGCACATTGAAGTGGGCTCTCACAACAGCCCTTAAGGAATTTGGCTTTAGTTAATGAGAACGCATGGTTTGATTAGTGAACTGTATGGTTTATTAAAGCAAAAGAAATAGATTCTTTTGGACTGCAGGTGACAAACACTATTTGTAAGAGCATATGAGGTTAACCAAGAACATGAATAATACAGGCAGTTACAATTGCAGTAAATGATGGAACAGCTCTGAAGATTTCTAAGTTTCCAAGGAAGCATTCAGAGTAATGGAGTGTGCAAATCTCACTCAATAAACATCCCTGTGGGAGGAGAAAAAGAGATGCTCAGCTTGCTGGTTTGCCCCAGAAGTCATCTGTGTCCTCCTTACTGATCTATGATGATTTCTTTACTTACATTCCTTCTCAATTAGGCCATTTTAATACTGTTTTCTTACTTTCAGAAGGAACTTGAATGACACTAGTCAAACACATCTTTGCTTTGTAAAGCTTACTCAGAGAATGTGGTTCTGACAGAAGGGTGGAGATCTACTGACTCAGGGCAACAACTGCAGATCATCAGTTCCATAGAAACCCCCAGTCTCTCACACCTGCAATGTGACCACACAGCCTGGTCATGTGTATATTTACACTCCTCTTCATCCTCTATGCTGTATCTCAGAGTCAGCATGCCAAACTCCTCTGGTACTGTTAACAATCCAAGGTTTGCAGGTTTTACATTGTTTAGGGATCAGTCACAGAACACATTATCTACTTCATTCCACACTGGAAGTTTACCTTCTGTCAAGAGGTGAGCATTTCATTAAGCTACCCCCCAACAAATATTCCAAGTAATCCACCCCAATTCAACAGTCACTCAAGTGTCAAAATATTTAGAAGGAACTGGGGAGGTCACATGCAGCCTTATTATGAGGATGAGAGCTCAAGGGGCTCTTGGCCTATACTGGCACTATTTATGAGGTATAATGATTAGTTCACAACCATAGTATTTAGCAAGACTATGTTATCAGTCTTGAGCAAGGCGTTGGACAGAACAGGCTGGGGGAGTGAGGAGCTGTCACCATACGTCAGTACTACCTATCTGACTTACTGTAAAGAAAACAAAACAGTGAGCAGGATTTGGTACTTAACACTGATCACAGAATCATAGAATTCTTAGAGTTGAAAAGGACCTTTAAAGGTCATCTAGTCCAATTCCTCTGCAACAAACAGGGACACATACAGCTAAATCAGGTTGCCCAGGGTCTGATCCAGCCCTGCCATGAAAATTTCTGGGGATGGGGCATCAACCACATCACTGGGCAGCCTGTTCCAGTGCCTCCCCACCTGCACTGTAAAAGACTTCTTCCTTACATCCAACATAAATCTATCCTCTTTAAGCCTGATGCCATTTCCCCTTGTTTTATCACCACAGACCCCGCTAAAGAGACTGTTCCCTTTTTTTCTGTAGCTCCCTTTTAGATACTGTAAAGCCACTCCCAGCTCCCCCTGAAGCCTTCTCTCCAGGCTGAACAGCCCCAGATCTCTCAGACTGTCTTCATAGAAGAGGCGCTCCATTCTCTGGATCATTTTTGTTTCCCTCCTCTGGACATGCTCTAACAGGTTTCATATCTTCAGTAGAAATATTCAATGAAAACTAGCTGGAATTAGACAACTAACCCCCACCTAACATATGACACCAACTGACACAAGCACAAAGGCAGGAAATGTAGGTCTGCATAAATCTTACTTAAACAGGATGGCAGGAGTGGTAGCAGAGAATACCATCACATTTGTCATCAGCTTTGTACCATCCTGTTTTTCATATATATATATATATATTTTAAATCTAGAAGACCATTGAGATATTACAAAGGAAAAGAACAGCTACCAAGTAAGTGGACAAAGAAGGAAAAAGAAAATCTACAAGATCTCTTTGGTTTCTTTGCTACCATCAAGTGACCCCCATTAGTGCCAGGAAGTAGGCATGAAAAGAAACAAGACCTGATCAGCAGCTTGGGCTGCATGCTGGTCTGTGCACCTGCCTCAGCTCAGCAGTGCATAAGGGCACGGCAGGAGCAGGGTGAGAGGGGATGGTGGAAAGGCATCAATAATACATGTTTGAACAGTCAGGGGAGAGGAAAGGGAATGCATGCAGTCTGCCAACTTCAAAGCATTCCAAGCCATTTCTGTGAGTGCGGCAACTCCCTCTTTCCTGGTTTATTCCTAGACTACTTCCTGAGCAGCTCTCCAACACACTCGCAAAGAGAAGGGGTAGCAGTTTCAGTCAGAAATTCAACAAGTTCTTCCCTGTAGGGAGGTTTGATTGCATTCCCACAGTTACCAAAATGTGATAACTAAAACATAGGCTGCTATCAGGTTTGCAGAACAGGCAGGACCTTTCCAAATGCTAAACCGTTATTTACTCAGATAACAGGCTCACTACCACTAAACATTAGTTTAGATATTTTTGCATCTACTCACACTGTCCTGCATCCAGACTCAGTGCTCCCTGAGTGCAGCAGTAGTAATTTCCTCAATCTTCCTAGGACTGAGAGTTAGCACACACTCGAGCATGGAGTTTGGTTGCACATGATCACAGTATTGGCAATCTCTGCTGTCCAATTTATCCTGAAGGTTTAATGCTCATTTTCTTGGTATTTTTATTTACTGTTGCTCAGCATTCCTAGACCACTGTCCTGCCTGTCAGCAAGTAAGCCATTTATCACAGTATCCTTCAAAAATTCTATTCCTAATTCTGTGTCTTTTCATGTTGATGGGAGTTTCAATGAGAATTTGGCCGTGGCATTTTTCTTTATAACAATCCCACAAAATATTCTAGGAAATGATTCTTTTTGTTACTAAAAAAAAGTGAAAAAGTGACTCAATGATTACAGCCTCAGATCTACCATTGTTTGCATTCATAACTGAAAAAATTCGTTATTTTTATGAGTTTGTTCATAAGCATTTTAATTAAAACATTACAATCACAGCACTGAAATTGTGTACATTTCCTGCTCCTTCTAGCTCTGTCTCAACATAGTTTAAACTCTCACTGTAGAAAATCCCATATTAATTTCTTCATAAAACAGAGACAAAAAGTTAATTAGACATCTAGAGCTTGAATATTGCCCAGCAGAATACAGCAGTCTAGAGGATCCGTGACAAGCAGGAAGTAGAGATAAACCCATGGAAAAACATTGAACTACACTGGTTACCACTGGTAGCTCCAATTTGGCTGGTGAAAGTCTTTGAACCAACACTGCTATTCCCTCTGCATTTGGAAATACACAAGTGGAATTGCCCGTAATTCTCATTACTTAGAATTGGTTTTTTGGCTTTTTTGTTACTACAGCTTTCTCTAGATTTCATGTGTTACTTAGAACTATTTTAATGACTTTTCACTCATTCAAGAGCACAACATAAAATCTGGTACCTCATCTGAATGATGCTATGGGCAAATCTAGGCATGCCCTAGTTGCTGAGTTCAAAACAAATGAGTCTTTTAGTGATGTATACATGGAGGCTCATAACCTTACAGCTCTGTACAAAGCCTGAGTGGAAATATTAGGAAAAAAGCCAGAATAAAATCTCAGTCCTTTTAGATAGAGCTCTCAGATCATCCATTGGGAAAAAACTAAACTAGCATAAAATATTTTCTCCCCTCATTTGAGGTCACAGCGAGACACCCGCATAACAGCAGACATACACAGAGATGAGTGTGCTGCCTCAGGGGGACACTAAAAGACGCTGCTTCAGAGAAATCTGGGACAAGTTTATTTAAAAGCCTGTACTTAGCCTCCAATACCTGCATCCTGAGCCTTGTCGTTGCTTTGCATGCTAGTTCTTCATCAGAATTCCTTTCTGCAGAGTGCAAAATGAAAATCCCCTATCCCTACAGTCTATTCAGCCAACCAGCTGTGATGGCTGCAGGCAAACGGGGATGGAACCACAGCCCCAGTGCCTTCTTCACTGTCTGAAGCAGGGCAAACAGCTTCCCAGGCAACCTCTAGATTATTATACTGTCCCTCACTGCATGCTGTGGAGGGATCAATCTTCCTCTCCATCCTTCTGCACATAGAAGGATCACAATCTGGTCCCTTAAACCAGTAGCAGCTCTCCTGGAAGACCTCAATAAATTGTAAAAATGTGTCTTAGAAAAAGCTATAGACTCAGAGTACTGTGTCTTTGTCAATTTCTATTTACTTAGAAAAAAATAAAGAGAAAAACTTCAGTCTACACAATTATTAGAGTTACTTGTGATTACAAAATCATGTTACTGGATGTGGCTTTATACAAATATCTGCTGCTTATACTGCATCAAAATGAATTTATGAAATGTGAGCATAAGACATAAGTAAACTACAAATACTATAAACAACTGTTACTACTAATATCCCCTGGAGACAAAAAAGAATTAGTCCTGCAATATTTTTAATTGCATTTCCCATGAACCCTGGATTTTTGCTGTCATTAACAAGGTGGGAAAGCACAAAACTGTGCTTTGGGAAAAGAGAGTTGGCTTACAGACCTGTTGCCAACTAAGTAAGAAATAGTCAATGACTTTTCTACAGCTGAGTGAAAAGTTAAGCAGAAATAAACCACATTCCCACAGCAGGCAAGCTGGGGAATCACAGATTGGCTGTGCCACCTCCTTGGACTTGATCAAGCCTACTACACGGATTCACATGGAGAATGAAAGTTAGACTCACAGATGCACGTGGAATGGGTACTAGAAACATGCAGCTTCCCACAGACATGGTGAGCAAAATGGTGCCTATCCAGTCAAGCAAATTATCCTTAATTAGAAGCACACCTTTCATTAGGTTCTGTAGAAGGAAAATTCAATTTGCACTTAATGTGAAGGCTTTTCTACATTTCTTAATTAGTAGCTACAATTCTAGCTATTGAAACCTAAATATCTTCTTCCCATGCTCCTACACAGGAGGTCATGAAGCTCAGCTGCCAAACACATGCAGCCAGGCTTCCACAAGAGCTCTCCAGAGATGAACACCGTGAGGAAACCCAGAACTCAGCCCCAGCACTGCAGCAATCTAACACCTACACCCCTAGTTCTCATCATCCCAGGCCACAACAGGTTATGGCTATTAGTATTTCTCTTTTCATACAGGACACTTGAGAAGCACCAGCCTGTGAGCAGTGGCTCACCAGCAGCCAGTTAACTCCCGCTGTTAAGCAGCACAACCCCCAGTTTAGTAACTCAAAAGACTCAGAAAGCTGCATAAGGCCAAGGCAGAGCAGACATGCCTGCAGTGTATAACACTTCATCTCTCCTCTCCTTCTGAAGGATGCTGGTCAGTAGAAGGAGGCTCACAATAAAGGCTACAGAAGCCATCCCAACAGCTCTAGCTCTTCCTCTCCACAGTGAAACCGTAGGATGCAATTAAATTTGCATATGTATTGAGTAAAACAGGAGTTTTCAAAGTAATACAACACATACAATGGACCTTTCCTCACTGTACAGTTTTCAGATGCTGCTTCTGTTTGTTTTAAATGAGACTTTAAACTCAGATGTACAACAAAACAAAGGTTACTACAAAATGATAGCTCATTTAACCACAGTATGTTTTTAAACTACTCAGAAGCCTGATAGAAAACTGTAAAGTAGATTTTCTTTTTAAGTACAGTACACATATCTGTAAAAAACAAACAAACAAACAAAAAAACACAACAACAACAAAAAAAAAAAACACCAAAAAACTATCAACTGAAGAAGTACCCTGTCCTGTGGTAGCAATGACCTAAGCAAGCGTGGATCACTGGATTGCTTATTGCTGGCAATATTCACCACAACTGAGCAGAGCAAAGGGAACAAAGCTCTCATCCTCTGCTGGAATTCTACTCAACATGCTTCAAAAGCTTGGGAAGCACAAGGCAAGCCCATGCCAATGCTGCCTGGTAAAAAGTCAGCTTGGTCTACCAGGGTTCCTCTTGCTCTGCAGTTATAGCAACTGAACCTCAAAGACTTAACAATGATTTCTCATAGTTTCAGAGCACAAGACAAAAGTCACATCCAGTTTACTCTGCAATGCTCATCAGCACCTTCTCCTGCCCTGGCACTGCGTTCCTTGTAAGTGGTCAATATATTACTCATCCGTTTTCATTGCAGCAGCCACTGGTCACAAATAACAAAACAAACATGAGTGCACAGTTTGAGGAGTGCTATGCTGCTTCATTTTGTTGAGAGCATAAATTTCAGCATCAGTTTTTTCCTGGACACCTCCACTATCACAAGTACAGTGCCCTGTCATTCCCAACATGTATAATTCCACAACAACACAATATGTGTGTTCAAGCCAATTGGCTAAAAAGAGTAGTTTATATCCCTTTCCCCTGCTCCTCCCACATTAATCTGCATTGTGTCCTCTGCCACAGCACTGTATAACTGGATGCCAGCAGAGAGATTTATGGCCAGTGATAAGCTCTGCTGCAGATCAGAGCCAAGTTATGCTGGCAGATCATTTTGGCAGTCAGAGCTGGAATAAGAGCATGGCACAACAACTGAGGCACAGCCACGCATACGTTTGGGTGCCTGGTGATGGCCAGGAGGCCTGAGACCAAAATAGCACGAGGAACAGTTAAAATGAGGATCAAGCTGCACTGGCAGAGCTGTGAAGGAAAGTTTTCACATAGACTGCCTACACTGTGTCTGACTCAGAGCTCTTGGTCACATTTGTATGAATAACACAATTCATCACAAGTGCAACTGCTTGAGGAACAATGTTGGTGAGACTGGGTCTATTCAAACAGCTTAAGCAACTCTCCCCTCTACAAATTATTTTGGGATGAATGTACTGTTTGCAAAACCTGCAATACGCTTCACTTTCAGCTATTACAAGTGGCATATTGAGAGGTATTAAAAAATACATTATTATGGCCCTTTAACTGTTGCACCTAAATAAAAATGAAACAAAGTACAGCGAAAGCCCAAGCAGTTCTGCACAGCATGTTTCCCTGATCTATTATTCTCCAAGATCATTCTGAGTACCTTTTTCAACCAATCAGTAAAATTTACATTTACTAACGAGCCCCAGACACACATCAGCAACAAGCAGAAGAAAAGACCCTGCTGGGAAGCAACCAAATTAAAAGGGTTTGGTGAGAGCAGGGCAGGCAGTGGTGGGAGGTGAGGGCTGCCCAGCAAGGAGCCAGGCTGTCCTTCGTGTGAGGGACAGGAGCTGGAGCACAGGTCTCAATAGTCATTCAGACTTATTAAGGAACGTGAAGTGGAACTTCTCATGTTCTTCCTGATGTTTTGAAGAAAAGCCTTCTGTAAGTGCCAAGCACTGTTAAATTGTTTTTGATTGGGGAATCAGAGACTTCAGGCAAATCCTGCTCAGTCCCAGTGGTTCAGCTTGCGTGATCTCAGCTCTCCCAAATTTCTCTCTAGCAAAGCATACCTCCATTTCTCTAAAAGGAACCGTAAGGCAGGATGCTCTCCCACACCTTTAAAACTGATAACTTGTCAAGTCACTCAGTCCCACAGTTACTGTGTCTGTGAAACCAACGTGACAGCTTTACTCTGTCCCTTATATGAAAGTGAAAAACTGTCAGTATTTTTGCTGTTTTCAACCATGGAACAGGATTCAGCTGGGCTATGCAAGATCTTAGAAGGGGGAGACAGGAAGACAGACAATGCCTGAAAAGCTTATATCCACAGTCTTTTAATAATGACAGCGCTCATCCATGCTGTTTCATTAAGCAATAACTAGATACTTAGCACCAGCTACTGTACAAGATGATTCCAAGGGATATGGCTACTATGTAGTAATCAAACCCACAGGATTAGAAGCAGTCTGCTGAGCCTAATGCTTTAACACCCTAGAATAATTTATCTTCTCATGATAACCATATTTTCTCTAATGTATTATTACTTCTATGTTAATGGGACCCTTACAGCATGAAAAGCCTGTCACACCCAGCACCACGCTGCTGTTATTTCCTGTATATATACCACTCACTGTCATCAGTGCCTGTTCTTGATCCTTTTTAGCTGTTGACCCAATTTAATGCCTTGCTGGAGATTGTCTTCCCAGCCATAATTAAAGTAAAAAGGGATCTCACAATAAATGCATACCTCCGGTGCCCATGGCATCTGTTAATTCTACTCTCCGTGTACGTGCTTGCTTGCTACAAGCATTCCAAGAAGATACGTGCTTCAGAGCATAAATTCTGTCTTCCCAGTAAAATTTATATCAGAATAAACATTTAGATCCCAGCCAAGAAAACCTCAGCTAATCCTTCAGATAGTATTTTGCAGCACCATATGTGTTCAGGAAGGATCATGTGCTGCATAGTAATTTGTAGTGTTACTCACAGCACTGCAATCAAACTTTACCTCGGCAAGGCAATCAATTTAACCCAATTTGGTTGCTCTCAGAGCTTGACAAGTTGAGGCAGAAACAAACGCTGTCTACAATGTGGTAATTAGCAACACACATCAGAATATAAGAGCTCCTGCACTACATCTGACTTATTGTCAGATAAGTTTAGCTGAATAATCTTCAAGTAATAGCCTTTCTAATGCTGCCAAATAAGACATGCTTGAGGTCTGAGTTTTCATGTGCTTTCCCACATCTTTTCAAATATCTACAACTCAGATACACATCAGAAATAGACAATGCTGATGATCTTCTGGCTGACTCTGTAAGTGATAATTCCTAGCATCAGAGCAGGTATCTCCAAGCACTCATAACCTTGTAAACAGGCTGTTACTACTTGACTACTGCCCAGCACCTCCCAAAAGAGGAAACAAGAACTGAGGGGAAAAGGAAACCACACTAACAATGCAAAGATGAATCTCACTACCTCATGCTGCAAGTATATAGGGGAATTTCATCCACTTTTCCACTGTTCAACTATTTCCATGCCCATACCAACCTATTGGAATTCTGATAACCCATAATTTGCCATCACAGTGATCCTTAGGATTTTGTAGATAGCACACCAGGCACCTGCTCATGCTGGCCATGTGCAAGGGAAGGCACAAATGTCATTCTATGCCAACTGACGGAGTGCTGCTCAGGGTGCTTTTTGATGCACTAATAATTACAGTGGCAGAATGAGCAGACACAGATTGCTCATCATGAAAAAGAAAACAGGTAAGAGGAACTTTGTTTCCTCAGACTTGATAGAGAACGCAGAGTCTTATCATGCCCTTCTCCTTCTTCATGTGAAGATAAGGGACTGCTAGGGGAAACTGAAATACAAGACTTAAAATTATAAACTGATATTAAATTATAACTGTATTTCTCTCCAACTTCCTCTCATCCTACTGATCTTGCTTTTAAATGCAACAGTGGGGGCCCCATTCTTGAAGTATATTACATCTGGAGGTGTAATAATTAGTGTAATAGGGGTGAGCAATCAGAGTAGGGTCTCTTGAGGCCCACACACTTGGCAGTTGATTCTCACTTTAAGTACTAGACACAATAAAGGGGATTGATTGTAGCTCCTTCTTAAGGTGTTTTCAAAGATGCTTCTTACTCTTCAAGAACAAGAAAAAAAAAAAACAACAAAAGAGCACAAAGTGAAATGGAAAAAGGAAAGGGAGAACTTTCCATAGTCAGCAAAGAAGTGGTAGAGACCAGAGATGACATCCATCACAGTGGCCTGAGGAAAGAGGGAGCAGAGGCTGTCACACAGTACCACAGCATCACCATCCTTCATAACCCAGGAGCTGTTGTGCATCATCAAAACACCACGGCTACACATCATGACAATTCACTGTCACCAGGATTCAGCAGCTCTCCAGTCTCTAGCAAGAGGTATTACACTGCTTTCAGGCAGTACAGAAAACAAGTACTGCTGTTCAATAAAATTGCAGCTATACAATGTTGTACAAAAGAATGGCTTAATCAAATCTCATGCCTCAGGGCATAAAACAATTGCTTACAGAATGAAGAGAGCTTTTCTCTTCCCACCCCTACGCCCCCAATATTTCACAACAGTTGTTCTTATCTTTCTTTAAACCAGGAAAAGAAATGTTACAAATAAGGGCGTATAATACAAATAATGATAGATGATACATAGGATTACTTTGCACATACAAATTACCAGAAGCTTCTCATTATTTCGATTTGCATCGTCCTTAGTAAAAATTAAAGTGTATTTGGAAGAGACTGAAGTTCCATAAATTATGAATGGAAAACTGGTAGATAAATGTTCTCATCTCTGCCTTTTCTACTTTTAACATGCACTTCACCTGAGTTCATTCATATTCAGGTTAGTTTCACCTCACATTAAGAAAAAAAACAGTTGTAGTTATGACACAGATAGGAAAAAAACCTGTTAAAAAAAAAGTCACCGAGCAAACTGATTTTTAGTAGGTTTTCAAACGTGGATAAAGTCCAAAGTAATTGCTTAAGTTACCAGCCAACCTCTAACGGGCTTGCTTTAGTTTTGCAGAAAAGACAGACACAATAAAAACATACTTTCATGAAGCTGTAACAGACAGTTTGTATGATGCCATAGTAGCAAAACAACCAAATGGTTTGCACTGGATAAATCAAAGTCATGACCTGTGAAGGTGTTCCTAGTAAAAACAAGAATAACTCAAATTAGCTGAGAGCAATTTTGTGGTGGAATGCCAAGGTTCTAGTCCTCTCCAGGCTTAGAGAGGGGCTTTCCTGAAGTTGGTGTCAATCTGATCTGTGAATGACTACAATGAGAAAGTTTGGGAAATAGTTCTTAGTATCTGACTTTTCCCTCATATCCTGACTAAACTTGGTACAAAGAAATCATTCATTAATACTTAGATGACATTTCTTTATTGTAAATATCCTGGGACTCGGTACTGCAAGGCTCTTGTGTAACGAATGATAAATTGCGCAGTAACACTGCAGCTGCAAAGAAAATGAGAGCACTTGAAAGCAATTTACAACTGCCTCAAAGCCTCATACCAGAACGAGAGGTAGATAGGACCTTTGTATATATGGGAATCCTACCCTATGGCTGCTATTTGATAGATGCAGAAGTTTTTGTACATATAAAACAAGTTACTTTTGGTATGGGCTCAAATATTGTGGTTGAGCTGCCAGGACTCAACTCTGGGCACTGCTACCACAGAATCAGAGAACAGGTGGAGTTTGGACCAGATGGACTCTGAGAGCTTTCCCATCTCTGCTCAAGCAGGACTAGCCAGGCAGCTTCTGAAGATCTCCAAGGAGGTGACTCCACAGCTGCTCTGGGCAGCATGTGCCAATGCTCTGTCACCAACGCAGCACACAAGTGCCTCCTGATAGTTACGCAGAACCTCTTGTGCCTGCTTTTGCCATTGACCTCTTGTCCTAGCACTGGGCATGACTGAAAGGACCAGGCTCCATCTTCTTTGTGCCCTCTCCTCAGACACAAATACAGTTTCAATATTAAACAATAAAATCTGTTATCATCTTTATTAGTGTGCCTTGAATCAACATATTTATCTCCTCAGGAATTTAACACTTAATAGGTACCTAATGGAATGAGTGTCTCACACACTCTGTGCTGTTGTCATTTGACCTAGCTGGCGCCACATTTAGAAAGAGTCTAAAATGGAAGGAATGATTCTGGCTCCATTCGTGCCACATTCACTGTCTCTGGTACCTCACTGATTCCAATCTTGTGTCTACATCATGCATAAGCAACTTAGGACACATGTAGAGTTCAAGCAGGGATAACAGTGCTTATTCTGCACTGAGATCTCTGGGCTTTTTGTTCAGTCACCCATGTGTGAACATGAACAGGTAATGAGCCCTGCACCAGCCCCTGCTGTCTCAGTTCCCTGGCTCTGGGTTGACCTTGTTCCACTATGTATGGGTCACCATGTATGGATACAGTGTCACGCAACCTGGGGCTGTGCAAGCTCTCACGTATTCCATTGAAAGAGCAATAACACTACAGTTAGTATCTCTGTGCCAGCTCAGAACTAAGGTAAGCCTTCCAGCATCCACTCCACCTCATAAAGCTGCTTTGACAAGAGAAAAACTCAGCTGAGGAGAATGAGCCACTTGCACATGGCTATGGAACTCAACAAGAATGCTGAAAGCAAATCCTGGCTTCAGAAATCTAATTGAGTTTCTATTACCACAGCTCAGCCTTGCTTACACTTAACTGCTGAATGAGAAAGTCTTCAAAGAAAGCAAGAAAAACTAAAGGCTGTTATTTCTGTCTCATTATGCCTGAAAGTGTGATGTGTACGGCTGCGTAGCCAATGACATCACGGGTGGTGACAAGGGCTAAGGTAATAGTTCATGAGGTGTTGGAAGTACAGCCCACCTTGCTATCCCTTGCCAAAGCCATCATTAAGATCTTCGATCAGAAAAATCACAGAAACGTGTGCCTAAGCCATTCCCCCTAGGTTTAGCATTTGGTGTGCATTAACTTCAAGTGCCTTCTTAAACTCAGAATCACTTATTCCAAAGAGTTAGGCATATTACTCCTGCCCCTCAACCCAAAGATGCGATAGCCACAAAAGGTCCCAGAACGAAGTCACCAAGGAAATCTTTCAGGAGGAAAGTCCTCCCACCACACAGGCTGTGGCCAAGGCTGAGCCAGCAGAGGGAACCCAAATGCCACGCACTCCGGCTTCCACCCAGCAGCAGATTCTAGCTCTCCAACTGCAGCACCCTGCAGCCTTCTCAGCTGTGTACACTGGGAATAGCGTTTTGGTCTTGGAGATTTCCTCTCCCTTCCCTTCCTCCCTCCCCCCCTTCTTTTTTGGCCAACGAGACAAACCTTTCTAGCACAAAAAAAAAAAAAAAAAAAAAAAAAACCCAAAAAAAAAAGACCCAAAACATACATGTAGGAATTTGTCCCTCACTGCCTGAGAATTTCTTCTACTTAAATGTTTGGGGAAAACTACAGCGTCTTTCCCATGAGTTTTCTGGCACTCTACTTAAATCCCTTTTCAGCATCTTTAAGTAAATTTGCATGTGAAAACAGAGACTACCTTAAGACAATTACAATGTCAACTGAAACTGATTGAGAAGCTCCTGCACTGCAGAGCTGGGGAATTTAATTAAAAGGGACAGTGAGAACTCTGTGGGCAAAAGAACACTCTGGAAAGACTTCGGTAAGCCTGAAAAATCACTACTTTCCCCCCTTCCTTGCATTATATAGCATTTGTGGGAGAGAGCAATCGGCTTCCAGCTTCAGCTAAACACACTCCGCCACACGCCATTTCCTTCCTGTTGGACTGCCCACAGCCACTTTCCACACATACTTTCAAGAAGAGCACATCTGCATCAGCTCCTCCACAGATGCAAGCACTTGGTGGATGCTCCAGAGTGATGAATGCAGCAGACATACATGAAGAAAAACACAAGTCAGAGGAACCCTTCATTGAATCAGACCATTGCAGATCTGAAGACCGACTCCACAAACACTTATCCTATCCACTACCTTAATGATTAAAACATGATGAATTCTCCTTCGGCCTTCTCTTCTTCATGTGAGTGGCAAAAATAATTGCTGGCTTCTCTGATATGGTTCTATGTCAGGAATCTATAATTCCCTTTTGCCCTGGTTCAGCTGCTGAACCAGATAACACGCTACTGACAACAGGTGTCATCAGAGGGTAGGATAATGGGTGATGGAAATACTCCCAAGGACAAACTGTGTGCTGCTGGATTTCAGAAACTTCAGAGAGGTCACATCCTTCCCTCCCAAAATACAGAAAAAAGAAAATTTCCTGCATGGATTCAAACCCAACAGATCTTTCAGACATTATTCACATGACTGCACAATTTGCCCAGCAGTGAGGGATGAATTCAAGGGGCTGGAAACCAGAAAATGGGAAGTTCATTCTACTAATGTTTACATGGGGAAAGTACAACCTCTCTTATTTTTAGAGCTGAAACATGAGACCATAATTCATGACGTCAAACACTGATATAGGTTAGGCTTGGAAAGAAAAAAGAAAAAAAGTCAGTTCTGGGCTTAATTTGGAAGCTTATCTGACGAATTGAAAAGCAGGTCTGCGCTTCTGTGACTTATTATAGCTGGACAGAAGATTTATGTGGCCTGCATTTAATTTAGATCCAAAACGAGAAGCAGTGTCACTTATAACGAGCCTTAGCTTATGAGGTATGTCCCCCATTCTCTTGCTTGTCAGGCATTTCAATTATCTCTCTTATACTTAGTTATAAATAAAACTGCAAGGAGATGTTCTAATCCAGTCTGTCTGCAAAAACCAAGAGCCCAAAGGAACTAAGACTCATTTGTATAATAACTCAAGACTGCTGAAATCAGTAATGATATTCACACGCAGAAGAAATCAAAGTGTTTTACTACCACAAGAGTTCAGCTGTATTAACACAACCAGCAATACTCAATTCTCACTATCACCTCCGGGTTTGAACAACAGAAACCCTAGCCTGTGTGTAACAGATACTCCTGAAATTTCCATCTGTAAAGCCAGCAGTTGGAAGCTACAAAATTTTTGCCCTTACTCTCAAAACCATGTAATTTCAGACACTGACAGCTACGCTACTATCCAAGTCATCAGACACTTGTACTAACATTTACTAACTTGGTCAGTCCTTACATTCAACATCCTTACATCCAATTTCTTTTCTTCTCCTCTCCAAGATTGATTGCTCTGCACTTAATCACATCTGAAATGCTTCTCATGCTAACAGAGTATTATATGAATATTTCTTTTTACAGCATTCATAACAAGACAATGCTTAACATTTGATATAATGTACTTATGTTATTACCAATGATATATAAGCCAGCAAGTTAAATGGATGCTTCTTTGTAAACACATTTCCTGGCAAATCAAGTGCTTTTAACACAGAAGACTTAAGTACTGAATTCAACTCAAGCTAAAGGAACTTTTCCTGTCCTTCATCACATACTCACTTAAGGCAGTCTTTCCTGACACCTGTTCTTTTTCTTAGAGCTCTTTTATCAGCTTCAAAATGTTAACTTCCATTTAAAAATAGATTTTGACAGTTGATGACTGCAACAAGAAGACTGTTCTAATCTCCCACCTCAGTATTTATCCAGACCATTCAGGTCCTTGGAAAAGCAGCTCAAAACAGTTTGGTTGCAAACCATATTAAAAAAATAATGTAGTAATAATGAGCAGAGAGGAGTAATTATTCTGCCTCAACCACACCCAGGAACAGATCAGCTACATTCAGCTGCACTGATTTCACTTGAGCAGCTGCTTTTCATCAGCTTTCCTAGAGACAAAGTCTGTATGTAGCAAACCAAGAACCATAAATGTGGATAATTTTAAGCTGGGCAGACAGCCATTTCCATCCAAAAGGAAATAGCGAAAGGTACAGCTGAAGACACCTACTGTTCTCATTTCTTACAACTGAAAGTCCTCATTAACATTTTGTTTTCCCCGTAAGTGGAAGACAGGTTACGTTTAACCTAATTCCTCCACTACAGAAAGTGACTCAGCATTTAAAAGCAACAATGCCAGCACTTTTTTTTTAAAATACCTAGTCCCTCATGTTTCTAGATATACTATCAACAAATTGTACAAGGAAACCAATACTGTTTCATTGCTAGTTTGCTTCAAATTTACATTACCAATTAAATTCCCAAGGTAACCATCATCTTAACTACATACCTTTCTTACAAGGAGAATATATTTGGATTTACTGTGTACTCTTCATCTGACACTGCTTTATTTAAAGAATTTAATTATCTTTCCATTACAAGATGAGAAGGGCTATTTTAATAACCTCTGGTGCTTTTGGACTCATCTCTTCACGATGACTGCAATGGTACATCCAGTCACTAGTTAAGTGCTGGAAGAGGTTATGCTCACAAAACTAAAGCGTGACCAGATGCAGCAAGTAGCCAAGCCAAGGCCAAGTGAAGACTTTATACTTACTTAATCTCAAAACATCTGCCTAAAACATTTCCACTGCTTATCAGCTACCAATAAATACATTGCAAGTTGACATAAATACAGATTATTTTGAAAAAACTGGCATGATTACTTCCCTTAAGTGATGAAAATGACTATGTAAACCAGGGTCATCAACTATTAACTCTCAAACCATCACCTGGGCATTAAATAAAAATCTCCAAATTGGTAGTAAAATACTTGGAGTAAACATTTATTCCTTCTACTGATGTTGAAACCTAAAAATTCTCAGTAGCAATTGTTACCACTGGAAGTATTTATCAACATAATAATGAAAACAACAAAGAAAACTGCTAGTGATTACGCTATAAATTTAATTAACAGCAATGGAAAAAAAAGGCAATTAACTCAAGTCTCGCACACACAAGTAGGCAAAGCACTCCCCACCACAGCAAATCATCTTCCAGTAGCAATTACTCTAAGAGGGTTTTGCTCTCTAATGCCTGGTGCAGATGCAGGCAGAGATATCTAGGTAATGCAGGGCAGTTGGGTTTTCATGGGATTAACATTAGTCTCTACATTCATAGAAAAACAGTAAGCAGGAAAATAAGGAACTCGTGTTTTTTGGAAAGCAGATAAACACCATGAACATTGTCTATAATAATAAAGTAAGTAATAATGCAAAGAGATGACAGCAAATTAAAGACTGACTAGGTGCTAAGACAACTGATATACAGAAAATACTTAACAAAATTACAGAATGTACAAAAGTAATCTGGAGGATACAGTAATCTCCCCCAAAGAAATTTAACCTGAAAGAAATGCAATGGGAACTTCAAGAGCAGAGAGTCGTGTGGTAGAAATTAATGCAACCTTAGTAGCATTAACTTTACTTAAAAGTTCATGAAGCTAGTGCAGAAGAAATACAAGTGGCTGTGAGGAAAGGTTCTCCTGTCTTTAATTTAGGTAGGGAGCAGAAAACGGAGCTACACACAAATCCCACCAGCTTCCTTCTCCTGATTTAGATATCTTTTTGATAATGCTGACTGTAGACTTGTATTCAAGAATAGCAATCAATTCACTAGATTTAATCTGTTTCTTTGAGCTTGTTTGAAGATCTCAGGTAACTTGCATTGTGAGTATGGCATCCGCAGAATAAAGAGCTAGAAATTCAGAATAACGTCTAACATTGATTTTATATAGTAAAGGAAATTGGTCTTGAAATCAGCATAGTACACCACTCCTGTTCATGGCTTTCACGATTCAAAGTGTTACCTGCAGCACCAGTGGTCCCTCACCCCCTAAGGTCCCCAGTGTCTGGAGACACTGGATGGCAACTGAGACAAAAATGAAACCTTGCACCTCCCTCTCCTGCTTCCACTGCCTTAACTGCACTCACAGCAGACTTTGTTAATCTTTACAGTGCTCTGGTTACTCTAGGGACAGAGATGTTACAAAAAGCATCTAATGCCCATAATAATCTGTTAGACAGTTAAGCAAGCTGCTACAAATGCTGAACAAGGAGTTGACTATTTTACATTCCTAGTATTAAAAGAAGTTCTGATCTCTTGATACAAAGATTGGGTGTCCAAAGAATAACTGACATTACAACAATTTACATTCTTACGTGCTTAGCTTCTATGATACTACACCTTATGACACAACATGTCATTCCCACATACTGGATGGAAATGTGCACTTCCCCAGTTATGCATGCTATACAGTGAGAGAGAAGTGAATTAGGAGATCAGTGTCTGTACCTCTAGTAATGAAATCATGTGCCCTGGAGAAAAAATCCTGACAGGACAAAAAAAATCTCAAAGTGAAAATGACTGAAGGATAGCCAGCCAAGTATAACAGAAAATAGTGCTATCTAACATAATGTACTTAAATATATTTTTGTGCTTTCCTGTTACTTGAAAAAAACAGTCTTTGTCTGATCTAGCAGTGGAAATGAGCAGGATTATCTGATATTTCTGTGCTTTGTGTTTTAGAATAATTAGTGTTCTAATTTTACATGATCCAAAATTCTCATGTAGCTGAACAAAAAGATATCAAATAGTTGATTAGAACAACTTGTTAAACTCTGATTTCCAAAACAGATTCAGAAGAACTTAAAAAAAAAAAAAAAAAAAAAAAAAAAAGAGAGCGAGAGAGAGAGAGAGAGAAAGAAATAAAATTAATTACAATTAATTGCAAACACCAGGAAATGTAGGTCTTCAGGTTTCCTTCTGAGGGTAAACGATTCTCTCTTTTCCTACCAAAGAAACACTGCTTCAAAATGAGCAACTCAATACTTGCATCATAACTTGCAAAACTTTTTGTGGTGAACCCATTTAATAATAATGAAAAAAAACATTACAAAGGAAAATAATGAGGTGTTGTTTCCCAGCCATTTATTAAGTAAACACTCCCCAGATGTAAGAGGAAACATGTAAGAAATAATCACAGCTCCCCACTTCTTGCCATCAACAGGCCTGACTACACTCCAGCATGTCAAAATAATTATGTATCTGGAAAATACAGAAGCTTCTGCTCATCCTGCATTCAGTTTAAAGATGTATATGGGCAGTGATCTTAGCAGTTCTGCCACACACAGATTGATGGACAGATACAAGAAAGTAGTTGACAACCCCACTTCACGGTATGAGAGCTGCTTGTCCCTTGGGCTCTGCTGTAGGCAGGCTGATTTAGCCAGGAGAAATTGCTCATGAGCCTGACTTTTTCTCCCAGGCAGCACTGGCCCTCCTCAGGAAAACTGGGTGGGCAGCATCTCTTAGGAACATACTTACAAGCAGAGCAATCTCAAGCGGCCACTGCAACACAGATACACACACACACACACCCCATCCAAATCCCAGAAAAGGCCAACAGATAACTGCCTGCTATTAGATGTGGCATGAGATGGGCTGTTTAAAAATAAGCTCTACCTTTGGCACAGGGAGGAGAAATGCAAAAGAACCTCTATTTACAAAGTGAAAAACATCACCAGAGTAACAGAAGCTGATTGGCAATAATGTGGACCACTTCATTTCCAGACGGAGCTCTGACACCACCAAAAGACACAATCATACCCTGTTCCAAAGAGCACAAGCAACAAACTCCCATGATACCTTGAAAACAAGAAACCCTATTGCCACCGACCACACAGTCCTAATGCAGTAGTTAACATTTTCCAGCAAAGAGCAAACCTTCTGTTCTAGTCATATACCAATGCTTTCCACAAAACAAAAACAAAACAAACAAAAGCAAAACCTCTCAATACCCACTTCCATTCAAAGATAGAAAAAAAATACACAATTAGAAATGTACAGGGAAACGCACAGCAGAAAACTCACTATACTGCTCTGGTCCTCCTCCATTAAGTGTATGTAGGGGTCAAGTGTGTCTTCCAAACCCAGGAGCTTCCAGGGAGAAGGGAACATAAAGTTAAAAACTATCAGTAGACAAGAACCTAAATCACAGAACGTGCTCAGTTGAATCTGCTTTTCATAAATACAACCTATTACTTATGGCAATAATTCAGCTTACACACCACAATATTAGTCTCTGAAGATTATTTCATAGCTGCAGTTATGATCTCAATTGAAAGCTTAGAGCTGTGCCTGGAAGGTAACTAGAGGCAAGGGGACCAGTAAAACCACATTACTCATGTACGCTGTCAAAATGCAAGGCACAAGAGATTGTGCTTCTATTCATATTTCTTATTTAGGTCTTTTGCTTTTCTGTAGCACTAGAATCAGTCATCATGTAGGCATAACTACTTAGAAGAGATTTTTCTAAGTTGACCCTTATAAAACAAGTTTAGCAAGATTGTATTATTTTAAGTATTATTCATTAAATATGGCTTTCAGAAATCATCCGCTCTCCAAAACATTTTGCAGATAACAAGCTACAAAAATTTCCTCCTATTCAGGAAAACTTTAAATCAAGACTACAGTGTAAAGATAAAGCAGCAACTTTATAATGCACAGGAGGAATTTAAATAAACTTATTACACAAATCATTGTATTAGGCTTACACAGGCTGATCTTTTGTTTAAAGGAAAGGAGATTATATTTAGCCAGTGGTGAAGATAGGGAAGTGGAAAAGATTTGCCTGCAACAGGCAACACACGGGTATTAGACAAATCACAGTTGTGCAAAAAGCTGCGATTAAAGCCCTCAGTGTTCATCTCCAAGGAGGTGGGAATCCAGTGCTGCCTGATCCTTTTTGCAGCGCTAAAGACACAACCTGAAGCCACAAAGCCTTTTAAAAAAATCCCCCGCACCCTTTCTCAATCTGTTATTTGGCATCTATTTCAGGTTGTCAAAAGAGCATCCCATTGTCCAGGTGGTTCTGCAGTGGCTGTTGCCACGGGCCCAAAACACAGCATAGAACGAAGGGCACAGCTACCAACTCGTGGAAGTACATTGGTTGGAATATCATTCTATTTGCCGTGGCACTGGTCATTCTGTTCTTCCCCTAAGGCAATACCTTTCCTCTCCTGGAATAAAAAACTACTTCCACAACCATGCAACTAGAAATTGAATATTTAATGAAGCTTACAAAAACTTCCTGCTCTAAACAGCATTTCCAGACCCAACAGACTACTTCACCCATCGCTTTTGGCCCATACAGACATCTGAGTAATCAGTCAAAAGCCTAACAAGTGCCATTAAAATGCTGATATCAAATGAGTGACAGTTGCTCTCCATTTGCAATATGCTCTATAAAATCATATGCTTTAAGTTTTTTGCAGAAGAATTGACATGCTACTAGACCTAGAAAATCAGACTGTTTTTGTAAATTCAGAATTAGGATTAGAATTTCAGTACAAGTACACTTTCCCTACAAAGACATTTTTTTTCCAGTTTCCAGATAGATACACGATACTATCTCTTTCCCTTCCCTCCCAAGATAATAGGGATAAAGGAAACTCCTGTGAGAGTGCCCCATAGCCCTTCCTCAAGCCAAGAACTGCTTCCTTCAAGAGACTGATTCAAGACAGAGTATTAAAGCCTAGTTATACAGCATAATTTTAACACTGACATGCGCTGCTTTCCAGCCCTCTTTCACAAAACACAATAGAACAGTGTAGCAATTGAATAGATCAATACAATGGGAAAGGTGTTACAACAGAGGTGCAATGACAGAAGGGCCAGCACAAAAGAAAGCACTCTAGAAAGTAAAAAGGGAAGAAGATTGCTCACCCATATCTGAAGACCCCAAATTCACAGGGAAACTTCACCAAGGAGGAATCTCCAAGAAGAGACCCTTCCCTGGTAGCAATCAGCCCTTAAATGAGATGTAAGAGAGGTGCAGCCAGGCTCCATCCTTTCCAGTCACACAACTGAATTTCCTTCACCTGTGCTCCCAGGGCTGACTGGGTCCTTTCCCCAGGTGCTTAATCAAGGTTCAAGCCGTGACTCAGCAGTTCCCATACAAACAGCAACAATGACAGAATTAAGTATTTATGAGATGGAAAAGCTTAAATCAGTGTTTCTTTGAGAAGCAAAATGTGAGAATTCCTATCCTAAATAAGGATTCTGTTGGCTCACCAACACTGAACTTGATTTCACTTAGAGATGTTTTAGACCAAAGTTAATAGATAACTTAAATGGAAATACTATTGATTTGTACCACCGGGGCAGTGGAAACAGCCAGGAGAGGTAGAGATGAATGCTGGAGCCAGCTACTGGCATTGCAACTGAGAATATTCAAGTGCTTTATTGGTTTCCTATCCCTGCTAACTTTAAGAGGAGGGAGGAAAGGAATTTACGTTACTGTAACAGGTGGGTTATCAAGAAGGTCACTGCACATTCTATGTGCACACTTGCTGCTCCTGTCCCACTACCTCAGTGGTGGAGTCACAGCCAATGACTCACCTCATGATGCATCAGTATGAAATGTAAGGACTAGCAGTCACTTCTTAAATATCTGTGATGCAGTTCAGCCACAACCACAGCAAGTGCCCGCATGCAAAGTTGCACTTCATTACATCCATGTAACACATGCATTTTACTATTAAGTTGGACAGAAATGTGGTGAGTGGTTTACCCACACACATCATGGGAATCAGTGTCACAGGTAAGAGTAAAAAATAAAGGAATGCTGGCCTGCACCTATAAATACCAGGAGTATTCCCGTTTCTTTACTCTCTGAATCTCCAAAGTGCCATAATCTTCAGAATTCTTTCCATTTCATCACTATCAGCTACCCCCATACAGAGACACCACTTAAATCGATAGCAAATGATTCAAAAATGTTCTCCCTGACTCATTTCCCTTGATGAGACAATCAGTCTTACTCGGAGCAGTACAACAGAGTTAAACAAACACAGTTATTGACTGCAACTAAATAACAGCACACATCGTAAACAGATTTATTTTCCTCTGGATTCTTCTTATAAATAAGCAAGTCATTGTTGCTTTTCTTGATAAGATACAGATGCCTCTGTCACTGCATTATGCCACAGGATGTGCATGGAAATCCTGCTTTCATTGTCCTCAACAGGGTACACATGGATAAGCCTGGTAGGTAACTCCATCAGTCCTTATAAGGTCTGCAGAGCATAAAAGTCTGATATCAGCAGGCTTTTTGACCGTCTGAAAAGGGTTCTTAGTGTACACAACCCACCAAATGGAAAACTGCATTTATGCAGAACCAGAATGTAACAGTCTCAAGAAACAATATCATGACAGCTAAAGGCAGCCCTCAGAGAGCAGAAAACTGATTAAGCATCTCAGATTAATAACAAGCAAACAAAAAAAGATTACAACTCATGATGGCAAGTTTTCTTGAGGGTGACTTATTTTGGTGTGTAAGAGAAGACCTGGGAGGTCATACGTGGCCATTTATTGGTATGCTAAAGTGAGGAATGTGCTTTATTGCCAACTTGCTGTCTGCATTCAGATTAATGCTAATTTAACCCAAGATGTTACTAGCTTTGTTTACACAGAAGGGTGGAGGAGGGTTCCATGGTACCTGTTTCCAGTGCACGTACCAGGAGGTGTGCCAGGCAGGGAATGGGAATTAGGCTACGTTGCTATGGCATTTACTACATTCATTGTCCTTGAAAAAGTGCAAGTGCACAGTGCTTTCATAGAATCATATCACAGAATCATAGAATGGCCTGGGTTGAAAAAGACCACAATGATCACCCAGTTTCAACCCCCTGCTATGTGCAGGGTCGCCAACCACTAGACCAGGCTGCCCAGAGCCACATCCTGCCTGGCCTTGAATGCCTCCAGGGATGGGGCATCCACAACCTCTTTGGGCAACCTGTTCCAGTGTTTTCACACTGCTCAGGTGTGCCTGGGCACAACAATGACATTAAACGGATTGATAACACAACAGAAACAACATCTCCCAGAAGGCTAGATATGTGCTCAGCAGCCTCAGTGAAACTTCTTGCTCATTGATCATCTTACAGGATAGACAGTGAGCGTTCTCAAAGGCAATATAGAAGAGGTCTAAGCTTTGCCACTGAGGCCTGTGATACACATGGAGTGAAAATGACCATCACTACCTGTTGACCTCTGGCGCTAGGGACATCTGGATTGCAATAATGTGCAGGGCTTATTGCTCTGTGGTTATTTACACCCACATGTAAAGACAAGTTCTTTCAGTAGGAAGCATTTGTTGAGTGTCAGGCTGACTGACTTGTTCTGCAATCAGCAGCAAAGAAGAGGAAATCCCTGACTAACTGATTAGCAGTTTTCCCTTCCTGTGCACGGCAGGCTTACTTACCTCATTACGGCAGAGGTTCTGAATCTCAGAGACAGGCAGGCAAAGCTGCATGAGCTGTTCTGCTTTCAGTGAGCCAAGTACACTGAATTACCTAATCTCAGAAGTGTTAGCAATACGGTAGTACTTTGCTTCCAGAGTACTTTACAGCTGCAGAAATCAAAACACTTCACAAAGACACACGTTACAAAACCCTTAGCTCTTTGAGAACCTGGGGATAAATTAGCATCTTTCTGAGCAAATGCTCTTGTATTTTTAGGCTGACTTCCACAGACCTGTGCAATTTGAAAAAGCATAGCTTACAGCCACGACTTCTGTGAAGATAGCTTTTTCTTTGCTTTTCTGACCTCTAAATAAAAGGAGTCTCTTCTTCTTTGCTTTATAGCTCATTTTATTCAACTAAAGGAAATGCGGCATGCAAGTAGTGGAGTGTGCTTTATCTAATAATCTCCATTTAAAGAGTGGTAATGAACATGGGCATCTCCCTATGTCCCTGGTATACTGTTTGTGAGCAACATTTATAGTTACTCACAATTTGGTGGCGTAAGAAAGACCTTCTTGTTCATAGAAAGTAGCGTTAGAGTGGCAAAACCAACTCTTAACACACAGATGAGGTATTCTGGAGGTTGTAAAAGGCAAGTTAGACAGCATCTGCCAACATCTTTTGAGCTGATTTGATTTTGTCTTGGTGGCCTCGCCCTTCCTTATGCTCCACAGTTCCGGAAAAAGGAAGGGAAGCAAAGCAGTGGGGCCTCAACAAGAAAGCACATGCAGGGAGATGGTCCTGCAGCAACCAGCTGGTGGAGAATAGCATCAATACCAAATTTGGCTGCACTGCTGCTTAGGTAATGGACAATCTTTTCTTGTATGTTTGTGCTGCACTTAATACAGCAGGCTCTTGGTTCATTCTTGCTCTTCTCAGTCATACTCAAATCCAATTAGAAGCAAATGACATACTGTCCTGATTTTCCCTTCTTTTCTATTCCCAGAATGCCTGCCTCTGTCTCCTATCCCTCTGCACAACAGAGCTGTGCTGCTCCCTTACCACATTTATTTTCTTGGGTGTTTTAGAGACAACCTCTACCCTTCAGATGTATTTATCTTTCAGTCACAAAGTCTACAGCTCATGGATTTGCGCAAACTTCTTGTTACAGTCAGACACAATGTTAAGTAGGATCTTTAAAAGTTGTCATAATATAATTTTTACTGCTGTTATTACTACTCATGAACTGTAATGGAGTCTTTTCTAAATTTTCCTACTGACAAGTCATTTACATGCATAGCTTTCTCCTTACAAGATAACAGTTCAGCATCTGCTTTTAGAGACGTCCTGCAAAGTATGCTGATGAACAAACCTGGTACATGTACAAGCATTATCTTTGGCAGAGGTCCTTCCAAGTCCCCCGTTCTTTACAGATACAGATGCTATAGGTGAAATTAAGATTCTGAGTGACAGTAGCAACAGAATACTAATTGTACCAGGAAATTTTAAAGGTGGCACTTACAGTGTACTTGAACTTAACCCTTAACAAACAAAGCACTACTGACATACATCAGTATTTTTGAGAACATTTTCTTACAATGTATTTCAAACAAGGGAGCTATATCTGTTGGTAGAGAAGCAAATCCTGCCAATGCAACTCAAAACAAGCATCCTCCCAAGAGCCCAGCAGAAGCCTGCTGCGTGACACAGTTGGGATGAGACTCCAGACAGTGTAGGGGAGAAAGGCTGTAGGAAACAAAACACCAGGCTTGAGGGGGCTTGGCAAGATGGCTTAGCAGATGCTTAATTTCTGATATTCAGAGCCTTTGCGTGACTGTACAGAGAAGCCTGGGTTTTCTCTTCATGTCCTGCAGCACTACGTCTGGTAAAAAAATAATAGCATGTCTGATTAGAATGGCTTACAGCATACATTAGTAAGTGCTCCCAAGGCAGACCAGTCTTTCTTTTCACATCAGCCTATCACCGTAGAAGTGACTAGGGAGAGACCTAGAACAGTCTGAAGTACTGCTGAGCCAAACAGGGAGTGTGAGAACAAAAGCAATACAATTTTAAAGAGAGGATGTAAGAGAGCCCAGCATACACAGATAAATGGCCACTCTGTTGGCAGAGTGCAGTAATGAACATTTAAGTACCAGAATTTGTAATTTCCCTTTCAATTAGGAAAAGGAGTGAATGTCATAAGCAGCTCTCTACTACCACCAAATTGCCGGTGTCCTGAGTTGTACATTTCTCTGAACAACCAACATTTCTAAACAGATAAGGTATTTGAATGCTCAAAGGATGATTTTAGGAGTCTTTTCCAACCAAAATTATTGCATTATCCTCATGGTATTTAAAACAAAATCCTATCTCCCTCATCAGGGCTGCATCTGCAGCCAGAAAGCTTGTGCATCAATGGCTACTGCAGTGTTCCTTCCACTGATCAAATTCACTTCTGGAATGTGTGTTATCAGTGATGTTTCCCCCTGTTCAGGTGTTCAGCCATTTACAAAACTACTTATGCTTATGTAGATATTTCTCTATTTCACTCTCCACCAAGCTTAAATCCATGTTTTTCTACAAGGTGGAATACATATAATCTCTCTCTCTTGACCTTCCACCTTGTAGAAAAACACTAAAAATGACTCAAAAATATCAACAGAACTGAGGTGTAAATTATACCAGGAAAAACAAAACAAACAACAACAACAACAAAAACAAACAAACAACAACAAAAAAGCAAACACCTAAACCTTTCCTCTCTAAGATTATGAAGAAAGAGGTAAGTTACTCCACTCATTTCATATTAATTTCACTCATTTTTGAGTTTGAAAAAAACAAAACAGAACCTCGGCATTGGTGAGGCCTCACTTCAAGTACTGTGTTCAGTTTTGGGCACCTCAGTACAAAAAGGACATGGAGGTACTGGAGCAGGTCCAGAGAAGGGCAACGAGGCTTGTGAAGGGGATGGAAAATCAACCCTATGAGGAGAGGCTGAGGGAGCTGGGGATGTTCAGTCTGGGGAAAAGGAAGCTGAGGGGAGACCTTATTGCTCTCTTCCAGTATCTGAAAGGTGATTACAGTGAGAGCGAGGCAAGTCTCTTTTCAGGGGTGACAGGACGAGGAGAAATGGCCTCAAGTTGCACTAAGGTAAGTTTAGGTTGGATGTTAAGAAACACTTCTTTACAAAAAGGGTAGTTTAACACTGGAATAGGCTCCCCAGGGAGGCGGTTGAGTCGCCATCCCTGGATGTGTTTAAGAGCCATTTGGATGCAGTGCTCAGAGATATGATTTAGCAGTGGGTTGTTAGAGTTAGGGTACTATGGTTAGGCTGCGGTTGGACTTGATGATCTTTGAGGTCTTTTCCAACCTGAGTAATTCTATGATTCTATGAGAACCAGTAGCCTGACTGCTTTTGCCCAGTGCATAGCAGGGAAACAAAGAATGATGATTACCAGTCAGAACAGATGTTGAATGGTTCCCTGAACTCTTTTACCTCCCTTTCTCCTCCACTGTATTTCCTTAAGCAGCAGCTATTACTTCAGTGACACACTTTATATTTTAACCACCCCACAGAATCTCTAGAGTTCCGGTTCTGGCTCATAGTACACAGCGCTGATCAGATATCTGCAGCTGAGCCAAAGGAAGAGCCTGCTTCCAAAACATGGACACACATTCCCACCAAGCTTAACTATTCTGCAGAACAGAATAAACTCTCTCTACCTTTATTCCAGACCTGAAAAGAAACACATGATATTTAAAATAAATGAGAGCTTCCAGACCTGTAACAGGAGTAATACTGATTGTCAACAGCTATGAATATCTGTGACCAGCATCTTTAGTAACACAGGCACAAAGTATGATGGAGTCAATTTCATTACTAGAAAAAATATAAGTGTAATACATACTAAAAGAAAGCAATACAGTTTCATTTCCAGATCTCAGACTGAATATGAGAATCTGAGAGGCATTAAGGATAGACACACAGATAAGAAATGAAAAAGATGGAGAATGAAAAAGATAAAATCACAGTGTGCCATTTTTTAATGTTTAATTCAACATATGGAAGGGGTAGATCTGAACAAACTTCTGCAATATATTGATTAAGAAAAATATACAGGCCACTAGATCTACCCCTCTCTCTAGATTGAGAACTTATCATAATCTAGGATTGCCTCTCTGGATGTTCTGTTGTTGTTTTTTTAATACTGAATATGCTGGCTACCAGCTAAATTAGGTTCCAAGCCAAACATTTTGGATCTTCACTTTAACAAAAACATAGGCACAATCTTATTCTCTTTGCTCACCACTCTCCTGCAGCACTTGAAATTGCCAGTTGGGCTGCTTCATGCATCTTAAGAGCTCCTGCTAGGAAGTGACCACTTGAGACAAATGGTTTTTTCTTTGAATGAGGCTAGAAGAACAAAGCTATCACAAGGTTTCCTTGAGGCAAAGTTTAGGCATATACCCAGGGAGCTGGAGTGCAGGGAGCAAAAGCTGGAAAGCTGCTAAGAATAATGCCAGACTTCACCATCACAGCCTTCCCATGAGCCCCAAGCATGACATGTAAAAGGGACACAGAGTGAGATACAGACAAACCACCACTCAGTGAGAGCAGTGATGAGGGACTGCATTACTAGTTGACAACAGCTTACCAGTATTTCAACACTAGAATGTGACAAAGTGATGCGTGAAAATGTAACCAATTTAACAGATAAGTATTCAGTGAAGCCAGAAGGAATCCATGATCTTACTTCTGAAGCCTTCCAACCCCTGTCCAGCTGCAGAGGTTTCTTTGATGTTCTTTTTAAATACCACACTCAGCATGGGATTTACCTGTTATGAAGAGAACCTGAGCCAAAAAATGACAATAGATGGATGGATGGACCAGTAACAACAGTTTGCCTATAACCTCACATTGCTGGAAGAGAGCTCATTCTGTCCTCTTCTTGCAAAGGAAAAAATCCTCAAAACAATTTGAAAATACATCACCTCCTCTTTATTTCCACTTCAGTATCAAAATCTAGTACATGGATAAACAACAGACACATCTTACTGTTATGATTTGGCTTAGAGAGCAGTAGATGTAAGGCAAAAGTGCAATTCTTGGAAAAAGGAGTAATCAGCTCTTCCAACAACTGTTGGTACCACCAAGAGGAAAAGGTTCTCTGCTAGCTAACTCCCAGGTATCTGTGTAGGCTAAATAAACTTTGACAGCACTTACTGAATTCACTGAATAACAGTGGCAAATGCATGAATTCACTTCTGCATGAAACCTGAGTGCAAACTGAAACATTGTTATCAGAAGAAAATAGACCAAATGTGATGCTTATGCCCTACCCTTGGCAAACTGAAACAGTGGCAAAGAGGTTTTTCTGTTTGCTGGCAAGTGGACATTATACTTTTTGACACTGGCTGTAGAGCAAGTGAAAAAAATAATAATAATCAGATAAGTAGTAAATTTAAGTAAGACTGCTGTGTTAAAGGACACATGCTGAGCAAGTGATGGATTTTATTGCTAAAAAGATTGGAGGCTCTTAATGGATTGTTAAAGTGCTCTTATGGAAATGGCTTCTAGGTCCACACTAGAGAGACGTAAGGGCACTACAGCTTACATTCCAATCTGATCCTCAAGGGTGCAAACACCCATGCACACAGTACTCACATACGATAGAAGTGTGCTGTAATGAGCATTAGAGTGCATGCCCTTTGAAAAGATAAACCTGCCTACTGAGTACCTCACATGAAATGAGATAGTGTTCTCAGACAACTATACATATATATCTATATTTATATGACGTTAAGTAATTGAGTTTGGTTTCAGTCTTAGAATGGGATCACACACCACAAGATGATGTCTACTGATATCCTGACTTGCATGATGCCATGAGGCTTTCTAACGCTAGCAATCCACTTTCTTTTCCATCTTCAGTAAAATGCATTGCTGACAAATGATCTTTAAAAATAGAAAAGACTACACAGGTGTATAAAATTTATAGATAAGAAGACTCTGGAGAAAAAATGCACATGTAATACCCATATAATTGAGAGAAGCTCCTGCTGAGTGCCAGGTACCTGGTTTTGCCTGCTAGCTCATATTCCAAAAAGGGCTAGACTGCAAGTGCCAGATGCAAGACATCAGATCTTTCCTGTGGATGCAAGTTATTTTTAGGAACACTTCAAAGTTCAAGAACAGTGATATATTTCTGAATCTATCTCCATGTTTGGTACTGCAATTGTTGGTCTCTGTCGAGTGGTCAAATATGGAGTGCTTCAAACATGCTCAGATCTCCTCTGCTACCCTTTGAAGTGGTCACAGTCAAGAAACAAAGGGCAGATTGGAGAAAGCTCTAATCACATCAGTGCTACTGTCAGCTGAACTGGGAATTTATTTCCTCACTAGATTTCTCTGACCACATATTAAAGTCAAAGGTGGTTGGCTTTTTTCCCCCAGCACTAAGCTTTGGTCTAATTTCAGTTTTTTTCATGACCGATCAATGTTAGGATGTCCCCACTCAAAAAGGAAATCTCCACACTGGCTGTGTTTCTACCATATTTTTTCCTATCTTATTAAATTATTTCTTATCCATTCTCTCTAAAGGATGAAGATAATGTCAAACCCTATGGTAAAATCTATCCATATATCAAGGAATGTTGATAAACAAAAGTATTGTACATTGCAATGTAATGTAACAATGTAACAACAGCTCAAGTCATGAATAACTGTTTCACTATTTCCCAGCCATAGTATGGTGATGTTTTCCTACTACCCACACAGTATTCCTTTCATTATTAGTCTTAACAGCTCCAAACCATCATTGACACAGGAACTATATAAATCTGTAAAGGAATAAGATTACATTCTGTGTTCAATAGGAGACATTTGAAAGCCCATATTTTGGGGGGAAAAAATGGGAAAATATTCCAGCAACAGGAACTTGCAGTGTTACTGGCAATACAAGTAAACTTCACTGTTTGTTTGTTTGTTTTCTCTTTCTTCCCTGTCCTAGAAGGTAAAAAAGCCACAAAGCTTATTAGAGTCATCTGCCAAAACTAGTTCTAACTTCCCAAAACCACCTTGCAGCTGCTTGCTTGTCAATGAAGAGTGAGTAATTTGCAACAACAACCAGTACCAGGAGCTCTGCATCCAGCAGAACATATTACCCAGACAAAGACCAGCCATGGTAGCTGTCTGCAGACAAAGATTATAGGAAGCAGGGATTGCTCTGCCTGCTTGGCAGCTTCACATAACACCTTCTGACAGCAGCCTTATTCCCTTTGCCAAGCACTGCAAAACAGTGTATCGGGAGTTTGCAGTGCAAGGTTACAAAATAAAAGAGCAAAACAAAAACACCAGTCTTCAGTTGCTGCTTCGGTTTCTCTGTGGTTTCATCCTCCCACAACACTGCTGCAGCAAGTATTCCTCTCCAACAAACATACATGTCAAAGTAAATATTTAAATACAACCATCTTCATTAATGTGGCAATTGTAGTTACGCTTAAAAGATCACAGACTTAAAATTCACAGGACTACAGGCACTGAACTTTTTGTAATAGGTTATTATCACTCATTGGGAACGCTAAGTTGCTGTGTAGGAGCCAAACTTAAGTTTACAAGACAGTCTAAAACTGAATGCTAATGATTAACGACCAGTACCCACAGGAACTGCGATTTTTCTGTACTGCAACTCAAAGCTACAAATGTTTAGCAGCGTCTCACATATTTTTATGTTTCTCCTATTTCTCTAAAATGTATCACTCAAACATTCTTCAGTTTTCATTTGATATTCAGAAAATTCTGCTCCTTCATGAAGAATTAATGTTAAATCACTTGGATAAATTTTTCCATGCAAGGACAGGTTTGCCTGATCTGTAAAATGATGGTGTCACATTTTAGGCTCCTAAATTTTGTTTTAAGCCCATGAAGATGCCTACTTCTCAAAGGTGTTAGCAATATGCACAGCTATTACAGACATGGTTGGATTTGCATCAGCTAATATTTCTTCAAAGCTGACTACTGTGTCTAAACACAGCCTTGACAAAATTTTCCATACGCTGCATGTGTGTCAATACAAAGAGCGAAGCTCCCTCTTTAGAAATGTCTTTCAAAATGGAAGGCCATCTGTTTGAACCCTCAGGTAGCACGGATCAGTTTGGAGAAAATACAATCTGCACCCAAATCTCCTCTCACTGCTCTCACCCGTGTTCTCATATTACACACTTAAATTTCACCAAACTCTCTGAGCACCTTCAATGAAGAAAAATTATAGAACTTTAGTTCATTTCTTACTAATCACAGAACACCCTGGGTTGAAAGAGACTTAGAAGCTCATGCAGTCCTACCTCCTGCCACTGGCAGGGCTGCCCCCTACCAGATCAAGTTGCCCAGAGCCCCACCAAACACAGCCTTGGGCAACTCAAGGGATGGAGTATCTACAGTTTCTCTTGGCCTGTACCTCATTGACCTCTGAGTAAAGAATTTCTGCCTAATGTATAATCTAAACCTACCCTCTTTTACTTTAAAGCCAGTACCTTTGTCCTATCACTCCACTCCTTGATAAAGAGTCTTTCCTCACTTATCCTGTAGGCTTTCTTTAAATATAGGACAGGAGAAGTTTGGTTCATTTCTTACTAATGAACATTATTAAATTTCTCACTGGCTGAATATGCAGTGTTTTAAGTTCACAACAAAAAGGAACATGAAAGCCAAAGATATCTTAAAAATATTCTAATTCTAATGTTGTAACATGGATAAAACACTTTAAACTCTTTTGGATTCAATGATTTTCTCTTGTACTAGTGACCTGCACAGACATGTTGCATTGCAAGCCATGAATACTGCAAGTATCCCTTACCAAAAATCACAGGAGAACCAGTCTGAAAAATTCCAGGGACAAAACTTGCATGAGCTCTCTGGGCACCAGTGCATAACTACTCACACATTTGTCTGTATATTTCCAGCAGTGTGTAAGAAAACCGAACAACTCAATCTGAGTCCCATTTACGTAAGTACAGGCAAAAAATACTTGTGAATACCTGCTGGATAGTTCGGGGCTACACAGATGAACAGCAATAATAACAATGTCACCAAAGATTAAAGATGTCAGAGGAGCACAAATCATTCACTTCAAATAATTTTTGAAGCCTTTCTATTTGTGTTTTCCTGAAGAGGTGATACTGTAGCAACTCCTCAACAAAGGGACACTGAAAAAATGGCCTTATCTCTATTCCCCTATACATTTAGGATTACCTCTCTTTTCTAGTTTCAGAAAAATTGCCATAAGATAAGCATGGGTTCGACTCTTGGCCTCTAGTCTACCAGAAGCATCCTATGGTATTGCAGAAAGCAACCAATATCCACATAACCGTCTGCTTTCCCCTGTACTCACAGACAGGCTGATAATGCCTGGAGGCAGCACAGTTTGCTCAATCTAGTCTTCCTCATATGCAAGCATAGCTGTTTAAAAAGTATGGAAACAGCAAGAAAGGAAACTGAGAATACTCAAGCAACTATCTGGTAAGCTTAAGAAAGGAGGAAAAAAAAAAAAAAAAAAAAAAAAGTACTGGGCTAATCTCATGCATAAAAGTGGGATGCCCTTTGGGGTATCTCTGGTAGTGAGCAAAGATTATACAGATGATGGATGGACAGAATCGTTGGCATACAGAACAGTGAATCATGAGAAAACAAACAGCAGGCACACAATTCCCATTAAGGCTCTAGCATAACAACTAATACATAGTACTACCCCTAGATTTCTTGGCTTTGATGGGTTTTAGTTTACCACTATTACTGTAGTATCATTTTGTGGGTTTAACTGAAGCAAAATATTTTGTATGTTTCAATGCACTGTCGACATCTAATTTTAGTTCTATATTATACAATATTGCTTTTTTCCTTTTCTCCAAATGAATACATGACTCACTTTATATTCCACAGACGTGCAAATGAATATTGCATTCTATCATAACAGCCAGGAGTTTTTTGTAAAATAAATTACAGGGACTGTTTTCAATTGACTACAGCCATAGAATTTATCCTTCTCACTCCAAGCATGCTGACACCTGGCATCCCTGGCAGTGCCCAGTGATCTCTTGCTGGTACCTCAAAGTAAGCTCTTCTTTTATTTCTTGATGAATCTTCTGGTTTACTAATAGCTTTCAAAAGCCTAGTTTGTGCCTGAACAAAATTGTGAGTGGAAAGGCAAATAATTCATCATGATCATCCCACTATTTTACTGGGTACAACAAATATAAAATACAAGTATTTTATGAAACTATATAATTTTTATCATCGAGCAACTTTGATATTGTGATAAAAAAAATAAGAATAATTTAAAAAGCATCAGCCTGTTTCCACCACCCACAACCCATCTATTTTGTGGACTTCTAAGCTGCCTTGTACAGTTTTATCATTTGTTTATTATTAAGGCAGATGTAAATGTACGTAGATCTATCTATGTAGAGCTTTGAGGTAACTGACATAATTCTGGAAGAACAAAAATGACTTAAAGGCATCATAAGGCTCAGATGGCAAGGACAGATTAAAAATGAACTGCAAAAGTTTGACACATACCACTGAAAACAAAAGTTAAACTACAGATCATTCTGTAGAATGAAGGCAAATGGTTTATAAATGCTTATCTGAAAATCAGAACAGTTCAGAAATCTTCCTAACCGCATGGCCTGTTAAGCTCCAAAATCTGTTCCAACTGGCTGCTTGATAAGTGTATTTTGTAGGTGACAGAGGAGTTTCCTCCCCTTTATGTTAAACACAATACTTCCCTTCACTCCAAAAGTTTTTCTGAAAGTCCTCATGGACAGATTAACTTCAACTACTGTTGAAATGCATTTAACGACAGCTTCCCTTGCTTGACTTTTAGTAGACACCACACACCAAAGCACCATGTCCTGCCAACCGAAGAGTACAAACCAGGCACAACCTCTCTGATCAACCTTTTTGTTGTATGTCTGTCCTCATGGGGGAAAGGCTTTTAGCAAAACTTGGAGTGATATCACTTTCTATACAAAATCTACATCAGAAGGCTTTCATGTAGATTTATTTTATGAGAGCTGGGTTTTTCATCGTTTAATTACCAGTTCTATCTGCAGTGTAGTTTCAGTAACAAGCAGCTCTGTCAGGTTAAAACGAGGTCAGGCTCTGCTGACGAACAAGTGGCTGAAATAGTCCTGCGCTCCAGTCCGAAATAGGTCATTTAGGAACACTTCCCCATTTTTAGCTCAAACTAAAGTGAAACAGGTTTTTAGCATTTCAAAGGCTGAAATTTACTTAGCGTGTTGTAAAAATGGTAGTATAAGCTGGCAAGCAGGGCAGGAAAGAGGCAATTAGCAAGAAATTTGAACCAAGGTTTTCCAAACTAAAGGTAGGCCTATGCTGGCTCTGAAATTTCTGCTCTCTCTGGAAAGAGAGAGATGGGCACCTCAAAGATAACCTGTATGTTCTGGCACCCAACACATGCTTACCTCTTCACAGCAATTTTAAGCTGCCATGCTATAATGACCAAAAAAACCCAAAACAACAACAACAAAAAACACCGCAAGGAGTTTCATTAATAACTTCTTACATTAAATGTATTCATTGTCTCAATTCTTACTGCTGACTCTGGTTACTCATTCAGCAAACTCATTATAAAGCCTACAGATTTGAAGAGATATAACTTTCCACAAACAATGACTTTCCAGACACTTTCTGTAGATATGTCATTAACTTCGTAACAATTCAAAATATTTTCTTCATCAATTTGACAATGTTTTGGCAAAACAAATGCATACGATAGGCTCTTTTGTTCTGCACATCAGAAAAGGATTTATGAAATCCTTCTGTATTAGCTTATAATCAGCTCTTGTCAGTTGTTTTCCTGCAGTGAGGGTCCTGGAAGGGCAGAAGGGTTAAAAATCAACCTGGATTTTTCATGGCACCTGTGGTGAAAACTGCTGCCATCTCTCTGAGCACTTAGTTTTCTTCACTGTGTCTTTTAGAAATCATTAGACATTTTGCAAAGGTAAAGAGCTGAAATACAAGGAGTGTCCGCCTACACAGAGTGAGGCTGAGGAAGAAAGGAGAATCCATGCATCCATGCAAAAGCCACAAGTTTCAGACACTACTGTTCTTATGCTCTGGGTTCATTTTACTCTTTTGTCAGATGTCCTTTAAACTGCCTTTTCCCCTACAATGCTACACTGCTTGCATATCAATGGTGAATTGTATATTGTGCCTTTGGCATGAAACAAACTTTGACTTTTTTCTTCAGTGAGTGATAAAACTCCACTGTTACTGAATAACATAAAAATGAATTTTATTACCAGCCTTACTGCTTGCCATTAATTCTGTTATTGCTGTAATGACAATTTATAGACCTGCAGTCCCAGTTATAGGCCAGATCACTGGCCTACTTAATAAGCCAAATACACAAGAAAGCACATAGTTAAAGCTTAACACTTTGATTTAAGTTAGACATGAATACTCATTTCAGACAGTTCTTGTTGGAACTAGATGATCATAAAGGTCCCTTCCAACCCAAACCATTCTGTGATTCTATGATATATAAGATGAGACATCTCTGAAAGCAAAAGCAAATCAGGTAGATCTAGACATCAAAACAAATGCACAGAAGGAAACTTCAAGGGTAGTGCAAATACTGGCAAACCACAAAATTTTCACCCTACCATTTCATATTGGATGGTATTAACATAAGGGTTTCCCATTTCAAATGCTTAAACCTTTCTCATTGGTAACTTTGTTCTTGCTTACATGCATGAAAAAGTGCAGGAGAATGGATGTGGGACTGACTCACCTACACTCCCCTGACCTGGTCTAGCACAACTACAGAGAGTACTGCTGTTGCATTGGCTATTAGATTCCTATTCACCATTTTCAGATGTGCGTAATCTAATCTGTAGATGCTAAATGATAAAATTCCCAAAGATTTTGACAACACAAAAGACCACAATTTTTACTTCTCTTCTGTGTTTGCAACTCTTCATGCATCGGCATCTCCTCAGAATTCACTTTTACCACAACCTTCTTCACCTCTTCCTATTACCATTCCCCTTTCAGATTTCAGTTTGCTATGTGCATAAATAGCTACAGCTTTCAGACTTCCTTTTGTGCAGAAGCACAACCACGTTGCACAGTTCTGACTGGCAGGTCACACACTGATTTTAAGCTGCAGCTCATGTCAACTTGCGTATTCAGTGCCTCTGGTCTCTCTGTGTTCTCTGTTTTGATTTAACATTTGTTTCTTGTTGGCCCGTTCAATTAATCTTGTTGCTTTTAAACATAGCAGCCTTTCTATTTGCAAATCCCGCCATCTGGAACTGTCTTCTACTTAGGTTTCAGCAAATCACATGCTTTTAGATATCTAGAAGCCTAACTTGTCTCTACTGGCTAAAAAATAAATGTCTCTCTTTATTAGCTATCACTGCACCTACAGTTGGTCCATCATGCCCAAACTCTGAAGCTGCTCCTATGAACAAACCCAATCCCTCCTCAACTTTAGAGAGGCAGATTCTTTCAGATTGGGTTCATCTCTTTTTCTTTTTTGCTAAAACTGTCCATGTGACAAAACCATGAGACATCTGGGGATACAGTCTGCGTGAAAGCTTTTACACAAAATAAAGATGTCTTGTTCTCTTAACTGGCCAGTATTGCCTGTTCCTGGAATTACTTGTGATAAAATAAACAGCCTCCAAATAAACAGTGAAAGTCAGGTTTTTTTGTGTTGCCTACTCTGAAAACATTTGCTTGAAATAGAGCAATTAGGAATTTGTCAAACAAATGATGACAGCTGATAACTGCTGCTGATATACAGGCTGGCATTACTCTCATATTTTAGAATCAAAATATAGACAGCAGAGTACATATATTTCAACATTTTGTGCATTACTAACTCTCTCTTTCAAGACTCAATATGCTATCAGAATTTAAACTAAACAGTCCTTGCTTTCTAATATCACTCTGTAAACATGGCGTTATAATAATTCAGAAAATAGCACCAACTCCTGAATAGGTAACAGCATAACCTTAGGAAGGCAACAAAAGATGCAAAAGGGAATCTACAGTCAAAAATCTTAAGTGGTGAATTATGAGTGCATCAGGTCAAAGATTTTTACTCAGAGTGACAGGCTGAAGAGTTGATTTCAAAGAGTATCCACTGCCCCAAAGAGTTAGGAACTGATAGCCATGAAATGCACTTGATACAGGTATGACTAGCAGTCAAAGAGAAACTACAGCAGCATTAAGAAAGAAATGGAAAATAAAGAGTACTAAGCTTTTCTGTCAGTTCACAGAGAAAACTTTCATTTTATACTATTCTATTCTATGTTGTTCAGCAGCTGAGCAGGCCATAAACTGTGGGATAACCACTGCCACAGAGAGAGGCTCACATGTGAGTGATTGCACTGTGTAGCTCCAGCAGGATAAAAACTAAAAAATATAATAAAAGAAGTTCTACCATCTCCTGCCCCAGATGCTGGGCACAAGTCAAGCTGCTCCTTCCTGGTTGGCCTCACTAAATGATCTCCTTGTGCAAACACGTGGGGTGCTCTGGCTCAGATGTGATCCAGAAAGACTGCAGAAACTTTCTATCTCCTTGCATGGGTTCTTCTGGGCAAGCTGAACTTGCTGTATCTTCGGCACTCTTAAAAGCTGCAGTCATTTTATGAAATTAAAGTAATAATTAGATTTCCCCTACTGTTATGATATCATAACAATGGCTATGAAATCACATTAAAAGATGTATTTTCTACTTCAGTTGTGCATATTTTTTATCTAGTCTCTGTAAATCACAGAATATACAAGCATTAGGCAGAACATGACTACCTCCAGTCTCAAGCCTAGGAACTAGTAGTAGGAGAATAAATGTGAAAGTTTCTTTTCCGCTAAAGGAATGAGACAACTTAGGAGAGCACGAACAGAATAAATCTGCTACTTTTACCCTTCAGGGTACATAAGTAATCATTAAAATATGCAATTAAAAAAGAACCTGAAAGCAGTATAGGTTTTAAGATGGAAAATTCCTTGTGGGATAAACAGGAAGAAAAAAACAATAAAGCATCAATTTAAAGCAAATCACAGCCTGAGCTAAAAGAGAGAGAGAACAGTACGTAGGAGGACAGCAAGTAGCTGCCGAGTCATGGTAAATTACAGGACAAGACAGGCAGTTTTATTAACCCCTGACCTAAAGCACTGCCTATTGGATACGTGAATATCTGTACTGCAGCAGACACTTTCTACCTAAGCATGTAAATCTTAGTGCAACTGCCTTCAGAAATCTCAGCCTGCCATAGGCTACAAAGAGCAAACTTTAAGCCTTCTTTATGAATCATTGTACAATGCATGTGCAAACAGTCTTACACATTTTACATTGATTCTAAATTTCTTTGACGTCACCAGATGATCTGTTTCTGATAGGCTCTGAGGTTTATAACTGTGTTTTTGGTACATTTGTGTATGCTTTTGGAAATTAGCCTGAAAAATAGATTTCATGTCCTTTTCCCCTTTCAAACTGCCATTTGTAGATAAAATGTTGTCAACTAGCTGAGATGCAAAAATATAACCCTGACTTTTCCTTGCTTGCAAGTACCATCCTGACCCATGACGCAGCTATTCTTCATAAGGGAAAAAATCTCATCTCAATCTCCATCTCTGCGTAGGAAGAAGTAGTCCATAATTAGATGTGAAATGGGCAAAGAAATGAATTAATGTCACTAGAACTGCACAGAAGAAGAGAAATGAATTAACATCATGAGTATTTGCTGCACTCGGGGCAGCAAATTGCAGACTGGCTAAATGCATATAAAGAGACAATGTATTACAAAAGAGGGCTGATTGGCTATTCTTGACTGCCAAAAAGCTTTCAGGATGCACTGAAAGAAAATTCATGCAGCCAGAATACATGATTTCTGTTGCTGATAAGAACAAAGGAAAGGAATTATTCCCTCCCTCTCAATTCTTGTTGATCACAAAAGGTTCTGGTGCTAAAAACAAAGAAGAAATCACAGTGAATCTGATTAAAAGACAGATGAAATTAGGCAGTTGCATCCACTTAGAGGAACTGTTCTTTGTTGACTTAGCTATTACTTCAAAATGTGTATTTAAAAAAGAAACTCTGCTTGGGCTTCACAGTATTGTTGCTTATGGATTTTCCCCAAATCCAGATGAACACAGCGTATGTTCGGTCTTGTCCTCTTGCTACATATAAAAAGGTTATTTCAGTAATCTCGCTGAATAGATATTGCAGCCTGTTAAGAACACCTGTAAGGAAAGCAATTATTGCTAGTATGTTATTTCTCTTTTAGCCAAAGATAGTGTTTTAAGTCATTCTTCTCCATGAACAAACATCAAAAATTTCACTTGAGTCTTCTATGAGCTATTGCATTCCACCCACAGTCATAGAATCATAGAATTACCCAGGTTGGAAAAGACCTTGAAGATTATCAAGTCCTACCTCAGCCTAACCAAGTGGTATACAATGCAGTACGAAAAGCTGCCTGACAGTGGCTTCACATCCAACTTTGGAAATCCTACATGAGAAGAAGGAGAAAAGAATAGAACAAGATGAGTACTGCATTTCCAGAAATCAATAGAAACTCTGGATTTAAATTTATATCTCCTCCTACCAGAGCCTGAAGAAAACCATAATATTAATTTCAAGCCTTGCACTTGCACGACACGAGCATGCTGCTGCTGGGTTCCAGCAATGGCATGTGAGGTGCTTGAGCTGGGCCAGCAAGCAGGACCCCAAGTACATGGGCTAAGTACAATGGGATGTGATCCAGACCTGGTGAAGCTCTGGACATGGCAGCATCTCCACCTTACTGCCACCTGATCACAACAAATGATTTCTTCAAAGCACATAAATACTGCTATAAGCAACACATGTACTTTAATGCATCTTTCTTCCAGGAACCACAAAGCTCTTAACCCAAAAGTTACCCATGCCAGGGCTGGAGTCCAGCTTGTACTAGATCCTAATACCATCAGGAAACATTTCTTTTAGGTAAGAGGTACTTTAGTAGCATCACCACCTACTGCTTTAGTAGAACTACTCTGTCTTCCTTCAAACTGGCAGTTAGACACAATCCTTGTGTTTTTAATAATGATTAAGCAGCTCAAGTCTCATATTTGGCTTAAAGGTTGTTGACTAAGTTGAACAGAAAGGCTATTTTACTAGAACTGATAACAGCAGGGAATAAGAGTTACCTCTCAGTAACATCTGGGAATACATTAATATTTCGGGTTTCATTCTGTTTTTGCAGTGGTAAAATTCAGCTGAAGCTACAGGGCTATAAGAGCAAGTAAAATAATTGGTCTGAGTTGCTAAACATGTTTATTCCCTTAGGCCACCTAAGCTGTAAAGCTAAAGGGACATTTGCTTCACCATTCCCAGAAATCATAGTTCATTTCATCAAAGTGATTAAGGTTCCAGAACTATTTGGACACCAGTTTCCTGCCCATTTTTATATGCAGGAGGTGCAATTTGTTCTCAATTATTTTTCCTCATTCCCAGGGAGAATCTGATCTAAACAAAGTGATTGTTCTCCAGTATCTTATTGACCAGTGTGCTTTATAGTCAGCCAACCACTGGCACAAAAAAGAACATTTTCTTGATGGCTAACATTTCATGACCTTGAAATAAACCTGCAGCAACTAGTGAGAAGTCTGGGAAGATGAAAGAACCAGTTCAGGTTTGTATTCACTCGAGTGCTGTCCTATGTCTGGCACTGTGTGGGCTGATGCTACAAGAACTGAATATTACTGTAACATTCAGAAACGGACCTGCAGACACCAGTAAACAAAAAGAATTATTCTGCACTGAGTGCTGTATCTATGGCATTAAACTGCCAGAAATCCCCAGAGAACAAAAGCTGTACATTGCACATCTAGGTAAGCTCTCTTCTGCAATCTCCAATCATCTAGACCCAGTACACGTATGCATACAAGGGAACGGTGGGGGCTGCGCAGGTACCATGTCACCCATCAATAACAATAAATTCCTGCCAACGTGAAGCTCCACGGAGCTGCTATGCAGCAGCTTAGTTAGTGTAAGGTTTGAAGAACACCCTAATTCAGTCAAAATGCCAGGGAAGTTTAGGAAAGCAGTACAAAACTGAAGTCAGGCCCACTTGTAGATTTAAAACATTCTTATTTATGAAGCTTTGATAATAATAGCTGGTATCAAAGACCTCAAATTTATGTTTCAGGCAGGAGATTTCGCATTCTGCGAGAAACTCCCTTAAAAATACCCTGCTGGGAAACTGCTTAGCCAGGACTGCAAAGATAAATGTCCTCCCTCTAAATCACCAAATGAACTGTTTACAGTGCCCTATTTTCCCGTTCAGACTCATTGCTTACTTTACCAGTAAGCTGGGACATGCCAGAAACATCACTATAAGATAATTTTTAATTGCTGAAATTTGTTGGAAATCACAGCGAGCTGTGTCACATGTTGTGAAGATTACGGAGCACACCCGTGCTGGAAAAGCAAATGGTCTTGAAAAACTGTTGGCAGCACCAGTGAGGAGCAAGACTTGGGGGATAAGCACACACTACATTACCTGGCATGTGAGAAAGTAAAGCACTTCTCTGCAGACATGGGATAAGCAGGCACATCAGGGCCACCTAAGACAGGGCACTGCTGAAGCCACAGCTCCTTATAACCTTCCTGCTGTGAACTGAAACTGCACCATACATGGCTCAGTGATACCTCATCTGCAGTCCTGTGCTTGGTTCTGGTCATCTGGAACATCCAAGATCAATAAATACACAGTGGAGAAGAGCTGTAAGGAAGAACAGAAGGTCTATGCTGCGAAAAGCAGACTGAAACTTGGCTAGTTCAAACTACTGAAAAAGCCGATAGAAAACAACACAGCTCCTCCTGAATACATAATAGGAATTAACACAAGAAGGCAACAAGCTACCTAAAACTTAAGAAAGGACAGTGGTTGGAACCTGAACAAAGGTCAGGAGAAAAGCTCAAAAGCAAATTCAAAGGCAAGTTCTGCCAATTAGCAGGGAAGCTTCCAAAGAGCCTTTTCACTGGGGCCGGAAGCAAATCCCTCTGCTCTGGTGGGATTCTGTGTTTCCAACAGGTCAAAGGAACCAAGACAGAATGGGCTGCAGGGGTGACAGATTCCCAGACTGTACATCTTATTCCTTAGTTTAAACCCCAGACAACTGGGGCTGGTCCCAGAAGTAGAAAAAAGTTTTAAAGGACTCATTTCCTTCCCCTCAGTTGGCAGTGCTTTTGAGAGAAAAGCCACATGCAGCTTTTCTTAGACCCCAGAACAGTTTCTGCGCTGGATATAATTCAGTACCTTTCTGGAACTAAAGTTTAATCACTCAATTAAAACAAGAGATGAGTCAACAGTGATGCTATAACAACTGAAATGCAGCCAAAAGACTGAAATGATCATTCTTACTGTCACACTGAAGGGACGTCTGTGCCATTTCTCATGTTCAGGACACAGAGGGATACATTCATGGCGACTCAGGTTCATTTGCCAGCTTGCTCCCTTGTCAAGGGGGAGAGGCTGCTTCAAGGGGAAACTCAGGACAAGGCAGGTTAATCTCTAACTTGCTCTTTCTAAGATTATCTTGCTGATGGGCAGACGGGTAACAGCCACATAATCCTCAAAGTTCCCCTTCTACATATTGCTTGAATAAGACATTTGTGATCTTCTGTTTATCACCCACAGGATCTTTTTTTGCTCTATTTCAGACCTCTCAAAATATTAAAAGTCTATTTTAAGAGACTATTTACTGTGTTTTGAAAACTAGTCATGCTGAAATTTTCATAGTTCTCTGCAGAGTCCCTGAAACCTTTTTTCTTCCTTTTTCTTGTTTTTCTTTTTATATCTCATATTTATTATTTATAAATAATAAATATTTCTTTTTATATTCTCATATTTATTCCATGTGGAACAGCTGTTGAGATAGTGATTTTCTGGGATCATCAGGAACCTCTGACCTCCAAATCAGAATGAATCCAGCAATTCAGTAATCACCAGTGAGAAGGAATTTGGTACAACCTGTCCAGCAAAGGGTAGCTTGTATGCATAGAACCTCCAGGCAAGCCTATCCTGAGGCACTTAAAGCATGCCCACATATGGCTACGTCAGCAGATCTGCCCTCCTTAGCCTCCTCACTTTCAGCACCAAGTCAGTTTTAACTGATTCTGGCTGAGCAAAATGGCAGGTTGCTGAAAACACTGTCAGCAACTGACAGGCTTACTGCACTAAATGCCCAGTATGGCTAACTTTGGTTTCACAGACCCTGAAATCTCTCTCCTGTGAAATCAAAAACCCTTGCAGTTCTTCCTCACACAGTCATGGCACGAGCAGCTCACAGAATGCAATCCACATGAGCAGCAGCGCTCCACTGAGCAAGGGTTGCTTTGGCAGTCAGGCATCAAGCAGAAATAAAACTGCAAACAGAAGAATGACTGGAGCTGCAGAGGACATCGTTCTGATGATATATCAAAAATCCACAGAAGTGCAAACAGAAAACAAACTTCATCATGTTTTTCATACAGAAAATGGTGACATAACAAGGTAGGAAGTGTTTTAGGGAAAGATCTTTGGTGATCTATGATGGTGCTAGAATTTCTTGCACAAAAAGTAGTTTTAATGCTCAGAATTGTGCTGCCATTTCTGCAGATGGCTGAAGGAGATGATGCTGCACTGGACTCCATAGCTGAATGCATTTATTCACTGAATTTAATTTGGTTTCTGAGTACAAAAATGCTTTCCCAATGGAAGCTAAACCCCATTTAAAAAAAACAAAAACAAAAACAAAACAACAACAACAAAAAAAAAACTGTGTTGTGGAAAGAGTAATTTTTAAATTAGCAGCTGTAATTATATAAGAATGCCTAGTCCCATCTTCATAGCCAAAAAGGCAATACCATACTTGGCCTTTCATGAGGGTATGGAAGCACTGAAGTACTCCCACCTCACTCTCCATTTCATAATTCTTTAAATAAAACTCCAAATTCTCTGCTTGGTTCCATTAAGCGAAGCTTTATGGCACACAACGTGCACTAAGCTGGAAGAAAAAATGTTAATGGCCCATTTTTAAAACCCAATTATTTGAGCTTGAATACTGCACGAAGAAAACACCTTCCACCATCTCACAGGGCAGGAGAGAAACTGAGCTCATGAAACCCCTCAGAGGCAGCATCCTCCCTGCTTGTGCCAGCTGCAGGAACATAATGCTGAATTTATCTTCGTTCCATCCAATCAATAATGCTAGCAAACTACTCCAAGCAAGTCTGGCTGCAGCTTGCTAACAGCTCAAGCTTACACCATCTTTCTTTATCCAAAACATTTTGCATTCTGCTGGTGTTTAGGCTAGACTAAAATACTTAGATATTCATTGGGATTGCTCCATTTCTGCATGATAAGAGCCCCTTGAAGAAGGAAAGCAATTAACCTCCATGGAATTCATGGAACATATAAATCTTCCACATCCTCCTTCTGTTTATATACAAGCTGTAAATGACCAAGTCGCAATAAGAGCTTTATGAAGAAGGTGACTTTTCTCCATATTAACCCATTTGACATTTATATGAATGTTTGAACAGGACCTTATCAGGCAGTAAAGAAAACAAATGTGGTATATATTGAGTAGTATCCAAACATTCTAAAGATAAAGAATGCAATCAATGCACAAAATAAGGATCTCACTGTGGTTTTTCAACACTTAGTGCTTCATCCAAAAACTGCCGGCTTTGGAAGGTTGCAACCTTCTCCCCCCCTTAAGCTTTTGTTGACAACAATCACTTAGAAAATGATTGAATTGTTCTGTACACATTCCACCCTAATTTACCTGCTGAAGGATTGATTCAGCTGTGCAAGAAATAATCCCATTTTCCTAGGAATCTATTTTCAGAGCAAAAAGTCAAGAAGGGTTACTGAATACTTCCCCAAAATGCAACCCCCAGAAGTTTCATTTTTAACTTTTGGGGCAAAAGTACTTTGTCATTTTCCCTTGATCTGTAAATCCTTTTTGCCCTTCTACGCAGATTCACACTGACATTACCTGAATAGGTAAATTAAGCCAAGCCTATTGGAAATACTGATTAAAATACACTGTACAGCAGAAACATATCAATGCATGGAACTGAAATTACAATAGTTTGTCTGTCAGTGTAATCATCCAAGAGAAAAGAGCACTGCAACAAAACCTGTAAGGGATAAACAAGCTCTATTACTCTTTACACTCAAGTGTGAATAACTTCCAAAGCAACAGTGAAATGTTAAGTCACTGCTGATGCCTCCATCATGTCTGCCCTCATTCCCAGACTCTACTCTTTTCACTGCAAAGAACAATGCAGGACGCATCTCAGATGGCTCTTCACCCATAGCACCAGCTCAACGTGTAGCTAACGGGCCATTTTGTCTCAGAAACAAGAAAACTCTTACCAGAGTTGTAAAAAGAAAGACATTTCATTCCGGAACAAACAAACAAAAGAAAGTCCCATTGCACATTTCTGAAGCAGAGTTAGATCTTTCCAATCTTTATGACCTTTAAAACAAATCCCAAGAATGATTTGTTTATTTAGAAGCTGTTCTGAATTCCCTAAACAGTTACAATGAATATGAGACGGGAAATTTCTATATGAATCTTCTAAATGAATTTTTGTTTTACTAACTTAGGGGTTTGTACTAGATTACTAGTTAATACCCAGAAGCTAGCTGCTCACTGCCTTGTAGCAGCCCTACATACACTGCCCCAAGCAGCACCCCAGCTCCTTCCAACCCTGGACTTAGCCAGCAGGTCTCTGCAGACAGATGAGTCTATTACCACCCTAACTCCCCCCTGCAGCAGTTCTTGAGGAGGCTCAAGCAGATCGAGCCATGCTGCAGCTAGGAAGGCCAACCAAGGTGGATTCAAGCACAGCCAGGCAGAGTACACCAATGCCTTAATTTGCCATCGGCACTGTCTCGTTAGTTCAGCATCTTCTATTACATTTGTTATTTTTTCTTTCTTTCCTTCAGTTGTAATGAATTCTTTTCTTAATGTAATTGGCAAGGAATTAAAATGATTATTAGAAGAGAAGGAAGAACATCTGGAAAGCAGCGTGCATCCTTCTAAACAAGCTGCACAACAGATTCCTGCATTACTCATGTTGATTTATAAGAATATAGTTAATCAGAAGAGTATATTTTATTCTGTATCTAGGTCAAAGTTTTAACATGATGTACCGGGATAGCTAACTAGGTAGCTGCTCATCAGACTTGGAAAACAAAACTGATTAAATCACGCCAAATGAAATTGACTCAGACAGAGTTGGAACAAAACCTGCATGGTAGTTGAGCACTGCTCACGTCCTCCTGAGTCACGCCTCACAATAGGTATTTAAAATATAATGAGACTTCATGCATTTGGAAGATGGAAAGTAGTAAGTTTTATAAAACTATGCCAGCTTTGTAATAGAGATACAATGAAAATTGACTACATTTCCTGACCAGGAAACTTTCTGTCTCAGTAATTAAAGCATCTTGTATTACTGTAAAATAAATATGATCAAGCTTCAAAAGCAGCTGGCCAAGATTAGAGGATGAAGCAGAGCTGATCTGCAGAAACCCTCCTCCAAGAGCAATACATACAGAAACATGAAGCACTTGTATAGAAATGTTATGTAGACTCTCTAGTGGCAACAGCACCTGTAGATGGAGGCTAGGCCTACTACAGACCCCTACGGAGAGGTGGGGATGATTCAGTATGTCACAGGAGACAGCTACTCCTCTCCTGTCATGGCAGCTCTGGAACTTTGAAAGTGATGTGCTCAACAGGGACACCCAAACACTCAGCTTCCTGGGCTCCCACCTCCTGCAGCCCTGTTGGCCCTGCTGCTTCTCCTCTGAAGGCTCCTGCCATATAAGGACTACCACTGGATTCAACAGTGCCCCTGGTATGATGTCCTCACTGTCAGACACCCCAGGATACTTCACTGGGGACAGTACCAAGAACAGAAGCAAATTTTTAGCTAGAATCATGTATTCATCTGCCCCCTAGATCTACCAGAGAGCTGTAGCTCAATACAGTAAATCATACGGAGGTGGTAAAACAATACTTCTCTCTTCAACAGCTACAAACTTTGATGAGAAATATTGCAGTGCACACTTTTTCAGCCTTCTTGATCCATGAGTTTGTGCACTTGATTGCACTTAAATGTCAAAAAGCTATTCCTTCTCACTGTATTTCTACAGGATAAATTGGAAAGCTAGTTTCAAAACAAAACACAACTATCATGGTGCTTGACAGCACTGTTAGCAAGTTGTGCCAGCAGAAGTTTCATTTTGTTTTTAAATCAATAACAACAAAACCACTACCACATGGCAACTCTCACCCTCTGGCCTGAGAGGTGCCACAGTTAGAACAGTCTGAAATAAAACTGTCAAAGGACCTGCAGTGTTTAAACCACCCTCTAACCAGGTTATGTAGCAGTGGAGGTTGGGATGTAGACCTTTGTTAGCTATAGTCATTGTTGCTGTATGTCAGAAACATTTCTCAGAAAGAACAAGTTTAGAAGTCAAACTTCAGATCAGGCACCTTCAGCTGTTGACCATTACTGCCTTCCCACAGCAGCAGAGAAAAGAGCCCAGTAATGCTCGTCAGAAGGCGAAGGTTTGACAACTGAAAGCCTCAGTGAAAAAACATTTTCCTGACAGTGAATAAGTGTTGTCATTTCCTTAACATTGCCCTGCTCTGCTGTAGTTACAGCAGTTACAGCTCACAAGTGCAAGGGATCTGGGTGAATTCTGGGGAACAGACAAAAAAATGGGGAAAAAAAAATCAAGTATTGCTTACTGACATTTACTCAGAGCCAACAGTAACTCCTTGCTGGTATTCACTCTGTAGCAAGCACAATTTGCATAGATGCCACTTCAGAACTAAATTTGCAGAAATACTCTTCTTTTCAGCCCAGGCCATTCTATGATTCCAGCACAAGTAGATGAGACCAACAGGAGTCTGACTGGGTGATGCACAGCTAGATGTTGGCGGCTACTTTGACTCAGCCGCACTACCACTTCCCCCAGATTTGCTCAGCAGCACCCTGCCTACCTGGCATTGATAAAGGGATCGTAGGGTGCAGAGGGAATGCACAGAGGTCCCACCTTCAACTGGTGCTGTTGCATTGTATATGCCACATGAGTGACTCCTTTCGCTTAAGGCTTTCTTTTGACTGGTTTCTATTTCTTATGCTTCGTCTGGGGCTGCAGGTCTTTTTCTGCAAGTCGCCAGTCTAATACAGTCATGAATCAAAAAGTGATTAACGGTAAGAATTGCTTTTCATCACAAATTTTATGTGAACCAAAACATATAATTTAAAACAGGGTGAGATAAGAAATATAATTCCTACTTTCTAAGTGGGAAACAGAAACAGTGATTTAGTCCCAGAAACCAGGACAGAAAGATGGCCCCTCACTGTTGAACCCCATCTCTATTTCTAAGCAGCAGATGATAATGCAGAATATGCCACCAGGGCAGCTTCCCCTCTCCAAATAATAAGTTTCTAAGGGCAATCCAAGCAGAAACTAATATTTGCCTCTCCCCTCCCCTGCCCTCTACATATTTAAATAAAATTAATAGACCAGCAGTGAAATGAATCCATGGAGGAAGCTAGTTTACTGACTATTCCAAAACAAACCAGAGCCCATCTTCTGCAAGAGCAAGCCTGATATTTCACAAACCTCCAGCAACGTTTGATGGAGCATCCCAAACAACCCTATTTATTTACTATGGCAAGGGAAGCATAAATAAACACTGTCTGTAAATCATTTTCAGCAAAATTACACTTCTTGTGCTAAAGTATGGAACTTGATTCCCTGTGGCCTTCTGCAGTCATTTACATCAGCAAGAAGCACACTGATGTTATAAAGAACTATTCTTTGATGTAGTAAAATTTTACCTACATGACACATTCATCTGCACCACTGTAAATACCTCAAAAGGTGCAAATCTCATTTATCTGGGGAGAAACAACACATTCTGTTGGACAATACACAGGTGTACGCATAAACAAACCAACTAAACCCATCAACATTAACAATCTACCTATATGCTGAGAAGAAAGTTAGGATAGGAAGAAGATAGCTAGAGTGGACCCAGTTTATTAGCATTACTTTATGATGTTCACAAATACATCTTACACGTGGAAATGCTGTTACAAAACCATGCAAGTTTAAAGCTTGCATTTTAAAGAATTACAGTTGCTTCAGCAGCATTATTGCAGATATGAAGCATACTCTGGTATACAAACTTAAAATGCTTAAAGACATCTTTTCTACAGAGCTCTTCCCTCAGTCAGTGCCCAGAAACTTCAGCTTCTAAAGCTGTTAGACAAGTGTTAGGCACGATTGGTGCCTTGCGCTTAGCGGCAGGACTTGTGCACACCACTCACACTGTGCTCAGCAGCCTGAAGGATGGATTTCATGTCTGTGTTATCACCATCACTAAACCCAAGTGCTTCACAAATATTAAGCTTTTTTGTTTTTGTTTTTGTCTTATCATCCACATTCTATATATCAGTAATTGGTGCATAAAGAGAGAAACATCAAAATATACCCATTGGATTTCAGGAACCCCAGCAGAGAAGCATATGATGTGACCTCCTGACACGATCCCTAGGGCAGCTCTCACCTGCCTCAGTTGCATCATTTCTTTCCACATTTCTTGTTTCAGTCTCTGCACTTCTCAGCTGCTAAAGCAAATAAAGCAGGTGCAACAGCTTTCATGTGAAGCCCTGACTTGTCTTCAGGCAGGGCTATTTCATGTAATCAATGATACTGAAGTGTTGTACCAAACTCAAACTGCAGCCACCCAGTTAGAAAGACGATACCATAATTCAGAAACATTAGGGGAAAAGCAGAGTCATAGAGACATCTTTCATCGTGCCATTTCATAGTCTTGTGAGCACTGGACTTTACAGCCTTAATAGTATTCTTCTGAGCTATCTTGTTACCTACAAAACCATCTAGGAAGATCTGTGGTCTTTTAATACAGCAGTTTTTTAAAAAGAGCAAAGATTCCATCATGTGACACAAAATCAATACTCAATTCTATTTGAAATCTTGTGGCACCTGCAATGGAGTCAGATACTGTCAGGAACCCAGGAAGCTTAGGAATGAAGCAGGCTTCATCCTCAGTGCTTGCTTTAGACCTGAGCTCAGCATAGGAGCCAGGGCTGCAGATGCAGGGACAGAGATGCTCCATCTTATGAAATCGTAATTATTAAACTCAAAGAACTTATAGAATAAGGCATGGATTTCTACCTAGGTGGCAGAGGCATGAAGACCAAGACCTTAACTGAAATAATGCTCTTCCTCAAAAGTTTGTGATTGCTAGGGTTCTTAATGGAAAGGTAGTGAAAATATTTACGTGGGGGAGTGAAACCATTCTTTAATACTGTTTGAGAAGTTCATTGTCTGTTCAGACCCACAGCTAGCCTAAACAGTTAAAAAAAAAAAAAATTATAAGCACCAGAAAATAGGATCTTAATAATTGGATAACACAAGCAAGTACCACATGAATGTTGTCCAGTTCATAACATGTTTATATGCTGATGTTTCTCGAATCTTGTCTGATAAGTGATCTAGCTAGGAAATCATCACAAAAATATAGATAGGCTTGAGTTCATTGATGGCATCAATTTCTCCAAACCTGTATTTTTATAATCAGTAACTCTTAGACAGGAAATTTTATGTCTCCTTCTGAACCACCTTGCTTGCCAGAATCTAGGGATAAGAGTAACTCAATTAAGCTTTTAGCACCATTCTGTGCCTTGCCTTACTGAGAAAATCAGAACTGTCTAGGATCTCGGTCAATTTGTCCAAAAGAAAGAACAATCCAGGACACACCAGATTTACTATTTCAGTGCTGTTTCCCTTAAACCTCTTAAGCTGCCACGAGATTTGCCAATTTGTCATTTTGCTCCCTGTGTAAGTGGGGGCAAAGTGTATTTATTCTGTATATAACTGCATTCTTAAGTGTGATTGAAATGTGCTTCTCATCTGACATCTTGCAGAGAATTTAAACTTAGCTGCTTTCATTTATACAAGTATGTACGCAGCTAGAATTTCAGATCAGGCACTTAGAGCATTGGGAATCATTATTCCCTCCTCAGGCTTGCCATAAGTAAGCAGATCAGGAGAAGGAACATAACACAGAAAGAAGAAGGATGGAGAAGGACGGAAGGAGGAGTTCATTTAAATATGCCTTGCCTATATGAAAATGCTTGTCTGAGCTTTCATGTGTGTTGCCAGATCTAGAGTTTATTAGAGAAACGCAACTGAGAGGATGGAAGAGAAAAGAGAATATCCTATAGGAAAAACTCACAGATGATGACTGAAGAGGGATGTGGCATAGTGAAGAAGTGAAATTAAAAAGAAGGGTTGCAAGTGCCATGAGCAAGATGATCTAAGGAGGACAAGCTGATAGGAAAAAAAACAGATCTGAAATGAGGGACTGACAAGCATGGTGGGAGATGAAAGCACCAATGTCTGTCTTGTGAGAGACATGCAGGGTCCTGAGTGCTACTGCTCACTGCATGCAACTGTCAGAGAAAGAAAAAGGGGTCACTGAATAGCAAAGGAGATGGGTGCAGGGTTGCCTTGGAAAATAAATAAATAAATACCTACTGCAAAGATGTGTAAAAAATGGTGATATATTAAGCAACAGCTCTTGGTAATCTATCAAGGTTTTCCTGACTAGGGGAAGAAGATGGAAAGTGAGTATCTTGAAATTACATCTATTTCAAAACAAAACTGCAGAGATGCCATGTAGAGACAGAAGTGGGAAAAAATCCAAACCTTTCCTCTTCTGGGATGCAGAGACTCTTGCCTGAGGAATAATACTCCAGGCCTTATAATGAATTTCTCGGTTTAGCAGCAGAAGGTGGCTTGTCTTTCCCTGATTCTTTGCTACAGCTGCATGACTAATGCTTTCAAGCATTGTTGCACTAAGGACAGGGAGCCTGTGATCCTTTCTGCTGCTCCTTGATAGTCATCAGGCAACGTGTACTGCTCTCACTGGGAAGCTGGGTTTCTGCAAGGTGTCTGAACTGACCCTAAGTGTTCTGTGTGCAGCACAGCAGTACTCAACATTCACACAATGTGCGCACACCGCAATGTTTCTTTACTCACACAGCAGAAATGCCAGCTACTGCACTCCTCTACCACTCCTCCTTGATTCCACATATTCTCCTTGCTTCATCCCAGACTGCGGTGCCTAGGGGTGCTGCCAGGGTACTCCAGACCCACCCAGCTCCTGACTGTTGCAGGAGTGCAGGTCCTGGCTGTGGGACCAAGCATCCCTGCCTGCTCTCAGTCAGCATGTGGCTAGCTCACAAACACAGAGGAAGATGGGAGTGCAGCCAAGGATCCCTCGCTCAGCAGTAAGGGTGAGTAATCATATATTAACAGCAGAAATTAGCAAATCATCAAGAAATAAGCAAATAGTGAAAGGCGCTCTCCCCGATTGCAGTTCTAAGAGAGAAGAGGACAGGGTCTTTCTTCACAGGAACTCAATGCAGCAGAGGAGGGACCAACTCTGCTTGGTCTGGGGAGTGGTGGCTGGAGCAGGGATGGGTGTGAGGGATGGGTTGCATGTCAGTGGCTGGAGGTGAGGAGATAGAAAGGGAAGTGGCAGAGCTGAGGAGGGAAAGCACCAGCAGAAGCTGGTGACCAATATTCCCTGCCCTCCATGAGGAGGCGACGTCCCAGTTCAGAAAGCTACAAGACAGAGTGAGAGACCAGTGTCACAGTGGAACAAAAGTGTCACTCCTTCTGTGTGAAGTGTGGCAAATGTTTTCATTTCTCACTTTGAGGTCAGTGACAAATCTGCTTCACTTCAGATGTCTCCAAGAAATAGACTGGATGAAACTGAGCATCTATAAAAAAAATCATACAAGTTTCATCTCTCACAGGGAGATGCATTACTGCAGAAGGTAGATGGCAGCTCTGTATCTCCACAGCTCCTCACAAGGGGAAGGCTCCAATGGGTACAGAGATTCCCCAACTCTTGAGGAATGTACTCTCACAATGGCATCAATAAGAAAGCAGTCAGAAAAGGCTTAATTCGAAATGGCTTGAGCTTTTGGACCTCTTGCCCAGCATGTTGCCAACTCTGACACTTACTGTTTCACTTGTCTTAGCAGGATTCACATGGCTGATGACTTGAAAGCAATTAATCAGTGTCCTAAATTCTACCTGCCAGTGAGCCCCTTTGCGCAGTTTTCTTAAGAGAAAAAATAATAAACTTTTTAATTAGATTTTTTCATCAGAAATCCTGTCCTGCTGATAATGGCCAGGAAGGTATGCAAAAGTAATTACTCACACAATCTGTTTTTTGCATCCTTTCCACTCTCTTGTGGGGCATCCACTCTTCCTCTTCCAATTCATTATCACCCCTGCCCTGCCTGCAGAGCCACAGGAACAGCATGCCACTGGTTTCTTTCACTTGCATTAGATGCTTCAGTACCTTCACAGGTCAAGCATTTGGATGCCTTCCCGTCCGCCACAATTGCATATATCTGTATATATTTGTTGCCTGTTTGCAACAGCCAGGGACCAAGGGAGGTAACCAAGCCGTGCACTTCCCCAGTGAGCTTAATTAGCATGTCAGACAAAAACCCGGGGGAAGGAAATTTATTAAGAAGCTACTTCCAAAATCTCAGCCACCTGCTAGACAGTGAAATTCTTTGGCCTCTCCTCATACATGGAGGAACTGACAGGCTCTCTTCTGCAAGGATACAGCACCTGCCAAGTAGCACTGGCTCAAATTTGAGATTTTGTGACTTCAGAAAAAAAGAAAAGAGCAAAGACGGTGTGACTACCTGCACTGAAGTTAAATGTCTCCTGCACCCTCCAGGAAAGACAGAAAAGATCAATAACTCTCAAATTTACGATGACCATTTAACTCGCAATATTTCCTACAGCAGATGACAGGCAACTCCATTTATTATTTTTGTCAGAAAACACTATGCTCTACGGTTTACTGCATAACCTGTGTTGTTCACCACTGTCGAAATGAAAGCAGTCAAATCACCAGGGCACTCGCTCTATTTCCACCTTGGCTGGTTTGATTTCTGTGCTTGCAATGAAACCACTTTTCCGGCAGAGAGGAGGCAGTCATGACACTCAGCAGTTCCCACCACCACTCAGTACAGGGATCTGCACAGCAAGAAGTGATGCTGCTTCAGCTCATTTGCAAAACAAAAACTGCATTCCCTTCCTGAGGGAGGAGGAGACACTTTGTCCAACCTTGTAAAATGTTGTGACAAGAACTAGAAAGCTGTGCAGCAAGGTATGAGTCCTCACAAATAAATCAAAGGTGTGTTGACACTCTGGTCATCAATACTGCATGGAAATCATCCTTCATCAACAGAGAGCTATTGGCTGAGGCACCCACCTTTCAGACTGAATTTGCTAAACCTTACCTGCAGACAAGCCACATGATCAGCCTGCTATTCCCGAAAGGTTGCTCTTGTACTTATCTACCATGTAACTAAAAACAGCAGACCCTGCTGATGAGATTGCAGCTGGAAAATCTCCAGCCATGTTCCTACTCTTCTCACACCAGATAGCCAGAGCAATACTGCCATAGGAAAATAAAATTTCCCATTTCTTTGATATCACAGAATAGTTTGGCTTAGAAGGGACCTTACAGCCCACTCAATTCCTACCCATGCTGTGGGCAGAGCTGCCCCCCACCAGATGAGGATGCCCAGGGCCCCCATCCAGTCTGGCCTTCAGCACCATCACGGATGAGACACCCACAGCTCTCTGGGCAGCCTGTGACAGTGTCTCAGTGCCCTGACTATTTTAAAAGACAGCTCACAAAGTGGCTTTGGGCTTCTCACATGGGAGAGAAAAATACAAAAATGTTAAGAAGAGGGCTGGGAGCCAGTGATTTTTTGTTTTTCTCACAAAGCCTTCCTGTCCTTTCCTGAGCAATCTAAACCTCCAGCTTCACCAGATCTATACCATTCTCAGGCTCTGAAGGCTGGGTTCCTGTAACAAAGCCAGTTTCTGCAAACCTATGCAATTGTCTCATTTTAGGGGGAGAACAAACGGCACCTGTTTAGCTACAGTTAAAAAGCCTATAAAAGCAACAAGGCTTCAAGCTTTACCTTGAAGAAAGTCATGCTGTTCACTCAGTGGCCTGGCTCTAGGCATTCGCATTTGAAATTCCGGTCTTTGCTCTCATGAAATACAATCTTTATGGCCAAGATCATAAAATGTGAAGAAGCAGCTAAAGTCAAGGCTGCCACCCACCAGTTTCACCCCCTTTACACAAGAAATTCTGAAAATGGGATTGAAGACAATTTTCAGGTGTGCTATTACACTGGTGTTTTATTTAAGCTTTCTAATTTCCCTGTGTTAGAAGAGAATCTGCAAATATGAGGTTCACAAGGTGGCTGTTAATACATTATTAATGCTGAGTTCATGACTCAGCATTCACCTGGTGCATGAATCTCTCTAACCACAACAACTGAGATTAAAGGAAGATTGCACAAGTGTTACAGTTTCCTACATAATATTTTCTATAGATTGCGAGTCTGTATGCACTGCTGGAGCCAAAGTACGATTAATCCCTTCAGGGTAGAAGTAAAGTAAGAATGAAAATCTCCTGACCTACTTTTTCCTTCAGAAATTGAAAGCAGTATTTTTACAGTACTCAGACCTTCCTCCTCTTCCCAAAACCCTCAGCAAATATCGCATTCTTGACAATGTCAGCTGATGTTTAAAATTACAGCTGACTTTGCATCTCTGACTAGTGTTACCTTTAGGAAAGCCTGGTTTATTGCCTATGATTATTTTTATTTTATAGACTCCTAACTTGTTCCCTGACCCATAAATCCCTTTGTGATTCTCCAGAGTTCTATTCCACAAACATAAAAATTCATCTGCAGGTAGACAGTGTCAGGGTTGTTTTTGTTTAATTTCTGCCATGAGATTTTTACTCTTTGTCTAATTTGAATCATTTCCTAAGTGCTTCTGCTTTGCTTTCACTCGGCTTCAGCTCTTTTTGCTGCTACTTTTAGTATGTCAACAAAGGTGAGTTTGTTGTTTTGTTGTTTTTTTACCTTGCCTATTTAAATCAGCTATCCAAAATCCTAATAAGTTTTCAAATTCCCAATTTAAACTATTAAGATACCTAAGTGCTCAGCAGTCTCCTAAGCACAATTCTGCCACAAGTTGTTGCTGCTTAATGAACTGCTGATTAGAGAGTGTTCTTTCCCTCTCCCTCTCTCTTTAATAGTCCCTGGACAGCCTTTACACACAATTTCCCCTCCAGCAATTCAAAGCAGTTGGTCAGGCACCACTACATGGCAAGCGCATGCGTGAGCAGACACATGTACTTGTGTGGAGAGAGATCAAGGATGAAAATAAACAAAAATTAATGTAAATCACAGGTAAGGGAGACTATCCCATGTGGGTCTCTGATGAAACAGCAACATAGCAAGAAGGAAAAAAATGCTTATGTTTATACACAAAGAAATTAACAAATACACTGCTGGACATGAGAGAGAATTGGGCTGCACATAAAGCAAAGGACATTCTATTATAATCTTCACTGCTTTGGTTTCCCTAAGGTGTATTTTCCATCTCCACAATTCAACACAATAGCATCACTTTGGAGGTACAAAGGGAGAATACATGCAGAAAGCCAACAGCACCCATCTCTGCTCCATCCCCCCATTATCGGTAGGTGCTTCTGACACCATTGCTCTGGACCCAGTGGGTGCTGCTGAGAGTCCTGTTCCCAGCAGTGAAGGTAGGGCTCAGGCCTTGTCCACTGCTCTGCCTTCCTGCACGGAGCAAAAACCTATCACTTGCCACTGGGTTAACAGGAGTGTAAGATGAACACAATGTAACTATTAAACAAAGCTGCCAATGCTCAAACACCTTCCACATAGATACAAAATAGGAATTCGGAGTAGCAGTGTGATGAAATGAATCACTCTGCATGTCCAGAGCAATTATTTGTACATTAGGGAAATCTGACAAGCTGGGTGAGCTGCTACAGTGCAGAACAGCTTGTTTAGGGCACGGACCTTTCCTGCTGCATAGTGGGTTAAAATTGTGTTAAAGTCATTTGCCCTCAACCCTTCCCTAAGAATGGATAATGGCATGGCATCTCAGCTGAAGGATGTGCAATTTTAGACATACTGCACCACTGTCATCAAACAACATTCAGGGTAACCAACTGTTCCCAGTCGCCTGACTCGTTTTATGACCAGGTCAGATGTATGTAATTTGTTCTTGTTGTGACCTGATTCAGGGGATTTAATTCATTAGTAAACATTCTGTCTCTGCACATAGTGACAAGTCAGTGTGGCTGTGCAGATACTGTACCCACCCACTGCTGCTGCCAAATTCAGCCTCTTTCCTTAGGCAAGGATATTTCTCATTGAGTGATGAATCAAACATCAGCTCTACAGAGAATCCTGAAATGGGAGCACTGACGAAGAAAAAAGGCAACAACTTTGGTAACAGGTAAGAATGTAACACTTGTAAGGAGAGCAGACAGTAAACCAGGGGAACTTGCTGCCTGAGGAAATCATTCAGGAAAACAAACTCAAGAGATTAAAATGGAGTGACTATTTGTATGAATATGAATAGTATTTGCTTCTGAATGACAGAGAACTCCATTCAAAAGAACCAAGTTTTAAATCAGCTAAACTTTAACTGGTACCCATGGTGGCTGTACAGAATAGCAAAGTATGCAGCCATGGGGAACAAACTGTTCCCTGGGCAGAGGGTGCCACCAGCACCCAGTGTGCTGCTTCATCTCCCAGGACAGCCATGGAGCAGCAAATATGTGACATCCATTAGGTATGGCCTCATCTGCATTGCAAATCACGGAGTATTTCTGACTTTAGAGAGTTTTATGGAAACAAAGAGGAATTTCACTGAACATGTTTCTTTGGACTTAGAACTGCTCCTGGAATCACTGTGGATATCACACTGAAAGTCAACATCAACTTTTTAATGCACAGATACTGAGACTAGCATTGCTCTGACCTAGTGTTACAACGTAGATCAAAGAAAGCCTATAGGTCAAAGTGCTGTCTGAGATCTTCTCATCCGTGTGGCAGCCACACCTCTAAAAATGTCTCCTCCCAGTTCTGAGTGCTGTGAAAAGATTAAGCTTATTATGAAGGGGAAAGAACCAGCACTATATCCACATAGCTACACACTGCTACTCCCTTCATCCTGTAGCTTAGCAATTTCAGCATAGCTCCTCTGCTCCCTTAAAATTTTCAACATGCCAACTTTCCTCGTATTCACACTCTGAGGGATACTGGGGAGGGAGGCTCTTACTAAATGGTTCACTTCCAATTATTATTTCAGTATGCAGCTTCCGCATGTTTGAGTATGCAGAAAAGGAACAGAACAAATATTGGAATAAGCTTGCCTGCCTTTAATGCTTTTCTCTGATTTGTATTTCCTTAATGAAAGCAACAATAAAACAACAAACAAAAACAGTTACTTTGACTGATTCCCTTTATTGGCTTCAATGAGTGAGAAACTCCCATAGGGAATGCAGCAGGGAAGAACAGACTGGCAAGGTGAATTAGAAAGGGATGTGGGGCACAGAAGCCATGCACTCCCCAGAACACCCTCCATGCTGGCAGGACTGCAATATCCCAGGCTTCTGCTTGTCCTTCTACCTCACATCCCAGGGCAGCATTATCACATAGATACTGTACATTCTCCACAGAATGGGCCTGAATTCCTAGCTATACCTTCTGGTGCAAGAGATAAAGTTAGACACATGACTAACTTGTGCTGCCCCTTTGGCAATGAGCACTGCAAAATCAATCAACAAGGGAAAAAGCCAGGGCTAACACACCATAATACTTGGGCTGAAGCACTTTCCCATTCTTAAACAGATTGTCTTGCTTTATGTTTGAGTAGGGAGGATGTGAAATGAAATCAGAATTCATAGAAACTGTTCAGTAATTCAAGAAAGCCAAAACAAGCAAACAATAAAAATAAAAATCAAGATCTAATAGATAGCACAGTTTGCAAAGCACCTAGGGTAAAACTTCTGCATAAGAGATCAGCACATATGCTTTTTGGTTTAATACAGGACCTATACATAGAACAGAGTGGGAGCAGTAAGGCATAGTAACACTAAGAGATATTGCAGATAAAGAACACCCTGCTTCCATCCCAAAGAACACAGCTGAATTAGTATCAGTTATAAACGTGCCTGAACGTTGTGTTTTCACAAACATAATAATTGAGCTCTGAAGAGAAGGAGCTGGATGTCCTGGTGGACAACACAGGTTGGCCATGAGGCAGCAGTGTGCCCTTGTGGCCAATGGTATCCTGGGGTGCACTAAAAGGAGGGCAGCCAACAGGTCAGTGGAGGTGATCCTCCTCTCTATTCTGGCCATCCTTGTTACAGAGGAAAAAAGAAAACAAAACAAATTTATTACATGCTTGGATTTGCATCACTGCAATAGATTACCAGGTCAAGGCTACCCATCTAACCTTTGCACGTTCTACTTGGATAGAACAGGGTTCCTAGTACCAATTTTCTGAAGCTGGAGTTGATATCTTTACCTAAACTACCTGTATATGTACCCATACACTTGAAATGCATGAAAATAGTACTGCTTAATTTTAATTACTTAAATATTTCCATTTATAATGACACTGTGCTTTTCTACCACCCACTCAAGCCAGGATATACAAGAATACAGTCACCAGAATAGACACTAAACATTACTCATTGCAAAGAAGTATTTAAAAAATCAAATTTAAAAAAAATAATTAAAAAAAAAAAAAAATAGAACACCAAAACTAACATCCAATTTAGTGTAAGATCCCTGAAGGGCATCATTAATCCAGAAAGACACATACATTATTGCAACATCAGCTGCAAGACTACTTCTGATACCCAGAAGATGCATCCCACCAGTTTGACTGCTCTGCTGTTTCAGACACAGCCCACAGTTCCCACCAGCCAATCATGTCCAGGACTACACTAGTTTTCAACTTACAACTAATTCTTTCAACTTTATTGAAATAAACTAATTTCAACTTTCAGCTATTTCTAGGCTTAGAGATGGATATCTTGGCCAAAGTGTCCATGCCAATCAATACCATAAACATCTTCTCTTCCTTCCTCTACCATAGCTTCATATTCTTCCTGGTGCAACTGAACCTCGTTGTGCCACTGGAGTGCTTCTGCTTGTTTGGTTGGTTTGGGGCAATGCAGAGAGAGAAGAAAAACAAGAACAGAAACTCCAATGTTCTTGTTCCTAGATACGTACCCTTAAAATACACATGATCTAAGTACCACAAGGGTCAAGGCCGAAATGCTGAGACTACTGATTAACATGAGTCCATACAAAATTTCAGTAGATATGGAATGTAATAAAGCATTTTGGGAAAATAATAAGAAAACTTCCAGAAATCAGAGCTTGAAAGTAAAAACCATTGTAAAAAAAAGCATTGCATTTGAAACAGACAAAAAAGATTGTCTGAAAAAGTTGAAGTTCTGGGGAGGACCATTTGTAAAACATAAAATATTAGCTACCCTCAAAGAATTACTCCTACTAAGGACATTTTAAACATCCTCATCATTTTTAAGGCTGAACATGTGATCAGCCGTTCTAAAATTTCTTTTAGTTTTTCTTTTAAGCATTCTGTGACACCAAATATATAGCTAAAATACAAGGAGGAGGGAGAAGAAATGCACAGTAAAAGCCGTTACTTGGTTCACTGACATGAGTATTTTAACAGCGAAGTATCTCAGGAGAGTAAAGATAATCCCTGGGATTATTTTTCAACAGATATGAACAGTGACCTTGTCTATATTTCTTAGTATTAGGAAACATGAAGTGACAAATCCAAGCAGTGAGACACTTGTGTGATGATCTCACTCAAGATCAGTCCTGGTATTACTGAGACACTGTGGTAAAAACCTATGTGAGAAAAAAAAAATGTAATTTCTTTCTGCCTTCTTTCTCTTGGTAGTTTCATGTATAGCTTGTATGTATGAAAATGCATTCATGATTGTAAACATCATCTTATATTCTTAATTTATTTCTACTCTACAGTAACATAGCCCATACCCATACAGAATTAATGGAATAAGACCAAAGTAAAGATGATCATGGATTATAAAAGAAAAAGCATTTCATGACTTTTAACATCATAACATTCTGATTCTTCTGCTGTGCTAGCCTTTCTGTTTGTGCATGAAAGATATTTTCCTGTTATATAAATTGTAGCAGAGACTGAAATCTGCTTTGTTATTTTATTTGATTTACCAAAAGTGAACATTAATTATTCAGTCCATATAATTAACTCCCAGCAGAGACAATATTCAAGATGCAGGAAGACTCTGCCTTGGGCAACTGAATTGAGTTAAGCAGTTCCACTTGAGAGACTCTCAAAATAATTCAAACTAAGGGTGGGCATAAGAAGTACCCAAGTTACCAAGGTCTTCTTTCATTACAGCAGCTTTGGCTCTGTATTTCCAGGGTACTCCACAATTTTATGCACTTGTTTTTCCACTTGTCCTCCTTGTATTCCCATTTACTACACAGGTACATCCTCCTTCCTTATCTCCCTCATGCGTGCTCCCATGCAGCCTCAGCATCTGTCTCTCTCCACTTCATACCCTTCCACCCCATTCCTCCATCAACTCTGAGACCTGGCAAAGCAAGTGAACTGAGGCAGCAGCCCAAGGAATTCTTGGGTTCTCTTCCCACAAGGCCTATGTATAGCAGTAGGGTAGTACCCACACGTGGCAATCCTGTGCCAACATCACAGCATGAGCAATTACTCTCATTAGTTTCTTCCCTTTGCTTTCAGGCAACTAAGCATGAGGGCTTGTTCACCCTATTTCTCTGGGGAATACCTAGAGCACTACCAATTCTGTACCTGCTAAAAATAAATGGCAACAAACACTGACAAAATACATAATTTCAGAGGGATGCCTTAGATAGCATTCCATTTTGGGGACAGGATGAAAGCTATGCAGGTTGCTGCACTTTCATTTCCCTGCCACTGCCACAGCTACAGCACATTCGACACAAAACCTTGGCTGTTCTCCACTTTCTCTTGTGACATTCACTGACTTATATGGAAAATGAAACAGCCAACAAAAAACCTGACCGCAAAAGCTCCCTGCAGCAGCAGGTGCTCTGTGGGAAAGAGTATAGGTATCAGGGAAGGCCAGTTCCCCTCCCTTCCACCAGCCCTTCCTAACCCAGGGACCTCTTCCTTTCAGACACTCTGGTCTGAAAACAGGAGGGAAGGGCTCTGCTCAGACAGCACCTCCATGGGTCATCACAGATACAAAGGAGACAGCAGCAAGCTCTAATGAAGTACACTTAAAAAACAATGGAATATATTGGTTGGGATATGCACATTTGCAGAGACAAGGACTGAGCACAACTACATTAGGAATGATGTAGTCATTGTTGATCCTGCTTTGAAGTTTAGAAGAACTATAATTTTCCTCTCATGTATATATATGGATTTATTATATATGATAGACTTTTATGCTTAGGTTCAGGTAGGTAGTGATCTATTACAGCAGTATATATATGCAGGCATGTGCCACGTGTGTGGATGGACAAAGAATACAATGTTTTAGAATATTTGCTTTTCCAAATGTTAGCTTAATTACTTAAAAAAAAAAAAAAAAAAAAAAAAAAAAAAACCTGTATATTGAAATATGACAAATAATAAACTGCATCTGCACTTTGAAGGCTAATTGAGTTTAGCAGGATCCAAAGAGCCATGAATGATACTTAGACCAACTCAGAAAGCATTCTGTCCACAAGAAAAATTGAAATAGTGAGACTGGCTGTCTCTGCTCTTCCCTTCACTGATGTTATTTAGAACTTTTAGAACTTCTCTAATGATAAGTATCCATAAATCCCATCCAGTCCAAATAGGCTTTATTTTTCCTGACTTTAGCAGACAGTCTTTCTTCCCAAGACCTGAATTTAGAGCAGTAGAAGCTTACTTTACAGCAGTGAAAGGTGACACTGAATGTGGAAGTTTACAGAACACTTTTAGCTAGGCTTTTCCAAAGGACCTGCAAAAAGCTGCTGAGAGTCAGCAGGCATTTGAGAAACATTGTCCCTTAATCTGCAGATAAGCAATCTGAAGTACAGAGCAAAAACATAACTTTTCCAAAGTTATCTCCAAGGGATGAAGGCTGGTTGGAAATGCTTTTGGCTGCCATGACATTTACTCTTTTAACTTGTCCTGAGAGCGTACTTTTCATCTGTGCTATTAATGACGCAAAGCACATCATAAATGTTGCAAAAAGCTGAAACATGAGATCGATGGTTTTGAATGGAGATGACTGAAGAGAAGGGAATTCATGGAGGAGTGACACAATTCCCCACGTGGATCAGATTTAAATTCAGCTATAGGTCACAACTGAAAAGAAACATGAATAACTATCATAAGCTCTATCTATATATCACTAAGATGAGAAAATCAATTTGGCACCATGCGTAATCTCTTAGCAAACAAGAATAGTAGTTATGTTACAGTTCTTCAATGAGACAAGCCAAAGGATGGAAGCATGGATTCTAATAGTCGAGAGTTTACATTCACCAGTCCACAGTAGAAGTGGGCTAAGGCTACTCACAAGGACTCAAAACATATAAGTCAGAAAAATAAAGAAAATCCATTAAATAAAATCTTGAAAATACACCTAAGAAGGCACAGCAGCAAAAGTAAAATGCTTATGGTGACAGGTATTTGTACATTATGAAAGAAAAAAATGTAATTCCTCTATTCTTTTCTTCTTAGTCTTAGTGAAGATTTGCTATTTAATATAATTCATTACTTCTGTTAGGAGACTGACGTAAAGCAGATTTTTCCTATATTCTTATAAATCTAGATCTCTTTCAGAAAATGTCTTACATGCAGTCCTAGCTCCAAATTTAGAATGAAGCTATAGAAGAACCCCAAATGTGCTGTTCTTTTTCTTCTCTCTCATTTTGTTTTTTTGTTTGACCAGGAATATTACCTCTCAGCAAGCTACTCAAGCCCTACTGAAAGGCTTATTTAGCATAAGTGTTTCACGAGTAACCTTCCACCCTGCAAGTACCACCTCTTAAAATAGTCCAGTGTTCTCCTTTCCAGTGTCCAACTTTTTATCCATCTTCTAATTCCCAATATTAAACTGAATCTTTTTCCTCCCATTTCCAATCCATCATCAAGTCCATGTAGATATGCACTCCTACACTTCTTTTCCACAGAAATTCACTCTCCAAGAAATCAGTGAAGAATTTGAAAGAACCTTTCAAATGCCACTTGTCAACAGGATTTATGAATTTAATTAATCTTTCCTTCAAAAGTGAATCAGAAGCTTCAACTGTGCTGGGAAGCACACACAACCACACAGTGAAGCCAGCACCATGGGTTTGCAGAAGGTGTGCTAATGAGACTGTCTTCAGGCCTGGTAACATATACAACAAGCCAAGGTACTCTTAAAGCTGGTGTGGTACAGAAGGCTAAGGAGCTTTCAAGCATGTAGGAAGGAGAAACATGAAATAGCAGCAAGTTATGAAACAGATCCTATGAATAAGATTATCTTTGCAGTTTAGGAAAATCAGGGAACGCCTCCTAATTGATGCTCTGATTCTAATTTCCTGCTGTTTTATCTCATTTCTCCTCTGTGGTTTATCTTCTGTAAAAATCACAAAGCAGTTGTCAAACTGCCGGCACAGTTCCCTTGCTCATGTCAGCACCACATTCAATAAACTCTGAGAAGAATGATTCCAGTATCAATAGTGAGCAAGCATGACACTCCTCCGTAGTCAGCCAGAGTAACAGCAGTGTGGAGAAGCTCTTTCTTTAGCACCTGGATAAGCAGCACAACCTCCTTTGATGTTTCTCTTTGAAGTCAGGGCAGAATTAGCTTTTCAGTAGTATTAGGAGTGACTCATTCACTTTGAGTGCCAACTAGGATACTCTGACATTCATATATATATATATATATATATATATATATATATATTAATTCTGTGTGCTGTCAGGAGAGAGACACCTCTCCTGCCAGCTCCACTAGGAGTAGCAGCCATCACCTTAAGGACTCCACATTTATCTCATTGCTCCTCCCCTGCAAAAGTTAAAAGCAGCCCTGTGTACAGGAACACTCAAGTTCCTGCTGCTAATTCCAAGCACAGCTAAAGCCAACAACTCTACCTGACAGTATGAGAGGTCACCTGCTGAGAAGCTCCTTGCTGGGGCAGTCTGCCTCTGAAACCCAGACAGCAAGAGGAGGCCTGTGAAGGGAAGCATCGACTGCAGAAGTCCTGTATTTCAGAGAACACACTTTGTCTGCATATGCTACTCTTTCAGACCCCACAATTGCATTTAGATTGGTGGCCCCATCTGTTCTCCCAGCAGGTAGAAACAAGCGTCCCTGTCTGGTGGGCAAGTTCAAAGATCTCCTGACATTTCTTCAGGGCTGAGCATCCCTACAACATGCACATTCAGTAAACATTTGTGTATACCAAATTAAAACACCACTAGTCATCAACTCCAGCACTTCTGCAAGAAAACTGAGTGTTGTTAAGAATTTCCTCTGATGCACACAGAAACTTGCTCACAAAACAAAGCAGATATATTGTCCAATATAAACAGGGCCATTAATGATGTAGGCGCAGGCTTAATTAGCAAGTTATGGGAAATGTCTGCTCTTTGCTGTGATTGCAAGGGCTCCTGTTCATCTCTAAACCAGGTCCAAATAGTTACCATAATTGCTGTGTTCCATTTTCCGTGATAGATTCTTTCAAAGACTGTCATCTCTTCAGCTGCAGACAAACCAAAACCCCCTGCTGCTCTTATCCTCCCACAGTACCTGATCATGAACTGAATTAGAGAAAGGCAGTAATCCCAGGAAGCACAGGTTTTCTCAGCTATGAAGGACAAGCACCGTGTCTTCCTTCGTAAAATACCTAGGACCCGCTGTAGTTAACTCTTAGAAAGTGAACAGCATTTTCTCTCTACAGTAAAGCAAAGCTGTTATTCTTCACAGCTTGCACTACTGAGCCTGTCCTGATGAGACGATGTTAAGCATGCCCCAAGTTCCACTTTTTTTTTTGTTTGTTTGTTTTGTTTTGCCAGGTCGCAGTGAGCAAGGTGGGTCCCTATCCTGGCTTATCTGTATACCCTATGATGTCAGAAGAGTCCCACAGTTGTGCTAACATCATGCTATGCTGGTACATGCCAAACAGGTAGTGAAGTTGAAACTGGATACATCTTATGTGTAATAAGGGCAAACATTATGAGATTATTATTGTATATGAGTTATCACAACAGGACAGTATGGATGCAAACCGTATGGTTTAAACCAACAGACAGCAACAGACTTGATTCTAAACATACGTACCAACATATGTTCAGCACAGGTCTACTCAGAGAAAAAGCATTACAATGGTGGGAATGCTGTCAAAGCCAAGACTGAAATCTAACAGACTGAGAACAGAAAAATTAAGGCTTTTGCTTTACAAAGGGCTGGAGAAAAACAGTTATTTGATTGCAATAAGTTGATACTGTAGTCAAACTGACAGAGAATCAGAGGACAAGCCAACTCAAAGCAATTCACAACTGTGTAATTAATTTAAAGAAAGAAGCATCATAATAAGTATATCTTCAAATTCTGAAGTTTGTGAACAGCAAGGCAAAAATTGTGAGTCTACCTTACTCATGTTTTTTAATAAGACCTGAGGATGTGTCTAATTAGAGGTGTCACTCATAGGAGAAATACAGCTTCAGATTGACATTCACATTTACATGTAAAATGAATGCAAAGAGTCATAGAGTTGCTAAGGAGATCCAATGGGTAAAAACATGACAAAATAAACCATATTGGGCAGACTTTTCCACAACACCTAAAATTAACACAACACAGAGAGAGCACATTGGAACCAGAATCCCTTCTGTGCAGAACAGTTGCACAGGATGCAGGGAATCATTGTCTCAGTTCTGTGCTCAAGTCTTGCAGAACCACATTTAGGGATAGCAATCCTAACATCGCCTGTCCTTAACAAGACCTGCGTGAGCCTGCTTCCATCTGTTTTATTATGTCACACTGATGGTTCACATACCTTTTTATGATTAGCACAGAATCCTTTTCAAGGGATGTAATTACTACAGATGAAAGAAAAATAAAAAAAACCTAAACAACAACAAAAAAACCCACCACACTTTTGATTCAAAATGAGCAGGCTGTTTAGTTAGTCCAAACTACTTTTTCAGCTGTCCTAATCCTTAAATTTACATTGTTCTTCCCAAACCATCCACCAGTCCTCTTTCAATTGCCTCCAACTATTAGACTGATACCATCAGCAAACATGAGCATTTTGTATCTGGGTCAGCAGCAAAAACACTGAACAAACTTGCTCTTTAGAAGTTATCACGTATTGTCTTATTTCATAATTTCTTTTTGGTTTTTGTTTGTGGGGTCGGGTTTTTTTGTTTGTTTGTTTGTTTTTCCAGTCTTTATCCACCTGCAAATACTGTTGTGTTTGGGCAGTGCTGTACCTAAAGGAAAAAAGAATACAGGTCTATAGTCATATCAGAGCAGAGCAGGAAAAACAGAACAACATCTGGGGAATTCTTCCCAAAAGCAGACAATGCAGAACACAAAACTCTGACTAACAGGAGTGGAAAGCCTGGTGGGATACACAGATTTCATCTTTAATTAAAAAAAGGAAAAAAAGAAAAAAAGAAAAGGCTACAAGTTAAACAAATTTTCACTGATCAGTATTTATTATTGCTGTAACTGCCTTAAAACAGGAACTGTAGGGATTTAGATAAACAAAATGGAAGGTCATCTAATTTCTCTGTGATTTCTGGAAACGCACTCAGTGAATCCTCCTGTGAATGCTGTTTTGAAACTTCCTATTGTAATCCCAACGGCTTTATCTACTTCTGTAGCCTGTATCAGAATTTTGCCCTCTTTGAGGCACCTAAAACCTAAAATCTGTGAAATTTATATAAGTACCTCAAATGTTTCCATTGTTCAAATGCAAAGTATGCACAGCATGGCAACCTAAGTGAGACAGCAAAGCAAACCAAAATGACTTTCACTTAATCAGGCAACACAAGGAATGGAAATTAGAGTTGTGTGTGATAGTAACAGATATGTTGCAGCCATTAAGTGAGCTTCTGCTACAGAAAGTGCATTTTTGGCAAAGTAGATTTACAAGTGATTTGTCAGAACAAGACCATAACCATTCAGTGGAGAAGCTCCAAAGCAAAGTTTAGTCATGCAGCACCATTCATGCGTGTTTGTCATTGTCAATAAAATCCTCTTCTAGTCCAGACTCGGTTATTTACTTCATTATAATTTGTGTTGTGGGATTTTTATTTATTCATCTATTATTTTTGAGATGCAGTTGGGCAGCGGGAGAAGGGGAAGAGGAAAGATACTAGAGGATCCCCTGGGTATGCTGCTGGGGGGCAGGGGTGAGGATTTAGTACATGTAGACATACTATAAAGAACATCTTATGCCTAAAGGAGTATTTTAAATAAGTAATACTACTCTAACTGCAGACATGCTGCTTTTTCTGGCAGAGTACTCAATCACATCAAGTTGAGAACTATATATAAACAGCACCATATCAACATTAACTAATAAAAGAACTTAAAAATCAAAGGTCAAATCAGCACTAAAGAATGAGATTTGGCAAGCGGTTGTTACATTGATATAAGTCAAATAGGAAAACTGGAGTAGGAAAAAAGAGAAGAAAAAACAAAGTCGCACTGTTTCTCTTTTATATACATTGTTTCCACAGAGGAATCACAAGTGGAGCTAAAGATGAACCCTGCAGAATTCCAGCCACAAGAAGTTTGCAGATTGCCCCCCAAGGATTTAGCCTACGAGTTTGGAGGTGAAAGCTTCCTTGGAAGCTTCACTTAGCACTGCTGTGCCCACAGTGAGTTTATTGCCTCCCACAGCCAAAGCCTGGCTTGGACAGATCTTTTGGGTAGAACAGCTCACATCTACTCCAGCCTGAGGACAGAATTTAGAACTGAAAATCATTAAATCTAAGTTTTGTATTATCAAACTCTAAACATGATTTTAAAACAACTACTACTAGGGAATACGGAAAAGAAATGAAAAGGCTTGTCCAAAATTTCCCCAAGCCACAGCACCCTTGCAGACAGTTCTTGTTTCTGTGCTCAGCGGCAGTTACCTCAATGGCAAGGTTATGTAAATACTCTGTAGTCAGAGTGTTTCTCTTCCTGAAAGCAAACAAAAATATTTGTGCCTTTCTTTATTCACCGTTACTTATTCTTTGCAATACATTACTCATCCTGCTCTTACACATCCTTGAGAAAAATACGAGCATATTGTGATATGGAAGTATGAAAGAGAGAATGGGCTTCTCATCCTCACAGACTAGTTTTCCTGCTACAGAAGATTATGGATTCTGTATGCCTTTAACTCATTGCTTTTGAATGAACACATACACTGTTGTCAGCTTTGATAACTCTGGGAAGTACAGTATGTGGCCACCATATTTGTATACCCTTACAACCTGCTCAACAGCTCAAAAAAACCAACCAAACAAAAAAAAACAGTTACAATAGATGGATAAAAACTGCCCAGCACTGGGCAATATGGGAACATCTCTGCAACTGGAAACAAACAAATAAAGCCAGCACAAGACTCCCAGCAAAACTGACGGATGAGTGTACAAAGCAGAGCTCACTGAGCCACCAAATTCACTAAAAGGTAGGAAACACTTCAGAATTAGAAAGCCCTAAGAAGATTAAATAGAAGGCTCTACAGTACTCCCTTAGGAAGGGAAATACAACTCATTCTCGAAAAAGTAAGGCACATCTGTGTAAGGTCTCAGTAAAATCATAAAGAGAAGCTGGGAAATAATGGTAATACCAGTTCCAAGCTCACAGAGTGATGTGATGAAGATGAATAGACACACATGGACTGCTAGCTCAGGTCTGACCATCACTGCTGCAGGATAACTGCAGTAGCTGCTGGGAGCTCATTACCTTTCCGTAACAGTTGGTTCATGCTCACAGTGGAAGAAAATGAATTTTAAACTGAAAAATGAAATGTTCCCAAGCAGACATATCATTGCACAGCAGATGATTTCCTGCCTGAACTCACAAGCCCATGTTCATCTTCTGGTGCAGTTTGGGAAAAGTATTTGCACAGACAGATGAGCAGGCAGAACCCTCCAGGAACACACTGCAGATCCTGGAGTCCATCACTGTAGGGTAAGAAGTGAATAATTCTATTTATCCTATTATCTGTGATAACAACCTTGGCTTTCTAGAGGTATTAAAATTGAAAGGCCATACTTCTCAAGTTTCAAAGCACCAAAATGTAAGAAGATATCCTCCACTGACTTTTTAGGGTGCTAGGGAATACAGACACTAAAGCACAAACATCTTAAAGTCTTATTTGTTTTAGAAGTACCTCCACACACTCAGGAAGCTGCTGAAACCACTCTGATTGTACCAAAGCACTGTGACATCTACATGCCAGATCTCCCCCCCAAAAAAACTCTTTGGCTGGCTTTGCTCTTTTCTATGGAAGAATTTAATGCAGAACTTAGAAGCGTGACAGTTTTAACTTTCTTAAACCCTTTCAAGATATTCATAAATTAATTAACAGGTGGGAAGAAATGATTACCTGAGAAATGTTATCTTCCAAAACACTATTTGAAGAGGCTCATTTATTAACGTGCTCTATGCTGTACAACTTCTCTTGTATTCCTCCTGTGTTTATCTCCTGAGGATGGAATGATTTAGCCTAATTTGGAGATTAATGTAAGAAAGTAATTTGGTTTCCTGTCAAACACAGGAGGTCAAATCAGCAGACCCTTCAGCCCCTTCTGGACTTAAAAAGTATAAGAAATTATCTAGTTACCAAAATTACCATATAAATACAGCCAAATTCAGAAATAAGTCAATAAACAATCAGGATTGTAGGTGTACTTAAAATTTTAGTAATTGATAAAAACAGAAAATATCAAACCAAAGTTATCCTCTGCCCAGTAAAATCTGCTCTTTTGAGGACTTCTCTGCTTTGCTTTGAAATATTCACAAATAATGCATGCAACCCATTTTAGGATGTACCAATTCAGTATGCTGTTTTAACTGTTTCATGTAATGAGGCCATATTTTTAGGAATACCTTATCTTTATTAGAGGCAGTCAATCTCCATTTGGATTAGGCAGAAGATACAAGTATATTATTTTCCCACACAGGAAAAATCTTGACAGTTGCTAGACAGCTCTAGACTACTGATAATTTGCTTATGTCTTGATAAAATATTACAGAATTCTAATTGAGGATTGAGGTTATGGTGTAGAAAAGGGTGACAAATTCTTAACAGAAAAAAAAAAAAAAAAAAAAAAAAAAAAAAAAAAAAAAAAAAAAAACAAGAGATTTCAAGAAGACCTAGTAAATTCTCATTCCTCTAAGCCACATAAAAAGACAAAAAGTGTAAGCAGCTAAAAAAACCTAACAAAGTGTGCAAGGGTTTGAATGGGGGTATAAGCCAGAAGGCCTCTGCAGCTGAACAAATGTTCCTTACCTGGTGCTATGACTTCATGCAAAGAAGCAGCACCCAAAGTCGTTCAACAAAGAATGACTCCACCTTCCAAATGGCTGCACAAGAAGGAACTGAAAGAACAGTAGAAACTGCTCAACTGAAAGCTCTTCAGGACCTCACAGTAGGCACCACTTTGTGAAACTGCTAAAAATCTGGTAAAAGATCTAGCTGGGAGAATGCAGCACACAGGGAAGGGAATGAATGAAAGCAGCAACTGTAAGGTATCAGTAGATGAAAACCTTAAAACTTTGGAATTTGGAAGCCAACCCAAAAGAAAACCGAAATAAATAATTCTTTCCCTAATCCCCATATGAGGTCCATCCCCCGTATTAAGTGTATTATTATATAGAGTATTAAGGCTACTCTGCTAACCTAGCTATCAGTTGTGTACCACTAGCAACTTTCTCCTTTTTTGGCATTGTACTCTACCAAACCTTGTGTATCTGGAATAATACCATACATTCGTTCCATTTTGCCAGCTCTCTCTGATATGCACTCCAAATTTTAGTATTGGTGAGTATGGGTTTCTGGATATAAATCACTGCTGAAAATGTAAGGCCAGGGAGTTTGATATTTTCCCTGTAAAACCACAAATTTAACATTAAGTATCTATATTATTCAGAATAACCACTAAGCAGAAGAAGAATCATTTCATATCCAAGCAGGTACAAATGTTAAAAGATTTAACCTGTAAGGAAAGTTTTTGAACTTTTAAAGGCATCTTTCATTAATAAGGACATTATAAGTGTGTTTACAATAGTACCTGAGACAAACGCAGCATAAACAGCAGCATAAACACTTGAAGAAAAAGGTGTCTTTCTTCCCCCTCTCCTTATTTTCTGACTGGAATACCACCACAGCCAACAGGTTTTATAATTATCAAGAGTCTGAGCTTCACTGTACCATTTAATCACTGGCAAACACTATTCACTGCTTCACGTACTCTTCCACTGTGAACATTATCCTATAATTAAACAAGATGACAATGTCATAAGAACATGAATCTCATTTTGTGGAGTGTAGTCTTTAAAATGATAATAATAATAAAAAGAAAAAAGAATGACAAAGAGGAAATCCAATGCGTGTCACCCAGACATATAAAGGTAGCAACATGACCATATGAGCTATTTTGACAAAAGAAAAAACTGAGCACTTCCTGCCTTCCTCTGGCTTTCTGTCAGGGGTTAAAAAAGGAAAGGTAATGTTTGAAGTATAAAACACCAATAACTGGCAAACTTGCAGTGATCAATCTGCCAGTTTAACAGGCTTTTTAAAAAATAAACAAGTGATTTATCATACATGCTTAGCATAGGCACAAATCTGTGTCTCTCCAAGGTTGACCAATGCAATATCTTCTCCCTCTAATAACTTGGGTTAAGGATACAGAAATGCAAGTGCTTAATCTTTGTTCACTTTGAATTCTGAGTATGACATTACTTATTAATCCTTCTATATTCCTTTCATGCAGTGCTTTTGTTAATGATTCTATGCTGTATTAGGAATGATAGCACATGAGGAAAATGAAGACAGATATAAAAGAGTACTCACAAAAATAGCTCAGAATTTCACAGAATTATTTATCTACTTGTTTACTGAGGTAAGCGACCTTCATAAATGTACTCAAAGACAATTTTTTAAACCTATAAATATACCCAACAACTCTCAGCTTATAATAAAAATGTACATTCTTTATCAGAGTTTTTATTACCCGAAACAGAATGTCTTGGACTGCATCACAGCAGAGCTCTGTCCATTTAATAACTGTCAGCATTTGGCTGATGGTTGCTGACACATCTGTTAAGAACAGAACATCTAATATACAGAAGAAACAACTAGGCAGCAAGCTGATCAGAAAGACGACCACTAGCTGGCATGTCGATCGCCTGTATACCAGTTCTGAAGAGTGAGCAGTCCTTTCTGCATCTTCAGCCTAAGCAGTAACACTGAATTCAGCCAACCTGACAAGATCTTCTGGTACACCAAAGAGGTGTTACTATACAAGATTTCAGTGAGGTCCCATCTGAAACACTGTTAATCGGGTCACTCATGTACCAAGAAGACACAACCAGACTAGAAAAGGTGCAAATAAGGGATTTGACGATAATCAGAACAGAAGCGGAGAACACAATTTTTCTACAGATTACAAGCTTCACTTGTTTAGCCCTGCAAACTGAAAGCCAAGAGAAGCCAGGACAGCTCTCCCAGAAGCGGTTACACTGGGGAGGGAAGAAGCATGAGTATGTCAAAGGACAATGACAGCAGAGGAGAACGTGGGTGTAAATTTGCCTATTAAGAAGCTTAGCCTGGAAACGTGACAAGGGTTTCTAGGCTTAAACTTGAGACTGATTACTTTATGAAAGGAATTACATATGAGATGCAAAAGCAGAGCCTGGAGTCAGAAATCCTTATATTCTCACACTCTGCTCATTTTAAGTAGATAAGGGCTTCCTTTTTTTCCCCCTCAAGCATGCAAGAAAGGGGTAGGCATTCATCTTTAGGGCGCCAGCCTCCTTCAGCAGCCTCAGCTCACCCCACAGCCCCCACTACCACCTGAATCCCAGCTTCTCAGGAACCAGGAGGGCAGTTCCCTTCCAACTTGGGATATTCTGTCATTCTATGAATATCTTGGGAAAATGTTCAGTATTTGTGAGCATACTACAAATGTGACCCACTGCTGGGGAAGCTTACAACTTCGCACTTTGCTTCAGTCTTCTTTCAAACTAAGTACTTCAAGCCGTTTTCCCAATTGTGTGCATTTTCAAGTTGCTGGGTTTTGTTCCTAACCCTCCCCCTCCCCCCATCCCTAAGAGCATAACAATTAAGAAAAAAAGATCTGAAAATTAAGATCCAAGTTCTGTGACACAGGATGAACTCTGCATCACAGAGCTTGTCTGAGAACACAGGTGACTTGGATCCCGCTTTCTTTTTCAAGTTAAATGTCATGGCTTGGACAATACAGCTTCATTAGAAGGGTAGCTATATAAAATCAGGCAATTCACATCATGTCTCTGCATCCAAGACCAGTAAGCAAGGAGCACCAGGTGCTGCAATCAGAACATTATTTCACTGTGGTTATTTTTAACCTTCCAATAGGGAAGAAAATCTGATCTCATTAAGAGACAAACAGGACTAGGCAACTACATGAACAAAAGGAAGAAGAAATTAAAGAAAAGAGGGACTCCTAAGTGTTGCTAGCGATGAATCTTCATTCTTCACAGTCAGTGTCTGTGCACTGGACACTGTTCAAACAAGCTAGATTTAATGGATTCTGCCCTAATGTCTTCACTGTTTTGCTTAGGCCCAGTAGATCTGGGACTACTGAGTAATGGAGCTAAATCGCTCCTCTGGCTTATTAGCAAACAGCTTAATAAACCTCAAAAGGAAAAGCACTTTCTAGCCATGATGAGGATCTTCACAGGTGGTATGCAAGAGTTAGCCAGCCATACCAGTAGCAAAGAAGAATCTCTCTCTGTCTGCAGCTAATCTGACATGGATAAAATATAAAAGCACAGATTACCAAATCCAACAAAGACAGGGACAGATGCACAGGAGGGTGTAAAGAGCAGTCCTTCAGACACCCTGAGGCCAGATGAATGTATCCCACCCAGGAGCTGCAGCTCACTATATAGATATACATATCTGTGTATTTCCTCACTAATGTGTATCACTGGGATATCATTACTAAAGCTCACATCGGGGATTTTGCACCTTAAGTATATGTTACAGTCAAATTTCTGAATAGAAAAGCTTACCAAATACAGATTCATAAACAAAATCTTCCTTAGCCCTTTACATAAGTCCCGAACCAATGAGCCATGTTGATCTGCTCTTCAGGAATCCATCCACTGCCTCCAGCTCCCAGAGAGGTGCTCAGGAAGATGCACCCAGCAAGCAATGCAATAGGATGGAGAGCTGTGCTTGGGAAGCTCTGTAGCGAAGGCAGTTTGTCACCATGTGTCAGTGAGAGAGCAGCTGTGACTCATTTCACAGTCTACTAAACATGAAATGAGTTTGTTTCCATCTGCGATAAACCCTGCTACCACTTGTGATACATCTTAGGAATTGTGGCTATCATGCCTTCTAATATCATGGTAAAAATTCAAGATTAAGCAGCAGCTTAAGTGACTTCTCAGGTTCCTCCTGCATAAGGCAGTACCAAAGTCCCAGATCTCACTGAACTGAAGTCAAGGCTCAATTCACCCTGCGCAAACAGAGGTTCAGGTTCTGATCCTCATTCATTAAGGGTTCCATTCACTACCTGTCTGCCTCGTGGAGCCATTGCAGCACCAAGCTCCATGACAGTGAAAGCTGCCTGAACATGTACCAGCATTCCACGACCAGTGAGGCAGCAGCACAAGTCCAAGCAGTCACAAACCTCCAAATGGTGCATCTGCCATTTCAGAATGAAAATGGAGTGCCGTACAGAAATAATGAACACACATTGCATTTCCGCATGAAACAGTACAACAAAACATTTTGACAGTCAAACAGCTGGTTTCATTACCACTGGCACCTTTCTTGTGTCAATATGCAATTATTATGTCATTTCGTTTTGTAGCAGTCAAAACAGGCCTATGTTAGGACACAAATAGGTAAGAGGCTGAATTAAAAACACTGTAGCATTTGCAGTACTGTGCAAATTTCAGTTTCTAGCTAATTCAAGCTACCAAATCTTGTCAAATCAGTACATTTCTTATCTTCTCAAGAGTATTCTGCCAATAGCAAATATTGTTACTTTTAATAAAGAGATGAAGTCTCAACAGAAATTCTCAGCAAGGATTCAGAGTTGGGAGCACTTGTGCTACCAGCACTACTAGCATCATGGCAACAGTATATTTAGTTTATTCACACTGCAGTATGGAAGTACTGAGATTAAAAAAAGAAACTGCAGTTGGAAAACTTTTTCTCCATACCAGTACATTTAATAAGCATCAGTGACAAATACACTCTCTGCTTTTCCCTTCACTTTCTCATCAAATGCCAAAGATGTGAGAGATATGAGATACCTGTAGGGGCTCCCAAACTGCAATGGAGTTCTACCACAATCTACCTCAAAGTGGTATCCAAGCACTGCCTCAGCAGCCTAACATCTTTTTCCCCAGCATAAGCATAGCAAGGCACAGAGCCAGGAGCTGCTGTTGCTGACAACAATAACATCTTTGCAAATTTAATTCGGGAAAAGCAATTTTCCAGTGTGAGACTGGAAGTTACGGGCTCCTGAAGTTTAATTGCAGGCTAAAAAGGATTCTCTGAGCATCCTCAGGTATATCACTGTCTTTCTATCATACACACACTTCACCTTTCAATTTCATCCTAGCATACCATTTACAAATAGCCACAAAGTGAAATTTCATACAAAATCCAAACATTTTTACCATAATGAGCATTATGCTCTCTTTTTTTGTGTGGTTTTTTGTTGTTGTTTGTTTGGTTGGTTTTTGTTTTGTTTTTGTTTTTTTTTTTTGTACACTTGTATCTAACAATTCAGAAGAGCTGCATGCCATGCAGTGTTACAGAAAAGCAATTTTTAAAGTGAACAAAATACAGGAGTCAAGCATTGGGCAAGTTTTTATGTATTTAAGAAAATTAGACAGTGCTTACAGTGAGAAGTAGAAGTCCATGAAACCCACCTACTTTTTTCCCCATTTAAGCAGGCTAGATGCTAACAACCAGTGGTAGTGGTGAAGTATACCTTCACATTTTTGGCATTTTACTGGGAACATTTTAACTCTGAAACTTGTGAGATACAGAGGCAAATTAAAACAATGGTGAAGTTAGGATAATTGGAAGCAGAGGTGGAGGTACCATGTTTGGGAACAAGGGTCTTCCCGCAGGGAAATTCTGCTACAACTTGGTCTGTTTCAGAGGCCAAACATTTTTCTCTGGAGAAATTATTTTTATGAGCCACCAATGATTCATCCTTTTGCTATGAGAGTCTGTTTTAATCCTTTAGCTGGCAAAGCTGAACTCCAGCAAGAGAAGGAAAATCGCCCTAGTCCTTCTGTTGTTTTGATGACAGCTCTGAGTAACTTCTTGTTAGCGAGTCCCCTCTAGAGTATCACTGGATTCAAGGAAGGCTATGAAAACAATTTACCAAGGACAAACACACTAACACTGGCAATAAGAAGCTCATTGAGGAGAGAAGCTATTGTCATTAGGTATTCCTAACACTAGGATTTTCTGCAGCAAAAAGCTCTTGCTCGCTCTATGCAGGGGTAATTAACTTCTGGAAACAAAACGTGCTTGAATGGGAGAGACTTCTTGGAAAGATGCAGTTTTTACAAGTCATTTAAAAGCTGAAAGTCTTGCATGTGCAAAAAGGCTTAGAAAGACCATGTCATTTTGCCAGTGGGATGCCTAGCAGCAAACATTTGCTGTAAAAGTCATTACCTGAGTCAGTCTTTCATTAGCTGTGTCACCACTCCAGAGAAATGAGATAAACTAATACCATCGCAGCAGACATATAACAAATGCACAGTACATTACAGAAATTAACAAACACCTCAGTCACACAACTACGTGTGTTCTGATTTTGTAAAAAAAACTATTAAAGGAGATGTGAGGGCACGGTAATCATCTCATTTTTCTTCAACTACAATTATTAAATACAGAAAAGATCCTTTGCGGAGGACTAGAAGCACTAAAGGCAGCATGTCAAAGATAATGACTCTCACTGTTAATCCCTGAGTATCACACTGCATATTTACCATTTGGTATAATAAGATCCGTGTTTCTGTAAGTAAGAATTCATCAACACTAATATAAATTGGCAGAAAGAAGCTAGAAAACGTGAGTCTTATAAATAAGCTCTATAACCAACATCAAAATTACAGTCTTTTTTTCTTTCATCCAGCTTCCATTCCAAAACACGTTCATCACAGTTCAGCAATACAGTAATGCTTGTATCTCATATCACAGGTGAAATTTAAAAAGCTACAATCTTGAACCAGAAGATGCATTCCTGGAGACATGTACTGATCACCACAGCCTTCCTAACCTCAGAGCCACACCTGCCATCACCTAAGTGTTGGGGGCAGAGCTGTGTGATTGGCCTGAGGAGCTCTTTTCACAGTGACTCTGACACGGCCCAAATTCATCAGGATATCCACACGCCCACTGTGCAGAACCTAACACAAATACCTCATCTACGTATTTGTCCAGCTCCATTTGGGTGAATTGGACCCAAGGGTTTCAAACAAACTTCTACAATTCAAATTCCACCTGAGCTTCTGCTCTAAGAAAGACCTTTTGGAAGAATTTGGACATCCATTACCTTTTCTACCTCTGCAGGACAGACAAAGACTGAGTTAAGGATTGCAGTCTTTTCTTTCTCTCAGAAAGAAATGCCTACTCATCTCTGTCATACCATGAGGTGAAAGGAAGATAATCCAAATGATCCATGATCACCTCAGTGCAGACACTGATTAATTCTTAAACTGCTCTGCGGGCTCAAAGCACCAAGGGATCTGGCCTCAAAGACTGTTACACATTTTTCTTTTTTCACTTGAACCTCTACTTTTTCTTACAACTTTCATTTCCACTTTTAAGAGCAACAGCAACAACAAAATTAAATATGAACTTGAAATTGTATTTCCATTTCATCGTGTTCTGGTTTTTGTTGGAAATGAAATTACTTCTTTCACTAACACTAACTGAATAAGTAGAAGCATAGATTGATTCCAACATATCAACCTATTGTCAGTGAGTTGGTTTTTTTAAGCAACACATCATTGATTTAAACAAAAAATATAAAAGGGAAAAGAAAAAACTCCTCCTACCCTTGCTGCATTTAGCACAGCAATCAAAACCACTTTAAAGCCTCTATGAAAGCATCCTCTAGGACAGTAACAGATCAAGTCATTATAAAGTCTAAATATAGCTTTCTATATATAAAAAATTAAACAACTATTATGTACAATTATTAGTAGCACATATTTTCTTACAAATCAATAATTACTTTGAACTCCCAAAATCTCTGTTGAGCTCTATAGTTAATGGGAAAGTTTCTGTTAAGTGGATAATTTAATCTGTGTCAGGACAGCTGGAAGGAGCACTTCTTGAAAGGTGAGAAAATTCAGACCACTGAAATAGAGCCAAACCTGTGCCACACTCAGCAAACATTGCCGAGAGCAATAAGCATTTGCCACTTATTAGCCCACACAGCTCATTTACTCTCAGCTAAATTGAAACCACACACTTATTATGCAATAGCTGTTATTTAGCACCTACATTTCAAGCTAGTTTCAAATGTATTTATAGAGGTTCAGTCTTGGGCAAATATTATACTACAAGCTGTTAGTTGATGTGTATTTCTTTATAATTTCTTCCCGCATGTAAAGGGCAGCTCAAACAAGAGAATGCACGGGATGCACCCACAGGCTGATTCAGGCTGAACAGTGAGGTCATTCTTGGTCTTCCTAGAGAAAGAACAATTTGCAAGCACAAGAGGCCCTCAGTCAACTGATGGGGAATTTATTCCGATTTCATGTCTTGCATGTCAAAAGATGCTCACACAAAGTTGTGGTTCAGTGATAGCAACCTGCCTGTTGTTTTTCAGGTGTAGGAATGATGGGAAAGCAAAGATTGGGAAAATGTCCTCATGCCAGCAGCGCTCTGGTGAGGATACGGTGCATCATGCTTACAAAGCAGAAACAAGCATACCTCTGGGCTCCTGGAGTTCCAGTGGACACCCTTCTCTAATCAGAAAGTCTGTGTAGGAATTTTCTGCCTCTTAAGTGCTAAACGTCTACATTCATTATCCCTCATGAAGAGTGGCAGAAAAGCGAGGATCCCCAACCCACCTCCAGAAAGCCCCCATGGTAGTGAATGCTACCATACACCACTGGAGCCCACCTTCAACACTTTCCTTTAAACTGGCCTGGGTCAAAGTCTATGCTGAGTTTGAGCTAAAGTAGCATACAACAAACTGAGAGGGTTCAGGACTTTTCTAACCCCTTGCCTGGTATTTGCTTTCTCAGCCTACAGGGGGCTGAACTGGGTGAGAAGCTCAAAACCCTGCAATCTCTGTCCCTGCTCAGCAGAGATCTAGCTGTTGGTGAACAACAGGTTCCCACTGACCCCATTATGGCAGCCTGAACACGGATGAAGAACAACAGAAAACAGGCTCCTAAGTGAGTTTGCATCAAACCTTTTCAAGAAGCTACTTTCACAAAGGGTTTAAAAATCAATAGAGCAGAGTTCTTGCTGTAATTACTCATTGATAGGTCATGACAGAAGTACAGGCTGAAATGGGAGGAGAGGCAAGAGGCCAAATTTATTTTTGACATAAGCAAAGAGGTCACACAGAGGACAGCAGCAACCATAGCTGCTTCTTACCTGTCTGAATCCAACCCATAAAAATCAAAGAACATTGCTGCTAACCTCTCAGATGAGGCCATGATGAGATTTAGGAATCCAAATTCTTCTATAAAGATGAAGAAAACATAAAAGGCACCATTTACTCACTTGTAGATATAACTACTCTATTAAATAAGAGTCACAGCCTAAATGGGATGTTTTCAAATATTCCAAAAGGTTTCTGAAGTGCTTGCCTATGCTCCACTTTCTGATACAACTAAATTACAACTAAGGATGGTCTCCACCTACACAGCCACCCCCTCCTTTGTCAGAGGTGCAAACAATCCCTCTAGCCACCACTTCAACAGTCAGTCAGCCAGTCAGTGCTAGAAACATCCTCATTTCCTCTTACATCAGCAGACATCTTTAAACAACATTCATAAACTGTACTAATGCTGCTACCGTAGTACAACTTCTCTCTACATTGGCTGGCATAAAATTAACTGCCTGTTTAGCAGTTTGCAAACCTTACAGCAGTTGATCTCACATCCCTTTATAACATAGCAAGCAAGAACAGTAGAATATTGCAGTATCAGTCTTCAATGTCACACAGCTTCTCCATCACTACAGAGAGATAAAATTAAATTACTATCTAAAACATGAGGTAAAACACTAATTTGTCTGACAGTTTTGTGAGGCAACTAGAGATATAACTGCTGCAATCAGCCCTCTAAAATCAGGACAGCACAACTTGCCAAGAGTTAACCTGCTCACACAGTGCAGTCTGAGCCTTTCTCTTGCTTAAGGACTGTTTAATTATGTATACCAATGCAATAGCTCCAGCAGGAAGGATTAAAACAGACTCTCGCAGTCTAACACAAGGGCATCTGACTAGGAGCCTTGCAAGGCTGTGAACCAACATCTCCCATGTTCATGTGGGCATCTTAAGACCTGGGGGTGGGAATTTCATCACTTCTTGAGAAAAATCAGAAAACTCTGAAGGGTCTCAGTTACACTCTGAAGTCGAGCTTGAGAACAGATTTCATATGAAACAGGATTATCTGCTCCTGATTGTCTCATAAAGTGCTTTAAAAGTGCTCCAGTGCTTTTGAACTACCAATCAAAGAGAGCATGCAAAGCGTACTCAGAGTGACATTTCTCACTTGCAAAGAAACAATGAAGACCCTTAGCTTAAAACTGATTTTTACGGGGGAATAAAAGCCCTCAGAGCCCTTAGTCTAGGGTGCGTCCTGGCACCCACCATCAGCAGCAGTTTGTGCTCAGCACTCAATCACTGAGAATACTTGCCTAAACAATCGTGCCTTTGAATGTGAGGTCCCCTGCCAAAAACTCTAAAATGTTTTTTTGGCTGTTTTCTCTAACCAGGCAAAATGTAGTTAAAGCAAGATATTAAGGTTTCTATGAATTGACAGAAAGAAAAAAAGAAGTGATGTGGTGGTGCAATGTGATAATGGGGAAAAATCAACACTGTAGTGAAAGCAAAATAGGTGCATTAAAAAGTTTATCTTTCTGTAACCCCCTTTATTGCCTACCAGCAAAAAAGCCATGCAGCTCTAGATGAAGTCACACTTTTTTCCATCCTTCCTACCCATCACATTAAATTGCACAGAGAGAGAAAGCAGCTACTATTTTATTTCATGAGCCCTCTGGAAAGGCAAGATAGATTTCTCAAGCAACAGGAACTCTTCAAGTCTCTTTCATATCTTTTATCTCTCAAACACATGCCTTCAGGGAGCTCCCTCTCCCCCTTTTTAAACCCAAGTACTCTTTTAGAAATCATGAAGATAGGGCTGTCAAGCAGCAGATCCCAGAAGCCCAAAGTTTAACAACATGAAGCTCTTCAGCAAAGTCTGAGAACTTCCCTGTTCCTCTTTTCTATGACTTCAGGTAACACTGTTAGAGGCAGAAAACACACTGTGGAGCTTGGAGTGACCTTTGCCATGCAGCATTGACCCTGTAACAAGAGCTGCATTTTCCAAATTCTGCCAGCTGCAGGGATTCTATTAAAAATTAAAGCAGTAATACAAAATGCTGCACAAGAACAAGTGTAAAGATTATGGGAATTGAGCACATGTGGCCATTTAATGTAATTTTTTTAATAATCATTATTTAAACTCCAAAAAGCAAGCTACCAGCAGAGCAAAAAATGCTTGCATAGGCTCTCCATACTGCCCTACAGCTGCACCCTTCTCTGCTTTTAGAGCCCCACATAGGGCATCCAGAAGCAGCATGGAGATGCTGTCTCCCAGACACACTCATTTCCACTGCAGTTTTCATCTTCCAGTGTAGGTTGCCTACACTTGTAGTGTCAGAGGGTGATGACGCACTGGAACACATTACCCAACGAGGTTGTGGATGTCCCATTCCTGGGGGCATTCAAAACCAGGCTGGATGTGGCTCTGGGCAGCCTGGTCTAGTGGCTAGTGACCCTGTACATAGCAAGGGGTTGAAACTAGATGATCTTCGTGGTCCTTTTCAACCCTGACCATTCCATGATTCACTCTATGTTTATAGAACAAACAAAAATAATGAAGTGATCAGAGCAATACACATTAAAAAATATTGGAATTACAGCTGGGTTCCATTTGAGGCTCACCATAGACTAGAAACAATGGCACCAGATCACAGCTTACCTTCAGGCACCGAGTCTCACCTCAGCAGAAAGTTACTGCTACTGCCCATGGGAAGTTCACATGGCAGAGCATATCCACACTCACACTAACAGGTTCTCATGGCCTGTGACAACCACACCTAATCCCTGGCTAGAGAACAGGCAGAGAGCTCTGGCAAATAAATTTCCTGCCAGTTGCCCCTGCCCTGATAAATCAGGCAGTGCAGAGTCAGACAAATGCCACACTTCAGGGATTCAGAAGCACTTTCTGCTACAGTCTGAAAAATAAGTGTCCTTTATTCTGAGTACAACACACTTCTGGATATTTTGTTAAATGCCAGTAAGTCCCATTTTACTCTGGTGTAGAAGTAAAAAATGCAGTTTTGTGTTGTTACATAAGAAAAAAGACTACGCTTCATGCAATACAAATATGCTTCTACACTTATTTCATCTCTTCTAGTATTCAGATTTGTATCTGAGAGTTCAAGAGGTCAGCTCTGGAAGGTACTGATAAGTCACTACTCACTCTTACTCCTGTTCACATCATAGCACGCCTGAGCTTTCCTTTCTAAGGGCCTGGCTCTCACAATGATGAGTGCTATGGCGACTCAGTAAAAGAGCAAATGGTAAGATGAATAACACATTAAAAACCCAATAGTGAACATAAGATCTCACTGCATTTTACATTTACTCTAAGGGCTATGGAGACAGAAAGAGAACAGGTGAAATCATCTCCTGAAGATTTCTCAGCTGGTCAGTGGCATAGCCATGAATAACAACAAGTTAAGCCTACTGACTCCTTTGAGCTCTAGTTTCCAACAACTATGCCTGTGCATAATAAGCGCTGCTTTGAGCTCTCTTCTTTGTCCCCCTCCTTGGAGCCGTCAGTAAACCCAACCAACCTAAAGAGTTCAGGCTAAAGGGTAACTGTGTTGAGAGTAAAGTGCCTTTGTGTAGCAGGCTCCTTCTTTCTTTCCTATATAGAAGAGCACTAAAGTGGCTCAGCTCACGAAGGATGGCTCCAGGAGTAATGTATGTCACTACTTCTGAAATATTTTGGCTAACATCATATCTATTCTTTTATCATTATTATTAGTTTTAATATTGTGAAATTGGAGTTAGACACTATCTGGAAGGGACAGAGGCATAAATTCAGCACTGCTGTTATACAGTGACCTGTTTCCTGCTTTTGTAACAAGACTGAATTACATATAAAATTAAAATATTTAGAAATATTTTTGTCCTGCATTCATTGCTAAGATGACAATCTACGGAAAACACAAACAATACTTGGAACACTGCAGTAGAATCAACATGCAGTGACAATCCCAAGTCAGTGATAACCATCAATAACACAATTCATCCTGACAAAACACTGAAACCTACATAGACTTCATGTGCTTCCAGCCCTTTACTACTGCTTTGGTGAGCATAACACAGGCATGCCTGCACCCAGACAGTGCAATGACCAGCTGGCTTTGAATCGTGTCCCCAGGCCAAAAGCAGCAGAGCCCTTGAACATCCACCAGAGTAATCCAGCTTTCTTTTGTAAGCACTATAAAACTGCAGCTGAATAGGAAAGAAAAGCATGCAAAGAACACTGTGCAGAGTGTTCAAGTTGGCAACACAGGTGGGCTTGTCTCTACTAACCAACTGGATACTAATCTCATTACAGATTTCCAATATGCCTGTAACAGAACTTCCCCCATCAGCTGCACCTGAGTGCTACTGCTCTCAGCTCCAGACTGATGCATAATAAAAAGGGCTCTGTCTGCAGCAAGAAAGGATTAAACTACCACATTTTAGGTATGTTTTCCTTAATTCTAACAAAACCCCATTCAAACGTTTTAGCAGAGACCAATTTCTAATATGCTAGATTTCATTATTTTTCATTTCTAAATACTATCTTATGACAAATCTATTTTTTATTTCTATTTCTGCTGTATCAACAATAGCACAGGTTATGATTGCAGTTAAAGAAAAATGTAAAACAAACATTAATCCTAATAAATATAAAACAATCAATAGTAAAATGTGAAATGAAATATTCTGGTGTTGTTAAAAAGAGGTATCTTGACGCTTTAAAACAAAACTTTCTGGGGAATCAGCATGAAAGGAAACAACTTCTCAAACCTCCTCTCTATGAGAAATATAGTTGCCATCTCTCTGGCCTTCATGGGACAGACAGCAACCTTCAGGTGCCCCCACAGAGAAACAAGTTGATACACAGAATCATAGAATCATCTGGAAAAGACCTAAAAGGTCATCCAGTCCAACAGTTTACCTATTACCAATAGCTCCTTGTAAGGTGAAAATAATACAAAGATGATAATAATACAAGAAGGATGGTGATAAATATCCAGAAGGTTATCTATATAAAAAACTCACCAGTATAGAAGCCTTCAGTCTGACTGAAAAACACTGAGACAATATCTGCAGAGGAGCAATTTCAAAGAGATGCTGCCTTAGTGGTGGTCAGCCCTTAGATGAAGTCTAGAAGAGGTGGAATCAAACTCCACCCCTTCCAGGAGCACAGCTTAATTAATCTCACCTGTGCTCCCACAGCTGACCCGACACTTGCCTCAGCTGATTAATCAGAGGTTCAGGCTGTGATTACCAGTTTCCCATACACTCCCACTAAACCATGTCCCTCAACACAATATCCAGTCGTTCCTTGAACACCCCCAGGGTCGGTGACTCCACCACCTCCCTGGGCAGTCCATTCCAGTGTCTCACCACCCTTATCTTCCTCTAAGAAAATCAGAAAGCAAAACTGATCTTCCATTTTTAATACAACATTCAGTAAATAAACACCAGATTAGTATGAAATGCTCCAAGTCTATAAACAATAAGATGTTCTATTATTCAAAATAACAGAAATCAGTGGAAGCGTCATGCTAATAAGTGGTAGGGAGAGCTTTCAAGCAAAACATACTTGAAGTTGATATGTTTTTATCCAGAGTCAATTAACCAGAGTGTCAGAGCTAAGAAGAACAAAGAACATGTTGGATTAAAAGGCTCAAAGGTGGTTGATTCAATCTGTAGCTGCTGAATTCTTCTTTCAAATAAAGTTCCCCGGGTCTGGGGAACTGCACTCAGTGGCGAATTGGGATTCATAAAAGTACTTGAGCACCAAGTTAACATCAACAATTTCATTAACAACATTTAAATAGTATGATTTCTATAAACAGAACACTTCATTAATCCATTCCCAACAAAAAGTGCTACACATTTTTTATAGGCATGTCTGAAAAAAAATGCTTCTTGAGCTCAGTCTTATTCATGAAATGAGACAAAAAAAATGGCTTTATAGATTAAATAAATAAGTAGATAAATAGGGTTTTTTAAATGTCTAAGCGGGACAAAGAAAAAGGAAAAGAAAAAATGTCTTCAAAGAGCTAACTGTTCTCCCTAGAGATCAAATGGAGGGACGGAGGGACAGCATTCAAGGAGAACTGATGATCTGACTTTATGAGCCAGGCTTCAGTGCAGGCACAGCACACTGTAGTAAGCAGAGATAATGAGGTATAAATAATATCTACTCTGTAGATAATACAACACCTCAAGTATTTGAGTGTCTGAAAAATAAAGGGGAGGAAGCAAAGCAAGAACAATAGTTCATCCCTTTTCAAGTAGGAGGAAAAATAGTTCCTCATAGGGACCTCAGCACATATTCAACATTAACTGTGAGCAACAGTACATCATTTGTGAAGTGACTACAAGAAACTGTAATACCCAGTGCCTCTGAAGTGTACTGTCACAAAAAGGAAAACTGTGGTTCTAAATGAATGCTAAAAACAAACAAACAAAAAAACAAAAAACACATCTGAAATGACAAATTCTTCTGTCTTAGATGAAAATCTGTGCATTTCAGCTGTGTAGGAAGTTATGGCTCTTACACCGCTCTTCTGGACAGTGCAAGGAATGAAAGGACTACTGTCCATCTCAACAACCCAAGGTAGGACAGCACCATCCTGCCAAAGACAAATAATAGATAAAAGTATCTTTTCAGGAAATTACAGACATACCATATAGCAACACAAATAAGCCAAGAAACATACTACATTGCATATATATATATATATATATACACACACACATAGCCTCATTGTAATTAAAGATATGTACACATCAGAGATCTTCATAAAATCATTTGAGTTGGAAGGGACCCTTAAAGGCCATCTGGTCCAACTCCCCTGTAAAGAACAGGCACAACCATGGTTGGATCAGGGTTCTCAGAGCCCATCCAGCCTGATCTTGACTGACTCCAAGGATGGGGCATCCACCAAATCTCTGATCAAAGATGGAACTGTTTCCATTCTTGCCAAGTTCACTCACAGACTTGTGAAGTGCAGAAAGGGAAATGTAGCGTGTAAAATAACTGGGCAGATGGCAGCTCTGCAAAACATGTTCTTCAGAAATCCACTTACAAGGAAAACCACTTCTGAATAAAACAAATAGTGTTAAAGTTGTAGCAATCAAAAACATCCAAGACCAAATCTTGTTCACACAGATTTCACAGGGAAGTCAGCGTACATCTGGAGCATAAGTAAATTGTTCAGCTTACTAAGCATGACAACCCCAACCTCCTGAGGTTACCCGGAGACCAAGAGACCCCAGCAGTACAACTTTAGAGTTATGAAGAAACCACCAGTTTCCTCTTTCTGAATTAGGAACAGCTTTGTGTCAGATGCAAGTCACTCAAGGATGACCCACAAGGGCTGTCCCACAGCCAGAGCCCTCAACCCAGAATCTGGCCAAGGGCCTGGCCAGACTGACAGAGACCATCACACTTCTGCAGCAGATCTACTCCCATGCTTGGGGAGCAGCCTGTCCTCACTCTGATCTCCAGAATAAAAAACATGTGTTTCAGGTAAGTATGCTGCTCCCCATGGTAATACAAATAGGAGCCGCAAAAACAAACAAGCAAACGAACAAACAAAAAACACTAATAAAAAGTTGCTGAAATAAAAGCATATAAGTATTAGCAATAGGTGTCTTACCATCTGAAATACAACATTTTTCTTTTGATAATTAAGATGCCTCTTCAGAAGAGTGATACAACACACGATGAATAAAGCCACTGCCAATGAACGACACACTGGTGCTGATTGCTGACATTAGTGCTGACATTACAGACAAAAAACTAGATAGAAATATCTAGAGTATTGAACAGTTTTATGTATGGAAAACTCATACTTCAAGATCATTTCCTTCCAGTGTTTTCATTTCACACCTGTGCTTTGTAGAAGTAGAAAGAAGCTCAAGAATAGTTTAAGAATTCATCTACCTAGAAAAAAGTCCAGAAAAGTTGTTCTCAAAAGTCCATGCTTTTAGTGTGGAATAAGATTGCTAATATAACATATCTACACAGACTACACAAAGGATAGTCCAAGCAGTAGTCCCATACTATTGCAACCCAAAGCACTGACCAAAAGGTTTGGATCCTGAGAAACAATCATTTATGGTACCACTCTCCATGCACCAAATAATAAGAGAACACACACACACACACAAAAGGGGGTAGACAGGGGGTGGACCCTTTCAAATGAGCACGTAGCATGAAGATTAGACATTGCACTATGCCACAACTTTGGAACTTCTTCAGACTCCTCGTGTTCATGCTGTAATTCTACCACAAGAGTTTTAATTATCGGAAGTTAATCAAATCCCCAAGGCATTACAAGGCAGCCAGCAGTGGTGAACACCTCTAATTCCTCTGGAGTATAATTATTCCATAACGACTAAACTTCAGGTTACCTGATTGCCATTACTGAAAATTTTATTCCCTATCTTTCTCAACCCAAATCTTTTAAAACTAAATATGTCTCTGGTCTATTTATACAATCCCCATTCTTTCTCTGTAAATTCAGTGTAAGACTTTGCTCTTTTAAAACTTCATAGTACATCCAGCACAACACAGACTACTAGAGGCACTAATTCCAAAGGCAGCACTCTGGTTTTGAACTGAGCTTTATTCCTTTCTTGATTCAGGAAGGATTATGATCATCAGCTTCACAATTAATAGTTTCCAGAAGACTTGGTAGTGAAAACATCTGCTTTCTTACAGCATACTACCTTACAGAAAGGTAGTATGCTGTAAGAAAGCAGATGTTTTCTGGTGGGATGGCCTTTTTGATGTTATGACTTGTTCCCCTCAAGTTGCTACGGTATGGAGTACAAATAAACTGGACAGATCCTCATGGATTTTTATTTTAATAATTAAGTCCTCCATGCTTTGTTCATCTCCAACCTCAAAATCCTGAGGGAAGAATCACTGATACACCTGTAAGCAAAGGAAGCTTCTCAGAGGATGGACCTTGCAGCTCCAAATGAAAGTGATCAGTTAGACTGGGAGGACAGTTTTGAAAAATACAAGAGAAAGAAACCCTCCTTTCCTCAGCCAGCCTTCAGGAAAAAATGACTTTCCCACATCACACACAAAGGCCTTTTTTATGGGAACTACCATAACAAACTCACGGCTTTCAGAGCAGGGCATTGCTGACACCTTTTCTAAGTCTTCTCATTACCTGTCTGTGCAGCTCTGGCAAAAACCTATAAAGCAAAAAACTGCAACTGCACAGTTCCCATGTCCACACAGTAGAGAAACAACCAGATTTAAGCTTAGCAGATTTGGCTTCAGAGAGCACTTGGATTCCAGAAAAGGAGAATGAAGTACATGACAGAAATTTTGGAATATGCTAAAAATATCATTCTTCCTCTTAAAGTTTAAAGATTTCAGAAATTGCTAATATTTCAGTTTTTCTCCCTGATGTACAGGCCTGAGATCCTTATGCATTTCTTCTTCACAGAATTACCACAGGAGGTAAGGGCAAAGAATTTGTAATGAAAGCAAATTAGTGGACTAAAATGGGGAAATAGTGCACTTCTGAATCTACTTGCTCAGCAAGAACCTGGACAAAATCCTGCTGAACTTTGGCTGAAGCAATCAAAATAATCAATATAATTGTAAAATACCATTAAATGCTATGCATCTTAGCCAAATCTTATGGTAGCCAACACACCCATCACCTGATATTGCACTCCAATGTTTCTGTTTAAAGCACAGTTTTGGAGTGAGACTCTAAACGAAAGCTTTCCTTTGCATGATTCAGCAATTGACATTTTAAACTCTACTGTCCAAACAGCTGAGAACAGACTCCAGCTAGCACTGCCATGCCAAGTAGCTACAGCACATTGATTCATCCAGTGCATTTCATGTGATATATCAAACGGATGGTTGCAAATTCTATTTTCATTTGAATTTATCAATTTGAAGGCAGTTAACTGAAGGAGAATAGCAGTACTGATGGTTTTCCAAATCTCGAAGAACAAAGGCCTTATCTTTCAAATTGCTTCAGCTCCTACAGCCTTGTGAGTACCACCCTGTAAGTCTGAAAATAGCACTTCACCAGTTTTTTCTTGTCTGATTTAGTTATTTGATGCTGTTTCTCTCTCACTCAAATGGAGCAGAAATGAAGACAGGCAATCTGGACAGAAACAGCTCAACGCATTGGTAAAAATGAATGGTTTGATGACTATACATACAACCTCCAACCTCCACATAGTTGCTTTGAATCTGGTACCGATGAGGTAAATTAAGAAGTACTACTGAAATTGTTTGATGTTCATCAGGCTAATCTGAACAGCTTTATTTGGGGAGATGAAATAACCTCCTGCAAGTAGGAGAAACTTGTAATACCATACCTGCCATCAGAACTGGTCTCTTCATGTTGTGTAGAGAGCAACGGACAAGAAAGAAATAGGGATTTTAGCCCACTTATTGTAAACCATACACAAATGTGGAGAGATAGCAAGAGAACTTGCATAAGTCTGCCCAGAAGGCTTCAAAATTTCAACCAATACTTCAATCATAGTAGAAGCTCCAACAAGTACTTCATTATTTTGAGGGGGAAAAAAAAGTTAAAAAAAAAAAATAAGTAAATAAAATGCAGCAAGAAGCTGTTGGAACCTAGCATCACATCCTCCTCCTATATGTACACTTCCACATGGATCAGACCCAGCCCGAACTGCCAGGGAAACATCTATTTCTACTAGGGAACAAGTGCTCATTTAGGAATATGAAGTGTTGACCACTTCATATATTCCACTGCTGAAGACCAAGGACTCTTCAAGTAAAAATATTTAGTACCCAGTAGAGTAATCACATGTGTTGCTGCTAAGCACCAGGGAGAATGATGAAGAAGCAGCAGCTGTAGAGGTAAGCTCCACAAGCCAAAAGGCTGGTTGAAAAGTACAGCCAGTTAATTTCTGCAAGCTGCAACCATTTGCTCCCCTGGCTTTAAAGCACAGTTCCACCAGCCATAGTGACTCAGTCTGCAAACTCATTGAAACATTCAGATCCTTGTCTCCAGTGAGTGGCAGATAGATAGGCGAGACATCTGTGTTTTATGCAACAGAAAGTATAAGCTTCTTTATTCATCTGGATCTCAGTTACTGTCGTGGGTTAGCCTAAAATCTACCTGCACCCATGACAGGGGGGCAGTCGGCCCGCAGGCCGCTGGCCCAGAAGGAAAAGAAATTCAGGGAAAATGAAATAAATACAGCGGCAGCGATCTAAGGAGGCACACTTATTTACTAAATACTATATCGAAATACAGAATAGCACAATATAATACAATATAATTGGAATTAAGGCTAACGAATCAAGTAAAATAAGAGAGAGTGAGTCCCGAAAACCGAGAGGCCTACTGTAACTCTAGGCGAAACGGCTGGAACGCTCCCACACGGCTCTCCCCCTGGCTGGCAGGATCCAAGAGAGCGAGTCCAGCACTGAAGTGAGATTATATAGTCCTGGTCATATGACTGACCGTGGTGCTCCCTGGGACATGTAGTCTTCTTTCTGTGAGCAGCAGATTCGTCAAAATTATCTATGCTTAACATGATGTTATGATGTGGAATACTGATAGCAAAATTACAACATTGCAAAACCATGACATTCCACCCCTTATTCTACATCATTACATTATGCTTATTATACACACACACACATATATATAGTCGTGAGCAATCAGCAACCTTATTTTCTTAACAATTTATATCTATTTTCATGCAAATCCTTAGGCTGAAAATAAAACTTTATATCTTAACACCCTATTATTTACTAAGTCTGAGGAAATGGCAAAACTGCCGGAAAAGGAATATGACAGCGGTGAAAGGGAAAGGCAGCGCTAGTGGGGCGTCCCCCACATCAAGGTGCACCCATCCTTTCCCAACCACCACAAATTCCCTTTGAATTAAACTTCTTTCCACGTGTGCTCTACACATGCATGGCCAGTACATGATATAGAGCCCAGATGGAAAAACTTACTTATAGGATGCCTAGCTTACGTATACGGAAAATGTTTTTTTAACATTAATCCATCTATCTTAAGTCCTGCACCATAATTGGACATTCGTCATATATCTTTAAGGCTCTACTTATATATACAATAAATTATTGGCTGCACTCCCCCAGCATCAAATTCCCTTGTGGAACACATTGAACATCCCCATTTTTGTGCATCACCCACCAAGTACATCCAGGTCCCTGGGCAAAAACAGTACCTCGGAGAGGTTTTCCCTTTCCAGATGCTGGAAGGACCCAAACCGCTTTTCCTAACACGCTCTTTACGTGTACTACAGGAACCTTATCTCCTTCTACGGTACGTATGGAGCTGGATTGGTTGGGACCACCACGATTACCAGATCCTCGAGTGTTGACCAACCAGGTGGCTTCTGCTAAATGGTTTTCCCAATTTTTGTATGTTCCACCGCCCATTGCTTTCAACATAGTTTTTAACAATCCATTGAATCGTTCAATTTTACCAGACGCCGGTGCATGATAGGGAATATGGTAAATCCACTCGATGCCATGATTTTTGGCCCAAGTATTTACAAGGGAATTTTTGAAATGAGTTCCATTATCTGATTCAATTCTTTCTGGAGTGCCATGCCGCCACAGGACTTGCTTTTCCAATCCTAATATGGTGCTTCGGGCGGTAGCATGGGGTACTGCGTATGTTTCAAGCCACCCAGTGGTCGCCTCGACCATGGTGAGTACATACCGTTTACCATTTCGGGATCGTGGCAAGGTGATATAATCAACCTGCCATGCCTCCCCATATTTATACTTTTGCCATCGCCCTTCCCCCCAAAAAGGTTTCATCCTTTTGGCTTGTTTAATTATAGCGCATGTTTCACAGTCATGAATGACTTGAGCAATAGCATCCATAGTTAAGTCCACCCCTCGGTCTCTGGCCCACTTATATGTTGCATCTCTTCCTTGATGACCCGACGTCTCATGGGCCCACCGAGCTAGGAATAATTCACCTTTGTTCTGCCAGTCCAAGTCTATCTGAGCCACCTCAATCTTGGCAGCTCGATCAACCTGATGGTTGTTTTGATGTTCTTCAGTGGCCTTACTTTTAGGCACATGCGCATCTACATGGCGCACTTTTACAACAATATTCCTTATTCGGGCAGCAATATCTTTCCACAGTTCAGCAGCCCAAACAGGTTTACCCTTTCGTTGCCAGTTGTCTTGTTCCCACTGCTGCAACCACCCCCATAAGGCATTTGCCACCATCCATGAGTCAGTATAAAGATGAAGCATCGGCCACCTCTCTCGTTCAGCCACTTCTAAGGCTAGCTGAACAGCCTTTACCTCTGCAAATTGGCTTGACTCTCCTTTACCTTCAGTGGCCTCTGCAACTTGTCGTGTGGGACTCCATACAGCAGCTTTCCATCTGCGATGTTTCCCTACAATACGACATGATCCGTCTGTGAATAGGGCAAATTTCTTTTCATTTTCTGGTAGCTCGTTGTATGGTGGGGCCTCTTTAGCACGTGACACCTCCTCTGCGGGCGATGTCGCAAACTTTTTACCCTCAGGCCAGTCCATGATCACCTCTAGGATTCCAGGACGGCTGAGTTTCCCCATCCGAGCTCGTTGTGTGATTAATGAAATCCACTTACTCCAAGTGGCATCAGTAGCATGATGGGTGGAGGGAACCTGTCCTTTAAACATCCAATTTATTACTGGCAAGCGAGGCGCTAGAAGGAGCTGTACTTCGGTACCAACTACTTCAGAAGCAGCCCGAACCCCCTCATACACGGCTAAGATCTCCTTCTCAGTTGGAGTGTAGCGCTCTTCAGATCCCTTATAGGCTCGACTCCAAAATCCTAGGGGTCGACCTCGGGTCTCTCCTGAGGCTCTCTGCCACAAACTCCAAGTGGGACCTTTTTCTCCAGCAGCAGTGTAGAGGATGTTCTTTACATCCTGTCCCGTCCGTACTGGCCCCAAGGCCACGGCACGGGCTATCTCTTGCTTTATCTGCTCGAAAGCTTGCTGCTGTTCAGGACCCCATGAGAAATTATTCTTCTTCCGTGTCACCTGATAGAGGGGGCTCACAATATGGCTGTAGTTTGGGACATGCATTCTCCAAAAACCCACTACTCCCAAGAAAGATTGGGTCTCTGTCTTGTTGGTGGGCGGAGACATAGCAATGATTTTGTCAATCACATCTGCCGGGATGTGACGACGCCCATCTTGCCATTTTATACCTAAGAATTGAATTTCTTGGGCAGGCCCCTTCACTTTGCTGCGCTTAATAGCAAAACCAGCTTGCAAAAGAATTTGGATTATTTGTTTTCCTTTCTTGAAAACTTCTGCTGCTGTATCACCCCACACGACAATATCATCAATATACTGCAAGTGCTCGGGAGCATTACCCTGCTCCAAAACAGCTTGGATCAAACCATGGCAAATGGTTGGGCTGTGTTTCCACCCCTGGGGTAGACGGTTCCAGGTGTACTGAACACCTCTCCAGGTAAAAGCAAACTGTGGCCTACATTCTGCAGCCAATGGGATGGAAAAGAAGGCATTAGCAATGTCAATGGTGGCATACCACTTGGCTTCTTTTGACTCCAGTTCATACTGGAGTTCTAGCATGTCTGGTACAGCAGCACTCAATGGTGGTGTGACTTCATTCAGACCGCGGTAATCCACCGTCAGCCTCCATTCTCCACTGGCTTTACGCACTGGCCATATGGGACTGTTAAAAGGCGAGTGAGTTTTGCTAATCACTCCCTGTTTTTCTAATTGACGAATTAACTTCTGAATGGGAAGTAATGAGTCCCTATTGGTGCGGTACTGCCGTCTGTGCACCACTTTGGTGGCAATTGGTACCTCTTGGTCTTTTACCTGGAGCAACCCCACAGCAGAAGGATCATCTGACAGATCAGGTAAAACTGACAGCTGCTTAACACCGTTTGTGTTAACAGCAGCTATCCCAAAGGCCCATCGATACCCCTTGGGATCCTTAAAATATCCCATCCTGAGGTAATCGATACCCAATATACATGGAGCCTCTGGACCAGTCACTATAGGGTGTTTTTGCCAGTCTTTACCAGTGAGGCTTATTTCGGCCTCCAATAGAGTCAATTCTTGGGAACCCCCAGTCACTCCATGGATATGTATTGATTGTGTCCCTTGGTGACTGGAGGGCATTAGGGTGCACTGTGCACCAGTGTCCACCAGGGCCTTATATTTCTGTGGTTGAGATGTGCCAGGCCACCTAATCCACACAGTCCAGTATACTCTATTATCCCTTTCCCCCCCCTGGCTGGGGGCAGGGCCCCTCTATTGGTTACCTCGGCGGCTTGCGGCAACTGGAGCCTTCCCCCTTCTGGAAGGGTCCGCCTTGATGACTGACTTGCGTTGTAATTCTTTCACTCGTGCCTGGAGTGCAGAAGTGGATGAATTACTCCACTTCTTTATATCCTCCCCTTGACTACGCAGGAAAAACAACAAGGCAAAACGTATGACCTTACTGTTGTCATTTGCTCCAACATGAAGACGTCTCTTTTTTATGGTTGAGATCTTCAATGGTACAGGATGGGAGGATCTTGCTTTGTTTAGTTTTCCCGATAGGCCATCGTGGGAATCCTGGTCCCCATCATCTGGTACCACCATGGATCCATCAACATCGGGCACGGTAGTCAATATATCTATAATATCATTCTGTGTGTCTTCCATTTTATCTAACCTTTTAATTACGGTTGAGATGCAAACTCCTATAGTATTTATAAATAACTCAATTCCATGAATTTTATCAATCAGTTCACTCACAAGGGGTTCCCTTGCCCCTGTGCCATATATTATTGCTAGTGCACTAGCATGCTCTCTTGGTGCAGTCCTTGTAAATGCACGCCACATAAGGCGTGAAACACGGACTGTCTCAGGATCATGTAATTGGTTGGGATCATCATGTCTGAAGTTAGGGCTGTATAGCATTTCCACCACAGCACGTTCTCTCAAATGTCGAATACCGGTCTCTATATCAGTCCATTTCTTTTCCTCAGGTGTCAGATCCTGTTTAAGGGGAAATCTTTCTTTTACTGCTAACAGCATCCTCGTCCAGAGGGTGTAGGACTCATCTTGGCATGTGCCAATACCTCTATCCACACGTGAGTCCCTGGAAACGCTACCCAGTTGGCGAGCTTCATTGCCATCGAGCCACACACTGTTGGCCCCATTGTCCCAACATCGAAGTAACCAAGCAGCTATAGATTCTTTTGGCTGGCGTGCATAGTCCTTTCTTAGATCCCGAATTTCACTCAGTTTTAAAGATCGATCAGTAAGAGTTGTGATTTTTTCCTCACCTTTTGCTCTTCCAGGAGTCCTTGGTGTTGATGGCGGCAACTGCATTGATGAGGACCCCCCATTTGAAGTTCTGGGGGCAAGAAATTCTTGCATAGAAAATCTAATTCTTGGCTCCTCCTCTCCTATTTCCTCTATTTCCTCCAGTTCACCCTCCCTTTCTTTTCTCTTTTCTTCTGCCTCCTCCTGCTCTTCTATCACCCTCTGCTCTTCTACCTCCTCTGGTTGTTCTAACTGAGTTGAAACTCGTTTCGTTTTTCGTCCTCTTACAGGGGCAACCAACATTGAATCTGGTGCCCCCTGTGGTTGATCAGGTTGGCTGATTTTAATGCCCTCCAATTTAACTTGGAGTCCATCTCTGAGGGCGTTCAGTTCAGATTCGAGGATGTCCCTCTCGGACTGGAGGGTATCATACATGGACTGGAGGGCACTTATGTCCTTCCGGAGGGAGTTACGATCGAACAGGATGGTACCGTACTCAGTCCGGAGGTTGTCGCGCTCGAACCGGAGGGTGATGTGCTCAGACTGGAGGGCATCTCGCTCGGATTGAAGAGCGTTATACTTTGAAAAGAGGGCGTTGTGCTCAGACTGGAGGGCGTCATACTCGGACCGGAGGGCGTCTCGCTCGGATCGGAGAGTATTACGCTCGGACTGGAGGGCGTTGTGCTCGAAATGGAGGGCATTGTGCTCGAACCGGAGGGCATTGTGCTCGGACCGGAAAGTGTCACATTCGGACTGGAGGGCATCACGCTCAGACTGGAGAATGTTGAGTTTGGACTGGAGAGTGTCACGCTCGAACTGGAGAGTGTCGAGTTTGGACTGGGGAGTGTTACGCTCGGACTGGAGGGTGTCTCGCTCAGACCGGAGGGCGTCACGTTCAGACTGGAGGGCGTCACGCTCAGACTGGAGAGTGTCACGCTCGGACTGGAGGGCGTCACGCTCAGACTGGAGAGTGTCACGCTCAGACTGGAGGGTGTCTCGCTCGGACCGGAGGGCGTCACGCTCAGACTGGAGAGTGTCACGCTCAGACTGGAGGGTGTCTCGCTCGGACCGGAGGGCGTCACGTTCGGACTGGAGAGTATTGAGTTTGGATTGCAGGGAGCCTTTCTCATTTCGGAGAGCCTCTCCCTCATACCAATATGTGTCTCTTTGATGTAAGAGATTTCTTCCCTTGACTCTGAGACTCTCATTCTCACACCAGAGTGCCTCTCGTTGTCGTAGGAGGTTATTTCTCTCAGCTAGGAGACTCTCCTTCTCAGTCCAGAGGCTCTTCTGCTTGGCCTGGAAACTCTCTCGCTCCTTTCGTACTGTCTCCCTGAGACTCCTTCTCTCAGCCCTTAGACTCTCTTTCTCAGCTTCCCAAACTTTTTCCCTCTCTGCCTTTTCAGCTCTGAGACTCTCTCTCTCAGTTTCCAAAACTTCTTCCCTCTCTGGAATGGTATTGAATAAGGCCCGATAAGCATTAGCCAGGCCAAAAATCATTTGTGCCTCCTGAGATCTGCCTGAGCCACAACATTCCTGTCTCAAATATGCAATCAAACTTTCGGGATTCTTCAAATGTTCAGGAGTAAAGCTCCATGACACTGAAGATGTCTTTCCCTTAAAAATCTCTCCAAAACCTCTCCACACTCCCTGCCATTCAGTATTCTCTGGTTTTGGGGAAGATTTCCTCAGAATGTAATAAATCCAGATACTGATAAGTAAAAGAATCAACAGCAGGTTCAGGGAGATTGACACGAGAAACTCAATTGACAATGTGGTCAACTGGGCTTTCAAAAACTGCATAAAAGATTCAAAAAAGGAACGAGGAGCATGCTCGAAAACCACAATTTCTGTAATATTAGTTGCTCCTTCTGGAGCTTCTGGAGCTGTATGCAGGTACCAAGTAAGCATTTCTAAAAATGTTTTCAATCGATTGTATATGCCTATAGCCCCATAGATAAAAGTGGCGAGCTTAATTATGGCCCAATAGGTTTGGATCATTACAAAGGAAGAACCAATAGCATGCAATGCTTTGCAAAATAATTTAATTAGAGGCCACATTTTTATTTATTTATTTATTTATTTTCTTCAAGAGTGGGGAAAAAAAAAGTAGAGCTCAAGTTTACAAAATAGAGCTTAAGGTTTACAAAATATATCGGGCTGTTGGCAGTCTGCCTGGATTTCAAGACCTCAAAGTATGTAAACTATTCCGGGGTATTGGCGGTCCGCCCGGACTTTCAAGGTCAAGCTCCCAGGTGCAGAAACGTAAACTTAGATAACTCCTTAACGAGAAAAAAACTGTAAAAACTCTGCAGCTCTGTAAGAAGCTAAAAGAACAGCAGAAAAAAAAACGGCAACTTGCCACAGCAGAAAAACAAACGGCAACTTGCCCGCATTCTCCACCAAAATACTGTCGTGGGTTAGCCTAAAATCTACCTGCACCCATGACAGGGGGGCAGTCGGCCCGCAGGCCGCTGGCCCAGAAGGAAAAGAAATTCAGGGAAAATGAAATAAATACAGCGGCAGCGATCTAAGGAGGCACACTTATTTACTAAATACTATATCGAAATACAGAATAGCACAATATAATACAATATAATTGGAATTAAGGCTAACGAATCAAGTAAAATAAGAGAGAGTGAGTCCCGAAAACCGAGAGGCCTACTGTAACTCTAGGCGAAACGGCTGGAACGCTCCCACACGGCTCTCCCCCTGGCTGGCAGGATCCAAGAGAGCGAGTCCAGCACTGAAGTGAGATTATATAGTCCTGGTCATATGACTGACCGTGGTGCTCCCTGGGACATGTAGTCTTCTTTCTGTGAGCAGCAGATTCGTCAAAATTATCTATGCTTAACATGATGTTATGATGTGGAATACTGATAGCAAAATTACAACATTGCAAAACCATGACAGTTACTTATCTATGTGATATCTAGCTCAAAAGGAATATAGGTATTGCTTAGTCTTGGAAATCCTACTTACATGATAACTTGTAGGCGCGTCTCAATAAATACAAAACATTGTTGCCTATCAGGATGTAAATGCTACTCTGATTTTACAAGACAGTTGTAACTAAAGGACTTTTAAGCCCCTTCCCTCAGGATGGGATCCTACTTCACTCAGTGCAAAAACAGGACTAAGCTCAAGTCCAAGGCCATTAGGCTAAGTGCTCTTCTAAAGAATGGATAGGAAATATGCACAGAGAATGCTAGAGGGGATGTAGCAATGTTAACAGACTGCTGTAGAGCTGGGTTGTAATTTTGTTTTATTTTTTGTTTAAAAAAAAAAAAAAAAAAAAAAAAAAAAAAAGGCTTTAGCAGTTAACGCTTTTAAACTAAGCTAGGGAAAAAGAACTATGAAAGGAAGGAGAATGAAGGAAAGCACCCGGAGATGAGAAACCAGAGGAGGAAAAATCTTTAGGTACATACAGCAGTGGCTAACTACTTTAGCTAATGATAGAGCAAATCTATAGATTAAAAGCTTAACCACCTAGATACCAGATACAAATACAGGGACTGACACACTGACACCTTCAATTTATGTATGCTGATTAACAGTGGTGATTACAGAACAAGAGCTCCCTGCTCTCCCTCAGGTGCTGCTCGTGGGGCAAAGGAGACTGCTTGGGGAAGGCTTCCATCAGAATGGGGTACTCACCTGCAGCTTATCTGACACTCATAATGCTTGCGAAAATGCCATGACCATAAATTTATAGGATTACATTATTTAGCTGCAGTAAAGCAACAAGATGATGATTTTATTTTAATTTCAGGATAGTGATTCTACAGGAGCATCTTCATCTCATCTTTGCTATTTTTATGGTGTCTTGGTTTTACTTGGCAGCAGAACTGAAGGAAATGTCAAAGGCTTCTAAGAAACAACACGTGAGTTGTTTTCTGACAAACTGTACTAGCAAGGAAGAGTCACTGACTGAGAAAGGGAACGACAGAGGAAAAGCAGTCCTTTGACATTTTCCACTGAGTAGACTACAGCAGACTGAAGTTAAATGAACTGAAGAATGATTTTTTTTTTAAACTCCCACAGAACTGGGATTTTCTGGCTCCATCACAGGCTATTCCTCCTTCTCTTCAAATGATTAACCCTACCCCTGCACGCATAGTCATATACTGTATATATATGCATACACCTTAATGTTATACTTCCAAAAATACAAACACTTTATGAATAGAGGGCATTTTTGGTATTGCCTTCTTCCAAGTTACTTTCCCAGTATGCTAATGTTCAGAAATTATGAAGGTTTAAGCTTGAAGCAATTAAAAAAAAAAAAAAAAAAAAAAAAAAAAAAAAAAAAAAAAAAAAAAAAACTGGCCTACCCTTCTGCTGTAAAAGCATGGAGAGAATTTATACTACTGCTGAACACATCCAAAATGACTCAATGACCAAACACAAAATAGCCGTCTTGCATAAATCCCATTAGGACAATGCCCTGGAATAACACCAGTAGCCACAAGCTCATGCGTAACACATAGAAGGTAACGTTACACAAGTCCAGAAGGGGCTACAGCCTTTAATTTCACAGGTCCTTTTGGATGCTTTCAGAAGCGCAGCTAGCAAAGCAGGGATGTGCTGAGAGGAACACAGAGGGAATTTTCAGACACATCCTCCCTCAGAAGAAGCTGCCCTCAAGTAGCCCAGTCAGTGCAGCGCTGCCCTCCTAGCAAAGATTTCTCACAGCATCTAACTAGACTTTCCAAGCAGTAACTCATGGCCAGAGTCCTTTGTTGTGTCATCTGGCATTACTGAGAAGCACTTGCCACTGCTCTCATATCCTGCTGTTAGATCCCCAACATCTTCCCCTCTGCCAAACTATCCAAGCCCAGTTCACCTCTTACAGGATCTCCTGGCTCTGGTTCCCAAGCACCTGGATGTGAAGCCCCCCCTCACCTGCCCAAGAAGTGTCAGATGTTGGGTTCTAACAGCCATACTGCCTAACTTTGAAACACACAGCTATGCTCTGGTTTCTGCTAAACATGAGCTGTCTTCTCAGTACAAATGGACTTCAGGTTTTTCACTTATCCAAACTTCTTTTAATTCACAGATGAGTTCCATGGATAAACAAAGCCAAACAAACACATCCTTTTTTTTTTTTTTCTTTTTTTTTTTTTCTTTTTTTTTTTTTCTTTAATTTACAAGGAAATTATTTAGGACAAAAGACAAAATCCTGATCAAAAGCTTACCGAAGGCAAGGGGAGCATATGCAATGACTAATTGGTTTTGGATTAAGCCATTAGCGATCTTGAGGACAGCCAAGCCTGAATTTGCATTTTTGTAAGTAAAAGTCCAATTGGTAGCTGGGAGAACTACAAAGTAGAAGTGGAGTGTGTGCTCCAGGGGGTCGTGCTGCCAATACACTTGAGTGAGATCAAACGCATTGCTAAGTATGGCACTAGGGCAGCTTTCAGACTTCAACAACAGCTAGTGACTGAACGCTTGCTTTTTGTTAATCACAGTGAAGGTCGATCTCAGAATGTGAACAAAATTCCAGTTTGTGTTACTGTGTTTTGACGCACCCAAATCTTTCTACAGAACCTTCACCTTTATATGCAGTATGAAGCATATCTCAGCTCTAATGTTGCTATTAAGCAGCTTTCACTTTGAATTCTGTACTTACTCAACTCAGAGCAGCAGCATTTCAGAAGTCTGTGAAATTACATATGGTAACATTTCTAGAAACAGTACGGGTATTTATTTCATTTTAATTTGAGCCCATTAATTAGAAAAAGGCCCTACCGAGGCACATCCAATTCAACAACTTTAGGTTTGATTTCTTAATGTTATTATCCCTAAATTACTTTGCTCCAGAATTATAGCAGGCTGAAGCAAGACATTAATTATCTGAGACTAAACTACACACTGAAAGCTACTGTCCACTTTAATTAGTTCAACACTCCCAAAAAAGTCATTAAAATGAAAAAAGAAAACAAAAACATAGAGAAAACTAATAATAAGTTGCAAGCCAAATTTTTTTTTCCCCTCTGTAGGTGGATAATGCAAGTTTGATGTCAAAAGTGCCAGTGCAATCAGCAAAAACAAGGCATGCAAACACAGTGCTTTTGCATGAAGAGACCATCTAAGAATACAAATGCATATGTACACTGCCTTTAAGCTAGGTGACATGAGGAGTACAGCAGTGTAATTTCTCCTCCTGTTGTCTTTGTGCTGACATGCACAAAGAGGCATTGCTACTTCACTGGGCTCCAGAGCATCTGGACCCACAGAGGGGGGAAGGTTCTGCTTTCATACACTTAACTGCTACCTCACAGCAGCTGTCCTGCCATACACTGCCCATCTGCAGGACAGAGTAAATGAAGAATGGTCTGTAGCTTTTTCCTCATTTAAAATTGGCTTTGAAGGGCTTCTGCCATTATTCTGCCTCCTTGCTTCTCCACAGAACAAGATGTAATTCTCACTTTTCCATAAATTATCATGACAACGTATTTCATGAGGTTTCATTTCAGCTCTGCTCATATTCTACTTCCAAAAGCCTCATTTTGTATTTCATCTCCTAAATATCAACACTGTTGCCTACAGTGTTGTGGTCTTGATATGTCCATCCTGCTCAGAGCTTGGGACATGCAGTCTGACAAACTCATCAACTTTCTAAGATGTAAATATCTTTTTATTTTCCCCTTTCTCTCCTTCCCCCATTGAAGCCTGAAGTCTGCACTGCAATCTCAAAAGAACAAAACAAAACCAACAACAACAACAAAAAAGATTATCCTACACAGTGCCCAGATGATGGGAACTCACTCACAACAGCTTCTCATTTGAGGAGGCACTAAGGCAACTGACTCAGAGAACTGCTAACCAGCAAAGACAGACATGAGTGACAGACACAAAACAGCTTACTGGTAACATCCGGATTGTAAAAACACAAATATTGAAAAACAGTTTCAGAGCATAGCTGAGCCAAGCAGATCCACAGAGGCACAGCTGAGTTGCATCAATTCTCTGCTGCACTCCAATGGGCTCAGCAATGGGAACCCATCCTGACACTCTATGTTGTAGAGCCTGCTCTTTACCTGATAGATTTAATGCTGACAACTGTTTCCCTGTTAAGAACCACTACCTCTTGGATGCTGTTCATCAGGCTGCCATCTATCCTATGCATTCCCTAATCAAGAAAAAAAACAGCAAATTCTTTAGTCTCTTTATTTGTGTGTTATTCTTCAGTCTGATAAGAAAAAGAACGAATGAAAACTCTACAGAAAGTCATTAAAGTAAAAGAGAACTGATTTTGTCATCCAGCTCCTTATACAAACAGCACATCTTGGACAATCCTATAGCAGCTGTAACCAGTTTTAAGAATTTTGAGAGTGCTTTAAGCAACCATATCATTTCCCCTCACCCCCCCCAGAGAAAGATGCATAAATTGAGGTCACTGTATCCCAAATGATTAAACCAGACTGATCTAATATTCATACTTTCCCTGGAGTATGTCTCTTGGTTTTCAAGTGCCATCCTGAGACTCCTTGGCAGCGAGGAAGACTACGAAGTGCAGCTGAGCAGTTCTCTCGCCTGAACTGCTCTCAAGACAGCATTTTGAAACAGGAAGAGACAGGACTCAGGAGAACATATAAATATCTTATAAGGTGCTGGAACACGCAGTAATTAATTTTTCAGCAAGGAGAAGCAGTTTTTATTTCAACAATGTGTAAAAAAAAAATTTGAATTTCACATGCACTGCTTGGCTACTCGTGCTCTGACCCAAAATAAGAGCAGGAATGGAAGAATCATAATTAAGGAACCCGCCTAAAACAGGCCAACAGCCGCCATTTTACTTAACCTGATTTCTACCACAGAAGATGAAGTTATGTTTCCACTACAGAACAGCACAGGAAATTTAGTTTTCTTTTTGTAAGAAACCAAGAAATTAAGAGGACTATTTAATTAGAACAAGAGGCAAGCAAAATGCCCCAACAGCTTTATGTGCTTCAGTCATTCTGAAGTCTAGGGCAGGTGGGACAGAGCATAAAAGGATTACAAACAGGAATGGCCAGCTTTTACGGGCACCAGTATCTTAAAGGTTACCATAAGCCAGACTCAGCATACAGTCTGACAGAGAAAAGAGTGGTCCTCCTCTCTACTTCATCCTGCATGTCAGCTCTGCCAGAAGTTCTCCCCACATAATTTTAACCCATCTCTCTTCAACATATGCTTCTTCCACCAGCTTAGATCACTTGTCCTGCTTCAAGCTCTTCCTCTCAAGTAAACAACTAGAGATATCCTTGATTAGCTCCCTTGTTAGCTGACCTGCAACATCTAACAAGACTTGGAGGACAGTCTCAAGAAAACATATAAATTGTCTACCACACATACCCATTTTCGGTCAGAAAGCTGCAAAAAGGGAATGTGTTACTTGCGATGTTTCTGGAAAATCTTCCTAAATCATTAAGTCAACATATCTGAATATAACCCTATAACAACCCTAACCCTTGATCTAAATGTAGATAAGAAAAATTTTCTATACCGCTACTGCAGCCCACCATTGATGGAATGGACCCATAGTAAGAGTGGTGAACAAAATCATTTTTGTAAAATAAATTGAAAAGTCTGACATAGTTTTACTCTACAAAAATCAGAAGGGATGTGGAAAGAAAAGGTCATGGAAGGAAGGAGAAAAGCCAAATAAAGTCAGTTTCATGTCACAACTGGACTCCTGAGATATCATAGGATTGGGTTTAAATACCTGCCCTCAGTGAGGCAGCAGAAGAATTTAAATCAAAGCACTGTGAAGGGTGGGTGCACTGCAATACTTGAGCTATTACAGGTCCCCATCTCCAGATTTGATGTAAACACTACCAAAAAAATAAACAACTCCCAAAAAAATATCCTTATTGATAACTCAAACACAAGGTTTCCTTAAATAACACAGTTCTCATCCTGATAAGCTCAAACAAATGTATATCACAGCATATAGTTCCCCTATGAATTTTAGCTGTTTTATAATGACTAATAATGACTAGAATATTTGCTCAGCTGTTTGCAAACTTACTAACCTACCAACAAACAACTGTTATTAAATATTTAAGATGTTTCTTTCAAAAGTCTCATCCATAGAAATCCAGCAAGGCAAAAGAGATTTCCATTTGGCACAAGTTTTGTCAGCAATGCTTCAAGTCTTGTACACTAAGCATTCCATGGAGGAAAAAACATTTATTGGATCAGACCCGAGCATTAGTAATGAATGCCCAAAATATAAGGCAGAGATTTTTGAGAGGAAATAACTCCTTAGTATAGACCCTAAGGTCACCGAGTTACCAAAGGCAGTGGAACATTCAGTGCTCTGAAACACCCACCATCACCTCACTGCTCTGAGCAGTTAAGAGCTATTTGCTCTGGGCACCCGAAAAGCCCTTTTCCAGCAATCAGCCATCCCCTTGATGAATCATTTGCTACCATACCCACTGGCTACTTCAATTTGTTCAGCCCACTTCAGCTATGTGCTGGTCAAGGCCCAGAAAAGGGTATTCAGCATGCTGTCAAGAGAGACAGTTCTTTCTCCTGAAACAGGAAACGAATATAACAAAATAATCAACAAATTGCAAATGCATTTTAGTGATTCACATCCATTCCTGAGACAGCTTGAGGAGTATCACAATGCCATCGTACCTCTGTAACACCACAGCAACTCTACATAAAAATAATTGCAGTTTCTAAGCAGCTCTGCCGAAACAGGAAGATTGATCAGTCAACTTCAGTCATGGGATTAGAACTGTTGTTGGCATCTATTCACACCTAGGGCAAAAGCTCTTCCTTCCAATATGATTTACTTGTCTACAAGAGCCTGTGCAGGAAACGTCCCTTCCAAATCCATAGGGGGGTTATTGGTGCTTTTCCCATTGTCTTTGTTTTTCTAGCACCCTTCAGTCTCAGACTAGAGCTGAGTTTTGACCTCCCCCAGGGCTTTCCTCAAGTTTTATTAAAGTCGAATTGGAAGTTCTCTCGAGATATGAGTGTGATTTTTGTCTTAACTGCTGAGCACCAGAGAGAGACAACCTCTAACAAGCTTCTTCAGCATCTGGCTCCCAACATGGTGGGTGCCTGGACAAGACAGGGGCTTGCTCTGTGCTCATACTGCTGTCACCCTGTATAATCTGGTCGTTTCCCACAAGATAAGACTGTCAGGTTCCATTGGTATGAAGACCATGACCACCAGAGCCTGCAGGAAGATGACAAGCTATCTTTGTTTCCTTGTGCTTTGGAAACAAGTCTGTAAGTGAGATGTAAGCCTAGAAGCTAAAGCAGCCTCTTTATATTAACAACCTCTCTCCACTCTCAGTCAGCTAGATTCCCAGCCTAAGGATTTTACTTCTCCTATCCATGGCTACCTCAGAGAAAGGTGACAAGAAGCTGTAATGAATGTAAAGGACCAGAAAAGAAATTAAGACACCAGGGAAAAATGAAATAAAATAATAGAGCCAGTTTATCCCTTCCTGCACATTTCGGTAATTCATTTAGAAAGAATTTAATCTCAACTGCTTGTCCTTGAATGTCTCTGGGGACCTCTCTGCAACGTGAAGCATTCAAATGGTCTCCGTGGTCACTGAGTCTTTACTCACTGCTTTAAACATACGCATCACAGTGACTGAAATGAAGCAGCCTCTCCACAAACTACACATCACTGGCAGCTTGCCTCAGGGTCACAGAGAGGACTGGGGCCTAGGGGATGCCATCCACCAGTTTAAGCTAGCTATACTACAAGAACAGCAACATTGACAGAAGAAAAGCCTTTGAGAAGAAGTTCATCAAGAATTTGCCATGTGGATTAGAGCACATAGCCTCTGCACCTTCACCTGTCTCAGGTTTACTCTGTGACCCATTCTGTGGCCACATGTTTTCATACAAATCAGGGTTATGCAACGATGGATAATAGGCTACAACTGGAGCTTGCATGCAACCCATTAAGTGGAGTCAGATACTGAAGATTCCTTTAAGCACTACTAAATCTTTCTTGCAATTCTAGATCAGCAGGTGCCTTTTTTTATATATATATATACAACATAAACATTGTTTTCACTGTTGTTAAAGAAATCAGAGATTTCTTGTTCACAAGAAGAAAGAAAAAGTTGCTATAATTCCACACATTTAAAATGTCTTCCAGTCAAAAATACTTTCAGAAAAGTCACAACTGAAGTAGGTAACCTTTCCTGGTAGCAGGACACAGGGGGAATCACAAAGACTCCGTGTTCCCAGAGAACAGATGCTTTCACTTATACATATTTATAACGTGGGTTTTTGAACAGACAGCTTTCTAGATACAAGCCAATGGCTGAACTACTTCTGCACACAAACAGCCAGCATTAGCACCATTACTGTAGCTGTGTTCTTCAGGCATGGAAAAAAATATAATTAACAGAACTCCAGTTAATTTTACTATCAAGAACCCAGCAGGGAGCAGTGCAAGCAACAAGAACCCACTGCTGCCAAGATTTATGTGACATTCTGTGTAAGTTATTGAATGAGCTAATTTGTACACAGCTATAACCCCATGTTTAACAAAATTGTGTGGATTTACTGATGGGGAAAGGAATCTAATTACAGCATCAGTGAACAAAATATTCTCCTTGTCTGGGGCACCATCTCCTGCAGATATGGTCATACCAACAAGCAGAGGAGAACTGTGCTAGCAAGCACAAAGGCTGTTAAGCTTTCACAGTCCTCTAGTTCCAGGTTTCCTGGCTGAAATCAACAACAAATGCAAGAGAAAAGGGGGAAAAAATGCTAAATGGTAGCAGAATCAGAGGTTAAAATTCTTAGGTTTGGAGTCTATTGCATATTATTTGCAACAAACAGTGAAAAAATACAACAGAAAATGACCAGTATGGAATAAGAAAATAAGTGACTTCTCAAGCACTAGATATGCTAAGAAAAAAAAAAAAGAGATTTATATCTTGACTTTAAAACATAACTGTAGAACCATTTCTAATTAATGCCAATCTCACAGAATTTCTCTCTCAGTCAGGAGAGATCTAAACAATTCATTAGCATGTTCTTGATTAAATGCTTCCTACCTTTTCCATTCATTCTACTCTCAGTTAAAGCAAGCAAAATATCATGTATTTTGTCACTTCCCATGTATGTCATGATATACATCATGCATCAATTTCTCTTCAGAATTATCAGTCCCAAATATGATGTTCAAACATTAGGGGTCAGATAGTATTAATGAGATGTTTTAAAGTAAGAAAAAAAACACAACAACAGACTGGGGAGACAAAAACAAATACCTTTGCTCAGCTTCCCCCTCTCAGAAACACATGTAACTTTTGAGTTAATACACTCGGTGTATTCACGAGACTACAATTCCCTGTTAAGCAGACTCATGCACTTCAGTGCCCAGCAGCTAGTGGTTAATATTAATTTTCTTCTGTTTTGGGAAGGGAGAGGCAAGGAAAAAGGAGATATAAAGATAAAGGAAAAAAAAGATTTGAACTACTTCCCCCTGAATGTGGTTTGACAGCTTTTCATGAGGGAAAAAAAAAAAAAAAAAAAAAAAAAAAAAGAGTTCTTCAAAATGTCTTAGGATGTAAGGCTTTGAGTTTTTAAATGGAACTTCATTTGCATACTTTCATGGTCCTGCACACATACTTCTATTTATTGAAATGAATCCTCCCACTCAAACTTCATCTCGGAGCCTTGTGAAAGAAATCTGTAATCCTCTGAAATGATATTTCAGTAGTCAGGATAGAAGAAAGGTTTAGTTGGAGTTATACCACACACACACACAGGAAAGTGGTTTTGTGTGGATTTCATTCACTCGCATCAAAACCTTCTTCTCTGTCTTAATATTATGGCTCAATACTGCTTTTGAAACAGGCAGAAGCTGTCTCCTGAAATGAGCCAGGCTGGGAGCCCTCCATTAGAAGAAAATCTGCTCTAGAAGGGACACTAAAGTGACAATATCACTGGTCAGGATGAGGACACAGTGTGTGAAAGACGGGATTTCTACTGTGCTAAGCTCTGCAAGAATCTCAGCAGAACCACAGTGGCCAACAGAGATACAACAACTGAACTATGATAGGCAGAGCTCCCAGGGTGGGACAAGGGCCCCTAACTCTGAGCATCCTGCCACTGGGAGGGGTCCCCCATTGTGCAGGACAAGGTGCTGGGAGCAACACAGGGGCCCCCACAGCATGGAGTGTACCTGGGGCAGCCATGCCCTGTGGGGAGAGGATGTTTCATCACCCTCTCATTTGGGGACATTGGGGGTCCATGTTTTTGTGTGTGAGCACTATTTCAGGGACTCAGCTATAAATGGGTGTTGATGAAACTGTTTCTGAATGTCAGCATTGCGCAGGTGTCTGGTACTGTAGTTTAGCCACTGTATTGTTAATATTGATCTTCCTGATACAGTTCACTGATTGCTAGCTATGTCTCTAATAAACAAACCACTTTAGTCCCAATTTGATTTAAATTGCCTTAAATGAGTAGTTTTTCCCTGACGAGAGCAATAAGGTCTCAGAATGACACAGAAGAAGGGGAAATTGAAACAAAAAAATGAGGGTTTAATAATAATCAGTAATAAGAGGCCTAGGAGACTGAGGAAAAAATAGACAAGGAATACGTGTGTGTCCTTGGCATGGCTACAACTATCAAGATGTGGATTGCTCACGCTATAGCATTTCATTAGCACCACTGTGACCCCACTAACAAGAACTTGCATCCAGCTCAATGAAAACGCAAACAGCACATAACAATGCCACATACACATACTAAGTGCACTTTAAGATTCTGCCTTATGTAACACCCTGGAACTGAAGACTGGCTATATTAAGTTCAGAAGTACATGAACAAAGCTCCATCACACCAAATTTACACAGGCTTTGGATTCTGATTTTCTTCAACATAGGAGCCACTCAGTTTGCATCCTGGTCACAAACAGGATAACAATCTACTGTACTGCATTTTCATTTCTAAAGGTTTCTGTTGTAATATAGATGATAGCAAAAAAACTATTACACTGATTTTCAAACTCTGCAGTCTCTCCAACACTACTTTTTGTTTTGCTCTTAATAAGTTAAATAGTTCCCTGGCTAAAATACTGCCGTAGGCAGAAAGAAATCTTATTTAGCATCCTGCCTAAAACAAAGTACAAACAAATAAATCAAACCAAATGAAAATATTCCAGGACTATAACTTAAATAGCTGACAACAAGAGAAAGATGCTGGAAAGAGGCAGAAGGGAACTTTTTCCAAAAATGCAAGGCACTGAATGCACACTACAGCTAGAACAGCATAATCTTACCCTCTAGCTGAACCTTCCCTTTTTATCTGTGTTCTAAAATTGCACTGGTTGCTTTGCTAAAAATACTCTTTGAAATTGTCATAGGTTTTGGTCCTGGCTCGTCTTTTTTTGCCTCTGAGAACAGCTAAAGTAATAGATCACAGTAATTAGACTCTGACTGGTGCAAAAGAGCCTGTTTCAGTTACAAAGAGGAGCAGAAAAAAAAAAAAAAAGCTAAATAAACAAATTTAAATAAAACAACTTACATAAATTATATGGAGAAAAATAGAAGAAATTTTAGAATGGCTACAGGCTTATCACCAAAATCTCTAGTTATAAGATATGTACAATATACTAGAGCTAAGCTCTCCTCTGGAGAGGAGGGGGGGGTTGCTGCAACCAAGGCACAAGACCTTGTAATTATCTTTGTTGAACCTAGAAAGTTCTCCTAGGCCCAGTGTTCAAATCTGTCCAAGTCTCTCTGGATGGCATTCAGTTCCTCAGGTGCTGCACCACACAGCTCAGCTTGCTGAGGGTACTCTTGATCCCACTGTCAACATCATTGATGAAGATGTTAAAGAGCATTAGTCCCAGTACAGACCACTGAGGGACACCACTCGCCACTGATCTCCATTCAGACATTGAGCCATTGACCACAGCTCTCTGGGTACATTCTAGCAACCAGTTCTTTCACTGAGAGTGGCTTGGCAACTGCATCAGCCAAATCCCTCAGGACTCTGGGATGCATCTCATTGGGAACCATGGATGTTATATGTCTTCTATCAGACTAACCAAGATAGATATTTTATAAAGCTTACCTGCTTATCCTCATTATTTCAAAGACATGTGAGTGTATATATGTAGAGATGAGTTTGTGTGAATTATTCATTTGTACACACCAACAGATGCAGAAAACAGACTTCCCAGCCCCCAGCTCTACCCACCCCAAGATACCCCTGAGAGCTACAGTCAAGGCCAGTGACACTAGAACTGTTCAAGGGCACCTACATGTCACACTTCAGCAGTACAGGTGTACTATTGCACGAATAAAATGTTTTCAGGTATCTTAGTTCTCATTCAAGATAAACCAAGGAAGGTACAACCAAAGTCAGAATGACTTCCCAGCTCACTGCATGCCACTTCTGCAAGGAAAAATGTCACATAGTCCATCCAAAAATATATGTATTCTGAAAACAAATAGCTTCCTTGGCCATATTAGTCCATACGATAGCTGCCACAGAGCTCTGCATTACTTAGAATTAGGAACCACTTCCTAATTCTCAGGTCAATTTAATTCATCATAAACTTATTAAAAACTGCACAAGTGCCTGTATGGTCCTCAACTTAGTTAAGTCTTCTCCCTGCTTGATATCCCTCCCATAGAGCACTCTTGCAGAGTAATTATGTCTGCTATCTCACTCAGTTTTGCTCGGCTAACTAAGCTGCTTCTTCCCAGCCCACCCTCTATAACCACATCACGTTCTCTGAAGAAATAAAAAATGATGGGTTTCTATTCTTGAAGCACTGATATATACTCTCATATTCAATCCCAATTTAATCCTTAGTTATTCTTTTAATATGGAAACAGGATAGAGATTAGGAAGTATGAGCAAATCTGTTGTGAGCGAACTTGATTAAGACATCATAACCTAGTGTCTACCATCAGCACAGAGAAATTGTTGTGTTAAATTTGAAGAGTGTACATCTGCAGTACTATCAACTCAAGCATTTTTATCACAATGTTATGGTTTTTGTGTTGAAGATCCAGTTATAAAACAGAAGCATTTAAGTGAGAATCTCAGATTACACATATATTAAAAAAAAAAAAAAAAAAAAAAAAAAAAATCAAGCTGAAAGACCCAAAAATATAACTCAAGAGATAAAAGAATGACAGAAGTATCCAGCACCTTTTAGTCATTTATATTTTAGGCTAATTCCTAGCAGAGAGGTTGTTTCTCCAATATCTGATGTAAACAGAAGTTCTGCTCTGAAAACAAGCAAATAAATATTTACAAATAACAAAGCCGGTGGCACTTCATGTTGCAAATCTCTCACTAGAACACCATGAAATCTTGAAAGACTCAAGGAATTTGAAGAAGAAAACCTGAAAAAAGATGCAGGCTTCCTTCAATTAGCGATGCATTAAAGTTATGTGCATGGATAGCATCTTATTTTCTTTCACACACAGCAGCTTTTTTTCCTCCTTTGCTGCTAAGTCATCACTTCAACTAACCTCTTATTGTTTCTTCTGCTCCTGATTGTTTGGACAAGATTCTGTTAAGATAGACTTTTGAGTGATATTTAGTGGAATTTAAGAGCAAATAGTAGTCTTGGTGTTCCAACTAGATCCCAATTCTGTTTTTTAATGTAAAAATGCTGATTTTAACAAAAACTTCTTCCTCTTTTCTTTCTGATTTTCAGTTCACACATACATCTCTCTGCCTTGAATTCTACCTTCGCAAGTGCCTCTGCTTCCTTTTCTCTCCCTATTACAACCTTGGACCCATTCTCACAGCAGCACTCCAGATATTCGCTATGCCTGGAATATGGGGAGCTGCCTGGAGAAAAGCCGCTAATGAAAGATTGCTTTCTTTTTTACATAGTTTTTAGTCAGATCTTACATGAGCGTTTATAAAGAGGATAAGGCTGGCAAATACCGAATGTAGCACACAACCCAGATTTTCTTCTGAAAGCATCTTGTGGCAGCTGCAAGTTTGTATTACATTTACTTAGAACAGTAATTGCCTTTGGAAATTAGATTTTCCTGCCTGTTCAAAAGATCAATGATGAGCAACAATAAAATTCAGAAGTTAACTAACTGCTGGCCAGATCAGTATAGCAAAGTTTAGCTGCAGAGATGGAAATGTACCGTCAAATAATCTAGGTCATTTCTTTGATTACAGACTTTGAAATCCCTTGGAGCATACATGATCAGAGTGCCTCTAAATGACTCCAACAACAATGTTTATGAACTCTTCCCCATTTTGTTTTTGCATTTTCATCCTTCTTGTCCACAGGCACTTCTAAATACATTTTCAGTTCCTATTTAGTCAATCAGTGACTTCTCTTACCCTGATTTCAGCAACACAGAAGTGTTTCCATCATCTTTTCTCCAAGATGATTCTATCTACCAACGTGGTTTTTGGTCATAATTCACTGTTAGAGTAACCTAAGTAGGTCTAATGCCAAAAGGTGCTCATGAGCAGTTTTCTTTTTGGTACAGTCAGCATGTGAACTTTCAGGTCCTGAAATATTGGAACAATGAGCAAAAGAGCCCCTGGGACAGAATGAACCAGGCTTGTAAACAAGAACAGGAATCAAGGGAGAGGGCTAAATTTCAAGGGATAAGTGATAGATTTTTAAAACAAATTGGTATCTTCTGTTACTGTTTGCTTGGAGTACATCTTTCTCCTCTTACTGGTTTCTCATTCCATCTTTTTATTCCGTGTCTCAGCACCCATAGGATGCTTACAGACTGTACTAGGACAGGGACGTCACTCATTTCTGCATGGGAGCTCTTGTGCATGAAGGCTACCTGCTCCCTTGGAAAGAATATTAATGTGCTTCTTTATAAGTTTTACCTACCAGTCCTCCAGTAGTAACCACAAACACAACACCATCACTACTTCCAGATGTGACTAGACCAAAAAAAAACAAACTCTGACTTAACTCACATAGCAGTGCTTAAGCAGTAACACACCCTTACTTTCACTGGATAACAATATGCCACACAAAAAGATAAAAGACAGCAGGCCCCTACAGTACAACAGTGCTATCCATAACATTCCATTAGCAGCCTGGGGCTCAGCACTATGTACTGAGACATACAGAAAGATGAGAGATAGCCCAAATCATAAGACCAGGATACAGCTTATTTAACTATAAATGTCTACACACAACATAACCACCCACCTGCTAGGTGTCAGATATCCATTAAAATCAGTGGGTGCCTACTCAATACAGCTCACATAGTTTAGGATACAGCTCATCTTAACAAGCAGAGGGTGAGGTGAATCATACCCCAAACACTACTTATACTAATGAGTGCACCTACATTATGCAATTTACACACAGATGTCTTCCAAAACAGCAGGGCAACATGGAGCATTTTGGATTCAAAAATAACACACCTCACAATTTCATAAATACCATCCCCCAAAAGGTTAACCCTGAAGGTAAAGGAAAATAAGACATGTCTCACTGAGACCATCTGCTCAAGCAATCAAAGTAGTTAGAGTCAGTTTGCTTGCAGAAGTCCATAGAGAACATCACAAACAAATTGGAATCAAAACAAATTAGTTTATTTTGTTCTGCATGGCCAAAATTCATCTCGCTTAGCTTTATGTATCTAAGTAAAGAGAACAGTCGGTTCTAGGCTTTTCTCCATAAACAAAACAGACTTGTCTCCAAAGGGACATTCACTATCACATAAGGTCTGACGTGTCCTTTAGATACACATGCCTCTCATCAGTGATTATAAACAAAGGCAGGATACCATGAACACTCTGGTGGCTTTTGAGTTTCAAGTAGACCTAACTGAGACTCAGTAAAGATAGCGTGAACTATCTGAGTTTGTACACAAAGGGCTTCTTTCTACTTTAAGTCCTCCAAACAGCTATGACAGCTATGAATGTCAGCTATGGCAAACAATGGAACAGTTGACAGCAGAAATTACTGTGGTCCCGTTACTGAAGACTCTTATTCTTTCTTCTCAGGGGTATCAAAAATAAATTGCACCTTAGGTGTCCTACTACAAGCAGCAAATCTTTTGTTCTTTTATGTATAACTCAACTAACACCAACACTGAACTGCATGGTATGCAGACAGACTGCATTCTGCATTTCAGTAAGTCCAGTGCAGTGTTTTTCTCATTCATTACTGGCAATCAAGTCATCTGAAAGGAAATTAGAAATGAAGAGCTAAACATTCATTTGCAGAGAGGAGAGAGAATCAAAAGAATAAAGTCTTGGCCCGGACTTTGCATATGATTTCTCAATACTAAGATGCATATAATTAACGTGCAATACATAACTAATAACCAACAATAAATTAAACTTAGAAAGACAGCAACCAATAGAAATTAACTGTGTCCAAAACTAATAAAAGCCCTCAAAAACAAACCAACCAAAAACCTTACAGATGTACATGTGCTTAATATAGAATATCACACTATAGAATACCATGCCTCAAGCATTGTTCAAAGAGATAGTAATGTTTTTTGACATACAACTTTATTACAAAGGACTGAAAATATTTCCACCTGAGGAACACCAGCATGCAGAGGTGAATCAAATGGAATGAACACACTCCCCTCCACTGGTATCACAGAACTCATAAGACTAATTCTACAGTGACAATAATGGAACAGTAGTAGGCAAAGAAATGAAGAAATCCTTAAGCAGGAATGCTGTGAGATGAAAAGAAAGTGAGACATATTCAAATAAAAAATAAAAAATAATAATAATAAAAAAATCCATTTCCAGTAATAGATAAGTGTATTTCCTGCAGAAGGACAGCTCTTATGCCCTAATTGTAGATCATGCAACTAAAAAGTTCCTTCCTACCCTAGATCTGCCTCCATCTGCTGGTGTTAGACCTCTTAGTAAACAGGTTTTAGAAGACAATCTGACTAACCAGCTACTGCTGCTTCCAAATTAGCAGTCAAAGTGTGTTCATAACACATTCAAAACAAACAAGCCTACACATTACCCAGAAAATTTTCCCATGTTAACAATTCCAGATCCCAAACCAAATATGCAGCAACCAAACCAAAATCATGGTTATCAAAAAGTAACACTTCAAACAACTTATGCTCTGTATAAAACAAACTATTTTCTCAGAGTATGAAAGTCATCAAGACTGCAGTCACTCAAGCAGAAATCAGTGCAACATACACCCAACATATTTCAGTTATCTACACCTATTTTCCAAGGTGTAGAAATGAGTGAAAAAAATATTTTGTACCCAGGTTTGTATTATATAAGCTAACACTGTAGCTCCAAGTTGCCAGAATGGTAATTTATTTGAGCCACGCAAGAGACATTTTATTTATGTCAGAACCGCACAGCACTTTCTTTCACATGCTTCATATGAAATATTTTGCTGGCTGAATAAAAAATATTTACAAGATTTCATCAAATTACACAGCCCAGATGTCATAGACAATATACAAGCCTAGCCCAGAGGCAAACAATATCTTAGCAAATAGGTTGTTCTCCTTCAGATTTAATACTACTTCCAAAGTAATTCAGAATAAGACATTCCATCACAGTGAAAAAAAGTGTTTGACATCACACACTGGTGTTATTTTACCTTTGCCTGAGTCATTTTTCACTAGCGTTTCTCTTTTAATTTAAGCAATGCAACAGGAAGTAATAACACCTACCTGCAGAGAACCAAACTATAAATTAAGTAACAAAAACTCCACAAAATGAATAACAGAAAAAAAAAACAAACTGTGAGAAGACTGCTGCATGCCAGACATTTCATATGTACTATGATAAAGCTGAGAAGGTACAAAGAATCACTTCAGCTACATTCAGTAGACTCAGACAATACCCAAATAAAATTGCATCATAACTCTTCACAAGAAATGATATCTTCCAAGTTACAAAATTATAAATCCCTGATCAAGTATTTCAAACTAACAAGTATAAAACACTTCCACTGAACAGAATAATACCACCAAGCCTTCAAATGCTATAGTTTACAACACCTACATCCCCCCCAAAATTATCTTGAACGCGTACCCAAACAGACAGGAACACATTTCTGACTTCAGAAAGAGCAGGGTTCCCTCCACAAGCCAAAGGCCAGCTAGGGGTAGGCTTTTGTAAGTAGCTGTAGGTAGCTCCACTCTTACCTTCCTGTAGACAATCATGTTTGGGGAGCTCTCCTCAGGGTCTACAGCTTCTGCACTGCTGGGGTCAGTGGGCGCTTGGGCCATGTTTGCCTTTTGTCACTGAGCCTGTAGGGACAGAAGAATTCAGTGAGCTGCTGTATCAGAAACACTGAGTCACAGCCTGAACCAGTGATTGAGCACCTGGTGGGAAGGCAGGACCAACCCAGGGGAGCTCAGCTGCATGGAGCACAGCTGAGTGACCAGAAGGGTAAGAACCAGGATCCAGCCCTTCCCAGACCTCACTTAAGGGTTGGCAGTAGAGGCAAGAGTATCTTGCTGGTGATCCCTGCCTACTGAAGGCCTTTCAAAGGTACACAGCTTTTCTTCATCTGCTTCTGCATTCACAGCTGCTGCATTTGAGCTTGTTCTCACTTGCTGCAGCCTAGGATTGTGCCACCCTGCTACCATTGCCATACTTTCCATCATGTTATAGCATTACAGCTGCAGGAAACATGGCGAGGACAGGTGACAGTCTCCCACACAGATGGACAAGGACAGTACTGGGGAAAAAGTTCTGGACAACAGGCTGGGGCAAGGTGAGGTCATGAGGGCTGAGCAGAGGGCCCCTAAAAGATCGGTGGAACAGCAACAATATCATGTCTCAGCCATCAACACATGCCAGGGTAAGGGCAAAGTGGAGACTGCTCCCCTCTCCTCATCATACAACAAGCAAATAGCAGCAAGAAGCAGGTCAGCCACCAGTTGTAACACACCTTAGCCTCACTCAACTGTCCTCTAAATACATGAGGAAAGTGTTGTTTCATCTCCTCCAGATCATGCCAAGCTCCAGACAAAAACATTAGGGTTGTTTTTTTTAAAGTAAGATCATGGTGCAGGGAGGACTCTGAATTCTAGTTCAAAAGCTATTTTTTTATATGGGCAGAAATGCACATACGTGCACATACTGATTTAAATTCAATACTCCAGTTCTAACTTCGATCAAACTATATATAATCGCCTTTTAAACATGTTCAGGCCACTTTAGAGGTTATTTTAAAGTTCCTTGATATCCTTTAAACATTAAAGTTTTTCTAAATCATACTCAACTCCCATTCTATTCTTTCAAGAGTCACAAGCCTTTCACTGTTGTGCCAGACCATGAGCTAAAAACAAAATGGACTAAACCCTCCAAACATAATGACTAGATTAAAATAATAATAATAATAATAATAAATAGCACAGTGAAGTTTTCAAGCATTTTAAAATTATGGCACTTTGAATGATGTACACTGCCGTCGTTTTTCACAGTGCCTTTAGTCTTGATTTCAAGGTGCTAAACAAGTGGGATCTATGTATCATCAGTCAATTTAATGAAGCAGAAGCATAGCAGAGATTTTATGCAGCTTCCCAAAGGCAATGACAAGCTGAAGCAGAATTGAGAGCATACATCACATCACCCAAGTTCCAGCTTCCTTTGCAGTATGTGAAGATCATCTTCACTCCTTACATTGCGTCTGAGATCGTATTCGCATAGTTCAAAAGGAAACAACTGGAATTCACTTTCAATTGAGTAATGCTCTTTAAAGAATAATTTTACATTTTCTGGTCAAAAAGCCCTCTGCAGCATTATTTAGCAGTGCTTCACTCTTTGCACTATTCACACTGAATGTCCACACTTACAAATCATGATTCTGTTATTAGACTGTCAGCTGACTTCATCTTTTTGGGTACTTCAGTATTTCCCACCACAGCACATCTACCCCGATGCCATGAAACAACAACAAAATCTCACAGAACACACAGCACACTCTGTTCACAGTGACATCAAGGGAACTATTAACTACTTGTGAATACCTACAAAAAGTATTCAACACAAATGAACCTGTTGTCAGAAGACAGAAATTTGGGAAAGATCCTCCCACCAGCACCAAGCTTCTCCTGTTGGCTCCTGTTTACTCAGTTCATTTCTTACTGTAACCCAATGTTGTGTGAGAAATGACAAGGTGTCCTTCCTTGGTTGCCAAGTCCAGCTCAGTAGCAACTATGATGTTATTGCAGAAGATGTCCACTCACATTATGCAGAAAGATAGAGAGGCAAATTTTGTGTGAGCTTCATATGCAGGAAAACACCAACTGATTTTTATTTCTGAGTTGTAACAGATAATCCAAATAAGCCAGGAGAACATTTAGATAGGCACATTCCTTTAGGGTTGTTACCTTCCAATGAAAATTAATGTTCGCTAGGAACTTCATTTAAGTCCAGTTTTATTTATGTGTACTTGGCAGAAGTAAAACCCGTCACTTGTACTGTTTTGGTATTTGGACTATTTTCCTGTCTGCATCTCCATCTATACATTTTTAAAAAGCAGTACTAAAGATAGGATGACCACGAGAACTGCAGAGAGCTTTGAGCTATTCTCCTCTGGATTGCCCTTCCACATCCAGCCAACACAGGTGATGACTCCACTGAGAATATCTGCAGCCACCTGATGGCCTCAGAGCAGCCTGCCAGTGCTTTCATTACAGCCCCAGGAGGGCACACACTATCATCCAAACAACATCAAGTCTGGAAACACTAGTTTGCTCAAGGGAGTACCTATGGACTCCAGAAGTCAGAAAGAACAAAACACCCACTCAGTCTTAATGATGATCCCAGTGAGAGCAGGTGTCTCTCCCCTACCCCCTCTGCCTTCCAGGCAGAATTTTAAAATACTTTTTGGCCCACAGCTGTAAAATGCTTTGCTGATAAGGGCTACCGTGCAGTAACACATTAAAAAATAAGCAAATCCCCTAATTGCAGCATGAAAGCATTACGTGACTGATTTTTCAAGGAATACTATCAAAATCTATGTTTTACACTACATTTTCCTCATTGTCGGTCTAACATACTCCAGAGAGAGAAATAGCTTAAAAAAAATAAAAAATTAAATTTCTTCCCTCTGAGCCTTTGTAAGTAAATGTTTGCAGTGCATCAACCGGAAGATAATCCAGCTCCTTTCTTACACAGATATTTCTGTTATGCAGGGCTGAAAAGGGTGAGAACAGACATTTATTTAAAAAAGAAAAAAAGGAAGGAAGGAAGAAAGAAAGAAAGAAAACTGCACTGGCATAGTCTCCAGATCCTTGCCAATTATTACCTGAAGATCACTGTCAGCATCTCACTCCTAAAGGCAGTTTACCACATTACCAGCAGCACATGTCTTCAAAGAAAATATATATATATATATATATATATATATATTTAGAAAGAACCTAACAATCCATGAAGTCTAGCTCTTAAATTAAAAAGATGCTATTCTCCCACAGCTATTTTCCTGGCAATAACCACGCCTGCAGTAATCCAGACTCTGTGGCAACAGAAGTGATAACACTTGAAAACTAGTTGTGCTAACAGTTCTCTGTAACACACAGAGAGCAAAGCAGTAGCCTGTAACTGTGGGGATAAGATGGCCTATGAAACCTTAAACTAAAACTTCCTAAGTAAATAAGGGCTGAGGCACAAATGGTAAAAAGAGAGGATGTGTTTGGCTCTTGTTGATATTTTTTATTTTGTACTATGACTCTATTTCCTGAGAAACACAACCATATTGGACTAGAACTGAACCACGGATGAGTTTCATCTCCCTCTTGTCTGATCTGGCTTCTCCAACTGCCCACAAATCCAGAAGTTGTAAAGAGATGTGCCTCCTACACATCACAAAGGAATCCATGAACTCCTTTTAAATGACTTGGCTTTTTTTTTTCCCCTCCCCACAGCTCATTTCTAGAGTTTCTATACAATAACAAAATTTCAAAGTTGCCAGCCTCTGTGTTTTAAGGCTCAAATATTGCCAGATAGATAGAAGCTTAGCAGTAAATTAAGAGCTTCCTATTTATTCTCTAAACTACCCTGACTACTGCAAACAAGGTGGCTGTAAGAAAACTCTTACAGGCAACAAGAACTCCCATGCATCACAGAAATTAATCCATCAAGGAGTCCTTATTGACTCTGGGTTTTAGAGATAATTGAGTCAGAAAGAGAAGAAATACAAAGCTGAAGAACTTCCACAAGAGCGACTATTTCTTGAATTTATCATCAGTGTTTAACAAACCAATACAGGGTCGTAGACTGACCTCGCATTTTAATAAATTATTTGTGAACTTCATAGGCAAAAATGGCAGTTGCAAAACATTTCTTGCACATCTGAGATAAAACGAGATAGTTTGCCTGAATAATATGCTCATATTTAATCTTGTAAAACAAAATCTACTACATTAATCACCATATAAATGTACACCGGTGCTGCTCAGCTGAAATGTAAGTTGAGGTAACAGCAAGTGGAAATGACCTTCGTGCTCTGTAATTAAAATATTTCAAGGACAGCTTATAATTATTTTGTAGTACTTATGTCACAACAAAAGAGCTTTGGAGCTTTAACATGCAACTAGAGAATAAAAATAATTTCATGTCATTAACATCCAGCTAATTTAGAATCACTCAGGTTGGAAAAGACCTTAAGATCATCGAGTCCAACTATGACCTAACCATACTACCCTAACAACTCACTGTTAAATCATGTCTAGTCACTGTATGACTAGTAAAACAACTTTCCAAGAAGAAACCAATACAACTAACACAAGAGGCACTGCCACAGATTGCCAGAGAGGTGGTGGAAGCCCCATCCCTGGAGACATTCAAGGTCAAGCTAGATTAGGCCCTGAGCATCCTGAAATAGCTGGAGGTATCCTTGTTCACTGCAGGAGAATTGGGCTAGATGACGTTTAATCGTCACTTCCAACTCAAAAGACTCTATGAATAATTTGAACCAAAAAGAGCCAGGAAGACAGAAGGTGAGGTCAGGACTCTGCTATCCTCACCAGCACCTTTACTGGCAAGGAGTGGGAATTGCTGCTGCTGCTCACTGCCCTGCAGACCACCTCACCCAACAGAGCAAGGCTTTGTAAGTGGCTTCCCCTCCCAAAATAGGCGTTCAGGAGGACCCAAGTGAAACATGGACTGGGGATTCCTATGCAGGGAGCCACACCACAGAATCACAGTATGTGCTGAGCCAAAAGGGACACACAGTCCAGCTCCTGGCTCCACACAGCATCACCCAACATTGAAATCCTTGTCTAAGAGCACAGTCCAAATGCTTCTTAAACTCCTGCAGGCCCAGAGCATGACTTCTGCCCTGGAAGCCTGTGCCTGGGCTCCACCAGAGCCAGCAGTGACAGACTGAAGGGCCTTGTGCCCCTCTGAGTGCCACAGCACTGCTGCCCTGACTGGAGGGGCAGCCAAGGGGGTCTGCCCCTGGTCCATGAAGTCCAGTTCTCCCTTCAGTAACTGTTTTGTACATTCATCTATAGGTGAACAGTTACTCTGAAAATAATTTCCCAGTGGAAGATCATTCCCAGACTTTCTGCCCCTCTTTCCAAGCGCTGAGTGCTGAAGTATCATCAGCAATAGTCATTCTGTTGCTGTTTTTAAGGAACAATGAATAAACACTTCCAGCAACTGCACTTAATGTTTGATTTTGGGGCCAAACGATTTCCTCTTTGTTTATGAGTAAGCAATTTGTTTGATACTGGGAACCATCTCCAGCCCTGCAATAGGCAGAAAGAAAGCTGGTGCACACCTGACAGTGCAGGAGGGAAGGGCACTGTTCCAGACTGCTCCCTTTATGGGATCCTGACAGAGGTCAGAACTGCCGATTTCTAATGCTTTGACATCTCCTGAAGGTGAAGTCTCCTTCCACATATGTGATTACTTGTTTCCTGCAAAAAGCTTGCCACAAAACATACTGTGAGTATGTTTATATTTCCATGCAGTACTAGGGCAGGGAGCAAGCCCCAGGCTCCTGACCACCTGCACTGCTTAGCTGCTCCCTTGCTCTCAGGCTTCCCTTTGGAGAGCCCCATGCCAGTATCTGGGCATGGAGGTGGTCAAGCAGCTCTCTCCCATCACCACCCTAGCTATTGTATGGAGGACCCTACATGAGCTTAGGCTGTCTGCTTCTTACCCATCCCTCCAGCAGTTTCCAAAACAAATTCTGCAGCTTCACTCACCCTGACACCACATCCCAAGTCACCTGGTGCATAACCTTGTCCTGGTGGACTGCAAAACTCTCTCATGTTTTTCTAAAAATTTACTAAAAAGAGACAAAAAACAACACATGATATGATCGTGTCTTCAGGTCACAGAGATACTGCCTGGTGGCCAGAAAAAGCTCCCCAGGCAATAGAGTGCATTGCAGGCACTCCAAGCCACTTGGCCTCCCACACGCCAACAGGTCGCACTTTTAAACTCAGCCCACTGCATAGCATAACACAGGCAGCTATTTTCTGTACATACTCCTCACCAATCACTTGCTGTTCCCAGTTATGTATGTCCTTCAATAGAAGGACTACATGTTCAAGGTGTCACATTAGCCACAGACGGCCCGTCTCATATACCTGTCAGAAGATCACCATCCTTCTTGATAAACCACAGGAGATGATTGTTTTCCTCACTTCTCCCCAGGCAGTTATGCCCCATTTGGATTCCACATATTTCTAAAGCTTCAGATACTTCTAAGTATTTAGAATGCTGAAAATACTGTCTACAACTGGATATAACATCCAGGGACAGAAGTCAATATAAATTAACTTTCTCAGCATCTGCCACTGACTAGGTCACACATTTCCTGACATCTAATTAGCTCCATACATGCTAAATACACACTACCTGTTTTCTGATCTGCCCACCCAAACTGCGCTATAAGAATTGCCGACTTAAAAGGAAGACACTTCCCATTTTCAGAGCTTTCTTTCTTTTGATAGACAGATACACAAGAAGAGCCAGACAACCAAAAGGAAAAGTGCAAAGCAGAAGGGCGGCACTGAATATTGGCACATGAACTGTTTGTTAACAAGGCAAACGCTTCTCTTCACGGAATTAATTGTTAAAATTGGCACCTATGTACCAAGTCTATTTTTGATTTAATGGGTCAGGAAAAATTGGCTCCAGTACATCCACCTTCCTTCCAAAGAATTCAGAACAAAATGCAGTACCCACCTATCATCACTTTACCTTTCAATAAAACACTGCTGTGAGCACAAGGGCTCTTAGAAAGGCTCTGAGCCAACTTGCTGTTACCAAGGATAGCTACAGAGAATGTAACAGCAAATACATGCTGAATACTTAACTGAAATTAGTGTCAGCAATGTATGAACTTAGAAATGCAAAGAGATAGATGTAGCCCAACTTTGAACTTCATCTGAATTGGTGATCCCAAACAACTGCAGTATTTATACAGTCTATGAGGAGCAACTGCAAAGGAAAGAGCTGAAGCTGTGTTTTGTTGTTTAGCAACAATACCAACGTTTTGGCTAAAATCATTCCCTGGGGAAAACGAGGTGACTAACTACTGCAGTAACACACCCTTCTCCAATTGTAATCCCTTCTTGAAAAAACAACTGCCTTAGATCAGTTAAGGCATGCAAAGAAGCTGGTCCATCAAATACACTGTCTCAAAGTGCCTTCTACTTCACACATCACAGAAAGAAAACATTGCAAATGCAGTAAGCTGCTCCTTGGGGGAAGGAGGAACGGACTGCATTTTCTAGTTTGCGCTGTATCTAACAAGTTGAAAAGAGCAGAATAAATTTATTTTAAAAGAAAACAATGAGAAATGCAAGTTAATGGATGCTCTAATATGGACTGACATGAAAACCAAACACTAAAATTAAAAACTTAGGCTCCAGAACCTGTTGGATACCCAGTTCAGAATCTCTCCATGTAAACACCCTGTGCCAAATGGAGTTTGCTAAAATTAAACTCCCTTCAAGTAGTCTAATGCTAGTTGGTGTAACAACCAATTCATCCCTGCACTGATCAGTGACCGTACAATCTCGTTTGAAACACCCCAAAGTGCTGAGAGCTCTTGCTGGTTGATCATTCTCAAGAGGATGGGAAACTGCAGTTCCCTGCAATCACATAAAATGGGAAATCTGCTACCCAAAAGCACAGGTGCTCTTGAAGATGTGGTACCATGCAACAGCTCTGGTTGCATTCCATGTACTTGAAGGACATTATGCAATAAACAGCTGGGCAGTGAAATCACAGTATATCTCAGCAACTTACAGCCTTCACAGATGCAAATTAAGTCCAAATCATTTCAGTAATTGCAATGTAAAAGGCATCTGAGGCACTTCTGAATTAGCCAGCTCCAGTTCACACACCCACACAGTTCAGCATAGCCTACAAATCCCACTGCAGTTCTTAGTCTACCCTGAACTCCACAGTGTCATAACCAGAGTACTGTAAATAGCAATATATGCTACGTGCATTACAAATACTAATATGCTTCACTATACTACTGTTACATTATAATGGTCCTGTGAAGACAGCTCCTTTAATTGAGCCTCTAAGCATCTATACTGGACTGCAGTTACACTAGTGAAGGGATGATCTATAACCAGTTGCTCATCTGTGCCAGAAACAAATACTATTTTCATGAACTAAATCACAATGAACTTTAGAGATTTCCCCACATTCACGTAACAGAGGATGGAGCAATAAATTCAACAGAGAAACCCTGGCTTTCCAGCCATTAGTATTCATTTGCTCAGCACACAACCCCCACAGAACAGTAGGTATGTATTAATCAATCCAAGGAGTTTTTAACTACCCTGTGAATCTTTCACCACCAATGCCAGCTGCTGTAAGTACAGTGGATGACAGAACACTCCTTTCCACTGGGATGGCATTTGCAACTCTCCTTAAGATTCCTGGCAGAAAAATAAAATAAGAAATAAAGCACCAATTTCTCCTCACTGCCAAGCTGCTTCACGGTCCCAGCATGAAGCCCCACATACAACACCTCTTCAAGGGCACAACCTGGGAAGTTCTCTGACTGAACACATTCACTGTACAGAAAGTTAAAAGATTAAGGGTAAATCCAGAGACCTGCCGACTAAGTATTAGAGACTTAGGAACATAGTAACTTAGTTCAGAATATAAATACCAACATTTAACTCTTTGTAAGTTCTCAAAGATACAAAGAGGAAATTTTGCAGCCCGAGGAAATCAGATGTGTGACTCAATAGGAACAGTGTGCCTGACTTGTCCAGGTGCTTCTGCAACCCCCAGGAGAGGTCCACTACCAGCAGCAGGCACCTCAGTGCTTCTGAAACACACCCAGCCAGCTTCTTCCTAGTGTGCAGATGGCAGCAAGCATTCAGGGTTCAAAGTACTACTTCATCTTCAGCAGCAGCACAGAGACCTGATACCTAGCTCACAGTTTTTTCGACAACAGCTCAAAGACTGACGCAAAAAAACACCTTCCCAAATAAGCATAATAATCCCACAGCACCCGAGTTTTCTTTATACTTACAACAGCGTGGTATGAATTCTCATACTAAGGCAGTGATGAACAGCCAGAGAAAAGTCCCATGGGGAACCAGGAGCGTGTCAGTTATGAGAGCTGGATGGATTGTTTGTCCTCTGAAGCACCCCGGAGCTGCTCGGTGACGTGAACCTGTCTGCTCACACAATCTGCCCTCTACAGCGCCGAAGTGTGTTTGCAGAAATGCCACTTCAACGTCAGGCACGGAGCACGCAGAGCGCTGTAGCTGCTCGTAAGGGCAGAAGTGCTCTCCCGTGGCGCTGGGCATGGGAGGGGCAGCTCGCCCTCCTCCTACAGCCGCTTTGCAACTGCAGGGGTTGTTTGAGAAATCAAAGGTATTTCAAGCTAGAGCCTTTGAGTTCAACATCCCTCATTCTTGAAAAGCTGGAGGCTCACAATGTTACAGGGAGAGCAAAGCTGTCCAGAAACAACTCTGCATTCCGTGAGGAAACACAAGCCACAGCACATCCAGGAGTTTCCCCACAGACTAACAAGCAGCATTAAGGCGCTGCAGCTATTTGCTCACCCTACTACTCCATGCACAGCAGCTTCTTTTCTTCTCCTGCTGTCTGCTGGTTTGCTGCAGTCTGCTGGGATAGGGCTGCCCTCTCCTCCCTGATTGCAGCTGCTCACGGAGACAGGACAGACCCCGGCACTCCCTGCTTCATGAATGTTAACCAACGCAGTTATCCCAGGAACAAGCAGTGCTCTGCTCACCAGCGTTACACCGGGGGGCTTTTCCAGATCACTTCAACACCACTTAGCTAGGAAGCTATTAGTGCCTAAAAAGGACACTCCTCTTGCTCTCATCCTCAAGTGTTATTTTGGCTAAAACAGGTGTACCTGCACTCCCTGCATCACCAGCACCACCAGGAAGAAATGAAGGCAGGCAGCACCAATCACCGCATGCAGCTTCTTGCTGTGCCTCTCCTTACAAGGGTTGGGCAGTAGGAGGAAGCCAGAAAACTTGGTCAAGGAGACTGAACATCAATCCCTACAACATTTATTGCTGATAAACATCTGTGTGAGATGCGCAGCCAGTAACTGTTCCTCCTACACTTGTTTCTGATCTCCAATACAGTTTAAAATGTAAAAAGTAAATAGCGGCTATTTAGAAGCCACACTTGCAGGAAAGGAATGGGAACATTTGCCATTAAGCATCCTATTAGTCAGGTTGCTGGAAAAAGGAGCAGCTCATCTAAAAATAAGTCAATATTGGCTGCATCTAAGCAGTTTCTTCAGCTACTTACACACACATGCGAGCAGCAAGTGCAAATTGTTCTGTGCTCGTAGCCCAGGTCCATAACCACAAGCCAACACCTGACCTCTATTCAAGCAGATTTACAAGGCAGCCGAGTGAAAGTGCTCACAATCAGCCACCGTGGAAGTAGCACCAATGGCGCGCCTCGGCAAGCTCCAATACCACGGAAGTATCACGCGGCCGTGGGACGCTTCCCTGGAACTGATGCTTGTGGATATGCCCTGCGGCTGTGGGAAACCTGCATTTCCTTCAGAAGAATCTACAGTTCCCTTAGGGAACACCCGAAGCTGGCTGCTGGCCCTATAGCCTAACCCGCCGCGCTCGCATTGCGCGGCTGAGCGGCGATGCTCGTAGTGCCGCGGGGACGAAGGTTCCTGGCGCTCCGCTCCGCCACGCGACCCGCCGCAGCGCCGCTGGGAACGAAGCTCTACTGCACGAGCGCGGCACTTCCCAAGTTCCCCACGGGGCACCGGCTCCCCTCCCCAAGCCCTGCCCTGCCCGACTCGCCGCACGGCCCCGTCCTTCCCAGCGGGACGCCCAGCAGCACCGCGACACCGCAGCTCGCCCGGAGACAGCCTCACTCCACCTGCCCCGACCCTCCGCCGCCCCATTACCGTAGCAACCGCGCCGCCCTTCCGCCCCTCGCGCCTCCTCAGGGGCGGCGGTGAGCCGAGGCCATGGCGCAGCCTGCTCGGGGGGCTCTTCCTCCGCGCCTCTTCTCGGATGCCCCTTCTCAGGCCGGCAAAGCAGACAGCGACGGGCACACCGCGCCTGCCGCCCGCCCCTCGCTCCCGCCGGGCGGGGCGGGCCGGGGCCGGGCGGGGCGGCGGGGGCGGACCCGGCCCCGTAGCGGTTGCAGCGCCCGCTGCGGGCGGACCCGGCCGCTCCTGCCCTCCCGGCCCCGCCCTGCACCTCGGAGCGTAGAGCCGGGCCTGGGTCTCCCTCCCGGGAGCGAGAGGAAAGTTCGTCCCCGGCGTCCTGAAGGGGCAGGCAGAGCCCGAGAGGAGCCGCGTTCCGCAGTCCCACTAAAGGCAGATCAATAACGGGCGGTCCCGATGCCTCGGGCTGGTTAAGGGCACCTCGAGGACCGTGAGGCGGAAAGTCTGCACCTGGTGCAGCTGTGGCTGAGCCCTCGTTCTTACAGTCCCACCTCCAGATGCCCAAAGATTCTGCAAAGTTTGTCCACTGGTGGGTTGGAGAAAAGAGCTCTGCCTTGAACACCTTTAGCACGGACTTTACACTTCACTGTCAGCATCACTTGCATCTGGTTGCGTTCATGACCACACAGGGTTTGATTTTACATTTCAGTCATCTTGCAGTGTCGCTCATGTGCTGCACTGTACAATTGACTACAGCTCTCCTGCTCTCCTTGAACACTCATGCTGCCCAGCAGCAGCCTGGGGCTGCTGGCACCAGCACCCTGAACACCTCTCAGCTTCAACAAAGCTGCTCTGAATTACACAGCTCTGGTAGGCAAACTTGTCCCCATGGGCAGAAACCATCGCTGTTGGCTGCAGTGAGCATCCATGTATTGACTCAATGTACAAAGGTGCTTGCATCTTTCCTGCGGGTATGCTTCACCAGTTCCTCCATTGGAAAGGAATCTTGTTCCCTTCCTTTTCCCCAGGAAGGAGAGCTAAGCCCCCTTTGCTCAGAAGAAACCCCAGTGCCAGGCACTTCCCCTGCAGGTCCCTCCCCTCCACGTGTTGTCAGAAAGGCACTGCAGGGCATGGTGCACTAGCTCCCTGACCCTTACAGAACATTGTGGGGTGCTGGCTTAATGTTATTCACACTAAAAGCAGCACAGCTAGGTTTTCGTTTACACTTACATTTACTCTGAAAAATGACATCACTTTTACCTTATCACAGAGACTGATTTAAATAACCAAACACATCTTTCTATAAAGCTGTTGTACCTCCTGCTCAAACCTGCAGCAGCAGCAAACTCCTGAAGCACTTACGATACCCCATTAAGCACTCCTTACCCTTCTTGTTGCAGACCCTTCCACCCCAGCAGTGCAGGAGCGAGTTCCAGCCCCTCGTGGCTGTGACGCTGGGTTTACCCCCACTTGTGCTTCCCAGTGCTGTCCTGCTCACTGCTGTGCTTGAGTTCTTCTGAGGTTGGGCTGATGCTATCCTTCACAGAACTGTTGGTCCAATAACTAAGCTTTACCCTGTGGCACTTCCTCCAAAAATAGTAATTAAGTGTTAATTATAAGAAAAAAAATGGAGCAGGTGGCTCAGGCCACAGATCTGGGGCTGTTTCCCATGGGCAAAGAGGTGGAGTCATGCCACTCTCTGGTTGAGCGAGTGAGGAAAGCAAAGAGATTTTCAGAGTTGCTTCAGGTAGGTTCTATTTTTCATCAAATGTTTAACAGTGACCCAGTTTTACTATGGCTTTCAGTGCATTGGTTTTTCTTATCTCCTGTGTCTTAGCCTACATCATTAGAACAACAGAGAGGTAGGCTTTACAGACACCGCTGCAGCACTCTAAGACCTTAGCTGGTGCTTTAATTCCTCTCTTCTATTTTGTTTCAGGCAGCTGCTATGGCACAGTTTCTTTGTAGTTTTTAGGAGGCTTTAACCTATCTTTTTTGTCTCATACTGTGGATGTTTTTAAAATGTCAGTTCAAAGATCTTTGCTTATTTCATGGTACAGTTTCAAGTACCAGACCGCAGCAGTAGTCTTGAATTCCTCTGCTTTTTTAGAGAAAGATCTTTTACTTTGTAAATATTCAATTAACTTAATCAAATTGATGCCAGCATTGACATCAGGAGGTTTGAAGGTTTACAAGCAACACAGCCTCATGCTAACATTCAGCAGGAGCAAGGTATGGAGTACTGCTAGTTTTGCCTACCTTGCTTCCCATACCTGGAGTTTCAGGAGAAAAAAATGAATTCTGCATCTTGTCATTGTAGCCACTATCCTGTGGAGCAAGCAATGCTTTCACTTCTTCACTTTCTTTCACTGTGCATTACGTAAGATGGGTGTCCTCAGCCGCCATTTCACAGTACCCTTCTGCAATTCTTAACTGGTCTTTCCAGAAGAAGACTTTAAAAACTTCTGATCCTCTATGGCACGTGTGAAGTTCTGTATGGATTCAGCAGAAAAAATGCAGCAGTTATAAAAACGGGTGAATTCAGCCAATCATCCTCAAACAAATTAAGTTTGCAGAAAACTGGCACTTCTTTCCACCTCCATCACAGGGCTCTCTGGAAATTCCTTCAGCAGAGAGTCAAGTGCTGGGAGTCTTGCTCCGCTGAGTCTTTCTGCATACCCTTCCCCAGAGGGAAAGCCTACGCAAGAGGTGCTGCCACGTCTGCCAGATGTCCATGAGTACAAATGCTTTCTCTCCAGGGAGAGCTCTCCCCCAGGGATCTCTGCCCACAAGAGGTTGCTTTGATCCACATTAACGTGTTTTGCAGAAATTGAACTTGTCAGGATGACAAAGGCAGGTAGTGTGTACTGGTAGTTTTCAAGCCATGAGTTAAACAGTGTAAGCCAAATGTGTACATCTACATCTGCACGGATCACACAAGCTGAAGAACAAAAACAGAGCCTGCTCCTACCTTTGCACAACAGGATTGCAACTGTCTTTGCAAGCGGGAAATTTGTGTCAGCTCTGATGCTTCTTCAGTTCTGGGTGAATCTTGACAAACGTCTCAGTGACCTGTTATCATTAGGAAAAATAAAACTGTGAATTTCAGGTGTGGGAGGACTTGTTCCTTGAATCTAAAGCAATCATAAAACCAAACATACTGAGAAGAAATGTATTATATAAAGTTAAAGCTATCAGAACAATGTGAGTAGTGTCCCCCTTGCTCATTTTTATTGATAAAAAACACCGTGGAAAAGAAACAGAGTGTTTGCAGGTGCACCTGGGACAGTCTGGAAGACCTCATTTGCTGGGTATTTTAAATAGGGTTGTTTAAGAAGCTTTGTCTCATGCTGTATGGAGACGGTCTGGAAACTACAGTCCCAAAATGGACCAAGAGCAATGCAGCTAATCAGAAGGGATACAGTTTTGTTTCCTCAATGTCCTAATTCTTGCTCAAGCAAAACAGAGGCTTCCTTTTCTGTCCTGCCTTGGAAATCACATATCTGAACACATCCGAGCCCTGGCCAATTGAGGAGATTAGCATCCATCTTTCCTGCACTAACAGCAAATCTTTAGAGGGAGTTTTAAGTTTTTCTATTTTTAATGGCCAGGACTCTGCTAAGATCTCTCCATCACTTCTTTCCAAACCCCAGGAGATCAGTTCCTTGAGAGCTGTTACTGTTTCTGAAGGGGATCATCCTTCACCACTCCATCAACCCGATCAGAACTTGCCAAGATTTCCCAGGCCAGAACCTCCACTTCTGCCATGTGAAGTGTCAATGAAGTATTATGAAAGCTAGCTGCACTTAATGGCAGAAATGAGTAAAGTCCCATGGAATTCATATCACCAGATAGCCTGCTCCTACTGGACTGGAAAAGGTGCATAAGGAATATTTGTTTTGAGTAAATTACAGAATCTTCTGCTATTTTCTTCTGTATACTGCAAGAGATTGCTGTGGATTCTTTCTGTTTGAAATAGATTTTATCATGATTAATTACATAAGCTGTGATGGGAGCTGGTGTGCAGTGGGAACGAGGAGCCTGAAGTGTGGAGGAAGGCATGAAATGTGTTTATAAAAATGCTTGCAACTAGCAAGATGCAGTATGTGCCTGTCATAGCCCTGATCATGCTGCTTATTTGCCATGTCCCTCTCACCCTTATTTATCTGCATCTTATTAAACTGCACATTTACCAAAGCAGAAACTGTATCACCTCCTGCTTTTGAAAAGCCTTTAACATATGAAAGAAATGGAGAATATTGACATAAGACATGTTTCTTACATATTTTTCTTCTGTTTGTTTTTCTGTTAAAAGCAGTGAAGTCTGAGGGGTCACGTATTTCTACAGTTTGATTCAGTAATCTCGAACACTCACTTTCAAACTCAAGTGAATACTGATGATGACTTTCAGCTACTGTTCTGGCTTGTCTGCTGCTGAGAAGGTGCCACACTTGGGAGAAATGTGAAAGACCAACCCTACAGGCAGGATGTGACAGGAAGGAATGGCTGAGATGTCAGATATGCAGCACTTATGAAAACAAATGAAGGCAGTGGGATTAAAAAAAAGCAAACCAAATATTAGCTGTGGAAGCTCACTTATTACACACTTTTGCTAGAGACAGTGGGTAAGGAAAACTAGAACTCCAGAACTAGTGTGCAACCTCTGATGCTCAGCACTGCACCAGAAAGAACTCTTTTTCTCTCTGTTGAGCACACAAAGACATGAAGGTTTGCCTCACCAGGATGCAGTTATCCTTCTTAGCCTTGTGAACCCCCCTTATCTGTGTAGCCAGGCAACTGGGTGTCTCAAGATGTTTTGCACATCTCAGAAGCATGAAACCTGCAGTGGATCCAGGGCTCAGCTCCGGTCTTGTCATGCATCTCTCTGGCCAAAAAAGCTGCTCCAGAAACTCTCTGAAACACACTCCCTACTTCAATAAGCCTGCTAACCTTTAGGAATAAAGAGATTAGTAGAGCCATTTCAGTTAGTTAGAACAATTTTGAACTGTTCTGCTGTGTTAAACAAGAACATAAGAACAACAGACTTGCACAAAGCTTAAACCAAAATAATACAGATTTATTTTTAAAAACCCGTATTTTATTTTTCTCCTTATCCAAGAAACTGGTTCAAATCTGCACCTAACTGTGAACACCACCACAACTTTTTAAGTATACTTCATGTCAGGATCTTAGACAGAGTTATAAATAATGGAGAAACAGTAAGCCCTGAAATCCTCCTACAGGTAAATAACCATGGTCAGCATGGTTAAGCTTCTGCTATTTGCTGAAGTTGTCTGTGTTTTTTTATGTTCCTCACTGTGTGTTCAGATTGCTGATGTTCCAATCAAACTACGGCTGCTTGAGCTGGGGTGTTTTGTTTTACAGAGCAGCACAAGGCTGGTTTGAGTTTTTCATCTTTTATATTTTTAATGATTTAGGGGAAAAAAAACAAAACAAAACAAAACAAAACAAAAAAAAAACCCCGCTTAGCTCTCTCCAATGGAATCTGAAGGGGAAAAAAAGGCTTTTTCCCGTATTGAATACATTCTTTTAATTGAATAGTACAATGTTTTGAGGCCAGCGTTAAAAATGTATCAGGGAGATGGGCCTAGGTAACAAGGATGTGCTGTTCTGTGAAAATCTGCCCAAATTTTGACAAGTTACCAATTCTGAAATTTCCAACTTGCTCCTGCTTACATTCTTAGCAACTGAAGGCTAAATTCCCCAGAAGCTGACTGCAGTGATGCATATTCAGATTAGGATAGTTAATTTTAACTAAACATGTAAATTACTCAGTGGGTTGGGGTGTGTTTTTTTTTCTGCTTCATATCAAACCATAGCACAGAAAGGGACTGAAATCCCTTAGTCCATCCTACCGCTGTGCCTGATGTTCCTCCTGACAGGACCTTAAAGACACCAAGCAGTGGATTTGCCATAGACACTGCAGGAAAATTATTCCTGTATTTAGGGGAACACTATCTGTCTTCATCCTGATATTGAAGATGAATCCCTCTAGTTAAACTTGAAACAAATTATTTCTTGTCCTTTGTCATGGATACAGACAGCAGATTACCCTTGTTCTCTTTGCAGTGGACTTTCACCTCCTCTAAGACTCCTGCCCATTTTTCAGCATCAGATTGGTCAGCAGTAGTTTCTTTTTCTTCCAGTTTGCGTTTTTTTCACGTCCCTCCTTTCCAATCAGTCCATCCTGGGGACACTTATCCATCCTGCGCAATCTGTGCCTGTGCAGGTGGTTCAGGATCATGCCCAGCATTATTGACCACAGTTCTATTTGTGGTAAATGATGCCTGCTAGATCTTTTACCACAGAACTGCTCTGAAGACTGTTCTTTGCTGTCCTGCATTTCTGCAGTTCCATGTTCCTCTCTAAATGTGGCTCTTCTTCATCTTGAATTCTACCCATATTTTCCAGATCACATTTGCAATTTATCAAGATCCCTGGATTCTGATCCTGGCTGCTAACATACTTGCAGTCTTTTGCTGCTTGAAATTATCTGCAAATTTAATAACAATTGTCTTTGTGTCATCATTCAGCTCACTAATGAATTTAATGAATACTTCCAGGCTTAGAGCAATCCTCTGTGGAACTTATGCAACTCAGCCTTACATTCTGACAATGTTCGAGTATCTGTTTGAGAAAGGTCTGTTAATACAAATCCACACCAGGTTTTTGGTACAAACATTTACGAGTTCACAATTCATCTTCTGCAAGCTAGCTGTTTCTAATGCTTTCTGCTATATTTTTTTTCTTTGAGCAGGGTGGGAAGCAGCAGGAAATTCTTTTGCTCATATATATTGATGGGACTCAGACTTCTAAGAGGGTTGAGCAGAGGTGAAGCAAATCCTTTATTTCATTAAAATACTTAATTGTGGGAAACATCTTGAGGTGCACTCTTGTTAGCATTCCCAAGAGGTAGTCATGCTTAGGATACTGCCAATCTTTCTTTTTTCCTTCCTTGTAAAAAGGTTCTCAGATTTCAGCTCAGCAGCTAATGGCAATAGCACAGAGGAAAGCATAGATATTGAAATACTCCTCGGTACTCCATTGGTTCACCTCAGTCTGATTAAGCTTCTTGCATTGACAGCAGCTTAGAGAACTTCTGCAAGTGTTTTTTCCTCCTTTGAACCCTATATTGTGCAAAGGAATAGTACCTCCATGACAGTTAAAACATATTTAGAAAAGGCCCACAGATCAGCTCATGTGGCTGTGAGCTATAATCTACCCACACATGCTAAAAAAACAGAGCTCTTTTTGATCAAGTGGTCCTCCTCATCCCTTCAGAACACGAAGGAAATTCTCTCTTTCTATGATGCTCAACTATTAACTTATTTGAATAACCAGAAAAACACAAAACTAATTCCAGTATTTCTCCTTTTCTAACAGGTTAACTCCCTGCACAGCCAATACATGGTCTTTTCAAACTGTGTAGTCGTAAGTAAAGTGCATTTCTGAGCAAATTACTTAGGAGAGCTAGACTAGATGGGAACTCTAAAGTCACCTTGAACTGACAGTCGCATTTCTGTTCTTTATTAGATCTTACACTTGTTTTGCTTGACAGCTCTGATGCTCTCCGTGAAGATGGAACTGAGCTGTCCACATCCTGTCTACATCTGCAGGGCTGAGCTGCAGGCTCCCCCTGTGCCTCCCCCATGGATGTAGTCTGCAGGAAAGCCTGCCTAGCCCTCCAGCCCCTTGGAGCTGCAGCAGAATTTTGGGATACAATGAACCAACAGATATCTGCTACCAAAACACATGCTCCAAAGCCAGCTTCTGGTCACACTCTCCTCACATTTACACCAGCTGGATCTAGTGGCCACGTGGTCATAGGAGAGGTTGATTAGGCTGAGAAATCTAATGGAAAACAATGCCAACAAATAAGGACTTCTTTGCAAAGCATTACCTCTGCATATTTCTTTCTTGCCTTCTAGCCTCCACATATAAGCCTCTGCCCACACATTTCTAGTCATCTATTTTTAGTTCATTTAAATAGTTTTCTGTTTTAACTTACAGCTTTTAATCCTGTGCTCCATGGCAGAACCCATCCTTGACTCTTCCCTGGCAGTCATCTTCATAAAAGCCATTGCACTTGTTTGGTCTTTGCAGGACCAGTTTGTATATTAATCTTCCAGTCAATTTCACAGTAATTTAGATTATCAGAAATTAATTTCCAACAAAGCTAAAAATACTCTGTTCCTTTGCCTTGAAGGACAGTGTTGCCTGCTGGGGATGATGCACAGAAAGAGGTAACAGGAATCCTCCCCTACACTAAGTGACCTTATGAATTGTGCCAGGCCGAAAGTTAGGTCCTCGTTTTTGAAGGAAAGCTATGAAAATGAAAAAGGCAAACACAAAAGCAAAATGCAAGAATAAACAACTACTGCAACATTCTTATACGTGTAAGGCATGATATCTCAGAGGTTACAAGGGCTGGATATGCACCAGCATGCTACTAGAATTTCTTATGCAGGTATTCTAGTTTTAGAAGAAAACTTCAGCAACCGTTTAACAGACTGCCTTCTCGGGGGGTTTCAAATAGCTGGAAATGATCTTTTCTTTTAATAAAGCAGCTGGACACATCTCTGCACTGAACGCATTTTGGTCCAAGACAGAATGAGATTCTCAGGGAAAAATGCTTTCTGGGGTTATAGCAGTCTTGGGAATGACTTGTAACCTTAAGATGCCCATTCACAATCCCACAACTTCATTTACACAGAGAACACTTCCACAGCAGCTGCTGAAAAAATTCCCAGAGACAGCAAAATAAAAAGGAGAGTAAAATCATCTTTTCAGAAGTGTCTCACCATCTGGCTCTTACCATGCATGTAAATACTGCCCTTCTACAAACAAACCCCAGTGTGTATCAGGTTTTACTGTCTCTTCACGTGCTCCTCCTTCAGTACTTCTGCCTTAAATTTGAACAAGTGCTGCAGAACTGGAGAGTCCATGTATGCTACCTATCAGCTGCTTGCCTTTTGCCCAGCCTCACTATTAAGAAGAAAATTGCAACATCTCTTCTGTAAGAAATGTACCTCCCTATGTAAAACTTTGCTTTCACAGGCCTGGAGCATTGCACGTAGGCTGCTGGTCACTGCAATTAACAGTCTCATGAAACCGAACACCATGACTAATGCTGTGTTCCAGCAGAACTCCAGTTTCTCGTTCTCCCTTCATTTGGGAAGCAAAACACAATGCTATTTGCAACAACTATTTTTCCCACCTTTTATTTTTGAAAAACATGTAATTCTGCACTTGACTAATTTGCATATCTCAACTTAAGGGCACTTCTTCTTCATTCCTCTGTTCTCCATTGGCACGATCTGCCTGCTTTCCTCAGGTGTTTCCCTGTTCACTACTCCCTACCCCCAAGTGTCAGATCTGACCCTCAGTATCCTTATAAAACATGTCTTCCATGGCATCGTGGTGATGGGCTGACAATTGAACTAGATGATCTTAGAGATATTTTCCAGCCTTAATGATTCTGAGATTTCTCCTTGCCTATCCAGCACATCAAGACTTCAGCCATACCTCACAAGAGTAACCAGCACAGCCCTTCAATTTAGAACATCACGGATCTCAGTGAATGTGGGAAAATTCAGACAAAAGAGGATCCCTGAATTTGTGATATTTCCTATCTGTAAGCAGAGCTCAGATTTTCAGCCTACACTTTTTTCTCATAATTTCTGTGACTGAGGCACAAATGTCCTCTAAATTAGTTCTTCCACAATGTCAACATGGAACTGTGCACTTCCCTGGAAAAAATAATGGGGATATTGGCACCTTGCTTACAAGAAAGCTGCTAATTCTGCTCGTGTTAGAGGAACAGAGCAGCGCATGTCTCGGGTCTGACACCAGATGCTCTTACGCTCTCCTTTTCTCTACTGCCCAGAACTTAAAATAGTGTTCCCAAACACAGATTTTGATCAAACTAAATCAGAATTATTTTTTCTCAATTCAGAATGTACAATTCATGTAGAAACTATAGCTTGTAAGTATGGAATATATAAATACAATCTGTAAACACAGAAGTCATATCCCTCCCACATACATTTCTACCTTTTGTTTGTGATGTTCAGCTGTATGCAACAGCCCTCACTATTCTTTCTTCAGTCAGTGCCATCATTAGCTCTAGGCTCAGTGAACAAGAAATACTACTAAAGTGCATAAAGGAGATAAAAATGGAGAGTGGGAAGCTCTCATTAAGCATTTATGTTAGCAGAAACAGACTGGCATGGGTACGCACTGGTATGACAAGCATTTGCTAAAAAGGTGAATAGCTCTCACTCTGCATCACTTAACAGGCTGTGTGTGGGGATGGGATCTTACTCACAAGTCTGGCATAGGAGAGACCTGGTCTGCCCCAAGTGGTACAGGTGAATTCACTGAGCCTCTACACAGCAATGTGGACAAATTTGATCACTCAGTCCATGAAGTCTCTGGTGGTCTGACTGCGCAGCTGCAAACAGGGAGGTGACACAGCATGAGCATTTCCAGAATATACACAGATAAATATAAAACTCTTGTCTACTCAGAATATAACTTAAACCCTCACAGTTCATACCCCTTTTCAGGATGTGAGCAAGTCCATACATCATGTCCTCCTACCAACACTTCTCTCCCTTTGCTTTGGACAGAAAAAAATCTAGATTATAATTGGAGATGACATGCCATTATAAATGAGGGCCATAAGGAGGCCCAACCAAAGAAAATCTCAAAAACCACTTTCCTGCAACAAGAACAGAAAAAAGGATAGCAAAGTCCTCACATGATCCTTCTCTCATCCTCTCCTCTGGTAAACCAGAAAATGGGATAGGGAGATGACTCCAAGCCCCACAAATCAGGAAGGATTTTTCTGAACCATGGTGAATGTTACCCCACATACCACAAAGCACAGCTCAGTAAAGGATACCTGAAATTCTGTAGAATGCAAACACTGTCCTTGGGAACATCCATTTTAGCTGAACTCAAAGATATTTATTTGAGATGGAGGTGGGGGTCCTGGTACAACCTCATCTGTCACAGCATTGTTTGCAGTTATTAACAATCCTAAGGAAAATAACTGGGACTGCCTAAAGTGATCTCCAGTCTCAAATGCCACAGACCTCCTGAAGAACCTCTCACTGAAAGAATTTCCATGGTTATGAAAAAATATACTGCTTTTTTTTGTTATTTTCTTTCAGCACACCCATGTTCCTGCATGCAGAAAGCTTTCACAGACCCCAGATAAACTTTACTACTCAGTATTGTGTAAGCCATATGAGGCACTGTAACTTGTCTTCTCTGTAAAATATGCCAGCTTCACCTTCTCCATCTGTTGTGAAATGGAAATCTTGTCATTCTTCAAATTATGTTTTTACCTGTGTTGAGGCCATGCTGTGTTTGCACAGACTCTTTCTGATAGACAGCCAGAACAGAAGGCTGTATCCTGGAGGAAGATGATGTGTATCTTCAGATGCACCTGTATTTGATCTCCCAAGGAGCAGTGACTGTATATTTTCTGCTATCCGTATTCCAAAAACCCTTCAGAATATCACTTTCACTCTGGTTCCTAACTCCAGGCTTCTTAGCATCAGCAAGACTTTTTTCTGTTAGGTGTGGGGAAGAGGCCAGGAGCAACTAAGATGGGGGCACAAGAAAAGGGGGCCTTGAGAGACAGGATTGTCAGTGCCATGTCAGCACCTTGCTGTGCTGCAGCTCCTCCAGTGATGCCACAGCCATGGGACACTGGCCAGAACAGCACTTACCTTACAGAGACTTGCAAATCCCACACATTTCCTGACTTAATGGGGAACGTCAGCAGCTGTGCCTCCCAAATAGCAACATGTGTGTTTCTGAATGGTGTTATGAACTTGTGCCTGACATGGAAACTGAACTGCATCCCAACTACTGCAAAGCAGCATGGGGGTCTTCCCATCTAAAGAGGGGAGTTCAAAAGGAAATACACTGGTGGTCTCTCTGTTAGATGTTTCAGGGATGAGGGGTTGCAATCACTCCCAGAAAAGCTATAGCTAACTATTCCTGAGGCTAATTCCCTGCTTTGTATCTCAATGGGAAAGAAATCTTCATTCCTTGGTATGATTATGTGAGCATTCCGGTTTGTAATGTCACAGAAAGATGTAACATACAATGAAACCCCAATGTTCCATATTGTGTCTGACTTGTGGGTAAAGAAATTTTTAGAACTCTTCTCACTTTGCTTCTATGATGGACAGGAATACTTCCGCAGCACCTCAGTGGCTGGGTGACAACACTATCTGTCTTTTTCCCTCAAGGACCTTCCAGTCACCCAGCCAAAATGGGTAAATAAAAAACCATGAGAAATATAGATCCATTTTCTAACATCCTGTATTGCTTAGAGGGACAGACACAGTTATCTTTCGTTTGGATTTATTCAGAGATTAATTAAACATAACCTCTATTAGACTTTATAATGAGTTATGTCTCTAAGTGTTTCTTCTCACTGTGAGAAGAGCTAAAAAGCTGAAAAAACACACATATGACTGTCCTACTCATCCTATGACAGCGTATCATAACATATAGGATCTCAGAGAGAGCAATAGGACAATCTTTTCCCAAGGTTCAGGTTTCCTGCAGGAGCTTACAGAAGCTGCCTTATCCTGCTCCCATGTCCTGCAGACGTGCTGCATAACTGCCTCTGGTGTCCTTATTCTGGACCCAGCATTGCTTTGACACTTTGCAGAGCTCTGAGTTGTGTTCTCACCTGCAACCACAGCAGAGATGGTCCCCATGGACATAAGAGAGATTGCTATGGCACTTGGCTGGAGCAATTCATGATAGCTTGGTGAAGACACAAACACTGCTGCCTGTCCTGACTGCCCTGCCTTTCCCCAGTATAGGGCTCATTAACCCCAATGGCAAATAAAAAGCACACAAACAAACAGCGGTTAAAACTTGCTTAGTACAAACATATCAGAGAAGAACTCACGGGGATTGGTTTGTTTGATTTTCACTTCACTGTCAGGGAAGGCACAAGACAATTGTCACTGTTGGTAGCTACTGATTTTGATTTGTCCAAAGACATAAAAACCTGCACTCTGGAAGCTGTCTTTGCTCTCAACTACCACCTGTGGTCAAGGCTGCAGCAGGGAAGCCTCAGCTCACACCTCCAGAAAATAGCCCTGGGTAGATGACCATAAAAAAACAAATGGTCCCCTACTAGCTTAACCTCTCTTCTAAATAGAGAGTGTGTCCCCAGTGAATGGGCCAGCACCAGGCCAGACATAACCTGAAAAGAAAACGGGAATTAGGATACGAAGGTCAGGGCAATTCTCAGCCCACGCGTGTGGGAAGGTGAGGAAGAAGGCTCTACATATTCCTCCTAATGTGGTTTTAATAGCCAAAGCCTTTCAGAATATAATTAGTGTTTATATATCCACTCATAAGAGCAAATTAGTCCCTTCCTCAAGAAGACCATTAACTTGATTATTTTTTTTGGCTCTTTGTGAGTTGTAACCAATTAAGAACCCAAGATGTACAGCTGTTAGATTTCACCTAGAAACTTGGAAGTAGCCAACAGGTGAACAGTAATTTAGTAAGGAAACACACACACAAAAAAGGACAAAATAATCAAGAGAGAATAAGAAATTATCTGAATCTTTGCTGAAGTACTTAAAATCACCCAATTAGAAGAAAGGGCAACTTAGTCAACCTCCTTTTTAAGAGGTTTTCACCCCCATTCAGTCTGACTCTATGCATTTGCTTTATTAAATGGAAGAATCCTCATGAATCCCAAGGGCAGATGGATTGTACTTGTAACTGTCCACCACACACTTCAGACTCTATAGATGCCTAAAGCACAGCAACTCTGCCTCTGTGCTTGGATCTGCTGCTATCTCCAGGAATCCAAATTAGTGACAGTAACAATTCAAACACCAGATTACAGAAAGCATAGGAAATAAACCCTATAGCATCAGTCCTGAGTAAGGGATGGAAACATGCAAAGAAGAGTATACATGGGGCTAGTTTGTTTTGCTTCTTAAAACTGAAGTCAGAAAGACATGTTAGAAATGTCATACCTCTGATTACCAAGTATCTTCTTTGCTTTTTTCTGTAATATGCTTTGACGGTTCAGCATTGCTGTCTGCAGTTGTTTCAGTTTGCAGCTGTGGTGAAGGAGTTCTGGATGATTTCAAGTCTTCTGTTCTTGGTAACAACAGAGGTTCATCCACACACTGCAGGACAGGGATGTATAGAGATCAGTTTGTACAATTTTAACTGATTTTTAGGTAAATTTGTGCCATGAACATTACTCTATTTTATTACACATCACACTGCATGTTTCCTTCTGGACTTCATTTGCACAAGTCACTCATAGTAACCACTGGAATGTAAATCATCAATAGAGGAGATGATTGATTAGAGACAAAGCACGTTCACTGCAAAAATCGAGTTGCAAATCTCTGTCCTGGACATCCAAAAAGAATTGTGGCAGGACAAAACATGACTGGTGTACACATAACTGCAATGGGCCGCTTCTGAAAGGTTACTCTAAAAGTGACTTATGGTGCTCCAAAAGCAGTACTCCCAGTGATGGCACGTCCCATTCCAGTGACAGCAGATTTCACTCTCTGCAATACACCAGCTCCCCACACCCAAATTATTTCCTTTCTCTCTCAGCCCTGTGAGAGAGAGCAGAGGAGAGGCCATCTGCCCTGGGAACTGGAAGTGCTCCCAGAGTGTCCCTGCACTGGTCCCTGTGCTCTGCACTAAGCTGGTGCTGCTCTGTCTACGAAGTAGGGGCTGCCCAGAGGTGACACCTTTGGACTCTGTCCTCAGACAAAACTGCCTAAATCTTTACACTGCAGTAAAACTCCAAAGTCTTCTCCCTACAGAAATCAGGCCAGAGAGTGGGAGGTGGGGGCTCAGAGAGAGAAAGAGAGTGGGAGAGAGATTAAACAGCCTCTGGTATTCAAAGCCTGTGGATGACAGTTTCAAAAATATTTCTAGGGATACACTTGGCAGGCACTTGTCTGCAATTTCCTTCTAGAAACATATAAACAGCAGAGGCACACAAACGGCCTCTTACTCAGAGTTATAATTATCCTAATTGTTGTACCCATACAAAGATGGATTAGCAGCTGGCTGGGGCACCTCTTCCAGAGCTACTCCTTCCTCTGCCCCGTGCAAGCACTGCTCCTGCACTCATTCTCACTGAGTAAAGGGCCAGGCTGCATCCCAAGCCTCTAGCACATAGGCAAAGTGGTTTGTGACCCCTACTCCTGAATCCCTGAGGGTGAACACAGGGTACTGAATCCCAACAGATGTAGGGGCTGAGTTCCCAATGGATTTTAAAGAGCTGTGAGTGCCTGCCTACTTCAAGGTCCTCAGAATCCTACAGTCCCAGACCCATGAAGAAATATAAACCAAGCGGCAGTTTCTTCTAGTGCACAGAGACTTTATAGTTAAAACTAAAAAAAATTAATTCAAACTGATCAGGAATGTGAAGCTATAACACCTGAGAGGAAGTTGTGCTGAAACCAGCAGAGGGATACCCACAGCCAAATGGAAAGGGCTGCAAGGAGACCAGCTATGTCCTCCATGACTTCTCTTCTGATCCCAAGGACTTGCCATGCTTTGTGAGCCTTGCCAGCCACCTGTAATGTAGGCAAGTGGCTGTACACATAGAACAAGAAGATGAGTGAAAACAAGAGCCAATCCCAGAACACTCCTTAAAATCCTGCATGTTTCAGCATGGTGGGGATACCCTGTAAGAACTGTGGGTGTGAGTTACTAATGTGAGTACTGATTTACCTTTCTGAATTGACCTAACATACTACTGCTGTGCAAACAAGTATCATATGTTTGTAAACAGACTGAATTCAAATCACAAACGTAGTGTGACGCAAATGACAGTCACACAGGAAGCCCTTAGATATATGTGCAAAAAGTGCCATCGCAATTAAAATGTGAGATACTAACTCAGAAAGTAGACTGATAATAAGTAGTTTATTCACCAAATTAACAAACCTCCTAGCTATAGGTGGATGGTAATTACAGGTATCATGAAATGGAGTCACACTGTGTAACTGCACTCTAATTATATTTGCTGTATTAAAGCGCGACCCTGGTATTACACTGAGAAATGAGATGAAAAGCAGGAGAAAAATCCCAGCTCAGGATCCACGTGGGTGGAAAAACCCGTAGCAGTACGTATTCACAACTGCCTTTCCAGCTTCACAGCTTGCTGCCGAAGAAACGTGGCACACACATCTCTGGAGTAAGAGTGCGATTGCATGTGTTTGTACTGGCATTACACATGCAATGCTCGGCTTAGAATCTGTTCCACTACCAGCAACAGGCAAACTCCATAACAGGAGTGAACTGTTAGCTGCACAAATTCCATATTTTTCCTGCAGTATATTTGATCCTGGTGGGCTTATAGCTGGATGCAAGCACACTGTGCCGGTGCCAGTGCGCCCTTCCTCCTCCCAGTCCCTTTTGCCTAAAGCTAAAAAAACTGTGAGGAAGAGAAGAGACTGTTCTCACTAGCTGTATGGTTGTTGGGATTTCATATATTGCTTTTTCAGTGGCAAAGCTTGCTGATTAGCTCTGCAACCTTTCCAATGCCCAGTCAGCTCAGAAGAGGCATGGGAAACACTCCAGTACTCACTGAGAAAAGGGGTCGGGAGGGAAGAAAGCATGGGAAAGTTACCAGGGTTAAAAAAAAGAAGAGAGAGAGAGGATGGGAGAAGGAAATCTGTGCAGGAGAGCAATAAGTAGGTCACAACAGTACTTACAGATACCCTCTCTGAAAAATACGCACTTCCAGCCACAGGCATGACGCGTTTTGTCTTTTTCTCAAACCTGAAAGAAAGAAAAGCTGTTTGAACTTGTGTAACACTGCCATCCAGTGCTGCGAGTGTGTCCCAGGCTGTAGCCCTACCTCTGTGCCCAGTCCCATCTCACCACAAGACAAAGCCACAGCCCTAGCAGGCCCCAGTTATCAGCATCCCTAGTGCGGTGTCCCATGCTGTAGCCCCCTGCCCATGAGAGGCCTGGCAGGCTCCAGCTGATGGGATCTGGAGTATTTGAACATCCTCAGTCATTGATACACCTGGAGTGCTGCAGATCACATCATCAAACCCACCTGCCAGGCCACTGAATCAGCTGCCCTCACCTCTAATAACCCAATATCTTCCTTTAGAATGAAGGTAATGGGGATAGTTACACTTGATCAAGTTGAAAGATTTTGTACTTACTGTGTGTACTGGCCAGAGAAGGGTAGGTTGTAACCATAATCATTTATATCACAAAAGCACCCAAAGGAATAAGAAAGTAAACCTCTAAAAAGGTGAATTCATCCACATATTTTCATACCTGTTCTCCAGTTCTTTAACATCCCAAGAGGCTCCTTACATGCTAAGTAGCCTGCCAAGTGGTAGCATGCCTTAGGGCTCGAGACCCCTATGGAGGCAGCTGCTCAGTAAATAGGGGAGGTGGAGTCACAGAGCAGTCAGAAGGCTGTTGACTGAGTTCTTTAATGGTCACAACTAAATCTGATGAGAGGCGAATTTTTCTAATACATAGGAAGCAGTCAGAAGGGATAGTGTGAGACTTCTTTCAGTCTTGAGCTGATTGGTTTTCTTTTGAGGCAGGTATAAGCATCTGTGTAAGATTTGGAGACCCTTTTCATTTCAGGACCTCCGATAATAGAAGCAATGTTGATTAACACAACCCCAAATAACTTAGAATCAAAAGCCTCAGCATTTGCAAAAAGCAATCTTTGACTTTGTCTCACTTCATAGCAGAGCCCTTCTTTTTTTGTGGTGCTACTACAGTTCCATGCAGGCCTTTCCCACACCATGCCCTTTTACAGAGAAACAGTTTTTGTCTGGTTCCACTTAACAACCTTCATAGAGATATCTGGAACTTTTTCACCACTAAATGAATTGATAACTTTGCTACTGAATAATTACAAAAATAGCTTCCTTCAATAGAACAGCAGCAGAATGAACTGCAGTGAATCACAGAAATAGATCGGCTGGCTTCTGAACGTGCTTTGGTAGGAAAAGAGCAGCTGAATTTGATAAAATACAGCCACCTTCTCAGCTGAATTGCACAGTCAGGAGAAACTCTGCCTTTTAGATCAGGTGAATTTGAAAGAAAATCTTTGTTGTAACACAATAAGGTCTTCATAGCTGAGGGAATATAAACAAACACCTTTTTATTTTTTCTGCAGCTATGTTTAGTTAATATTGAACGGATGGTTTGGAAATTCATTGTAAGAATTGATAGTGGGGTCTGGGTGTTTCTTCTTGACTTGAAGAGATACATCATTATTAATTAAAGCAGATACTGTAGCTCCTGAAGCCAAGTGGATAGCAAAGAGTATTTTTCATGTCTTCATCCATAAGAATGAATTAAATTCCTGGAATATGTACAGTAATAAACACTGGGTTTTACAAAAATGAAATCCCACTGTCTAACCATTTATCAGCATAGGTACAAAGATAGAATTGTTCCTTTTCCCTAGGAAGCCAAATCCCAAAAGTTTGGGTATTATTTCTAAGCATCAGTTTTTGCCTATTCCATAGAAAAGTACTGAGCTTCAAAATTCTTCCAGGTGAATCTGCAATCAGAATCTATTAGGAAGGGATCTGTGTTCAGTTTTCAGTCCTCCCTCAGCCTCCTGTTCTTTTCTTGATTTAATTTCTATTGTTCTTGCTTGCTCAGATAACCATTTCTTATTTCCAAGAACTAGAAGCCCCTTTTTTGGTGTTCAACAGCAAGGTGCACACACTCCTGGTGGCCTTTTGGTGCCAACCTAACCCTAAACACACGGACTAAACACTCTGTGCTTCACTGACACTTTTAAGATAAGGAAAAATGGCAGAACTGAAAGTTGTTATGAGAATCATGTGCCTTCCAAAGGAAAAATAAATAAATAAATAAATAAATAAATACATTTTTCAAGGAGCACTGACAGCTAGCAATATGCCAGACATTTGTTGTCCCGGAGTTCTTAGATTCCACATTGCAGGCGCATCTGCAGAGCAGCACAGCATCAAGGAACAACCATCTGAGCACAGTGACCCCTGATGCTTTGCAACGGCAAATAAAAGCATCAAGGAACAACTGTAGATCTTTAATTCAAAAATGTATGGTGACACATAACAATGGCATCATGGTAATGATGAGGTGAAAACACTCATCCACAGAGAGCTCACCTTCAAGGATTAAAATGGAGACTATATTCATTTGTATGAAAGAGGGTTGCTGGTCCCTGTTAGTATCAGCCTATTATGGTGCTACTGTCAATGTGGGCAGTGAGACCTGCTGGCTCAGTTTCCATCATTGCTGGCATCCTTACCCCCTGTTGAGAAAAGTGCAGGAGAAAAATCTTATTTTAAGTATGAAGGTGGGCCCTCCTGTTTTTAGGTTCCTAATACCAGCACTTAGATAGGACTACATTAACAGAAGCAGTTCCTCTCAAAAATCTGGTTTGTGAAACAGATCAGCTGGACACCAAATAGCCAGAGAACTCAAAGGCTGTATCATAAAAAAATGAGTCTTCCACATAAGAGTTCTGGTTTGTTTGATTTTTTACCATCCTCCAAAGCTTATTAGTTGCACTATATTCCACAGTCATATCTGCAGGACTCTAGACCTCCATACTCAGCTTTCTATTAACCCTTAAAGACTTCCAGAGCCAGAAATGCTCCCAGTTGTATTGAAAGAGACTGGAGCTGAAGAAAACAGCTAAGTTTCCGTGCAGTGGAATCAATTTGCAGCAGATTTATGTATGTCAGCATGTAATACTTGTCTTATATCCAAACCTAGAGAGACAGAAGGTCATGATGGGAAGTCCCATTCATTGCCATCAGTCAGGTCTCTGAGTTCCAGGGGAGGAATGCAACCCACAGCACATCTTTCAGGCCTTTGGTACATGCATTTCAAAATTAAACAGTTTTCCACTCTTGAACAAGAGCTCTAACAGGCTGAAGAAGAGTGCTGTGGGGAATTTTATGCTTCACTTTACTCAAATAATTAATATCATATAATGCTGGCTCACCATTGTCTCCCATCCTGAGCAGCTACACTGGCTTAATCTACAGAGAGATTGATCCTTTATTCTGAATGCAAATCCTCAGAGTCCCCTTTTCAGCTACTGCCTAACTTTGGAGCTGGCTAAATCCCCACGATGCCCAAGATTCCATCAGTAAAGCTCTCTGGTTGCCTATGCTTCTGCCTCTGGGCCTACCCAAATACACTGACAGTGCTGAATAACTCAATATTTCAGTCCTACAGGGATTCGTAAATAAAGCATTTTTCTTTCAGCAGATACATCTGTCAACTATGATCCTGTAGGAATTTCTATGACCTACAGCTAGCACAGACAAAAGCTGCAGGCGAGGGATGGTGGGATAGTATGAACTGCTACTGCTATAATAAGGGAGAGTCAGGGATAAAGGCAGTCAAAATATCTCAGAAGAGCTGGTTGTGGTGTGTTTGTGCCACTTCTGATCTGCTGACAGTCCAAATTTCTCATCTAAATCTTGCAGGAATAAGATTTCACTGACCAAGTGAATATTACAGATACAGGCAGGACCTGACGAGAACAATGCCTTGGAAAAGCAGCTTGAATTACAAAAGGTGTCTCATCATTCAAAAATCAAGCATGTTCCTCCTGCTCCTTTCCTAGCTTTTGCTGCTGACCACCTTAGGGAGTTTTTATTTCTGCACGCAGCTTTTGTACCTCTCATTGGGTTCCATTTACCCAAGCTGTTCATTTCACTGGGCAGCAGAGCATCTAACAACTGAACTACCAAAATTAAGTTCTCTGCACAACATACCAGGTGAGTTTCACTTGGGAATCCTATTTCTTCTCCCCTTCAGTTGGTGAGAAGCCTGCAAAGCAGCAAATTAGCTCTGAATTTAATAAATGCACGTAGGTACATTATTAATAGGAGTAATTGCATGATCTATCATATTAGGCAGCTTACTTATGTGAAATACCCATGGCAGCTCCAGGAAGACAGACCAGCAAAGAGAGCACGAGGAACAATGAGGCTGCCATGATCTTACCTCATCTCCTCTGGTAGTTAGGGAGATGTGATTTTGGAGAACTTCTGGGAGAAGCACCAGCCTTCTAACAGAGATGGTTTGTTTGGTGGCTGAACCATAGAGCTAAAAGCACATGGGGAAGTCACAACAAGCCTGAAAGCAGTAAGCAAATCACACACTGCAGCTGCATGGTGTGTTGCACTGAAAACTGTAAATGACCTGACAGGAGATGTTTAATGGAAGAAGGTCTACTGCCTGCTTTTCCATAATTTTTCATGTTGCACTGACATTTGTCTTTGCAAATAGAGTTCAGAATAAGTGCATAATATGACCTCCATCCTCAGCAAGCGGAAAATTCTGCATAGGTATTTGCTTAAATTCTGTTTTCCATAGGTTTGAGCAAATGCACAAATTACATGACAAAGATTATTCAAAGCATCTGCATATGGAGTTCAAGCAGCGACACAACCCAGGAACAAAAAAGATCAAAGTGTCACTCAGCACATGCACATTAACTGTGAAAAAAACCACATCACATTCAAGTGAAATGGTATGTCAATGGAAATGCATGCTCCTGTCACTTTTTCCTTCTACTTACACAGTAAAGGCAATTCAGCCATGGGTTGGTTATCTGCATCATTAACATAACCATCTCTGACCAAGATGACGAAATTAACAGAAGAGATTTTTGAAGAGTACAAAACCTGTTCTTCATTCACCTAAAATACATCTCTACAGTCATATCCATGGAATGAGATAACACCATTTGACTAAATAAACACATAATCTAAACACTTGCATGAAGATACTGGAATTCCACTCATTAAAAAAACACACATATATTGATTATATCACAAAAAACAACAATATTCCCTGATTATTTCCATGTATTCAGAAAACACGACAGTTAACATGGCATGGAGTCTCATTGTTGCAAGCTTTGGAAGAGTGCTCTGCGCAGAGGTGGCAGTTACCAGGTTGCAACTGTTACCCTGGGTAAGGTTTGACAAATCCTTTGCATGCAGAGCATTCTGTAAGGGAGTTCCATTGCAACAAAATAATTTCTAAGAGTCTGAAATTATTTTTTCCCCCTCACATAAGGCCACCAGCTTTATTCCAGTGCATTTATGCTGGAGATTTGTCAAGATTCCTTCAGAACATGTTTTAAGACATCAAGATTGTTATAAAACTGAACTCCAGTATCTTGTCTTCAGTACCTAGATAGTGGTACCAGGCCCCAGGGAGAACGAGTTCGCTTTTCAGTCCAGTAACCTAAACTTTTCCTATTAGCCCTACATAGCTAAGAACTTTGAAACCTACAATTTAACTATACTTCAGATGAAGAAAGACTATCAGCTGTGTAGGATTACATCTAACACACCACGCTACCAAACTGAGTCAAACCTGAATACATTCCATTCCATATTCTCTGGGGAATGAAAAAGAGAAACAAATTCAGAGTTAAGAAATTACATTTGCAGATAATGGTGATTCCTTCAACAAAAAGAGTAGAAAAACAGCACCTCTGGATCTGGTCAGAGAGGGAAAACACTCGAATATTCCTCTGAGAGGTGGATGAGAAGGCAGGACATAAATAGATGTTAAAGATGAGTGGTTTTATAGGTCAGCACACAGGTCATTTCTATCTAAAAAAACAGACAAGTTTGTGGTTTAACACATACAGAGCTGTACACAGGCACTGCTGAATAATATGCTGAAAAATATTTTCAGTTGTGGCAAAAGAAAACAAACAAAAAAACCAAGTTACTCCCAGCACAGCCCAAGAACTTGCATATATTGCCTCCAATACTCAAAGTGGAGCTAAAAAACCAGCAACCACCAAGCACTCTTCTCCCAGCACATGCCCACGTAGCGCACCTTTCCCTCCACACTCCCTAAAGGCAGGCCCTTGTCTCCACCAATGGAGCTCCTCCTTGGTCTGGGGAGAGCCATATGGCACCCCAGGGCATGCTCCAGACCTTTGAGCAGAAAGCACTGTGGTCTGCTCCAGCCACAGCAACTTAATAAGAAGTTCTCAAAAAGTCTTTTTGGGAAAAGGCTGTAGTTATGTTTCACTCAAGAAAAGATTCTTCTGCCTCTGGCAGCTCACATTTCTTGCAGATGTAATTTCAGTATCACATAGCCTTTTATTTTAGCTCCTTGTTAACTATTTTTAGAGTTTATGCAGTACTCGCCCACTGTAACTGAGTTTACCCCAGACACAGGCTTGTCTGCAGGCAGAATATATCCGCCAGTTGTACAAAGGGCTCAGGCAAGACGAGAAGCTGCGCAGCTCTGCAGCACAGGCATCAATGGAAGGTGGTGGCTTGCAGGACAAAGCTGCTGCCTCTCAGAACTACAGACAGCACAGGATCGTGGTGACTGATCTCAGTTTGGCATTTCTCCCCATGCATTAAGCAGAGACTAAAAATCCTTACACAACTCAAGATGTTAATCACAGTGCAAAGACCACCAAGGTCATCAGCTGTTACTACTAGCGCTGCCACATCTCCCACTAAGTCGTGTCCCGAAGCACCACATCTACTTATCTTTTATATACCTCCGAAGATGGTGATTCAACTGCTTCCTTGGGCAGCCTGTTCCAATATTTCACAGCTCTTTCAGTGGAGATATTTTTCCTAATTATGGAAGGAATGTTCAGCAGAGTTAACTGAACAATTGAAGTCACTACCTGACAGTGTTTGACAATTGTAAGAAAAATATTCTCCTTCTTTAGAAGGTCCCAGGTTACAGAGAACAAATAAATAAATAAATAATCATACTTTCCTCCTGCTTCCTTCTCCTCACATCTGCTCCCTGCTGCAAAGACTTGTTTTTCTTCTGATAAAAACAGCAGGTATTTCACCAACAATTTCCATGTCTTTTTAACCAGAACACATTAATCCTGACCAATGAAAACTAGGATTAAATAAATAAATAAATAAATAAAATCTTTATTTCCTTAACCCTCATTCAAATATCAGTGCGATACCAACAGGTTTGTTAGCCAGCAAAGCTTGTGGCTTTTCCATCAGCACAAGGAATAAACACAGCCAAGACTTACTGACCCATGAGAAGTTCAAGCTGAAAGAGTGTGGAACTTCTGCTACTGTTGCTGACAACAGCCCTTGGAGAAGGCAAATATACATATGCATAAGCATATATGTATGTAGAGACTCATCTACATGTGTGTATGCATACAAAGAGTAAAAGAAGATGTGTAAGTTGGGTTTATAAAGTGATGACTTTCTCCTTCAGAGAAATATCTGAAGAGTAAAACAACGATGGGTAGGATTAACATGATGGCTGTCTTTGCACTACAAGAAACCACAGTAGTTTTGGTCCTAGAAAGAATTTTTACATGCAGTCTCAGGAAAGGACATCAGGGAGCTGTTGTCACCAGGGTAGAAAGGAATTCTTTCAGCTTTTGTTCACCTAAAATTTTAAATGCAGAATAATGATGGATATTCACATTACTTTCCCTCACTCAGCTCAGCACTAATCCATGCATCCCCAGTGCATTATCTCCGTGTAAGCTAACAAACATGAAAAGTATACAAATACAAGGCAGAGAAGAACTTACGCCTGTGAATCAGTGGACTATCACAGGAAACTGATGATTGCAGTTATGACATCGGATGCCTCAGCAGATTCAGAAGGTAGGAACATCAGAAGATAAGGGAATTGCTAATGATTGAGTCTTGACATTTTTATCCTTTATGGCATTAGCACATTAAAGTGCACAATTGTGGGTAACATCAGAAAGCAAGATTGGCCGCCACCAGCATGGAGACTACCAAGGACTGAGTCAGAGGAATAAGAATGAAGACTATAGCAAGACAAGAAGCAATATAAACTTTTACAGTTACTTTAAGTAGTCCTTGATCTATGAAAATAGTTTTCATCTCTTGTCAAATGTACACAAAGCCATCTCTGGAGTCAGCATTTCTCATAATGCTTACTTGCAGATAGAAAAGTAACATGGATGGCGTCTCATTCTAACTGGAACAAGTCATTTTTCAGGTGGTAAGTCATTAACTGCATCTTTTTACCTTGCTTTCTGCTCAGGACCTAAACCATGGTGACATCTGACTTCAAACACAGACCAGGTTGCTAAGAAACTCATCACCTCAAGGGTTTGGAGCTTTGTTTTGAGTTTTGTCCTTCACCATACTGACAGCAGAAGACAATTGCATCAGAAAGCCTGCTTGAGAACTTGTTTCCTGGAACTTTCTATTAACAAAAACCATTAAGCTTGTTAGAGGATCGTAAATTGACAGTACACATGGAAGGGATCCAGGTAGGTTACGTAATACATCTTCCTGTCCCACAAAAGATCAACTATATTCAAGATACTTCTCAACAATTTTAATCCATATTCTTGAAGTGTTTCAGTGTGCCACAAGCTCCCACAACAACATGCAAGGCATAAAACCAAGGCAGATGACACTTGCTACCACTGTGACTTGCCATAGAAGAAAAACCGATGCGTCTTGCATTATTTATTCTTAACAATTTCTTCTTAGCTACATCTCACTTCTTTGCCTTGGGCTTGATGCTTTACAAGCCATTTGGTTGTCTGAAGAGTTTGCAGTATGGCTAGGAAATAAACCTTGCTACTGCAGGAAAAGAAATCAGATCTGGATATATAGTAGTGGAAAAAGCAGGAAAATGTTGTCAAGGGTCCCAAGGAACACATATGTTGGAGAATTTTCTGTGAGGGAAGAAGGAAAAAGAATGACTACACTAAGGGAAAGTACTACTGAATAAAAAGATTTTGGTGATATGATACAGCGGTTGCCCAGATGCATGTGGCAAAGGTGAAAAAGATGTAAGTATTTTCCCAACCTGTATGAGACATTCAGAGCTCTGCACATGACAGGGATGCTACTTCCAGTTCTTAAAGCCCACACTGTCGACTCTTAGGAGTCAGCTGCCACTGACACTCATCATGCAATGGCAGCAGAAACATCCATGCTCCCAGGAAAGGGGCCTTCCTTCAAACTGAGTCTTCTGTGAGTGACAAAAGACAACCAAACAGCTGACATCTTTAAAAAATGGCTAGGAAAAACTGCGATATCTGGCAAAAAAGAATGAAAATGAAGGCTCTAGAAACATGTGAAGGACAGAACCTGCAACAGATTGCTATAAATAAGAACTGATCATCATAGAAATTAATATTTACTTCCATTTCTTGCTGAATCTAATGAAGTGCTCTGTGCTGCTGGAGGTGTACTGGAAGCCTGTTGTTTAGTCTTGATTAGTTTTAGAAGAAGCAAGTCTTCTTGTGTAATTCCCTGCTTAAACCACACAGCAGCTCCCTGTTGGAAGCTTAGGCCCAGCTTGCCATAACCTGTCTGAAGGGAGCTGCAATTGAAGGAAAAGTCACTTAAGACAGAATCTGCTGCTACAGACCATGTCACACACATCAACAGACCTGAGGAAATAGATCGTCACCAGCAGAAGAACCTGAGCGTCTCCATTTATTACCTCCTGCAGGAGCAGTAGAAGGCTGCTGGCAGCAGCACAGCAGGTACACCCGCGCTCCTCAGCTGCTAGGGAAGCAGACAGAGTTGTTTTTAAATTCCATACTGAAGAAAAAGGAAACACTGAGTGTACCTGCCATAAATGTGATGTCAACACTCATGAATCTCAGTGTTACCCATGGTCACACATGTATTTCTTCTAATTTGTTGCTGAAATCTGTAGGCTGAAGCAGCCTCTTCTTGAATGCAAACTTCTCTCTCCACGTAATCCAATTAAAGCAAGTGAAACCAATCCTAGAAAGCTGGGCATCACAACAAATTAATGCAGCAAGACAGCAAAGGCATTGGCAGGCTTGTCTGTCCACCCAGACTGCAACCTCTTGTTTTGCCAGAAAATGTCTGCTAACTATTCACCACCAGATGTACCTTTGAGACACAGGCACGCACAGAGCTCCTGAAAGTGTTAGAAACTGCTGGGGTCCTCTCTGAAATTAACTGCAGATATAAGGAGCCACTGCCTGAGAGTGAGGCAGTACAAGATGAACTAGTAAGCAAGCCTCACATCAGAGTTCCCTGGGTACTGCGACACCAGACAGTGGCAGATGTCCCACCCTATGGAACAGAGATGAAATCTGGAGAAAGACCTTGGTTTCGATTCTGAAATTCCCCAGCCTGCCCAAAGAGGTAGGTGCAACACCAGTCCTGTACTGCAGCCACATCCTGAGCAGTGTGAGGAGACTATCCAGCTATGAGCCTCAGAGCAGCCCCCTGACATTGGTGATCCTCAGACCCCTGCCAAACCCATTCCTGGTGGTTGAGACCTGCCACTGCTACTGCCAGTGCAGAGAAGAGAGTGAGGCTTGCTCTCAGTTTGCTGGGAAAAGACAATCTGACTTTGGGACCTCAGGGTTAAGCAGCATACAGACAAAAGAAAGATTCAACCATCCTTTTCTCATTCAGGGAATATCTGTGAGCTCTCCTAGTCCGTGACTTAGAGATCGCTTATTCTGCATTGTTCTTTTATTAATCATTAGTGTCCTAATTAATTCACTGCCTTCTTTTTCTTGTTTTGTCTCTGCATTTTCCTAGCGGTGGCAAATGGGATAGAGAATGGATTTTAATTCCCCATCCAAGGTCTGGCAGGAGACAGCTTCTCTGTTCTAACCTATCCCTAGCGAACTGTCTACCTCCCAGTTGTGTTGCTACCACTGGCATATCAAACCCCCTCGATTTTTAGGGCCAGATTTTCTTCACAGGTCTGTCTGTGTCATCTTCTCACCAGCTGACAGTTGCAAAGACAGGTGAGAACAGTTAAGACAGGGGAAGTGCCCTATTTTCCCCTCGACCCTTCCAGCACCCAGAGCATTCTGTGGCTGTTACCAACACAAGGGACAAACGCTGATCTGTAACTATTTGATGTAGGATCTCTGGTATTCTCCCCTCCACCACCTCCTTCAAAAACATCTTTGCAATATTGCTGTGCGGTTTTGAAAACAAATTCTGAATGATTTTAAATTTAAAATGTAATAAATATAGTAAGCTGAAGTACTAACTGAAGACCAAAGACTAAGGCCATTTAGGATCACAGCAAAATCAACAACACTCATTCAAGAAGTAAGCTAGAGCAAAAAGGAAGGGAACGATTACACAAAGCAGAGTAGAATAAAGCAGAGATTGGAAAGAGGAATTCCACTGCAAAGTTTAAGATCTCTGCAGGGCACAGTTTGTGTTGTTTTCTAGGCTCCATGCTCAGAGGGCTTCACGTGCTGTTTTGCTCTGTCTATAAGGAGCAGCTGCTGACTCCCTGCAGTCAACAGTTCTAACTATTCTGGGGCTTGGTGCTAACAGACTTTGTGAAGGAGCAACAAGGAAGGGAGCAAGAATAAAGGCTATCACCTCCTAAATCTACTGTGATCCACACATACATTGTAGTGGGAGTTTTTGCAGTAACAACACAAATACCAACAGAAGTGCTGTAAATCCTAACAAGTGTCCTCTAACCCAGTTCTCCACTCCACCTCCTCCTTACCCAGGCAGTATTTAGCAATAATGTGGTAATGGCAAGTCACAGAGTATCTGCACTGAGACTCTTCCATCAATAATAGAAGTTTCAACACCTACTGATATAATGCAGCTCCAGAGGAGATCATCCTCCTCTTCCTACAGGGAGCTTCACTGAAGCAGTAAAGTCCAGGGAATCATGGTGTGGACAATCAAGCTGACATTTAATAAAACCAGGAGTGCCAACATCGCTCAGGTGAGCTCAGTGCTGACAGGAAACATCCTAGCAGTAAGATTCACCATGCTCATGGAGTGCAGTGAACAGCAGGTAGGTCCAACTGCCTTCTGGTAGCTTCAATAATGTCAGGCTACATGACAATATGCAAGAAAAAGCTTTAAGATTCTGTTCATAAGCAGTAACAACACAAGCTGTAAAAGGAATAGCAGTAGTGTAGATCAGGGTAACTCCTTGCTTACTGCAGCCACAGCAAAATGTTTGTTACCAAGAAAACACAAAGAAATTATTTAATTTCACCATAGCATAGTCCTAGGGCAATGACTGCAGTAGCACACAAAGTCAGCTTGAGTTACAACAATCAAAGAATAGACAGTCTCTCAGAACTTACATGCTGTTGTCTCTGTATTTTTAGGAAACATCCTTTCCCATTCACTTACTTAACCTCACAGGAAAAGACCTTTCACATCACTATTATAGAAAGTAGACAGACCCATATAACTGGAAAGGCACTACAACAGAGGTGCAATGACAGATGGTCCAGCACAATAGAAAGGTACCACAGAGGAATAAGACTGCTCACCCATATCAGAAGATCCTACATTCACTAGCTTCCCTGGTGCCAGTCAGCCCTTAAATGAGGTCTAAGAGAGGTGCAGCCAGGCTCCAGCCCTTCCAGTCACACAGCTGAATCACCTTCACCTGTGCTCCCAGGGCTGACCGGGTTCTTTCCCCAGGTGCTCCATCATTGGTTCAGGCCATGACTGAACAGTTACCATACACTTTTAAAATAAGAGACTGTCTGCCTTTTCTGCTAAGTACCAAGAAGGACAGTGAATAACAAGTGCATACCTCTGAACTTGTTTAAATTCAGAGCAGAGCATCTCAATCCTAGCAAGGGGATGTGGTCAAAAGGTTGCAATGCCTGAGCACTAATCCTGACCCCATCCCCTCCTTTCCTGGGGAACATGCAAAGGTGGAACAGTTCAGTCCTTTAGTCAGCAGTGAGCAAAATGCTCTGAAGTTGCTTGCCCTGGTTCAGCCCTGCCTTAGCCTCAGGCTCTGGAAAGTGCTGTAGTTCTCTCCTCCAGTTCAGGGATGAAAACTCTGCCAGGGTTTTTTTGGAAGTCTGTGTGGTTTCTGCAGTGGTTGGATCTTGACATAAATAGGTCTGCATTTATTGTCAGCCCTGTGATGCTTTCAGCCCTCTCCTTGAACATAAGGCTTTTATTGCCTTTCCAAAGTGGTGACCTGCTAAGCAAGTAAATTGCTGGGAAGGCTTCCATAATGGCTTCTATTCCCAGAAAAATCCCTCTAGTAAGGAAAATGTAACAGAAACTTTCTAGCAACTTAGTTGCAGTAACTGCAGACAGCTGAGGGCGCTGTAATTGTGCGGTGCCTTGTCCCTCAGCCCCTGGCAGCCTTGTGGCTCAGGCAGGATTTGGGGAGTGTAGGCTGACAGGGCAGCACCTCTCCCAGTCTGCAGCACAGCTGGCAACAACAGAGACCGAGGCAAGGTGGAAATTCCATACCTATAAAGTGCTAATGGAAACACAGGTTGCTTTTGCAAAGAAAGTTTGGGATGTTGGAGAGTTACATCAACATCCTTAAGACTCACATAATGTGTACACTGCAGCAGAGGCACTTACAAAGTATTACAAAGTATTACAAAGTACTTATTACAAAGTAATTTGCTGAGTTTTCCTTTTGTTGTTATATTTTCCCCTTTTAACAGCTTTTCTTTATTGGAATATTTTCATACTAATGTTGGTTGTTATAAGACACCCTTCTCATGCAGAAAACTGTTAACGCAACCAAATATGCAAGGCAAGAAGGTTACAGTGCTGCTAAGTTAAGCAGTTTAAAACAGTGAATGAAATCAGTGCCACCACAGTGCCTGTGCTCACTGGGCAGCTGGGGTAGTGTTAGCTGGGCAGAGAGCTGCCATGGGCTCTGCTCATGGAGACAATCCCTTCCCAACCTGCCTAATGGTGAGACCTGAATCAGGAATACTGGAAAGAAAAAAAAAAAAGAAGGGAAAAAAAACAGCCACGAAACACTAAATGGATTGTGTCATCTGAGTGAGCCTAATTAGCTAATAAAGGTCAGCCTCATTAGAAGCTCTTCAGGGAAGGAGCGGCTGAAAGAAATTCAACAGCAAAAGTCCATTAACAAGCTGTCCTCCCTCACCTGTGTCAGGAGCACTTGGTGAGAAGCCAAATGTCTTAAACAAGCAATGAAGAAAGGTGTTGACACACAGGTGTTCTGCAACAATGAGAATGTGCTTATCCATCAGAAGATCATTCAGTGACATGTGGGAGCTCTGCTTTCTCCCTGCACGGGCAGTGTTGGATGTCATGGGTCCATAAAGCGAGCCTGCCTCTGAGCTATGTCCCCTCTGATCACCAGCCCTCAGAACGCCACCTCCCTCCCTGCAGCAGGCAGCTAGGCCCTCTGCTGCCTCTTATTCCATCACCTTCCATACCAGCACACTGCCTCCCTCAACTAGGAGTTACTAAAAGCTGTTGTCTATGCATGCTTCTGCCATCCTACTGCTGGGTAACTCTGTTCACATGTTCATTCACTCCCACATAGACTGCTTATGATTGACACCTTTCCTTTATTTCCCTGCACAGGAAAACTAACTACAGAACTCATAATATGCCACAATACAGAACCCCAGGGCCTTTCACTTGCACTGAGGACAGAGGTAAAATAGAACAGCTTTCTCCCATAAGGCTGTTATCCCTCCTGCAACCAGATCTGCTTCAGCGGAAAGGTGTGGGAGGGGACTGCTCCAAGAGGTTTAGATATAACAGAGGTGCATCTCTACCCAAAGTAAGGGAAATACCATTTCTTTAATTTCCTAACTGCTGATCCTGCAGTGCTCAATGGGCCCCAGGGATGCTGGGATGTGCTGTTTCTCTACAGGACACTTTCCCTGTGGGCTAGTGGTGGCTGCAGCACCATTCCCTCCTCTTGGGCTCTTTTCCAGGGGAGAAAAGAGACTGGGAAAACCTGCAGTCAACCTTCAGATGCTGTTGCCTGTGACAGGAGGCATGTGGGGGGTGTTTTCCTTTCCCTGCTGTGGAAGGAAGAAGTATATTTTAAAGCTGTTTGTTCTTGACTGGCTGAAGAGCCCTGCACTGCCCCAGTGCCACAGCATGGGAGCAACTGCCGCCTGGGGTCTTACAAAGGTCACTCTCAGGAAGACTTGGGGCCTCCTGTTTGCTAACTTGATTTCAGAGACAGAGTGGAAGGGCTCCAAGGCCCTGAAAGAGCCCCTTCATTCCTAGCTGCCCTTGGAGGTTGATGTTCCCACCTCGATTTTACACGGAGACTTTTGCCGGCTGGCAGCCGGAGCAGCAATGAGCGGGGAGCGGCTCCCCCCAGCGGGCATCAGCAGCAGAAAGGCACCGAAAAGCGCAGGAGAGCCGGTGGGCTGTGAGAGCCACAGCGGGCAACGATAGTGCGTAACCTCAGTGTGGTGATTTTGGGCAGGTGCCTGCAACACTGCCCTGGTTCCTGTGATACATCAGTGTGCCGTTACTGCTATTATTTGATAGTGTTACTCTGCAAAAACTGTAAGAGCATTGGGGAAGCTCACTTGGGTTGTGTAGGCTGCTGCACTAACTTAGAATTGCTGCCTTCCATCCAAAGCACGCAGCAGGAGCTTCAGGACAGCACCTAGCACAGCACAACTGTGCCTCGTGGCTGCTCACAGGTGGAGGTGGGAGCCCTCCATGTCTTCCTTTACTTAGTCCTGAGTGTATGGGGGCCTTGGCAAGCACCGCTGGTCCCACTGTCACTGCAGCCACCTCCTCCATCTCCCTTGTGCTGAGGAAATGCTGGAAGTGTAAAGCTTCCCAACTGCAATCAAGCAGACAGTTGCTCTCTATGTAATAACCTTGCCCAGTGCTGGCTGCGCACTGACTATGAATTACATGTGAGGCTAACAGCCCTTGTAGCCCAGCTTCAGATGCTGAGAGCTCTGTGGGGAAGAGAAGTGGGAGGCATTGGCTCAGCAATCCACCTGCTAGTTTTTGCTCACCCACCTTCATTCTAAAGGTAGGGATGGAGTCTGCTTTTGTTGGAATCATAGAATCGTTTGAGTTGGAAGGGATCCATAAAGGCCATCTAGTCCAATTCCCCTGCAATGAACAGGGACACCTACACTGAGATCAAGGTGCTACTCCAGGCTGACCTTGAGTGCCTGCAGGGATAGAGTACCCATTACCTCTCTAGGCAAATCCCTAAGATAAGCCAATCCGCATTTGGTTCTAATAGAAATGAGAGAGCTGCACATAAAGTGGAGAAGGGTAAGCGCCCAGCAGCAGCAGATGCAGCATTGTCTCTGATGCTTACTGCTTGTTGCTGGGATGACTAGAGCATGTTACACACAGTCCTGTGACCAAATCCCACATCTTGGCTTTACTTGCCCTGGGAGGATTGTGGTGATGGACTATTTCTCAACCAAAGCTACAAAAGCATATTTTTTTTCCGCACATATCAGGCAGCTTGTGCTTTTTCAGGTTCCCCAGCTGCACACAGCTGAGTACTTCAGTTCTAAAGTCTGCTGTAGGAAACGAGCAGAAAGGAGTTGCTAATGATGGAGAACGACATATCCAGGAGGAAGAGCAGGCTGCTTCTCAGAACGTAGGCTGGGGAGCAAGCCTACAGAGGATGCACCTCCTCTCCATGCCCTGTCTCATTAGCCAGTGTGTCCATGGGTCTGCCAACTCTGCTCCCACTGTCAGAGCCCCACACTGCTCTGTGCAGGTCCCTCCTTGCTTCTGCCGAGCTGCCCACTGACTGAGGAGAGAACGTCCTGATGGCAGCAAGAGCTTTGTTTTGTAAATCCTACAAGCACACCAAGCCTCATACACCAACAATATGCATTTCACTTCAGGAACATTCCTGTGCTGTCTTCATGCCTGCATAGCTTCACGAAAAGCATCACAAATCAGTAGGCAGATTTCTTTCAGCTGATGAACACAGGCAGCAGCAGTTTTACAAATGGTACTTAGAGGTTAACCTGACCCCAGTGCCATCCTACACCCATCCAAACAACTGAAAGCTCCATCCCAGGAAACCACAGGGCACACTGGGGCCCATTCTGCATCAGCTGCAGCTTTAAGTTTAGCAGCCACATCCATTAGCCCGCAACAGTGGATGTAACAAGCAAGAGCTGTGGAACTCTTATCACTTGACAGCCGATGCCACCTGCTGAGAGGGAGCTCCCCTGTCTGCAGCCTTGATTCAGCACAGCGGGAGCAAAATGGACTTTGACAAGCAAACTATGCAGCTAAAACACTTTACAACCATAAAAAAAAAGGTGGGAGGGGAAGCAGAAGGAATAAGCAGATCAGCCACTTATGAGGGTTGCTCTGAAAGTAATGTCTCCTATTTAAGATGCTGGCCCACGACGTTGGAGGTGGATATTGTTGGTATGGCAGAATAGGTTGGTCCGTCTCACCAATATTCCTTTACATGTTGTTGCCATGAGACAGATGGCAGCAGAGGGGCAGTCTGACAGAATGGCATCTGACTGACATAGAAGTGAAGATGAAACAAAAGGGTGTCATCACTGAATTCCTCCATCAGGAAAAATAGCACCCAATGACGCTCACTGCTGCCCTGTGTCTGGAAAGGTGTGAAGGCAGAGGAGAGCATGGCACACACACCATTACTGGCAAAGTCCTGCCTGGCTACCAGCACACCCTGTACTTCCCATGGCAGCTGTATCCCACCAATTGGTGCTTACAGCAACACCCAGCTGCCCCTCAGAGCTGCAGCTCCAAAACCAAAGCAGCCTGCCCTTAAGATGTTTCTTTAAAGAAACATCTTGCAACGTTTATACACGGCGGAGTATTGATTTGAAAAAGTGAATGGAAACAGAGCAGGTCTCAAAACTGTTCCCGGGGAAAGAAGAGCCCATTCTTCTCACCGGGAGCCCGAGGCGTGAAGCGCGTTGCGCAAAATCAGCCTGAAACAATCGGAAATAACGGGAAAAATTCCCTTCGGTCCCTCTGCAACGAGCCGCCAGAGGGAGCCCGGACCGCGCCGCTGGAGGAGCGGCTCAGAGCGTGGGGGGCGGCACTGCGGGTCCCGGTCCCCGCAGCCTGCACGGGAGCACGCAGCCCGAGGCTGAGCGGAGGCGGCACGGAGCCCAGCTGAGCGGCACCGACGCGGTAGGGTCCGGCTGCGGCCGCTGCCTCACCGCGTGCTCCTGCTCGCCCCTCTCCGAGCTACAGCCACTCCCAGCTCGTCCCCTTCAGCCTCAGGGGACTTCTGCGCTACCGTGGGATTCCGGTCCCTTTGGAGCAGGGAAGGGTTGCGGTCCAGGTTCCGCCTGCAGCCCTTGCGGATGTGCAGCAGTGCCATCTGGAGGTGAGGCCTGGCTACGGCATGGATGCATCTGCGGTTGGAGGGGGCCTCCAGCATCAATCAGTCCCACACCGTGCCGTGGGCAGCACTGAGCCCACCAGCTCAGCTGCCCAAGGGCCCCGTCCCCACTGCCCCTGAGCACCTCCAGCGATGGGGCACCCACAGCTCTCTGGGATGCTGTGCCAGGGTCTCACCACCTTCTGAGTAAAGAATTTCTTCCTAACATCTAACCTATGTCTCCCCTCTTGGTTTAATGCCATTCCCAGCCCTCCTGGTCGTAGAGAGGCACCTGTGGGTAAATTGCTTCATATTTCCTGTAATTTTGCACTGTCTAGAATCTCAGGTGTTTCGTATGCAGGACAAACAGAACAAGGTCGAGATCAACATGTTAGATACTGGCTCTAGAATTTGGGCCCATCCAACTACAAACAGCTTTTTTGATGCAGCCACTTCTGAGTGATGTTTACAGGGCTACAAGCAGAGCAGGAAGCCCTGCAGAACTTCATCTATCTGAACCATCTTTTGGAGCTGACAGCAGAAGTAGCCAGTTTTAGAGCACAATTCCCTTTTAAAACTGTCTCACAGCTGTGAGAGAGTCACCTGATTTTTTTTTTCCAACTATGGAAATTATAGAGAGAGAAACCTGGACTGATTTCTGGTGGTCCGGTGGTGTTGGGCTAGAAGAAGACCTAACTGAGCTGCCACAGGAACAGAGAGCACATGGCACCCTGTGTGCCGGTCTGGAGTACTTGCTGCCACCTCTCCAATACAGGATAAGCACATACAGGAAAGCATCACATAGCAACATCTCTAGCACCTCCCAAATCTTACATATGCAGAAATGGCTGGGGAAATGTCAAGCATTTCTCTCTTCATCCTCCCAGTGCAGAAAAACATGCTGAAGATGAGGTGGGGATTGTCACGGTTCCTACCCGCCTCCCCCTCAATCTCTCTGGAAGCTGTATTCTCAGCCATGCCTGAGCCTCCCACTGCCCCCTGCATCAGGCTACCTTCCGACTGCTGCAATCTGCTCTGCTTCTCCCATCTCCTGTCTGCCACTGAATGCACACAGCATCGTCATCTGACAGCAGCGTGAGCTGCCAAAATCCTATCCAGCACAAGCCAGCACATCCTCAGTTCAGGGCAGATCTTTGTGTTAGCTTCGGGATCAGAAACCTCCCTACTGCTGAAAGTTTCCTTCATCTCAAGACACTCTCACCCCACTGGAGCAGCTCCCAGCCATGAGCAGACCCTCCCCAGAACCAGAGCATTGAGTGAAGGAGTTCTGCAGAAGGAGCCTCGTGGCACCTTCCAAAGCCGCTCAGATCAGGCAGCTTCCAAAGGCTCTGAGTACCTCCAAAGAAGTTGCAGCACTGACGGGAGAAGTGATGAGACCCAAATTATTATCTGAGGCTGAAAGGAGTAAGAGAAACCTGAAGCCAAACTCCCAGCTGTCTCTGCAGTATCTTACTGCTCCTTCTGCCGTCTTCAAAACACAGAGAAAAGCTGCCACATACAAACATTTTTATCATTGTCTTTTGGTAGCAAAGCACCTGACACTGCAAGAAGAAACCTCTCCAAGGAGACCAGACAGTCCTGAAGCACATTTTGGAAATAGCTGTCAGGCCTCATGAATAAAAAGTGAGTTACAAAGTACATTAGAGTATCCCTGTGTCAGCTAATACCCTACTAAGGATTTCTGTCTATATCACAGACATCAGATACCCAAAAGATCTCACTGGGCTTGGTCCGCCCTTTGGGAACATAGCAGGATTAGCCTCTGTAGGATGCGTGCACACGCTCTGCTTCATCCTGAGAGACCTGTGATTAATTCCCATCCACAAGGTGCTAAGGACAGAAGCACAGAGGAGTGGCAGTGTGCCACCCACCCCACTGCGCTCCAGCTGGGAGGAAATGCCACAGATGAGGGAGAACTGCCGCAGCCTGGCAGCTGCCTGCGCCCCACAGTAGTGTCTCTGGCTGTTAGCAAGAGTCTGTGCTCTCCCCTTTTACACCATCATTGCAAGAGTCTGTCCCCTTCTTTCCTGTAGCTCCCCTTTAGACACTGAAAGGCTGAATTCTGTGAATGCTGTTACCTGAGGGCTCCCAGCACACTGCATCATCCAGGGACGACTTGTAGGTCTTCCCCCATCACAGCTGTGCATGCCCCAAACCTGCCTTTTCTTCACCCCATTTACCTTCATTGGGATTTCTCATTTCTCCTCCAAAAGCAGTGCAGGATTTAGCAGTCCTCCCCTGGGGTCTCTCCTTCCAGCTTCCCTGCTGGACATGTGGTGTGCAGGGTCATGGGCCTATGCCTTTCCCCATCATAGGAGCTCAGGTGTAGGGGAATCAAAGTGGAGGAACCAAATAGTCACCGAAACAGGAATGGATAAAAGGAAGCTGAATGGCACTTGCTGGGTTAGGATTTCCCATTCGTGAGTCAATGCATGAAGAGCTCTAACAAGAAAAGCTGGGATAAAACAGATCCAACTGGTAACCTGGTGTGTTTTCCTGGGAGAAGCAATTCCAAATCTGCTTGGACAAAGCAGGTGATTCAGCATCCTTGCAGCATCCCGCACAAACTCTGTACCCTGGGCTGTATGGCAGAAGGGAGGCAATAGCAGCACTTCCTCCTGTATGCTCCCTTTTCACCACCCAAGCTGTCGACTAGCTGGGAGCCCAGTCAGAGGTCTGTGAAGCAACCATCAAGCTGTGGACAAGACAGACTAACTGCCTCCAAGCATCTGCTGATCCTTTGGGGCCTTGAGGCAAGCTTCTGCCCCAAAAGTCTTTTAGAAAATTAAGCTCTCATGTGATAATGGGTGAATGACTAAACCACAGGAAATAAAAGGTGGAAACAAGCTCACAATGGAAGGAGGTCACCATGGCAGTCAGAGAAGGATGAGTGCTGGAGGCTGTGATGCTCAGTGGACTTGGTAAATTACCTGGAAAATGAGTGGGTAGGAGAAGTGAGAAACCTTATGGTGGCACAAGGATATGCTGAGTAAAACCACAAGGGATATCTGTGGAGAGCTGCGGAACAACCATATGCTATGGAGTGACAAGGTGAGAAAAGAGTAGATAACCTGCAACCTAAAAACTCAAAATAATGGACACAGGAAAAGCAGTGCTGACCTCATTACATCAAGACAGGCTCTTGAGCTGGCTCTTAGGAATAAGGTCAGCTCAGCTTATGTTCGATAGCAGAAAATGAAGTTTCAGGAACACTTCGGGAAGGAATAGGGAATAGGGAACAGAGAACGTCAGGATAATGTGACTGTGTGCCTGCATCCCAAATACCGTGTGCACTTCTGGTCCTGCTGTCTGCAAAAGGACTGAGCAGAACATAACGGAATAGAGAAGAGCAATAGGAAAGATCTTCCATAGGGAGAGGAAGATGAGAGCCAGGCTGGAGGAGAGACAACTGAAGGATGGAACAATAAAGATCTTTTATATCATGGTGAGGAGACAGAAATTAGGGGGGGTGGTGAAGCTGAGGAGAGTCAGATGGAAACAGTGGGTGGAAACTCGAAAGAACAGAGCGTTTGCTGCAGGGCCTCCCTGGGACAGATGTGGGGAGTTTATGTGGGTTCTGAGACATAACACAAATGCACAGAGGAAAATGCACAGAGTACATGTAACCACATGCCTTGCAGATGAGGAAGTCCCTAACTCAAGTCACTGTAGGTATATTCCAGGGAAATAGCCATTCTCTGTTCCATTATTTCTGCCTGGACACCTTGTGCTGAATACAGAACTGGGCTGACTTCAGTCTCATTGAATCCCACCCATCCCCTGGAGCCAGCATGGCCCCCAGATAAGGAGCAACAACCAGCTCAGCACCTGGAATCAAAGCCTGCTGAAGTTCTACAGCATTCCCTCGGCAAGAGGTGCCCCTTGAATGGGTGCAGAACGTATTTCCTTTATTTTGGTTTTCCAGTTAGTGTAATTCAGTTATGAGCTCCATGTAAAGCTGGGAAACCAATGGGAAACTGAAGAGGAAAGGCTGTCCTCCTCTTCTATTCTAGGTTAGAATAAGTACAATATTTAGCAATCCCAGAAGCTATAGGATCCTGGATCCTAGAATTATTGCTTCAGTTAACCAGTGGAAAGTAATACCTTCTGGTTTTAGGCAGAAATTAAGTTCTTAAAAAAACTGTCACTTAATGGCACTTCATGTTACCCTTTAACTGAAAGAGTCATGAAGTGCTCTCTTGTACTAAGTTTCTGTGCAAAGGGACATCAGGAGTGCAAATTAATCCAATTAAAAAGAAGAAGAAGAAAAGAAGTGTCCAGCATTTTCTGACGTAAGAATGTGAACATTTGTTGTTCCACTATGTGCGGCTATATGTATTTTGGTAATTAACACATCCCCTGACACACTGGAAAATACACTGTAATTGCACTACAAAGGGTCGTGTTTGGTTGCAAATCATCACTCTTTGGTGCTACAAGACATCTGGGAATCAATACATCTTTACACTCCCATCAATACAACAAGACAGCTAAGAAGTGTATATGCAGAACTGAAGAAAAACCCTTCCACCATGGGTCTCTGTGCCTTCAACAACGTTCGACACCTTAAATAAGCTGTGGATAAAGTAAGCACAGGTATTGAGTGGGGAACATCAGCTGAGAATTAGCTGGAAAGTCAGGGCAGAACTCTGGACCCAAGGCTGGTTTCAGCGCTGCATTCAGGCCACACATAAGGGAATAGCAGCCCTCGGGCTGCCAGCAACACTGTGAGGACTCTGGCTGGGTTGGCAGAGCGGCCCACCGATGTGAGGCAGTCACTGGGGAGAGCAGCACACATCAGATGTTTGTGCTTGTCTTGAGAAATGCAACATCTTCAACAGAATGCTAAAGGCCAAACTCAGCAAAGAATGTTCAAGACGGTTTCACCTGCATTTATGTTATCTCACTGTAACGATCAGATGCGGTGGGTCAGGGAGGAAATGAACCGAAGCGTCCCCAGGCCTCTGTCTGTGTGGTGTTGCAGCAGCACGGAAGTGTGGTACGCTGTGCTGAGCTCTGCAGGCACAGCCAAAACCCACAAGTGACGAAGTGCCAGGCTAGCACCTGCTTCTGCTGCACGTTATCTCTGGCACACGGCTCTCTGGGCACGGCACAGCCTGTTCCTCCCATACAGGCGAGTTATCAGCTGAGCTGCAAGCTCCTGTGAAGCAAATTCAGCTTGGGGTGTAAGATGTAAAGATGCAGATTGGCTCTGACAGTCTTTAGCCTTGCTTCTAGTCAAAGCTGAAACCCCTGCAAGGGAAAGTGGCTATTGCTGAAGAGCTCTGAAGTAAATATTTCTATTTCTACTTCTTTTCCTCATTGGATTCACCTCACCACAGCTTAGAGGTGATAGACCTTTACAACCTCCTCATCTTGCTCCTGCCCATTAGGAACTGCCTCAGCAAAGCCAAAGCCTTTTGTTACTGCAGCAGTAGAGGAGAGGCAGTGTCCCCTCTCACCCTGGGAACCCAAATTTAGGTGCCATGTGAGCTGTAAACAGCCTCCACCCCTATTCCCTGCTGTCTTGCAGCAGAGCAAGTTGCTCACACACAGGGCTGTCACCATACTGGGGTGTCTGCTGGGAGACAGCAGACTGCCTCGGAGGAGGATTTGTTAACCACTGGGAGATGAGAGAAGGATTATGTAAAGGTTTTTATAAAACAAACCAGCCCCCACACCGTGCCTGGTTTCACGGGGAATATTTGCCGGGCCCTTTCCCACAAAGGGAAAAGCTGGGGGAAAAAAGGCTGTCTCACAATACCTATTCAGCAGGTCTGGAACACATCTCAGCTTTCTGCAGAAAGCACAGTGCAATACAGTGCAGTACCACACTGCTGGAGGAGTAAAGCCTTGACACACTCTTTCATCACACAGCACACCTCCCCTGCACCCACAGCTGGCCACCCTGTGTCCTTCCACCATCATCTCCTCACAGTCCCTCCACCTGCATGCCCCAGCTCACCACACCACTGCTCTACACCCTCAGAGCCCCATACCCACACCTACATTGCTGCACAGCCCATCACACAGGGGGCAGAACAGGAGGGCAGCCCTTGCTCCATGCTCCTCCCACATCCCTCTGCCCTGGGCTGCAGATGTTTGCAAGTCAGGGCATGCAGGTGCCCAGCCAGACCTACCCTGCAAGGAGAAGCGTGGGAACCACTGGTGTACATTACTTATGGCTGTGGGCAGGGCAGCTCTTCCACCTGCAGGAATCCCGCTTTATCTGTTGTACAGAACACTCATCCAGTGGGCTGAAAAACATCAGTTCAAAACACATTCAAGATAATTCCCCGGGTCAAAGAATAAGACCTGAAAACCAAAACAAGGGGAACACTGTAGACCTGATGTTCAGCACTTACAGATTTGGCTCCAGGATGCCGAAAGCTGAGTGAGTCCGAGTGGGTGTGCCAAGCTGGCTTCACCTAAACTGGCTTCCGTTTCCAACTAAATACTAGAATCTCGAGAGGCAATAAATGATAAAGAAAAAACAACCCCCTGTCTATCTTTTATGAGTACTCTGGAAAGTTTTGAACAACAAACCCAACAAAATCAGAAGAAAATGGTTTAGAAGAGCCTTTAAAATGAGTTTTATTGTCAGAACTTTACAAGTAGCCTTCAGTGGCATCATACAAGAAGAACTCTGTTGCAAAACTCTAATAAATAGTCTGCCCCAAGTCCCAAAATATTTTTCGAAATAAAATAAAACCCAAACTTAAAAATAAAAGAGAATAAAAGCAAGACTTCAGGATGCTCAGAGATGTTAGCAATATTTCCCATTTACAAATTATATCAGGCATTATATAAATCTCCTTCATACAAGTCATTAAAAAACCCAAGACATTCTAAACCTTTACAAAAGCACTCCAGAAATAGTTCCAAAGAGATCCATTTCCATGACAAAACCTTAGAGAAGAACTCCACGGGGATTAGCATCACAAATGAAGTTTGAGGTTGGAGTGTAGCGTGCACTTGTGTGCAAGATTAAAGAGTATGAAAAGGGGATTTGAAAAGAGAGTGGAAGTTTCTGTGACAAGCCTATGCCTGATGATTTTATCCCGTTTGAGAACATGGTGAAGGACAGGGAGGGCTGTTCTTGTGGTTTACTCCAAATTTGCTGCACCTTGTGCAATGCAGTATTTGTTAAGGTAGTGACTGTGTACTCAGAAGGGAATAGAAAAGGTTTCTCAGCACACTGCACAGCTCGACGCTTGTGCAGACTGCAGCACCTACACCTAAAAGGTATCTTCTGGAGAGGTAATATGTTGTGGCAAGTCGGCTGTTCCTTCAAAGAACACAAAATTAACTTTCCTGACATGAGGCAGTTTGGGAAATCTCACACTAGACAGCTTTGCTGGGAACTGGGGAATTCAGAGCTCCACTCCTACCCCAGTACATAGGAAAAATGCACTTCTCTAATTTCACCTTTACATATTCCTCTGCTCACAGCCACAAAGGATTTAAAGACCTCCCATGTCACTGAACAAAAGCTTAGCAAACAGTTCTCAAGTCTGCAGCGATTTGAGAAGAGTGGAGAAATGAAACGGGAGGGCTGGTGCACTGAGATGGCTTATGAGGATTTTCATGGAAATGCTCTGAGGTGTGTAGAGGAAATCTTAATCTCTTTACAACTTCAGCCTACGTCTTCTGTGCATACGACAGTAACAGACTCCCCTGGAAGGGCTGGGGACAATCCTTAAGTGGTACAGCAGCAGTGCTTGGTATCTCAGCCTGCCTGATACGATACAAACCACAGCATGCCTCGTTTTTGCTGTTCATAAAGTTACTTGCAGCCATCGCTTCCACAGGAAACAAAGGCTACCAGAAATGCTAATGCAACAGATGTGTGATAGCATGCCTCACCCACGGCTCAGGCCTCTCATCTCTCTCCAGATGTTGTGATGCTGGCTGTACTGTACCTACACTACAGACACACGCACTCCCTGTAACATATGGGAAGGTAGCACTAGCGATCAAGCGCAAATTGCTAAGGAGACACCTAAAACATTGCATTACATCCCCTTGTCTGTGGCATACTTCAGAAAACAATGTAAGAAAAGCAGTAAAATAAACATTTCTTTCTAATTTTCTAGATGTCATAATATTTGCCAAAGCTGCAAGGAAAAGCAGATTACCTGAAACAGAGAGAAAGGAGATAATGGAACCAGAGGCAGATGGAGCAGCAAGCCTGATCCAGCCTCCAAATCGCTTTGTACGTAACAGATAAAGAAACAATGTGCAAAAAATAGACATTCACATTTTAGCAGTTAAACTTTTATTTTACCTCTTTAAAATTATTTACTTTGTTTTTCTACAAAAGGCAGACATTGATTGTTGATCTGCAATTGTTCGGAGTGCGCGCAGAGATGCAAAAAAGGGTTATTGGAGGATGGAGGACGGGGAAGTGCTCTGACTATACTTTCACATGTCATGATTAAGGTGGCATTAAAGCTTAAGTCCCAGGAATAATATTCATTACAGATAGTTTCCTTCCCCGTACGTTGCTCTCAGTTCATATCAATTGTGTTGAAAACCCACTCGGTGAATTTCTTCAGCTTCTCAGTCGCGTTCTGGGATTCCTCCTGTAACCGCAGGTTGTCTTCCCGCAAATGTTGCACTTCAGCCTGAAGATTGGCTTTGTCCTCTTTTTCCTTGGGCATGAAGAAAAACACAGATCTTAGCGATAATTCTGAATCATGCTTCCTATGTACATGAAGCGGCAGGAATCTCAGTGAGCGCGAACCTCACACTGTGTAAAGGTTTTATGTGCAGCAATAGATAGCTGGAATTATATTTAAGGTGGGTTTGTTACGTTTCATTCCTTTTTGCTCGAACTGTCAGGGTTTGTCTATTAACAAACTCAAATAACAGAGGGCTGTGGCTGCCTCTCCAAGTGGTGAAATGAAATTGGTCATGCCCAGTTCTGTATGAATAAAATACGGAACTACTGATGGCTTGTTAAATAAAGGACAGGACACATTTCTGCAAATACTTCCCTAGATAGAAGGCTTTTCACTCCAAAACAGTAGATCTTTGTTGGACCAAACAGGTAGTAACATAACACTGAAAGCTTTCACAATAGAAACGACATGGTTCGATAACAGTCTCACTCTTCAGCATCAGCACGATACATTTACACAGCAATGTGTATTTACATTGACCTACAGCCACTTGAATCAGGGGTGTAGGTATTCAGAATCACTCTCGCAATTTAAGCAGAGGAGTCAGATGCCTACAGTTTAGGCACTGCACCCTCATCTTGTATAAATGGAAGCACAGCCTGAGAAAAGTAGTAAAAAAATGTCATTTTCTTGCAAAAGGATAAGACTGTCACAGGCTCAGGCATGGCAAAGCAGAATTACACAGTAATTAGTATCACCCATCAGAACCAAACAGATGCCTTACAGATTTTCTGTAGCTCAAAAATGTACCTTCCTTAAATCCTCTTGCAGCATCTTCAGCAAACCTTCAAGTTGGTCCACTTTAGAGGCGAGAGTTGGAGGAGATTCTTTACTGTTGGAAGTAGGAAACAAGAGTAAGTGCTCACAGATTTTACTGTCTTCACATGGGGTATCTAACAGCCTTGTCTGTACCAAGCTGCTCTGTGTAAGTGAGCTCTCAGGTACGTCATAAATTCACAAAACCAAGAAAAAAATACCTAACATAGCACATGAAACATGTGCAGCATATTATTGAGGAGAACAAACTCAACCTGTGATTAAGTGCTGCCATCCCATCACATAGTTTATCTTTACTTCTGCTCATTACAGCTGCCTTGAGTTACCACAGCTTTAGATAACCTCACAAAAACACCTCAGACAAGAAGGAACCTGCACAAAGGTTCAGCTGTATTTACAACTCTTCTGTTTTCACTTCCCAACATCATGAGAACTTGTAAAGAGTTCCACAAAGGCTAGAAACAGCTCCCAGACAAAGGTGTTTGTACTCATTCCCTCAGTTTGTAACTGAGGGAGCATGTTTATGTGGTATACTTGCTTACCCTGTATAAGGCTTTATCTGCGCAGTAAGCTGGTCCTCAGCCTGATCACCACTGGAGGCAGCGCTCACAGGCCTGTGGTTTTCATCCGCAACAGCAAAGAAAGAAGCTCGCTGAACTGGAAAGAGACACACAGAGACCAGCAATGGCATCAGCAGTGATTATTTGTTCAAGCACCGTGCAATACCTATTCTGCAAGATCTCAAGGCAATCCAAGAAGTCTGTCTCAAGACTACAGTATGATGCACTGATATCAATTTGGCAGAAGTAAACTGCTTTGTAAACTGTGTTTGTACCAGTTCTTCCACTGCATTGGATTCAACAAGTGTGTCCTAGAACTGGTAGAGTTCTGCATGCTCATGAAGACTACACATCACCCTCAGGCTAATGGAGTGGTCACAAAAGGGAGATGCTAGAGTGCAAGGCAGATGACCCAGTGGCATCTGCAGCATCCATATGGGGACACTTCCAGTAGATGCAAGAACTCAAGCTGGATCAACAAGCACTGTGCAGAACCTCCTGGGTACACAGCCCCATAATTCAGTACCTGTACTCAACTTCCTGCACTCCACAAATGACCTCTACCTTGAAGAAAGCAAAACTTACTCTGCATAACTTATATGTTGAAAACAGACCACTGTCATTTTTCAGAACCAGACCTTTTACCTTGTGCCTTATTATAAATCTTTTCAGATTGAAATGAAAAATATATATTTTTTCTGCTTGGCAAATTTTTATTGTGTGCTTTCATCAAGGCTAATATTAATAGGCATTGCTCTGATGGAATGATTCCTGCTCCCTTCTTATTCCCTTTGACAAAAGGGTTGCAGGAATCCAAGTAGATTCTGTTCCAGCTGGTTGCAGGTACCTCTACTTACAACTCTAAGGGCTTGTACTGAAGACACTAACCATGCAGAACATGCACAGGGTTGGTTAGTGCTTGTAAGCCCCTGCTGACACCAAGCAGACTATGGACTTAGATTATATGGACTACAGACAGCTGCTCCTCTCCACCTTAAATCTTGAATATGTTTTTACAGTGGTGAGATAAGGTTGCCAGCAAACACATTACTTCAGCTCTTCTTGTTCTGAGTGTCAGTCTGTTACCTTTACCACATTGACTTTGTTCACACATCTAAAGAGAAATGCAAACGAGCCTAGGGTCTACAGAAATGAGAAATTCAGGTTGATGAGGGCAGTGAAATCTAAGGAGAAATTAAGAAAGAGGATCTTTTGAACAGAAACTGCTGACCACAGCGCAGTGTATTAAAACTTGAGTTTCACCCCTATGTTGTGGTGAAGGCGGCAACAGAGTAGAGCACAAAAGATGTCTTGAATGCTAACTTATGCATGCACTACTTTAATGGTGTGCCTGACTACTAGCAGAGAACAGACAAGAAAACAAGCTACTCCACAGCATTCTCCAGCCATGCAGAGTAATGTTCTAAAGATTCATCAGGATCAGTGAAAACACCCTCATGAAGGTGGGTCAGCATTTGTGCAGAGTGTGCAAAAGGTACTTTTGTTTAATGCTCCTAGAAGAACATTCCACCAGATTATAACAACTGTAAGACAAACTCCCTTTGGGCAGAAGAATATTTCATTTTAAATTCAAATACATCTAGACAGCTTACAGTTCTCTTAGTTTTACTAAGTGTCAAGGAGATGGAAAGTGCTATAGGATGAAATGACACCTCTGTGAAAGTTAATGTATTTGGAGTATACAAAGGCTTACAGATGGGCAACAGAAAACTTCTTGCTCGTGCAATAAGCAAATAATCATTAATGTGCTCATATGCTTTTTCCCTCTGCTCTTTTGACTCAACTTTGCACTTGCAACAAATGTTTTTCTTAGCTGTTATGTCTGCAATAGCTTTACAAGACATGAAAAACAGCCAGTTTCACAGATATTTGGCCAAACTGCAGCACAACAAAAGGAATTCAGCATGAAGAAATGCCACTTCATACACGCGAACAAAGTTTTAGGCTGTTAAGACTTGAGTAGTTGTTTTAAAAGAGCTAAAGGCTCACACTAATAAAGCCAACAAAATCAAGGGTCAAACCCCTCCCCTCTTCCAAAAGACAGATGGTCCATTGTGAAACGCACAGAAGGATCAGCTTTCTAAGTACTATATTCTGAAAATTTACCTTCAAAGGCTTTGGCAGCATCTACCAGGTTTGACCAGTCCAGATCGGAGGCAGAGTCAGGCAATGGCATAAGACCAGGGTCTGGCATGGGCTGCCGTCTTTGCTCCTGGATATCCGTGAGGGAGCTGTCTGAGGCTGAAAACTCTCCTAGAACAGAGTCATGCAGAATAAATGGTAAGCTCCAGAAAAAAACAAAATAACAACAACAACAAAACCCAAACCGAAACAAAGTTCCTTTCCTATAGTGTCTCTTTTTCATTCTGGGGGAGGATATCACTTCTGGATCTAAACAACTCAGCAGAACATTTGATCAACCATAGTTTACCAGACAGAGCACCTTATACTTTCTGAGATAGTGTCTCTCACTAGAACATTAAATTCCTTCTGAATCTACCTAACTCTTTGTAGTGTACCACTTAAAAAGCCAACCTCCATCTCTTCCCAGTGTTGGGGTGGAGGTAGCACTCTTCTACCCAATGACTCCTGCTTTTGCACAAGTTGAAGAAACTTTGGAGGGCTCTGCAGCTTGCTGGGGCTCCTCCACTCCCTGGTACCTATCTGTTGCTCTAAACAGTACAAGATCGTGATTTTCCTTTTTCATCTTCTATTTACAATACTGTAAGCCAGTAGGAGCAGATTTAGGCAAACCAAAATGTCTCAGAACAAGAAAACTCTGAAAAATACACAAGCTCATCTGTGAGTTGGTATATGGCCTGCTATGGAGAAAAACAACAGCAACAAAATAACAAAATAAGCTTGAAAAAGGATGTAGAGAAATAATAAAAATGAAATTTTTGTGTAATCTTTTGCCTAAAAAGTGGAATATTTAAATTATTGCCACTAGTAACAGAAAGAGCAAACTGTGAATGTGCAATCACCTGTTATATTTCTATTTGCTGGCCAGTGAATCAACAAGCACGGAATGCCTGGTCAGTTAGCACACGTAAGCTCAGAAGTGGCAACAGCCTGCTTCCTCATGCCCTGTGCTTGGTGAAGCATAAAGGCAGTTGTGACAAATGTGAGGCAGCATCAGGAGAAGCAGAGAATGTAATGTTGAGAAGACAGAGGAAAAGGTAGGCAGAGAGGAAAGGTGTACTAAAGAATCAATGTAGACCAAGGCAATGTAAATCTGGGCACTGTGAAACAGGAAGACAGCCCAGTGAATAGGGCACAGACCCACCAGAAGATAAACACAATTGGTTGTGTTGCTTACATTTTCATAACTTGAAGAACTATCTAATAGCTTTAAGTAACACTGCTGCCTGGGATAACAACAACCAGAAATGCAACACTGCAGCTGCTCTTTGCTCAATAATTTTGTTTGTTTCTTTTTGTGTATACTTTAAAAGCTAAGGTTAGTTGGTTGTAACACTGAAGATTCTTGTATTAACTCTTCAGAAGAGGACAAGTATTTGATAAGTTCTCAACACAGAAATGTTTACAACTAATGAAATGATGCAGAGAATTGGAAGTAAAAGAACTAACTACTTGAAAATTTGTTTTAAAAGCATAATTTGGTTGTTAATTAAGACAGGTGAGTAAATAAAAATTATTTTTAGCTCAAAGTTTTCCCCTCTTCAAACCAAACAAAGGTGCTCTGGAGTGGCAGTTCTTTGTTATTGAGATCTCTGAATTAAAATAACTCTGAATAACTTGAAGCCAACAAATACTAGAGGTATTAAATACCCAGTACTACTTAATCCTCCTCTGAGCAAAGGCAAGTGGGGAAGGGAAGACAATTCACGTGTCACTCAAGCAGACACGCTTTTATCATGCAGGCCTACATTTTACAGAAAATGCAAAGTCTTATTTTGTTGGTAAATGTATAAAGATTATGTGCTAGAAGGAGAAATCATTTCACTGTGGATAAGAATAAGAGAGCGAGAGAAGGTTTTTCAGTTTAGAAAATACAGGCATCTGAATGAAAAGAGACCACGGCATCATTAATCTTCTGACCCCAAACTCTCAGAAGCTAAGTCCATCAATCAGTTACGCTTGTAACCAAGTCCACAAAGTTATTTTAGCACATATATAAAGAAGAACTGAAAAGAGTCTGGCTTCCTAACATGCTGTACGGAAGCAACAACAGTACAGACAGTGCTTAGTGCTTAGTAGTTGAATTCATTGACAGTCTTGCACTGCAACATGAAAACGTGAATAAATCAGAAAAGTCCCTTAGAAAATACTGCAGAATCACTTAGTACACATTTAGTCATAGGATTCAGCAGGAATCTGTTATGTTTCCCTTTCTCACCAGCTGAGAAATTCACAGTCAATAACACAGCTTATCCCAAAATCTTATTGGGACTTTTCAGTAGACTAATGGGGGAAATCGAGTATCTTCTTGACAACAGTTTAACAAGTAACCCCCTTGTAGACCTGCAAACGTGTCCAAAGTTAAGTCACTCAGGTCCTGTGAAATGAATAGGCAAGTAAGTGGAACTGAAAAACAGCTGGCTAAGTAAAAGCTGTTTCTACTGCAATTGTACATTCAGAAGTCCACCAGCATTCATACGCTTATGTACCATTATTTTCTCTAATAGCATTTTCTTCTCACAATCCCATGCTAAAGTAAATGCCATCTGAAGTTGTCAGTGATAGAAAACCAAGCGTTATTTACCCATCAGTCCAATTCATTCTGATGACTGGAGAAAATGGTGAAAGTTTACAGCTGATGAGGCAATTATTGTGCTCCTTCCACAAGGAAACTACATAACCACCAGCCAGTCATGCAACCTCATACCCACTGAAGTGAGAAAAAAACATCTGTATCTGTTTTATATTTGCAGGCAGGTGTGACTTGTCTCTTCCTTTCAGCAAAATCAAGACAGAAGCACTATTGGCTGTAACAAACCTCCTTCCTTGACATAAGTATGAAGGATTCCTTTGAAAATAGGAAAATCAGAAACACTTACCATGTAGTGATTTCATTCCCAAAGTATACGATGGTCTCCGTAATGGCAGCGATTTTGGGAGAGAAGGGTATGTGCTGGTGAACAGGACATCATTTGGCATGGCTTGGTCCAAGAGTGAGGCCCGTGAGGCGAAGAAGTGGTCTCTTTGACCACTGTAAATACTCTCATCTGACAAAGTCCTTTGCAAGGCACGCCTTGTGGTAGGAGTGCTGGGAAAGGGAGACTGACAGGACAGAGTGTGTGACTATACATTCATAAAAAAAAGAAGAAGAAATAAAAATAAAAAAAATCAATACAGAAACTTTTGAAATGTATGAAGTGATTTCTTAAGACTTTTCATTTTAACAAGAAAGCAAATGTTAGCATTGTTCTGGTTTGTTCTGTGTTTCCCCAGAGTGGAAGGGGAAAATAAAAGGAATCTGCTTTGAGGGAGATTGTAACTAGATAACAAATCACGTCTTTTTCAGTCTGTTTTACAATTTAAAATTTAAGTATTTTTCCAGATTTGACTAAGGAGTAAACCTCAGCCTCCCTCAAGAATTCTAGAGCTCTCATGTAGCAAAGATGATGTTTGCAGAAACAAACCAAATGCTGCACAAAAGAGCCCTCCTCTTCTACCTGGGGAGGCTGCTTTCCTGCACGCAGAGCACCAACAAACACTGACTAATTAGAAGTCTCATCTTACTGAACAACCAGGAACAACACTGCCACTTCAGTCCTTTAGAATTACTTGAAAGAAAATTAAATGAGTCATCCCATGAGAGAACTTGTGTCTCACCCCCTTCAGAATCCCAGCTTCCTCCAAGCTTGGCACACAAGGAAGCAATGCTGTGGTTAGTCTGGAGCTACATGCTCACTGGCCAGAGCTAGTAAGCTGCTTTCAAACAATGCATACCATTCCCACTAGTCCAGACACCAATTTTCTACTCTACCAGCCACAGACGTTCATGAAACCTGCGGCAATATAACCACCTCTAAGACACAACATTTTTCATGGTTTAGTTGAAATTTGGTCCAAAGGCTTTCATGGAGAGATGGCAACCCGAGAAAAATACCTTGCCACCCTCATCTGCTCTGTAAACATGTTTGAACAAGACAGGAAAGAATTCAGTTTCTGGAAAGTGTGATTAAACATTATAAAGCATTACTCATCTGCACAGAAAAACAGTTCTCTCCTCAGAAAAAGGGGAAAAAATGTTAAACAGACGGTACTCTATTCCTGTGATCAAAAACCCACACTACAAGGTGGGAGAAGAACATGGAGAAAGGACTATTGGTACTGTACAGTGAAAAACGATCTGCCAGGTTTTTCTTGGTCAAAACATTCCAAATTTTAATATATTTTTGTGGATCAGAACAACTAGGATTACTTTCAAAAACTTGCTATTGTAAAAGACGAGAAAGGAAAGAAGTCACATCCCAGGCAGCTTTGTTACATAAGCCTCTCCCTACTGCACAGCCTCCTTTAGGACAGAAACTCATGGCTACAGCATTACAAATCTTGCATATACAATTAATGCGACAAAAATGACAACTTTGCTACACAGCTGTCACTGCATTATGCTGAGGATCAAGCTGCTTTTTTTTGCTTGAAATCTAAGAGCTCAATCAGCAGGTGCACATTATGATCTGCTAAAAACTCCCAGTGTTTGCTCTGATGTAGCAAATGAGTAGAAAGAGCAGTTAAATCATACACTTTACTTGAGGGTCCTATAGTTAACACAGTGCTACGGAATTCAAACTCCACCAGAGAATTAGGAACTGGAACCACCAATTAATACCAGACTGTAAGATTAGAAGTTTGCACAGGTATAAACAACTGAAGGAGTCAGAAAATAGAGGTAATATGGTTAGGATAGAGGAAACAGAATGGAGACTTATCTGAGAAGGCACAATGTAATAGGAGTAGGTCAGGAGATGAGAAAGACTGGGTAGATGGTGCAACAACCCAAAATCATAGCCGAGAACAAATTTTACTGGAATACAAAGCAGTCAGCATAAAGGAGGGAGGTTTTTAGTCTTTGTGCAGTGAACACACTAGAGGCATTATCACACTTTTTCTTTCCTTTTTTTCCCCCCTCCAACTGTCAACATTTTTTCACGTAGTCAGAGCAACACTTTTATTGTAAGATGAAATATAAATCCTGCAGTGGGCAGAAGTGACAGTGACTTGTAAAACGTTTCATTTATTGGTGTGATAGTGTTGGTAATTTGTTGACATTTATCGAAAGCATAACCTCAGTTAATGCATTTGTTATTGTCATGAAGAAATTAAAATTAAGGTAAGAATCCATTCACTCAAACCAAAGCAAAAAAATAACAGACTGTGGAGCGTATACACTTTTTAGTCTTCAGGTCACCTCTTTGAACAGAAGGGAATTTCTTGGAAAGACAATAATCAGCTTGTTCAAAAATGAATAACAGGGGATGTTTTTGCTTGCCTGTGGCTCACTAAACATGTAGAATTACTGTAAGTCTAAGAGAAAGTCATCTTACCTTGACTCCACCTATCTCAACCCAAATGTAACATCTGAAATAGTGTGCCTATGGAACCCAGTACTCTTAAGTTTTACTAAGCCACTTTGGGCTACTGCTAACAGAGAAAGAAGGTGCAAGCTCTCTCTTCTGCAGAGTTGCTGTGGAAACCATCTGGGGTAGGTGGCAAGTGAGCTGTGATGCACTGACTGTAGATATATGGAAACTAGAAACCAAGACATTCTCTTCAGAATGATGAATTCTTAAAATAAATATAGACACTTTATGATTATTTTACACAAATACCAAACACCTCAGGAAATGTTTGCAGAACTTTTCCATATCAATGTTTGTTTAAGTTTAGGGAGCATGGAGCATTCTTGGTCCTTATTAATTAACAGGATTAGAGAAGTGGGAAACTCTGCAAGGAGTTTCAGTACTGTCAACGAGTTGCAGTTTAGTGCTGCAATTAGAGAAGAGCAACTCAAATGCACAAGACAACATTACAGGATTTCTCACGTGCCAACAGTCCTAAATGTTCTTTGCAATTAAGCACACAGTTGAAATAATATTGCAGCGACTGGAAGAATGCAACTATTCCCTCAATGTTTTCCTCTTGCAAGAACAGTGTATGACAAACAGATGGCTTTCTGTCGATGATAATTCAGACGTCTTGCATTTCAGTTTCTTATTATGGGTGAGAATGGGAGAGCTCCTATCTGAGAAACTAAGAGGCCAATAATGCAAAGTTCTGCAAAAACAAACACTTCAGTTTCTGCTGCTCTGAAATCACTCAGCATTTTCTACACAGATATTTTGGAGCTTCACAGCCTTCATTCATTTCCAAACTGTGACACGTTCTGCTGTATCAGTGATGTGCCCAGGCAGCGATGGATTTCCTCATCAAATTCCTCTGAAGTACAGCTTTACACATTTCTGTTTTGTGTCAAGAGAACTATGACTTGAATTGAAAAAGGATGTGCGCATTACTCTTAAGGTATTCTCAGATTTCTCTCAGCTGTGACAACAGATATCCAGACTCTGCAACATACCTTAAAATTCTTTTGGGATTCAGGTGTTGGACTATCAAGATCTATCAGTTTCTTCAGGTCCTCTTCAACAGTGGACTTCGATGCTCGTTTTGGTGATGCTCTCAGATCTCTTGCTGATGCACGCAGCCGAGGGTGGGCCATCTCATTGCCGTCACTCTGGTGACGTCTTAAATGAAATGGAACAGACACATTCAGGTCTCAAAGCCCTGGGGCAGGAAGCATGGATGAAACAAGAATTATAGCATCCTTACAGTTTTAGAAGAAAGAGCATAGGTAGAGGGCATGAAAGAGAAAAGGAGTTTCCCTAATACAGCAGAGCCTCATCTTAACGAATAGCTTTTGAAGCAATCAGTTACTGATGTATGTTGAGGTTATTGTGATACATTTTCTCAATAAGGGAACAAATTTGAATTTGCTAAAATAATCCATATTCTGCACAAAACTAAAAAGAATATATTTCTTTTGTATTGCAAGATCAGCAAGTTCCTTTACACTTTTCTCTCTCTCTTTTGACTGCAGCTTTCACGAGTTCCAGCATCTCCTTTTGATAATCAGTTACTGGCATCATCCTGGAGTTCCATGTTGACTCAGTAGAAGTTGAGAAAGAATAAACAAATTATTCTGAAAAGGACTTTCCAAATCAATTGTTTTCAAAGTCATGTTAGACTTAAAGAAACAGTATTTTCATTAGGAAGTTGTTTCTCTATTTCTATGCCAAAAGAGTTGGCTGAATATTCTAACACTGCTTTAAGCCAGTTAAACAGGGTGTTGGGAGCAACCTAGACAAGCCATCATGGAGAGCCGCAGAGCAAATACATACTGTTCACAGTATTACTACACGAGAGGCTTAAGAAAGAACTCACCCTCTACCTTAAGAAGCTTTTTAATATTTGCTGAAATAACATTTTGAATCTCCTTTAAGAAGTCCCAAGGAAAGATAAGCTTTAATAGAAGTAACATCCGTTCTGTGCAGCAAAAATAATAGTTTTTAAAAGCACATTATCAGGGAATGAGATTAGCTAACTATCAAATATTTAAGCCCAGCTGCAGAATTCATTGCGAGACTAAGTTCTGCTGTAGAATAAGCATTCTATTAGATAGCCTTAAGCTTTTTTATTTATACAGAGAAGTGTCACAGATTTTAATTCTTCCACAAGATTAAAGCCAATAACCAAAGAAGAGAACTAAAAATCATTCTTACTTTCTTGTATCCATAAACCCCACTGAGTTTATCGTCCCTTCAGGCTTTTTCCATCCGATCAGATACTTGCTAGTAGCACCCTGGCGAGGGTAGAAAGTCCTAGGACCAGATGAGGAAGAAGAGGAGGAGGAGAAAGAAGGTGCGAGCTGGGGAGAAGTAGCAGAATGAAGCTCTTCTTTAGGTGAGCTTCTGGCACTGGTGAAAACAACCGGGCTGGCAGAATGTCGTGAGCTCATGGTACTGGGAGAGAAACATAACAAAGACAAAATTTGCCTGTAATGTGCATATATGCATTTGTAAAGAGAAATTCGGGGCACATGATGTTGCACTTATCAATAATAAGTGAAGAAGCAAAACTGGTACAGCCTTCTCAAGGGTCTTCTACCAACATTCTATTGACAACTTCTCATAAAGTCACATAAAGCTTTGTTACCTCTATGGACGCAGCATATCAAGCCTCCCCTCACGCTCATTTACAAATAGGAAACCTAAGGTTCATCGTGATAAGCAGCTTTTAAGTAATACATGCGAATTTGAATTTGAAAAAAGAACCTAAGTCCAACTTCTTGCTGGAATTCCTGGCTATGGAACAAAACACATTGTTAAAGAAGTTAGGCAACAAGGAATATCCTCCTTTGAGACTCCACAACAAGCCATGGAAGGTACCCATATATCTTTCAGAGGAGAGCTTCCTGGATTTTGCCTGAAAAGCAGTTACTGTTTGGAAAAAAAAAAAACAAACCACACAAAAACAAAAGAGAGATACTTAGTAAAATCGCTGAGTTGGCATATGCCACAGTTTGTCTAGCCAAGAGTCAGGGTGAGAAACAGCAGCTGGAAGAAGGTAATGATGGTGGGGGGGCTTTAAATAGGAGCTGTTCTTCAGATATGATGATATTAAAACCTTATGCAATTTGCACAATATCAGGAGCACTAGTGCTCAAGACAATATTTACTTTAACAACCTTAAAAGGTCAGGCATTTCGGCATTTCTAGTGACAGAGCAAAGCTTTGTGTACAGCCCTGAAATACTGAAATAGCATTCAGTACGTACAAAACAGTTTTCCATCAGTTCTCCCCACAACTTAGTCACATTTTCATCCCTGTATCCAACACTGCAAGGAAGGAATTTGAAACAGATGGCCCTGTGGTAAAGAACAGTATCTCACTGAGAAATAAAACGTTAGGCTGGGAGTCTGAACAAAGGCACCGAACATTTTCCTCATTCTTAGCTTAATAGAATATTCTTCACTGCTGTTTTTGTAACATGATAAAACAACCCATTCTCATGTCCCTGTCTGCTAATGATACAGAGAAAATATCTGAAGTTAAATTTATATTTCTAACTGGAAAAATAATCTCACTTGCATTCAGTCTTACAGAAATAGGTTATCTAATCTATACCAATTGTCTGTCTCCTGCTGTAGCCAATGGAGAGGGAGATACCCTTGCAGGTAATTCTCCTCACCTTCAATCAGGTATCTCAGTCAGGGAGAATTATGCTTTCCAGTTTTTCCTCTCTACTGACAACAGATGGCATCTGAAGTCACCTTCAACTATACCTTTCACCTTCAGATGGTTGACATGAAGTCCCAACAGCTAAGTAATGTGGATTTAGCAAGCAGCGACGGCAAGCTTCCCTCCTCAAACAGCACTGCCTGCTGCTGCCCACACTCCCACCTAGTGAACACGAGGATGGCAGTGCAGTCATGTTAGAGGGGAGACGCATCTCCTCATATGTACATGGATCAGATGATAATAACTTTATCTTATTTTCTTTTTTTCCCTCCTCACCTGTACATCTGAAAGACCTTTACAAAAAATGGCAGATTAGGAAAGCAAAGGAAGAGGTATTTCTGTCCACCAATCCCATATATTTGGTTGATGCACACCACAGTCTTTATTTATAACTCAGGTAAGTAAACAATTTATAGCAAGAAAACAGGGAAAAATAGGAGCCAGAGGAAGAAGCAGTAAATTTCTCTTCATTCCTCCTTCTCTTTTCTGTTTTCAATACCGAAAAGAGAACTCCTACATATGCTGAGCAAAACAGCCCATCTGTGAGGCATCACCACTGCAAAATTAAAACAGCAAGATCTGTGGAAGATGTACAGCTTTAAAGAAAAAAGTTGTGTTTTTTTAAATTCTTAATATTTATCCCCTTCTAAAGACATCCCAGAATTGGTGAATTCTTTTGCCTCAGCATAGGGAAAAAAGTTCTGATCACACTTGGAAATACTTTAATCTTACTGGGCCAATCTCAAGGAAATGTTATTTGTGAGAAAAAAAAAAAAGATAAAAATTAATAGTAAGTTGGTATTGGTAACCCTTAATATTACTATGCAAAGAAGGCACAAAATGATAATCAATATGTTCCACATGATATGTATATCTAAAATGTATATGTTTGATAATTGTATTTTGCTATATGTAATACTGTATAAAAATACTGCATATTATAAGCACTATTGGTTAAATATTTATTATAATATGTGTCATGTATAATACATGACAAGAGCAGTCTGGCGGATGAGCAAGAAAATTAGCATACAGTTTTTAATATACTTTTCTTTAACGTGAGCAGAATATTCTGAGCTGTGGTTTTACGATATAACATTTTGGGAGGATATACAGCTTCAGGAACTATATGCAGAACTGTGGAAATACCTGGAGTTTTCTTCATACATGTAAACACAGGCAAGTCAATAGCATACTGACAGAAAGAGATACACTTGTTAACTATGAGCATTTTTTGGAGAGCAAAAGGCTTTGGATAAATCCTAGAATAAATTGGAGCTGAAGCTCTACGGTAGTGATGATGAGTTATATAGTGCTTGACAGCAGGAAGCATGAATACTGTAACAGACAGCTGGACCAGCTTGCTTAGATCTGGAAGGAATTCAGTCCACAGTCCCAGGACAGAGAGAAGACAGCCTTTTGTCATTGGTGGTCTCTCACTTCCCAACTGTAGTACTGAGACAGGAAGGATTAAATTCAGGAAAATTTCAGATCAATCTGCAAGACTTTCAGTTGAGTCTTTCATAAAAGTAAAATATTATTTCATCATTTTGGACTGTATTAAAAATACTGTAGTTAAATTATATTGGATTAGAAACATCCATAATTTTAGTTTTGCTAAAAGGGATGTAAGAAACCTCACATTTTAGGTGGAAATGAAAGTTTGATTTATTTATTTTTTCCTAGGGAATTAATGCCATCAGCACATATGGCTTCATTTAATGACATTCAGCTATAATGATTCTGTATAATTACTGGCCTACATAATGCAGTTCTCCTGAGATGCTATGAGAAATCTGCACAATCATCAGGAAGGAGTTTGAGAATGGGGGTGGAGAAGTAACAACTCAGCCAAAAGCTCTGCTGTAAAAGTTAATCACTATAATTTACATTTTGCCACCAATTCTCAGGTACAAGTTCTTTTACGTACCACCAAATGATCATAACACTAATTGTTGCTCCTGTCTTCTATAGACACAAACACTCTAATTTGTGGCTATTTTCTTTTCTCTTGTCACTAAGTTCTTTTCAGGGCCAAATTCCTTTTCTTCTTGCACAGAAACCCAACTCTAAAGATGTCGCAGGTGTTCTGGCACGAATGAGCCAAAAGTTAAAAGGTGAGAAGCAGCAAAGGGTAACAATTTAGAAACTGACAGAGAGACAACAATTAAGCTGTTCATTTTTCACCAAAAGCAGCTTTCTCAGGATCATCCCTTATTCTCCTTCTTGAAGCAGGCAGTGGTGGCTACACCTAGAAGTGCCAGGTTAACAAGCCCCTGCCTGCTCTTTGCCATGTCCTCGCTGCCCATCCACCCAGATCAGCCAGCAAACAGCCAGACCCAGGATCTCCTCAGATCAGCACTGCTGTTCTGTGCGTAACCATAAACTGAGGACACAATGAGAAACAAAACAGAAGCTGATCAGTCCAGACTGTGCCTTTGTTTTATTGTAAGGTATCAAACATATTTTCTCATCTTCGTGCCAGTCTGTCTGTCTCCACCAGAATAAACAATATGGATGCAGTGTCTGCAGCATGGGTATCATGTCCCACGTACTCTACAAAATGTTACAACCTCTCTTCTTTGTGAAGAGCTGTTGATCCTTAAATAAACAAGAAATGCCTTTTTATTTAGCTTGAAAAAAATATGTAGAAAATCACTTCAGTGTCACTGCAGAAACACCAATCAGATTAAACTAAGTCAACTAGAGAAAACATCGTGTTTTGAGAAGATAAGAGCTGGAAGAGTGAAGACATGCATAATGCTGCTGCTAGTTACATTCAGACAAGTACTGTTGGGGCATTTGATAAATTCTAGTGAACATCAAAAGAGAAACAGATATAAACATGCATGTCTTAAAATAAAATTTATAACACTGTAGATAACCACCACATATTTTTACCTCCAATAAAGGGGCAAGTGGTAAGGTTGCCTAAATTCTATGTAAATTGCCTTCCATAGTGTTGTCTGAAGATCTGCTCAAGTCCTCCATGCATGTGTAGCTATTGGAAACACCTGTCTCAAAGACCTGGATGGAATAACATGAACTTTACTGCCAAAAACAGTCAACCCAGAAGAGACAGAAAACCAGAGTGGGACCACCATTAATAGATAACTAGTAAGAATCACCATGACAAAGTACATGGAGACTGTTCATTACACTGCAGTCTCTATGACAACCTCCATATGCAGCTATTGTAGAAGAAACTGTTAAACTGTCTGATAAACATCTACCCTTGCCTAAACGTTGCTTTGCTCAAAACAAATAGCAACTAACGCTTCAAGCTTCCCCCCTTAAAGAATCAAAACGCAATAGTCAATCTCTGTAAAAGCTACAGAACAAGAGTTATTGAAAATGTACACTGAATATTTTTTGGAAATAGGTTAGATAAACAGTGTAAAATATTGTCTGCCTCTAGCAGCTCGAATGAACTTGTAAAGTGGGTAACTCCCATCTAAGGTGTTCGGGTGCTTTATACCTGTACTTGGCATAGCCAACTTTACTAATTGCAAAACTAATGGAAAACAGAATGTGACAGTAATATGTCATACCCACAGATCGCTTCAGAATGACATTAAAATCTATATGCCAGCGCTCGCAAGCATCTTGCACTCAGTACTGATCACAGTGACTACAAGCAGAATTCTAAACAAAAAGATTTATATTAAAAAAGTAGAAGACATCCAAAACACACACTTGCAAGACTAAAAAAGAAATTCAGAATAAATTGTGCATTACTAAAAGGAACTGATCTAATTTGTATACCAACTGCAGGTCTTGCAAAATATTTCTCATAAACACATCAGGCACTCGTCTGTCTTGTTTAATAGCAGTAGCATGGAAAATGTTGTTAAAGAAAATTCTTAGTGTTAGATGAAGCAGCAGAAGCAAAGACTAAAAATGGTCTTAATTTATAAGTCTTCTGCACAGTAAGATCTTTCAAAACACTGGTCAATAGACTGGTCAAATAGAAGTCTCAACTTAAACAACTGCTTAAACAACAACTCAGGCTAGCGAATGAGTATGCAAAAATGAATGTGGAGGTGTCAATCTTGTAAGAAGTGAAAATTACCTTGTATGTGAGACAGCATCACTAAGACTATAAGCACTGTTCTCCCTTGTTAGAGGATTGGAGGCTGGTTGACTCTTGCTGTGAATATCCAGACTCAGTGAAGACTCGGCTTTTCTGTCAATGTGGCTCTCTTTTTCTAATGTCCTGTCTGCAATGGAGACCACTTCACTGGAGCTGTGCCACAGTGGTGTCACTTTTTCCTTCGTTAGCCCTGTGCGGGGAGATGTCGCTGCTCCCAAAGAAGCAGTGCTGCCATGGCTGGGTCCATAGGAAGTAGTATCTATGCCGCTATCAGCTGAAGTCCCCTGAAGATAGTTGTAGCTGTTCAGCTCTGATTCAGTGCGCTCTCCACTGTCATACCATTTCTCATCGCTGTGAGCACTGGAGGCATTGCTGGAGAGAGTATTGCTGCTGGAATGGCTGGAGTAGTGGCTGTCAGACTACAGAAGAAACAACAATAAAGAAAAATCCCAACCACGTAGGTTTACTTCATAATTACGGCAATGGAATTAGAGTAGTAAACGGTTAAAGTCCCCTCCGTACAGTAGAAATTCCTCTACCTTCAGGTACTAGATAGATACAATCAGTAGACTAACTCTAAAAATTCATTCTAGCACAAAGAGTATTGCTCTGTTTTTAGAGCACAAAAGATGCTTTCACAGGGACATAGAAACCATGTTTCAGCAATGCAGAGAAAAACAGAGTAGTTCATAATTTTGACATAAAATACTCCAAATTGTTTTCTTTCAGATATAATTCCATGGCCCAACCAATGCAACGAATGGAACTGTGTTAACTTTGACTTGTTCTGTAACTACTATAATTAAATATATTCTAATTTAAAGAGTCCAGTGTTTTAGAACATGATACATAACTGATCCACAGAAAATGCACATTATTTCAACAGTACAATTGCATAACAAAAGACTAAGGCAGGGAAAAACCACCATTGCTCTTCCAACCCCTTTGCAGTAGGTAGGTCTATTTCATCCTCAGCAGGACCATCCTTTGTAAAGGATCACTGAAATGCCATTTAACTATTTGTAAATTGCTTTCAAAAAGGCAGAATTGCAAGAAAGCAGCTTGTCCCATCTGGGCATGGCAGTTTCTGGCTGGGTTGTGTGTTCTGTTCTTGGTTACAGCCAGCTGTTATGAAGAAAGTGAATGCCTTCAGTTCCATAGTGGGCATCTGTGGAATATCCCATTACAGAAAGAATTTCTTGCTATACACATCTCTGCTTAGTAGCTCACCTTTCAAGTATTTATATCCCTCTTGATTTCTTAATTTTATTTTCCATTCAACAAACACATTTATGTTCTGACCATCTAAATATGAAGAACTGAAAAACTTGTTTCTCCATTATGAAATGAACTTGTTTGGTGATGGGATGGTTCCAAAATAACAGGAGGGACAGAAAGGACATTTAGAACCACCCTTTCTATTTTGCCTACAGGCAGAATTTTACCAAAGAGAAATGAGCTGATCAAATATCAAAGATTAGATACTGTTTCTACTCTCACTAGAAAAGAAAAGAGAGAAAACAGAGAATGGATTGATACCCAGAGGAGGAAATCTCAGTATCCACATTGCTATTATACTACATCAAGAACTGACAGAAAAACAGGAGGAATATGAAGTTGATCTAGTTATCTCAAATTAATGTTACTGCTCTTCATTAGTAACTGTATCACTCCCTTCATCCATCTGTCTACATAACAAAGATTTATAATAACAAAGACTAAATGAGAAGAATGTAAGCATCAGTAAATCCAGAGTTATGTTTTGCACACAAGCTAATGAAGTAGCTATCACATTATTATATGGTCGAATGCATCACATGAAAAACAAGTCAATCTAAATATAAAAACTCATAAGAATAGGAAGACAGGTGTTTTGTTTGTTTTAATATAATGAAGGAACATTGCTCTGAATTAATAACCTAAAAAAACCACTGCAAATTGCATTCAAAGAAGAATGCTAGTAAGCAGAAGCAAATGACAAGAACTAATGAAAGATCTAAATAAATGCAACTCATACTTTGAGTGTAATCAGTCAGTACAATACTATATTTTAGCTGATCATAAAGACAATCAACCAAGTCATCTGGCATAACGAACAGCAGATTAAAGAGCATTTTCTTTCTTTGGTTCTAGTGACTTAAATAATTTTCAAGAGATTTCTAATTCATGAATATTACTGCAGTTAATCTGTCCCTCTGTATATAAATCAGGATGTGCACATTTAACTATTGAAACAGAAAGGTAGAATTTGCCATTTAGAAATTAAATATAAATAAGAGACTTCTCAGCCAGATTCTAGTGGACCTTTCAAAAGAACTCTTCCAACAGTGAGCAAGATTGACTACAGAAAGGAATTAATATTTGCAGCAGATGAGGAAAGTGGAGAAAACTTAAAGAAAAGCAAGGCTTCTAGTCTGTTTCAAAGAAGCAGATTTCTGAGCTTTTCAACAGCTTTCTGAGTCTTGCAATGCACAGTGTATTTGTCAACTTCATGTCTCCCTTGAGAAGCCCAGAAATAGCTTTGTAAACTCCCATAAATCCTCTCCTTATCACAAGATAACAGACAAGAAAGTGCTGTTCATCTGTCAGCAAAACTTATTAACTAATAAATATTTTAGTACGCCATGAGTAGTTTCTGTAAGGTTCAGGAAGTAACATCTGCTTTATCGCTTCCTCCAAAGTTTAACACAGGACAGGGCTTGAAGATTTCTTTTTCTTTCCCATCCGTCTTTAACTGACATTCTAAAAACAGTTTTGACCAATACATTTGGTATGAAGAGCTTCTGAAACAAGAGCAAAATATTAAATAATTCCTTTTTCAGGATAACTTACATGACCCTGCTTATTTGGAGACAAGTGAACCACAGGATCTTGTCTCATCAGTCTTCCACTGGGACTCTCTCTGAAGGATGGCAGTACTTTTGATACTGCTGGGAGATGACATGTTGGTTCTGCAATACAGCACACAACAATGTACTGAAAAGCCTATGCAGCAAAAGAAATAAGAAAACGTGCACTCTGGTTTTACACCATGATTCTTCCCACTGCTACCATTAGCCAAAGACTTTGAAAACCAAAGTGAAATTCATTCCAAATAAAAACTATACATGAGACAAAACATACGTGAGAAACTGAGGGCCCATTTTTGCCTACCATAAGTCAGCAAGACTTCATGAAAAATGCAAAATCTTGGCTTTTTATAAAACAACTTTGAGCAGAGCCACACCCTCCTTGTCCAACAGCAATATCTCTGAACATTAGAAAAGAACAACATTCATATTCACAATGTACTGGCATTGTACATCATTATGCATGTTGCCTGAGGACAGGATTAGAAGAAAAAGATCGCATTTCCTTACGTGGTATTATTCTATGCAAGGCAGGACAATAACAAAAGTCAAAAGTGACGGCTTAAATTCACACGTTTTTTTCTTCAGCAGAACTACTACAAATTTCCTGTCAAAGTTAAGGTGAGCTAAGTAAATATTTTCTAGCTGCAGAAATAGCAAACTGTGTTGAAATCACAATATTCCTGTAAAAATTGATTGTTGTGAATGTGGAAACTGCACAGATGTTCACAACCTACTAAAAAAAAAATGGACTGAAATCAAACTACTCAACTTATATACACAATTTCAGAAGTGCCCTTTGCCAATTAGGCTTACTTTTTTTCCCCAGGAGATAACTACGGGGGTCAAGAAGATGTTCAGATCACCCTTTAGGCCCCGTAACTGCTTTCTCAGAGTAGAGAAGAAGAACAGTACTTCAAAATAAACTTATTTTCAGCTTTTTATATAGATGATATTCTTGTCCTGTGCTTATTTAATACTTTGTATTTCTAGAAATATCACCTTTAAATAGAGTATGTGTTTAACAGCAGCCGTTGTTATTAGCAGTTCTTTCAAGCCTTCCACAACACGGCTATGGTTTGTTCATCTTGATCTGCAACATAACTAGCTTTTAAAATGACTATTTTAAGAAAAGAACTTGATTTCCTGTGGCAAGTAGTAACAAGCAGTATTGGTGCACAAAGAACACAGATTTTCTGTAGCTAAGAGTGGGCAGGAAGGAGTGAGTGTGAGTTCACTGCACCTAATGCCCTATTTACCCTGATACTGATTATCCCAAGTGGAAATGTGCTTATTTGGCATTGAACCAAACTTTCACCTAGATTCAGACCTATAAAGTCTGCAGTCAGAGATACAGTTTCCAATTGGCACTCTATGAATGCAGGACAATCCACAAGAGATAACATACAGGGATTATACTTCAGCGTGTTTCTCAGCCTTTGCCAAATGTTGGAGCCATCTCATCTACCACACAAATTTTCCTGCTCTTTCTGGCCTTATTTATTTATTTTGCTAATATGGTGACTCCTGACATTTTAGAACAGATCTTGCTGGCAGCTCTTCTCAGTGCCAGCATCAACACACCAACTGTTGGTCTGCAAAAGTAATGCTGAAGAAAGAATCGGTTTTACATGTGTCGTTACCATCACAACAGTATCAAAACATATGCGATTAAAAATTGTTCTGTCAAATGAGAACTGCAGATCGGCATAATCACAGCTTTTTAGTGAGAAGAAGTATGGGGGGAGTTGTGAGGGAGGGACTGACAGATGGTTTCAATAATAAGGAACAGCTCACTGATGTTGTGAAGGTATGCGAACAAAGTGCATCTCCAGAACCTGAAGATCACATTTCCCTTACCAAACTCCTGCTAAATTCGCTGAACTTTATTCTGTTTTCATCACAACTTGATTTAGATAAAACAAATAAAGAGCTGTGATGCAGCATAATGATCTGTACATAGAAGGATGGAAAGAAGAACTGAATTGTTAAACCCATGCTAAAAATAAAGTTAGGAAAAAAACCAATCTAGCAATTTTGACCATGTTCATCACATTGGACCAATGCTTTTTGAAGATAGTACAACAATTCCACTGGTGTCAGCCTCGCTGGTATCCATTCAAGCTAAGCCACTGCTGTAGGAAAAAGGTCTATGTGCAGAAACTCCAAATGAAGGCTTAACAATGCAAATCCTTAGTACCCAGCTGTTTCATATAGTTAATATATTCTCTCAACTGACAGTTTAATTGCCAAGTGCAATGAAAATGTATACAGTGGTGGAAGGCGATTACCAAGTTATAGATTTACCTTACTATTTAGACTTTAATTGCATATATATATTTTTTCATTTTGTACACGTTATTTTTGTAGCTTCAATGATCAAACAATCAATTTGCATTTATATAGCACCATTTGAAAGGGAGCATCACAAGCACGTTAGACAAACTAAGCAAAAAATTAAACTAAGTTAAGTCACCCGGGAGAGCAGGTGAGGTCAACCAAGTCCTCAAGAGCAAGGCAAATTAATAAGTGCGCCTACCCAACTGCTTCTAAAAGGACAAAGTGTTTCAAAGTAAAAGCATTAGGGTAGATTTAGTCCCATAGCCAAATGAAGAACTGAAATGAGTTCTTCTTCAGGTGATATTCATATGTCTCAAGGACACACACTGCAGAAGCTAGTTTATGCAGAAGATCTAATTATTCATCCTGATGAACAAGGTTAAACTTCCAAAGACACGGTGCTTAAGAGGGTTCTCCCTCTGCACGAAGAGAAGCATTACCAAAGTCACCTTGTGGTTAGCAAGGCTTGCTCGCTGTAAAGAATTAATTACCTACCCATCTGGTCAGCGATACTATCCTCACTTCTTTGCCAGCTGGGTGTGGATTTGCCGCTACCACCCGTATCTGATTGCGTGCTCTGCCTGTCAATGGAAGCAGGGGATCTACGGCTAATTCCAAACCTGTTGTAACACCCCAAAAACAAAGCAGATAGTGATTTTAAACATGCATAGATCTCACATACAGGAAAAAAAGAACACTTATAAGAAGCCAATGTGAAACTGTAGGCCACAGTGACACACAGCATGATTCCTTTTCCATTTAATTGTTGTGGCAGTGCTCAGGACTTATTTAGTACCTTTAATGCTTAAGATAAACAGTATACATTACTTTACTGAGCATTTTTCATCAAGAACATTTGATTACACAGTATATACAAGTCAAAACTAGATCCAAAACATCCAGGAATAATACTACAGGCTTTCGTTTACACAGACAGGTGACAAGGCACCTTACAAAAACTGACCACAAGTAAAACATGAAAGTTTGGACTAAAGTCACATAGAGAAATGAGGTGCATTTATTGGGAGTGGATTTCAAGGATGGATCCCTTTAAATTAGAAATTGCTACCCTGGATCTAGCACAAATTAGTACCAGAAGTTCCTTGAGGCAATTCTTCCATTTTCTTTGGTTCCAAGTAAAAGACTATTATGGCCATGCTTGAGTAATGCACACACAGATTCAAACAACACAGATTTATCTGGGGCAATATTATACCGCAAAGTATTTTACTTAAGATGTTACAAAGCTGACTATTGGTTAGGGACTCCCAAAACCTGGGAGGTATGAGTTCTCATGTAAAGTTCTTGGATCATTAAGTAGCTTGAGTTGACTAGCAAAAACTAAATCTAGCAGCAAGAAAGCAGGGACACACGTCTATTGCTGTGAAAAGAAGCTTGCAAAGCAAAATAAAAGTGAGTTTGATGAGACTTGAACATTCTGTTAGATTAGTCAGAGGGATTTTTGAAGGGCAAAAGTAACATCCAGGAGAACAACCTCCTCCTTCAAGGAGAACATCAAAGGCGACCAAAGTATATAAGACATTATATGCCATGTCTGTAAGAATTATAATTTTGTCCTTAATAGCTGAGTTCTGAGTTAGCAGGTCAATCATTAAGAATTCTTCAAGAATAATGTGTTTCTCTTTAAAAATAAAAATACATACTCTGGAGAAAGAAAAAACAACCCAAATTAGACACAGAGTTTAACACCCAAAAGGACTCCAACAAATATACTCTGTATATCAAGCATTATCTCTAGCTGTCAGTGCCTAACGTAATAACAGAAAATAAAACATCCCAAATTGATTTCTACTCACACTAGTAGCTACAGGCTTCCTGCATGACCTCAAATACAAAAATGACATCTGCCAAATTATCAGAACTAAGTCAGTGCAGTGATCCCATCTGAAAGTTTTCCAACTCACTAACACAAAAGAACTCATCAGAGAAAGACTGTGTAATTCAGAGCAACATAATCACACTCCTGCCTTTAAAGATGAGCTGCTGGAATACGAATGTACATCCAGCATAGCTCCAAAATATCAAAATTTGACCTTGGGTCAAATTTTAGCCAAACATGACCCTTTTTTCACCTCTCCTGGCATAGCTAGTATATGATTTGTTGAAAAAAATAAGGTCAAGAACATCTGGGACACCTGCTCACTGAATACAAACACTTTAAATTGAAATTGCATTATGTGGATAAAGCTTTTCCTTATCTATTAAAGTTCCACAGACACTGTACCTAGAAGTTCACTTAATCAAATTCCTAAATTCAATATGATGAATTCAATACCAATTCAATAAATGCATAAAAAGCCTGAAGACAGTACTTTAAATGCTGATACACTTTAAACACTGATCTCAGGTACTTTCCAAGCCTCTAAGACTTGTGGGCAGTGTGTTTTCATTATGAAGTAACTTGACACCAGTATATGAAAGAAATCCCAAGAAATCCCAAAGAAATCTTAGTTTGACCAAGTTGCATCCATATTTTACTTTCCACACATTGTTCTCTTACCTAAAGCTTATACATTCCTATATCTGAACAGAGTTGTTTTTTCATTTGATATATGCTATGATGTGCAACTACTTTTAGAGATGAAGAAAAATATCATATTGCTGGTTTTATTTAATTAAAACCACTGCTCTACTGCTTGAAAAGCAAGATATGTTAATAAATGAACAAATAAAAATCCAACATCATGAAGTGAGCCGTTTGAACATAAGTGCAGGTGGTGCTACATGCTATCCTGACTAAATATATAGCCCATCAGTCTGTAGAGAAGAATCTGAATACTAAGTAGAAATCAAGATGGACTAAAAGAACAGGAAAATGGCTTAAATACACATTTTTTAATATACAGTTTCTTTTAAAAACTCATTATTTCAGTATTTCCATTACATTCTGCTACCATTCATGACATGTACATAGCTTCATGTAAACTCAGGATGAGTATATGAAATAAACATACATCAAGACCCATTTTGATATTCTTGAAGGCACTGAAGTTTTGGCTTATTATCCCTATGTAAGTTGGAATACGGACCAAAACGTAGAAGAGGCAGCAATTACTGCTCTTATTATGTCTGACAAAGGTTGAATTTACACCCACATTTCCAGTCATTCTAAGTTTCACAAACTGTTCAAAATCAGTCATATCATTGAGAAAGAAACATACACACAGGTTCTGTAGATGAAATTTCCTGCACTGGGAAGTCACAAGGATTGGCATACCAAGGGCACATGGAACTTCATATCAGGCCACGGTTTCTCTTCAGCCAAGTGCTTACTCTGACACCTCAACAATGCTACTATCTCTCCCCTAGTTAACCATATATATGGGTTATTCTCTGACCAGCTCTATCTGGCATAGCAGACACCTCTGCGGGGCTGCCTGGAATCTGGTCTCACATACGCGTTTCAACAGAAGATGCACAAAGAACTGTAATGAATTTCCTAGCAAGGTGACAAATGCTCCTTTGCTTACTGAGGCATGGGAAAGTTTCATTCTTGATGATATTTTTCATGCTTTCTCTATAGGGAGGTCTTGAGTGTGTAGAAGGATAGCATGAGATGAAAAGTGTGTTCCTTTAAGAACAGAATTGACAAGTCACACCAATGGAGTTATATAAATGATATTTATAAATGATATTATGGTTGTGATGGTCTATGGACCTATGGCAGCAATTCTTCTTAGAGCAAATGATGTAGTTGGAAAGAGCAGACAACATACTGAGAATACAAGCTGCTCTTCAGAACTGAAGACAGCACAATTGCTGCTGGAATGAATGAGACAGAAGTATGCAGCATAGAAAAAAAGTTAAAGTGCTCTTCTGAGCTGCAGAGCTCTGTGCACGTTTCCATTTGCTTAAAGATGAACGGGTTTTGAGCAAATCTCCTAATGTCAGTAGGACCTTACCATGAACTTAAATAATGGCCTGAGCATGTAACGGTCTCACAAATAAAGGCTGTCATGAACATGTGCAACAGAGAAGAGATAGCTTCCTCTGAATAACTAAAACCAGGCTAGAAGGAGAATACTTGGAGGACAAATCTTCAGTGCTCTGGAGCAATGAGCAACACTTGTTCAAATACATGCCCTGAAAAGCATTCCCTGGGCTGATACTGGATATTACTCCTTCATAGGCACTTAAGCAGGCAAAAGATTGTTGCTTGTGCTTAAAGAAACAAATAAAAAGAACAGTAGCTTGTGCTAAGCAGTTCCCAGATATGACATTTAATCTCACCAATTATGTGATACATTTTTTTTAATAGATAAAAAGATATTCTACTTCATAAAAGATGCAAAATAGAACTAATTACACACAATGACAAGCAATGTACTCAAGACTTCACACGAAAGCTTTACAGTGTGAACTATCAGCACTTTTGTCCTTTCTCTTCTCAACAGGAAGTAATTTGGAATATGGTAGATAGCTCTCTTACTACCAATTATTTTTCTTCCCCTACTCAGAGAAGCTTGATTTATTGCTTCTTTCTGTGCTCTTTGAAAATTATACAGATTTAACTTCTTCTGCAAATTGCCCCTTACATTAACACTGGATCACTTCAGAGTATGGAGAGTTCTGGAAAGTTGGATGAAAGTGCCTTAAAATAAGGCAACTGTGAATACATGGAAAAAAAAAGTCTAGCTATGTATTATTCAGCACCTTTGCGCCTACACATTTGGAGTCACCACTATATTGCTTCAACTATTAGCAAAGACTGCAAAGCCCCAAACCTATTATTTACTTCCTCTTAGAATCTAAATATGTGAAAGGAAGTAATTTGCAACATGAGACCAGTACCTTTAATTTAGATTTTTAGAGAGATAACTATGTCCCTTTATGAGCTTTCAACTTGAGCTCTGTTGTGGACTGGGATGACAAAGATAAGTTAGGGCATGAAGGGAAAAGGTGGAAGCAAGGGATTTTAAAATGTGACTTCCAACAGGCATGACAATTGTATTTGAGTACAAACATGCTTTAATGTGTTTAAAGAACAGTTGGCAGGAGCCTGTGTAAGCACTCCCTCAGTTTAACATACATTACAACAAATGGAATGGAGACAAAAGACTGCTTAAAAAAAGAATACGAAAGTAGACTGGTGCCTACCCTTCTGGCATAGATTTTTGTCTGTATGTGCTCCCAGCAGAGCCTGTCTCACTTGAGGTTGATAAGTTGCTTGGAGAATTGCGACACTGTTGCGACCGTGCTAATGCAATGGACGAAACCGTCACATAGACATCAGAACCAGGAGACAACCTGTTCAGAGCAAAGGAGTTGGTCACATCAGCAATTCAAACAGCAGTAGCATGATGCAAAGCAGGATGGACTATCTAATGCAAACTGTCAGAGCAGCAGAGAACATGGCATCAAGGAGACAGTAGAGAGAGTGTCAGCTGAAAAAAAGACACGTTCCCACTGCAAATCTATTCCCTGTAGAAACTGAGGAAAATCAACTAAGAAAATGTGGGTGTAGAGGAACGAATGAAGAGAGGCAAGTGTGTGGGGAAGGAAATCACAGCACACACTAGAAAAGCACCACATTTTCTGAAGTCTTCATTTGCTTTTGCAGATTGAACATAAGGAATAATGAAGCATGATATTCCTCACCCAAATACCAAACAGAGTGATCTATTTCTGCTTTTCAGAATAAACTCTTACCTGGAATTTAAAGTTGTCTATGCAAACTCAGAGTATCAAGCTTGTACCCTTATGCCACCAAACTTGTCTACATTCAAGTTCAAGGTATAAAAATGTAATATTATTTCTAAATATCTTTAAATTCCCCTTAATGTTCTCATACAAGGTATTAGAGATCACTGAAAGTACAGGCCTGAGTTATATGAAGTCTTCTGTTGGAGAAACCATGCAGCAAATAAACTGGCTGAAATGCATTTGGGCTAGAAGCTGCATGCTTATAATGATTTATTTGTATATTCTGTTCTGCAGTCGAAGTCTTTTCTAGATCATTTTCTGCTTTGTGCATTTTTGTTTCCCAAGCCCCAACTGAATTCAGTGCTGCCACTAAGTTTTTCCTTCCACTCTTCCACTTTTTCTTCCACTTCAGTGGTGACTGAAGTCATTTAGCACTTCTGCAGCAAGCTAAGATGACTGAACTACGCCATCCATGAACAAGAAATTCTACTGTGAATACAAATCTTCCCTCATTCTAACTTGGAAAAAACCCTGCAACTTATACGTTAGAAACTGTTTAAAAACTGCTTATTAACTCTAAAGAAACATACAGCCAACTGTCTCATTACACAAACTGGGTGAAGAGATTCACAAGATCTCAGTCTACCCACTTAATCTGTATTTGTAAACAAGTGACAGATTCTCACCCACCCTCACTGTGGTACTTTAAGTACTTTTAAAATTCAAAACCTTTTCTGAAAATAAATAAAAGAAACACAAAGGTCCAACTTATGTGTTTGTGTGTATATCTCAGTGTATGTATACTGAAATACATTTAAAAAACCCCTAACAAACAGCCAACTAAATCTTAAGAAAGCAATGGGACAGTCAAGAACCAAACTTCCTGACTGCAATTTCACCAAGGACAAATCATTAAAACAGTCACTCTTTCCCAGACAAGAAATGAATGACTCGACTCCTGACCGTCACAAGTACCTCTTCAAGCAATAAATTACCTTCTAGTGTACTGAAAGGAATTTATTTCACATTTATCAAGGAACATTTCTGAAATATTTGATTGTAAAGTAAACAGTTCAAAAGTTGAAAATCTGGGGCAGGTGAGCAAAGCAATTCATTTCCCAGTTGCACTTTTAAGAAAAAAAAAAAAAAAAAAAAAGTCTGGCCAACAAAGATACCTGCTTTCAATAGCATTCACAAATCTACGTAAGCACATGCATTTAATGTAATATCAATAGCAAGGAAACCCTTCAGTAATTTCTGTAGAATTATTTTTCTGTTGAAAAATGATTACACTTTTACTCCAGAATCAGCCGTGCCTTGTCTTTACCCCCTGTGCCTTACCCAGAAGTGACAGCAATGTTCAGAAGGAACGTCAGGATTTCAGAATTGTGACATGGAGTTGTAACTCATTTACAAAGATAAAAGACCCCGAGGGCAAACAAAATTGTTATAAATGTGATCTGAACAGCATCAAGGAACAGCCAATTAGGAAGGACATCCTATTTACTTACAGTGGAAATACTTTAATACTTTTTACTGGTAAACACAAAGTAGCGCTAAGAAACATCAAGAGGAAAAGACTTTCCTTTTACATGAAACAAACAAGACAGGACATGAAAGTAAATTTGTTCAAATTGACTTTTTAAGCTGATTTGAACTGTGTTGATGAAAATCACTTCCCAAGGCAAAATGGGCATTGTTAGCAGTAGGGCCCTGTAGTTAAGACATTCTATGCTTGCTTTTTTTTCTCTATAATTAAAGCAAACTAAAAGAGGCCATTATCTATTTCAAAAGACAAATTTGAGAAGAAATTGCAAAATGGTTAAGTGCATGAGTTCCATAACTGAATTTAAAAGTAGACCAGGAGTCCACTGCATTAAATAGATACAATTACATTTCAGTCAATTGAATTGGGATTATACCATGCATGATTTAGCTCTTAGAGATCTTCATCCTGAAAGGACTGGTTGACTCTTGCTATGTATGGGAAGAAAATAATCTTTTGTGAAAACAATGAGTGTGATGTGCATATATTTGTTAGCACGACAAAGACATTGAAAGCATCCATCCTGTTCTTAATAATTTAATTTCCATGCCATTTGCTGTAATTTTCTCAAGTCTTCAGACTGCATACGTACGTAATATATACATCACAGGAAGAAATATTAGCCTAGCACGCCTTGTGTCTGTGGCCTAAGTCACTCTTTAATTATAAGATCATACACTGGTCCCCTCTCAGTCATACGGTTGTATTTTGTCCTTGAACAACTTCTACAAGAACAGCACAGCTCAGCCATGCAGGAGGTGCAGGATGACAGAAGAGAAAGGCTAGCATTATATTAGAGGCACTTCCATGCTGACTTAACAAACTGAACTCTTATCTTACACTTGCTGCAGCATTCCAGTATGATCACTGGTGTATTTGTTAAAGACAATTTTTCATTCATTGCCACTAATTGCGAGTTTCCCAAAGGCCTTATTTGATTCTGAGGCCTGATTTACTTCTGTGCCGAGAACTTACCAAAGCAGCTGAAGCTTTAATTTGAAGCTGTAATTTGAATACATAAAATATTACCAATGCTGGGCACACTTCCAAATTTGAGATGCTCAAAATAGGACATAAGAAATGATTAGAACATAATTCCTCTCTCTACCTTTGTTCTTAATCTGAAGAGGTCCAAAGACATCTATTTTCAGACAAGAGTTTTGAAAATTCAGTTTAATTAATACACGCGAAGCATTCAGAAACTGTAGTAATGGGCACCACTGTAATGCTTAGCAGGGAATTAATAATGGCATCTTTACAGTGAGATTTGAATATCATCCAGTAAATAAAGGATGGAGTAATGAAGAGGAAAAATATTAAATAGCTGTTCTTTAATGAGCTTCACTTCAATTTCACTTCAACTGTGTGAAGTGAATGAGGCAGATGTTCTCTGTTAAAAGGAATTCTTGTAATTTAATCAAGGAAAGTATCAAAAAGTATGGTTACATAAAGAGCTTGAATAAAATAGCACAGCAAATCTTAATTCTGGCACAATTACTTCCCAAGAACTTGACTTCACAGTCATAATCGTTCTGAAGCAAGCAACATTTCTCTGAGAACACTGACTGACTGCTGTCAGAACACCAGCAGGTCTGGAAAGGGATAGATAAAACAGAAAATACAATTATGCCATCATATTGCACCTTCTCACACCAAACTGCGTACCTTCATGGATATTTTTCTACAATTTGATTATTGCATTTCAGAAAAGATGGAATACAACAAGGAAAGATCCAAAGGGAGACAAGTAACTGGAGGTAAAGAATTGTTTCTGTACAAAGATAAGCTGAACAGGCTCCAGATGCTATTTTGTTGGGTTTTTTAAAATCAGTTCTGCCTGTTGTCTGCCCAAATGTGAATTACATTAGATCAAGTAAATAAAAAGATTATTCATCATTCCTCACGACGGAAGTATGGAGAGGAGAACTGTAAACTATAAAGGCACCCAGATACCATCCACAGCTGTTAAACTACGGTACAGATGCACCCAACTCCTGAAGTTCTTAAACTACTGATAACCAGCAGTCTGCTGGAGCTGGTATCAAGTCATCTATACTTACAGATATGCCAATAGCATAAGAATATTTTTTGTGTTTTTTCCTGGTCCCTGCTAATGGCTACTATCAAACAAGAGACCAACACTTGATCACAGACGATGTGGCAACTTCCCAGAAATTTTTGTAATGCAAGTTTGGCTGAAGAGATAATAATTATAACAAACTCCTGCTTTTTCACTGCTATATCCAGTTCCAGGTCCTAGCATCACTACAAAACACGTTATCCTATATTTTAATTTGCAGGACATTACAAAAACCTGAAATCACTAAACCCTATGAGGAAGGAAATGCATGTGCTACACAACATTCATTCAAATAGTAGTGAGATGAGCACAGAGATTTGCTTGCTAGTATTAGGATATAAGCTAATCAACAGCAAAATGGGGTATTTATATGATATAGGAATCATTTAAACTAGGATCTGTCTGCAAGTGTTAACTTATAAACTATTCCACAGTTACTGCCACTGACTACAAACAAGCACTGTTTGAATTAGTTTCAGGGCCAAACTGCACTCCATAGTCTTCAGTTAGGATTAAACTGCTCTTAATGAATATTGTTCCAATATTTTTCTATTGTGGAATTTCGAGGTTATTGCTTGACTGCAGTCATGCCATAATTCAGTTCTTTATTTGGTTTGAAATATTGACTGCGTTCATGTATTTTCAAGTCAGAATTACAAGCTTTCATCCAGTGCAGCACTTAATCACATCATGAGGTACACAAAAGTCCCACAGGATGCTTTGCTCACTTGTTTTCACATTTTTCAAATGTTTCTTGTGTCAGGTTTTAGTTAAGACTAATTTTAGTTTATGATAAGTTAATTAAGAAGAGATTACCATCGCACAACTATTTCATCATCTTTCCTCATTTATTTTCTTTTCTTCATAATAAAGACTGGAAGCCAACTGGATGAAATGTTTGAAATAGTGAGAGGGGGGGAAATAAGTAAATCCAAAATTACATCTTTTCCAATCACTAGTATACTTAAAAATATATTTAGGTTGCTGCTCTACAAGTAATGTCTCCTATTTATTTTGATAGCAACTACAATGAAGAACACAATGACACTACTTGATAGAGCAAGTTCTCAGCTACAAAACACGTGTTTTCAACATAGTCACAACTGTTAGCTGTGCGTTTTCACCAGCAACAAACAAGAGCTTGGACCTGTTTGCTTCAGACATGTATGTCTGATGCCATTCTGTCAGACTGCCCCTCTGCGGCCATCACAGTGTGGTAACAAAATGTAATGCAGTATTGGTGGAAAGGTTCAACCTCTACTGCTATACTGCCAACATCCACCTCTGACATTGTGGACCAACATAATAAAACATTACTTTTGGAGTGGCCTCCATATATGTAGTTTGTTGCAGCTTTCCTTCATGTCTTAATCTGATATTTATTCTGGGCTATAGACTGCACAGTATCCCATGTGGACTAATTAATGTGAAAGGAATTTATTGCATATATATTATCACATCATTCAATCTTAATATCACAGTAACATTAGATATTTATATTAAGATGTATAAAGTCGAATTATTTTTCCTATTATTACAAACACACACATCAATCATGACTACATTGAGGTACACAGGACACTATGAGGAATAGTGAGAATTGAATTCTGTACAAATTAGCTGCATGCATGAAGACAATTCAGTAAAGACAAAAAGCACTCTGCAGGTTAGGCATTCAACTGCCTGCCATCAGGGACTGTCAAGCAAGTCTCTCTTCCACCTAAAATAACAGGTCCTTCGTGATGCTAAGAAGTTTATGTGATACAAAACTGAAATCCTTCTGTTTACAGGACTGATAAGGCAGCTTTTATTTAATGTAGTTAAATGAGCTGCAGCAAAAATAACAGGCAAAAATCTAAATTTGTTTTACTCAGTATCTGTATTTAGAGACTGCAGGTGTATAAAGTGATCATCAGTCAAATATCTCTAGGAGGTAAATTCAAAAAGAATTACATTTTTATTGTGTAAGGCCTGATAAATCAGAAATACTACAGTGCTTCTATTTAATTATCACAAATTCTACCCTGCCTGGGGTACAGGTAACAACTGCATTCATCTCCTGTGACTGGCAGTGCTTGCTCTAAAAATCACCTGATGCTCAAGGAGCTACAAGGATCTACGCACTACGTGCTTCCAGGCTGCCATGTCCCTTAACCACAGATCTCAAACTACCACTGTCTGTTTCTTAGCAAGGATGAGATCGGTCATCACCATCACTGCACTGCAGTCAATAAAGAACATTCAATCAATATCAGGAACGAGGAACGATATAGGTCACCTTCAGTTTAAAAAAACCTAGCATTAAAATCAAACATCAGCTAGTCTTACATTGGGCTTGGCACTGAAAAACAGAAATGATAGCCAGTGTTATCTAGACCACAGCTGCACTTCATTTCTGAAACTACTTAATGACTCTGGTCCTCACAGGTAAATTTCCAGCCCCACTGACAATTAGGCAGCACCTTCCTTTGGAAAATGAAGCCACAATGGTAGTAAGGAAATAGAGGCAATCTGCACAGCTTTGCTAATGAGGCATAATAAGGACCTATAACACTCCTCTGATTCTCTCCTGGGTTCTCAACAGATGGCTGACAAAAGTTAAAGCCAATAGAATGATACAGTGATTTATAAAAATAAAATTACTTCCTGTTAGGCTGGTGACAACTTCAGCTTTGACTCTCACTGGTAAGTCAGTACTGGACTGGTAAGAAAGGAAAATGAGTCAGCCTTACTCTGAGCATGACCAAAGGTCACTGCCAATGGGAACACAAAAAGGGCTATGTTAGTAAGGGATATAAAAATCTTAGTTCATTTCAGAAATTCTACACAATAACCATGGAAATATCTGAGCTTTCTAAAACACAATGCTTTTGTTGCACAGAAAACAACAGAGTAATTCTATTGAAGTAATCTTACTGTTTGGTTTTTTCCTTCTTGTTCCATATTCCTTTAAAATGTGTAACAACGTATTTCTTCACTTTAACTGGCAACATGTTAACCTCATGCAGCTGCTGGTATATTCAGACACGATCCAGACAAGATTAACATGTTTAGAGCAGACAGATAAGACATATTTTTTCAGGATCCCCAAAAAAGCGCTGCCAAACAAAAGGCTACTTTGGTAACATAAGTTTCAGAGTGAAAAAATCCAACATAACCTTTCTAAAGCAAAAAAACCAATAATGTCTGGAGAAAAAAGAAACATAAACACCAATAAAAAAAACAGCAGTTACATGCTTTGAAAATGAAAGAGATGGAAAGTTTAAGTTTCACTTTTTGGAAACAAATACAGAATATATGGAAATGTCATCTTCCCCTCGCAAAACATTCATCAGGCCAGAACTCCCCTCTCGAAGCTTCCATCAAGTGGATAAATCTTGCATACTCTGTAGGGGTGTTGTGTTGTCCATGTGGACTTTTATGTGTAAGAAAAGCACTGTTAGTAACACCACACCCCTCAGCACAGTCAGGGCCTCACCCTCCTCCACTCAAGGAAAGGAAGCAACAACTCAAGATTCTGGACAAAACTCTCTGGTTAGTGCTGTGAAGCGTCAGAAGCTTCTGGAAAAAAAAAAAAAAACAGCAGTTCAGCTGTATCTGATGTTCTGCCACTCCCTGAACCTTCGCCCAGGTATTACTGTGCCTCCCTTAATTACAGAGTGAGATGCTACAGCACTGGATAGGCAGGAAAAAGAAACACCGCACCCCACCAAAAAAAACCCGAAACAGACCTACTCCCATTCCTTCAAATTCATCACCTGTTTGTCTCCAACTTTAACAGGGAAATACAGCATGAAGCCATGCAATTATTATCTTGGTCCGAAAATACCATAAGAGAGACAATTAAGTCCAATGTCTCACTGACTTTTGCGGACTTATTCACAAACAGCCTTACCAGCAGAATTAAAAAACAATACATACATATGTATATACAGACACACAACAATATATAGGCTTATAATATATACTACCAATAATTTCAGAGTTGACAATTTTCTGGTGATGCAAGTTCTAAGCACACATCAGTTGAGCTTACAGAAAGCAACAAGGATGAGGGCGGGGAATCACAAGACTTACCACCTAATTAGTTTAAGCGCAGAAATATGACAATGTCCCATGACAAATAAAGCAAGAAAATGAAGTCTTTACTAACTAGTGTCATTTGTTAATATGCAGCCTACACAAGCTTCAAGTGATTTCACCTTAGTAGTCTTTTGGTCTTGGCTGTATCATCTTTTGATGTTTTGTTTTGTTTTTTATTAACCTTAGTTCTTCTTGATTTGAAAAAAATACTTGACCTTCTTTCATTACATCTCTACATTTTCTACTTAATGCATGTTATTTCCACTTGATTTTTTCTTAAGGAATCCTCCAAAACTTGAGCTATGAGCATATTTCCCTCAACAAGTCTCATTGTAAACACAGAAACATCACAGATTTGTACAGGTAACCAAACATTGACAGTCCATCTGAAAATGTGACAGGGTATGCCTGATACCTTTCTTAATAACTGCTTTCTTTCTTAAAAAGCAAACAAAAAATTCCATGAGCACAAAATTAAACCAATCTATTCTCCAGCCTAAGATGTCTCTCAGTGTCCCAGTCAATAAATCTGCCTTCTGTACAGGTCAGTATTTCCTTACTGAACAATGTTAAATGCTATCTCTGCCTCAGGAGCTTTAGGTTATTCCACCAAGCCTATAAACAAGCTATGACTTTTATTTTACTTCTTTAGAATGCAGATTTTCAGGAAAAATTAGATCTAAAACTCTGATGTCACTCACTTAAAAATTAAATAAAAATATAGGAATTTTAGAATAGAACTCAGTGCAGTGAAACATATCCTATCAATCCAGTAGCACTTCTTTTTCTGGTTACTCAATTCAAGCAATTGTATTTCATTTTGGCTAATGTTTCACTCATATTCATATTACCTTTCGGCTATGTGAAGACAAGAAAAAGAACAGTCCTTAGATGCCTAGATAAATCTATTGTGCTTTTTTCAAGACAAAATTCTGAACAGCAATAAAAAGCAATCCATGCAGAATTTACATACCTCCGGCTTTCCAATGGGCGCCCATCACTAGAGATGCTCCGGGGGATGTTGGCTGCTCGTTCTGGGGGTGGCATTTTCCCTTCTCCTTTCCCTGAGCCAATCCTAGATGGCACTGGACTTTGAACCTGGGATGGTACCTGAGCCACATGAGGTCCCTGTCCTTTGTTTGTGTTTCGCTGCCATTTGTTGTTATTTCTGAATGGAAATTTGAATTCATATGACATTCCTTCATTCACTTTGTATTCCATCACGGGCATACGGTAGTTTTCAGAACAACTTCTGGAAAAGAAAAAGGACAACAAAACAGAATGTTGTTATAAAAAACATTGTTCTGAAAAGCAAAACAAACATATTCTGTCCACAAGGATAAAATTTTTAAGACAGAAGCTGTGTCAATTACATGAAGGAGATGATGTAATACTTTTTTTAAATAAACATGTATTTAACAAGTTTTGCTACTGCTCATCTGATTACCCTGCTACAAAAGCAAGAAAATAACTGCACAGGATTATCTTGGTAGAAAATAAAACACTTGCTAATAATTGCAGATGCCAAAACAGAAGATGTCCCCTCCTTTCCGAGGATAAGAATGAACAGGGCAGCACTAGAACTGGACTAAGATAGGACAGAAGTTAACACAATTCATGTAAGATGCAGGGAAAACTTCTGCATACATGTTAAGTAATACGTTAGAGTGATTTGGAAGTAAACGTGTCCTTCAGTTCCGGTGAGGATAGTTTTGACAAATATATCTGAGTATATTTGCCTGAAATATTTATTGTGGTTAGTTGTTTAGCTACACAAAGCATTTTCCCATTCAGAAGAAAAGAATGTCATGCTCTGTAAAAAAAAAATCAGTGCAAAACTTTCTGCTACAAGCTCTTCCTCCAAATGACTATGCCATTAATGTTGAGAACTAGCACCATCTCTCCCCATTGGGAAGAGTGCAGTCTAGTAGGGACAGATGGAGTGAAACAGCTGGTGCTGAGGCCTTGCTGTCCACAACATACACATTTTACTTTGGTCTAACTCCAGCCCTGACCTACAAAATTAACTCAGCAGTTAGAAGGCACAAGTTGTGTTTCTGAATCACATGAAGTTCAACTTGACCTGAAAGGAAATCAGTCAGTGCGATATGAAACACTGTAAGTTAAAAGGAGGTGATCAGGAAATTCATATTCAAAGTCCATTTGCTATGTAACGAAAATGACAACACCCCTCTTTTTTTGTAGACATTTTTATAGTTGGAAAAGCAAGAACACAACTCCCACTTGTTGCTCTGTCATCAGCTTCCAGGCCAGCCAACAATTTCAATGGCAATGTTTTAATGATTATTATATTTAAATAGAGATATAACCTTAATAAGGTTTGCTTATGTGCAGTGCGTTAGTCTGTGGGGATCAGAGTATTTGGGTGTGGGGTTTTTGGTTTTGTTTTTTATCTGCTACCAATCTTGCATATGTGACTGCTAGCAAGCAATCTCATCTAACTGCATCCCTGTTCTTCCTCCAACTTTATGTCAATCAATTTATTTGGACAGGAATTGCTTCTCATGTGAATGTATTATACCAATTTTTGTTTTATTTATGGTCTGTATAAGCTACGGTAGTAGATATACTAAAATACTAAATGATCTCCAGAGGACACAGTGGAAGGACACAAGCTTTGAAAAATTGATTGCCAAAGAGATAATGATTTGTGCAAAGATTAAGCCAAATCTTCAACAATACATGCAGGATAGGCACTAATTCAATACACAGTTCCTAAATCTTAATGATTTTGGATAAAGCAAGAAGGAAAAACAATTACTTCCAAAAACTTTATAATTAGGTAATAAGCTACTACGAAAATTTGTTCACTACAAGACAACAAAACCCATGGCTGCTGAGAACAGTATTTCTAAAAGTGCAGTAATTTCTCTTCCCGCTGTGCGTACGGATACACAAATGCTAAGCCTGCTTTTGGCTACACTTAATTTAGTTCAGAAATAATAGGATCTGTGCTTTCCATGCAGAATTTTCTGCTCTAATCCTTTTGCTATGATTGCAGCTGAACATTCCATTTGCTTGGGCTACTAAATACTGTACAAAAGCTTTCCAAATACCTCATGGATGACCTTATGCTACTGTGCATTTTAATCCCTGACATATTCAATTTTCCACCAACAGCTAGGGGACAAATAAAACTTCTTTCTCATTTGCTACCAGTTACAACAGGGTTTAGATTGGCTCACAGTAAAAACAAATATGGATTATTCTAGCTTTTACATAAATATAATGTCTTTGCTTGAAGATGTATTTTTGACTTAATGTAACAAATGTACATTTAGGTTCAACTACAATGTTCCTAACTATAAAATGATTAAAGATCTATCTCTGTGAAGATACTATCTGATTAGAACACAGCAGTGCAAAACCTACTCTCTGACTGAAAGGAATGTGTTGATCTTTTGTAACTGTACATGTTTTTCCTTAGCAGATCTAACATAAATCTTGAGCTAGTCACTGGGCAAATTTAGTCGATCAAAGATTATCCCATTTTACTCGTATAGCTTTTACAAGAAATAAATACAAGATGCTGGGCATGTGGTCGAACACTACAGACAACTAAAGAGTTCAGGGGGACCATGAAAAGTTACAAAAAACCTTTAGGTACTATGAGTTCTGGAAAGATGTAGACAATATATAATTTAGGAATAAAAGCATGTTTTAATGCTTATTTCTGACCAAACTACATTTAAAACCTGTAAGAGTAAAAATATAGTTAATACAGGCCTCAAGATAACAAGGATTGGAAGTTAGAAAGATGCAGCAAGATCTATGGAGTGGAAAAAAAACTGCAATTTAGAGGAATTTCTCGGCTTGGATCCACAGGTTTGAAAGACTCTGGTGCCTAACTTAACTCGTTAAAGGAGAAAACTATATGTCTATTCATAGCTTTCCAGAGCTACAATCCAGAGACTCTAAAATGTAGTTATTTTGATACATACAAATGCACAGTTCTCTATATGTTGTTTGATTTCCACATGTAGCTTAAAGGATACATATGTTTATTTTGACGTTTTATTAAGCAGCAGCATACAATAAATATTTTGCAGGGCCCAGAATATGAGAAATTTTCCTTAGCTTTTCTTCCACCTTACAACTCTGGATGCTATCTTATAGCCACGCAGTGGTTTCTGAAGGTTAACACTTATTCTCCAGCATTTCCCCCACCTCCACCATCCCCCAATGCAAAATATAATTTCTGACTAGATGTAGCCATCACACAATACCTGCGTGGTGTGCAGTCCTCATATGGAGGGACAATGACGACCTTCACTGTTACTGATGTCCTCAGAAGATCAATCATTTGCTCGTGGCTCAGAGTGGCTACAGCCACCTTACAGATTTCCACCAGCCTGCTACCCTGTCGCAGTCCTGCCTGCCACGCATACCCATAGGGCTCGACATCTGCCACAATGCCTTCATAGTTTACATGGAAGCCAAGCTGACCCAGACCGTTCCTACGCAGAGTCATCTCCACTGTTTCACATCCCTTAGTCACAAGCTGTGGATTGAAACAGGAAATTTAAGGATTAGGACATTAATAGTACACAATAAGGGAAAATATGCATCCAAGTCCTGGGTACACAGTCAATTGAAAAGATCTCATCACTCAAACTGGCATTTTCAGTAGTCTGGTAATCCATGTTTTGCCTCAAAATTTTTACCAAAACCACAGGAATTTTAGGAAAAAAAAACACAGCAGCTCACAACAGATAACACATGGATTTAGACAAGTGTCTCTATTTTATTGTAATCAATTTGGTAACTAGACAACCGTGCTATGCATTTCCAGCTGATTTTGTAAACTGCAAGTTTACGTTCAAACAGAATAATAATATGGCATAAAATACTGGACACAGTAAACTGTAATCCATGCCAACTTGTCTGTCTACCATGAACATGAATACAGTTAAGAATAATTTAACAAGATATATTTTTCCCTTTTTCCTGGTCATTTTACAACTACAGCTATGAAATTACAGGAAAGATGGTGAAATACAACACATCCTTTCATGACTTAATTGGATAAAAAATAAGCATAGACAGATGTTTTATATAAAGACACTATGATTCACTGTGTTTTTATTTTATCATATCATATTGAGAGAATATCTTAAGCTTGCAATACAAATTAGGACTACACCCTGCTAGCACATTACTAAGACAAAGATATTAGAGTTTCATTTGAAACAAGTGCTGGAGAAAAATAAGGAAAACCCTACAAAAGAAAAATGATGATATCAGTATCTATTGTGCAGGATCAATTTGTGCATGTGAAATCCCTCTTTTCTTGTTTTATTTATTTTTTAATATGGAGACTACTGTCAGAGCCAGTTGATGTTGGTTGGTAAACTGACGTCAGATCAATAAGGGATTTTGAGAAAAAAAAGCAGGAAAGTCTCCATAGATTTAACAATTAACAATTAGGACGGCATCAGGTATCCCAAACACTGATGTAACTCCGAAGCCTTTGTGGTGGAGTAAGATGAGAAAGGAAAGAGAAATCAAACAAGAGACACATTCTAACCTCCAGCCTTTTGACGATCTCTTTGATGTCATCAATGTTGCTGATGAAGCTCTCCAAAGAAACGCATTCACCTCTCTCATAGAATATCTTTATATTCGTGTCCGTCGAAGTCCAACCTATTACATCTCGACAGGAGCAATTAAACACCACACTTTTTGTGTCCTGTTCAATGAGGACTACAAACTCATTAGAGACACCTAGGAGACAGTCTATTTCCATACCCTTGCTGTAGTCTTTTGCATGGACACTCCACACAATAGCACCAGAGCTATAGATCTCTGCTCCTGGATAAGGTTTGGACTTTTCTTTCTTTTTTGAAGCAAGTGAGATGAAGGGAAATTTCCCAGAAGGGTCAATAGGTGTGTTGGTGACATTCTTCTCTGCCAAGTCTTTCAAGTATTCTTGACGGGTCCTGGTGGCCATTGCACGAAACTTTTCTGATTTGTGAGCAGCATTCTCTGCATTAATGACTTTGGCTAGTAAGAAGTCCCTGAACACATTTGATTTAGGAAATGTGACGCCTTTTGGAATAGGTGGTCCAAAGGATGGTACATCTCTGGATCTTGTTACAGCAACACTAAAAGAAATACAGAAACAAGGAAAAAGCAGAGAGTTTCACTGTATGTGAATTCAGCACTTTTTGAACACATAAATATATTTCCCTTTTTCCATAACCCCCAAATGTTTTTCTTTTTTTCTCAGTAATGTACCCATATTTACATTTTAATCTTGCCAGTGTGTAGACAATGTCTCCCTTCTCATATGAGCAGAAGGCCAATTATTTCTGCATCTAGGAATTTTTTTGAGCCATCCTCAGTATCTCAGCTTAAAGAGAACTTTAGATGCAAAATCCTGCACTTCTTGGGGCAGGGGAGTTAGGAGGGGTAAAATAATCAGTCTGATACTATAGTTCTGATTCTTGTACCTTTTCATTATAACCAAAAATTTCTGACATGTTCTATTACTCCAGCCTATAATTTAGGCAATTAACTTGCTGAAAGGCTCATTCACACGGTAGCCTGTCCTAAGTATAGATCAACTGCACTGAAACAGCTTTGTAAGAACTACAATCTATCAGTTCTAACCTAGCATATCTAGGTCAAAATACGAAAAACCATTAAGTAATTTTGGTCAAAATATCATGGTAATGGAGTTTTTATGAAGAAAATAAAAACCTGGAAATATACTAGAAGTGTACATGATGGTTCACTCTGAAGGTTGGCCATTATTAATTTTACTCTTTATTCTAACCTGACTCCTTCAACACAATTACTGAAAGCCTCAAGTGAGTTATTTTGACAGAGAAGCCAGGCTTCTGAAATATTCTTTATCTTAGGTGGGAGGGAAGATCACTGGCAAAGACAGTGCTTAATTTTATTCCTTCTGTGCAGTTCCTTATATAAATTCCAGTACAATTTTATGCCACATTGCTTCCTGTTTAGTCTAGAATTATGATCAATGAGCCTGTTCCCAACAATCCATTGAAAAGAGGTCAAACTTACTTTGAAAACTTTCCTAGAAAAACTTTTCATAATGGAATTCTATAAATTTAAATCAAGTGTTTGTACCAAGAGGATTAAAAAAAAAAAAAAGGAAAAAAAAAGAGTTGAAAGGACTTTAAAGACAGTACACAGAACATATAATGCACTGTCAGTATCCATCTCATCTGTCAGTCTCATCTGTGTACAAGACTGAAGGCAAACATGCACAAAGAATATCACAAAACTGGCACCTATCACCTAGCCAATCCTAAAATCAACACTGCCACTCTAAATTTTTTCCCTCCCCTATACCTCTCTCCTCTCCTTAAAATCCAGGTCTGTATCACTAAAGCTTAAAGCTTTCAAACAATTTTATTCACTGCTAGTAATTAGTAAGATTCTAGCCTTTTTAGTTTCAAGCACTTGAAAAAATAAAAAAAGAGACATGAAAGCCTTTAGAGGCTAGATGTAGAGCCCTGAGAGATTTAAATTTATTATAGTATAAAGAGTATAAATCTTTACCATGCTCTATATAATGAGAAAACATGAAACCATGAGCCACAGTATTTAAAAGAGCTGGCAAATGCAGATCCGTGTCTGTGTTTATAAACATACAAATTCAGATGGAAAATGCATTTGTAGTCCTTGTGGATTTCCTAGGATTTCTTACTTTTAATTTCCCTCAAAGTCAGACTCTGACAAAATAAGAGCTGAAACGTGTCTTAAAATTTAAGAACACGTTGTGTCCACATAAGCCAAGTAGCAGTTTGTCTTCAGAAGTACAACTCAAAATGAGAGATGGAAGCAAACTAAAAAACCAAGCAACCTCTCAAACATTCTAACTGATATGATTCACTGTTTGTAATCTTTTAGTATAAAGGGTCAGAAAACAATCTCAAGATTAAAGAAGTCCATCCAGTTAGATAAAGTCAACAGCCTGTCTTACAGCAAGTGTCAATATAAACATGCTTACTCCAGAAAAAAATAATTCATAGAATCACCAAGGTTGGAAAAGACCTAAAAGATCATCTAGTCCATCCGTTCACCTATTACTAATAGCTCCCAATCCGAGCATTGCTCTTAGTACTGCTGCTTGAAGGAACATTGCCACAAGCTTGTGGGGAGGGAACTACCTTCAAACATTACCATAATTATGTGAAAAACATGAATATATCATCTCAAAGATACTGCACTCAACTGCCTTAGCTTGTCCTCTATCGACTGAAGAGACACAATTCAATTTCAGTATAAACAATTTTAAGGCTCCCTCATTTCCAGATGATTATTCTAAATCCACTGCTCTGACATTTCCTATTTTAAGTTAAAGACTTATATTTTAAAAATACACAAGAGTTCAGGGTGTTAATTTGGTTACAAAATTTACACTAAGCAGGAATCTCATTTTGCAGTTCCTTGTTATATGCCACTATCAATTAGCATTTTCTCTTTTAGTAACTCTAAGGTTACATTGAATTTTATTTGCTGCACAATGCTCTGCAATAGTATTTTCAGAAACTAATAAAGAGCTAAAGATATTTCAGACAAAATATTTCCAAGAACGTAGCTAGCTTCTGAAGGTTTACACATTTTTCTCACTGCATGTATTTTGAAAAGGGCATGTATGCTTACATGCCTAAATTATCTGCACAAAAAGTGCATTTGTAAAAATCAAAGAGGAAATATTCTTCTCAAATGCAGTTATGAAGCAAAATGAGAATGGAATTTTAAAATCATCCCTGAGTGCTTGACTAGAGAGAGCAAAATGACTACATCCATTTCCCCACTGAATGCAGCTCCATTAAATACTTATGCACGTCTACATACTTTATAAGAATCAATGTTCTAAACTCACATATCCCAAAACCTCCTTAACCTCAACCTGTCATCATGTTTTTCTACATGAGAATTTAAAAGAGGAGTTACACCTCTCTCTGCAATCAGTCCCATGTTCTCAGTGAAACCAGTGACAGCTACCTGTAACAAACACTGTCGGTACAAGGACCGTGTACTCTCACGATGACAAAGACGTGCTGGAAGTGAGATCGAATGTTCTTTGGGCTGAATGGTTGCGCTCCAGGCTCCTGGAAAACTATCGTCACAATATCATTTCCAATATGTCGCTTTCTCAGAAGCTAAAAAAGAAAAGATAAAATAAAGGAAGCACATATTAAAACTTTTCTCGCAATTTTAAAAGTTTCAGCGTGTTTTTTTCTATTACTGTTGTTCATTTCTGTATTTCAAGCTGAAAAGCAAAACTGTCGATGACACAAGTAGCATAATGTACGTTATTCATCTAATGATTTTCAGGAACAGGCATCTTCATGACAATTCACTTCTACATGTAATCTACAGAAAGGTCTTGTTAGAGAAAATTTTAAGCCAAACGGAAACATGAACAACAACAACAAACACCTGGTAGTGTGTAATTGGAGTCACTGATCAGCAACACATGGAAGCTGGAAAACATTTCCCACTTCACACATTTCTACAAGGTTCAATTTCAAGTTAAAATTGTTGCTGTTAAGACAGACTATGATAATTATCTGATAAGACTTTCAGTAAATTTAAGACTACAGTAAATAAGAAAGTTAAATTGTAGCATAGTATTTACTATATAAAAGGGAGCTATAAAGAATGCTGTGTTTTTTTTTATCGTTAAAGGAAATCTCATTTTTATTTGCAGAAACAAACTAAATCTTTAGAATAAAATGAACACACATCATACTCAGCAAGATACTCTAGTATAAAACATGAAAAATGTAATGAACATCATTCAAACGTATCGGAAGGGGAATTCACATGGAAACAGGGCACTCAGATTAACTTCTCAGTTCCTGAAAAAGGCATCACGGGATCCTCACTGGTCTCTGGTTTCTCTCTCAGGTAAAGGAAAATGTCACTATTTCTCTCTATAAATAATGTGATAGCCTCAAATTAAACATCTTATTAAACTATCCAAGGAAAGCAAAGGAAGAAACAATTCTTTTGCGTGTGCTGCTTTTATCAATCACCTGATTGATTTGTTTCTCTCTCCTTTTAAAGACCAGGAACTGTGAAGTAACAAAACAGGTCAGCCTGCAAACTTCCTCAGTATATTAAAAAAATATAAAAATAAAAGAAAACACATTTGTTTCACTCATATCTTTTTTAAAGTGGCTTCACAGTGTTCTGGACTTCCACTTGTCACCTCTGATTCTGCACACATTACTGTTTGCTGAATCAAAGTCTGACTGACCTTGTTGAACAAAAGGCTGAAAACTGTTATGCACATATGTAATATAAAAGACACTACTGACACTGTAACATAAATATTTTCATTTCAAGTTTTACTAAATTATGCATAATGAGATAGAAAACAGTCCCATGGAGAAAAATCTAGCCAGACCCGCAGTGTGCCTACAATGACCTGCCTTGCCCATCTAACGCAGATGGCCAGTGCCTTTATTGTTAGTAACAAATAACATTTGTCACAATTATTCATTACTTCACCTACTTTTGAGACAGGAAAAATTAATTGTAATCAGTCCTGGACCATCTCACCTGCTGTTTGTTGTTTGGAGTATATGGCAACATAGTAGAAACATGGAACATGATTTCATAGTCCTTGTACGTTGTATATAGAGAGTGAGTACCTGTTGAATCAGCTTCAGTTAAAGAAAGAGAAAATAAGAACATTATTAAAAAACAAGTTCCAAATAAGGTTTCATTACTATCAATCAAAATCAACAGACAAGACAAGAATTCCTATCCATCCTCAATCCTAGCTTACATGAACGCAAATAAAAACTTAGCTAGAATTTGTTCACCTGTCAAAGCAAAATGACACATATAGGCTGCATGTATAATTTGACATACTTTTGTCAGTGATGAGTTTGCTAGGAATAGAGAATTTTTCCCAGAATATTGTGAAAAAAGTCTATTTAAGCAGAAAAAAATGATAAACATGGAGAAGAAACAGAAACCATATATATACAAATGTAGGTGGGTATAAGCCTACAGAAACACATGCAGTATTAACATATGTATATCAGTGCTAGGTACTGAGATAGAGTAATGCAATAAGAAAACAAAAAAGGCATTCCTCACAGAGAATGCATTACTTTACATATGACAAAGTAAACTAAAACTTTCCTACTTCGTGTTAAACTATGAGAACATTCTGGCTTCATTTAGTGGGCCACCTGGATATGAATGGTTAGAAAGTCACTTCCTCATTATTTGGGTGCTGCTTTTGTACCCTTTGGAGATTCACATCTAAAATAGCTGTATTGATTTGAATTTTCTTGTTTCTTTTTTTGAGGCATCACTTCTAAAAATTATGCTTATTATTTATAGAGCGGTGGAGAGTGAGATTAGAACCCAACTCTGTCAATGTCTCATCCAGAAATGGAGAAGTACTTTTGCAGAGCACTAAGGAACCAGAATAAACCAACAGCCAACTTTCAGAGTAGATGGAAAATAAAATACATTTTGGTATGTGGGGGGATTCTTTCTTTGGAAAAGGTTTGTAATATGTTCATTGATATTCTGGAAATTATAGATGAGTAACAAGATGTAACCATTTTCAGATGAACCACCTAGCATCTCAAGCTAATTAGAATGAAACAGACTGGTACAGAATGGGGAGAGGACTTCAACGGGTGCTGTGATCTCACGTGTAACTAGCAATGGACATACGACACGCAACATGAAAAAGAACAGAACGGGTTATTTTAAACATAAATTCCAGGAATGGTTATTTTAAACATAAATTCCAGGAATCTGAATTTACTGTAGTGAGTCAGAAAAAGCCTTCGCTAAAAATGGTATAAAATGGAAAAGAACAGTCAAAACAAATTGTTTGCATGCGTATAAGATAAGGATGGAAAAAGCCCACAACAGTGACATTACACTGCTGGTACACTCGCTATTTTAAAAGTTACGGATGCAATAGAAGGAATTCACAAACAGGTCACAAAAATAATCATACGTGAATGGAGATGCTTTAATGTGGAGAGAAAATTAGGACTACAAAATTTAGAAGGAAAAACAAGAAGAAGGGGAAAACATTAAAGTTCATGAAGTGTTAGTTAAAGACAGCACTTCATTACAGACAAACACATAAATACAAAAAACACAAAAAAACAAAAAAAAAAAACCAAAAAAAAATTGAAAATATTCATTTAATTTACAATGCAACACATTTTACAGCTGAAATAGTAAATATACTCCATTATATATAATGGCTACACACAGCACAAAAAGCCAGGTTTCAAACAGAATTTTAGAAGTAATTCATTTACATATAGAAAAAAACATCCTGCATATCTGAAGCTGTAATGTAAACATGTTACTACTTTATACAATCTCAGCCATTTACAGCTAAAACAAAAAGCGGATAAGCCTTTAAATAGCACACGTTGGAATATTTCACATTAGCAGAGCTCATGCTACTAAGGAAATGATGGTTTGTGAAGTATTTACAATAATGTGCACTGATTATTTATATAAGTTTTGGGTATAAACTTTGACTTAAACTTTTGTTTTCCTATCAAATTTGGAAAAATAAAGGTAGAATTGCTTTCAGTTGAAAACTGCAACATCACCTGTAAAATGAAATGCAAAAATTTCTACATCATAGATGGCATAGAGATTTTGCATTTGTAAATAATCTGTATTTAATAAAAAAGGGGGGAAAAAAAAAAAAAAAAGCAAATGTTTTTCTGGAATCTTACAAAAAACTCAGTAAATGCATCAACGAGTTTGAGCTCTCTTCTTCAACACACACTACCATAAAAAACAAACAAACAAACAGCTAACTGCTGAATATTTTCTTTTTCATGCTAATTACAAAAGCAGAAGTGGAGTCATTTCATCTTGTGCTCCGTCTGCAGCAGCCTGCATCATCTGCTTGATCACTACAGTGCTTGCTGAAGGAGGCAGATGCACTTGAAAGTCACCCAAACATCAATGTTCCTCCATACTCATTGTTTTTCCTTCCCTTAGTATGCAATTTTGTACATAATCTTTGATAGGGCCAACAGAAATATCAAAGAGAATGCAGAGGGATGATGGGCATTCTAACCCATTATTAAAAATAGTACTTTAGAACAACAAACATGGGTTCAAGCCAAACCTCCAACTTTCATGAATGGAGTTTGCTGAGGGCAGAAAAGGATCTTTTCTTTGTTGTCCTACCCACCTCAAAGTGCACAGAAAAGTCACAACAGTATTGGTTCTGCAAATTCAGTAAGATACTATCCTAAAAACGGAACTATTCCTGTAAATCTGCAAGAACTCCACAGCTTATAAATCCCTCCTTTTCAAAGTTAATATAAACAGAAGTCCATAACCAGTACAGACTTGTGCATCTTCTTCACCCTTCACATTTCTTTGTTCTTACAAGACCAGAATACTTCTACTGCTTCTACTGAAGCACAATAGAATGATTGCTGAGATTTGCTTGAAATGAAGTTACTGCCATTGGGCAGTGGAATAGTATTCATTATTCCAAGGTGGGAACTCAGTCAACTCTGCAATTGCCTTTAATTCCCTGTATATAACAGAGGCCTGAGGGTTCTACAGATTCACAAGTAACTTTTTTACATCGAGGACATGCTTTCTTGTCACCTGTTTATGGTGCATCCATGGATGTTGTATTCTCAGTCCTGTCCGAGTATTGGGTATGCTTACTGAGCTGCAAATCTTTTCCTTCCACCATTAAAAATCCATCCCATTGGTCTGTATTTCCAATGCTTTTTTAGTTATCCCACAAGGACTGTTTTAACAGGATCCAATTTATATGATTTTTGCAATATGAACAGTGCCCAAAATCATTACTGACAAAAATCATTGATAAACTGAAGCAGAACCTTACTGAAGCCACATGACTTTGCCAGAATGCTCCTACAGCAGCTTTTCAAAACTGTACACTAAAAAAGCAGGAAGGGTAGAAAACCCAGCTCAGTATTTAGAAGGAAAACACAATGCAAAGAATTGTAGGTAAACGAAAACTAAATGATACCATTTGGGCAGGAAAAAGAACAGTCATTACTACAAACTGCAGCAGCACTCAGAAGAGAGAAGCACAAGAACTAAATGTTTCGAACCTTCATATTGCTCCCATTTACATCTGCTGTCAAGATGTCCTGATTTATTCCTTATTTCTCCTAGTTATTGGCCCAGCATCAGCACCTTTCTCTTTTTAAAACAATCCGGGAATGTTTCATTTATTATTATTATTATTTATTTATTACCTCTAGACTCCCAGTGAATGTCTCAGACCCACTATTCTTTCTTACAAATTGCTGCAAAGAAGTGCATGGTAATCTGTTTAATTCATTAGAAACATTCCTGTTTATTGAAAAAACCTGATTCGAACACCAGCTTGAAGCTCATTCATTCCCTACATTTTCCACCTATTTAATATATTCTATGCTGGTTTAATATTCTTCCAGATTTAAACAAAAATTAATGGAATAAAAACATCTAATACAAAACGCTATCATTATCAGCTAAGCTGATAAACTCATCAAGCGGATTTTTCATGGACTCTTCCAACTCATATTATCTCCTTTATTTCCTGCACCACAGGCACCGTGACACTGCTAAACAGCAGCTCAGGTTACCAGGCCCATTATCATCCGGCTGCTTCAATTCACTATTTTAAAATACTGAGAAGTAAGACTGAGCGAGGGGGATGGAAATAACGCATGTGCTACAACTGGAAAATCAAACCAAATGACTGAAGTTACAATTTCAAAGATTACCGTGGTGTTCGTTACTTTAAAGTGATGCCTATAAAACTTCCTAGCAACTGTGGGAGAGATGACATTTTCAAGCTCTATTTCCTATCCAAAGTCTTCAGGCAGCCAGAAGATAGATTGTTTCCCCTGCGGTAATGCTAGAAACACACAAACAGAACTTTAAAAGTAGCAGTTCTTTTTCACCGTTGCACTGGCAGAGATCCAAAGCTAAAACTCCTACAGGATCCAATATACTTAAATAGCCTTTCCGTTAATAGGATGAGTAAGATCCCTTCTTCCAAAAGTTGGCACTGTTACAGATGCTTACCAATTAAGCCCATAATTCTAAAAGTCTCTAAGAATGACAGTTCTGAAATTGTATTTCATTATAGCAATTTTACTTCTCCTAATTTGCATAGAATACAAAAGTTTTGCGAGTTTTTCTGAAGTAGATACAGAAATCAGATTCTCCCCACACCGAGAAAGTCCTCCACACTGTCTCACATCATGCATCTGTTTTTTCTAGGTTGCAAAGTATTGCAAAAGCACAGAAAGTGGCAAAGCAGCCCACACAGCTCTGACCTTTTGTGCAAGTTGATGAACAATCATCTGTTTTTTAAAAGCATCTTTACCATCAGCCGTGCTGGCATGAAAACAGAAGTTTTATTCAGGAAAATGTCCTGAATAACTATACACAGTGGTAGCATAAGAAATACTTCATGAAAGTGGTCTCTAGCAACACGAGAGCGCAGAAATAGAAGAGAGAGAAGCTAGCTTCCTAGTCTGTGGGCCTCTGTATACCACAAAAATTGCAACAAAATCCTATAAACCCAAGTCATGGCAAAACCACAACCTCTGTTCCACAGGCTTTCCATATGAAGACAAGTGCAGAAAAGACAGGTCAGTTACTTAGGACAACTATCAAATATGCACAGCCTGCATGCATTCTGCTGTTTACCTATTTTCCATATGTGAGATTCTGAATTCTGACCTGAAGGCCACCTCTGGACTTAATCGTCTTGCCACCAAAAATGTTACAGAGAAACAAGAAGCAAGTACAAACAGCCTTTCATCTCTTCCTCAGCTGAGAATGCAGATCTTTGGAAATGATAGCAGCAGAAATCTGCAATGATGCGCTTTTCAACACACAGCTGGTCTTGAGCAGGAGGAACTCAGCTCCTCAGCCACCTGCAAGTCCTCAGCACTGGCACATTGCGCCTGCTTGAGGTTCTAGCCAGCTCATGATGCAGGATAGCACGCTGCAGATAGCAAAGACCTGGCTATACTACTGTGAACCAGCAGGGGCTCCCAAAGCAGCTCCTTCTGTTACACCGGGTACTTCAGCTCCTAACAAAATACCAAGAAATAAAACTCCCACCAAAACTCCAGGATAAACCTGATTTTAATTACACTCCCACTCAATTCATATAGATGTCCTTAGGCTGATCAGTATGCCTCACACGGCTTTCTGTCCCACTCTCAAGGAGACAGGGTTCTGAGACTGTCATTTAACAAGAAATACAAAGAAAGTTTTGTTTTTTTTTCTTCTATCACTGGGCAGCTATCCCCAGCATTGTCTTCCTCCCTGTGCTGCTGCTTCTTAATGCTGTATCAAGTTAAATAATCACTTAATTATAGCAGTCCCAAGTTTACTTCACTAAATGTTTAGTAAAGGCTGGAAACCTTCAGCTAAGTCGACATTTCTTCTTAACAGTCTGTGTCTACACAGAAAACACAATAACAGTTCCCAAATAAAGCTATCCAAAGAGCTTCAAAAACATTTATCTTCCTCCATTTCCATGTCCACCAAATAGGTGTATATTATTGTACACTGAAAAATAAAAATTGAGAAAACATTTTCCCCAAGTCAGAAGGGATGAGAAGAAACTAAAACACTGCTGGAAAATTCTGCTGCTTAAGAGAAAACATCAAAAATGTACATAAGACAGATGCAGCTTTCATAGTCCATCTGATTAGATGAATCAACTCCTCTCATCATACGGCATTTCTTGTGCTAGAAACCAATGTGTGGACTGTCACCAAAGAAGCTGGTAATAACAGTCCAAAGTTTCTTTTTCAGACGTCTTACAAAAACTAAACCAAAAAAAAAAAAAAAAAAAAAAAAAAAGGAAGACACCATTTTAGTGTATCTACTAAAAGTAAAAAGGAGGTTACAATATAAAGTCAGAAACTATGAAATCGGGAATAATATTTTTGTTTTTCTGTACCTTTTGATTTTTGACTTGGCTCATTTTTACGACAAACTAACACTTCAGAGATGCAAAAAAGGAAACGGAATCCTACAATATAATGTATGATGTACCTCCAGTAAAGGAAGGAAAATGCTAAAGAACCTGTCCTGGACCCCATTTGAAATAGTAGTTACAGCCACTAAAATTAATGAGAGTGTATTCAAATTGAGATAAGTGCAAAAGTAAGTTACGAGGTAATAATCTGCATGGGCAAAGTAGAGAAATCCACATCTCCCAACCAATAAGAACAACGTGGCTATTAGGGTTAACATCAGTAAAGCATAGAGGAGACAATTGCAATATCTAAATGCACTCAAGGGAATAAATGCAACAAGGGAAATTCAAGTATTGCAACTAAGAGACGAAGCAGGCTCAATGGTAAACATGAGGAACAGGTATTAAATTTAATTTAAAACATAGCAAGTTTTCTAACCCTCAGAGTAGTGATGCTTAGGCTGGTCAAAAATAGCACTTGGGGATGGCAACAGGTTCCCGCAAGCACCAAACACATGAGGTAAAATGCTGAAATATTAAAGCAGAGCAATTTATTGCATTTCTGATAGGATAATCATGGAAAAAGCAGTTTTTGATGCACTGAAGTTGATGAATGCTTTTCTGCTCCCAAAACTTTTTGAGTCCATTCTTTAGCATTTCATTCATGAAATTCATGATATACCAACTGTTTTGATTATTCATTACACAATACAACAATGATGAATTTGCAATGGTGATAACAGTTCCATAGTCTACTAGTTTCTTGTTGCAGCTTTAGTGATAATTTCACACCAAATTAGTATGAAAGTCCAATAATTATCAAGACCCTGTGTGTATATGGGTCAATATACATAGTTGCTCTGCTTTCACTTTCAATACTGAACAAATTTCTTCCCATTGCAAAGAGCTTATAATTAACAATTCTATGGAAAAAAAAAAACAAAACAAAACAGTAACTATACTATGTATTTTGTTCACATAAGAGAAAAAAAAGACTCCTTACTCTTCGTATCCAGCTGAGCACGATACTTTTCAAATCCTTTGAGCCGAACTCGTTCTCCCAAGAGCTGAAGAAACTCTTCAAAAGCTGGACCTGCTGATTCATTATTGTACATTTCCTCTTCTGTGCTTTGCCCGGCTTTGCAGTACATGATACCCACCTTAAGTTGGTAACTTAACTGCAAAGAGAGAAATACAAAAGTTTTGTACGTATGACAAATGACATAATAACTTATTTACTGAATCCACTACACACTGTTTTTTATTAAACCCTTAATAAGCAAAGAAAGAAACACCAATGATTAGCCTAATTTCCAAAAGCTTTCACTGAAGTTCCTTATTTTCTGGAAGAAGACACTTCAGCTACCAAATGGTGCATGTCTTACACCAAGATACGTGACCTGACGGTATCAGCTGAAAAGCATCAGAATCTTGATTTGCACTCTTCAGCCTCTTCAGCTTGGTACTGTAGCTGCTGTTCAATGCTAAACCTCCCACAGAGAAAGCCAGGGCACAACACTCACTCATTTCTGTAACCAGTGATAAAATCAACAGTCTCTCATTTTAAAGAAAAGAGAAATTATTCACCGATTAGTGCATTCAACTATTAAACATGTTTAAAGAGTAAATTGCATTCATTGGCAGTAACAAAACAACTAAATAACACAGCAGAAACTAACCATGTGAAAGCAACCCATTTTTTAATCCAATTGCAATTTTAATCCTTCAACACATACTATTCCCACTGATTCCAAACTGATGCATACATAAAAGGGACCATAACTGCATCTTTTATGTCTGGACTACAGAAGAAGTCAGAGATGGAAAGAAAACAGTGCTAACAGCCACTTACTGACGCTTCCGTAAATGATTTCACATGCAGGAAATCTGAGTGGCTGAATGCAAAAGAGTTTTAGAGTTTGTGCATGTAGTGATACTACATAATCATTGTGGAGAAAGTAATTTCTTCTCTTACATTTGACTTTTTTGTAATCAAAGCTCGCATTTCAAAAAAACATAAAGTGTATCTGTCAGAACAGCATCTGAAGAACAGCTAAGAAAACCATCTAGAGATTGACAGGTATGCGCTATAGTTTACTGTGAAATGCTAACAGGTATTTGTAAAGCTACTGAAACTTATCTGAATATATTGTGATTTGCTCTGAAACTTCCTGTAATAGGTCACGAGACAACATTTTGGAGCTTGCTGAGGTGATGTGGACAGACTTAAATCAACTAAAATTTGTTAATTTTAACTTATTTTTTACAGTGGGACATTTTCAAAGCCCTCAGAATTGGTTCCGTTCTTTCTCTAAATGAAACACATTTTAAAATTTAAAATGAAAAATAAATAAAAATTAAAAGCACAATACTACCTAAAATGAATGGTGACAAAGTATCAGAAAACAAGCAAGGAAAGAAGAAAAGTAAAAGCTTTGTTACTCCTGCTGGAGAAATGGAGCACATGTAATGAGTCTCAGTTCTGGGCCACCTATGAAACATTCTTTCTTTTATCCTCTGATACAATAACTACTATAATTTTATCTTCTAAATATGTCTAATTCCTTTTATGAAAATACGAGTACAGCATATCTAGTACTTATACAATATCTATTACTTATTACTTATCAATCCCTTACTTGTGGAAGAAACGCTCACAGGCCAACTTCCAAAAATACAAGCGCACTTCCCACGTTATCAGCAGAGACCCTGACAGGCTATTCAGGAACACCCACTGTTCAGATATGTGCTGTTCTTCCTGCGGGAAACCCAATGGGTGAAGGTGCTTCTTGGAACCACGATGCTTCTGCTAATTGCAAGCTTCTAGAAATTTCACTCAAATCAGGACTAAGAAAACCATCCTCACCAAGCGCACCTAAGCTATTTAACTCTCAATTTCTCATGAAGATTTTCCAGAGCATAAACATAAAAGGGATCCTCTACTAACAGAAGCAATGAAAAGGCTGCCCCTTTGTACGCTTGAAAAGGTCAGCATGAAGTATTAAGGACCATGCTGAAAAAGTACAATACCTTATTACATTTGCTGAACTTAAAACCAACAAAATTCCTAAGGGCAATACAAGCTGCTATAGAAAAATAAAGCTCCACTGGAAGAATAACACTCAGCACCCTTACAACAACTTCTCCTTCTAAATCTAGGGTCTTTCAGAAGTATAACTCAAAATAAGAATGGAGTTGAAGGAAACAATACAGTGTGGTAAAGCTTTTGGAGAAGCAGCCTCATTTTAATTATCTAGAAGTATTCCCATATATAAATGTGGGGAAGAAGTGCACTTTCAGTATTTATCTAGCACCCTGTGAAAGACAGCAGAAAGCACATCTCAGATTTAACCAGTCAGCAATTTTATAATATAAATACAGAATTACATTAAAAGCCAAGTGACATAGCACAGTGTTTCCATTAATTCTGATTGGAATAAATCAGCACCTGTCCTGAGATTTTTAAATCATATTTGAATGCAAACCTGAAGTTACTATGAACTACGCATTCAAGAAAATTAGTAGATGCTAATTAGTCAGAAAGGTACCACTGCTATACCGAACGATTGGATTACTTCTTTATACAGAACCATTCAAAGAATGCATTTTAATAACATCAATAAAAAGAACAGCTAGGTGAGAGTAATGTGGGCTGTATGTAAAGAACAGCAGATGTTACACTGACATTACCAATCTGAGGGAAGTAAGGGACATGGAACTTGACATAAAACACCCGTACAAGAACTGAGGCAAGAAGAGCTCCTAGCCTCTGCAGTGTATCTCTGCAGAGATACAGTGTATCTGTTCTGATACTGGACATCATATTCAGTTCAGACATCTACTTTCTTAAGATTCTGAAAGATTAGTAGAGACAGAACTCAGTCATTAAAAAAATATACAAAATTCAGAGAAAATATGTTGCAGAACCTTGAAAAGCACAATCTGTTTAGTTTACCATAAACAAGACCAACAGATTATTTAATCACTGCATGCAAAAACCTTTGCTAAAAAAAAACCACCAAAAACCTCACACCAAAACTACTCAAGATGCAGCAGAGAAAAATATCAGAAGAAAAGTCAGAAACTGAAAGAAGATGGCTATAAATAAGTGCAAATTCATAAATATGAAAGCTAACAATTGCTTTAAAAATCTCGCTCAAATATTAAAATGATAGCCTAGCTTAATCAAAACTGCCAAATAAGTTTTATTAAAACATACAAATTTGTCTCAAGTGAGGGGTTATTGGGTGAAATTAACCAAAGTCAGGCTATGGTCACCTTATAGTCTTAACTCTTAGCAAAACCTCCCATTTGCTACATCAAATAGGCACCTGTTCATGTAGTAATGAAACACTTGTGACACACACAACAAGAAAAAGTGATAAACAGTCTGTGTACCTAATTAGCGTAGCAGCTGTTACCCAAATTTGTTTTAGCTTGGAATTGATAAAAATGCAGCTTCTAATTAGCACAGAGCGTGCTTATCTTTTTCTGTTGGAAGTGTCAAACTGCTTCATTACCACAAAAGCAGAAAGATACTTTGATGTAGAGAGTACATTTTTAACTACCACCTGCCCTTAATGATTTTCAAAGGTTTATTCAATAGGAAAAAATAAAAAATCAACCCTATACTACAACATAGTGCAGGTTGTAATGACTTACAGCACTCAGGGATATTTTCATCTTCAACTTTTGTAACTTTCTCAAGTAATTTTGCTAAAGAGCTTTTCTAATTAGGAATTCAATAGAAATATTTTCACAGTATATTTAAATTATCTTTATTATTATTATTATTATTATTTTCCCTTGAGAAAATTATCAGTATTATTTCAGATTTGAGGTTCTTGGCTGGCATTTCCATAAGGACCTTATATTAGAATCCAGCAGATCATTTCTAGAGCCGTCTTGGATTAAATTCCACCATTATTTCCATTGCTGAAAAGGAAACTTTGGGAAGAGACAGAGATATCCCTGGTTCAAATAGCCTGACAAACCTGCTTCTGGATGAAAAGCAGATTAGGTTTAAGTTCAAGGAATAAATCATTAACACCAAATACACTTTTGTAAAGACTGCTCTAATACCTTTCAGAGAAATACCTCAAACCTATTAGTTTCTGGCTGTGTGAAAATGGGAAGTTATACTGAATTTAAATTCCTAAAAATTCCTTTTTTCTTTCAGCATGCTTTTTAGTAAGCTCATCACTCCTCATCTTCAGACACCTGTAGGCTCATCACAGTGTCCTTTCAAGGAGCCACTAATCCGGGATGCTCAGCAGCCACCCAATTTCTTCTGCACATCATAGCATGCTCTTTCTGAAATAAATGAGCATGCAAAACTAACTAGAGGGCAGAAAGTTTAGCCTAAGATTTTCTTCCAGTAGGTATTTGAGGATTCTCTATCTTGCACAGAGCAGCTGACCAAATCACAATGGTAGTCACCAATACTTTTAGAACAGCCACGCTCTCCCCTTCGTGGTGCAGGTAGTTCAATCTTTTTCTATTACAGAATGGCTACATTTCAATGCCAGACTGACAGCAAGAATACTAACAGATTCCAGTTCTATGCAGAAAAGGCTGATTATAAGCAGCAAAAAAAGACCAGAAGACAGACACTAACTGACTCAGTATTCAAAATAGAGCTGTTAAACGTCACTGTCCAGATTTTTAATAATAAAACTCATGTTACACACAGGCTTTCATTTTGCTAGATCTAAGCTATATAGCTAATAAATCTTGGTTCCATTTTAAAAGAGAACAGGGGGCTACCACCCAACTGAAAATCATTTGCATGAAGAGGTTTAGAATATTTTGTCATATAATTTGTTTCAGAAAGGCAAAAAGATCCACAGTCTGCACACTATTGCAACGGTTGTGCCAAATACAACATTACTATATTACAACAAATCATTCAATGACTTTGGAGATTTCTATTTTCATTATAATAGCCATAACGAAGCTAGAGGAAAACAACTCTCTCTGCTCCATCTTTGAAAGACAATCACTTAATCTCTTTTAACGTAAATTAAAATGGACAACTGCCATAACATTACTATCAAATGTTAGCATATTTCATGCAGTGAGCTTGATTTTACTAAAACCAAATCTTTAGCAAAACTAGGGGGAAAAGACACGCAACTCTCCCGCAGACAAACTTTAATGGGGCATTTTAATAAACTCATTTGAATCATTTAAAACTGTAGGTAGTTTTGTAGTTTAAGACATTTTTCAACTTTGTACTTACCCCTTGTTCATCCAGCTTCATAAGCTGTTCTGTGACTTTAGGAGTGTTGAAGGCCAGCCTTAGGCAATGAATATTCAGCTCAGGAACCACATACTCAAGCACTTCTTTTAGGGGAAGTCCTCTAGCTGTGCAGTGCTTTGCAGTTGAAGGAATAGCATCTTCCAGCACAGAGCCTCTTAATGTCATAAGCTAAATGCGGAGAACAAAAATAGCTTGCATGTTGAATTATGCACAGAATCAAGGCTCATTAGCAAGAGCACTGGAGTAAAATGTACTTTTCTATGATTCTCAATGGAGTCTGAGTACATCGGGTACTTCATGTTGCATGAAACACACACCAACATGCAAAATGTCTCCCATTCTGATAGCTAACAGTATTCAGAAGATTTCAAATTATTCAAAATTCTTTACAGATTTTGATTTTAGAAAGAAGTATTACTTGGAAAAGATTATGAGTAACATTTCCAGTGGAAAATGTTTAAGTATAAAAGTATGTTCCTCAGGTCTAACCACTGCCACACAGGAAACTGAAAGAAGAGATTTTCCTACTCTTTGCTCATTTACAGATACTGGAGCTGTACTAGCATTCTCAAACTTTAATCAAAATAACCTTCAAATTTTCCTGCAGGACATTATAGAATTACTAATTCACTGACATACTCATCTGTATTCTTTGTAATGTAAGCTGTGGTAGACCATTTGTTAGGAAATTCCTGCACTGTACAGGAGGAAACAGAAATCTATCCACGTGGAAAGGGAAAAAAAAACACCACATCCACACCCCATATGATTTTGCCTGATCCTTTCCAGTTTCTTTTAACATCATTCCTGAATGGCTTACCTCGCTGGTTCTGAAAATGATTCGGTAGTTGTACTGAGGCCCGTTTTCCTTGATTTCCTCTGGTTTTTCTCTTCTTATGCTCACAGCTACTGGACCAAGATTCTCATCCGCCCCAAAATAGTTCCAGTGTTCTTGCATATTAAAAACAAACAACACAGATAAAAGTCAGTCTTAACTTTCCCAGTTGTATTTTCATGCTGAGTTGACACAGTTGGAAACAAATTGCCAATTACACTAGAATCAGTTGTGGTACCAGGATTTTGTTGTCATTCCACTTTCTAAAGAGCTCCATTTATACAAAAAAGGCTGAAATTCAAATTTGTAATTTCAAAAATAGAACTAAAATAGGATACACATCTTACATTGGCGTTTAAAGTCAAATCCATGTTATTCACACTGACCTAAATTTTCCTCCTTAAAATACAAAAACCAGGGAACCAAACACAGAAAAGTGAGAAACTCACAACTCCATAATAAAAATGTGAGCAGCAGACAGTTGTACCCAAAAGACTTAAGTTACTTATTTTTGTATCAAAAAGAAGAAACAAGAGATAGCCTTACAAGTTACTCAAAAAGTGAAAAGCTGAAGAAGCAAGAAGCTGAAGTCTTGTTTATGCTCAAAATGAAAACACAGAGACAAGATGAATAACATAACTATTTAACAGCTAAGTGTTCAGAGCTGAGACTAAAACTAACATAGCGGTGGTGATGGCAGAGAGGAGAACACAGAGTTGGAGAAATTGCTCACTAGCTGAGTAGTGGATTTTTGATGTACGTTTTTGTATTTATTTAATTATAAATGTGTAAAGCCAAACCTACATATCCTGTTTGATGATGGAAGTACATCACTGTGAATTCAACAGCCTATAAATGAAGCTGCGCATATTTCAAGTAACAACTGAATTTAAAAACACAATATCTGAAAATTCAAGGGAATGTCAAAAAATAGAAGTCAAGCATTTTACAAGAAAGAAGTCCTACATCATCCCATTCCATATGCTGCATGCCTGCATATATGAATGAATTTATATGTGCACAAAAATGGAAATTTTGAGCTATCTGAAATTTCAGCACTTGAAAGAAGAAATATGAAATTCCCTGGAACGATAGCAAGAAAGGCAATCTAACCATACTGTCTGTACCATCATATACAGATTATTTGTTATTCATAAAAGAACCAAAATGAATTACTACTTCAACAGCATTCTGATATGAGCTGTTCTGCAGGGATAAAGTGCAAAATATTTGAATATCACCATCAAGAACTGCATCTGCAAACATACTAAAAATAGATAGCAAAACACACTCCTTCCTATGTGAACAGCAGTCATTTTTCCAAAGAATAAATCACTATCTTAAAACCCCAAGTGCATTTTTTTTAATTTTTTTTAATTACCCATACTGATTCTTGTTATACTTTCCTCCAATAGATTCACACTTTTCCAGTAGGTTCTCTGTCCTTGTGAAGCCATGCATGCCCTAGAATTACACCTTTGTTTTCACAGAGCAGCTGTTCACCCCTGAGGTTCTCTAAACAATCATCCTGTCTTTTGTCAGTGTCTTCCATTTAAAGATTTCAGAGCATACAAGACACAAAAGAAAGCAAGTGTGCTTTCTACCAAATTCCTCTAAGTCCTCAAGAGCCAATACCCTGCACAGAGGTAATTAATGTTCAAAATTCTATCCTATAGGATAACCCGTAAATACTGTTGTAAAACTTGAGCGACTGCATTAGTAGTAAGTGAGGAAATCAGGAATAAGTTAAAGTATATGCATAAGCCTAATGAAATCATTATATCACTCCATTGATAATAGCCCTATAGATGCCACAGAGAATTTTTACTGTTTAAAAATCCAAGACATCTTACTAGCATCCTATACTTTTTCACCCCAGTATGTTTATAACTCATCAGTTTATGGCAGGGAGACGGAAGAGTAAACACCAAGAATACAAGAGCAACCTTCCACCTGAGACAAATTTTCCTCCAGAACACTCTGCAGCTTCCAAAACCGGAGCAAGTTTGGCTACCTCCACCCTAACTTGGCTTGGTGGATTAAAAACATTGCATGATATATATGTACCTGCGCTTACACAACAGAAAATGCTAGAGAAACAAAGGTAAGTTGTTAACACCTACTAAAATAGTCTGAAAATTACACTAGAGTCTCTTTTTCATCTATCATCCACATAACAATACCTGTAAAGAATAATCTATTCCTTCCATGTAATTAATAGATTCCAGCCAAGCCACCAGGAGCATCTCACTAAATTACCTTGAAATTAAAATGGACAATATCTGCGAAACTACTTTCATTCAGTAACTTATTTATTTATTTTAAAGACAAAAAGATTAAAAGGGCCTACTGCATTGACTAGCAGATTCTACCCAAGCCACCTTTCTTCACTGTTGGTGATATTCATAACAGAGATGCAACCTGCACTTCAAATAAAGAAGTTTCTGCATCATCTCATTTCATGTTACTGAAAACTGCCAATTACAACTGATTTTACTTGATTTTTTGTTCCTCGTACCCTACTTGATGTTTTATCGCAATTACACATCTGGGGGAAGGACAGTAGGAAAAGAAAAATGATTTTGGTGTTTTTATAACTGTGGGGTTTGGGCATATATCTAACAACACATCTGAAGGATGTCTTTTTTACAGAAGCCAGCACAACAAAATCTCTGGCAAGAAAAATTTCCCCGGTTTATATTCTATAAACAGCTCTTCCTCTCCATTCATCCCCCACAGCGTCACTCACTGACACTATTACCTGGTTACCTCTCAAAACTAGCCTAAGGACTAGATTATGATGCGTTTATCTAATTCATGATAATAACTACTGGAAACAAATGAAAATACATTGGTGGCTGCCAAGAGACTAGCATGAGGGTGTGGTTTCCCTTTGGAAAATGGCTTCAGTGCTGTCCATACCTCCTTCCTGTCATACTATTTGCATTCCCTGCTCACCTGGCACTGCGTTTTGTCAGAAATGCAAGGAAAACCCATTTGACTCACCAGATCTGCCAACAAAAACCTGAACAATACACAGGACAGTTTATTATAACAACAAGGTTTCTGTTTGTTATGTAGATTGAACCGTCCTATCACATTTTGAGAAAACAAAAGGACTGGTTTGAGGAAGGGGTGAGAATAAAGCCTTATTTTTAGTTCTGAAACACTTCACATCAGGTTAGCTGAGCTGCACTGCTTGCTGCTGACTGCAAAACTCTGACCAGAGCAGTGAGGAATCAGGTGGTGTCAGAGGGAGCAGATGAGAAAGAAACTGCAGACAAAGCTCTCTAAGCTCAGGCTCTCCCCTCCAAACATACTTCATCCTGTACTGTGCATCTGGCTTACAAGTAATCAATATTTTTCAGCACTCTTTTCCCTTCAAATGATGTGGACCGGCTCTCCCAAAAAACATTCAGCAATGTCTGTCCCCCTGCCCTAAAAATATGCAGAAGGAAGAGATGTGACAAGAGCCACCCAACCAAGGGACCATGTAGGAAAGAAGAGACAGGAGATGGACAGGAGGCAAGGGAAAAATGGGAAATGAGATCATTAGCTCTAATCCACAGTTAATGAGCTGAAGTTTCTCTGGAATGATCATCCACTTATTTTAACTAGGCATTCCTGTTGCTTTAATCTGCAGGATACAAGCTCTTTAGAGCTGCCTTCATTAAGCAAATGAAACCCAATCCTGGACACCAGTATCTAAGGAGCAAGCATTTGTCAGGTCACTCATTAAACCAACTCTGTCTATCGTGAGACACAATAGCAAAAGGCACACTGTCCTGCAGACTGAACTGGTTTTTAAAACTCAAGGGAACTTAGGCTGCAATTCTTTTTGATTTATTTTTTCCCCAAGAACGGAACAGAGTATGATCTGCATCTCAGTGCCAGAATCATTTTGGTGAAGAAGTATCTGGATCATGTTTTGGGTTTTGCTCATTCCTATGGAATGGAAGTTTTGTTCTGATTTATTTTCCCCTTCATACATCCAACGGACACGGTACTTCTTGGTTTCAACAGAATCACAGAACAAAATAATCATATTCTGTATTTTCAAACATAAATTCTATTACACAAAGCAAGCTCTGACTGAAGAAGCAAACTGGTGAAATGTTTTAGTGATTATTTTTGTGTATATATATATATATATATATACACACACACACAAATGCTTCATGCAAATATTACTCATTTATATGTCAGCCTAACTTTATATGTTGGTTAACACAACATTATCATTAACATCAGATTGAACTTTACCACTAGCACCAGAAGAAACAAAATCTACATACCTTTCTGATAGAAAAACTTTCGGTAATAATATGCACCAAGGTCTACATGTTCAACAATGTATCTTTTCACTCTGTCTAGATGTAAAATCAAATTCTCCTTGGGAACTTCTAGAACTGCCACTCCAGCATTTGTACAATGAGAACTCAGAGTTGACTCAAACGAGGCACTTTCACATCCACTGAAGGAACCTGAATTAGATTTGGAAAGGCTTATCTTCCTCTCCCCTTCCCCACCAATCTCATTACGAAAATAAGGACAGCTCATCACAAGCTCGTTGCTTTTATCATCCCCCTGGTCCATATTGAGACTTCCTTTTGAATTCAGATCTTCAGTGCTGCCCATTGGAGAATTGAAACTTGCAGAATGGGATAAGGGTCCAGAGACAAGTGATGCTACGGCAGCAGCAGACGCTCCTGTTGTTGTGTTCCTCCTCTTAATAACATTATGCCTGTTGATCGCTGCTTCATTTAAATCAAATAAAATACTCTGTACATCATAATGAGCAAAACACTTTGGACAAGTCCAAGGCTTGACACTATCTTCTGACCTGTTATCTTCAAGATCTGAAGATTTCCCAAGCTCCCCTTCACCTTTGGCATTACGCAGCTTACGAAAAATGGATGAATCTCCCGTTTCTGATTTTGAGCGTCTCTTGAGAGGCTTCTCTCTTTCCTTAAAGAGCCTCAGGTTCTCCCTTTGAGTAATAGGTCCATCAATCACATCTAGAGAGAAGCCTGAACCCTTGCTTCCACTGGCAATCAGGAGTTCACTGAGCTTAGTTGTGCCTGGGCTTCTCTGATCAGACTTTTCATCTTTATAGCCCTTTAGTAAGTCAAAAAAACTTTCCCCTGAAGTTCCCTGCTTATCTATTGAAGATGTGCTGCCGTACTCTCTATGCAGAGATGGTCCAGATTTAAATGTGGGTGAAATACATTCATCAAAACTATCCACATCAAGCTCACTTATGGTAATGTCGCTGTTGCTACGCTGTCTTATTCTGCGAAGAGCTTTCCTTGGGGAACTGGGATAGCCATCAGGTGTTAGAAACCTGGAGTCTAGATTCTCAGATTGTCTGGTCTTGCTTTTAAGTGTGTTCTGAATACTCTTCAACATGACAGAATCACTAGCATTCAGGTTAACAGAGCTTCCCTGACTCCCAGGACTGCTTTTAGAAGACATGCTGTCAAGACAACTGGCGGTTTCAATATCTTGACTAGACCTGCTTGTTTCCTTGATGTTCTCCTTCCTGGGGGGCCAATCAGCAATTCTTGCCCTGACCCCCATTTTGGGGACTCCAGGTGTAGAGGTAACATGATGGGAACTTTCATTGCGAGGAGGTCCGACTGGAGCCATGACTGCAGATCCTAGGCTGCCATTCTGTGACCTAAAGCGCCTCATGTAAAAGTCATCCGAGTGGACTTTTGTGGTGCCATCTGTTCCAACTGACACCCCAGTGGCAACAGACCTTTCGGTCTGGGACCGCTTCAAGCTGGTCATGATCTTTCAGTATGTTCAACCTCAGTAAGTTCCGATAGGAAATACAGTCATTTCGGCTTTTTAAATGCACAGTTCTCTTCTGGAGAATAGTCTCCAAAGCATAAAATGGTTGCATGAGATCTTAGCCGTGGACATTTAAGGATACGGTTAAATGCAAAACGTCTAGAAAATGCAGATATCTGATAAGTTTTGAAAAGCAGCAACTTCTTTTAACTTTTGCATCTTAAGAAGTAGCCATGTTCCAATACATTCAAGTTGCTTTAACATCACTTGTGCTCCAAAACGTCAGAACAGCAATCCAACTGTTTATGCTTCCTTTAAGCCTAGAACAGAGAAAAAAGATAAAAGCATTATTTATTTTATATGCAAGTTTACTCATAACTGTAGCTATCAGAATAATTGCTACACAAAGTTAATATTTCTAACATACATGCTTTTAAATCTCACTGACCATCTCAGAAATGCAGAGTTGTGTTATACAGTGGTAAAGAGTTTTCTAGATATTGTTGGTTTGTTGTCTTTAAAAAAAACCAAAAAACACATAAAAAACACCAAAATATTTTACATTTGAATTCCATGCCTAAATACAAAGATTGTTTATGAATTGACGAGTGATATATTTTTTGGCTAGGTTATTGGACAGTTATGCAAAGCACAAACAGAGAGCTTATTTCCACAGCTGAAGGACACATGCAACATCCATTTCCTGTAGAATCTATAAATGAGCTGGATCAGTAATCCAAATTTCTGTAAAAGGTTTATAAACAAAACTGCCATTTGCAAGTCACATATCCTTGGCTGCAATGAGGTATTAACAATGCCTATTCAATTTTTTCCATTAATATAAATAATCATTATATGCTAACAAAAAAGGAAGGAAGCTAATTAGCGAACAGATTAGAAAGCAGCAATAGGGAGAATAACATTTATTCTCTTTTAAGATGGCTTTATTTGCAAATTAACTGGATAGTCCATAAAGCTTTGTATTCCCCTGCCCAGATTTCACAATGTATACAAAAACTAAAGCTGAACAGAAACACATACTTTCAAATAACTTGATATGAAAAGCTTCCTTTATTTCCCCAGCTAACAAAATACCATCTGCCACAGCTCCTGTATAATCCAGCTTTACAAAGCTATGAAACTTAAATGTTTTCCCATACCTCATCAGCACCAAAGTGATTACAAAGCATTATACCATCCTTTGAGGAGCTAAAAAAAACCCAACCACAAATATGCCCTTGCCGGTGGAAGACAAAAGCATGAGATTGTCACGATAAAATCTTGCATCGCTGTGCACATCCTTTAACACAAAGAAGTTAATAATTTTCAAAGGCTGAACCAATTACACAAAACGTGGCCTTTTAAATATTTGCCAATCATGTATGCAGAGATGCTGCTGAACCAGCAGCACACTGACAGTACAGTATTGTCTACAAATCAAGGCTCTCTGATGCTTCTGGGGAAACCAGAGCTTCCTGCAGTCTCAAAATTCTATAGTACTTTGCTCCACAGTAATGAAAATATCAAGCCAGAGCATTTTCTTCTACTAAAGACAGCATGTTTTAACTTCACTAGCCATAAACTATACTTTTAAAACAGTATTTATATAAAACTGCGTGTGCAAGGAATACTGAAAATGCAAGCTGACTGCAATGCACACAAGCAATTAATTTCCTTATGGTTCTGCTACAAGGACTGTGAAATAATAGGGCTTTTTTTTTTTTTCCCCATCTAAATAATTAGAATAACTTTAGAAAGGCTGTCTACTCATGTAGCTGTTGCAAAATTACCGAATTTGAAACAATACAGATTTTAAACGTCTTACAAATTTCAAACACAGTTCATTTTGAGAAGCAATGAAGCTGATGAAATTTCATCTATAAATTAGAGCAACAAAGGAAAAAATACAGTGCACCCTTACCCAACTGAGTAGTCTGCCTGTGCTGGAGCGAAACATTTATGCAATAAATTCTATGCACTGTACAGCCCTTTGTAGGTCTATATAGACTTGTTTTATAGGGATAATGGAAGAAAACTAAAATGAAAACTCGGAAGAGGATTAAGATGAGCTACAAGTAAGAGTGAAGGATTAAACCAATGGTAGTGTTCCAAGCAAGCAACAGCTGTCTACTTCCATACACTCCTCTCCACAGTCTGTAACTAAATCCAAACTTTCCGCCCTCACCATTCCTCTTCTATCATCAATACCTATGAAAGTAAAGTATGCGTTTCCTCCCCCCCCCCCCCCCCCCAACAAGTGCTGGTCTCAGAAACTGATAACCCACTTGTACAAGTTTCTCATTAACTCAAGGGCAGAAGTTCATGCATAGCTCTATAAATTCCCAAGCTTGGTGTTAACCATACAAACACTGAAAATGCTGCTAGTTTCTGAGCAAGTCCGTTCCATCCACCCACCCAACCCCACAGGGACAACTATTCTAAATAACTAAAAGCAAGTGTATAAGGTAATCTAAATTCATAAATACATACTACATACATAAAAATATAAGTTCTCAGCAGAACTTATTCTTGACCTGCTGCATCTATGTTACATTCATTAGTTACATGACCAGACTGCACATTTTCCAAACAAAGCACTTTCTCTATTCCTGAGTCAGCACTGAACATGCCTTACTCTGGAGATCTGCAGTTCCATTTTCCTCATTTTTTTGCAACTGTCCTACTTCACAAGCTGTAGCAGCTGGAATACAGGTGGCATAAGAAATGATGAAGGACATGGTTAATGGTATACTCTGAAGAATTGAATGTCTTGCCTATGTCTGTGTTGATATTAATTAAGTCACCTAGACAGAGCTTTTTTGAGACTATAGCTACCCCTCTGTTGTGTCACTAGAGTTACTTGCTCCTGGGGTCTTGTTTGAGACCTAACAGCATGACCTAGAAGGTCTGCCTAGTTCCAAGTGAAATAAAGCAAGGCCATCATGCATGATAATATTAAAAATTCAGCAAGTTTAGATCATATTTACACTGTGTAATAAATTTAAAACAAAAACCACAATCTGTACTTTGTCATTTTCTCATATTCATTACCAGCAAAACAGGATAGCAACAAAGTGTAAATCAAGCTTTACTTAAACAACCACAAGTTACCAACAACTAGATGGTATTATGCACTAGAAACTCTGCAGGAAGTTAAATGTTCAGTTGAAGAACTGCTGAACAGACACAAGTTTAAAAAGACCACAAAATATGTTGTCTACTGCAATTAGTTACAGCTGCAAGATAGGCAGTATGATATCTAGCTTCTACAAATGACAGCAGAAATTGCAAAATAACAATTGTTTTTTATTACTATTTGACATGCAGAAAAGTATGTAATTCAAGGTAGAGCTATATATCCATTCAGATGATGAGGACAAGCTACCATACTCAGGAAAAGGACAGCCCTCTCCAATTCATCTGAACTTACTGAGGGAGCCAACAAAATATGCAGATAAGCAGCTACATATTTAGAAGACAAATAAAAACCACATGAAAAAAAACTCCAAAAAGAAGCACACTAAAATTTAGTACTGATTATAGCAATTAAAAAGCCATTAAAGAGAACAACTTGGAAAACCAACAGTCTGCTTATCAGATTGCACGTAACAAAGCAAGCCTGGGATCTGTTCAAAACAGATCTCAAACAGGTCTCAAAATCCTCAGGACAAAGTACAGTCAGTACATTATAGGAGAAACACAATATTTTGTATCTACTTTCAAATCACAATGAGTTACAAAGAAATCTGTTTTCATTCTTTCCCTTTCTGTTTCTACCTCTTTCATTAATTTGCTCCCTCCTCCAAAACAGGGGTTCTAGATGTACAACAGCCTGTTCTGATCAAAATTAGAGTATGGAGATGAATCCCAAGAGATATTTTCCATCCTACATCATTTATAAAAGGCAGATAAGTCAAGATATCTTGATTTGCTATTCTTCGCACTTCAAGTTAGTCACAAGGAAAATGAAGATGACCTAACAGTAAGATTTCATCCAGAGGCCTTTGAATTAAAACAAGCAAATATAAGTACTTGATTAAGAAATGCCTGGTTTAAATTAGCTCATAATAGTCAAAGCACAAACACAAAATATGGCACTCTAACCAGTCTCTATCATGGATTCAGGCAGCAGAATAAGATAATCCAAAATTAAGTGGGATCATGCTCTTTTCCCTTACAAAGGAAACACCAACATTACCCACAAGCAAGACTCGCTCGAATAGATTTCATGGTTACTGTTACCTACTGGGATTTAGGATTGTCAAATCAAGGATGCTAATGATGCTAATACTCGGATAGTGACAGAGATTGATTTGCAGGCACTGAATTATTTATCACTCATAAAGTTCCAGAGGAAAGACTGCATATTTCGCCATCAGCCTTCATTAAGAAGTGCCACTTTATAAAAAATTTGGAGATGAGGGCATCACTTTTCAAACTCTAGAGAAGTCTCACTTTTGCCAAACCTCCACAAACCTCTCTCTCAACCTACTCTTACCCTCATCCCCAAATATCAAAACAGTAAAGTAATGATGGTAAATGCAGCACTTTCAGAGATATTCTAAACTACTGAAAAAGTGTAGGATGAGGAGCCCAGAATAGCATCTTGCAGCAAGTAACTTTTGAAAATGTAAATGAAATCATCTTCATTCCACAGACTACACTGAAATTTAGCCAGCCTAGGAAACTCTGTATAACACAGACAAATTACTGGTGGTAACTCTCATTAACTTTCACTGGGAAAAGAACTGATATAGCCATAAAAACTTGAAACTAGAAGCTCCTCTGAAACCAGAAAAATAAATGATAAATGAGATCAAAAAGTGTTTTATATGTGAAAGCCTTTTCTACTTGTGTCACCAGCTCTTGCCTGAATTCTATCTCAGACCAAATCCTAGGAGGAAAATATTAATTTATCAGCCAATTAAGTTATTTTGTACATATAATAACATCTAGTTTCATGAAATGAATTTCTCAAGAGAAAAATTCAATTTAATCTTAAGAAACACTTGGCTTTATGTGGATGACTATAATTAACAATTTTTTTATTCCAGGACTACCTTCATCATTATAACTGAAGGAAAGTTAAAATGCTTGCGTTTCAGAAAATGATTTTATCAGTTACAAAGTTATTTGAAGAACAGAGTTTGGTATTTTATTAGCTTATCTGGAGGAGTTGCTGGTTTGGGGTTAATTTTTGACAACTGCTCAGATTTTCATAGAAAGAAAGGCAGGTCCCCCTAAATTTTCATTCCACTCCAAAACAAGGTAACCCTGGAAGCCTCACATTTACGTTACCTAAAAGATTTGCCACTGATCCACACATAAGCAGATCTGTATTTCCACCATCTTTTCCTGAGTGTTTCATTATTCCCTGACCTTAGGAAGAAAACCTCTGTCTCAGGAGATCAAGTGCCATCTGTTGCTATATGTAGAAGGATCACCCGAATTGATCTGCTGAGCTAAACACTGCTTTATTCTTAGCCCCGTTCTCTGCTGAGTAGTTCAAACAAACATATATGAACCACGAAAGGTTACACTGATTTTAAGAGGTAACAGTAGTTCATCTGAAGTTACTAAGTACACCCTACTGCCAGTTTTTGCAGACTTGCAGGATGCCTTCTGCTTCCTCTGCCACACTGTGAAACAGCTGGAGGCTGAGCAAAAAATGCACTCAGCAGCATTTGCTAGCTCAGATTTCGGGCCATGTTCATAATCCAGTGGTCAGCCCAGAGCCAGCCTGGCTCCCTGCAAGAGATGATGAAGTCACTCACAGTAATCAGCCAGAGGTAAAGTGCTCATAACCGAACAGGATAGTAAATGAGATGTACAAAAAGCTCCCACATTGAGACTGGCATGGCAATGCAGGAAACTGCAATTCTGTACATCTCATCACCTTTTGCTCAGTAAACATTAGAATATCTCAAGCCAGAATTACACACGGTGTTTTCACATTGATTTTGCGACTATTAATCAAGAAAACAATATCAAAATTAAAGAGATGTTTCTCATCTGTTTCTTTCAGTTTCTTCTTGTTGATACACCGTACCCCCTGGTAATGGTTCCACAGAAGCAAGCCCCCCCCAAAAAAGGGGGCTGCTACTTGCTTGCACGGGTCTCGCTGAAAGTCATCGCCACCCAAGAACCCTGAGATATCCCACCAACATCAGATGCAGGTGTAACTCTTCTCAAGAAAGGCAGGCTGACAAAAGGGAAATCACTGTCTCTGGCGTTTTTGCTTGAGCCAGGCAGAGTTAGAGTTGAGCAATTCAGTTGCTATTCCTGACTGAACAAAGCCTTGTCATAATATTGTTAGAAAACAGGTAGCCCCACCTCTGGAGTCATTCATAAAATGCAACTTTAAAATAATTCCCTAACTTCAACAAGTATTTACACCTTTATGAAGGGAGTCTCCAAATCCTTATACCCACATACAATACTTTTTTGTACAATAATGCTTCAACCCTATTTTATAGATATTCATAATTCTGAGACCATTATTTTGCATAAGCCACTGTTCTAGCAGTTTGTCAGGTGTGTGTTTTTTTGTTTGTTTTTAAAGAGAAAGTTGAAAAATGACATCTCTTGTGACTGTCACATTGCCTTACCTTCAAGAAGCTCCAATTTCTTAGCTATCTCTTTCAATATAAAACACCATTGATTTGACTTTTGCACTCTACAAAGCAAGGAAGCCAGGAACAATGGAGGGGCAAGAAATCTACTTAAAAGAAAAAAAGGCTTCTTCATCCCATGTTTGTTGTAGCTAGGTGGGAAGAAGCTAGGGATTTCATCCTTCCTCAAAATTAACTTGTTACCACTCTTTCCTCCATCCTGCTAATAGAAGTTCTTAAGCACTCTTTCCCAATGATCCTCCCACATAAGGATGTATGTGTGAACACAGTGCCTTATCCCACACATATATCACCTGCCATTCCTCATTCTTACCCTCTAGTATCATGGGTGATTCCTTTTCTCTGTTCAAATCATCTACCCAGATTTTGGTCTCCACTGGCACGCCTTCAGATTGACACATGAAACATTCCTAATTCCCGCAGTGCCAACACCTCTCACTTCCCTGATGTGGATGTGTTTCTTCCGAACAGTCCCACAGGTCTCCACAGCATGCAGTCACAAACAATCTTACATGCTTCAGCACCAGCTGCCGGCACTCCAGCCATTCCCATGGTCCTTCCTTCTGCACCTAAAGTGCTTTTAACAGTACCGATGCATGGTACAATGTAAATGCACATTTAAATAAAACACCACTGAATATTCACTGCAAGTTTCCATAGATAACATTGACTTACTAACCTGGAGCAGACTCTACAGCAAAAGTGTGTTAGGTATTAACATTATTCAAGTCCTGGTCAAATAAAGGCAGCTTAAAAATACAGATCACAAAGATGACAGACCAGGCTATATGGTAATATAAGGATAACATGTGCCTTTTTTTTCTTTCCTTCAATGATGATGAACATTACCATACTTACGAGCCCTCAAAAGAATACTGGTGTATCAGAGCAATGGATTTCTCTAAAAAGCGTAGAATAAAATACAAAAAAAAAAAAATCCTTAATAACCTACTTCAGTAGGTTTGAGAAAGATTATTCACTGTATTCTTATTGAGATACTAATCTTCAAAGATAAAAAGAAATAAAGGAAGCAGATTTTATGTGAAAGCAAGTTCAGTTTCCACAAACTCTCTACTTTCTCACGTTTTCTATTCTTCTCATACATCTCTTAGAACTTAACTTCAGCTTCATCTGCCTGTAATCGCCTACTGAAACAGCACACAATCCTTTTTTACAAGCTATCTTTGCATCCTTTCATGGGAATACAGTCAGGCTGCCAAATTAGCTTACTTTGACAAAAGAACTCTAAATCACAGTCACCAGCACCACCGAATACTTTACCGCTGCTGCTGGATTACTGTACTATTTTTTTGGTCCAGATTTCTCTGATATACTCCACCCCAAAGAAGTAACGTTAACAGGGCATGCAGCCTTCTTTCTGAAACCGCATTCATGTTTGCTGAAGCCCACTTGCCACACACATACAAATAAAAACTACAAACTCTGGAAATAACATTCTTCTATGGACGACTATGCTGTTCACACAGATGTCACAGTGAGTAATTCAGAAAGTCACTTCCTGGTGCTCGTGGCATCCCTGCTTATTCCTCCAATACAACGGCAGCTCCTAAAGCAATAAGTCTGGGATCTTTGTTAGAGGAATACCTTTACTTATTATGCCATGTTTGGTTCCATTTAGAGTTAACCAAGGGGATCAACTCACAGACCAAAAAGGAAAATTATCTTAGGCTAAAATTTGTCACACATGTATCTGAACTTATGTGGCACCATAAATCCCAAAAAAGCGCTAGGCTTCTAACTCTTACATAACATAAACAAGCGCGACATCAGAGATCCCTGGGGATAATTCAGCATATAGATCTTTTCACAAAAACAGTAAAGAGCTTTTTGTTCTTTGACAACCTCACGTATCACATAGTAATTTCACAAAATAGCATCCTTTGGTTATAGAGGAATAAACAGCTCAACCTCCTCCACACAGCACTATGCAGATTTTCTAGTTGATTTTCTTATGGATGCTTCCAACATTCTCTAAAACCACAATCTAAAGCAAACACTATTTTAAGCAAAATATACGCATGAATTTGGGGGTACACAAATCTGTTAGTAAAATATGGATGGTGATCTGTAAACAACCAAAATGGATTTCTGAACATGAAAGATCTGGTAATAAAACTTCAAAACTGACAGGGCTGCATGAAACTTTCAAGGTAAAATGCAAAAATGAAAGATGGATAAATCGGTCAGTACCTGTAAAAAACTACCTGGGAACAGAGCACAAGCATTGCACTGTGCTAACTGCACTCTCTTTTTGCATTTGTGAACATCCACAGAACACAAGATAAATATAAGTTGTATCAAATATTAATTCTACAGCAAAAAAAATTTTGCAAGTCCTAAGAAGGGGGAATAAAACAAAGCTGAAAGAGGAAATAAAAACCTTTTCAAACTACGCAGTTACTCAGCAGAAATCTACACGATGCATGACTGAAACACTGATGGCTTAGAAAGCAATAAATTTAGATAATTTTTTTGTTTGGTTGGTTTTTCTGTTTTTCTGTTTTTTTTTTTTTTTTTTTTTTTTTTTTTTTTTTTTTTTTTTTTTTTGTTGATGTATTTCTTGTGAGCACTGTACTTGGAGTGGACATTCAGGCTGGATTTCAGAAGAGTTAAATAGGTTAATAAGTCTTCCTATAAGGAAAATCCAGAAAGGGTCTTTCATTAACCAGAAATACTCTCTTTCATAGGTATCACTATAATGAACAACAGGCAGATGCCAGCCTTGGATTTGTTCCCATAAATACACGACCCTTTCCTGTAGCTTCTATTATGGAATATAACTTAGAACTATTGAAAACATCCACATAAGCAGCACTTAGTTTTTTGTAATACCTACATGAATTGCCTACAACAGGGCACAGTTATCTCCTGTAACTACAAAGGGAAAACAATATCTAGGTGGACATAAGCATCAATTGCTAAAGACTGATTGTGAGAGTATGTGTAAAGCTACCTAAAGCAAAGTGTAATACCAGGGAGAAGCAGCATAAACAATTCTGGTCACGAATCCAGACTGCCAAGCTGGCAAAGCAGGCTACAAGCTGAAAAGAGCAAGCAAGGTGGCAGTGACACCTAAAAAACACACTCTGCAATTTAAAGAAGAATCAGTCTATTACAAGTGCACATATGCCAGCAGTACCAGCACTTCACCCAGACATCTTCAAACATAAAAGGCAAAATTTAGGTGGATAGTTGGCAGTTGCTATTTATCTTGAAGTGTAAGCAAGTTCATGTCTGTCTGACCAGCCCACCTGTCCAAGCAGATGCACCTCAGGCTTCACTACATTATTTCTTCTCTGGAAGAAAACTCCCCCCAACACTTGCTAACTGAATCCCAATTGCAGTCCAGAACATCAACATCAGTTTTTTTGCATTAAAAACTTTGCAAATGCCACGCAAAAGACTTTCTGTGTTATGTGGTTTTATTTTTACAGCTATGGTCACTAAGGGGAAGTATCTACATCTGCTCCTGGTTTACATGCATGCAAAACATTTTATAAAATGAAAACAGATTTGAAATCATTCAGATTCCAACACTAAACCTTCAAAAGCAAATTACCTACAGAAAGTACATGTGTGGGTGTATTCCTGTTTCACTGCATCAACAGCCTTAATCAGCCTTGCATACTATTTCTGATTATGGTTCATTATATAAAATCATGCTGATAACAGTTCAGTAAAAATGTTTCTTAACCCCTTCTGAAAAATGAAAACAGAAGTCTTGCACCAGTTTCTACCTTTGAGATGATCACATGAGGAAGGCGTTTTCACCAGCATTGTGTGACTTAGTAAAAGGCTCCAAAGCCAACGTTAGGTACAGGCATCAGCTTGAACTCTCCATTAGCACAAATGCTGTGGCTTAACCCTGCACTAGCTACAGCTGCACTACAACCCACAGCTCCCCACAGATCCTTCATGGAAAGATGATCCCGAAGGTTTAGTGCATCTCCTCGGCACCAGCTGGAGACATCTCTGTTCTCTATCTGAAGTACTTGGAAGCAAAATACGTCCTCTCTTCAATTCACAGGGCTCCATTTTCTTAAGCATCCATGCTTATATCAGTTATGTATATATTCTTGTGCCACTATCAAACTGAAATGTTATCAATGTCGCATTATCTTTTATGCAAACCACTATCTGAAAAGTACTTGATAATGTCAGCAATTGCATATAATCACAAATATTTTCTTCGTATGACATATATATATATATAACAGGATATAACAGGATAGCTATTCTGTGATAATCACACAGAACTGTAGGGATTCAGAGGGACCTCTGGAGATCCCCCAGTCCAATTTCCTGCTGGAGCAGGTCGCCTACAGCAGGCTGCACAAGAAGGAGTCCTGGAGGGTTCTGAATATCTCCAGTAGGGACTTCACAACCTCTCTGGGCAGCCTGATCCCGTGCTCTGAACCCTCACAGTAAACATTTTTTTTCCCTCATGCTCATATGGAATTTCCTGGGCTCCAATTTGTGCCCATTCCCCCTTGTCCTGTAACTGTACACCACTGAAAACAGCCCAGCCCCATCCTTTTGACCCCCACCCATTAGATATGATAAGCATTGATAAAATCCCCTCTCAGCCTTCTCAGCCCTCTCTGGTAAAGGAGATGTTCCAGGCCACTCATCACCTGCTATGATTTGCTCATTACATTTCAAAGTCTATCAGGTCTTGATTTCATCCTATAAAGAAGAAATGATTTTACAATTCCTTGCATCAAGGAAGCTTTGCACCATTCTACCGCTACTGTTAAAATGAGCTCATTTGCAGGGGAACAGAATTCTAAGGCAGTTCTTCCCTGGTGACAGCCTTTAAGAAAAACGCTTGTCTATCATAACCATTTTAGTAGCTGACTGAGTAACTCAAGTAACATTATCACTGTTAAGAATGCACCAAAAAGCAAAATTTTCCCTTAGTTAAGACAACAGCAGCCCATTTTGACAGCACCCTTTGGCAGAACATACCCTGTGTGAGGGGTTGGAATGCAGCCGAATGTTGAACACCATGCACAAATCAGCGCTTCAACAGCTCTTAGAGATAGGAATACCAGCAGAGTTCCACATTTCTGTTCCTGCATACACGTAAGAATTCTTTGCTATTACTGCTGCTCCATTAGTAAGCAACAGAGCATCAAGCTACAGCCTTTGAATCTAATTTGAAACATGAAAACGCCTCCTGTGGCATGAGACCAAATTTACTCCCGCATTGCCATAGGCCTGGTGAAAAGGAAGATTTCCAATGCACTGAAACCAAGCAGACAGGGGAAATCAGAGCTCTTAAAACATGGTTTATTCTGTCAGTGAAGGAAATCCTTTTCAATACCTACAGAAATTTAAGTCTCCAGAATTCTACACAAAGATGCCAGCGTAACTAAGCTGACTTATAGGCACGTATGTGTTGGGGGGAGGCAGGAGGGAGGATTGGGAATCAGGCTCTGTCAGTTCACTTTGGGTTGCAGCGTTCACTAAGCCTCCTTTAATCCTCAAGCCTACCATGAGCACAGCAATGTGATTAGAGCAGATGCATCTATTTGGAGAAGGTCATACGCAGAAGAAAAGCTGTAACATCTGAAAAAACAAATACATATTGTTTTGCTCTGTTGTTTTGTGGGTTGGTTGTTGTTTTGTTTTTTTTTAAACGCTTTGTCTTTCACCCTAACCATGCAGTCATCCTTTACCAAATTCAATGAGGCAAAAAATTGATTTCTGAGTGGTGAGATGGCTCAAAATAATAACAGTTTTAAAACTGTCTATTGCGCCCAGACTTCTAGGATCATGCAAGTACTTCAAAACAAAAGAGCATACAATGAAAATATCTGAATTTTCTTCCAACTTTTCTTCTATTAAAGAAACTCTTGCATAAATAGTTTAAGAAGCAGTTGAAGTTTTTCCACTCAGACTCCTACAGTCCAGGGAAATACACCACAAGGTGTATGTAAGATGTACATATATGTTGTTTCCATCTTCCATGTTCTGCACAGAAATGCATAAGTTGCCTGATTCAGAACTGCTGTTGTTATGCTTTTACCTAAGATTTATTAATCTATTGAGTGCTGCCATGGGAAAATAGCTGAAAGCAGACCACACTTCTTATATTACTATCTCAGATAAAAAGCAGTACGCAAAACCTTTAAGGACTGCTATATCTGCAATGTCTCTAAGTTTGAATTACAAACTTGGCTATTTCTAACTGTCTTACGAATTAATCTCCCAAGTTAACATGCTACCCCAATGAAGGGACTTGGTAAGAAGGAAAAAAAAACAAAACAGAAAACAATTGTATTAGAAAAAGATGCCAAGAGCAGGCTTAGGGAAGTACAGACTACTGCAGATTCTGGAAACTAATTTTATTTCAGAACTAATCTGATTTCAAAACACTCATTTAAGACCTATTGCTCAGATGTCACCTACTGGCAAGACTATTCGTAAAATCACTAAAATAATGATTTTCTTTTTTTTCCTTTTTTTTTCTTTTTTCTTTTTTTGTAATTTGCAAATGTATGCAATCGTGGTAAGAGGAATAAATCTATTGCTATTTCTTCTCATCACAGCAACAGTCTAATAAACAGCTTTTTCTCTGAAAACCTTACCTGTCTTTTCCCTATTTAAAAAATGAACATCTATCTTGGATAATCTCTGAATTCCCCACTAAAAGAGACTTTGAATCTCTCTTCATTCATTATACAAAAAGTCCACAGAAATTATACTCAGTGGGGCAGCATCAGCTTTTGTGAATGGCACTGCCTGCTGCTTCCTAACAGAAGATCTTTTGGCAAAGCCCGCCAAGATAACAGTAAGATGAAAGCCAATCAGAAGAGTGGAAAGGTACAAGATTACTTCACCTAAGAGGATCTGAATTATAAGAAAATAAACAAAGAACAAAAAGGACATGCCAGAGGAAGACAAAAAGCACAACAGCTTTTTTTACTTTACCTACTCGTTCACTCATCACAGCTGCCAGTGAGATTAACAGAAATCTTCCTTTTAAAAACAGAAATGAAAGCTTTGATTTCTAGTTGAAAATTACGCTATATACTAAGCTAAACCATCAACAGTACCTATCTCAAAGAGATAAATCTGCATAACCTAAATGTTACAAGCTGTGCACTGTTACTATATCACAGTCCTATTTCAGTAACTACAAGAACACTTTGGGATTTAGACACACTACAAATGAACCATATGAACAGTGTGCAAAGAACATCCTGATATTGCCACTTTTCAAACCACATTGTCCTAGAATTGGCATCACAATACCTATTCTTACAGAGCCACTGCATTACCCTACACCCACTACATTACCCTACACTTCTAACTCTATTTTACTCGACTTCAAGGAAAAGCCTACATGTCACTAACATTTTCCAGTTTACGGACTAAATGTGACAGTTATTACTCCTATGAGAATTAGGTTTTATTGAGCTTGATTACATTTGAGACCTTTGAAAACTATTTATGCTCCTAGTACAGTCTCAAAAAAAAGTTTTTTCCAGGAAGATAAGAGTATTTCATAAGAGAGACTGCAGCAATATACTCTGTCTCTCAGTAGAGGACTATTAAAGCATGCACACAAACATTTACCATCCAGGCATATAGATGAATATGATATTGCCCAAATACCTACTGTGCAAGAGAGTAAACAAAAGCCTCTGAAAAGCAAACTGACTACAGGTTTGGATGTTGCAATTAGTTTTGCTTGTCCCTATTGCATTTCAACATCTATTGATCAATTCAAACAGTGAAGCAGTGTGAGTACATCCAGAAAGATTAATCTCCTATTTTCAAATCTGGCACCAAAAAAAAGTCCATAAATAAAATAGGCCAGAATTTTCCTTTTTCTTTTTTTTTCTTTTTTTCTTTTTTTTAATGTTAAAATATTAAAACACCATACAAACTTCTCATTACTTTTATTACCACTCCCACATAGGTGAACCACAAAAAGCCTACATCTACATTTTTGAAAAACATAGGATTAGTGAATGATGAATTACTAAAACAAAGTTATTTTTTGGGTTGTTAGTAATACATAAAGGGTGTAACAACCCAGTGAGTAATCTGAACAGATGCTGGCTGATGAGAAGTGACAGCAGTTAGTGCTGTATTTCTAGGATATTGATCCTAACAAATATTATTTTAGTTCAACAGCCTAACTTCCAGCTGAGAGGCAGTATTAGCACATAATTCCTGCAGCTAATGATCAATAGTTAATCAGCAGAAGAGAAAATGAGCAGAGGAAAGGCTTTGGGGCATACAGAGAAGTACCACATATCTTATAATGCTGGCGCATAGTGATATACTGACATAAAACAAGAGAGGAGGATAAAAGAGGTTAGTAAAGAAGAAAAATATGCAAAACTTTTTCTGCATTAGTTAGAGATGTAAATAATTTCATCGTTTAAACCAGTATATATGTAAACAACATATTTCTACAATATTCCACTGTTAAAAGCAATTCATATACAGTAGAAACTCTTGACAAAACTCCTTCAAACTCTTGCAAGCTTCCAGAAATCATTTAAGTCTTTTCTTTCCAAAGACTCACATATCTTCAAGCAAAAGGGTACAAACACAAAACTGGCTGAACTCTACAACAAAATGCAGCAATTCTTACAAGTGGTTTTGAAAGCCTTGATTTGGGCAAGAGGAAGAAAAACTTGCAAAGATTTTTCTGGTTATAGCCATAACTGCACTGGGACCTAATAATCCTTTTCTGCAACCTTATCTACCACATACTGCCAATAACCAAGAATGTCTTTTCTGAGTGCAGGCCGTCATGACAAATGTGTGGGAATCAATGGGTTAAGAAGTCCAAAGCAAAAGAGGACTGACATTTTCAAATCATATTCACCGTACTCTTTTGCATTAATAAAAGCCTTACTGGTAGAACTCCAACAACAATCAGACACCAAGTATTTCCACTTTTATATTTCAAGAGTGTAAGCAGGATGAAGATTACAGGCATGCTATTAAGTTTCTGTTGTTTCTGTTGAGTTTTCCTGTTTTTTACTTTTTCTCTTGCCAAAATAAGCTTTAAGTCAAATAATTGCCTAAAATAATCACTTTGTACACACCTAATCCAAACAGCACATACTGCTGTGCTGCAGAAGTAGGGCGATAAGTATCACATTCTTTAAGCAAACAAAAAAATACTTATGACTAAGGAGCTCATCTTATGAACAGACCACGTTTTTGGCCAGTGTTCACACTACTGTGGTATGCAGCAAACTATGCATTGCTTTCCTGATTAAATTATTAGGTAAAATAAAAGTAGATTTCTTCGCAGTATGGATTTCTCTGTAAGATCTAAACGTGTCTTCAGAATCCTTTTAATTTATAAATAGGAAGAAAATAAATCAACCACTGACAAAATCTAATGTGAAATGATTCATGTGTTCATTATCCATCTAAGAAACAAGCATATCAGTTCATTCAACATACATTTCTTTTCAGTGGTCTTCCCATTACCTCAAAGTCAAAGTGTATTTCCTTTTTCTTTAAAATCAAGAGCCAAAGCTGATCAATAAATCCATGGGATATTTGATAGAGCTCAGTGTAATTGTCAGTAGAAAAAAAAATTATAACTAAGCCCTATAAATACAATTACCATATGGAAATGTACACGCAGCATTAATAAAACAAGAATACTTGGGGGGTTTCTAATGAAGCTGTGATGGAAACTTTAGTCAGTGGCTCTGATGACCTGCACAATAACCAATATTCCTTCCATGCTCTTCCTCAAGAACGCACACAGGAATATATCACAGCTTTTTGCTACAGACTGCAGAACTATTCTGATTCATTCATCAAGCCAAAAAAAAAAAAAAAAAAACACAACAAAACAACAAAAATAGAAACATGACAACCATGTATTTGATGCAAGATGGAGCAATTAATTCCAAATGTAACCTTGTCCTCTATTACTTCCAAATTGTATTTTCTTTTTTCACCCTACTAATTACAACAGCAGAACACACTAGAAATGAAAACAGAAAACACTGGTTTGTCTATAGTCTCATACTAAATCATCTAAAGAACTTTAAGAATAAAGTACTTGTCTCATGTTGTGAAACCAGGTATTTTGATATACTGCAGTAAATGCACATTTGCATAGTTACTCATTATTTGACTGACCTGACAAGATACAAAAACAACCTGTAACTCGCTTCAACAAACAAACCACCTTACTGTGTTATCAGAACTTAATAAAAATGATACTGAAATCATATTACACTGCTACGATGCCTTACTCTTCGGTTCACATTTTAGTGCTTCTATACCATGTGATTTCATCATTGCATATCCACTATATGTGACAGGAGACAGGAAAGTTCTTAAATTGTAAAGTAGATTATATACTCACAGCTATGCAGATGAAGAATTTCTAGTAAGAGGAAAAAAACCAATGAAACGGAAGAATGGTATCATTAAAACACATTTTCCTCTACCTTTTGAAGACATGTATCATTTGCCACGACTTAGTAACTGAGAAAGAATTTGCTACACAGATTCAAAAGATTCAAGTAGAAGTCCTATGCACCATTAACACTGAAAAAAACTCATGTGCAAAATTTAAGTGACAGACGTTGGGGCCGTCATCCAAATAATACCTGAATTAACAACAAACACAAACAGCTTTATCAACCACATTTGTACACAACATCCACAGCTCTGACAGCCAGACAGAAAAAAAAGATCCAATCTATACTTCCATACTTCTCTGAATTGTTTCTACAAGTCCTTACAAGCTAAGAACTTTGAATTCCATAATTTGCAAGGTCCCAGAATTGACTCTGCATACCAACTACTTAACATATGTTTATTATGTGGTAACAACTGCTTTGAATTTATAGCAGTTGAGCCAGTTTGAGAGCATCGACTCTAATTTACCCCAAAACTTTCACCAGAAAGAGATGGATCATCAATAGTGATCTCCTCCAGTCTGATTTCTCAGCTTCATATCTGAGCAAGAATCCCCTGCTTAGTACTGCATTGGTCTGGATTGTTTTCTGGTACTGCTATATGCTTTCTGAATATCCCCATGTGCATCAAGCTTCTCTGAGAAGGCAGGAAAAAAAGAAACTGATAAAGTTACAGTAGTGTTCTGCTAAATAAAATTGGTTGTCATTTACCACCCGAGGAAGCAGCAGCAGTTTGGGTAAAATACTGGACTAGGAATAAGTAGAGGCAAATTAAGTAGCCTATATTCCACTTTACATCATGTTTTCTTCTTTTTTTAATTGCTTACACTATTTTTTATTATGAATTCTTTTTCCCTCCCCAGACTGGATTCCAACAATGACAGATCAAAGACGAGCGATGAGTTACAAAACTACAGGTTTAAGAGAGCTATGGAATTCAATTTCCATGTTAGCTGAAGGAATAAATTCCTGAAGCCAGTGGTGTTTGAGAAGAGTGAAATAGGCTGAAAAGAAAGATAGATAAAGAAAGAATGTGTGGTGGTACAAATAAGACTTGCAGAGTGGAAGGAAACTGAACTGTCATCTACTCCCCACAGATCCAATTCACATTACCAACAGTTGCCAACACCAACAGAACCAATGTGTTTGTTCGGGCCTTACATTCCCCTCTCCCCAGTTCAAACATCCATACATCCCTCCTTTGACATCAAACGCTACAGCTGTTACCAAGTCTGTAGATGCAACCTGCTTGGCCAATCTCTTGTGGCCATTCAGGACAGGCCTAGCTTTTGCCCAAGTGATTCTCGGTGAGCTTTTGGACTTGTCTCCCCTTCCTCATCAACAGCTTTTACAAAAATCTGCTAAGTCCCAATAGTTCTGTCTGGAGGAAAAATAAATGAAAAGGACTGAGGGATAGACAGCCTGGTCAGAAAAGCAGGAACCCCATGCTACATGTAGATCCACGCAAAATATTCTCTCAGAGGTGATGTGGAAGACTAGGGAAAGGATTTACATTGTACACATTTATGTACATTGACAAAGATCAACAATTTAACAAAGAAAACCTGTCAGAAGATAAGCTAATGCCACCAAAACGAAGCCTAGGAAATGTTCTCATGACAGGGTGGCTTTTCACATGCCTTTAAACGTGAGGCCACCAGCTCCACATCGATGGAAGTGAAGGAGATCCCACCCAACACCTGCTACAGCAATTCAGTTTAATAGCAGCCCTTTACCAGCTTTGACAATTACTCCCACACTCCCCCCATGAGAGACTAATGGTTTACTAAAAATAAAGCAGATTAGCATCTACAGTGAGCTGCCTGAGAGATGCACCATTTGACAGAAAGCATTATTAATCAACCCTGTGGCATGCTGATGTCCAGGCTTTAATTCAGAGCATTTAATCTAAAGATTTAGATGGCTCCAAAAAATGGTGGATTGCAGGATTATTTTCAGTTTGTTCCGAAAGGATGATCTACAGACTGTATCCTAGCAAGTAAGTAGTAAAAATGCTTATTCTTCTGTAGTGGGGAATAATTCAGCAGCAAGTACTGAAGTTTTGGGAGCTCAAAGGACAAGAAGAATTGTAATTCCTCTTGGATTATTTCAGTGCTTCCAGGACTCTGCTGCATTACACTGGTAAAAGAAAGGTTCCCACACGAGTAGCCCATGTTAAAATAACGTGAAAATTAAGACCTTTTTTAAAAACACCTCTTTAATGAAATGAAAGTGTGCATTTGAGAGTCCATTGTTAGTCTGCTTTCCTCACATCTCTGTGTACATCTTCAGACAGCTAGCGGAAAGAAATATTAAAGAGGCCTACCTGCCACTAGGAGCTCCAGAGGATGCTCTGCTGCAGTGAAGCAGAAGCTCGCTAGATACTGATGCACAGTGCAAACTCACCTTCTCTCCATAGACCTGTTCTCCACTGCTGTGTCCAGAGACAGTGCCTATTCCTCACCAGGATGGCAGAGCACTCTGCATCGGAGCCAATCCCACCCATCAGGAGCTCTGGCACTCAACTACTGGAGTCAGCTGGTGTCAAAAATGGGACTTGCAGGGCTGCAAGCCCCTGAGCTGCTGCCTCTGCCAGCTCAAGCTCAGTTATGCTGCTTGTTCACTTCCCACAGCTGATGTGTAGGCTAAATGCGAGATGGTCCAGCATCTCAGCCCCAAGACGTGATGATTATCAAACAGACTGAAGTTCCTTGTGCTACAATATCCCTTCATGATTTAATTAATAATCACAGCCTGTTAAAAAAACATCATTTTTCAAGCCACATTTTCTCCACTGCCTTACATTTCACCTCACAGCTAGCAAAGATTTTACTTTTATTTCCAATATTTTAGTTATATTTCCAATATAAATGTTTATTAAATATAAAATTGTTCAAATGTGCCCAAAACCAAGATAGTTAACATTTAACATTAATGCATCATGGAGAGAGGTACTTTCATTAGAGGAAAGCCTCAAGACAAAGGTACAGTACATTAGGGATTATTTATTCTATATAGTTTTCAATCCCATAGCAACAATTAAGTTATAAATAAATAACTCAGTATTTACGCTTAGGCAAGAACAACCAAATAAACTGCATTTGTATGATGCTAATGTCTTCTGGCAGCAAGCTGTTTATTGATCCCTTCAGCCCTGATTAACATCACTGAGGCAGCTTCAGTTCAAACTATGCCACAGACTACATACACTTCTCATGTAAACTATGGGACTGAAAATTTAAAGCTAAGTTCTACGTGTGATTTTCCTCTTTAAATCCTTTCCACTAAAAGGGCAGAAAGAAAAAAAAAAAGAAAGAAAGGAAGAAACCAGAACAACAGGAAAAAAAAAAAAAAAAAAAAAAAAAACAACAAACCACAACACGATTTAAATGACCTGCAAGGCTACCATTTATATCTTTATAAAAAGATACTCTATAGGATAACTGTGTAATCTCTACTGGAACAGACTACATTTCAGCAGAGAGGAAGAAGTAATTTAAGACCAAATTGGCAAATGTCAAGCCTGTTACTACAAAATTCTTTCCAGAATTGTGGGGGGGGGAGGGAAAGATATTACCAGCTTGTTCACAATAAATGTTTCCCACATGATTATTTAGCACCCATGAAAAAATCATTCATTGGTTCTAAGGGCTGTATTGATTCCAGATAATCCACCTCTGCTTCTGCCTCATGAAAATACTGCTGGTACGTGCAAAGAAATTCCCTTCACTGTATTTCATATCCACCCAAAAAGGTGTCCCCCAATTCCTATTTTGCATAGGAAAGCAAATAACTCAGCTACATGCATAACAAAGCATTTTTGCTTAAAATCTGAATAAATGTTAGAGAAGTTAAAAAGCAAAACAAAACAAAACCCTTCATGATACTGTTTAACCTCAAAGTTACTGTAACTGAGCCATGAAGAGAAAATGTTCACTTGGACTCTGATGAGCCGGCTTTAGACATCAAACAAACACCGTAACAGTCAGACCATCATAAAGGACTGGCATAGGCAGTAACTCAGAGAAAAAGTGAGACTGTGACTGTTTAGATACAAAGTGCCAACAAGTTGCTAGAAACACTTTTTGAGAGAGAGAGAGAGAGAGAAACAAAAGCCAAACAACAAACAAAAAAAGAAAATCCAGCCCAAACTGCTGCAGTTGCACTGGCAAATACAGTGTAACTAAAACTTCGGAGTGGGCTGGCAGCAATGAAAAACACTTGACATACAGCAGATTAATTTTCATTTTTGAAGCTGAGGATTACATGACTCAGCCTGTATTCATCATCGCTAAGAAGATATCACTCTGCTGCTGAAATGTCAGCTCCTCAGCCTCGGCACCCCCCACAACTTGAAGTATAACGGTTACTTCCTTTCATACAGAAATAACTAAGCTTTTTGGCTTAAATTCTAAATAGTTATGTCCTTTCTGGAGTTTGAAGTTAAGCCAATACAGCGCTTTCTATCCACTACAAAGTCATAGAAAGAAAAACAGACGCATTTCCTGTCATCGTATTCTACTCTACTCAAACAAGTTGTGGATTGTTTCAACTACTGTCAAGTTTGGTAAACATTCGTGCTTCCTCACTTACAGAAGTCAGTGCCAGAGACAGAGTTCAGTACATAAACATGAATATTTGCTCATCAGCAAACACGTATTGTTCATTATTTACAATTTCTAGCACAGTACAGTAAAATACACAGGCAGACAACATATACAGGAAGTCAGAGTAAACTTACAATTCTTCACTTTTCTTGTACAGGTACTTTAGACCCGTAGTTCTCACTGCTGAAAAGCACACTCAATGAGCTAAGTATGCAAGGTGCAATATGTCACGATGTTCTGGCTATATAAAACCCAGAAGCATTTCAGATAGTTTACAACTGTTCTTTTGTCAAGGACTGACAACAGACATATCTCATGTGTCCTGGGTTTTTGTTGGTTTGGGCTCAATAGAGATTTACACATCGATATGCACTACATCACGGGTTAACTTCACAATATAAAGAAACAAGGTGCTATTCCTAAATACATCCTCGTGTTTATCAATTCAGCGTTTTAGTCCCAGAATAAGAACCATTAACAGAAATATCATATTGCTTCTACGTGACTGAGGAGGCTTTATTCTACATATAATACACTTTCAAACATGAACAGCAAAGAAATAACAAATAAAGAACCCTCAGCTTTCATTTAATACTTACCTTGTGTTGTTATGGTAACTAAGCATCTCTGAGGGGAAAAAAGGAGATTAAAACAGTGCAAATCATCCTATAAATTCTACAGATATATACATCGGCCTCCACTGTACATTCAAATGAATGTAGGAAAGTATTGCTCTAAGCATCACAAACCCTTGGAGATGTAGGTAAACATTTCACAATACTGGTGAAGACACCAAAGTAGAGTCAAAGTAAAATTGGATTCCTTTGAAAAAAGAGGTTGCTCAAATCAGCTGTATGATGAGACCCTTGAATTCCCAAAAGCAGGCATCCTTTAAAAGACCTTCAAGGAGCGTGCAGTTTCTCCAGAGCCCAAAGCTAGAAAATGCCATGAGAGCTTTGCACGTCTGTAATGGGGAAAATCTACTCTCCCTGCAGTATATTTCAGACTGAATAGAGACAAGGTAAGAGCTCTCTTCCACCCTGTAAGTTTCTGTTTCCAAAAGATTTGTGGAAGTTTTTCTTGTAGTCCAAGCAGAAAAATCTAGTAAACAAAATACAAAGCAAAGCAAGTCTTTCTTGTAAGAATTCAGACTGAGAGTCAACAAGATTTGTTTGAATCTGTATTTATCAACAGTTGTGGAAGAGGACAAAAACTTATGGAATTAAATAACATCACCACAAATATTTGTTTTACACAATCCACAATCATTCTGAGTGTTTAATATGGCTGAGAGGGTCTTTTTTTTTTTTTTTCTTTTTTTTCTTTTTTTTTTCCCCCTATTTTATTTATTCTTATAATATTAGAAACATTAGAAGCAAGTTTCAGAAACATTCTCATCACACAGATATTAGTAAACATATCTGCATAGCTACACAAGAGGAAAGTTGCTCAATTTCCTGCAGAGGGGAGATCAGGTTCACAGAATGGTCAATCAAACAGCAGGAACTGGAGAGAATTCCTACATCTGCTGCTGTATTGCTTCAACTCTTGAAAGTCTCTCTGGGTAAATGCAGACAACTCTTGAAGGCTTTCAAAGACTACCGTATTTTGGGGGCGGGGAAGAAGGTGGTGGAAATCACTTAAGATAACGGGGAGGAAAAAGTCACAACCCTTACAACTATTTCCAGTTATAATCTAGGTTCAAGGAACAGTATATATTTTAAATGTACACACAAAACGTTTGTTCTTGGAAGTCACTGTATCATCTTTGCTAGATTCTTCTTTGCATATTTGAAATCAGGTGAAATACTTAGGGGACAGCAATTAAGCACTTACAGCAAGGACTCCCAAACAAAATTAAAACAAGCAATGTTAACTAATTTTGCAAAAACTGTGATGTCAAATCATTAGCATCATCTACAAAGTCCTGTAATAACTGCTTCACCGATACCAAACCAGCTACTTGTTTTACTATTTCCAGCACATTCCATCATTCAATCTATCCATGGTCTTAGGATGGCTTCCACATACTTAGAACCTGCACTATCTTTACACTCATTCAATAATCCGACTACAGAGCCATCACTGCAAATGCAGTCAGCTCTTTCCAAAATACTGTTACACTGTATGCTGTAAGTAAGGTATGCCACAGATAGCATACTTATGGCAAAAAATAGGTAGCATATCTAACCGTGACCCTTAAGACACTTCAGCAATTGGAACTCAGACAGAAAAATGCTAATGGCAAATACAACCTTGAAACACAAAAGTAAGAGACAACTATTAAGAGAAAGTTAAACTAAGGTCTCGCTTTACATAATACACAAAACTGCAGCACAGCCAAAGTTCACTAACAACAGCAATGCACTTCAGGGCTTCATCTTGGCTGATGGCAAGACTCATAAAAAGCCCTCGGAATCTGAAAATATTTTGTATCAAGAGGAGTTTATTCTTGAAGACCTTGGAAGAAGTTTTCAATTAATAACTTGACATTACTGAGGGGAAGTTTCTCCTGACCATTCATGCAACCACTGCAGTTTGCCCTTTTCTCTCTTCACAGCTGCAACAGTGAAAATGTCAAATTTGCATCTTTACGGCAGAACGCTTGACTCAAATCTTAAACAAAATGTACAAATTCCAAGGAATAGCCGTTCTGCTGTACTCAGAGACTATAAATACACTCCCACTCTGCATTCTTTATATCACAGTTTATTTTGCAAGTGGATAACTGAGGAAAAGGACAACAACTCAGCAATGGGTAATAGCAGAGGTACTGAGAGCAAGGTTTCTAAGTATTTTCAACAGGAAAGCCAAGCTTTCAGCAAAGATACTGTGTTACTGGACCCTAAACTGAAGAACAGAAAGCATCAGATATGCTCTGTGGCTGAGGTTCAGAAGATTCAGATGCAGGTTCAACGCATCAGCCATGAACCCAGATGTATTCTTTGACCACTGATATACGTTTACTTATTGTCAGTATTTGTGTCAAATCTTGTTAAAGTCCACAAATGGCGCAGAGTTCACGAAAACCTTTTAGACTTGCTTTTTTATTATTATTTATTTCATTTATTTATTTATTTATTTTTAATGCCAGCTGTATTTGAAATGGTGTATTAAGTACAGAACGGAGCATTCAACTTGTCACCCACTTGTTTGGTGGTCCAGGCAATTATAAACACATGAAATCACACTGAGTAGATGAAGCCTGCTGACTATTGAAGATCCAACTCAATCTATTAGATTGTTACTCGGTAACTTCAATTTTCCCTGAAATTACTAACTGAGCCAAGTTCCCCATAGGCACAATCTTACAATGCAATTATTTTCAAAGAACTAAACTGATTTTCAAAGCTCTGAAGAGAAAATGTCAATACATAAAAACGTGACACCAAGGAATAAAATAGCTTCTGCCCATCACTGAGATTATGACAGATTTCATCCTGACTGTCCACTCTCCGTCAGCGCAGTTCCATGCTATAAATCAATGTTTCATTGCTTCCCCTTCAATTCAAACCCATGAACAACCCAACTGATTTTCTCCCCTAGTAGAGGTCTTCTACCAAAAAAAACCCACCTGATTTCCTGTGATGGACAAATCTCATCTAGGCATATTATTAGATTTCTGTTCACGAATCACTGGAAGGTTTATTATCTGTAATGATCAATTAAAAATATGTTTCCAAGAGCGTTAACATGTCACATGTTTTAAGATCAACAAACAGATTTTCTAAATCTGTGTTCATAAAACAGTAGTTGCATAACTGACTTGCCTTCATTGGGGCAGAAATGTAGGACTCAATGAGGCTTAGCGAATATCAGAAGGATGAGAAAGTAGTCCTAGAGAGAGGACGTGAAATAGTCTCTGATTCAGTCAAGAGAAAAGAAATGTCTTCAAATGACCAAAGAAGAATCAATGACCTTCTGTAAACCTGAAGTCATTCTTCTAAATTAAGAAGGGCCAGAGTCATTAATCTAGCAGTCCTGAGGCAAAAGCTTCAGTCCAACCAGAAAGTAAACAGAACTAGATGGATGCTTTAAGCCAGCATTGTGGAATGATGCTGTCATTCTGTGAGCTATCAGAAGCTATAACCACTTCTACTCTGCAAAAATGGAGTCCCAAGGAGAGAAGGAGACGGTGCAAAGGGAGAGCAGAAAATTCCTTTGGAGTCAGCAGTAGTTTCTCATTACTGGAATTCCAGATTAAGAAATAAACTACAACAAACTCTTGACACAGAAGTCCCTGAAACTTGAGACACAAAAATGAGCCAAATTGAGGCACATAAAAAGTATTCATAATGCAGTCTCCCTCTGAGATATCAGAAGTAGTTAGTCCATATGGAAAGCACAATCTGTACTAAGCTCTACATACTTTTGTACATCTCAAAGATCCAATACCCAGATCGCATAAAATTCCTGTATCAAAAAGTTTGCTTTGGGAATATTTTTGCCTGATGCAGTTTTCAAGAGGAATTAGCAGATTCTCTGACAGTGGAAGAAAAAAAGTAACAGATTCACTAAGTGAATTATGGAGGCCCTTACAGCATGAAATGATGATGCTAAGAGTGTCTGCATGCTCTAGCTGAGAAGGAACCACAGGTGGCTGGTATCTTCCTTCCCATTCTCTTCCCTGTCAGTGCACTCATACTGACATGCTCTAGGCAGCTAAGCTCAACTAACTAGTGCCAGGCCACTGCTTCTGTGGTGGATCCAGAATTCCAGGTTTCAGATGGGACTCCAAAAGATCATTTTCCATCCCTAAGTAGATAGCGTTGTTCAAAGTATTGCACTCATCAACAGCTCAAAAAAATCCAACATAAAAATAATTAAAAAAACACATAAAAAAACACAAACAAACAAACAAACCCACCACAACAGAATCTACTTTCTCAGCAATCAATTATATGCAGACAACTGCAGAATCACACAATCTTTAACGTCCAGAAAAAGACAACCTGTATTTTTAGAACAATGCTCAAGTTTAGCACAGTAAGGCAGGAATAGAAACTGCTTTTAAAACAAACAGTACAAATGTTCAACAGATGTCAAATTACCAACAGTTTCCATCAACAGAATTAACTTCATTTCAAAAAAAACATCTGAACACAAACTGGAAACCATACAACCTTGACCTGAAATATAACAGAGCATACTGTACACTAGCTTTTTCACTTGAAAAGAAAATCTACAAACAAAACATAGCACAGAACCATCCCTTTTGGAAAACTCATCACACTCTATCTCCAACAGCATCCAAGGCAGGCAGATGAATTCACACAGGGGTGAGTAACTCTGCAGCATGCAAAAGGGCTGAGAAGCAGTAAGAGATGAAATGCAACAAGCAGAGTACTTCACAGAGAAGGCAATAGTAAAGGAAACACAAGATGGGGACAACACAAGTTAGGGCAGAACTGCAACCAAGTAGCTGAGTTAACCCTGGTATGGCCTCTGTTCTTGCTGGCCTAGATGGTGTACAGCAGAAAGCAAAGAGAGCTGGGCAGCAATTTGTTCAGCAAGTACAGCAGAGCATTACTTGTATGCCAATATGAAATACTTCACTGTCCACAGCTGCTTTCCAGGGGTTTTCCATGCAATAAGAGTTATTCTGAAGGGCTTCTTACATATTTGAACAGTAGCAAGAAGAATCTGGAATAGATGCACCTGCAGTTCACTTGTGGAGCTCCACAGCACCAGTGGAGAAAATCTGCTACATCTGTTAAAGTACAGTTACTTTCAGTATGTGAAAGTTAATCTGAAAACTGCAACAGCCATTTAACAAAGAAAGCCCATTCTCTGAAGTTACCACAACTCTTAGGCTCATTGATACACTCTACATCTTTAAGAATTGTAGGTCTAAATTCCACAAGTTTGAAATGCTGACAGGCCCATCCAGCACTGTATTCTACTAAACACATGACATTTTCATCAAAGATTTCATCAGCTATTTAAGCATAATCCATCCTGATACGCATCTTCTTTATTTTGCCAGTATTTCAGGATGTTTATTAATACTTATTTACAAAAAGCTCAATTAAAAGTTCTGGCGTGGATCATAATGTTCATTAAGCCATTTGCATTGAAACAAGGAGCTGCTCCTTCCCATTTTTCAGCTGCGCTGTGAATTGCGCTGTACGTAATGGCTGCTGGAATAGACCAAGTTGGAGCACTAAATTCCCTTGTAAAAATGCTACTTATGAAATACTATCATTAAAGCCATCACTGCATTTATTACTGATCTACATGTCTTCCAGGACCTATTTACTCCGCAGTTCCTCATGACAACAAACGAGAATAGAAACAGCACATAGGGTGGTGTGCCTTCGTACTAAACTAAGAGCTCACTTTCTATCAAAAAACTGAGGTCAAAGAAAGCACAGACACACCACTTTGTAACGAAACTTAAACAAAAGTTGGCAGCTTTGGAGCAGCATAGTGTAAATATAAGTTTCATAGAACAAGATGAGAAAAGAGAAGATTTTATACAGGACTTTTTGGAAAGTTTTCAGCTCCATGCAGAAATCGTGTACATATGCAGCCCTCAGGACAATAAGTTCTTTTGTGACATTTTAACAATACTGTGTTAAAGAAAAAAACAAAACACTCCATAGCAAGATATGCCAGAAGAAATTATGTGCTAGATCAAAAGAAGTGGACGGAGTTTTTGATTGTAAGTACTGCTTTTCTTTTAATATTACAGTGCAATTCCAAAATACACTCAGATTGAACTATTCTGAAGAATGCACAACAAATATCTAGTTATTTTAGCCCAAGATACCTCAAAATGCACCTAACTACACCTCCCCTACTGCCATAAATATGTTTCACACAATTAGGGTGTGAAGTGTAGGGAAAGCAGCAGCTGGAAGCTAGGAGACAGCTGAGCATCTAGTGGAATTGATCCCCATTACACTGTGACACTGCACGTGCATTCATTAATGCACACTACCCACTTTATAGAAAGGCGTTTTGTTTGTTTGAATCTATGGTTTCAAACACTGAAAGCCTGTGAATGAAACATGCTGTATCTTTGAAAGAGACCTGAAACACACTCTCAGCAATTCCTTTAAGACAAACTTAAATGCGGGCCTGTCCTACAAACATACTTTCACCAGAGCAACCCACAGGGATAACAGTGAGCAATCCTTACCACAGCATGACACTGAGCTAAAAGCAGAAGATGAAAACAACATTTTTCTACAGAGAAGCGATAGTCTCAGTCACTTTTTCAAAGTTTCACTGAATAAACAGATCTTAACACCTCTCTTCAAGTACAGAAAGGAATAGGTGCAGAACCATGGAAATGTCTTTGCCACTGTCTCTTCATTTAAGCAACTAAAGGACACTGTACTGAATGGAGGACTGATGACAAACAGCACATTGATGATAGCTAAACAGCCAAGGAAAAACAAAACTTGGAAAATAAAACTGCTTTTTGTTCTGCATTATTTTGTTGAAAGACTTGATTCAGAGAATTAGTTAACATTCAATGAAACGTTTCCCTAATTCTGCCATAAATATAAGAAGAAAAAAAAAAAAAAAAGAAAAGAAAAAAAAAGGGAGAGCAATACGTGACGTGCCTGTTGTATACCGTAAAGCAGCTAAAATTAGCCCTTGCAGGTCAAGCAGCTGTAAGGAGTCAGAAGCATCAGATTAACTTCTCAGGAAGCAGACTACTTGAATGAGCAGCAAAAGGCTCCCTGAGCCCCACCAGGTCCTGATCTGCATACAGTCACCTTCCAGATTTGGCATCACTAGCAAATTCCCTTTGGTCTCCTCGAACTGTTGAACACTGTGCTTCTAGTGCACTTTTGGTTTATCCCCAACACCACTCCATTAGGAAACTGTTTAGCAGCTTTCAGCCACAGCATTTTTACTTAAATCTGTCGGAGACAGCATTAGTTAGAAAATACATTTTATTAATGAGATCTCTTAACAACCCATTAAAAATCAGATGGGTTTTAAAGCTGTATAAAATGTTTACAGAGACTCTTGTTAAAAGCACAGAATGTGTATTTCATCTAGCCTTTTAAAGAAAGCAAATATTATTTATTATACATTAAGCAGTAGTGCGCCCTGAGGTTTCTGCTCAGAGCTCTGCCATGTAAATGTGAATGATAAAACAGCTACAAGTTGTCAGCCCAGGCAGAAGCAGCAGCTGGGGAAACGCTTCAGCCTCTCAGGGGCTCAGCACAGCATCATGCTTCTGTTGTTCCTGCTTACGGAGGACAGCTCCCACGAGGATGGCATTTAATTAGTTCCAAAGGCTTCTCAAGGTTCTCATTTCACAAACGGAATGATAATTCAAACACTACAGGTAATGCTATGCATGGAGCGCCATAAAGGTGACTCCCTAACAGCACAGTAATGAATAGCCTCAAGGAGGCTGGCAAGGAGAAAAGGCAGGTGTAGATGTCTCACTGCAGTCACTCCACCTTTAAGATCTCCAAGGGAAAAATGTCCATTAATTAAGAAAGCAATGCTGTTTCACCAGTACTTTTATATACATTTAGCCCACATCACTGCATATTCATGCTGTACTATGGCATCCTATTCCTTACAACATGTTCTTCTACAGGCAGATATATTTCTTCTCATCACTCACTGGTATTTTCTTTTTAAAGTTAGTGTCTAGTGAAGGCCAGCCTCAAAGACCTTACTGTAAGCAAGAAAGCTTATGAAGCAACCCAGCTAAGGATTTCTGTTTCCCAGGGAGTTGAGTGTGAGAACAGGAGTCCAACAACCAATTTGCTGTCCATTAGAAGAGGACTTTCGCAAGAGATAAGGAGGATTTCAGAGATTGAGTGATCAGTACATGCAAAACTGCCCAAACACCACTCAATGGGACAAAGGGAAAAAAGCCTAGTTTTCCCTCAAATCCTTCTGGAGACAAAAAGAAAAATGATATTTACTCCCATAGATAATTTTTAAAGTTGTATCTTCAAAGGCTCTGCAAAATAAACAATGCTTGACCAACTCAGAACAGTTCTGGGCATCACAGTGCCTGGCTGTGTGACACTGCCAGCAATCCTGCCTCACCAAGCCAAACTCCTGCAGAGAAGGGCAGATGGACTGGTCTGGATTTGAAGAATGCATTTAATGGATAACTTCATTAAGACAAACTGAAGCTGACTCCTGATCCAACACCACACTGGCAGCAGCTGATGAGGGGGAAGAAAAAATGAACAGAAGCATCCAATGCAGAACAAGGGCTGCAGCATGGCTCCAGGGTGCCGTGTAAACTGCAGCACGCAGTTAGCTGGGAGCTGTTTAGACAACTTTCATATAAATCCTAAATTAATTCCTTAGATGACCACTTCTTCCTGCAAAATCTTTAGCAAGTTCAGAATACTGATTTTTAAAGCAAAAAAAGAAAAAATAATATTTTTTTGCAGAATTAGGATTAGTATTTTCATTGCTAAATCTAATGCAGACAGTAGTTCTTTTGACTTTACATCAAAGCACACACTGCAGTGAAGACCCTACCTTGGACAAGATCCGTGTGCTTTGCGGTATTCTACTCATTAGTCTTCAAGGATAAAATTACTAAAAAAACCTTGTATTTAAGAAGGGCTGTTCCATGGACTTTGCTAAACTAAATGCTTACTGCAGCAAAACTGTATTTCTAAAGAAACTCAATGACAGTTTTATATGGGAGACAACTAAGAGACGACTCCTCAGCACTGTAAAAACTTCATAAATCCTTCAGAATAAAACCAATTCAAAAAACAACTATTTTCTTTCAAAGAAGTTTTAAACACAAAGTGTACATTCACCAACTGTGGCCTGCCTAAACCATTTTGTTTTAAGCATGTTCTGTTACACACACGAGGGGGTGGAAAAGTTAACACGCTCATATTCATGTAGCTGGCCACAAGTATTCTGCAGCTTTCTGTTCTGAATGGCAGCCAGCAAATCTATCCTGACAGATGAGCATTTTGTTTTCCTTTTGGAATTCCTCTCATCTTTGAGGTTTCACTGGAACCTTGCTTATTAAATAATCTTCACTTTTCTGCCTTCAGGGAAGGCCTGAAAGAAGCCGGCATAGCTGAAGTGCTGACTGAGGCACGAGAGCTCGTTGTGCCCTAGGTAACGCAGGTGCCAACACCAACAGAAAAGAAAGATATTCTTCTCTACTTGGCCCCTGTATTATTTTCTCTACTTTCACCATTTATACATATCCAAAGTCAAAATCAACTCATTTATGAGCATAAATAGGAAGCACAGCTGTGAGAAAAAAAAAAAAAAAAAGTTTTCTATTGTTTGCTCATGACAGCATTTGCAGTTTCCACTTATCAATCCATCTTAATTTCCAGTGGTTCAGACCTTCCCACACTGTTTGCTACATGCCCTACCAGCCTGCTAGCCACACCTGAGATGCAGAAATAATACAAGAGTGATGAAGATTCTGATCAGCCTACCTAGTGACAGCGTGAGTACAGAAGCGAAGACATGATTCAAATTGACAGATGAAATAGAAATAAAGCCAGGAGAACCATAACACATCTACAGCAATGCCAAATCTTAAGGCTATATATAACATACAGCACAAAGCACATACTTTGCAGTACGTAAGCACAGATGCTACTCAGTCTCTCCTTGTGTTGGAAAGTCTGCTGCAGAATCAAATCTTAGCAACACTGTGCTAAAATATTCTAGAACATGAGGAGTGTCAATGCTGCACAAGGAAGTCCATCTCTTTATTATTATTAATTTACACGTTTTCTCACAAAACATGGCAAATTTGTATATTTAGCAAAATTAGTCCACTCTTCTGGCTTCACAGGACTTACTGTAGCTACCCAGAGCTGCAAAGTATGAGCCAGCATTTGAGTAGGTTTTATCACATTGTGCCTTATCTCTTGCTTGCAAAAATGTTGGATGTTACACACATGCTGTAGTCAAGAGAAAATTTCCATTTTGCTCAAGAAGTTGACTTAAACACTTTGTATAATCTTAAGTAGCTTCTAGCATCCCAGACACAGTACATTCCTGGACCGTTCTGTCTGTAATACCTACCCATTCAACACTCTCAAGCCAAACACTATTTCAAGCATTATACACCTCCAGCATTTTTCAACCATCTCAATGTTTTATTTTATTGTATTTTTTGTAAGATTTTAGGGGCTTTTAATTCTGAGTAAAGAGTTTTTCCAGACGTTGGGATAAATACCATCTATTTTATCTTTGGTGCTTAGTCTTCTCTCCAAGCAGTTAAAAATGAGAAGAATGCTGTTAATCAAACTAAAACAGCTCTCAGTTAAATGCTAATCATTACCATCAGTGAAAAAGTATTTCAGCTATATAGGATCTAAGCTCTACCCTTCATATTGCAAATACTCCCTGCCGCTGCATTTTGTGGTTTGACATGCAATTTAAAATTCCTCTTTCCGTGACTTCTCAATTTCTCAGTAATATCTCCCATCTCCTTGGAAACCTGAGCACAACATAACAGGGGCTGCCGGCTCTAATGCTTATAAGCAGGTTAGAAAAAGAAGTGCATTCCCTCGCTAGTCAGGAACAGGTTCAACACCTCATTTTTCAATTAATGTATCCAACATCAACCTGCGCCTCCTCCGCATAATTTTCTTATTTCCCTTCACATCCATTCCCTCTAAACCTATGGATTCCCTCAGCTACTAACTTACACTCACCTGTAAGTTTATTGAGTTTTCTGAGAATCTATATAGAAAAATGTGATATAAGGAGGGTGGTACTTAAACAGTGCTCTACAGAGAAAACCGCCCCATTAAAAAAAGAAAAAGGCAAGAACAAAGACAGCTAAAGATCCCTTTTGCTCAGGTATTTAACATTACAGTATTTATATCAACTGGTTTCTATATCAATTGTTCTTAATTTTATTTCAGATCAGCATAAGATACAAAACAGTAAACAAAATAAGTCCAGCATATGAAGTTTTTTGAGGTTCCATGCCCTCAACCCCTGGTTTGGGAGCTGCTATTAAGATGCTAACGTTGGTGCTACTTACCAGCAAATAACATTTGCTCCCCAGTTCACAAGTCTTTAAACATCACTCACATTGCAATAGGAAACTGCTGCATCTGGATCTGGATTTAGAACTGCCAAAGGAAACACAGGCACACCCCCAGCCCTGAAAAGGAACTCTCCCCTCCTTTTAGTTTAGTGCCACACTCTCAAAGTAGCTTTGAAAACATGCACCTTAAGAACCCTTCACTTTGCTGTAGCACTGTAGCAGATTTAGACACCTCCCTTGCAAGGCCATTTTCGCCACTACAACACAATGTATCTTCCTCAAATGAAACCTAAAACACTAACAGTACTCTTCCTATGGATTACACACACACCTTCAGCTTCATAAGAAGAGTTTTCTCCTATAGGCAAGAACAGCATTTTCTCAACTGAAGCTTGGTGGGAAATCTGAATCATCTAGTTACTGCAGCTCAGCTGAACGCTTTTCAGAGACAGGAACCAAGAACAAGAAGAAGCACAGAAGTTTCAACATGTAGCAGCAAGAATAAAGTTATTTTCCCAAGAAAATGGCACAGAAAAGATAGATCAAGAGTTACCTTCCCAGAATACTGTCAGAGAAGGCGCTCAACTGAATTGGAAGTCGACAAGTTCACTATTAACCAAACAAGTTGTTCTTCATATGTTAACCCAGGGAACTCACTGCTGAGGGACACGGGACTGCAAAGCTGAAAGCTTGCTAATATTAAAGGAGAGCACAAAAGATAAAACACCATCGCAGTAGAAAATATTTAAAAATGAAGACCTGGGAAAGATACAAGTGTCTTTGAGCTTTACAACAGAAGCTAACAGGATCCCAGAGAGAGATTCCCTGGAGTATACTGTTATCATAACAGCCTATTGTAGGTTCTTGTGCACAGTCATCCCAAGCATCTGTTACAAGACCTAACTGAAGAACAGATGGTCTGACCCAAAACAGTGATTCCTATGACCCTGTATTTTTCAGCAGGTGGGAAAAATAAGTTTTGAGGTCTCAAGCAAGCAAAGTAAGATTAACAAAAACAGATAGCTAAATAGGTTTCAAAGCCATCTGGTATTCATGACTTTGGGGAAATAATATTCCTAAAGATTTTGCATGATGTATTTTCCCCAGTCTCTCTACTGAGAAAACAGCCCTCTATAAACTCCACCAAATGCAAAGATGACTTAGCTCCAGAAGCATAAACGTTATGGAACTAGTAAATGTATCTCTGTTTTATGTAGAGCTAGAGGACCACAACAAGCTGTACAGTGAAATTTATAGAAGCAGAAGAAATCAGCATGTCTAGATAAATGTTAGAGGCAATTTTCAGTATGATTTGAAGAGATTACCATACTGGTAAAACCAAGGAAAACAACATAGATGGGAAAAGGAAATTAAAAGCACATGAAAATTCCTCCAAACAAGCCATCTGACTTTTGAATAAACAATTCATCTACTCCTATCCCCATCCAAGTTTTCCTAAGCAAGTAAGACTTCCACAGTCACAGCTGCTACCCTTCCTTTCCAAATAAATTATACCAATTAACCATACACCAGTTTTGACCAAGTTGGATACAACTCCAAATACATCAGAGGTGATGTACTCCTAAAATTTAATGAGAATTTGGCAGTTTGATAGGAAAAAGACTAAATTAGTGTCAACACTAAAGAAAAAGTTGCAGCAAAAGCCCTTTATGGTTTGGTCTACTGCTTTGAAACAATTTCACTATGCTTGTTTTGTTGCTTTTTGTTGTCGTTGTTTGTAAGAGTATAATCAATGGCAAAGCAAGCAACCTTCATTTAATACCAGGTAAGAGAACAACTCTAAGAAGTTTTCAGAAAGCAGACAAAGCTGAAGCCCACATACCTACGGAGGTCTCCCATCAGTTTATTCCTGCTCCTGCCATCACATGCCCATGAACCACACAATGGGATGGGCTGCCTGAGCTAAACTGTTAGAAGTACGTAAGGATGGGGAAAAACAGGACTTTTTAGCTGGATCATTCCCTCAATCTGCCTTTGCGTGTATGAACTGTATGAACATTTAGGACAGTGAAGGAAGCAGGAACAGGCAAGTAGGAAGTTCTTACAGTATCTGCCAGGGATTAAGAGCCCTCTGTTCTCAAGCAGACAGTTGATAAGAAACAGAAGGTCTATAAAATCATGGAAAACAGGGAAAAGAGATAAAGGAAATCATCATTTGCGTTTTCTTTGAACTTTACAGTTGGGCAGCAAATAATAGATACCATTTTCAAATCAGTGACAGTATCTGTACCAGCCACAGAGTATTACTAGACTATAGAAACACTTATCGCTACATGAATCAAACAAAAGCATAATCTACTAAAGCCTATTATGTATATATGTTTCCAGTGATTCCAGAATCTGCTTAAAGTTGTGAGTGAACAAGGTGGTAAAGTCCAACTATTGTACACTTCCCTTGCTCTCATGCTCTTCTTCAAGCATCTGATGCTGAATGAGCATGATGACCTAAAGAAGGTTGTTAAGGTAAATGGATGTACAGCCTGACCCACCACATTTGTTCTTATGCTCTTCTTAACCAACTACGTTATATTAAGTTATCTGAACGAAAAAGCAATCACTGGCATTTTGGAAATATTTATATTCAGAGCATCATAGGGGAACCCCATAGAATTCAAATCACATAAAAGAATACACCAAGTATTTTATCCAAAATATGACTACATATTGGTAATTATTTCTACTTGGTTAAAAAGTTTAAGGAAAGAATTGCTGCAATAATATTCTGTACTAGAAGAAAAAGATCAAGGATATAAAGGCTTTGTTAAATTAAAATCCTTTCTTGAACTGATTTTTTGCCATTAACAAATGTAAAACACTGACTTCACCTAAAATGAAGTGAAAAATCTGAAAGAGGCCTCCCACTCTAAAGATCGCTTTCCCTCCCTCCCTTCCCATACAGACGTGGAAAAAATGGACTTGTGATGTGTTGACTCACTATGCACCATCACTCAGATATCTTTCCTCAGTGACAGCACACTTTGTATCACATTTTATCCTCACACGTGAGGTAAGAGAACATTCTGTTTTGGTATAGCTTTTGCCTGTGTATTTTAAGCACAGGTTAAAAAAAAGTGTAGGTATACTGTAAAAAGCTGCATTCCCAAATCTGATTATAGATAGAGAATACAGCTTAAAATACATTAATCTCCAAGAAACAGTCTTATTTTATTTAGGAGAATTCCTTCTTGAGGTGCTTCCTTCAAGATTTTTTTCAAATCCTACTGGTAAGACAGCACTTCTGATAATACGGCACCTATACAGAAAGTTTCTCTGTTGAGAAACAAACAAAAATCAAGCCACAACATTAACTTTTAACATGCACACATTAGAAGAGCAACAGTAATACCTTAAGAAACATCTGAAAAACTCTGGCAGCCGGAGTTTTTCCTTCTTCATAAAGAAAATATTTTACTGTGATAAAAGAAAGATAAGAAAGATACGCACAGATCAACAGTGTTTGTGATAGCCAATTACACTTTAAGTTATGGTGAGCCTGACAGTCACTATGCTGAGACTGTAGTTGCTTTCTCTGACAACTTCAAATGCTTCTCCTAAGAATCATTTGCACCCAGAGTGTAAAAGTTCTTACTGAGCCCTGCTTTGAGGGACTCGTAGCACTACTGTACTCAGCTCCTCTAAATAATACATACCTCTATAACCACTGATAATTCAGGGGCAGGTAAAGCAGATCCACACCACAATTTTGAACAATTTCAAAATAGAATTGGAGGCATATTGAGGGGAATATATATATATATATATATGCATATATACGCACACACACACATATATACAGTCAGCATAAACTCCTCAGCCCTGTTTTTTTTATGCTGGCAGTTGTTTCAGAAGTGTATTCATATATTCCTGGTCACAGTAACTTGTAACCAACTGGCTGCAGTACCTTCTTGCAAATTCTTACACCTAGGAGTACATTCCCAATAGCACACATCTGTTTGTGTATTCTTAAACAGAGCAATTTTAAGTATCCTTAACATACATTTGATGTATCGGCTAACAGTAACTGAGAAGCAGAACTACCATTATTTACAGACTCATATTGATATTTAACATTAAAAAAAAACAATCCTGTATCTTCATACACAAAGCAACTTCCATTCACAAATGCATTACCTTAGCAAAAAGGAAAATCATCACTTGACACAGTTAAAGATTCACAAAGCTACATTCACTCAGTTCATGGAAAACTCTTAGTCGCTAACTTCAAAATGTAATGCCTCTCTTCCCAGGAAAATTCTGGGATGAAACCGGTAAACAAAACCAGCTCACAACAAACTATATGCCTTCCTTCAAGACAATTTTTCATGGAGCTCTGATACAGCACCCCTGGCCTCCTTAAATCATACAGGAACATCTAAGGGCAACTTTGTCAAATGCAGCACAGAGATGTACGTGGCTGAGGAGGGAGGCAGAACATGCACAACCTCAAACAACTCTGCAGCCACAACACCATGAGCACACACAATGTGAGTTCTGCACAGCGTGATGCAACAGCATAGGCAAGGAAGGACGTTTGCAACTGAAGTCAGTCAGGGTAACCTCAGTTATGAAAAGTTGGGGACATAACTGTCACGCTGCCTAGTCTGGGGATCACTGGGAAGATGCTTCTACATTGACCTCCAAGTTTTCTGTTTGTTAATTGTTTTCTTCAGCATTTTATAAGACATTTGATTATTCCTCTTCCACTGCTCAATTGCACTGTTATTGAAAATACTTCAGTTCATGGATGACAAACAGGCTTTACATTCCACTGGTGGTTCCCAGGCCAGAAGCTGAGAACAGACACACACTGGTAAATCCTAAGAAAGCAATACATTTGAGTGATTTCCTTTAAAAAAAAAACTACTTTGGGGTCCATCCATCAAATTGACAAGCTGTTGGCTGCCCTTGCTTCTCTTCGAATTGTTACAGCTAGGTTCACTGCTGACTCATCAAGTAATTTGCTTACTTTCTTATATTTCCAGCTATGCTAAACTGAATGGCGACAGCACAGGCTCCTAGCCTCATTAGCCTCATTATTCCATATTTTGCACTGTGTATGGCTCTTTCTCCAGTAACTGGCCTACTCATGTGATATCATCCCACTCCTAAGAGTCTGAAATTCTAAAAATAAATCCAGTGGGCTTTTTTTGTTTTGTTTTTGAAAAATAACGGTGAATGATCAGATGAAATTGCTGGAAAGGCTATTAAATTCATGACAACAAAATACAGTTCTGGTACCAGTAAGGAACATTTACGTAAAGCTGCTATTGAGCTCCAATTTTTTGCTTGATTCACTGACATCAAATCACAAAGGCTAAAGCCCCCATAGGTCAAGCTCCTTTTCACAAATTTCTTCTTACAGTTTTATAACTAAAACAGCACTTAGATGTTCTAACTTACAAAATCATTTTAACTGTGAGCAATCAGACCAATAAGCAACGCTCTGACTTTTTTTTTTAAATCATAAATGACAAATAAGAGATAGTAGAGGAGCAGGTTGTTTTACTTCTTTTTCTTCCTGTAGGGGGGAGAAGAGTCAATTGTGACATACAATCCAATAATCTCATTATTTGCTGTTTTTAGCATTAAGAGACTCACATACTAAGCCATCCATACTTGCCATTACTTCTGTATACCAAAAAAAACCCTGATAATTTTAAAATTTGAGTTCTGTAAAAAGTAATAGATAGCATTCACAACTGCTACTTTTTGGTAGCACTACTGCGATTACTAAACTCCTACACTTGCATTCATAACCACAGCACTGTTCCCTCTCAGGAGAGTACAGTCAGTCCAAGCAGTCCATTTGTTTTCCCAGTTTGAGTCCTCTGCCAACTGACTGATCACCACAGCAGTTCCTAAGTCTCCTTCCCTTGAAACTGCCTCCCTGCCACCCCCTTCATGCAGGGGATGGGGAACCGTGGGGCTGTTTCTGGCTTGCTCCAAGCAGCTGTCACCCAGGCCATGCAGCCCCCCCGTGACTTCATGAGCCAAACAGTCTTCATAACTCTGCCTTTTCCATCCCAATTCCTGCAACTCCCAGAGTAGCTGCTGTTCATGTTATGCCTAAAACCAACCCCCCGCTTCCAAATGTTGGCCCTACTCGTCTCCTGCTGTATCCTGCAGATGCATTTCTCTGGCTTCCAGAAAGGAGAAATTTAAGGGCTCAAGAGAAAGGAAATTCATTCTTCTCCCTGCCCCTGCTCCATTCTTCAATTTTCCAGGCCCACGCTTACTTCCTTGCATTACAAATACATTCAGCTTCCAAAATAGTAGAAAACTACCTCCTAACAAAAACCAAAAGAGCCTCTTCTTGCTGATGCATCACATCAGCTTAGGCTCATGTAAGTGCCAGAGAGAGAGAGAGAAGGAGCAGGAGTAAGACACCCATCTTTCACAGTATTGTCTAGCTGTAGCATAAAGCTACCAGCTGTAATTCACATTCAGAGCCTTCCAACAAAGTTCATTATTATCCTAAAGACTTTAGGGATGTGCATACACATTCCAAATTTGAAGAAAAAATGCCAAATACAACACATGTATATAAAAAAAGCTCATGGCTCAACTAAACTAAGACCATAAAAATCCATATTTCTGAAGAAACAAATGCACTACTCGTCAGCAATTTTAGTAAGTTCTTACTTCTGCAATTTGATCGTAATTAAGGGTATAAATGAAAATCAAGATCTCATGGGGTGCCCATCTTCAAGCACCCAGATATGTGCACAGGTCTGATGGCTGTACTACCATGATTAAACTGCCAAACCAAGCTAAGCAGGCAGATCAAGACCCTCCCCCTTCCTCCTGTTCAAAAGTGCTAAACCAAAAAATATATATCAATCCTCAATGATCCCTACAATATGATTCTTGTAATCTAAAGGGGAGATAACACTGCTCTGAAGTAGAAAAATGAATTAATGATGTTTTGATATAGGACAGCTCACTCAGACACCACACAGGACAGATTTACTGTTCTCATCATTAAATAAAACATTCAGAAATCCCCAGAGACTTATTTTTCACCAGTGTTGACAGAGACACGTACTGCTTTTATTATCACCGTCTAAGCTAAGAATAGAAGTTTACTCTGCATTTCAAACTTCCAAAGCAAAAAAATAAAAATTAAAAAAAAAAAAAAAATAGGAGTTTCCCCTGAGTATCTATCATTATTCTCAGTTACGAGCCATGAAAAATCATACACAATTTGAGGTTAAGACAATTGGAATATAAGACAAATTATTTTACATACTAAATTCTGTTCAGACTTCACTGCAAACACACATTACCATGAGTGTTTTCAATTAATTCATGTTATGAATGTGCTATTCACAGAAGAGTTCCACTTACAGAAAGACAGTTCCTCTTGGTAGTATCACAGACATCTGACGAAGGGCACAGGAAATCTCTCTTCAAAGACGTAGCAGCTGGTAAAATAGAGAGAAAACTAAGCAAAATATACAGATAAGATATTCTTGTTCAGAGTTAACTAACTCAAGAGTTAGGTAGCCAAAGAGTCTGAGAACAAAATTCTTGAGAAAGAAACCTTCTACAGAGAGCATCTGTCACAAAATCCCAGGCTTTTTTTTATCAGCAGAGCTATCAAACAGCAGTACTTTCACGGATGGCCCAATCCACACATTTCAAAGCCAAACAATTGCATGCACTTCACTGTTCCCAAAACCACTGTTGTTGCTCATTTCTGCCTGACACTCATGAATCCATTCCTCCCACTTTTCTGCTCACATCACACAATCCTGTTCCCTCCTCCTCTTTTTCTTTTCAACCGTTTCCTGCTCTTACATTCTTTTCTTTCTCTCCTCCCAGTGGCCCATTCTTCTGTCTCCCAGCCAAGCATCTTTTCCTTTCTTTCTGTTCTTCAGCCCTCTGGTATGTGAATCACAAGCGTTTCCTCTCTCCACACCACACTGATGCCAGCACAGAAAGCACCACGTGTACAGAACAGATTGTCTCTGCACGCTCAATGCTGAGACCTGCAGCTAACAGAACCTACTGCCGAAAAAAAAGCAATTAGAGGGGAAGACCCACAGACACTGCAGCCCCACACCAGGGGAGACTCAGGTGCTCTGCTACTATGTGCCAAGTGTAGCTATGTTTGCAAATCATGAGACTGCATTCTTCTGCAAACTTAACAGTCAGAGCAGTAAACTAAATCATGCACAAACATCTGTGCAAGTTAGAAGTCACTGAAATAAAAGGCTTGAACTGGGACAGGTCAAGAGTCCCCTGAACAGCTTTCTGATGCATAGAACAGGTTTATCCAGGAGCATTCAAAATCTCTGGCACAACACAGCTCTCAATGAAATAAATACCTCATTAGCTAAACTTAGCAAGATAGCCAAGACACACCGTGCACAGCATCAGTACATGCTGCACACCAGAGCTCAGGCTTGTTCCCTCCCACCCTGTGGTGTGAGGACTCTCAACCAATCTCAGTTCAGTACATGGGGGTGCCAGCACCACTCCTTTCAAAGGCAGCACTGGAGCAAACATGTTCAGTGAAATCCTGTGTATGCCATACTCCATACTCCAGGACGTTGTATTTAACTTCATGAATTTTTCCAGCTGTTCATTAATTCCCACTGACAATGGGGAGAAGAGCACAGATGGAAAAGAAAATCAAAATCAACCTTCACTCAACACTATAATATCTTCCTACTGACAGTAATGTAATTCTACTGGGTTAGGCTTTGCAATTTTTGTATTTAGAAAATGCCCTCAAATTATCATTCAGGTTAGAAAAAGCAAGCTAATAATAAGCTCTGGTACACAACTACATTTTCAGACCTTCAGCTATTTGGAATTATTTTCTACTTGTTTTGCACTTAGAATGCTTTCCCAGACATGATAGATTAAACAGAAGCCCGTTCTTCAAACAGAAGTTATCAGAAAACTTACACGGAAAAAATCTACTAAGCCATACTGAATCTGCATCTGTTTATTTAGCTCTGCATTGCTCTTTAATGTCTTGATCTCACTGCTTAAATTTAGATCTATTCCATAGAACGGAATAAAGTAAGAAAGAGATGGTATCTTCTCAGAGTAGGGGTTTTCAGTCTGAGTCACATCACCAGCAGGACCACTAAAGGATGCTCAAGTACTAGCTCAGTATTTCACAAAGGAAATTTGTCAAACAGCAGATATTTATGAAAAGAGGCATTAGAGATGTCTGGACAGTTTCCAGTCACAATGGATTCAGCTTCCGGAGCATGTAGACATGGCAGAGTATTCAAATTATTACATTTTTAATGTGTGGTGCTTTACCCACTTATTTAATTACCAGTAAATTTGAAAACTTGAACAGTTTAATCCACCTACTTAGTTACAATAACCTATACTGGAGTATATAAATAACTAGTCTAAATTGTTCCTATAGCATTACTGATTTGCTTTGAGAAATTCCAGAACACTATGCATGTCTTTCAACAACAGCAGAGTAGAGAAAGTGAATGTAAGGAGTGATAGGACAAACAAAATAACAAAGATGAGTTATAAGACAGATTTGGATATATCTCTGGAGGAAAAAGAACAAGGAAGAAATCAATTTAAGTTAAAGAAATTATAGTCAAACTAAATATAATATTCACTTTTGTCTGGACAGATGTCTAAGGGGAGCAGCAGATGTGATTTATGTAAATGATGCTTCTGACATCATCCAACATGACTTGTAGATCATGTATCTGAAATAACTGCTGTATTTAAGCATAACTGCTGGATAATTAGCTTCCAGAGAACTGAAACCACAGCTTAGTTTAAAATAAAAATAAAAATTAAGAAAAAGCAAAAAACTAAAACAAAGCCAACAGGGAAAGCATTAGAGTATTTCACGTTGAGTCAGCTAAAGCTTGTCCTGCATCAAGTTTTGCTTCATATTTCCATTAACAATGCAGATACCCAAATGGAAGAATACTGAAAGAATCTTTAAGTGTCACCACACCAGGGGACTAAAGAGCATTCAGGAGATAGCTGCAATTAAAGGTGAGCTTGATAAATCAGAGATTCCAAAGCCAACCACATATGGTCCGTTCAGATGAAAGTAAAACAAAATACTATAGGTCTGAAAGAGATAAAGAAATGATTTTTTTTTAAAAAAGGAAATAGTGAACTGAAGAGTAATAACACAGAAAAGAACTTATCTGTACTGGATCAGTGGCTGAGTAAGAGTCATAAACATGATGCTCCACTCAGACAGGTATCATTCTGGAAGGTACAAAGACTACAGTGCAAAAGGAGTGAAAGGAAATATTTCAAGTCTACACAGTATGATAGCCCTAGCTTTGAAATACCACACAGATAATTCTGCATTTTGAGAAACGTATCTTAAAATCTGTTTCTAAGGTTACTAAGAACAAACTGACAGCAACTGAAAACAGAAACTCATCTTCTTAATATACAGTTATGCATATCTGTTATTCCAAGACGTGTTTAAAGTAAATAAAGTTGTGTGTTTTTTATGGCCTTTAAGTACAAACTCATTTCTGTGAATTATTTTAAGTGACAACTCACATCAACTGATTTCTCTTGCTCTTTGCCTCCTATCCTCTAATAGGAAAATTCATTCCAACTGAAGTTCCTCTTTTCTGTGTCACTTTGTAAACGTAACTTGAAATATTTTAATTAGAATGAAACAACGCAGGTATCAGAAAATCGCAATATGCTTAACACTGTTATCTGCATTTCTTTTTCCACATCTGGCAGCTTTCCATCCAATCATAATTTGAAACTTGGTTTCAGTGTGAGGGCTTTCATTTTTATTCCTTTTTCAAAGTGTCAGAATACATCGTATGTTGTGTATGTACCTTCACTATGAAACAATCTGGATTTTACCTACAGATGTCTGCACACACACATGTATTTTAGCTCCATACACACATGTGTATTTTAGCTCCAATTTTATTTTTCAGGTTTCCTTTGAAACAGCAATAATATTCCGACTCAAACTTTGCCAAAACTGGCACAAGTTTACCTAAATACAGAGATAGTGAGAGCATCTATCAGAGTGGAAGCATTAACAGCACATACCAAAGTGTGACACCATCTTTCAGCCTTTCATGGAATTCAGACTATAAGCAAGCAACCCTTGTTTAGGTTTTACCCCCAGTTCTTTCATCAACATTCCTTGCTGGTAGAAATTTAATAATAGTACATTTTCCACATATACAGATTAGCTTCTGTGATCTGGACATGCGGCAGCAAATAAGCACTGGCAATAGTAAAAACAAAAACAAAAAAAGCCCTCTAAATACTCTTTTTCTATAAAAGCATGCATATTTTCTAGTTCAGAGATCAGTAAGATGGAATAACATGAAAAGCCATTTGAAAACCCAAGACTCTTTATGTATCACGTGAAAATATTTGCTGAAGGATAGAAAGATTTTGATTGCATCTCCTGAATATGTTAAACTATGTGTGAAACTAGAACATGACTTCCAGGTCCAACAGACCTGCACCTGAAGGAATGAAAGAAGTAAACCAATTCCAGGAAAGGTACCTGCAGTACTGCCAGAAAAGTAAAGAAAGTAACCACTGACATTTGGACAGAAAGAAATATATATATCACACTGTTTTCTCTGACACTGTGGACAGAATGCAGCGGTTTTAGTTGCATACTAACACCCACTAGCACAAACAAAAGACACACCAATTATTTATTCAGTATGTAGAATAAATGTTGTTGTTTTTTTAAACTAATCCTCTTAACATCTCTTTTTCCTGACATATACTTTAACAGAAGAAAAAAAGTAGAGAACTGGCTGACTGGCAGAGCTCTGATGGTTGTGATCAGCAGTGCAGAGTCCAGCTGGAGGCGTGCAGCTAGCAGTGCTCCCCAGGGGTTGGTACTGTCTCTGGTTTTGTCCAACATCTTCATCAATGACCGGGATGAAGGAATAGACTGCATCACCAGCAAGTTTGCTGATTATAGAAAGCTGGCAAGAGTGGCTGACATACCAGAAGGCTGTGCTGCCATTCAGTAAGACCTGGACAGACTGGAAGGTTGGGCAGAGCATAACCTAATGAACTTTAACAAGAGCCCAAGTGTAGACTCCTGCACCTGGAGAATAACCACAGGCATCAATACAGGCTGGAGGCTGACCAGCTGAAGAGGAGCTCTGCAGAGAAGGATCTGGGTGCCCCGGTGGACAAAAGGTTGGCCATGAGCCAGCAGTGTGCACTCACAGCCAAGAAGACCAATGGTATCCTGGAGCACGTTAAGCATAGTGTGGCCAGCAGGTCAAGGGATGCTATCTTCCTTTATACTCTGCTCTGCTGAGGCCACATCTGGAATACTATGCCCAGTTCTGGGCTCATTTCAAAAAAGACAGGGATCTCTAAGAGTCCAGGAGAGGGCAACAAAGACGATTAGGAGCCTGAAGCAAGTCCCACTTGAGGAAAGGCTGAGAAACCTGGAACTCTTACAGTATGGAGTAGAGAAGGCATAGAGACAAACTGTTAATAAATATCTTAAGTGGAAGAGACTGCCCAGAAGGGTTGTGGAATCTCCTCTGGAGACATTCCAGACCCATCTGGACACCTACCTGTGCACCCTATAGTACAGAATCTGCTTTAGCAGGAGAGTATAGCTTGATCTCTAGAGGTTGCTTCAAACCCCTACAGTTCTTTGATTCTGTGAAAAAGAAACCTCCATCAAGAATCCAGCAAGCTGGAGAAAAACTTACAACAACATAGTAAAAGAGAACAAGTTACCAATATCCACATGTACAAGCCAACACCACTACTCATGAAAGGTTACAGACACTTGTTGGCACATGGGTACTACACAGGGATAACATTAGCATCATTCTAGAGAAGATGAGCTCTCCTTGCATAGTGCTTTCCATCAGAAAACAATTCTCAAGGTATTTCCCTTCTACATTTTGAGATCTTGCAAACATACACAACCAGCAGCAAGCTCTGAAGTACTGAACTACCAACCTTATTCACCAGCAGGTCTTTGCCACCAACAGCTGCCAAGTTACATGGTCGTTGCATGAAAAATCCATGAAGTCTCAATGCCTTTAAAAGACAAGAAACGGCTTTATATGGAGAGCCTGATGATTAAAAGAGGCAAATCTGTGGCAAAGTCTGCAATATAGTTCAAAGCTTGTGACTTCTGGTCCAGCATTTCCATTTTTAGACAATGATTTGGTCTACATTCTGGGTATATTTTTTAAAAAATGTGCCCTCTTATATACAGAGAACTAAATTAAAATAAAATTAAACATTACACTACAGAATAAACAGCTGTCTAAACATCTTTTGAAGTCCAGAAAAGAAATCCTACATCATTGTGAGGGATTTCATTCTTGAATAGGTTAGGCAGAGACACCTTGATATCATCAACAGAACTCCCTAGTATTTTTGGAATTTGCTTTTGGTCTGAAGGGTAGAGAGGATGGATATTTATGCTTCTTTTTCATGTATTCATTTACATTCTTTTGGTCAGAATAAAGATACTTGTACATTAGATCCTATTCTGACAGACAAATTCTATTACTGAATTTCTAAGTGAGAATCTATCAAAATACAGGAAAAAACCACCTGGTTTACACAAAACAAAACATTGGTCCAAAAGGTGTTATTGTTTTATACTGATCCTGTTGCTGTTATAAAGAGAAACTATGCCGAGGTACCCTCTGTTCCTGCTTGTGATAGATCTATGATTACACTGCGTACTCTTAAAAGTATAACAAATGCACTAGAACACATTGTAAAGATTCTCAGACTAACAAAACAGACTTGCAGAGATAGTTACTAATTCTAACTGATAACACAAAACACTTTCCTACTAATAAGGTATTGATGGCATTATCTTACATTGGGTCATCTTACTTTGTACCACATAGGTTTCTCTTCTGCAAAGCACAACATCTTGACATAACTGTTTCTCATTTGTGACAATACTCATCCCTAAATACATTTCAATGCAGTTCTGTAATTCCTTGTCAGAAGTACTCACTGGACAATAACTGTTTTCCAGACACCAAATCTGAAATTACAGGTCTGATGTGCTTGTGCTAAAATAAACTGATACTATAAGCCACAAAGTTAAATTGCATAAAAGCAAACAAACGCAGACTAAATAAGATGAAAATTATGTTTCATGCCCAGACAGATTAGCTCGGGGGGGAGGGGGAGAGGGAGGAAGAAGAAGCATAAAACAAAGATGTTCTCATTACTGGTGTGATCCTGAGATGTGCTGGTATCACCCAGAACAAATTCCTGCCCCGAGAATTGGTTCTGCTGAAAAAGGGGGGGAAAGAACAATGTTACTTCTCTACAGCCAACTGGAAGGAAAGAAGAACATATCCCTTCTTTTTGCCAAACAAAACGGCAGCAACAATACACCTGTACACGGCACTGTGAATCATTCTGAAGAGGACACTGTCCCTCTGTCATGCCTCTGCACAGAATTTCACACTGAGTACCAAATGCTATTTATTCCCAAATAAAAGAATAATAAAAAAGAGAAAGAGGAAGGCAATGAAGAGTTAAAAAAAAATAAATTAAAAAAAAAAAAATCCTGATTAAGTTTGTGAGCCAGAAGTCACCAAGTAAGCCTACAAGCCATTCCCATATTCCTCCACACACAGCTGTTGCCAGGGTCTGTCAGAGGCAGCACCACTAGGCCAGAAGGACCTTTGATTTAACCAAAAGCAGATAAGCTAGATGTAATGTGATTTCTGGATGAAAGACGACTGCTAGGATTTTAATGTATGTGAAAATGAATCCAACTTGTCCAAATATTTAACCTGCTCTTTTAAGATGGTCACGAGTATCAACATTCCTCTCTATATCCAAGCCATTTTAATAAAAGAAAAGCTGAAAAACCCGGATTAGCCTTTACCAATGAATACATGACATCTTCTTTGCAGAACAATCCCAGAGGGAGTACTTGGCCCAAATTTTAATTTCACAGTGAAGATATTAAATAGCCACTGCCTTTACCTGCTCTTTATTCTTTTTCTTCCCCTCTCCCTCAAAACTTACTATATCTATTCCTGCTTCCCTTTTATAGTCAAGGACAGAAGCAAGAAGCAAAGATTTGCAAGGAATGTATGTCTGTCCCCTCTTACTCCCTCACAGCCTAGCATGTAAATGTTTAAAGAATGCTATAAACTTTTGATTCCAAATTAATCCCAGCTGGGAAGACACTCAGTCTCCAGTTATTTCATAGTTCATTTTCTTTCCAAACAACCTCCTCCCAATAGCCAATTGTTTTCCAAGAAAAGAGGCTATAGCAGTATTTTCTCCTCTTAAGAAGGAAGAGTGTGCTGGTTCTTAACATCAACTTTTCCTCCATTCTGCAAAGATCTTTAGCATGGGTTCTAGAAGAGAGTGGAAGAGGTATTAAAAGAGAAAGTTATTCTTTAGAACACCTAGAAAGAAAAAGAAAATAAAAGACAACAAAAAAGAAAACAAATGTTAAACTTTAATTAAAACAATGATTACTAGTGCTTCCTCATGCTACAAATAATCATATCTTTCTTATATGTCCTACACACACACTTATTGCAACTATGTGCTGTGGTCACAAACATTACTGACTGCATGGAAGCATGAAGGAGAACAGCAGTGACTCTTACCCCAGTGTCTGAATGTCATCCTAAGAAATAAAGATTTTTAAGGGCCACACTACAAGAATGGCAACCCAGGGTTTTAAAAATAATACTAAAAATTAAAATAAAATTAAAAAAATAAAAGAGGGGAAAAACGGTCATGTCAAGTATTTCTTGTACCACAGTTGCCTAACCAGAATTTTGCAAACAAATTCAGATGTGATAGGACCAAGAAAACAAGATGATCCAACAACCAGGTCAGAAAACTGTTTATTTTGCCTTAAACCAGAGGCCAGCCCAACCATCTCTGTTCTGCACAGATGAGAGCCCCTGACAAGCCCAAGGATTCATCCTCACAGATGACAAGACAGTGATGGGATGGATGAGAGGGCCACCCTCATATGATCTGGGAAGGTCTGCTCATATACAAAACACTCGCCAATAAGAACAATAAATGCACCATACAAAACCCCCAAATCACCTGTTATGCTATCCAACCTATTCCAAAACACGAGACTTTGCCACCCTGAATTCAACAATTAGGAGAAAATTCTTCTATCACATTTTCCGATATACCACACACAAAAACAAAAATGAGTTTTCAGGAAATCTGAACTTAGAAAATCATTTGCAACTTCTTCAAATACGCTTTCTTTGTTTTAAAATAAAAATGTGGTTATTCACTTATACTGGAAAAATAAAAGCAAATAAATAATAGCGCTAATAAAAAAAAATCAGCATAATAAATAGCACAGCTTTGATATAGTAAAGAACTGCATCTTAGTACTAAGCCTTCACATATGGAAATAATTATATTAATTAATGTCATCTAACAACAAATGTAAGTATGAGTAAAAATACTAACGTGCTAAAAAAAATCTAAATTTAAGACCAACAAGAAATGCTGTTTATTAATTGCACTGCAGCTTATGCTGAAGCTATATGGCATCATTCACATTATGATGTGTATGTACGTGTATGTTATGTTTTATACATAAAAAGACATAATTCATGCTATGGGATCTGAAAAGCTAATATCATATTGTCTTAGACTGGTCTTTATCTTTCATCACATGGAACAGAGTTAAGTTGTGGTTTTGCATTATGCATAAGCAGTGAATGCAATTAGACTGAAAAGCAAGCTGATCTTCTCTGATCTCAAGTGGAAAGAGTGAACTCTGATCTTCACAGGTGACAGCTTTGTGCGTTACTGCAATTTATTAGTTAGCTTCCTTGAATCCACCACATCTGCAAAAGAAAACTCAATACAAAGTTGTGGCTAACCTTACACAATCCACTAATGCTGTAACGAACAAGAGTATGAAAAAAAGGGAGCAAAGCAGTTACATTACTTTGTTTGGCATAGAGAAACTACAAGTAGTTCTTCCCTTTGCATTTCAAGAATGCTGCTTAAAAAAGTGAAAGAAAAAAATAAAATGCCTGCAGGAAGAACATAGGGAGTAAGGGAGGAAAGAAACTTGACCTTTCATCTAGCGGGCTACAAATGAAGCTTCTTTTGCTTTGGTGGAGATAGAATCCTTTAAGGATTGCACACTGCCAAAGTCCCAGAAATATTTTCATTCAAAAATAGGTTCCTTCCCAAATAAATCCTGTAACTCAACTAGGGGAATTTTTTCAAGCATGGATTTAGGAATTTTTATGGTCAATGCAGTTGTAATAGTAGCAGCTGCTTTTGTTCACAAAAAAACTTCACAATCAAGCATATTCCAGTTGAAATGCACCACCCACCACCTCACTGTGTGCAAATCCACTGTTTGGCCTCCATAAACATTCAGCAAGTGTTAATGAGTGTCAGTGGGCACCATTTTTCCCCCATGGAGGACTTCAATGACACACACTTGTTTTGCACACATTTCCAATGAGAGACATCATTCTGTCATACCACCCCTCTGCTGCTGTCTGTCACACAGCAACAAAATGTAATGGAAGAGTTGGGGGAAGGTTCTACCTCTCCTGCTGTATTACCAGAACTTGCCTTTGATGTCATAGGCCAATATAATAAAATAGGAGGCATTACTTTCAGAGCAGCCCTTTCAACATGCAGCCTAGGTCACGCAGAACCTCGAAGTGCCCAGGTTGCTAATGCTTCACCAGTCAGTCCCATAAAACGTCAATCACACTGTGACACCTCATTTGATAATCACTGTAAATTTATAATTCTACATAGTACTAAGCAAATCCTTACTAATTCTAAGGTATGGTGCTTTCCACCTGCTAAAGATAAACCAGGAAAATTCACACACAGCATACAATACATGTACCTCTTTCAGCCGCAGCTCTCTGCATCTATGCAAGCTACAGAATTCACTAATACAAGAGCTTTACAAAAACCATTAGTTTTCCAGAGCACAGGATTGCAGAGACTAAGCTCCAAGACTCCCTGACAGCCTCAAACAGGCTATGCTAAAATCCACGCTATTAAATCCACACAGTCTTTTGTTAATCCAGGTTTGCTAGATCAAAGCTAACTCGGGTGTGTCTAACCATTTTGAAATTGGGAAGTTTGCAGACACAGCATACACATCCTCATTCCTAGCCCGCCTAGTCAACAGGTGCCAACAGCAGCAAAGAAAATGAATCACTGCTATCAGTACCACAGTATCTTCAGGCATTGAGGTATCAGTTTGTTTTAACACACAAAGGGAGGGTGTAAAGAGAAAAGAGGTTCTTTTCAGTGGCGCTCAGTACCAGGACATGAGGCAGTGGACAAAAGTGGAGCACAAGAGGTTCCCTCTGAACACCAGAAACACCTGTGTTGTGCAGGTGACGGAACACTGGCACAGGCTGCCCAGAGGCTGTGGAGTCTCCAACCTGGAGATGTTCAGAAGGAGCACAGTCATGGAGCAGGGCACCCCACTCCGGGCATCCCTGCTGGATCAAAGGTTGAGGCAGTTGGACCCATGGGGTCCTGCCAACCCCAATCACTCTGCAATTCCCAACCAACAGAACAGTGATTTAAGCATAAAAACCTTACAGCCAATCAAAAATTTACTCCCATACATTTAATTGAAATAACATTTCATTCAGTCTCAGACACAGTGAAACAATGGCTAGACTTCCCATGAAAATACTTCCTATTATGAGGGGCATGTTTAGCTATTAAGAACATTATCAAGTTTTGTTCAATTGAAGGGTACGATTGCAATTGTTTTTCAGAACATTAAATAATCACTCAAAAACATTGCTAACATCTATTAATTCACTGCAGCATTTTACATATCAGAAGTGAAAAAATACCAGGCATCTCCCAATTCTTTTCCATTTACAGATAGTAACCATAGTTATCAATGCAATATTGTGGCACAAAAATACTACAGAAGACAATAAGCTAAAGCTACTGAATGCCTTGCATCTAAATATAGAGTGTAAATAGATATGTAAAGGTATTCAAAACAAGGAAAATTCAGCTTTTCTTGGAGCACATCTAAATTTCTAGAAAAGTTACTTGCTATTAGGGTTAACTTGTTAATCAGTTTCAATATATGAGTCTGAGTGTACAGGAACATAAATCTTATGAGCTTACAAACCATAGGAAAAGTTGGTAGTGAAACAGACTGAGCTATAAATTAGTGCTGCTAGGAGCTGGAATTCAGCAATTTTAAGAATTCCTCCAGAAACCATTTCAAATAACAAACAAATGTTGTACATAATTCTCTCAAATAAGAACTCTATTTCTTTAAACATACCGCACACTGATGTTTACAAGGGAGGATATTTTCTTTAGTAGCAGTGTTTGTTACAGTGCTTGCCATTTCCAAATCTGGACTTCCTTTGCATATCCCACATCTGTAAATTTAAGCATTTGTCAATAAACACATCATTGTAATGTTTTCAGAGGAGGAGGCTGTACCAGCACTTCTGACAATGACTTCCAGCATCTGGTTGCAAATCAGCTCCAACTGATCTACATCCAGACCTCAGTGCTGTTCTCACTGTGGTCCCTAACAAGTATCCTGGTTGTCTCCCTACAGGCAGGGCTACGACTTGTGCAACACATTGAGTTAGATGAGGAAGCTGTTCAGTCAAGAATGCTAATCCACCCCGTCTATCTTTGCAAAACCACCACCACCACCACTCCCCAACCCCTGGCAAAAACCAAAACCATACACTGCAACTTTCCAATCTTCCTGCTATGCCTTCTTGAACCAGAGCCATTGCACACCTGTGAAGGGTTTGTACAGACACTAGGCAGATGGCAAGGCTGAATGGACAGAACTGTAGTATATCATACTTGTAACGTCATCTTTATCTTCACACTAACTCCCTATTATAGGTTCAGTGAAAGAACGGTGAATACTGGCTTTCAGCCTGCGATCAAAGAATCAAACAGGCATATTCAGAATAATCATCACTTTTCTTCCTTACACAGGTAAGGAAAAAAAAAAAGAAAAAATCTACCTTTTCACAGGTAGATTAAAATAAACTACCTACAAGATCTGCTGAGCTTTTGAAAACGTGACAAAACCATGCATTCTGCAACTGACTGAGCAGAGCACAACCTGCTTTCAGAGACATCTACAAACATCTAGCTGGAAGCAAGGAGGGAGCAGCAATCCAACACCCTCATATCTCCTCTCTGAAGAAAGCTCTCACACAGAGGTGTATTCAGCTGCAGACTGGGTACAGGTTGGCACTCTGAGGAAGGCAGCTTACCCCATTTAACCCTTCTTCTGGTGGGCACCCTCCTCCCACACTGCTTGAAACACTGCATGCTGTCAGAAGTTGCAAAGCCAACACTGACTGCGTGACAAGGAGCAGTGATGCAAAGGATGACCATCAGACAGCACAGATTAAGAGCATGGTTTCTCACCTGTTCAACTTCCTGAAAGGACAAGGAAAGCTCAAACAAAAACTGCCAGTGACTCAGAAGCAGGAAGGCCACAAAGATGGGAACAAAATTCAAACTAGAAATCAAAAGGTGAAATCTTCTTCAAAAGTTAAAGGAATATTTAGGAAATATCCTCAGTTTGTAAAAAGCCAGAAGGAACCACAGAGATTTCTAAGACCACAAACTTCAGTTGCTAATCTAAGATTCCCTCTTCTTCGTGTGCTTAGGCGAGAAGTTGCTCACTGTAACAATCCCAACCTTCTTTTATCACCCTTTCTCTGAATCAAGTGATTTTCTCCCGGAACACACTCTGCCAGACATTTGGGGATTAAACAAACATTTGGTTACACCTAAGAAGCCAGGATACTTCTGAGTGCTGTGGCCCACTTTTCCTCACTATTCAGCACAAAGCTAATCACACATGTCAAGCACAAGGGACAGCAGAAGCAAATTTATCTAAGTCACCAACTGCAGTCTTTTAAGAAGCCTCCAGACCAGCCTTTCCTATTTACATTGGCCCGTAATAAAAGCCTATATTGTTTCAGCATTAGTATTACCATCTGACCTCTGTCTATTTCTACAAAAAATTTGCATCTGTAGATGCAGGGAGCCCTCTATATTTAGACTGAGTGAGCAGACGTAACCATGGAGATTGATGCTGCAGTCCCAGGAACTCCATGGAGGAACAAGCAAGAGCTGGAGCACAAACTGCCGCTGAATGTTGTCATCCTCAGCTCTCACCATGCTCATATGCTCAGTGAATCATCTCAGAGGAGGATATTAAAACCTCATCTGCATAAAGAGGCTGAGGAAGGCCTAGATCGTCTCTCCAACCTGATTTCACAAAATCACAGCTCACTGCAAGGCCACATTGTATTGATGTAAAGTGGAGACAGCATGGGACAGACCAAGCAGTCAAGGACAACTGCAATGCCAGGTTAAGCTGCACACATAACCACAGCACAAGCATTAGTTCTTTTATTACAGTTACCTTCAAAATGCCAGGTTGCTGAAAGAAATGAATTGCTATTCTCCCAACAGTATTTCAAGAGTTGAGTAAAGTCTGAATACTTGTAGCAAGAACGTTAGCATAGACCAAAACTCTTTAGAATGTGCCAGGCAGCACTATCAGCGTTTGTGGAAGTAATTTTAGCCTAATCTCAGCTATAAATGGAACTCATCTTAAAAGTAACAGTCAAGGAAGACCTACTTTTAAACTTTCACTGACCAACAAGCCTGTCTCTTGCAAGCAGAATCACATTCTAATCTGGAGACAGAAATGCTCAATCCCATCTCATCTAATGATGTAAGTAAAGTGTTTAAAGTCTGCCTGCGATTGCACTTCTGACAGTTTGACAAGTCATTTTGGCAGCAGGTGAGTAAATTTCCACAGGTGGTGGCCTTCTGGTCAAGAAAAATTTCCCTGTTTTCTTTAAGGTGAACTTCTTCTTCCATTCAACCATTACTGAGACGCATCATAATTCTAAACCAGAGCTCTCAATACTCTTTTTCTTTGGTGTTAAATTATAGACCTGCTGTGTAAAGATGACTTTAAAAAAAAAGAAGAAAAAAAAAAGATTGCCTGTGAAGCTCAGTTGTGATTGGGAAGGCCGCCTACATGCCAGAGGGAGAGTGAGAAAAAACACACTTGCAGAGCTGAAAAAACATTGGTGTAGGCGTACATAGGGGGAGGGAAGAAAGAACTTGCTTCTACTGAAAAAGGCTATTTTCTTACATCACCCTAGAAAGAATTAAAACATGTTACCTGAATAGCACTCAGAAGATTGTTTTCTACTTTCCAGATGTCAATACCAGCACCACAAGCGCTGAGGAATCCTTGTGGTTTCATCTCCTCCCTGATTCCAGAATCCTGCTGCCCAAACAAGAACGGCTTTGCTTCCCCTCTTTTCTACCACCTCCCACAAAAGCTGTTCTCAAAGCAGAAATTCACCTGCATAACACTTCAAAGCTCCAGAAGCCTTACATAATTAATAACATTAGAATGTATTGAAATTACATCTAAAGCCTTAAAAATAAAAACACGGCACACAGAAAACAGGGAGAAAGAGAATGACTCTGCTCTAAAATTAAATCTTAGAAACAATTCAGTATCTTACAAAGCACAATGCCAGCTGACTTGGACAAATCTATCTGGCAAGCTGAAGTGGACAGAAAGAGACATATGCAGAGATGAAGTACCAAGAATAGTGTAAAATTCATCAGCAGTAGAACCTCAGAAGAAAGAGATGATCTGAAACAGCTAGGAAAGAGAAGATATAATGCAATGGAGAAACAAATTCAAAAAATAAAACTAAAAAGGGTGTATGAAGTAAGAAGTAAAATCCCTCATTTGGGGAAAATAGGAGTCATCTGTTAAGAAAGGTATATAAGACTGCTACTAAACTTTGAAGTTACACAGTCACCTTGACCTTCATCCTCTTGAACAGTGAAATACAGAGTCATTTCATAGAGTAATGCATATATGATTCTGATAAAGAAAAAAATAAATAAAATAATAAAAAAAAAAAGAAAGAAGAAAAGCATGACAACATTACACAACAAGTGAATCATATACATAGAATTTGCATCCTAATAAGGCATATACTTTCCTGCTTAGCTTGTCAGGCCAAAGAACATTTGCTTTGAGGCTTACTGCCAGAATAATCTGATATATTGTATTCTTCTTTACAGGTAAAATGATGTTTCAGTTCCTCTTAGCATTCTACAGAACAGTTCGAGGCAATGTGGAAGGCTGCCTTGTACCTTCAGGTGCTAAGATTTCCATTGAGACCAAGCCTATTAAGAATGAAGAAAACTCAACAAGAGGACTCCCCACAGCCAATAACATTTAAATGCAGAGGATATTTACCTTTTGCTTTTCAGACACTTTAGGAAATTTGTTACAGTGATACTGTCAAGGAAGAAAGCTGAGCAAGTGAAACCCTTCTAGTCCCTCATTTACTATTTGTAAAATAGCAGTACAGAGATAGATTAGAGCTTGAATTGTGATTCAGGTTATTTTAAATGAATGGAGATTCATCCCATGTTGGTACGTTTGGGCAGCTGTAGTTCCGAGTTCTCATTTTCTGTGTTGTTTTTTGTTTTTATTTCCTTTCACCAAAGCAAAAAAGGACGTTAGATACAGATTTATAGTCTAATACAAGTTTAAACATCATAATTATAAAGCATAAATCAAAATCAGTAACACTGCATTTAATTCATTAACTACTTTGCTGCCCTGTCAACAGGAGTCAATCACCGTAATCCCTAACGTTTTTCACAAAACGGAACGTAGAACAAAATTTCCTTTAGTCATTTTATTTGAAAAGGCTTCTCATTTCACATCACCCCGGTGCTGTAAGCCATAAAGTATCCTGATTATTCACAATTGCCATGGATTACACTTTCAGAAGCTGTTTTTTCTAGGTACACAGCACATGATCATAATAGTGCATAAAAGGCTTTTCATTTACCTTTAATATAATTGTACGTCTCACAAGTACCTGTACAAGGAGGTACCACTGGCTTGAAAAGCTTCTCATCTGTGAGCTAATAATTTTGTCTTGTGATGGAACCAATTGAACTGAAACATTGAGGTATTCACATTGTGAAAACAAGTCCTCAGTGAGGACAGTTGGCATTCTAAAGTAATGCAAATGCTTAAGTTTGAAAAGGAGAAAACCAACAACAAATGCAGGGTCCAACTCATCATGTGTTTTCCAAATGAAGTAGCCACTCTTCTTTTTTGCTACCCAATACTGCCTTTTTAAAACTTAGTTTTTCTTTGCAGAAAGTTAGTTCTTTGCCAGATTAAGATAAAAATCAAAGAGGGTTCTTTGCCTCTTTTGTCAGGAAAATTACAAACTATTTTGTTCTCATAGCTCATTTATCTGCGTTTCAAGATAAACTGTTCTGTAAACAAAATTTCACAGACATGCTCTTGGTTGTGTTATTCAAAAATCAGAAAAGCACACGTAGGTCTGCTTGGACAACATTATTGTGGCTTACAAAGTTTTGTAAAGAATTTCCTGAAAATAGACATAGCCCAGCAATTAGACCATATGTCTATGACCTCCGCATAATTCAAACAAGCCATTTTATTCTTCTGTTCTGAAACTTTCCCATTAATGAAAATACTATTTCGCTCACGGGGGTCAAATAATTACAGTCCATGAAGATCTATTTCTGAGCCTAAAACACAATGCAGTGATGCATCTCAGTACAGAGGGTGAAGGAAAAACAAAGCACATTTTATATTCATTTCAAATGAGAAAACATTTGAGTTGCAGCAGAACCAGCTACTTCTGCATCTGCATGAATATTAACAAAATTACACATAATAAAGAAAGTACAATGTCAACATAATTCCTCTCAAACTGCATACCAAGCCTCTTCAATGCCAGATTTTTATCTGAACAGACAACAACTTTTGGAATCAATTCTCACCCATCCCAAAGTTGCAGCAGTTTCACTAATAAAATGAGATGTAACATTCTGAAAAATTTATCCATGAGAAAGAAGAGAGTTACAGAATATTCTGTACTTATTACTTCTAATAAATCTAAACTAAAAGAGAAATGTATTAAAGCACTTCATGAACCCAGGACTAATAATGTAGAGTATAAGAACACTGTTTGTTCAATATAATAAAAGAAAAGGCATTACTTTCAGAGTAGCCTTCAGAAGGTAGATCAGTAAGTACAAGATCTAAGGCTGAAAGATACAACACAGACTTGAAGGTGTGGGGGGTCTGCTAGTATTTTTGACAAGAGGCAGATAAAATAGCAGTTTTGGTCCCCCACAAATGCTGCTGTTTGAAACCCTTTAGAGCTAACAGCACTGAATACAAGGGAAGATACACTACTCAACAGTTATGATTTTAAACCAGCTTAGTAAAATCTAGACCCTCTTCTGAAGAAGCTGCTCCATGATGAAGGAAACTGAGATAAGGAAAATTTTAATATAGGAAAATAAATTATAAAGAAAACTAAAGTAACAATAAAACAGCAAGGTTATCCACTTGTAGAACTCAAATTTGCAGAGCTCACTGATCTATCAAAAAAGAGCTAGTAGGAAGCACTATTAGTTAGAAATTATGGACTGCAAATGTCATTGCATCTTTGAGTATCTACAGATACCAGTATATGTCTGAAAAAAATTTGCTTGTTCCCTTACACTGAACAAAACAAACAGTCCTGGTAACAAATTATCATTCTGAGATACTGTCCATATTATTCCTATCTACAAAAGCTTGTCTGTGCACCCAGCGTGAAACTCTTCAAGCTTTAAATACATTTCTTGAACAATGTTAAGATTAGCTTTCAAACTCGCTGTCTTGAGAACACCGAGTTTCAACTTTTAAGAAACACCAAAATATTACACAGAAAAGATTCTCTCAGTTGTACTGTGACTATTTGAATTAACCAGCAGCAGCTTTTCTTTCCATGTATTTGGATTCCTATTCTGAAAATCTTTAGGGCTATTACATGACCCCTCATCTCCACAGGCAACATCCATGAAGAGGCTATGACAGGTCTTATAGGCTTTCATCTAATCCAACAACACAACAGTGCCATTACAACTGCACAGTGGTTATCTTCACACAGGATTAGGAAGAGGATGACAAAGAAAACATCAGTAATGAATTATGTAGAATTCAAACAACTTAAAGCAGGAACATGGTCACAAGCAGAACTTAAATTCTTCTTATAAAAAACAAACAACAAAAAAAGAAAAACAGACGTACCAAAAGTGGTAAGTGATTTCTGAAACCTCCTATTAGGCCAACACAGGACCACCTGATCCCATTATAAAAGCATGCGTGTGCTGGCAGGGGAGCTCTCGTGCCTCTGTCTTTGCAAGTGCTGGCTTTCAGCAGGATCAACTTCTGGTTCCAGCCCACGGAAAACGGGTACAAAACAACATCCGAAGACAGAAAGGAGCAGCACAACAAACAGAGGGGATGACGGAAGCAAGATGCACCCGCTCAGGGACTCCATGGACTCATGCCAGGCTGGCACAGCCACACTGTCATGGCCACACTGTCACATTCTGAGCTTCCTGGAAGCAACATTCTCAATTCTGGTAGGAAAACACAGATCTAGTCCAACACTACTATAAAGGCAATTGCCAAGACAGAGGGCTGAGCTCAGAGACACACAAATGAAAAATCTCATCTCCCGGGCTTAAGTAGTTATCACAGACGATTATTTCCTTACCTCACCCAGCTATTCATCAATTTTGAGGGGGAAAAAATACCTGAACTTCAACTAAGATACTAATTTCATCAGGATGTGCAAGCTCAGAACTTATCAATACACTCTGAAGTCACGTTATGATTTAGTTTGACTTAGTCTAAGAGATTCAGGAGAAGCATTTGAAAGAAACACCACAAATCTAGTTACCACATACTGTGGTTTCCCTTTTTAGAGTGACTGATGTAACAGGAACTGAAGATCTGCACTCCTCACATCCCAGAGATGGAAGACAAATCAAGTGAGCCCAGTCTGATGCACTCTGTTAACGTATCATGCCCTGACCTGTGGCATGTATTCTCATAATTCATATTCTCATTGCTAAGCTAGTTTTCAGACAGGTCAGAAATGGTTCTCCAGCAATTATATACAAGAATAGTTTGGTGCCCAGTTTCAAACACCAAGAATACAACACTACCATTATATTCCATTGTAAAACATTTGAAATTCAGAACAGAGATCCATCCTAAATATCACTTCAGACTACAGATACGTTCTGTAGTTTTGGTTCTGTGAAAAAACAGGAATGTTTTTTGTTGCCAAGAGACTTGCTTCAAGCCTAAACGTCTGTACACGTCTACAACATTTCAGAGGGTAACATACTTTGAACTATGCTGACCAAAATGTATTGCTGTAGCTGCATGAGTAGTTTTTTTTCCTATAAAATGTTGAGGAACACAGAAAGTTTATTGACAGATATAACTCTAAACTTGAGAAATACAACCTTAAGCCTTCAAACAATTTAACTACAATTAATATTGTTAAGGTGCATATATTCCTAGGACAAATACCCTGCTGCAGAAGGCACAAAGGGATTTTATTTATTTTTTTTTTAACTGTTACATCCTTGTAAATTGATTTCTCAAACCATCTGTTTCTCTGCAAAATACATACATAATGGGATATATGCCTTAAAAGAAACTCTTAAGTAAAAGGTTCTACCTTCCTCCTCCTTTCTCTCAGGCCTCAGCTGGCAGATGGTCAAGAGGATGTTTATAGCAGTAAAGGATGTTTATTGACTGAATTTCATAGGTTAAAGATGCTGGCAGTATAGTAACGACACATGGCAATGCCTTTTAGTAAACAAAGTACTGAACTTGTAACACATTTCAATAACACTATCAGAAAATATTTGGAAAACACCAATTCTTCTGTACTCACATATAAAAAGCTGCCTTCTTACTCATATAGGGCTCTAAATCCCAAAACACAATCTTAACTCGATCTCTTCTAACCTTTTAAAATACTCAGTAAGTCTCAACAACGCTCAGAGTCAACAGCTGCCACTGATATATGAGTTTGAAAGTGAAATATTTACAGGTTACCAGTTGTCTTCATATTGCAATTTTGATTAAATATTCCTTTTCTTTTGAAGACAAAATGAACGTCTGGTAAATGAATTAACTGGGTCACAGTCTAACTTGCACAATCTTTATTACTCCAACCACAGGAAGAAAAAAAACAATATATAAGCGTATTGGTTTTGCATGAGTTATGGAAAGCATTGCTCAACACTGAAGCACGAGACTAAATCATATTTTACATGCAGCTTCCTTACTGAAGTCTTCAAGTATTCTTTTTTATTACTCTTGTGTGAAACAAGAACAGTTCTTTCATTTTAGAGGTATAACTGAGGTCAACAAGTTGAGGGTGAAAGTCATTCAGCAGGCACAGCACAACTCTGCAGGCACACCCCAAGGCAGTCACTGCATCGCTGCGCAGCACCCTACACTGAAATAAATACGAGTTAACTGCCACTGCCAGGGAATCTCACTCTGTTTTGTGTTGCTGCATTTTAACAAGTCTTAACTAGTTCTCCAATTATAATCACTATTGGAAAGGGAAGGAACACCTTAACAAAAAAAAACAACAACAACGAAAAACCAATAAAACACTAAGGTCTGAATGCCCCAAAGGATACACTTGCCTAAAAAAAGCACTTGGACACAAACATCTAAGTGATACTGGAAACTCTAGCTTTGCCCTTCAGGGTCAAACTGTCTGTTCCAGTCTAATTCCATGCATACTTTATTGTCTGGAAGAAGCGGGAGCTGCAGAGGAACGCAGTCCTGTCTTTTCCCCCTCTCTCAGCCCTTTCTGACTAAGAGTCACTTGGTGATGTGATGAACCAGATTAAGAACACTAAGGTAGCTGGAAGGCGGTATTTTTTCCTTAGTAGGTTAATATCAATGAAAATGAATTTTCAGCCAGTTCACTGAATAGCTATCAGAGTGCCTCTGCAAGCAACAGAGTAGATAGGAAAGCACATCAGAAGATGACTATTTTCTGCAGTAACTCAGGACCATTCATGCTGCATTAACATTGTCCAGGAAGCACAATATTAATCACCTACATCTCAACAAGTCATTTTCCTCAAGCTTCTGTTCCTATTCAGTTATGTCTACAACACCTAAACAAGGAAGATGAAGACTTTGACCCATATTAAACACAGCTAACACAGACACCGGTATTCAGAAGTCCAGGAGGTGGTAGAACTGGTTATAAAGAGAGAGTAAACATTTATTAGGTTAGGGAGAATGCAACCAATTTCCTTTTTTCTTTTTTTCTTTTTTAATATACTTACATGAACTCAGAATCGCTGACCATTGAGCTGATAATCCACAGAGACTGTTCGTTAGCTGTCTACAAAAGACCCACTTTTAAGAGATTTTAAAACTCCCTTTAAAATATTTCTTTTGTTCATTCTATGGCTTTATTAACATACATCCCCAAAACCTTCAGCTGTATACAACTAAGAAATCATACAATCATTCAGTGACTCTCAGAGTATTTTTGCGTTCTGCTTTGATTACGTTTCCAGTTTTAAGAGCCTACTGTAGACATTTTCTCAAAGGGACCCCCACTTGGATTACAAGCATAATTGTCCCACGTAAAGGGCATGCTAACTATAAATATCTAACATATTTTGCTCTGGAGAACAAATTCATGTTTTTAAAACAAGGGAAATCAAACAAGTATTAATGATTTTTAATTGTCTGTGACCTACTAAGGATAACTACCATACTTCTCACCGGGTATCATTCTGACTGATTGAAACGCTGGTAATTTCCCTTTAGACCAAAGCAGATCTTATCAAATGATGATTGAGACCTGAAGAGGTCATCAATTTATAATGGTATGCAGTGACTTGATACTGTATGGGGTGGGGGTGGTGGAAAGGAATACATACAATGTCAATGAATTTCAATTTGCTTCTCAGCAGCTGAACACGTTACTGATTTCATCAACAGCAGACAGATGAAACAGGTAAGTGACACGCAGGCTCCTATGTGACAATACAAAGCTCTTGAAAGAAAAGGAAGTTTCCAAATAATTTGCATCTTGTCAGTGCCTCAGCATCAGGAATACATCACTAACTCTCAAGTTATCAACAGCAGTTACATCTTTAAAAGAGTTACTTTAGCATACAAAGGAAAGCAAATTAATGGGAAGATATTAGGCTTTAAAATATAAACAATTAAGAGCACAGTTGTTGCAGTAACAAAGATATGGAAGGCCACCTAAGCAGCAGATCCACTTTATCAATGAAACAGAATTCCAGAATTAGTTCCAGAAATCAAATTAAACAGAGACAAATACACAGTTCAGTCCTTATCTATGCACATAAAGAGAACAACAGATGGAGAAAAACAGACATGCAGAAATAATAATAATAATAATAATAATAATAATGGCAAGAAAGCATTGTTTCCATATTTCAAAGTTAAAGGAATAAAGGATTGAGTTTAATAAGCACTTTAAACCATTTCTGCAAGTGTACCCAGTAGAGGGCTTACATCAGAAAGAAATACTACTTAGACTGAAAAGTGACACATTTCACAACACTTGACTGTCACGTGCATCAAAAGAGAATATGGCAGGTTCAGTCCAGTGAATTACTGGTGCTCCAGAAGGAGAAAACAAACAAACAAACAAAAACAGAACACCAAAACCACTACACAAATGAAGAAAATCCTGTATTTCTTAACTCCACACAGTAAATGGTAAAATCTGGAAGTGTAACTTACATGAAAAATAGCTTACCAAAGAATTAGTTGTCATTAAATGCAGAAGGTCTCAGCAAATACCCTTCAGACTCTTGCATTACCTTATTATAAGTTCAGGAGTTCAGAGCATCTTATCCCAGTAGATTTGCCAGATTCAAGGATACAGGCAAGGACTGAAGGATAACAACACTTTGGGGCATATAAAGACTGGAGTTGTCTTAAAGTCATCTACACAGTAAGAGGACATTAAAGACACTAAAAATCTCACAACTGTGGTAGAAACTTGGAAAAAAAAAATAACAAAAAACAAAATCTATTTTTATGCAAAGACTACAGCATATACAAAACAGAAGCACTCACCACCCATTTAAGTTTCTCCTATTTTGCTGTTTATACTTTTAACACCTGTTTCCAAATGCTTCACATCCAGTGCTTAATGATGAAACAGCATTTGTTTTGTTCCATTTTAAAGGCAACAAATTCAGGTAGTCAGCAGTAATGACCTGTACAAAGCATGAGAAAATACCAGATGACCTTTGTAAATTCATTGCAAACTTTGCCAAAGAGATGGAACTGCAATCTCCCAGCATGATGCGAAGTGAAAGTTTGGCCTTCATGGAATCATACAGAATCACCAAGGTTGGAAAAGACCTAAAAAAATCATCCAGTCCAACTGTTCACCTATTACCAATAGCTCCCACTAAACCATGTCCCTCAACATCCCCAGGGTCAGTAACTCCACCATGTCACTGGGCAGTGCATTCCAGTGCCTGACCACCCTTTCTGAGAAGTAATACTTCCTAATGTCCAGCCTGAATCTACCCTGCCGTAGCTTGAAACCATTCCCTCTGGTCCTATCACTAATGACACGAGAGAAGAGGCCGACCCCCAGCTGACTACAACTTCCCTTCAGGAAGATATAGAGAGCAATTAAGGTCTCCCCTGAGCCTCCTCTTCTCTAGGCTGAACATTCCCAGCTCCTTCAGCCTCTCCTCATATAGCCTATGCTCCAGACCCCTCACCAGCTTTGTTGCCCTCCTTTGAACACGTTCATGCTGAGACAGAAGCGGCAGCTTCAGCTGGGGTGCTGGAGACTCAGTGCATCTTTTAGAAAAAGAATTATTCACTTCCACAGTTCTGGAACAAAGATGTTTCTTTCAGGTATCTCCTGCTTGCATTTCTAAACCCATATGTATATACATATATGTATATATATATATGTGTGTGTGTATATATATATATATATTGCATGCACACAAGATGCTGACTAGTCAGTCTAGAAGAGGCGGGTACTGATTTGCATTTCAGGTACAATAGACGTTTCATTCACAGTTCATTTACACTGCTGCCCTTCATGTGGCCACTGCTGCTGGAGTCATTTGTGGTTACCACACTATTCCCCTTTCAAATGTTTAGGGAGGAGAACTTCCACTAGAAGATGCTCAGTTGCCTACAGCATCAGTTAGGACATCCCTTTCTTTTCTTAGTCGAGTCATCACTTGGAATAGGGAAACAGTATATCCTAAAAGCTGGGGTGTGTCCCTATGCATTAAATTGGGTTTTTCCTAGGAAATTCATTTATTTACATATGATGGTTTAAATTGCAGTCTGCTATTTATGATACATATTCCTACAATTATCAATTCTTAAGGAAACAGAAGAGAAGGAAAATAATTCAAATGAAGAAAACGAAGTCTAACAAAGGCCAGCTTGACAAAAGCTTTGAGTCTCAGATGGCATCTCTGAAAAGCAGGTGAAAGCAGCAATTTGCAGACTGAAGAATGCAACCAAGTAAAACGTTAATACATTCTCAAATAAAGAACAGAACTAACTCTAAACGGGATTTCTCAGGCTGTTTCAACTTGTGCTCCAAATACTCCTTGCATTTCCCACCATGACAGGAGTCTGAATTCTCTGGGGCACCAGGCACAACTGCAGTAGCAACGGCACACGGTCACACTCACAGAGCTTTGATTACAGAAGCAAAAACACTTTGGAGCTTAGGTCATATTCTTTATACAAATTATGGGTTCATCATCTACCAGCTCAACTGATAGACAAAAGCAAGTTTCTTCCTACGTTATTCCAGTTTCTAATTATCCAAAGAAATTATCTGTTACAAGGAGCTTCTCCCCCAGTTCTTAATTATAATAAAATCCACGTTAACTGACTTAAATTCACACCTCTTTCTAGTTTCACTAAATTTACTGGTGTACAAATAAGCAGAATGCTGCCTTCCTTTATATTTTTGAAATAATACAAGCATTTAATAATAATTAAGTGGTTTTGGAGGGCACTGCAATGGCTCAATTATACCGCCTATTTTGTCTTTTGCAGAAGAGAAAGAAGGAAAATGCAATTATCTGAAATCTCATGCAATCTAATCAATTCCATTCAAATATGTTCATGAGTACAAGCATTTCTGTCACAGGAGGGAAAATGGCTAAGTATCAGCAAAAAGTGAAATTCCACATGATTTCTCAGAGTCAGGTTGATTGTGTCACTCTAACCTTCAATCAGGAATCCAAAGTATACATCTATTCAAATGCGTCCTTTTGCTGTGCTGAGGACAAAACATGGATAATTTAACTAATCCCAGACACCAAAATAATTAAATAAATAAATGAAAGACATGACATGAGCTGATTTACCACATCTCTTCTACTGACAAGCTAAGCAGAAAAAAAATGTTGAACTAAAGCAAAATAAAGTCACAGCAGCAAATGCTGGATTTGGTGGAATTAACAAGCACCATAGGCTGATGTCAGATCTAGAAAGTCTATAATAACCAAATGTATAAGGTAAGACTACATCAAAGCCTCTTCGGACAAAGAAAGTCAACAGAAGTATTGTTTCTACTAATGTAGAGATAACTGGGGCACTCCAGTATGCAGAGGTAGTTCAACAAATAAAGTTACTTGCACCTTGACATACTCTTCACTTGGCACAACAAGAATCCCACATTACATGGCACATCAGCCTGTACGGCTATACACATCTGCAGCAATGCAAACAAAGGTGTTTAACAAAATCAGTTCTAGCTGTACAATACAAATATTCAGAGGCACTGATATCTATGCCAACCACACACATATCATGCCACTGTCAAGCAACCCACTGATGGCAATAATGCATAGAAAGTTAATCAGGATTTGGAAACAAACTTTCAAGAAAAACAGAGGAAAAAACCTGCAAACCAAGTTCAAGGAAAAAAAAAACAAACAAAACAATCCAGACTTACAGGGGATGTCAGTTTGGAAATTAAATATTTGTGCACTATGATATTTGTAAGAACTTCCTTTGAATAAGTTTCCAGGTTTTACTTTTCCTCCCACTGGTAGTGGGCTACATGCTGACACCTTAAGAGGTGCTCGCAACTCAGAGAAAAGGGGACAAGACTGAAAGAAGCAAGTTAAATTGGAGCTAGTTGTGAAACAGTAAGCAGGAACAGATACTTGCTACATGTGTGAAAACTAAATCTAAGATAAGCCCTCCTGCTTTTAACAAAGCATTCATAAAAGATGCAACCAAAGCAGCAATCATAGTTGTTTAGAACATACCCTTTATAAAAGATTGGATTTGCAGATCTAATCAGAAAGGGATAAGGCAGGAGACTTTGCACTTAATTTCTGACACAGACAAACAAAACCAATTAAACAGCTTTTATGTATGAATATATATTAAAGGCTGGTGCAGGCTTTTAGCTTTTGTAGCTTGAAGAACTGCATGCTTAGCTTGTGTCAGATTAGAATTAAATAAAAAATTGTTTCCCTCCTGGCAATTAGGGAAGTGAGTGGCTCAAAGAGACCTGCTTGCCAGCTGAGCTTTGAGGTCCCACTCATGTCTTAAATACAGAACAGAACACAGAAAGTGTTAACAGTTCTCAAACTTGGGCTGCCAGCAGCAAGACAAATTTATTTCCAACCCATGTTAATCTTAGCTAACGATGCTACTTAATTCTTAACAATTACTAAGATACCAGACCAAAAAACAAACATGCAGTATTCTTTTTCTGAAGTTAGCTGGACTGTTCACAAGTGCTGCAATATTCAGGAACTAACGTTATCTGCAGGGTAAATAGTTTACCAAAGGAAAACTGAATTTAGAGGCTTCTCTGTCATTTTAAAGAAGTCAGTAGGGAGGGAAAAAGAAAAGTATATACAGAACATCCAAAATAGAATACATTCCTGCAATATTAATCTGCTTATCAATTTGCCTTGCACATGCTTGACTTGTTTACACTAAATATTAAAGCTGACCATAAAATTAACATAATGGACTTTGAACACGTCAGCAAGCGCTAAGTAAAAAACACACCAACCTCTTTCCAAAAAAAACCCACAAAAACAAACACAAACCTGTAAATCAACAGACAATAAGGGGAAAAAAGGTGTGACTTAAGAAATCACAAGGCTATCACAAAAGCTGACCTTTCAAAGCTTCTCGTGGACGTTGTCTGGAATATCTATAACTCACCCTAATACATTGTACTATTCCATGCTTTTAAGTCTAGTTAAGATTTGCAGATGACTCTTATGGCTAAACTGTATAAAATAGGAAATACTTTAAAACAGAACCATTTTCTTTTTCCTTTTAGTCCAAAGAAGGTATTGTTACTTTGGGTCAGTCCTAGACAATTTGCAAATACACAAGAGAAAGAAAAAATAAAGCTTTAAAGAGTATCAGGAATTTGTAACACCCTTATCCTCTGCTCCTGAAAATTAGCCTTTACTCGAAGAAAAGAAATAGTTGCTGTTTTATAGCTAGAAATCAGGTATTTTCATGGAAGGTCCAAAAGGTATTCTCTCTTTTCTGCAATACTACTTATGTTGTACTAATATAGTGGAATCTAGTCCATCTAATGAGAAGAGACACAAGAGACGTAGCTCAAAAGTTACTTGCAGGTAAGTAACGTAGTCACAGTGCCAGAGTTAGTAACTTCATATTACCAGCAATACACATGCAGGGTTGTGCAAGGAATGAAAAGAGGATACTTATCAGCAAATGTAGTACAACATTGTTTCTGCATTACCACTACCACCGAATACACAATCGCTCACTCCTCAGCACCAACGTACTACAGATAAAACATAAAAACTATTCCCATGATTTCCCAATTCTGTATTCACAAGTTAACTTCAGGAATGAACAAGCTGTGTAGTAAGATTCAAATCAGTGATTTTACCAGGAGGCATTATCTTTAAGATGCAGTGTGCATAAAATATACCTACGGTTCTATTTTCTTGCATTTTATTTTTCTCAACCTACACCAGTAAAGCAAAATCCTGTTTTTACACAGAGATAATTTTTCAAGACACTTCACCTCCAAGTAGGAGAAATCAATACGCTGTTCTTAGCTACTTCACAGCATTAATGGCAAATCCTGGCGCAAATATCCCATCATACAAGTTTCAGAGCAGAGCAGCAGCAAACTGTCAACTTCACTTCATTGTGCAACAAGGGAACAGCAATCACACCACAGAGTTAAGGTAAAATCAGAAAAACATGTTTGATGATGTTAAGAAGATACAGATGTGCTTCATTCTACCACTTTCATCTGAGATTCAAATTTTTGTGGCTGAAAAGCTGTGAATATGGTTTTACAAGTCAGAAACATTTTGAAGTGTCTTGAGTTCTCTTTGCTGTACCAAGCAGGGTATATCCAGGTTACATAAACAGGTATCGGGACACAAGTCCAAGCTTTCATAAAAGTACATGCTAATCTTTTATGACACCTATGAAGTGTTATAAAATGACACCTTATGCATACAACTGACCTGAGATGCTGCAGGTCAAAATGAAGTTTCTATTTAGGTTACAATGACGATGCAGAAAACTACCCTGAGAAACTTCAAGTCTGTATCCTTTTCAAATAAAACGGGCCGACAGGTTAGCTTTTCACTGGTTTCTATTTGTTTGTGTTTTTTCTGTTTTGCTTTATTGCCGTGTTTATTTTAAACATCTCCAGCACATTGCCTAGCTTTTCCTTTACAAACATGAGGCTTGGGAAAAAAATGACTAACAAATAATTTAAAGATAAAATAAAATTGGAAATTAAAAAAATAAATAAATAAAAATCTACAGCGAACTCCAAAGAAAATACCACCCTACAAAAAACATTAGTGAATAGTAGATCTCTCATGAAAGGCTGAAACTTTCTAACTCATTTTGGCAATATAAAAGAGCTCTTTTGTAACAACCGTTAACTGAGAAATGAAGCAAGGAATCTCTCTTCACTTATCCATCCAAGTCTCTCCCGGCATGCTTAGCAGAGATACTTCTGATGGAATTCTCCACAAGCCACACCAGACAGAATGAGCAGCACACCTTATTGCTTAATAAATATAAAAGTTTGCATGTCTCTTAAATAAGATTACCTCTTACTAAAAAAAAAAAAAAAGAAAAATAGGCCATTTTAGCAATAGCTTGCTGCTACCAATCCCAGGCATACACTCGATTAAGCAGAGGTCCATTAGTGTGGTATAAGAAGGGCTCATGCAGCCCTACCAGGATCACCTGAGCAGCTGTATGCTTTGGCTCATGCACACACAGCTGCACCTCTCTCCCTCATCCCATCTCTTCTCCTAGCTGGCAGCTATACCACACCTTGCATCAATAAAATTCAGCCAAGTGGCACAGCAGTTCAACCTTTCAGGGTAATGGCCATTTTTTCCCCTCTAATAATTCTAGATTTTGCATTTCTAGAAGATCTTTGCCATTTCCTTTTCAAGAAGCTAAGGGTAAAAACAGATGAGTTAAGAGATACTATTCTCTTCTAAGATAAACCAATGAAACATCATGAGTAGGAGTTATAAACACCTGATACTCCCCGAGCATACACCCTGGGTGTGTCCATCACATCACTCAGGCCTGGCACTCCCTATGGCTGCAGTTCTGATCTAAAATTCAAGAGCAAAGTTGTTGTGGTTGGACAGAAATGAAGCAACAGAGACAGCAGTATTGCTTTTCATAGCCTCACCCTTGGAACATTTCTGAATACAAGAAGGAGATGTAGAAGTGGTACATACGTGCTCCTAACGGTACTGGTGAAAGTTACCTCCGGTAACATGGTGGAACATGTAAGGCAAACTCAAAACCAGACCTCATGTTAATCATTTTTGGCCACAATTTTCAAGTAGCCAGAATTTCACATAAGTCATGCCCTGTCAGTCAGCATGGAACCTATTCACAGTAGATTTTAGCATAAGCAAATGAGTCACTGAAATTATCTTGTTCTCTGGGATTGTCATGCATTTCCCTTCCTGTTAACGAGAAAAAGCAAACAGGTTAGAGAGACAAATAAATACAGCTGTTTGACCGTAAATGAACTCAACTTGTAGATACCAAGTGCCTATATGCTGGTATTCCAATCTCATTTAAAAAGGAAAACGGGTATCTTTCAAAATGGAGATTTTAACACATTAAAATCTGACAGCTGTGATCCTTCTAAAAACTTTTAGATCAAAAAACTTAAGTCCACATAAGAATTCTAATTACCTAACTACAAAAACACAGGTAGCAACAATAATCAAATAGATTTGGATTGTGATACCCCAAGCTTGAAACCTCCAACAGCCTCAGATTCTTTCCATTACAAGTACTACAGATGATTTCAACTGTGGTTTCACTTTGGATTTTGTCCCCATTTCTGAGATATTCTTCTCTTCTCCATTCAGTAGAGCTGACCTAAAATCAGGCCTAGCTCTGCTTATATCCACATTACTTGGACCATTCTACTGTATTACTGCAGACTCCCTTTTACCTGCATTTCTGTATCCTTCTGAAGAAACCCCTACAAAACAGTCCTATTCCCAACTTTACTTTTGCACTGTTAAATTCTTTATATCAAATGATGAATAAGAACACTGAGCTGCAGGAAAAAAAAATAAAAGAGAACAACCACAGGCTGAAGGGCAACAAGGTATGTCTTGCACCAAAAAAAAAAACACATACAATGACAGAATTCATTTACAAAAAGAGCTCCAATAAGACCAACTTCTAATGCATATGGACAAATTGGGTTCAAAGATATGGAAGAGAAAGGAGTTACTTTGAACGTTAAGTCTTGAAAAACCTAAACATGATACGGCTTAAATTATTTGAACCAGAGACTTCACAGAACTGTCAGCTAAACAACAGTTCTGTTTAGAGACCAACCCTATGTCTAAATTTCTGAGTGTTTAAACAATACTAACAAACTTTAACCCCACGCAAATAATCTGTAGATCAAATATGGAGCTCACTCCTTAACAAAAAGAAGCCAAAAAAAAATTGGAAATGCAAATGGACCGGCGCAGCTTTTCATGAGACACACAGGCACACTGTATCACAGGGCAGCCCCTCAAATGTTTAAGTCTCATTTGATTTGCAGATGCTTTCACTTTCATTTAAGAACCTGACAATTTCTGAATGCTTCCTAGGGAAAAACTTTTGCCAAAGTGGGAAAGTCAGGCAGAATCTTTATTTATTGTAAGGTGCATTTTAATTGAAAAGTGGATCAGAACACCCTGAAACGAACACATATTTTCATACTGAAAAGAACATTACTCAAATCAGTTTCAGTGGAATGCTTGACCCTAACAACACAGCCTACGAGAAGCCTCGACAGTACAAACCTCACTGAAAAGAGGAAAGAATGGGCAATTTGTGAGTTTATACACTTGCGTAGTGGCAGAAAGGAGGTCCTTTTAAATACCAGAACTCCTGTTTTTCAGAAGAGCAATATGTATCAAACATATTACATTTTGAAATAGCATTTAAAGATTAAATTACAAGCCAAAACTCTTTATAGTTATTGTCTACAAAATTACATTAACAGATGGGAACACAATGCCTAGTATTACGAGTTTAACATGTATTCAGAAATCGATAAAATCTAGATTACAGATATGTTATTGCAGCACTTGTTTTAAACAGAACCCTTCAGAGCTTTAGCTCAGTCACTTGTTAAAAACAGGCTCCAGGAGTGATTTATAGGAATGATCAGACTTCAGGAGAATTGACAGATGGCTTCTTTCATCTTGTGACTAAGCTTTATACCTAGGCTTGCACACCTGCCTCTAGTCACAGTGGTGATTGGTTTTCTTGTTAGTTAAGTTTCAAAGCTCCGTGCATTTCCTGAACTGTGATTCCAACCCTACTCCTCCCCACTCCCTTATCCCCCCCATAATACTGGTAACAGATCCCTAGAAATACCAACATAAAATCTACTGCAAAATTAAATGCTTTTCTCAAGCAGCTTCCTTTCCGCTGGAACTCATCTTGGCTTTTACAGCTGACAGTGTTGTATTCAGACAGCTCTGGAAGCTGGCTTTGCTTTTTCTGCTGCAATGGAGAACAGGAGCAAGAGCTACAGTGTTTGTGTTAGACATGGCAATGCAAAGAGATTCAGATGGGAGATTCACCATAAGGTTAGGAATGCTTTTTTTGGTGGGACAACCTCAACTTGACTGTCATACAAGTCACACAATTGGATGCCTAACAAATAATAGCAGGATTCTGCAATTAATTCTAACAGACGACCCAAGATGGACAGGAACCATTCAACCACAAGTACAACCCAAATTGATCTCAACAGATCCTCTCTGCCAGAACACAAAGAAGAAGGTCAGTTGCTGGGAGTTCACAGAGTGGTGTGGTTTTCCACACTTACATTCTCAAGGTTTTCAAGACATAAACTTAGCAACCTACTATTGCTAAAAGTGCTACTTTATTTTAAGCAAACATTCTACCAATGAATCATGACAAAAACAGGTTTTCTTGTTTACGTTGACTGGTTTAAATAACAGACATTCCAGCCCCTCAATGCCTTCTAGATTACCAAGTGATAGGTGCAGTTATCCAAGGAGTAGCAGCAGGGTGTTAGGACAATGCTGCTTTCCAGGCAAGTAGGTTTAGACCAAAGCTGAGGAAACTTTTAGCGAACAATTAGATATCTATTTCTAACATGGACTCTTAGTTCTGACTGTTCCATCACTTAATAAGAGTCAAGCATTAATTAACAAACAGAAGGAAGAGGAGTAGAGAAATGGGGTAACTATGAATAATAAAAAACAGGCAGCCTAGATTTTCATATCATAAATACTGTGTATGTCATCTCAGAAGTAAGGACAATACGAGGTCATAAAGAGTGAAAAGTGTGGTTCATGGTAAGTCAGAAAAGTGCTAAGCACAAATAATCCTTAACTTCAACATATCATTCCACAGATAATCAACTTTTTCAATTCTGTCAGATCTTTTTATATTTCCATTGCATTATCAATGAAATATCTGCTTTGACTGTTTCCAGCACCAAGAAAACTCTGAAGTTCCATCATAGCTACCTTCTCCACAGCTCCAGAAGATTCCAATGTCTGCCAAACCTCAGCCTCAAAAGAAATAGTTATTCCAGACTTGAGAATTCAGAAGCCTTCATTACCCAAACAGAAACCAAGTGCCAGAAAGAAAACAAAGCAGCTCGTTCCCCAAGCAGCACAGAAACACCTAGCACACACTGCCACAGCCTGCCTGGAGAGCCTGTAGGAACCTATTCTAGAAACAGATGACACTCATCTAGAGAAGGTCCCAAGCAGCCTTGCCTAACTTGTTCCAGCCTCAAGTGTGGCACTGAAGCACACGACCTCTAGTGGTCCCTTCAAATTACTTAACATAGGAGTTTTCAATGTCCATCTGATAGAAATATACTCCCAACAGGCCATATCTTTCTCTGTATTAGCCAGGCCAGCAGTAAACCCTCACCTAACTACAACTTGTCCATTAGATTGCCAGTCCAAACTTTAAAAACACAACAAAAATTACAACAATTTTGATCGCAGTACCCTAAGTTTATCACCACAATAATTAGTTACCCCTCTTATCAAAGTATTCACAATGGATTTTCCTAGTTTACACTTACTGCATTACTAACAGATATTTTCTTCACTAGACAGTAGCAGTATACATCAGACACAGGGCAGTATTAGTTCTAATTTAATTAATACAAAGCATTGGACAAGAGATCAGCAGACAAAAAGGAAATCCAGATCCAACATTTCTCACTTTCATGGTCAAGTACTGATTTTTATCATAGTTAATTAGAAAAGGAAACTGTTTCTAATTTAATTTCTCCATTATTATTTTTTATCAATGAAGCATGCATATTGTAACATGAAAATAAGAAAAAGAACAAAGCAATTATGGGAATATGAATTACACATTTAAGTTGTATGCTAAATGTGTACTTTCTTTGAATGTCAAACCTAACGCTATTTCAAGATACAGCTATGAATAAACGTGTCTCTGCTGTGAGGTGTCACATTTACTACGAACATACACTTCAGTTTTCCACTATACAAAGTTGCATTTAAACTGCAAATCCATGGGAGCGGGTCATCCTTGAAGGAAAAGATCTTTTTCAGTACTTCCTCTTAGGCTGGATTAGTGTAGCTGCTGACACACCTCTAACAATCTTAAAGCAGGAGAAGAGAGCTGACTGGTTTGTTTCCCTACTCCTACCAACAGGAATAAAACAGCATCCATGCTCCAGCTTGCTTAAGTTTCTTCCAAGCAATTAACATTTTAATTCTAAGGTAATGCTATTCAGAAGGTTCACGTGGTACTGTACAAGAACTGTATCATTATGTAAAGTTTTATAATTGTAAGTGCCTGGGCTTTCTTTCATACCAAGAAATACCTACTGTAATCATGGCACGAATGAAACCTATACCAACATAACTCATCTCTATCTCAGTAGCTGCATGCTTTATGGGAAGCTTTGACTTCATACACACATCCACATAAATTCTATGGATACATCAATATATCTCTGAATATATGAAATACATATTCATATATACAAATCTTTTTCCCTTTTCCCCCCCCACACTCAGAATCAAAGCTGTATACACAAGAACAGCATGTACCCAGAGACAGTTCTGCAAGGGCTTTAAAGAAGGCACAATTATCTTGACCTGTAAAAAGGGAGCAACAGAGGAGTCTCATGAGATTTTGAACAATATCAACTCCGTGGCTCCTAAGAGGATAACTATCAGGTTATTTCTCTAAGTGGGAATGAAAGATTAGAAGTGAGTCAAGATTGACATAACAAAGGCCTCAAAAGAACAATCATTTCAGAAGCAAGAAGGTACATGGGGGATTTTGGAGGTAATCTAAAAAGTAACTTTCCCCAGCTGCGATTCCCATCACATTAGCTCAAAGAATATCTTTTTATTTCTAGTGTCTCTTCACAACAGATTGCCTGGAGAGCTCAGCTCTTTAGAAAACAGAACTAAAGAGCACTCTACTAGGGGTCCTCCTGAACAGCCAGAGAATGACACAGCCAACCCAAAGCAAACATTAATAGCACAATTGATGCTCCCAGCTAACAGGAGCTGCACTAAATTTCACCTTCCATTTCATGTATCATCGGTTGGCAGTGCTTTATTACTACCCCTCTCACTTTCCACAGTGTATCATTTCCAGCCTGAAAGATAGGCATGTATTTATTTTAAAAGTACTTGCGGTGAAGGCACACAGGAAAAAGTTCATAATATGCCTTAAAAAAGTGTGGTATTGCTTCTTCTGAGCACTGAATTAATAAGGCCAGTTCTACTTTTAAATATTTATACTGCTAGTTTTCCTACTTCAAATGAATTAGTGAAACCAGTGAATATCTTATACGAAGAAAGATAAATCAATTTCACTACCTAAGTTCTTGTTTCCATAGGTATGAGAGAAAAATGCATTAAACGGCCACACCAATCAGCATTTCCACTTTCACATTGACTATAAATGCATAGAATAGAAAGAGCAAGGAAAATGTGTTACTTGTGAAGAATCTCTTTATGTAGCTCTGGTTCAAGGAAGGATTTCCTTCATTCATTCTGTTTTTAAAATCCATGAAACAGGGCTGAAGTTTCAGCTAATCTCATTTGTTTCAGATGTCAGTTCGGAAAGAAGAGGAAAGATTTGCTTTCAACTTTGAGCGGCTTAGCTTGCAGCTCCCTCTGCAAGAGAGGCCTGTCCATTATTCAGATCCACCCAGTCACAATGAAGTGCCCAAATCTCCCTCAGTGGGCCAATGAAATAAATTCATTATGTAATCATACTGGTAAATTCTTGAAGGTAGAATGTGGGCTCATACAACTACAGCACATCATGATTCTCTCTCCAAGTCAGTTACAAAAAGATTTTTGCCACCTGACTAAAGGCAGTTTGTCTTTAGACAGCTAGATGATAAATTAATGCTTTGACATTGCATACCATGCAAGTTTCCAAAAAAAAAAAAAACCCACAGTTATATCTGAATAGTAACAGAACAATTCCGGACCACAAACATCACACGCTTGGGAACAAAAGCTACATGAAATAAAGGGTGTAGCATGAAGCGTTTAATTTTATTGCAAAACATTACTTAGATTTCAGGAATAAGAGCATCAAAACATTCCTCAAATGACATAAAAATTTCCCTTGATTGTGATTTTCAAGCATATATAGTAAGAATTAAACACTTAAATATTTCCATTACCATAGCACATAACAAATTAAACCATGAACAGAGCCTACTTCATTAGGTTCAGCAAAAACAAAGACAGCTCCTGAGATAATTACCTAAACTACTTGTTTTACTGTGAACATTCAGCCATTAACACTGAAACTAGTTGTCTCAGCCTGAGGGAAAGATGCCATATAGTTAAGGATGCACATTTTCTGTTATGCAATGCCCTGTTTGGATTGCTCCTTTCTCTCTGATCTTCATGAACTGTGTCAAGTCGTTCTTCACTGTGCAGTGTGCAATTCTCCACATTCCAGATGGTTCAAGTGGCTGCAGCCACAGCCAGACCCCCTGCCTCCCAAGTAGCATGCACATGAACTAGAAAAGATTTGGTCTTGGGGAAGGTATTACAGGCAGACAAAAGCAATGTCTGGAAGTGACTTAAAAATGACCATTCCCACCAGTGAAATAAATCTGTACTGACTACACTTTCATACTCCAGCTTTTAAGACCCTTCAAAAACAACCAGAAATGCTTTCCATCAGCCTAAGCCAGTCAAATTATCAACACCCATCTCTAATTGACAATGGGAAAAACCAAACCAAACCTATTTAAAATGACATCAAGAGTGGACTATTACAAGAAAGCAACCCAAGGTATCTCACAGCATCCCTGAGATCTCCTTCACAGCATTGTGACCTGACTCTCAAGCATTGCCATCTGCATGGGCCATGCTGCAGATGTCCTGCCATCTCTGTGTCCAGCCACTCTCTGCTGATCTCTGTTTCCCTTTAAGGACAACCCCTGGCTAAACAATTACAAATACTGTTGTTAACATGAAAGTCATTCATGCCTCCTGACTGTACCTGAAGTTAATCTGCAGAGGGAGAAAGATCAGCCCAGGACTGTCACGAGGCCAAACGCTGCCTTAAGGTGAACTTCTTCAAAAAAGAACATGTCCAGCAAGACTGCAATACATTCAATCCATCTAACAATTCCCTAAATGTGACAGCACTTGTTTCTACATATAGAAAGTTTAAAAGAAAAGGAAAATAATTGAAAAAGCTTCCATGCCTCTGCTTGGTTGAGAAGCATCACACTTGAGTGTCAAACTCCTTCTAAATTTCCCAGTAACACACGTCACTACAACTTTTTAATATGCAAACATCTCACCTCCAGTGGGTTACAACAGATAATCTAATTAATCTCTGTCATAGTATTCAAAATTTAAATCCTTTTCCAAGAATTAAAAAAATACAAAAACAAAAGAAGGAAGCCATTCTTTCAACATCCACCCAATTAGGACCTTTTTTTTTTTGGCCTTAGAAAGGTAAAAAGCTGAGATTATTTCCCAAAAACAAGTATACAATTTCTCAGCGAGGTCTTCTCAGTTCAGTTCTATTATTCTGACTATTTTTTCCTTTTTTCCCAGAAATAAGGGTGCAGCAGAGTAGCTCTAAAAGGCAAAACACTGATAATGACCACCATTCACAATGATTAACTGTCAGGAGAACATTTAAAGAATTAGTTCTGCAAATACATGAAAAACACACATTTAAGTCAAATATTCTGAGTATTTACAACCCCCTAAAATTATCCCAAGGGCAAAACTACCTCACAATATTAATTAGTGAAAAATCCCAGAGAACCGATTTTTAAGCAAGAATTATGAAGCACATTTTCCCCTCTCCTATAAGTAGCAGCTGTCCTGTTTATCTTTCAGGCTTTTTTCTCCACACTGTTACTATTTATACACAAACAGTGACAGAAGTAGGAGGAAAAAAAGAAAAAGAAAACCTATGTCCTTCAATACCTTAATATAACCATCAGAAAATAACCTTTAAAAAGAACCATATAACTCATCATTTTGAGCTTATCCCCATAAACACTGTTGGCTAATTTCATTTACTCCAGAGAACGCCAGGATTCCCTCTGCGAAAATCACAGATTAGCTTATGCTTGATCAAAGATATTCTTTGAACTTTTAAGGACACATTTCACTTCTACAGACTTCCCCGCCACCATCCCCCACACTCACTACCTCTGTAAGGCTCTACTGTCTGACAAATAAGACGCAAAATAATGTACAGACAGCAGCCATTTGGCACACGAAACAGTGGGCAGAGTAACTAGGAAAATGGTCTAATGGTTATACCGCTGCAGTGCAGTTTTCACACCCAGCTCCAGAGTTCTGTAAAACACTCTTCTGGTGATGGGGCCATTAAGCCTGGTGGCATTTCCTCAAAATTATGGTAATATATATATATATATGAAAATGAATTTATTGTGTATATATGCACATGTATGAACAAAGTAACAAGATATAGCAACATTCAGATATTTGTGGTATAAGATCATAAGTGATACAAATAAGGGTCACGCTACTAAGCTTTCAAATGCTTGTAATGACATAGTGCAATTCTCTCCCCTTGCAATGGCTTCAGCACTAACTCTTGCCATACTGTTCTCCTGCAGAAAGCATTCAAAAACCAATTTGAATGAAATTTAATCAGTTAAATCTCATTAACTCCTTCTAAATAAATGAAGTTAGATTAATTCAAGCCATGCAGTTCAAACAAGCTATAAACCTATTTCCTGTCCACCCTATCTCTTCCTGGGCTACCTTTCTAATGATATAGCTGACCTGTGCAGTGCAGTCAGACCTGTGCTAGAGCTGTGAGAATGGAAGAATGAAGAAAGATGGAGCATTGGAGATGTAATTATACAGGGCTCTTAAAATACTTTCATAAGAATTTGCTGCTTTCTGGTAATAAAAACCTCATAGATCTTTTCCCCAGCAAACAGGAAATATATAGGAAACAATGGATACAGCCTCTCTGGTATCACTTACAGGTTAACCCTGCAAAATCCACAAATAAAAAGGGAAGTGTATTGGTTATTAATATACAGATGGTAGCAAATGTACAGAAGGTATAAGTAAAGGAAAACTCACCAGTGGTGGTGCCTTGGCTGAAGAAGCTGGGGCAGTCCTCACTGGTGAGCGATCTCTAAGAGATACTGCTTCAGTGGGAGTCAGCCCTTAAATGAGGTCTCAGAGGGGATGGAGTCGAGCTCCACCCCCTCCGGGAGCACAGCTACATCACTCTCACCTGTGCTCCCACAGCTGACCCCATACTTGCTTCAGCTGATTAATCAGAGGTTCAGGCTGTGATTACCAATCTCCCATACAGGAAGCAACAGATGCAACACTGACCCGTGTAAGATTATAAAAAAAGAAGAACCACAAATATCATGAAAAATCAAGTAGCTGTGGCTTTCAAAGCAGAAAGTTAAAACTGCACAAGCCAAAGTTTCGTGTTTGTTTTTTTTTTTAGTAGGTCATCTTCAAACCTGGAAAATCTTTGACTTACTTTCAAAGTGCGCAACTGCAGCGTTTCCAAGTCTCCATTACATCACAGGCTCTTGTTTTGACACACGCGTCAATAGAATAGCACTCGGGACTCTGGATTGAAAAAAAATAGTAATCTTTTTAGAAAGATGAGACTGTTAGCATTACCTCTGAATTTCATAACACTGAGAAAAACTACAGGAAGAATCATAAAGTAATACATTTTCCAAGTGGACCAGAGAAGTTTTCTAACAGGAAAAAGAAAAACTGTTGCCTAAGACTACACCACGGCAACCAAGATTTCTCTCGAGATAAAAACTAAGTCTTCTTTGCTTGCTTGTAGCAAACAATTCCATTTTTTAAAAGCTAGTTTGCTAAGATGTTGCCCCAGCACATCACTGGTGACCTGTAGCCTGTTGCATTTATCAACAACTAATGCACACCAAGCGTGCTTTCTCCTACCACTGTGTCAAACACATTGCTTACGCTCTATGTCATGAAGGGGAAAAGGACAAACATTACAAAGTTGCATCTGCCTTAAGGCTGTGAGTGATTTTCATGTGATACTGTATTCTCTGTCCATCCTCTTATTGCTGCTTAACCTGGAGTTATCCCATTAGAATTAATAATTGATACCTGCTTTTAGCACAGATTAAAATCAGCAAGATTTGAGCAAGAATGACTGCTAATTAATGAAACTCAATACTTAAGGTATGGCATTCAAGGAAAGAAAGAGCATGGGGAAAAGAAGCCAAAGCTTACAATGTAAACAACCAGGTTGATCAAGTGTTTCAATTTCACAGAATTTAATATTGTTATAGTTAATAAATAAATAAATAGGAAGACTCTGGAAAAAAGCAGAAAACCAATCCATTAAAATGGTTGGTGATAAACTTCTAATAATCCCTTGGCCACCAGCCTCTAAACTTTGGCATCACCGAAACTGTACAATGACTTGAAATATGAGTTGGTAATTACCACTGGGCTCTGCATACAACAATTCCAACACATCCGCCAAATCTTTCCTCAGAAATGGATGTCTTTCATTTTCTGTAATTACTATAAACATTACCCTGCCACTGACCAAAATTTCCTTACTACAGAAAACCCCGTATATTTTCACAACAGAGCATTCTCTGCTTTTCTATTCTCCCACACAGAAACTGAGCTCATTACATTTAAAAGTATTGACTGCTAAGAAAAAGCAGTCAATGTTCTACTGCAACAAAGAATAAATATTATATGATTTAAAATGTGAACCTACCCTGGAATCTTCTTTCACCTACATTTCAAAGAAGAGTACAACCCTTTCTCAATCTGTTAAACACGCCAGCAATAAGAACTATAACACAGCAGAAACAGCAGGTCTCAGAACCCCATTACTTGCAAAAACGGACAGGTTTTAAGGAAGGCTTGGAGCTCATTCAATGGCAAAAACTCTGCTGCAGCTGCCACACTGTCATAATCCAAAAGAAAACGATTGAGAACACTGAGCTCCCTTCAGAGCAGTTCATGCCATACCTTCGCGTTTCTGGCTCACCTCCCCTTTCATCTTACTCTCCCTCTTTGTAATATTTGCCACTTATTTTTTGCATTTACTTGAAAATTCTTGTTTTCCCACTCAGATTCTCCATACTAAGTGAAATGTTTATTCACACTCTATGTTTTGGAATTTATATACAACATACAAGTGGAAAGGTGTCTTATTTTTCGTAGTACAAAACTCTACAGAAGCACTGCCAGATACATAAAATGGAGCTGTATCTTCTAAAAAGAATATACTGGTATTGCTTCCGGTTTCGCTTTTTTTGCATGATAAATTAACTTTTAAGCAACTTTGAGCCTGATTAACAGTCAAAAGAGCAAGTGTGGGCAAACCAAAAAGGCCTGAAACAAAATCTATTTTCATATATGTATATAAAAATCAATCCTACAATTTAAATGTTTTTTAAAAAACAAATCATATAGCCAAAATACAATCTACAACTGTCTACTGTCTTCCACAACACATCTGTAGATTACAGGGTGTCAGCTCTTACCCAAATTCCCTCTGCCAACCTGTCTGTTAAAGTGTGCTTCATTAGTGTCAACACCAGAAGGCACTTCACTTCAGAAAAAGCATATTTTCATGTATTCAGGAAAATACTGGGGGTGGTTACATTAATTTAATTTCTAAAAGAGGTTAATCTGCTTAATTTCTTCCCCCACTAGTAAGTAATATCAGTAATATCACCCGCTAGCAGTAATATCAGCTTTCACACCATGTTTCTCAAAAACGATTTTTTAGTGGAAGCAAGAATGTATTGTTTGGTGGCACCAAGCCAGAATTCAGAAGATTGTAAGACTAAGACCTCTGGGGAATAAGGTAGTGTTTCTACCAAAGCAACCTGCTTTCCCTCTCAAACTGCACTGATGATAGAACCACCAAAGAGGAAAGCCTACTGCAGGTCACAAACCTCACACAAGTAAGTACCCATAAAGATGAGTGTCCCCAGTTATTTTTGCAGCATTTCAACTAACAAAGAACATGAAACAACATGAAAGAACACAAGCACTCATGTTAAATGCTCGTTGGCTGCCTCCATCCAGCAGGCAAACCATGCATGATTCCTCTGACAATCCTAAGAAAGCACTGCTACGCTCCATCTTAGTGAGTAAATTTTCTAACTTCCCACTGGATTCTGCTACCAGCATGCTATTTGTGCCTCCTGCAATCCCAGTTTATAAATCAAATGATTGGCAATAGAAGTTATTGCGAGGAGAACAGAAGCAACAAGACTGGCGTGTGCACAGGCTGCCTGCCTGCCCTCATAGAAACAGGCCTGTGAGCCCTGCAGAGCACCACATCTGAATGAAGTTGTAGGAGAAAACAACTGGTTCCTCTGCAAAGTTGTAAGCTGGACATCCAGAAGAATCTCATGTTTGGACACCACTTAACTAACTGCATCCCTGCACAAAAAGCTGTCAGGCTCCCAAGTGGCCCTTTCACCGCAGCCCACCTCCCTAACCCCAGCCCAGTTTAGCCCAGCTGCAAAAGGAGCCCCTGGAACAAACCCTTCTATCACAAAAACCTGGGTTCACATTACAGGCTACAGCAACCTGGTGACTAAAAACGTCCAGCCAAGAAGTTACAATGCAACATGAAGAGCAGAAAAATGGGGGGGGGAAAAAAAATCAGTTTCTCATTGTTCAACACCATCACCCACACAATGTCAAACTTAGAAGAAATGCGCATGGCTCCAATTTTGGTAAAAGCAGAACAGCACCAATCATTCAAGTACCATTCAACTAAACTAGCCAAAACAGCAGATAGATGTCTGATGTCTGACACTTTTTCTTCCCTCACTCCCTCTTTTTCTTTTTTTCTTTTCTTCTAAATAAAGATAGATAAATGCTTTCTTTTTTTCTTTTTTTTTTTCCTTCTTTTTTTTATTTGGAGGAGATAAAGACAAGGGGAAGTGGCAGAGAAAATCGTGTTTAAATGTAAAGACAGTGTTTGAAGAAGAACAAAGCCTGAAGTTTCCACAATGCTGCAAAAATTACACTGCCAGTCTGCCTCCTCCTACCCACTATTATTATGTGTGATATAATCACATACTGCATAGTCGTTAATCAAAAGCATCTCAAAGCTTTTCACAAACATCTAGTTAGGCCTTATAAAAGAAACAGTCGCTTCCATCTCTGCAAACAAAGGAGTCTGCAGAGAAGAACCTGATCTAGACAGTGCTCTTGTCTTAAGTAGAACCCCAATGTCTGTGTCCCAGTGCAGCGCACTCACCTGGATACTCGTGGTCTCCCTCTGAGCTCTACAGACATTTACTACACAAACACAGTGTTAGGTGCAGTTACACTACTTTGTTTACAAGACCAATCTGGCTGCGGATAAACTGCTCTTAAAACAAGCTGCAGGGTTTTCTTTGTACTAGGACCAAAGCACAATACACAAAGCGTTTTAATTACACATGGAGAGAGCGGTGCTGAAAAGCCGTCCAGCTAAAACAAGCTCTTGAGCCCAGGAATACACAAGACTCATAGGAGCTATAAGTGCTGAAATGGTTATTAACTTCATTTTAAAGAGAAGATTTCAGTGTCCTCCCCTTCCCTGAAAGCATGAAGGAATGAAAATATGCCTCTAAAAACATACAGCCAGGCAGGCTTCAATTCAGCAATACCCTTATGAGTATTTATCAATTAATACTACATAAAATGAATAACTCTAAACATTGAATCTATCCCTGAACGTGAAAACATCAGGAAACAGTAGTCTTTTGAAAAAAAAAAAAAAAGTCATGAAAATTGAGCACTTTGAAACCTCCCCGAGAAGAGCTATTGCCACCTCTGCATGTAGCAAGATTACCTGACCCTTGTTGCTGTTGTGTCCTACTAGAGCTAGAGGAGGAACTTAAAGGAGAGCCCATTTAAGGCAAGAAAGGAGGGAAAAAACAAACCAAATTTTGCCATAAAAATTCAGAGCTCAGGCAAGACCTGTTTTCAGCATGCTTAGTTCCCAAAGCACTCCCTCACAACCAAGGATCCCACAAGTCAGGCTGAACTTTCTCAGGGCAAAATCAGCCAGATAGGAGCTCAGTCAGCTCCTTAGATACCGAGCACTCGCATTCCCCTTTGCAGCTAGAACTGTGAAGATGGGGAGGGGAAACTGCCTGACAGAGGGATAAGCAGAGGGTCACACATCCAGTGACACCTTTGGTCTGCCCTGATACGGTGCTTTTGTCTGAGGGTCTGAAAAATACTGCAGCGGTATGCACCAACAGGTACAGACATACTTCTCACCTGCACAAACACCTAAGGTGAAAAAACTGTAGCACAGAGCTAACGAAAGTATCCAGCACTGTAAACCACTTCATATCATACCTTCTATCTCCATAAAAATTTCTCAGGAGAGGCAGAAAGTAGTCTCTAATAAAGCTTTCTATAGACAAACTCTCCTTTCTACCATTCTATAATGTTTTATACTTTAAGAACAACCACATACCTACCAGTAATTTACCAGATATTAAACTTAAAATTAAAAGGCAACACCCTTTTATTCATGGTGACCTGACAAAGAGGGTGAGCACATTAATAAAACTTCAAAAACGCATAATAAACATTACAACATTTGTTATACCATTGTCCAAGTTTGAGCTATTAAATGCTAGTGCTGCAGCTGAAGATGCAGTATATCCACAGAGAGCTTACAAATATTTCACAGTTAATCAAAATGTGGATAAAATATGAGAAGTACCCAAGGAAACAAGGAAAGTTTGTGAACAAGAGCACCTCAGAAGAAGCTTAGGCACTGTATACTGATCTCATACGTTATACTGCTCCTTACCAGTGCAGAGGGCAGATCACCTTGGACACAGCCTCATCTGCCCCACACCATCCAAAAGTCACTTTAGTGTTTGCAGATGTATAACGTGCTACAGCTCTACTTCCTAAACTAAAACAAATACGTGAATTCCTAAAGCATCAGTGCATGCAAAGCCAGGGTCAGAGCACATTTCACTGTTGGTGCTTTTGCAAACAGGATAGAATGCATCACACTCAATAAACAAATCATGAGCATCTGCATGACCTTCACAGCATCACTTATGTCTATACCCTGGAAAATTGTTTTTATCACATTTATCTAGAAATCATCCCTGTTCTTTTCTATTGCACAGCCTGATAGTATGCTATTTTTCATCAGCTACAAGATTCAGTTATCCAATGGGCTGAGCAAACAAAATTCAGCAGTTTGAGAAATACAGTTCTGGAAAAAAAAAAAAAAGAAAAAAAAAAAAGTGAAATTACTCATTCATAATTAATTCATCATTTCTATGAACACGTACTAACATTTTTCTGTGTATGTCCGCTTCTTCCAATGCAGAAAATCAACCTTCACTTAAGACACATTGGTACCCCTTTCTCAGAACTCATGCTTTACTCTCCTCCCAACACGGATCACAACATTTCACAATAACCACTCACTTCCAAGCGTAGGACAGAGAACTGCCGGTAAGACCTGGGCAGTCTTTCATTCTGATTTTCCAAATCAAAACCCTCAAGTACCTAAAAGAAACCTAACTGAAGAGTATGATCATCCAACTTCTTTCTTTTGAAGTATAAGGCAGGACGCTGCTCAGCCACCGCTGTTGTAATCCCCTGCACCTCCCTGAGCCCCACACACACTTGCAGCTTCTCAACCACCCTATTCATGTCCTTCTCCCTGCAGACACCACTTGCTCACTCAGAATACCCCGCCACTTGGATAAGTTACTTGTTTTGGAGTACTTGCTAACTTCACTTTACACCTGCTTCTAGTTTTAGTCTGGGTCTCATTTCAAGCCATCTCTATAAGGAGCAGTCTGATAACTCGCTGACCATCAAATCACTTACGTGCTGTGCATGCGTAAGCATATAAAATTCAATGGCATTCACAAAAATTACAAGACAGTACAGCAATCTATAAACATAAACAAACACAGGACATCCTTTCCATAAGGAAGCTCATGAACAAACAAGTTACACAATGCATTTTATAAAAAGCAGTGTTTGGTGTTTAGTGAATGCGTAATACAGTCATCTTTTATAGAGTTAAAACGAGGAAAACAAAATATCATGCAAGAATATAAAGACAATAAAGAACCCAATATGCAGAAAAAAGCTGACTGCCTTTCAAGAGATAAGATATCGAGACAACTCTTTCATGCATCTTCTTGAAGAAATTCACTCCGAAATACAGAATGAATCATAGATCCCTTTTGTGCTGATATGCTGTAGTCAGTGCAAAATGAGAACCGCATTTTTTACCTCTTTTATTTTAACAGCACAAGCCTTACCAGCCAATACATGCTTTTGTATCTTACGATTTTATTAAATTCTAAAGAAATACATCAACTTATCATAGTTCTCTGCTTCCTGGAAATAATGATCAGGCACAGAAAGGAAGCTAATGCAACAAAACTGCAGATAACAGTGCAGATTGTTTTTTTAAAGGAGAAAAGGGAAGGAAGGAAGGAAGGGAGTTATTTACAGTTTAGAAGTTTTTCTACAAAGATTTCAGAACAATTAAATTAATTAGGCTTGATTCTCACATAGCTGTGTTACAGAGATACTCAGAAGTGACATTTTCTTATACCATAAGTAGAAAAATACTGAAATTTCACTTCATTAGAACCATCTAATGATGCGTTTGTTGCCAAAAACATATCATCTTCTAGCCACAAGATCCCAATCCTGCTGTGTCCACATCAATACACAGCAAGTGGTCAAGGTGAATCACTGTACTGTTTGGCTGAAAAGCACCCAAATAAATAAATAAATAAATAAAAATTAAAATTAAAAAAAAGACTATGAAGTCAAAGAAAATACCCGTGCTGATCCTTCAGCTGATGTGCTTCTCTGTCTTGGAAGCAAATCTTTTAATAGCATTGCCAAGAAGGCATGCAAAGTAATTCAGCAGCAAGAAGCCACACAGCAGCAGCACAGTGTTGAGTTGCATCCACCATGCATCCTCCCCTCCATCAATGGGATCCGCTTTTATCTCTGGCTGAAACCCCAGTGACACTACACAGGGCCTCCACTGAGCTGCACACACTGCCTCTGCTGTCTGCTGAACACTATGTGCATTTGGAGAAGGCTGGAACATATTGGCTCCATAACCTTCCACAGAGACTGAAATTTGGTTTTCAATACAGGTTTTAAGCTTCATTTTAGGACATGCTGTCAAATTTTAGCTAAATTATTTTTGTGATCATGGTTTCAGAATAATGCACTTTCACTTGGGAAATGAGAATTTGTAGTAGAAAGCTATGTGCAAGGAAATAAATTATTTAATAAAAACATTACAGTCTCAGATCCCACAAATACTATTGCATTAGTGCAGCAGCTTGGGCAATTTGCCCTTTTCTCCATCTCTTGTGCTCACAAACTGTGAGTGCCTTGCACAACTATCACAGAATTCTCGGTGAAGAATAGAAGAACTTGGGTATTACTCTCTCTGGAGGCAGTAGTTTCAGGCACTGAGTTGCAAAGCACCTGGTAACTTCAGGATTCCATTTAAAGACAATAGCCAAAATACTTTGCATCAACTCAGCAGGCAATATTCGCTTCCAAACTCCCTTCCTTATTCCACACATCCTTCTTTGTTTTTTTCCCCTGAAATGTGAGGGTGACCTTGTTTTTCCAAAGTGTTTAGAAAAAGGCTGAAGTGCCTAAATGACGAACAACATTAAGCCATCTCTTGCTTCTTATAATATTTCAGCATCCCTACACTGAGAGACTAATGCACTTATTACTAATTATTTTTTTCAATGCTAATAGGCTCAGTATTGTTATTTTCCCTCTACTTTTTGTGGCTAAATCCTGGCATCAAAATTGCACCCAAGCACAGGCATTCATGCCACCAGCCCGCATACACTTTTTGGCAGCCTCCAAAGCCATTGGTGCTCCTTACAAGACAGCTCTGTGCTGTGCAGTGACTGATGCCAGGCAAACACTGCCCCAAACTGAAATCTAGGACAGAAAATATCTGCAAGCATCGGAACCCACCATCTAGAAAATCATTTCACATGATGAGTAAGCAAAGCCTTCAAAGGTCTTATAACTCAGCGAATTTACAGAGCTCATAGGGCCTCACACTTCAGTTTTAACTGAAAAAAACACCACTAAAGATTAGAGAAGATACTAAGAACATTCATAGAGAATACATGCAGACATAGACTGAAAATTCCAGTCCAGTATATTTGTCTCACATTCTCTCAAGTAACTACTGCTTTCAGAGCTCTCTGTCTACCCTCTGACATTGTAAACAGATGAGGAATTGTTTCTTGGGCAGAAATTGGTTCATGAAGAACTGGAAAACAGAACAGCAGAGAACAGCAGCAGAAGTCTGAGCTTTAACTTTTTACCTATTTTCTCTATAAACACATAGCGAGTGTTTCAAGTTTTATCAGCTCAGTTCATCATCTACAGAGTAACAGAATTCTGGTAGGAGCAAAGCAGGGGTCAAAGCAGTCATCCAAACCAAAGCACCGCAGAGACACCACAGCATCTCTGATCCCCTGCTTCCTCAAAAGCTGATGCCCTGAAATCTGGAACGCACCATAAGAATGTGAATCAAGCTCTTCAGTTCCAGAAGATCTTCTACACCTACTCTACACACCAAAATTAAAAAATTCTGCTGCAAGCTAAAGGGCTGTGTCCCACCCATGTGCTTCCCTGCAGAGAGAAGGTGGGCAGCTGAAAGCAAAGGCAAAAAATAAAAGCTCCAAGCACTTACTCATGGTCATCACAAGCTGTTCATCACACTAAAACAGAAGGTGAGAGCCCATTACAGTTCAGCAGCAGCTCCAGATTGAGGAGATCCATGTCAGGTCACAAAATAGCATGCATTTCTGCCAATCAATCCCAGAACATCTCCCACTCGTCCTGTTACTTGGCCCTGCGCTTAGCACAGAAGTGAACTGAGCCATCCTGAGCAGCTCCTGTTTACTCAGTCTCACTGCATTAGCTCCTCAGCAGGAAAAGGAGCAGCAACACATGCTGCTCAGTCTCCATAACCCTCTTGGGAGAACTTTAGCACCACATTTGGCCCCAGAAGTCTAATGAAGGCAGTCCACTGGTACCCATGTAAAAATTTTCCCTTCCAGCAAACACACTCGTCCTACTACTAAATATACACGCCACACCCTTTGTGAACTCAAGAATTTCTTCCGCAAATTCTGCTGTAGCAACAAGAGGACTGAAAAAGTGGCAAGAGATCAGTTTTAGTTCCATGATTATCAGAAAACAGGGATTTTTTTTGTTTTTATCTACCACAAGCAGAAATTTAATAGTGCAACAGGAATTGCCTGGAGGCAGGCTATCAGCCTCTGGAAAGGAAGAATGGCGCTTTAGAAGTCATATACATAACCTGGATAAGTCCTGTACACATAAACTGTACAAAAGGTGCATCCATTCCGTTCTGTTTTCCACCCTCCCCTACAGCTATAATGAGACCACAATTATATTATGCATGGGTGCTATCACAACATTCTTTTTTTGCAATTCAGCATTCTGCTTCTGTGTTATATTAGAGAAAAAAGGTAGTGAAAACTCAATTTTGCAACAATAAAGCAAGATCTAAGGCATTAACCAAAGTCAATGTACGACTGTAAATACATATCACTGCACCAACTCATTCAGCTGTTTGAATACTTCAGTCTAAAAGATGTTAGTAAACTTCCTCTCAGAAACAACATTATGGTGAAGCTGTCACCTGTGGCCATCCTAAAATTTCAAATAAATTCATCAATCCCAGAAAGGCAAAATCTGAAATAAAATACAAATAAATCAGCATTCCCATTGCCAGTACTGATCTCAACCCAGTCTGTTACCAAATTCGGGTAACAGAAATAACCTTCGATACAATGTATCGCTATTCTACAGTTCATGGTTAACAAAGTTACCCTTTTAAATCCACCTGATAATGGAATCTTCCCAGAAATTAAAAGATACCTGAGACTACTACCCTGCTTCTCTTAAGTCAGGCGTCTTTAGCATATAGATAAGACTCCCAAATATTTAACAGAGCACTTCCTGATTATCTCTGGATAAGAGTCATGTATATTTAGCAGGCTCTGATTCCTAGGATTTCTACACATTTATTCTTTTTACATAACAGAACCACTTCAAAAATTCACAAAGAAACAGCATTTTGCTTTACCGAACTGCCTATTTCAGAACCATACAAGCTATCCCTAAAACTTAACATGTACTTCTAGAGACTAACCATCCTCTGACAGCCTCCAAACATAGGATACTTGACATTTCAACCTCACAAATCACCAACCACAACTTGCAAAAGAAAGTCCCAAAAGCACATTTTACTTAAAACTAGTTTCAAGTGCCACAGTCATATACCTTGTGAGGATCAACCTCATTCAATATTATAACACTGCATGCATATTGTGTTTATTTTCCTGATTACATCCCCTAATCTGAGGCATCCTTGAATTCAAATTATTATTACCAAATTCAATTAACACCTTCCTCATCTGCAAAGATTGTACTAGAATTTCCTTGCTAGCTCGCACAGTTTCATATGCAACAACAATAACAAAAACTGTTGTTCACCCTGAACACAGTTTCAAAATCCGAATTGTTTTGTTATTACTCCTCATTACACGCAGTAACACAGTGTACCAGGATAATCCTGCCTCTCTGGTTTTAAAACTCTGTAGAAACATAATGGAAGTGTAATTAGCTACTTACATTAACCTAATTACAACAAAGTACTACATGTAAGTTGCTTTGTTGTTTTTTTTTTTCAATCAGGAAAGAGCCACTATACAGCTACAGTTCTAATTATCTTCAGTGCAGGTTAGTCCTATCAAACTCTTTTGACTTCCTCCCCAACCTCAACAAGGAACTGCAGAACACAGTGCTGCTCTACACAAACAGGGCAGGTGGCACACTGAAACACAACAAATGGGCCTGATTCAAAATCTATTCTGCCTCCAAGCAACTTCCATATTAAAACAGTTAATTCACAGATTATTTTCTGTCCCTTACTGTCAGCCCAGAGTTTATTATTACTACATTACAAATAGGCCTTTACACTGTTTACTGATCCATAATTACATTTAGAAGCACATCATGAGAGAACACCTGTGTATTTTCCTCCATCAGTAATTCTTCCAACTCTAAAAGCACCCAGAAATAAAAATTACCTTTGGTATTAGAAAGCAATAAATGCCCTTGTTATTCCAACAACTTAGACCCAAGCACAGGTCAGAAAAGAGGATTTTCTCTTTATGGATTCCACTCCGAGACTTTGGTGGATTTGCTTGGTTTATCTTGCAGTCGTGACATTTTTTTCTGCAGTACTAAAGAACAGTTATCTTAGAAGTAAGGACCAAAAAGCTTCATACTGTATTTGCAATTACTGTTACAAAGGCAAAATGAACTTACAAAGAACATTATCATCTTTGAAACACTAATTACATTAGGATTATCAGGCAATTTCTCAGCATATCATTCAAGAATTAGCAGTCAGCAGAGGAGACACTATCAGAAACAACTTCATTCATGCACTGCTTCACAAGTATTCTAGTTGGCATTTAAAACCCCAGAGCTCAGCCAGAGATTGTTTTTTAATGTATTCTAGAAGTCTCAGAGAAATACTTCCACAGGCAAACAGACTCGAGTTATTCCGAGCATTCCTCCTCTTGCACGCTTCACCTTCTCTGCGTTTGCAGATTTTATTCAGCAGCTGGAAGCGTTCAAACAAAGGAACCTGTTTAGGTAAAGTTGAGATTTACAGTATTTATTCCTTTAAAAGGCTTCGTTAAACCTGCTTATTACGCAGTAACCACGAGGAACTGTTTACACTATATTAAAAATGCACCTTCATAGGTGTAGCAAACCCAAGGCAGGGTGTGGTTGCCTTGCAACTGGCAGGGAACATGTGTCTTTCAAATATTTCCAGTTCTACTGTGCTGCAGCTCAGGTTGAAGGCAGCATAATGCAAACAGGTTAAAACGCATTCAGAGTTATCTCATGCCATTGCCACAACTTCAAGGCGTGCCTTTTGGCTCTGCTTAGAGATACCCTTTATTATTCACCTTGTTTTACTTGCCTGTTCAGAGCTGAACAGCGCTTCTTTGGAAGAAGATATACAGCAAAGTACTCAAGATTTTCACCGATCTGCACTCACAATTTGCAAAAGGAGACTATGAGCATACAAAAATTATTCAATATACCACATCCAACAACACACATGGAGCTTCAGGAGAAGCCTTCCGCAAGATCCCTCATCAAATGGTCTTAAAGAAACCAAATAATCATGGGATAAGAGAAAAAATTATTTACTATAACCGAACAGCAAACATGAAGTGAGATATAAGCAGAAGCAATAAGCTTTCTCAAATGGTAAGCAGGGAAGAGAAAAAGAATATACACTAATACCCCAGGGTCCATGCTTGGACCCACACTGGTAAACCTGAAGGGAACGATCACAATAATGAGGCTCCACATGTTTTATCCTTCCAGAAAAGACTTCCTCACTAAAATAAATCAGCTTCACACCACCAAAAGGCATGGGAAGAAACTGGGGTATTTCAGAAAGGAAAGCAAAATGGAAATAACCATGACATACAATGTACTGCAGCTCTTCTTGATTACTGTTTGTAACTCTATGCATATCGCTCAGGCAGAAAAACTACAGAAAATATAATCAACAATCAGAGATGTGGTACAGATTTCCTACATCAAAAAGTTACTGGGAGCCCATGGCTCTGGAGGGGTAAGAAGAAGAGCTAAAAGCATAAACAATATGAAAAGCACAAGTGGAAAATATTATCCATGACATTACATCATAAAAGGATTGGAGAAATCCCAGACAGATAAGCAGTGTTGAAAAACAAATCTAAGAGCATTTTTTTCCCCACAGTGCATAATGAATGCAACCACTGGACAACATTGAGGCCAAAATTATCCTTTGATTTCAAGCAGTGGTAGCACAAATACACAGAAGATGGACAGTTTTTAATATAACATTTTCAAATCTGTTGTCTCCAACTCTGGCAGTGCTGAAGCTAAGAAAACACTTCAAAAAGAACTGCTAATACTTACATAAATAATACAAATAATACAATCCTTACATTTTCTTCTCAAAGTGAGAAAAAGGAGAACTGTTAGCCACCAGTTTAGCACTACCTAAGGCTAAACCTGAACAGCTTCCAAAACTGATACAGAGAGAACAGCTTTCATTAATAAGAAGCAAAACAACTCTCGGATCCTAAAAAAAGCTTCATTCATTTTATGGTAAAACATGCACTGAATACTAGTAGAACTTCCCCTTAATTTTCTTACTTATACTAAATGAAAGGTTTGGGGCAGGGGAAGAGTGAAGTGCCACAACACTGAACAACATATTGCGTTAAGGAAATCCTACAGAAACTGAAAGAAATCTCTCATGTTCTTCTGGCATCAATAAGATTCATGTTAGGTTGAACTAGACATGCCCTCACAAACAGACTGCCTTTTTAAAAAAGCATGGTGCACTGACAAGAACTCAGATTCTTTTGCATGCATCAAGTTTTCAACTGCTCCATGCTTGCATTCAATCCTTACAATCATTTCTTATTTGTAAAGCACATAATTTAAGATTATGCAATTGCACTATGACTGCCCCAAAATATTATGTGCTGAAAGAACCCAAGCATTTACAGACATAGGCTGCCAAACAGTCGTGCCTTCAAAACCACAACTCAACCACTACTTGAGCTGAACTTGTTCAAACTGGACTGACATACAGATGTAAAGTACTATGTTCATACTAAATTGCAAAATAAATGGCAGGAAAACAAAAACAACACACCTGTTGGAATGCATTCACAGAAACAATCTGCCCTGCACAGATTGGCAGCAATGGCCATGCTATTGTAATGTAGTTTTGAAAGATGAGAAAAACAAAGGAGAATAGTAGGCTTCACAACAGGAACATGCAAAGAAAATCATAAATACATCAAACCACTGATGCTCTTGAGGCTTTTTTCTTCTCAGAACTGCACTCAGAAATGAAAGGAGGGATGCACCCCAGCAGGGGGGCAAAGAAAAATGAGCACCAAAGGATCAGTCACATACAGATCTCAGACACAGCCTAGAACATAACTAGATTATTCTCATCCAGCAGCTGCACGTTGCATAAAGAAAGGGTCTGTTTGTCTCAGCTCAGCTTCTAGTGTCCAAAATGACCCACAGCAGCCTCAGTCAGCACCCTCATTTGAACACAGACAGGTGTAAAAAAACGAAAGCATTACAGAAGAGTTACTGTAGTTGCAAATTCACTCAGAAGTTGAGACAGCTTCTTCTCTATACTTGCAAAACCTATACTCTGCTTGTTTTACAAATAAAGGCTATGCCAGCTTTCAAGTAAGTGACTTCTCATTTACAGCTTGATTCACCCTTCTCCAAAGCACTTACCAGCTTTGCTGGTCTTCAAGAGATGGCAAATATACCTCAAGTTGCTATACCACCTTTAGGATGTGGTCTGATGAGCAACCATCTTGCTCATCAGCAAGCAGTCTCTCTCTGCTGCTTTCTCAGTTGAGCAAGCAGATCTGAGAGCAGAAGACAGAGTGCTGCATGGTGCAACAACATACCTGAGGGGCAGGCCCTATGCAGAGCAGGGGAAAGTCAAGGCTCCTGGAGCAGGCACCTTCAGTGACAAACTCCAGTCATAATTCAATTTCAAGTGTAAGTCTGACAAGTAGGTGCATCATGAAGTGCACTGTCCAAGCCTTCAGTCGTTTTCCTCAACTGTTAAATAAATTGTTTTAGGAGACATCACCTTGCATCAAAACTGCAAAGCACAGCAACCAAAGGAAAAAAAACAGCTGTTTTTCTGTCTAAGCCACATTCTCTTACTTCGCACATCCAAAACATGCTCGCTACCATTCAGAAAAATGATCCCCCTTCATGCAATAAACTAATGCAGGTTCTCTCCAAGTACTTTAGGTTGGGTGACAAGAATCTCAGAAATGCTGAAAAATCACAACAAATTCTTCTATCAAAACCAACACAAGTTCTAACTAAGAAAGTGCAAATCGTTTTAGAGAAGAATGACTGAACTCAATACACTAGGACCTTTTTAAGGACTTCTTAGAAGAAAAGAGGACCTAACCTATTGTTGGCTATCTGGAACTCCACAGTAAATGTAAAACTCCCTCCTTCAGCTATCCTCTCTTTCTAGTAAACATGCTGAAATGCACCTGCACACAGAGCAAATCACTTTCACCTGTTCTCCATCATGTCGAGCACAGAAAAATTTTACGTTTAAACAATATTAAGCCAAACCTGTGAAATTTAAGCCAAATCCAATCTGGAATTGCATGGAAAAAAAAAGTTACGTACAAATGGAAGAGATCCATCAAGGCCCTTCCAAATCCTTATAAATGTGTTTGGTGTTTTTGTTTAGTTGGTTCATTTTGTTTGTTTGTCATTTGAAGTTATTCTGCTTCCCACTCCTTAAACAACAAACTCCTCCACAATAGGAGGTCAGAAACTGTTACAGTGAAATTGCTACAAAGGAAAAGAAATCATGAGAAATAGCAGAGAAAATCCAGGCATGGTCTAACTGCACTCCTCGGATTTGATCTTCAAAAGAAACAGGAGATTTCCTTCTCAAATGAATTCAAGTTTCTTTACAATGTGCCACAAAATTTATCAGCCAAAACTTTAAGACCTGACAAGATAAAAAGCTATTCAAGCTCAAAAGAAAATCCTCTGAGGATATTTTGAAACCAAACCAACTCCCCAAAGTTACTCCATACTAACAGCCATGACTAAAACCAATTTTAAAAAACGTTCAGCTTCCAACAGCTTTCACAGCCCGTACTGCACTTCATATTCTTAGATTTCAGAACAAACGGATGCCAGAAAATACATCGACAATCCCTCCACAAACTTAGTATTCTACCACCAAAGGTTTGTATTGTGGAAGCTCCACATGTCCACCCACTACCATTTCAGAGACTGAAGTATTCAATGATGTTTTACCCTATGCTGAAACAGAAAATAGCTGGACTTGCTTGCTGCCTTTCACCCTTCATAATTGCCTGTTCTCTCCACTTGCACACCAGAAGTAATACATTCTGTATTACGGTACCAAGTCAGGTTTATGCAAGCTCAGTGAATTCTTATCCTGCTCATCAATTCCTCAATACAACTGTAGGTACACAAAAATCTTTAAAACCTTATCTCTTATCCCTGTCATAGTCAATATCTAGTACAAAGTTTTTCACTTAAATCATACTAGAAGTTGGAGATGTGATATTTTCAACAACATCATGACAGAAAAAAAAAAAAAAAATCAATAAATCTAAAATTCTTCTCTTGAAACAAATCTTATCAAGAAGATTTCAACCGCAGCTGTAATCATATACACCAGGAGTACCAAATCTTTTGGCTTGCCTGTGCCGCACTGACTGAAGATTAATTGGTCAGGGCTGCATCTATGAAGGTTCCTCTGAAAATAATGTCTCCTACTTACTTCCATGGAAATGATAACAACAAATACAAAAAGCACAGTAACACTACTTAACAGAGCAAATTCTCGGCAACAAAACACTCTTTTTCAACACAGACATTACCATTAGCTATGTGTATTCACTAGCAATGAACAAGAGCCTGCATGCTGTGCTTGTAGAAATCTGTACCAGCAGAGATGACCCACTGTCACCACTGCTGTAACACACCACCCGCTCTCACTGTGCTCACATCCACTGCTTGGTCTCCACAATCACTCTGCAAGTATCGATAAATGCCAGTGGGTGCCACATGGAGGAATTCAGCGACACACTTTTGCTTCATCTACACTTCCACATCAGATGCCATTTAGTCAGACTGCCCCTCTGCTGCCATCTGTCACACCGGAACAAAATGTAATGGAATGTTGGGAAGGTTCAACTTCTACTGCCATACCACCAACATCCACCTCTGACATAGCAGGCCAACATCATAAAATAGGAGGCACTACTTTCAGATCTGCCCTCATAAAACATACTCCAGCAAATGTATTTAAGTAACAACACCAATTTTAATGTTTTAATAAAAAACATACAGAAAAGAGAACAATAAAAACATAAACCTAGTGGGATATATGACATTACTTTTGCAGAAGTAATGCTTCAGATTCAATGGAAGTGGTTGCCATTCTTAGGCACATCGTGAGCTCTCCTAGTTTGCTCACAGCCCACAGGCTGGACATGCCTGATATAAGCAATTCAGTCTGCGTATCACAGAGTGAACCGTGAAAGTCAATGTAACTACACGGCAAGTTCAATTACAGATGTGCCATATGCTTCAATATTCCTTTAGGTGTACAAAAGGAATCAATTTGTGCAATTTGTTCTGAACACAAAAAGCCCTTTTGGCAAGATCATCCTTTAGCTGAACAATCAGTTTGAACACTTGCCTGCTGAACACATCCCCCATTCACATCCCACAGCAGGAACACCCAGTTGAACAAGCAGTGAAAAGCAGTTCTGAACTATGAGGTTTGCTTCAAAAGTAAAACCTCCTATTTTATGGGCCCGTGGCATCAAAGGTGGACAATGGCAGCATGGCAGTAGGGCTTGAACCTTCCCCCAACAATTCCGTTACATTTTGTGCCATGTGACAGACTGCAGCAGAGGGGAGGTCTGACAGAATGGTGTCTAACATGGAAGAGCATATGAAGAAAGGGTGCATCACTCACACTGAATTCCCCCATGTGGAAAAATCTGCACCTACTGACATTCATTGATACTTGCTGAACATTTACAGGGACCAAACAGCAGGTGAAAGCACAGGCTCTCAGTTAGGGAGTGGTATGTTTCAGCAGTGGCAACGGCAAAACGAAAGACAAGCAACATTCCAGCTAGCCATTCATAGCTATCACACCATGAAACAAAGAGTGTCTCGATCAGCTCATCCATACCAACTGGCAGAATACAACCAGACAACTGTGTACAGAGATGAATATCAGCTTCAATGCATTGGAAACAATGGTGGCAATATTGGAATATCACAAAGTTTGCACCAAGTGGGTCCCACAACTATACAGGAACAGAAAACATCATATACAGATTTGTCAGGGTCTACTGAACCAAAACAGGACTGAGGGTGATCACACCATTACTGGTGATGGGACACAGTGTCGGCACTGAGTCAGAGTTAAAACAGTCCTTGAAGTGGAGACATGTGAATTCCCCACTGAAGAAGAAGTTCATGTCACAGCCCTCCGCAGGTAAAGTGATGTATGCTGTCTTTTAAAATAGGAAAGGGGCGATCCTTCTGGATTTCCTACAACCCAACAAGCCATCAACTTCAACTGATGCACTGTGAGCTGAAGGCCTGAGCTTCCAGAGTCAGGCCAGAGAAGAAGACAACCTTTCTCTTGCAACACAAGAACAGCAGGACCCATCCCAGTTTGAAGATTGCAAAGCACACTGCCTGTCTTGGCTGGACTGTCCTACCACACCCAGTGACTTCATAGTCCATACTTGATGCCTTCTGACTTCCATCTGTTTGGACTGATGAAAGATGGACAGCATGGTCAATATTTTCATGGCAACAGTGCCACCACAGCAGCTGTGAAACAGTGGGTCATCTACACCAGTGCCGACTTTTAAGAGTGAGGCATGCAGGCTCTTGTCTACTGCTGGCAAAAATGCATAGGTAATGATGGTGACTATGCTGGAAAACAGTGTTTTATAGATGAGAATTTGCCCTCTCAAATACTGCTATTGTGCTCTTAGGATATACTGTAGTTTCCACGGAAGGCATTAATTTCAGAGCAACCTACGCATTTGATTCTGAAGAAGCTGGTATTTTAAATGGCACTTGAAAAATTCATTGGATGTAGATGTTAACAGAAACCACCAGTGAGTTTTTTTCTGTTCATTTCTTCTCCCTCTAAAAAACCTTCCTCTTATATTTAATATATCCTTTGCCATCTCTCAGTAATGCTACAGCAATAGTCTCACATACCTAGATGCACAGAGCTACTTCAGGATTAGGTATTTTTAGTCAATTTCTCTGTTAGTTTTCAAATGACCAGATTGTCACTGAGTAAAATTCCAGAAATGAAATACCTATGTCCCAGCAAATATATGTAAGATGGATTTGTCTATGTATAACTTAACTGAACACCATTATCATAACACAGCAAAAAAAACAAAAAACAAAAAAACAACCACACAGTACTCACCTCAATGTTAAAATAAGCAAGATTGATTATAGGTGGAACACATTCTCATCAGTTCTTGCTTCATCTTCTTGCAGGCTGGAGTTAATGTTTACCCCTCAGGAGATGCAGCAAGCAATGAAGTCAACCTATAAAGCAGTGTGGCACTTGGAAGCATTTTTCCTTAGTAATGGCTCTCAACCAAAAGACAACTTGGTACAGGTCTGAAGCTCAGCAGCAGCACATCCCTACTGCCTTTCCATGTTTCTGCTCTCTCAGTGGTCATCAACCAATAGCTTGGTTAATTCTGTCTTAATTCCACAAAATGGAATTAAATTTCTCTTAAGGTTCTCTTGAGGCTGGATGTGTTTTGGTTTGCTCTTTTGAAGAGTCTGGTGTTTTGGTAGTGGTGGTAATTTGGAATTTTTGATAGTGAAGAATTTCAAAATTAAATTCACATTTGCTAGATTCATTCTTTGAATCTACTGGAAACTTTAAAGCTGCACTCGCCTTGCCTACAGTTGCTTTCCAGCACATTTAGTTTCCATAATAAAACCTGAACTGAGTATATACTGAAATGCAAGAACAGCCAGAAAGAGTTCCAGATTCAGCCTTCTCAGCAAAAGTCAGAATGACCCCCGTTACTATCTGGCATATTCCAGCCCCAGCACAGACCAGTATTTAACTATCCGAGAGGACAGCAGCAGGAAGCACATTCACAGCAATTCCCATTTGTATGTGTGTCTTCCTCTCAGCCCAAGGGCTGGCTAAGGATGCAAACCAAGTATTTCTATCCGATGTAATATTTCGCCACTAACATAATCCAGTTTTAATAAAATGTTTAACAATGTACAGAATGGTGAGGAGAGAAAAATTAATTCAAGTTTACCACACTGCAATTTTCATCATCTTCTTATCTGCGCTAACTAGCAATTCCATACTCATACTCCTCTAACACTTCACGCAGAGGAAACTCAAGTCGGAAATGTGAACATTTTTATTTCCTTTCCTGTTATTTTCATTTCCTATCTTTCAGCCCTCAAAATACAAACACTAATTGGTATTTCAAGATCCAGGACATCAGATCTTCACCAAAAAGCATCATATCTACAGCATCCTGTATAAAAGCCATGCATTTTATATAAATTAACCCAAAGACTCCCCATCCTAAAATTGCAGCATTGCTTTCTCCTGATGTGTTAATGAACCACATACATAAATCAACAATTGCCATGTCCACAGCCAGTGCTGTTTTAGAATATTTTACTCCTGAACAGTAAAGTTTCTGTAAGAAACACATTTAAAGCTTTCAAACTTGAGAAAGTTTGTAATCATGAATACATTGGATTAACTTTTTCTTCATGTGAATTGAAAGCAGCAAAGGGAAAAAACACTGTTCATGTGAAGCTGGTAGGAAAACGAATGGAGGAAATAAACACTACATGCACTGCGTTTTTCAAAAAAGCCTGAAGAAAGCTTTAACTGCAGTTTTAACACAGAACAGTTTCATGAACAGTGCCATACTTATACAAGCGATTCTAGAAGAACAAATCATCACTTAGAAAGTCCACATTTGTAATTACAGAGTAAGGTGAAAGTGAACACAAAAAGCTATACAAAAAATGCTTTTCTTTTTTTTTTTTTTAATAAGTTCTTTTTCACTGAGAAAAAATAAACAATCAGAGGTAGGAAACAACAGCTAGTTGGAATTTCAAATGACAAGCCACTTAATTTCAAGGTGAATGAAAAGAATCATGTAAATAATCTAAGAAGCACAAAACTAATCAAATAGAGGCAGTTCACATTTTTATCTCATCAGTGCCCGCCAATGTATTTAAGAAGAAAAGGTAACATTAGCAAGATAGAAAGAGTGGTTCAATTATACATAATTACCCCAGATAAAACTTCCCATGAGGTGAAAGGCAAGACTGCCGTGACAAGCACAGGCTGCAAGCTGGCCAGGGCACACATCCTTAAAACACCACACAGCAACTTACAAATGAAGCCAGTGATGGAGCCAGCCAGCAGCCAGCCCAAAGCACTAGCAGCACGGCTGCCAAAAAGCAGTGTGTGCTGGGGCCCAGCAAGTTTTAGCAAGAGCAGTTAGTCATTGGCAAAAAACAAAGTTGCATGATTGAAAGCCTTACCACGAGAGGCCCGAATCAAGCCCAAGGCTAAGGGTCTGAGCTCTGCACCAGCTCAGCTCTACACTGTGACAGCTCCCACCACACCAAGCTCTGTTCTGCAGACACTGCGCAGCTTGCGAGATGTCACAGACGTTGTAGTAAGAGATAGGAACAGCAAGGACAAAGTGCCTTTTCTCATGGTTTCACATGGAAGATCGACCCACCCCAGCTAAAAATACACTCACTGTCTCTTCTCTGCTCCCCACCACCATTACTGCAGCCCCTATTCACTGTTTCTTAGAATGCCTGCTTTCACATTTCTGCCATACGCATTTATTCTGGCATGAGTTCTATTGATTTTAATGGCAACACATTAAAACATGGTGCAAAGTGCATCCTTGCATGCAGATCAAGCAACCGGTAATTTATAAATTGAAAGCTGATACAAGATGCTAGGAATAAAGTGGGCAGAAAATTACTTTTTCCACTGAAAGTCAGACAACCACAATGGCTTGTTTGATGGCAGGGCTGAAGAACTACAATACAAACCAACATAACATGCTACACCAAGTAAAATACATCAGTAGAATAACTAAAATGATTTGCAATCACACAGTTCAATTTAGGAGGAAAAGAAAACTTCTAAGAGCAGTAAAATATATTGATTAAATCTGCAGCTGCATGGAACACGTTTGGCTACAAATTATAAAGTCTCCTTCAAGCCAGACAACATAAATAATGCTTTCTGGAAACAGCGATATGGTAAAAGTCATTCAATCAAAAGTTTCTCACGCATTTAGGGATGAAAATAGAAATTTTCAAAAGCACATCACATCTCAAACCACAGGAAAGATTAAACAACAGCATTTGCCTCGCAGAGCTCATCAGCACTGCCTAAACCCAACAAGTGATGTTCACTTTTATTCAATGTTCCTGCAATGGTGGCTCAGTTTTGGAGTGCATTAGGAATTCATGGTGAAGCAGGTTCAGCAAAGGGCCCATAAAGTGGCTGGGGATGAAGTGCATGATGAATGCAGTGAAGCTGGGTCACTTGGGTTTCTCACTCTGCAGAAGGTTTGGGTGAGTCACCTTGCTTTTATGCCAGCCTCCAGGGAGATTGCAGCAAGGACTGAGCCAAGCTCACCAAAGCTGTACTCCCACTGTACAGCTCTGTACTACATAGGCTGTGCTCTGGGTGGTCTCCAGAGACCTCCTGCAGCCTACAGCTCCAGTTTTATCCATCAAAGTTCACCTCCACATTTACTGCTGCTTTCTGTTTATTCAAGGTTTTGAAACTAACATCGTCACTAACATCAAGAGAGCAAGGTTTCCCAAACCACCTGTGTGGATGGAATCAAATTTGATACAAAATAACCATCACACATAAACAGCTAAGAAGCGTTGCTGTAAATCTGAACCGTGCTTTCCTATCAATGGAAGTGTGGTGAAGAGAAAAACAAACAGCAAGGCACACAAAACATCAGTGTCCTGGAATTAAGTCCTGTTCAGTGTATGATACCAAGCCTTAACAGAGGCTGCACTATGCATTTTTCTTTGTTTCCCCTCCCAATCCATTCCCCCCCCTCCCCCCAATAGGGAAAAAGACACTGTTTCCAGAGAAAAGAAAACACAGACCTCTAGTAGGCTGACTTGTGTGTATGCATGAAAACTAATCCTTCAATGGCAAGTTTCAGATGGAAGGCACAGGTGGGCCAAACCTCCACAGACAGGACATTTCTGTGCACACCTGCAAAAGGATAATGCCACCTGTTCCCACAGGCCAGCAGAATACTGCTGATACAAATGGCATTCTTTGAAAGCTTCCAGAAGGCAAAATGCATTGGACTAATAGGTCAAAAAGTGAATTTGAACTAATAAAGAAATCCACTGAATAGCTCCAGCTTGCTGCTGAGATATGGCTCACAAACTGAACTGAAATCAAACAATGAAAGGCAATTTCTGAATAGCATCCTGGAGAACCTTTTCCCTTGGCTCCTGGCAGGCACTGTGCTCAAACAGCATTCAGAAATACAGCTGCATCACATTAAACAACAGAAACATCTTGCTGACATCAAAAAATAAAATGTCACCAAGGGTAACTGAATGCAGGAACAGGTCAGGCAGGAATGCTGCAGAGCTTCCACCTCTGGAGATGCCCAAACTGGGCAATGTCCCAGGCACCTTTACTCTGTGCAGGGCAGCACGTTGTGATGGGAGGACCCTGAGAGCCAAGGGATAACTGCATCTGTCAGGGATGGGGCCTCCACAAACACATGAAGGTCTGCAGGTAGATGAGTGTGTGTAATCGGGTTATCTAGATTTATCCGTGATAGAGGCTGCTGCCCCTAGAAGGGGAGAAATGAACAAAAACAACGGCAGCAATCTAAGGAAAGAAATTATTTTACTAAATACGAGACACAATATGATACAATATAACTACAACTACTATATCAAACAAGGCAGAGAAAAAGAAAGAGAGAAAAAGAGTCCCGGAGAACCGGGGGCCTACTGCAATCTCTAGGCGACAGGCTGGAACGTTGCTGATAGAGCGAGACGGCAGGGATGGAGCGCTCCAAAGCGAAAGACAGGGCGAAAAGAGGGACGTTCCAGCCTGGGAGCGAGATTATATGTGTGTCCTCCTCCTCTGGTGATTCATCTCTGGCCGCGTTGTCCCCTGGGATATGTAGTTTCCTCCAAGGGCTGAGTACTCGGGATGCTGCCATTCCACAGATCTGGAGCATGAACCTTCCATACTTCCGCATACCCTCTGTTACACTTCCACATACCCTCTGTTACACTTCCACATACCCTCTGTTACACTTCCACATACCCTCTGTTACACTTCCACATACCCTCTGTTACACTTCCACATACCCTCTGTTACACTTCCACATACCCTCTGTTACACTTCCACATACCCTCTGTTACACTTCCACATACCCTCTGTTACACTTCCACATACCCTCTGTTACACTTCCACATACCCTCTGTTACACTTTCTTATACCACCAAAACAGTTCATACCGCACATGATGTCATAATGTAGAATATTGACAGCACAAAACCATGACAGTGTGCAGAATTATGCCCTTCTCATACAGATTATTTGCACATTGCCTCCAGACAATCCTACCGTAAATGCACGCTAAGCAATTAAAATCCCATTATCACACCAAAGAAAGGCCCTTCAGCTTCTAGAAATCAAACAGAAGAACAATTCTAGGAGAGTGAAAAATCACTCTTTTTCCAAACTTCGCTGATAATACCACTACAGAAAGAGAAAATTTAAATGGAATTCCTAAGAGTTGGAAATAAAAAAAAAAAAAAAAAAAAACAACCACAAAAATTGCTCTGAAACCAAGTCCTTAAGAAACTGCTTTGTCAGTCATCTCCCACCACTGCAGCAACAGCTAACGTGTCTCTCGCAGCATTTCCAGACCCAGGCTTCGGCACCCACAACACTGCTCATGAACCCCCTCTGTCTGAAATGACCTTCAGATGTTGAGTGGCATTTTCAAGTAGAACAGAAAACCACCACAAAGTTCCCACTTCAGTCACAACCTGAGATTACATTTCTCCCTTTTCCAAATGATTTAAAGAAAGGTCAGAAGTCTCAAAAAGATAAGACCAATTCACATTCTGAAAGACAATCAGCAGCTTGTGGTAGAATCAGGTCAACTCTGAAGAATATGTAAATGACTTCAGAAGGAGATTCAATTTCTATAGCATGTTTAATAAGAAAGAGCCAACAGAACATTTATGATCCCATTAAGATCTTTTCCTTTAACGGACCCATTATTTTTGAACATTCTCCAGATTTAAAAAACAAACAACACACAAATATATCAAGAAGCTTAAAGAGAACACAAGAAAAAAGTCTGCTTCACTAAGGCTGAATTATTTTTTCTTTTCACAAAATCAGAAATAGGTTCTGGCATAACATTAAGAATAAATGAGGAACAAAACGAAGATAAATGTGGTGGAGACTCACATTCACTACATCTGAAAGCATCCTTCCACTATTTTAGACAGCAGTGGTTGTACAATGCACACATCCTTTCCTTGATCATTCAAATGTTGAACAAAAGCAAACTGTGTTTTTAAATTACTTAGCAGTTAGAAAACAAAACTGTAAAGTAAGCTTTCTAAAACATCTGTAAACTCATCTAGAAGTAACTGAAGATACTGAACCATAGTTTCATCACCCTTAACAACAACTATCTGCGCTTTTTCTTTCCACTTTAACTAAAACAAAAAATAATTTATGAGATCAATATTTTCCATGATGTGACCACTGTACTTCTGATCCAATACTGGGAATCCTAAAGCCCTGATCATAGCACCATCGAACCAGTGTTCTAATTTTGTAACCCTCCCATAAGTTTGGGTATGCTGATCCCACCAACTAAAGCAGTTTTCTCTGATCTTTTTCTCCCCCCTCCCACACATAGGAAAGGGCTGTCTTACAGCAGGCCCTGTAGTATTGATCATTACAGAGCACCTGACAAAGACTCAAACTTTATGGCAGACTACTGCCACTTGAGCTGCAAAAGTGTGTTACCATGGCAGACAAAAAACAAGTTATTCACCTAAAGGATTCATGGTTCCCTATGGTCTAGCATCAGGTCGTGCAAATCATCACCGCAGGTGGCGTGACCTGTACCTCCTCAGTGTACTAAGGGAAAAGGGATCAAAGACCTCTGTTCTGAGAAGTGATGGAGAGGGAGACATGCCTACTGAGTCCAGACTGCACATCACAAAGCAGCAGCTGAGATGGAGAGGAGGAAGCTGAGAACTGGGAGATGGGGAGGAGGAGCCTGGCCCCATTACTGCTTCACGGGAGGCCTCTACCACTAGGCACTAATGTCAACCAACATAAAGCTTATTTGAGACATTTCCCTATAGTTGGGCATAAAACACTTCATTTTGCTTCTCTAAAAAGGGACTGATCTCACATCACAAACCTAACCTGCAGGTGATCCAAAGAGTACATCATTACAAATGCTGCTTTACCTTCAGCCATTTAAAAGGATGATGACAGAAGATCAAATCTCCACCCAGTGTCAGGATGTCCTCTTCTGACAGTACCCCCTACCACCTTGCTGGTGGCACCTTCAGATCTCTCCCACACTTAACTGAAGCTGATATTTAAGAACTCACATGCTCCAGCTTACATTTCTGCCATGCAATTACATAAATTCCACAGCTCCTCCAGTGACTGCCATCACCGCCATGCAGCTCTTACCAGAACTGAGGCTCCTTTCCCCCTCAGCAGCCTGGTCTTACAAGGCCTGCCGTGCCCTAAGTGTACCCGAAATATCAGTGATGTCTGCAGGAAGGGGTCAGAACAAAAGCCACCGCATTAATAAAAGTAGAGGAGGCTGGAGAGAAGGAATAGGAATTAAGAGAACAGCAAACAAGCAGGCACACACAGTGTGATCACACAACTGATTTCCATAGTAAACTAGAAACATTGAGGGCAACCTTGCATACGCAGGAAACAGCCACTGCTGACTCAGCAGCACTGCTAATCAGTGCAGATACATTTTAGCAGGATCAGAGCTGACGGACGTTATCCATGCACCCACTGGAATGGAAAAGCATAGGATTAATAACACAAGGCACTCTGGGTGCCAGGCACAGCAAAAGTCCCTAGGGAAAGTGGAATCTGTGGACATGGCCAGGAAGTGCTTCATGGACAAGCTCTGAACACAGTCCTTCTTAAACACAGCCTCAGGCTCCACACTGAATATTAATCCCAATTCAGAGGAATGCTTTACACGTAATTTCTAACAACATTAGATTTGACAGTTTCTGCACACTTTATTTTATTCATTTGTTATGTGATCTGTTTTATTTTCCTTGCAATTTTACAGATGATTTCCCTCTTATTCAACCGATACAGATCAAAATGTCTAAGAGCTTGCTGAGACAGGGATACCTAACAGAGAATGAGAATCCAATTCATCCAAGTATTACTTTTCCTGCAGCATACCAGTTCTTACGCTGACATTTGAGATCACAGTACTATCACCACAGTCACATCAGCACACTGCAAGCTCTGCTGAGCAGGAAGACTGGTGAGCTCACACACGGTGCTGTGCTATGTGTGTAAACGTTGGCTGGGCACAAGCTACAAACTCAGCCCATTGCCACACAATGCCATGCAGACACACTGAACTAAAACTGTAATAGTAAATAAAAAAAAGGGCAGGACATAGGTTTGAACATTACTCCAGAACCCCTCCTCACCAATACGCTGTCAGCATATTCCCCAGCATGGCTTTGCTCAAACACACACCTGGTGCCTTCAGTACTGCTATGCACAGAATAGGGGTTTTTGCTGAGTGACCCTGGGGCTCAGGACCAGGATGCAGGTGGGTGTGGACATGGCCACCACACTGCTCAGATATGGCTCACAAACCTGCAGCACAGCTCTAGTTGTGAATAAATTCCTCCATGGGGAGTTGGAATGTAAAGCTGAAGACAATTGCTGTTCTGAACACTAGTACAGCTTCCTCATGCACAATGTTAAAATGAATTGCTCAAGAGTATTTCTTTATTTCACAAAGTCACTGAGGTAAACGAATGAATGTGAGGTACTGATCCTACAGTAATATCACATGAAAACACAATCTCATTAGTTCCCACAAACAATTGAAGTTGAGTGCACTCGGTGCTGAGCAGCATAATTATCGTGAGATCGCACTGTACCCCATCAGTAGCTGGCAGAACAAGAAAAGGAAAATCAAGGTCCACCCCAGACGCAATCGCCAATTCTGCCAGTGCTAGAAATGATTTACACAGCCTTCCCCACAGTTTCCTTCCCAGGAAGGAAGATGCAGAAAGGATCAGACCATACTGACTCAACCGGAAGCACCAGCCTGCCTGTTCCACACCTTTGCCTTCTCTATACACAATCTTGAGATTGGGACAACTCTTTTCCATTCACAAGATAGCAAAAAGGCCCAAGGAGAGAGCACGCTTACATCGTGTACTGCTGGTACAACAGCCTCTCTCTTGTGCAGCTGGGGCCATACACCTGCTGATGCACACAGCAGAGGTGGCTGCAGCCCCCAGGGACAGTCGCAGTTCATGAGCCACCCTGTAAGCCCTTCTAGCTTTACTGCGAGGGAAGAGTCAAGCAGCTTTTCAGTACAGTTCTTCGTTAAGACAGTGGTAAGAGCTCAACTAAACAAGAAGCTTTAGTAATACAGCACACACTCATCTTACCGATATTCAGCACTAATTACTTTGGTTATAAAGGGAACAGCAGTGGCACTTGAGTAGTATCCCACACCTTTGCTTCCTAGCTTTGAGCACAGAGATACAGAACACAACACCTCACTGACCCACAGTACCAGTTCCCAAGTGAAGAACATAACTGACATTTCCAGACAACCCAGCTAAGTATTAGGAGGATAACCAAGAATGGTTATGGCAAACATTAAGATACTGTTGTTGCTTAGCACTTGAAAATCAAAAATGCTTGCAGTGCACACAAGTCACTCAGCACTAACACAAGATTTGGAAAGAAACAAACCCACCACCTTCAGAAAGCCAATTTTTCTACCTGGCAAAATAGCTTTGGACTTCTGCCACTGAAAGGTTTTTCTATTTCCTTTATCGGCAGCAAGAGAACACTGTAATGAAGAAACCAACCACTATTTAAGGGTACTTTACATTATACTGCACACAAAATTACTTCATTTTCAAAAGTAATATTAAAAGCCAATATTAAATTACTTTAGCTGCAAGCACATAACACCCACGTACTACAGCACAGCCAAAAGCTTTTATTGCCACCTGTAAAATGCTACTGAAATACCAGAGCACCATTCTGCAAACCCCAGTCTCTCTCCATGTAAAGAAAATGTATGTGAAAGACCACACAATCAGGTACATTGCCTATGCTATCCTAATGTCCTTATGAGAGACAAACAGCAAGGATTTAATGCATAGCTATATTTTAAGTAAGAATTAATCAAAACTCTTAAGCTGTGCTTAGATCGATATGCTCACTCATTTACTAATGGTTCCCACAGGAACCTTCAACAGACTGCGGCACCACCAGGCAGCTTCTAGCCATGCATTCCAAAGGTGCTGTAGAGGAAGCTAGTCAGGCAGGATGAAAGTACCACTCTTGTTTACGAAAACAGTGAATTTTAGGCAGTTAGCTTCACCTACACTGTGCAACACTGAATAGATCTTCAGTCCTTCTCTCAAGTTAGTCTAAATTACAGCACTCAGGCAAAAGAAGAGAAAGGAGAGAAAAAAAAAGATGCTTTACTGTTTGCACAGTTTCAGCTTCAATATTTAAACTCAATGACAAAACTTTCTTTTTCAGTACTGGTATCTACCAAAAAGCATGTTATCCACCATGCTTGTTCTGGATGCTATGACAGCCGAAAGGAAGCTGATCGTTCTGCCATGAAGGCTGGACAAGGCCCTGGGCAGCCTGACCCAGTGGGTGGCAACCCTGCCTGCAGCAGGGGGGTTAGAAATACACCATCTTTAAGGACCCTTCCAATCCACATGATTCTATGATTCTGTTTGGCAAATGCTACATATAGCTAGCCTGGGTTTGCATGTTAATTTACAAATAAAGCACAAGTTTTCAAGCAAAACGAGCAGAAAAAGTTTCCTTCCTCCTGCACTTTAGCCATCTCTCTCTGGGCATTCAATACTTTCACAACATCCACCTTGCATATGATTCTTTCCTTGGGGCCAGTTCTGCACAACTGCTAAGTCATTCTCAGCAAGATTGACTTTTCCCCATGACCACTGAATTTTCAAGAAACATATTTCCTAGCTAAAGAGCACATCCATAACATTTGCAAGCTTGCCCTTGGTAGGCAGTTTGAGGCAAGTCATTACACTTAAAACCCAAGTACAAAAGATATTTCAACCACACGGGAACGGAAAACCTCAGTTCAGCTCCTCAGATATTTAGGCTCTGACTTACATGCTAAGAAACTGAGATTTAATGATGCCAGCAATCAGCAGATAATGACTAACTTCTGTTAAAATAACAGTGATGAGCACCCTTCGCAGCATTTAATTACTGGTTATTATCATACCTTTGTCTTACTGGAGATGTACTTTAAATTACCAACAAATTTGAAAGTCTTTACTGCATCAACAGTACATATACAAGTGATTAGATCTGGAACACGGAGTGCACGCTTACAAATTCTTACCCTGTTCTAATACTGCTGTCTGGAGTCAGAATAACAACTCCTCAGTTCTCTAATTTTATTTAGAATATTATTTAACCTTGATTAATTTTTTTTTTTTTTTTTTTTGCTAAACATAAAGTTTAGCTACAACAGGTTTATAACAGAAGTCCCTACAGTTTTAATACATCATAGCAGAGTAAGCTCTGTAGATCTTCTAGCTGTGCCTAGATAAAGCAATAACTGCACAGCAAGGCAAGAATTAACATGCGGCTCTGAAATTATTCCATGGAGTTTCTTGTACAGTTGTAATTGGAGAGTGAAAGTGTCTCCAGGGAAGTTCTCTAGAGGATCAAGGGCCATCAATTTCCCTGTATAGATATGCCCTAAAAACCCACAGAACTCAAAACCCCAGAAAGGCCTCTTCAATTCAGCACTAAGGGCACATTTTTAGATTATGCTCATATTCTCCTTTCATCTGAACTTACCAAAAGCATCATAGCAAGGATTGTCCTTACAGTCTTTCTGTATGGCAAAGTATAAATGATACAGAACTGGGGACACCATGGGAACTTCCTTAGTTAAGTGAAGCACAAGTCAATGACTGCCATGCAAGGTGCTGCGGAAAACAGCAGGGGACATGTGACATTCTGTGACATGGAAGGTTGAGACAGAAGGCTTCCTGTCAGCAAGGCCTTCTTCGGCCAGTGCAAAGGAAGGGAAAGAGCAAAGAAAAACACATCCAAGGAAAGTACAGACTAAGTAGCTACTACACAACTGCAGCCTTTCTATTCTCACTTCTGAAGGTTTGCTTTAACTAAAGCTGAGGGAAAGCATCAGGTCCCACTCTTCATTCAGGTTCTATGATCAATACCACAGAGTCAATTGAACTATTTTATGACGATTTATCCAACAAGCTTTTAAACACATTTGTAAATTAAAAGATCATGGCCAATGTCACATAATTCATAAAGATTAGATTATCTTAAAGATGTTAAAGCATAACATTATTTTGCATGGTTGTGAATTCCTTCAGCATGGGTTGAAAGCACAAAATCCAACTTCAGTCTTTTCAATTTGCAAACAAGCAACAGATTGACAGAAATCCCAACTGAACCCAGAAGCAGGGAAGGCCTCCAAGACAAAAAAGGTGGGGTCTGGCACTGTCTTCTACGTGATGCATGCAACAATACAGTCCCAGCATAGAGCTGAACATTTCAGTTCTGATAGTACTAAATAATAAGATTAGTAATTCAGGAAGTGAAAAGAAAAGCACTGTCTACTAAAAGATCTTCTACAGTTCTTATCTCTGAACTATTTATGACTTACGTGTAACAGTAAAAAGCCAACAGGTTTGAGCTTGCAATATATTTAAGTCTGCAGTTTTTCTTTTGCTCCACCATCACCCCTTGAAGCACAGACAAAACCATGTGACATCTGAATACAGTGACCAAAAAAAGGCTCATCTTCACCACAAAACTTCTTCAGCTAGAGCTGAAGTTTTGCTATGGTCCTGCCAAAAGACAAGCATTGAAGATGTGTAAGTTTCCTCTTACACTGCCTTCTGCCAGGAAAATAAATAAATAAGCTGCCTTTCTTAAGTGCTTACAGATAAAAGAAATCAGGTTTCCAGGTGCAAGTTTGCAACATGATAGCCAGCACCAGGAAACTGAGATAAACTCACACCAATGGCAGCTCTGCTTCGCAACAAGATGGGCCCACTATGCTTACATAAAACTGCTCCACATTAGTTAAAAAAGTTGAAAGGATGCTTCTGATTTTTAAGGACAGTTTAAACTGGGTACATGAGCACAGCTGACTGCTGCTGGAGGCTGCAGCCAGCAACATCTACAGCCCATGGAAACCCAGCAGAATGCAGCCAGCCCAACCTTAGCACCATGCTGGGCTGCCACATGCTGCACCAGGGCACCCCAAGAATGTATAAGCATTGTTTTGATATACACAAGCTAGGTTTCTTCTAAAATATGCTAAGCCAGAAAATCCAACCTCTACCCCAAAGTGCACCAAATGTGGTCCAGCCCTTAAGAGCCATAAAGGTCCAAACCAACAAACCCCACCTGTGATGGAGATGCCCAGTTTAGCAAACTGGATAAGTTGGGCCTTAGCTGTAATTACTGAAGTACTAACAGTCTAGAGCTGGGGTCTTAGCACCACTGCCTTCACCCAGAGCCTCTTCTGCCACACCAGATCATTTGCTTCTTTAACAAGACTGAGCTACCAATGTACCACTTCTGAAATCAGTGGGAGGAAAAAAAAAAAAAAAAAAAAGCACTCCTTGAGCCAAAACATGGAGAAAAGGTGTAAAACAGAACTATGATCTCTAGTAAAACCCCACCCATTGTGGACCTGAACTGAATACTTCATGTTATTTCCATTATTTCAGATTGTCCCAGGAGTAAAAAAAAAAACATTCCTGAGACTGTGCAACATTTAGGAAAGCCAACAACAGCAGGTGTTTAAAAACATTCAACTCCTCACAGAGAGCTGCTTGTATTGCCACCACCAAGAACACCTCAGGCAAACATCAGAGCTGCTGGCACAGACAACTGCTGTGCAGAAAGTTCTGCAACCACAGCAGTCATTTCACAAATACTATCTGATGCTATTTCAAAAAGCTCCATGTTAATCCCACTTCCCTTCAACATACAATAAGCCTGCCATTCAAACTCAAAAGTCAAAGTACGATGGATGCCAATGGTGCCAATGCTCCCCACCACTGGGGAGTCACAACTCGGGGACCCTACAGCCCCAGCAGCATGGGGTCAGCCCCAGCCACAGGGTGACACTGCAGAAAGGTGAGCAAGCAGCAGAGGTGAACGAGTTATGTTAGCCAGTGTCTACCAAGCAGGCAACAAGTAGCTTCTCCCTAACTTATGCTCAGTTTCTGATCTGTGCTGTACAGAAGGCTGGAGTAAGACTGTGCCCTGCTGATTCTGACTAGCTGAGGTCTTTAATCCACTGTAACACCATCAGTTATAGATTAACATGAAAGGATTTCACCCTGATAACGGTACAACATCAGCACACCTGTCTCCCAGCAGCAGTAGCAGCCAGCTAGAAATACCTGTATGTCAAGGTAAAAAGGCGTTACTCCATGAGGTAAACAACAACACCAGAATAAACACCACCAGGAGGCTTTTGAGCAGTGGAGGAAAACCATGAGGAATCAAGAACTATCTGACTTTATGAACAACTGGATCCTGCATGCCAGAGTCTTGTTTAAATTTTGACAACTTCTGAACTAAATTTGGTCACAAATTCCTTCACATCACAAGGATGTGAAGAAAACGTTCCTGTCTCCCTATATAGTCTGAGCCCAAAGAAAAGTATTAACACCAACAAGAACCTCCAAGCATCTCCTGGGATGAAGCATTAACCATAATTCTCCATAGCAACTCTTCCTTGAATACTGTACTTTTCCATAACCTAACTGAGGCTGATCCCATTAATCAAACATGGAATTGCAAGACAGAACCCACTTCCATACCAGGAGATCACAGACAGCACAGAAGAATACCCGGTGAGGGCACAATTCACCAGCTATCAGGACAACGGAGAACATTACGTTGCCACATTCAAATGATGTGCTTTCTAAAGCATGCTTCCATAAAGAAAACAAAGACTTGTAAATGCTTGGTCTCTCGCTTTACACTTAACATAAATGGCATGTGGTCAAACCTAAATCAAACAACCTACCCAGCAAACCAGTGCCACAGGACTTAAAACAGACTGAGACAAAGACATAGCTTTGCATCTTAGAAGATGGACATCTAAAGCAATTTCAGTTGTGGATTCATGTTCAAAAAACAGTGAAATAGGTGTAGTTCTGCAACTCCTCGAGGGCTTCCTGAAGTTCAGAGTGCACAATTATTACCAAAGCAATGCTGAAAATACTCCAGATCGTGTTCATCCTACGACGCCAGCTGATCAAGAAATCAGAGCCTGTCAAAACCACAGAATTATTGTCAACCATCTCCCCAGTGGCAATCCTCCGCAGCTCTGCAACCATGCCCTCTGCAACTGCCTCCACTGCCAGTAAAGCTCCCATCTCAGTACCAACTGCTTTCCATTAAAGAGAAGGCATCTCAACTCTCACAGAGCCACAACATCCCACTGTGAGCAGCACCCAACTCAATCCAAAGCTAAACTCAGTAAAACATAAAGCTCAGGCTGCTTGGAAGTTACTGTTTAGAGGGATACACTGAAGTTGCATCTCAGCGGAAAGAAAACACAGAACAATATAATATCCTTCACCCTCACTCACAGCAAGATAATTAACGCATGATTAATTTTACATGCCGCACGGGTTCAAGGCCTGACCTAGCACATTTTACAATATATTTGTACACACCGATCAATCAGTGACTGCCCTCACCAGTGCCGCATTTCTCCTGTAACTTATTAACAAGAAGTTCAACCAAAGGGTTTCAGAATCTTAAAAAAAAAAAAAAAAAAAAAAAAAAAGGAGGATTAAGATTTTTTAGAGATGATGTAAAAGTGATTCCACCCCACCACCAAGGAGCAAGGCAGAAAGTAACCTTACATCAGGCGGGTGGAACTTCGGCCCGCTTCACAACAAGAACAAAATCCTACAAGAGAGAAGAAAAATCTATGAGATGAACAATGAACCGAAGAAAGCAAAGGTGCCAGAAGCTACTAACAATGAAATCACACCTTATCGACCTAATTAGAGGAGCCAATGAGGAATGAAATAAACTACGGAAGCCAAGGAAACAACTGATCCCAACAACTTCCCAACAGGCTGACACACAGGGACAATGAGAATAAGTTTAGAGCTCTGAAAGTGTCAGCATTAGGAAGAGAAACTTGTGGCTGAAATTCAGATGAGGGCAGCAGCTCCACTCGCTCAGCACAGGAGGCAGCCAGGATTTGGGCCCAAAAGAAGCCTCCTCGGCAAGGGGTCAAAATACAGATACGGGGGAAACTTCTCTACAATACATGCACCATAGGACAAAACAGTCAGAGGAAAAGAAGTTCAAATAGAAAAATCTAAGGGATACATACATATGGGATATGCTTAACAAAACTGAGAGGACAAGAATAGCTATAAGAGAACTAAAAGCTCCTGAGGCAGCAAAAGAATGCTGGAAGCACGATAAAACACCTCCTCAAAAACCTGAAGGGAGAATAACAAACAAAAACACTCAGAAGAAGCCACACTTGGACATGGTTTTTAAAATAGCTATCCAGAAGTGAATGCCAAATCTTAAAAGAAGATTTCTGAGATTTCAAACCTAGAGTGAAATGACAACAAAACATCTGATCACAGAAAAAAATAGGTGGTGGATTACACGTTCCCAGCTGCAGCCCCATCCTCCTGGTTCTGTGCCACTGCCCTACCCTACACCTGTGGCCCTCCAGCCAGCACAGTCACACACACCACCACGGGTGATGTCCCACCTTGTCCCTGACCTCATGGCACAAAAGGCTCAATGAACCACAGCTGAGAGCAAAAGGTTCCTATCCCAAGTACCAACATTTCATTAGCATCAGTAACACCTTCTTAATACACTGCTGAGTAACTATGTGCACCGCTTCTAATCAACTGACCATAAATAAACCCTATTAAAATCGAGGAGGAAAATAATAATAATCTTCTGTTTCTAGTTACCTATAAACAAAAATCAATCAACAGCAGACATCATATTTACATAAAGCACACAATCATGAAACTTCACCTGAACTGAACACACGTGTTTTCACAAGTAAAAGAATGACTGGTTAGTTCCCACAGTCTGTCTGGATTAATAGCTGGTGTGACACCCAACGGCCTGAGGCAGGACGGCTGTGGCAGCGAAGCACAGCTCACACATCTCTCCTGGTGATTGCGGCCATCACAAAAGCTCCCACCTCGCTCCTTTCACCTTCTGCTCCCCTCTCCAGCCAAAGGCAAAGAGGCCAGCCCAGCCAGTCCTGCCCAGGGGCCAAACTCTCCATCAGAGCGCATACAGGTGCATATTACCCAGTTAGTGCTTCCAGTCGCAACAACCACTACAGATAGGAAGTGTTTCAAAAAAAAAAAAAAAAAAAAGAAGGGAAAAAAAAAAGATGTCTTTCCGTAAAACTGATTTATGTCTTAGATTTAGGGAAGCTAATTGCTTAATTCCTACAGTTAGCGAGAATTAATTAACGCAGTTAAGAAGATCAGAATCCCAGCACGAAGGTTTTGTTGTCTGGAGGAGATGCCAACCGCGGCTCCGCAGTCGCGGCCGTGCAGCAGGCAGGGGCTGCAGCGTGCAGGTGCCCCCAGCTCGGCGTGCAGCACCGGGCTCAGCAGCACGGCACCGCTGAGCGATTGCACACCGGCAAGGTTTTAAAAGCCGATCTGTCTGCAGCGTTATCCCCAGAACCACCTCGGTATTTCTCTCCGGGTGAAGCCGTGCCTCCCTTAGCCGAAACGTGCTGGCGGTGTAGCCAAGGTTACACAAGGAGATCTTCGCTTAAGTTGAGCAATTCCCATTTTGCGTCGCCGCTTCGCAGACACGAGCGGGTGCGTTCCTCATTAAGCGAGCCGAGGCTGCGTCGCAGTTACCCGATGCACACAACGCAGTTATTTTTCAATACGGCACGGGAACGTCGGGACGAGACCGCACGAAGGATAACACGGAGGAAGAGAGGAGAAACTCGGCCGAGGGGGGCAGCCCTGCTCCCTCCTCCCGCACCTCTGCCCGCGGCGCGGCCCGGGCTGCTCCCACGCGCCCCGCACCGCCGCGCCTCCCAGCGCCGTGCAGCCGGCACCGAGCAGCACCGACGCCGCTACGTGCCCGGCCGGCTACCGGGGAAAAGAGCGAACGGGAGGGAAGAAGGAAAGAAAAAAGAAAAAAAAAGAAAAAGTAGAACTCGCAGCGCCCAGCGGACAACTTACTGACCGAGTCCCTCGCGCAGACCCCGCGCCGGGGGCGGCTCTCCGCAGATGCGCGGCCGTCCCTCGTTCCCTCCGGGCTGCGTGCCCTCCCCGGGAGCGGAGCCGCGAGCCGACCCCGGGGCTGGGCGCGCTCCCCCCCGCACGCCCCCTCGCTCCGAGCCCGAATCCGACGGGAAGGGGTCGGCGCCGAGCCCGCCGCTCAGCTCTCGCACGCAACTCACCCAAGAAAGTTGCGGCGGCGGCTGCTCGGGGCTCACCCTCCGCGCTGCTCGGCTGCGCTCCGCGCCCGGGATGAGCTCACCCCGCCGCCCGCTCCTCTCCGCTCCGCTCCGCCCGCCGCAGCTCTCGCGAGAGGGCCTGCCCCGCCGCCCGCGCGCCGGAGAGGCGGGGCGGGGGCGAGCGGCCCGCGCGCGCTCCCATAGCAACGGCCAAGCGGCAGGCCTAGCAGGCGGCACGAGTCCCGCGCCCGCGTCGCCCCCGCCGCTCCCCGGGTACGTTCTGCTCCCCTGCGCCCGTGTTCTGGCCCCGGGCCCCACGCTACGAGTTTGGAAGTACGGGGAGCCTGGGGGTGAAGGTGCCGCGGGTCGGCCCCAGAGGGGATAGCCCGTGCTTTGTCCGAGCCTGCCACCTGCCTCGTGGCCCACTGGGGGGTGAGCGACTGGGAGGCCTGGGCTGGCTGCGGCTGCCGGGCTGGCGCTGTGCTTAGCGGCTCCTCTCCCGCTGCACGTAGTTACCTGTATATGGAAGGCTTGCTGAAGGGGCTCCTCGGGCCATACCCCGTACGCCTCAATGTAACGCCTGCCAGAACCTTCCGCATTTATATATATTCATATAATCTTAATCGTTTTTGTCATTGCATCAAATTCCAGTCTCCTGGAAACGTGTAGAGAGGAGGGTGACTGACACAAAGGCAGAACCTCCCAGTGCTATGCAGATAGCATTACATCAAGCTCTTTCACTGCCAAATTAAATTGAATTCTCTCTCTAGATATCAGCCACAGAGAAGAAATTAATGACGTGGATAGATGTAACAAAAAGGAGCATACATGGACATCGCCCCTTTTTTATTTCTGCAGGAACTGTTTGCAAATGGCCAAAAAAGCTTAAGAAATTGAGCTGCGGTAACTCTCTCCGGACTACACTGATTGTCACTGCTGTCCTTGTCTTGAGAGAACATGAGCAATCTCAGTTAACTAATGTAACTGAAGCTTTCCCTGCGCTGCCTCTGAAATTAGGGCACTCCAGAAAATATCAGGGACTGGGGCTGGCAAAGTTCCAGCAGTATGCAACACGGAGCAAGGGAGCTGTGGTGAGCAGCTGCCCCACTGCGGCTTCACTTCCACCGCACACCCACTTTCCAGGGAGATTTGGACAGCACTGATGCAGACTTGTGCACCAATCTGAATGACTTGGGAGCTCCAGAAGATGTTCCTAAAGGACCTTTAGTACTGATGTTTAAATACCCCAGCGAGAGGTACTCTAAAAACACCTGGTTGAATTTCCAAAGAGCAATCATTCTCTTATGGGTTCTCCGTCCTGAGGTTGTGACTCCAGCAGGTGTTACGGGGTCACCAAAAGATTTCCTATCTCATCTTACCAAGTAGGAGGAACGTTCTAGGTGGAAGAAGAAATGACCCCAGTGCTGCTCTGGCACAGAAGAAAAATGAGCTAGCAGTCTAGAATGACAGATAGGAACATTTTAGGGTTGGCAATCTAAGATGTCAAACAGGAACACTTTAGGCATTTAAATGTATTTTTTGTATGTCACCCAGCTGAAAAGCTAAGTGCATCTCATGGAATTCAAGAGAAATCTTTCTTACTGGTAGCCCAAAGGAAGTATAAACTGGCTTTCAGTCCTTGGGTACAGAAATACAGCAGTGCTGGATGTGACCGCAGCATCAGGAAGTGTGATTTGTGTGTGATTCCAGAATTTGCCCTTATCAGAAGAATTCAGATAGCAAAGCCATGTCTGACAAGCTGTTTAATGGGGCTACGGCATTCCCAGATCCTTTTCTGTGATGTCTCTGCACATGCTTCTGATGTGTCAAGTTCCAAGATGCAGGAGGTACTCACCAGGGCCAAGCAGGGAGAGAGGCTCTGACGCCATGTCTCAGCCCAGCACACACCCTTGGCTGCAGCACAGGCTAGGGCTGGCTCCTGGGCACCACTGGCTCTCCCCAAGCCCCATGCCTGAGGTCAGCACCCATCGGGGCCAGGCATCCTGGCATGGGGATGCAGGGAACGGGGCATGGCTGAGATACTCCCCTCACTGCATTCTGCCCATACAGGGCACTAGCACTGCACCTAAGGGAGCAGCAATGCTCAGGAGCACTGCATGCTCTCACAGGTCTCAGGATAGCCAAAGCTTGTCTTCTTTCTTTTCAAGGAAGCATAAACATTTTTATGCCTTTGTAATTAAGTTGGTTTTGTGGGGAGAGAGGGATGAAGAATTTACGGTTTAGTCCTTGCCCGAGTAAGGACATGGTCAGAATGGCAAGTCTAGAATAGTTCAGTGGGTGGGCGTTTATTATGGAATAAGAAGTTTTATTCCAAAATAATTCCCATACCTCAATAGTGCATAACTAATTCTAGAATAAAAGGGCCCCTTTCCCTTTGATAGAGCACACACACATAGGCCTCTGCTTGAATGGCTGTTGCTGAATGAATGATGCACGGTCGTCGTTTCAGTTTCCCTGTGTAGACAAGCCCTAAGAGTTTCTGAATGCTAATCCTTCTGCCACTAATGTGCTGTGTAACCTTGGGCAAGTCACTACGTTTCTATTTTAATATTCTCATTTAAACAGAAAGGGAAAATGATATAGTTATTTACCTCAGAGGAGCGAGGTGAGAGTAAATTAATTAACATTTATGTTGCTCTCTGAAGGCTTAGTGTTATGAAAGGGTAAGTAGCAGGACTGTTTCTGATTAGGGCTGGCCAGAGCTCCTGGAAGCACAGGGAAAATTTGACTAAGAATCCGAACCACCCTGAAACAGAATGGGTTACTTATTCATTGATGAACAATGAACATGTGAAAATTTTATACAGAAAACTCTTCCAAGAAGGAAGGCATTACAATTTGGATATACAATGCACCAGAAAAACAGATGAGGTAATTTACATGCAGATTGTTCACAAAAGCCCAAGACCGGTCAATGAGTTTCAGGATATGGAAAAAGTCCATATTCTCATTCTCCATCTCAGGAAGTCAGTGTATGTGGGGAAGGTTTTGGAGTATTTTCTAGCACTACAGGCCTCGGGCTTTTAGAGAATTCTCTTTAATATGAATGATTTCTTTGATCTAGTTTACAGCACATAAACCATTACACTGTCATAACATGGGACGGTTCTGCTTTGGGGCACTGAGGGCGGGAATAAGAAGCCAGCTTTGGCACAAAAGGCAGCATCTTGTGAACTGTACTTTCTGTGTTCTTTTTTTCACTGATTAACAGGACTTTCCTGACAAGAAGTAGATATTAATGCTCTCTGATTTCACCAGCTGTAGCTCCATGCAACATGTACTGTCAACATTTTAAAGCAACCCTCTCTGCAGCCGACAAAAATTCACCCCAAAGTCAATCTGTTTGATTTAATTGGGATGAGTAGTTACTATTTGGACATAAAATATTTGAAGTCATTAAAACTCATGGAGAAAATGCATTTTTAAATAAAAGTAATGTTTCTGAATGTGGTGCCTTTTATTTATTAGAAATATTGAAGAATTTATTGCAAAAAGGATCTGAAAAGAGGGAAAAGATGCGTGAGCATTTGCAACAAAGCAGCAGCATGAAAGACAGTGAGAGTGAGCATAGAGGCTGGTGTGAAGTAAGCAGGAAGTACAAAATGAAATGATCAGTGTCAAGTCTGACAGGCCAGAATCGTGACCTACCAGCTGTCTGAGGGATCACGGAGGCACACATGCAATTTCATTTTCCTCCTGCCAAGCCTGTCTGTCCTGCTCTGTGGTCAGTTGGCTTTCTCATAATTTGCAAGGATCCGCATCATTCTCTGACATTTCAGGAGACTGCCAAGCCATTGGAATAGGGAACAGAGGCCCAGAAACAGTACTAATAGGAACTACTTTATAGGCAGGTACATATATAATCCTCAGAAAAGAAATTGCAAAATACATACACGCAGAACAAGACTACATTTACAGAGGCACCACTGCACTCAGATATCAACTATGTGAAACAAGAAGGCCTTTCAACAGTAAAGACACAGTTAATAACCTTGACTAATATTAATAAATAGAATTGGATGTACATAAGAGATTGTTTTGCTTTTAATTCATTACCTGGAAAAAATGACATAACCTGGTTAGACCAAAGCCTACTAGTTCAGCATTATGTTTTGAACAGTCATAATACTACAGGCTTAAGGGAAAACTGGAAGAAAAGAGAAGGAAAACCAGGGATTCTCTTTGCTTGAAAAAAACAAAACAACAGGTAATGCAAAGGGCTCTTTGGTGAAGAGGGTGTCCTTTTGTTTCAGATTTCCTGTTGATGTGATGCAGCATCAGTCATCAAATTATGCTATTCAAATATTTAAAAGTAACAGAAGCTGCAAACACAATCCAGGAGAACTCCAAAGGGCTTTTGTAAACTGCATTTAACACAGAACTCCCCTCCTATACGTTAAAAGATTAATGGTGAAAAGTCAAACACTCAGAAGTAATAAAAGCCAAATGCCATCTGCTTATACCATTATTTCAGATTCCTTGGACACACACGCTTTATAATATAAACTGTAATTGTAGGATTACACAACTTTCTCTACAGTTCCTCTGAAGCCTGGGGAGTCAGAATGGAGCTCCACACTTTCCTTTCTTCCATACCCTTGTCCACTAACGAGAGGGGAGAATGCATTGCCAACAAAGTTGATTTAGAGTGTTTGTCAGAAACGAATGTTTCACTAACAGTAACAAATGCATTGTTACCTGTCAGCAGTTTACGGGCTGGTCCGGTAAGCAAAAATTGTAAAACCATGACATTACCCCTTTCCTGTAAGGTGATATTATTATTCCCGTTTACCAGATTAAGTAGCCAGAACCTTCTTTCCAAGGAAGCATAGCTTTCCAGGAATTCACTTGTAACCATGAATGCCCTTGCAAATTAAACCCCAGGTCCTGGAGGAAGGCTGCTTCTTAAGAGACACTATAGGACAGCAAACACAGGCACTGCTAATGGAAGAAGCAGATCTAGTCCACTCCACACCCTGCTTCTTCTCCCTGCTAGCTGCTAACTGTTCCTGCCCCAACCTTTGTCCTTCACAGCTGTCTATATAACTCTACAGCAGTGACTCAGAGGACTGATCCAGCTAGAAACTAACATAGCAGGAAAAATACCAGTAGCATTCAGCCAGATGAGTTTCCTGATCTGTTTTCAGCGTGGCCTCATGAATACCTTTGTACAAGAGAGAACAAGACACAAGAACAGGCAGGCAGGAGGGCAGGCAGGAAGTATTGCCTTTTTTTTTTACTGATGGTGCCACATTTTTTTCTGGATAGAAGTGTTGAACTTTAGCAGGAGGAGCATTAGCACATTAGTTAAGAAGTTTCATTTAAGGTTAGACTCAAAAAAAAAAAGACACAAGCCAGAACAGAGAATGGTATTGGTGGAAGAGGTTTCATTGCCAGCTTAGCTGCCCTTTTACCTTGAGACTACCAACCTCTCAAGGCTTCTGTGGGAATTTTCTTCACTGTTGAGACTTGCACACTGCGTTTAAATCTAACATCTAAGTTGGCATTCCTCTTCATGGATGTCCAGAGCAGCTTATATCTAGAGAGGTGACGTTTTATTGTGAAAATGACTGTGCTAGTTAAGATATGTCAGCTGAAATGAGGAAGTGTGCTTTGATTCTTCCTACAAAGGTTGTTACTCAATGTTATGAAGAACACATTCTGGAAGATACACAGAAACAGCGCAAACGGTATCTCAGGACTGGTATAAGTGTTCTTTCACTGGCACATACACACACACACGCACACATGCACAATGAAAAACAAAGACCTCTCTTTCTTTCTCAGAAATGGCAGAATTTCAGCAAAATGATGGAGTACGCTCCCACCAACAACAGCTCAGAACAGCATGCTGAAGGCAGGTGCCTGGGAAGCAGGAGGCGTCACTGGAGATTCATCTGGTCCCGAGAGAAATGTAACCCAAGTATCCTTTATCCTGGACAACTTCTGTCCACTGTGGCAGAAAAGAACAGCTCCCTTTCTGCTGACAACAGCTCAAAATGAAAGTGACCTCCCTATTTGCAGTAAGCATTCACCTTTAGCAAAAGATTCCAAGCTCTGAATATTAAAGAATGGAAGTATCCTGTAGTCTTATCTTGGACTATTATAGTTGACTTATTTAAAAAGAGAGGAAAACAAATAAACAGTACCTTTAACAATGTCTAGTAAGTTTAAGCAGAATTCTCCTACTTGAATGATTCATTCTGAAGAAAATATAAAACAAAAAGACATCAGACACGTTCCATTTTTGTATTTTCATAATTGCAGTTGACTATTTTCTAAACTATTTTATATGCAATTAGTCTGAAATATGGTTTTCTAGCTCACAGTTTTCTGAACAAAATATAAAATGACACAGTTATTAACCTTTGGGAAATCTCTCCTGCACACAACAGAATTAAATTCTACAGAAAGCTGAATAACATTGGGAGAAATTCCAAATGACTTGCCATTCATTTGTTTGATGGATAGCTGGGCTAGCTCTCACTTTTTACAGAGCTGCCAATCACCGAGGTCTGGGATATATTCCGAGAACTCACTTAGAATCACAAATTGCAGTCACAGGCTTCCGTGGCTAAAGCTGTTGTGGAAGAACCGATTACTTAAGAGAAGGAGATGGTACTGTTTCCAAGGGAGAGTAATACTGTGGTATCAGTGGCTTCAACTTTTCAGCACAATAAGTTGCTTCTTCTAATATGACATTTAAAGAGATGTTATCTGTTTAGAGATGTAATCTGTTTAGAAATCTCTGAGGATTTCTCTACTGACACTGAAACTCAAACTGAGATCACCATAATAGATAGAGAGAGTGAAATTGTTATATCAGTTTGCTTATTTTGCATTTGGCAACTCTGAATGTTCGATTTCATTCTTTCCATAGCAAAGGGTGTTAGTCATTCTGTTGCTTGCCTGAGTTTTTCGTATGGCAGGAGGAAGAGCGAAAAATACATTGTGATTCTTGAAATCCAAAAACTGACACAAGGATTCTGGAGTGCGGCTAAAACATGAAATTATTTTCCATGTTTTTTCTGAAAGTGTTTCCTCACCTATTTTTACTATGTGCATTGTAAAAGTCAGCATGTGCATGAAGTCAACAAAACCAGTTATGCTAAGCAGCTCTACTTCTATTTTGGTATAACTGCTTTAGTTATTAGAGGAGCTACACGTGGCTCATCCTACATTACCATGAATCACCAGATTGTTCCGACAACTCAGGCTCTAATGCTGCCTTAGCAGTTGGGAAAAGGACTTCCCATCTCATGTCAACTCTGTCAACCCAGTGACATGGGGAAAAAATCTCTCCCCCAGTATCTGTGCCATAGGGTTTCTACAAAGAGTGACTTTGCCTCCAGCCACCACCCTCACATCATCAGAGTCCAGTCAGCTTCTCTGTCTCCAAAAGGTCTAGAAATCTTATTGCAGGATTTAGATGTTCTCCTGGAAGAGACTGCTAAATCTTTTCACAATTCAGAACGCCTCAGTGGCTGTGACAAGGCTACAGGAGGCCTCCACAGGCTTCAGCTGCTTTGGAGTCATCTTCCAGATATTTTTGCCAAAGAAACCTCCACTGAAAAAGGAGCAGGTTAGAACTAAAGTTGAACTTCAACCTAGAATGGGAATTGTATTTCAATTTAAGAACAAGTAGGAAACTGAAATAAACCTTGAAGGATAACTGCAGATATCCATAAAGAAAGATAGAGTTCTTTTCTGTTTTGCAGTTTATGTTTCATATGAAATACATGGAAGGAAGTGCAAGAATTCTACCTTTGTTTTGTTGCACAGAACTTCTTCACAATAAAACGCTTCAACATGCTGTAATGTTACAATAAACATTGCAAGTCTTCTATTAACACATTATGTTGTAATAACACATCAGCCTAACCGACAACCAGAATAACTGCAGAAACTAAGGGGTTATTTAAAGTAAATCAGTGAGCATATACGTATGATGTATTATTTTCAGTAACACAAGTGCACCAGTATAGATTTTTGCTGCTGCAGAGGAAAACAGAAGGGGCTGGCCTAGCACAGCGCTCCTCCAGGTCTGCTGAATCGTGGAGGCTTTGAAAGTATCCCATGGCCTGAAAACTATATTCTCTGGGGATATCCTCTTCCTGCTTAATAAACCTTTTCTTCTCAGAGGTCGAGTACTCTGCATTGCCTATTCACCCTTATTCAAGTCTCACAGAACTTTCACAAGCAGAATCAATAAAATAATTTCTATCGTACAGTGTGGTTTTAAAGTACAGCAGCCTGGTTTGTTGGTACAAGTGCTCATTGAATGCTGAATGTCTTTTAAATTAGCTTATAAAATCACACAGAAATTATTTACAGATGGAAGCCCAAGTGTATTTGTGTAAACCTTAGATGGATGTGGCTACAGAGCTTGCTGAGCATGAACACCAGACTGGGGCTCTGGGAGTTTGAGGCACTGACATCATTTTAGGACTATCAAATCCCACTGATGTTAGAACCCCAGAAAAAAATACACAAGGGCTTCTGAAATGGGGCCTCTGGTAATTACCTGGAGGAGGGAGATGAGGAAAAAAATTGCCTGGAGACACTGTTTTAAGAAAAAAATCTTCCGCAATTGCCAAGGGACTAATGAACTATATTTCAGAATGCCAGCCAAAGTCCTACAGCCAAAATGTGCATTTCATTTCAGTGAAAGCAGAGATCTGTATTTCTTTCTTTCTTTTTAATGGAAAACAATTGATTTTAAGAGTCAAAAGTTACTTAAACTAAATAAAAGGTTACCTACAATTTGTATTCAAGAGAAGTTTGAAACCCTACCTGATGCCCTACAAAACCGATTCAGAAATTAATGAGGCTACTTTACATATAGGTATATATTTCCTTCAGTCAAAAAAGGGAGGGGGAAGCGTTTCTGATATTCTTGGCAGTTCTGGTCTAGAGCAACCGACACGCTTGTATTTCAGGTTGTTGTAGCTGTAGAATTCCCCGTCCCAGTTTCTGATGAATAAATCCTTAGGTTTCTTTCTCAGTTTTCTGAAACCCCTCCTGGGATTAAAATCTCGGCCTGCCTTAATGAGACACCCTAATGACATCACTGCTCCTCCCTTTCTCCAGACTTGCTTAATGTTTTCCCCCGTGTTGAAAGTCCACAAGCACCCAATATTCCCAGCATTAGCTCCACGAGTGTTTTGGGTTTTAACAGAATCTTATCCTTCTTTACCAGACATTTAGCTTTCATTTTGAAAAACAAACAAGCAGTTTCAAATGCCATATAGCAGAACAATGCAAGTTCTTTCAGTTGCTCTGTTTCTCCAGCCATCTAATGACACAGATAGATCTGCTGATCTATTTATGAGGCACATGGATTGCAGGACTTCCTGTCTTGACATTTTTCTTAAAAGTTAAATGATTTTTGATTTTTTTCACAATTTTTACAGTTCGTTTCCATACTCAGAATAAACTCAGAGCTTCCATTCATGGCCCGCTAGGCAGATATTTCAGTTAAATTTGCAGTGAACTAATTGTTTTTCTGTGATATTGTGTCGTGAAGTTAATTCATTTTCTGTAACAAAACGTAACCCAGTTGAATCACGGTAACTATGACTCATTAATGGGAGACATCTGGTGATAACCCCTGAAGTCACTGTATTTCAACACTGCAGCAATTCATAACCCCTGCACAAAACAAACAGGGAACACTAAGGGATTAGTAACTTTTATGTTTTGGCCTCCTACAATCGCTAGACTCAATAGAAATGTAAGCATCGTGTAAAAATGAGGTAAGCGTCAGATGTCTAGACATCCTATATGTGGCCATTCCTTGGGTTCGTTGGTGCCCTGGGGTAATCATTAGAAAATACATAGTTAAGCAGATAGAAGTTTCTTCTAGGTGGTGTCATTGGCAATGCCCTCCAAACCGAACAGGATAGTTGTAACAACAGTAGTGCATTTTTTATGACTAGTATTTCTTGCCTAAATACTTAAATAGCCTTTACTGGGGCTAGACTTACAAAACAATAGGAAATCTGTTTCACGTACATTTTTTTGCCTCCTTTTCTTGTTTGCTTTCCCCTCTATCTCATGTCTTCATGACTTCTTCATTACTTACTGATGCAGCCTAGAAAAAATGTGATTTTTCTACTGGGAGTAGACGTCACTGCTTGAAAGTTCACTTTTATTAATAGTTTTAAACCTTGATGAAACAAACACGACAATTATGTAAGGAAAAAATAATGCTGCGCAGATTTTTGCAAGAGCTAAAATAGTTTTTGGTTGCACTGATGGTAACTGAAAAGGCACATGCAAAATTTTTTGCAAGTTTTTCCTTTTGCAAATCCTCCAGTCAATACTTCCATCTCTCTTTATTGCTTCTAAGAAATGGGAGACAAAAGTTGTTCAGTGAAATCCATCGCCAGAATAAGATTTGACTGACAGAGGGCTTTGTGACTGATGCTGGTTTAATAGAAATCAGATTCTGTTCTAACATCAGAGAAACACATTTGGTTAGAAGTAAGATGCTCGCCAGCAGAGGATTCTTTTCTGTCTGCCTTTAGATTGGTCCCTGCTGCCCTTTTAAAAGCGTAAACATGCAATTAATGGAGGCACATACAGTGAGATGTTCCTGATGTTATCTTCCAGGTGAGACCTTTAGAACTGTAGTGCTGTATTCTGTGGGGTTATTAAACTTCCCATAACTCTTCAGGCTGTCTTCAGTATATGCACTAATGCCTTGGGCTCAAATTTCCTCCCTCACACTGCCTAATACTAGCACTTTATCAGCCTGAGCCTTTCATTTTGGAAGGGGCTATATTGATCTAGGACCTTTTTGTGTCAATATGCACATACTGTCACAGCTTAATGCACATCACAGCTCAATTCAAAGGGAGTCACTACTCATCTGAGTCCTGACAGGAATAGCCTCAGGTTTGTAAAGTGCTTTGTGGCTCTTGGCACACCTTTACCATTTACAGTAATTTCTTTTTGGCAGTAAAAGGGTTTCTAGGTAAAACGGTAGAGCTTTATGATAGAAGTAACCTTGCTATTGACCTTAGCAAGAAACCAATCTTGATTCTATCAGGGTACTTTTAAAAATTAGATGCAACCCTAAAACACTGCTTGCCAGTCACTCCAACATCAAAGCCTAGGACCAAGCAAGAACAAGAAATTCTTCCTCCTGGCTTTTGAGACTTATCATCTTTTATGTCTAGTGGTTTGAGAAATCATATCTGAAAAATATGAAGTACTGTCATTAACTGTGTATTTATGGATTAGCCACATGGTCTACTGATAGCATTCCGTGCAGCTCCTACGACATTTGGTTTTGGTTGTTTGATTTTAAGAATGCTATCTTTAGAGCCACTGCTCTGCAGCTGCCACTGCTGGCTAATCAAACATCAGGTCTCATGGCCCTCCACCAGGTATCCTCTCACATCTCTTTCTCCAGAGCACGTACACATGCCTCACTTCAACCATGAGTAGACACCAGGCTTTAATTTTAGCATCCCCAATTCATGTGCTCAGAGTTAAGTCAAAGCACGGTGATGACATGCAAAGGCTCATCTTGAGGACTGCTGCAGTGAAACATGAAGGAACAACCATCTGCGCAATTTGCTTCATTTGGGCAAGCTTACGAACAAAGTAACACAAGTAGTGCTAGCCCTAGGTGAGAGACATAAGAACTCTACTTGCAGGAATTGACCACTTTTCCAATTGAAACTGCTGCAGCTGTTGCCACCACTGCAAACTGGTACTGCTGTAATCTCCTCCTGAGATATCCTTAACACTGCTTTAGCAATCAGTTAACTGCAGGCACTTGCCAGGAAGGCTCATGCTGATCGCCCCTGCTCCCCACTGAGCCCACTTTCCCCACTGCACTGACATCCAGTCTTCCCAGCATTCTGCTTTCCCACCTGGAGCTGCTCTGTCACACGGATGAGCCAAGAGCAGCTGATTTTGTTTCATCTTATTTCTGTTAGAATACTCCTAAAAGCACAGCCATAGCCAGGAGGATCTCATACTATGGTTTACAGGCCCTGATTGTCAATTACACAAAGATGCTTGTGTGGTCCTGACTGCCTGCAAAGTGGGAATAAATGGCATTGCCAGAACACTGCAGAAGGACAGCTCAGTCTTTATGAGCGTCACATCCATAATGTACATCTGGCCTGGGCTTGAAACTATGTGAAAGCAGGAAAGGGAGCAGTAGGATTGGGAAATTTTATATGAGCTAATCAGACAAATAGATCTACAGAAGGGAGCAGCAGGTCCTACAGGTGACTGGTTGCCACTACAAAAGGTGTCAACAAGCACGTAAAGATGCAGTAAACTTGAGTAAACACACTTTTGGAACTGTATATTACATCCTGGCAACAGCAAAGTGTACTTAGTGATTATTCACTTCACATATTTGTCACATCTTATGCCCTCAGCAAATGAGATAGACTTTAACATAAGGTTGGATTAACAGAAATCCTGTTCAGCTAAAGAAAATCTCCTGTGGGCATCACACTCCTGCAAGGTGGTCACAAGAGGCTATTAAAAGCCACAGGAACAGGCATCTGTGTAATGTATTATATATATTAAAAGCTTTGAATACACCTCAGCAGGTTCTCTAGAGGAGATAGTATTTCGTTTTCTCTGCTGGCTGAATCTGCATGACCAGGATGGGTGAAAATCCCTCGTCACATATTTTTGCAGGCTAACTTTCAAAGCTCCCACCACACTGCACATTTCAGCAACAACCGAAGCACACAAGCACCACTCCACCATGCAGCACATGCTACAAACTTCAGCCACAGGCATGAAGTTCTTTGGCTGCCAGCTTGCTGGGAGTGTGGTTACAGAACCCACCGTCAGCTGGGATATAGAAGTACAGTGTCTAAGCCTGGCACTCTTCTACAAAGGTACAGCCCTGCTTACCACAGCCTCCCCACCCAGACTTGCTGCAGGCTGTTTTAGTGTACACTCTTTTGTCATTTTGCAGGAACTAAAACAGAAACAGGAGACTGGAACTCTTTGCCCAGAACCAATTTCACTCTCGTTGCAGGAAGGAGGCAGGAATGAATGCTACCAGTATCTCAGTTTGTTCCAAGATACATCTGAAATGCTTTCCCAGATCAGTACGACTGAGTGAATTATTGTTGTGAAATCAGTTTGTGTCATTTTTTTTTTCCCCTACACCTGCAAAAATTCCCTTGAAACCTCTGCAGCTCAGTTCTACCTATCCTCGCACAGAGCATGGCTTTTACAGCAGACAGACCCATTGATTTTGCTAGGACATCTCCTGGGATCAAACCCTCCCCGGTTTAACTAGGGATGGCAGACTCTGTCTCTAAACATCTGCTGGCTGCTGGAACAGCTCTCTGATTACTAGCAAGCAATGCCAATGAATGTAAAATTACTTATCAGACAAAAAAAAAAAGGAAAATATCTGAAGAGAGTTATGCTAGGGTTGGTTAGGGGATGGGAAAGCATTTCGGGGAGATCACAAAGACAACATTGTCACAAATTGATTTGGCTTATTCAAAGCACTAAGATATGTGATTGTGAGAAACTGTAAGATTTCAATTCCCCTATTCAGCCTGGAGTTTCTTTAGATTCTAATTACTGCAGTGTAGAAGAAAATAAAGCAACTAAACAGAGGGGGAAAAAAATGACCTTTTATGGAAGCTTGGCACTTGAATCCAATGAGGTCTGAGTACATTATTATAAGAGTTTATTATACAATAGTCTTAGTAACATTTCATATTAAATAATTAGAACAGAATTCTCTTATCTGCCTATGCGTGTCACCACTGACCTGCATCTCACCTACAGGGACACTTGTGGTATTGAAAAAATCTGCACTAGCAGCTGGAGGGAAGAAATATTACATTCTTGACACAGAGCTGCAGTGCGTCCTTGGGCACTGAGCCATCAAGAGAGCTGTGTGAGCAACCCTGTCCCTGCCGCAGCAGGATGACCATAGGGAGCCCTCACTGATCTCTACCACCGCCTGCTTCCCTTGAATGCCACCTACAGAGCCGTACACTGAGAATGAGTTTCCCTATCACATATCATGTCCCTGGGTCTACGGCCTCTGCTGCAGCATCTACTAATTTAGAATCTCCTCCAATAAGGAAGAGCATCCCATTTGTGGAACTTTGCACCTAGAACACACCATCAGTTCAGACACCAGGCATACAGCCAGATCAGCACAATGGAAACAGACTTCTGCGCTGTTCTGGGAATTTGAAATTTGTATCCAAATTCCATGTCTTGAACTCATCTCTACTTATAATGTGTAACATAATAGTCTAACACATCATGAGCTGTCTTTCCCTTGGTAGAACAACAGAAACATAAAAGAATGCCTGACTCAATCAGGCACAGCTTCCAATGGGATAAAATTAAACAGCTTTCTGCTGGTGCCACAAGGAAGACGCATCAGGTACCAATGCAATGCTTTAATCACACAGCCTCTGAAAATGGATCGGCAGCACGTATACCACAGCATTAGCAACTTAAATCCCAAAGCTTAGAAATGCGAGACTTTTGATTAAATAAGGTATTCACCTTTCCCTTTCCACACAATCTTGGATATTTCTTTTTGACAAGCGAGACATTTGTCTTTTCTGATAATGGGAGCTGATGAGGTATAAGCAGAGAAAAAGAAAACCTCAGAGCTTCCGTCCCTTCAGCAAAGCCCTGCATTAACTGAGAAACCAGCCTGTTACTTACAGCTCCTTCTCCTATCGTCTGTTTGCAGAAGTTCATTGCTTAATTCCCATTCATATCGCCCCTGTGAAGGAGAACAGGCTGATGACATTTCAGTTAATCATAATCTTCCCTTTCTGTGACAACCTGCCAGCAGCCTTTTTGAAAATAAACTTGCGGAATGAAATCTTTAAGAAGAAGGATTTTTCCTCATCATCATGGAGGGAAGCACCTGACAAGATGAACTCACGTGAATATTTCACAAAGGAAAACAAAACAAAAAAGATCCTTCTGAATTTATTACCATTTCTCTCTCTCTCAACATTTGAGGTAATTTTTCTGTCAAATTTGTACTGACGTAACTTCACATTTTCATCTTTATCCTCTATACAACATGGGGCTCTCACTGCCTCTGTAACACACTTGCTAGCAAGGATAGCTTAGGTTTCCATGGTCCAAATTAATTACCAGGCAGCTGCAGAAGTGCTAATATAATCATGCTTTTGTGGGTGTGCACGCATAGAGAAAATCCTTTGTAGGATAAGAAAGCAAAGAATCTTTCAGAAGATTTCAAGCCCTTACTGCTAGCCATCTTAAATGTTGTGCAGTCTAATAACTACAGCTATTTTAACTCTGCTAATGTCCTAGTAAAGGAACTGGAAATGCAGGAAGGAATTGGAAAGGCCTGTGGGGTTGCGGGCGGCAGTGAGCCCACAGAAGCCATCACCAGCAGTTGAACTTAAGTCAGGGCAGGTGTAAAATTTGGATGGAGGCCACAGAAGCCCAAAGAAATACTATGAGCAAAGCCACAAGCAGAGAAATTGCTGACAAACAAAGAACAAAGTCAGAGGCCCAGCCTCATCCAAAGCAACAGCTTTTGTGAAAGTTCAATCAAAGCTACACAAGTGTCAGCACCTTTTGTTCATGGCAACAAAAGCCAGGATGTTGAGCTCTCTGGAAATAGCCGATGTTGTAAATAGCTGCAATGTCATCGAGAAGAAGAAATTCAAGTTTCTATCAGCAACTGCATGCTGCCAGTTTAAAGCCAGGAAATATATTCCTGGTAGCATCTCCTGCCTTTGCGGGGCTTGTGGGCCATGCCAGTTCATCCCAAATGGGCTTTCCTGTCTGCATGCAGTCAGTCAGTAGACTGCAGCATCCTTGCCCAGAGAAGCAGCAAGCCTTTGTTAGTAGAGCAGAGACGAGTCAGCAGTTTATTCATTACAGAAGCCAATAAAGAGTCAAGATCATATTCCAGCAGCTTTGGAACAACAAGGCTGAAAGAAGGAGAAGGAAAGAAATTGTTGCTTGGTAGAAAGACGTTTGTTCTAGCTTTTATCTTTGATGAAGGTGCAGTGTTATATCACAGCCAGGATTATTGGGAAACTGAGGTCCTGAGCTCTTTACAGGAGCCCTAGAGCCTCCAGGAGGGTATAGATTTGCTAATATCATGCTGAGTGCAACAGTCATGAAGAAATTCACTCCATCCTTTCTCTAAGGCAAAATCATGAGCATTAATTTGCATTAGAATCATTAAGGTTAAAAAAGACCTCCAAGGTCATCTAGTCACCTGCCACCAATATCGTCCATTAAACCACATCCCTATGTACCACATCTACAAATTCCTTGAACACCTCCAGGGATGGTGACTTCACCACCTCCCTCAGCAGCCCATTCTGTACCCAACCACACTTTTGGAGTTTCTCCCTAATATCCAACCTGAAACACTCCCAGTACAACTTGAAGCTGTTGCCTAATATCCAACTAGTTCCAAGAGTTAACTGCTTGTTGTGGATAGGTGTCTTGCTACTTTTTTTTCTTAGAAGTAATAAAAAAAGTCAAAGACAGCGGCTCTACAAGCACTTAGGCAGTATTGGCACTGAGAATTATTTCTTTCAAAGAACTTTAATTCCAGCTCCTTCTGCAGTGGGTGGAAGCTCACACCCACTGCACGCCCCCACAGTCTATCTGACTTCTTCACACAATGTACAGCACAAGCTCTGTGCTTCTACTACAGAAGGTGGCCAGCCGCGTGATTGGTAACCATAGCAGCTGCAATAACCAAAAAATCCAGGGCTGAATGTATGCACAAGCCTGTTCCTTTAGAACCATTTTATTTCTGTGATCAGTATCAGTGGGTATGCTTCAAAATGTCCCAATGCTCAGTGAGCAGAGAGGCTCACTGCCACATGGAAAACAGCCTGTCTCACACAGAAGAACATTTTCTGTCAGTCTCTTGACTTCTGCAACGTCTAGTGAGATTTTTCAGGAGCTATAATCTCAGGCATTCAAACTAGGATTTCTGTTTCTTGCATGGGAAAGATCAGTCCTGGAGATTTTCCATGCTGGAAGCACTGGTCTTTTTCCTGTCACGTGCTGAGTGTTGCCTACCAGGGACTGAGAAGTAATGGCAGGCAATAATATTTGATTCTGTCCCAGCAACAACACCAAGGCACAGCATCACAATATAACTAGCTCTGTCTCAGTGCTATTAACTCCTTCAGACAGAATCCATTCCCTTTCCACAGGTGGTGAAAGTTGGCAGCGGATTTCCCCTTTAACCCTGCCTTGCTGTCACTTTGCAGTTGATCAGAAACTTGGGAGAACTTCACACCTTGGAGAAGCCTGCAGCAGGATGGGCCTCTCCTCCTAGACTGTGGGATCTACTTCTCAACACAGTCCTCCTCAGAGACCTACAGACCCTTATAGACCCAATAGATGCAGCAGCCCTGGCCTGCCCTATCCTTCTCCCCACTGCTGGAGTGACCATGCTACAGGTATGCACCAGTGCTGTAGAACAGAGCAAAGAAGGGAAGGAACAGCAAGAACAAAATTAAGCTGAGTGATGTCACTGCAGGCAGTGTGTATTATTGGCGTGCATATTCTGACAGGACATCATCTTAGTTTTGGTAGCAAATCTACTACTGTTGGCATTTAGAAGGCTGTTAGCATTATGGTTCTGGTACACTGTCTCAAAGGCATTTGGTTCCCGACAGTATGTCACACTTGGATATAATCCAAAGCCAGTGACAGTCTAAGACCTGTGAGTTATAAAGCCAATCTCTGCATGCTTATTTATATTAGAAAGCTCACATTTCAACCCAAAGCCCAAAAGCAAGATATACCTCAACATGCAGCAAATTACAGATGACTCATGGAATCTGAGCTCAAGTTCTTTGGACTACAGCACAAATACTACCACCTAAGCAGTTACTTGGATGAAGAGTCCCTTTCTTTAAAGAAAAAAAATTACATATATACACACACGCACAGTCTCTAAGAATATCAGGAGTCGTAGTGCTATTATTTTCAGAGACATTCACTTAAACAGAGGAAGGGCAGCAAGTAGCATCATGTAAAAAGAAATTTAATGCAGAAGTCTGGAGTGCCCATGTAACAACCTTACAGGCCAGACTTGTTTTGTTTTTTTATAGAATAGTGGAGACACATAAGGACATTTAACCAACACAGAACAGCTGATGTAGACCTCTCCAGAAAAAAAAAAAAAAAGTACAAGTTCCTACAGTTTTGGTCAAGGTGCCACAGCTACTGGTTGTAATAAACATCCATCTTTGCAGGCTAGCATAGATAAATCTTATCAGCAGCCTTGTTATGTAGCCTCCTCTACCAACACGAGCCATAGGTAGCCCTCAGGAGAGCAAGGAGAAAGCACTCAAGAGAACATCAGGACTGTAGCCACCTCATTCTGCTACAAAGACAAAGCAAGGGCAGGCTTCTCACCAGTAGGCACAGAATGAGCCAGAAATATAGGGCTGAAAGAGCCCAGAGCTCTATTTTCAGGTACACATACCTCATAACCCAAGCCGCTTCCTGTAGTTATTAGGTAAAGAACTGTTGCACCTGTTCTTCCCTCAGATTCTCATGTGGGCAACTCACTCATCAACTCCAAACTCCTCAAAGGATCTCTGTGTCAGGCAGAGTCCCAGCCATGTCAAAGCCTACACAGTTTGTTAAAGCTTAGGGTGGTGACAACGTGCATTCACGTGGCAGACAATTCCATTTATTGTTACTACGTATTTTGCATTATTTCTATAGCATAAGAATTGAATTGTTCACATCAGTGTTTTTACATGATTGCATCTAGCTATGCGCCAACAAAGGATCACTTACCTTACTACATTTTTCCATGAATCTCTTGTGAAAGCCCTTCTATTCTCACAGAATAACAGTCTCTTGGTTGGCTTTTAATTTTGTGGAAACAATTAACTTTGCATACCATCTTTCCTAAGAAATTTAGCCAAAACCAAGTCCCTTATTAAAACTGGATTTCCAGTCAAGCAAATTATAATGATGTCTCTTCTACCCAGACATTTTTTATTAAGGCATACTAACTCCCTTTATTCTGTTCTCTTCCACAGAGCAGTAATTACCAGAGCCCCCAAAAAGCACAGTTTTAAGTTTTGCCTTTTAATGGAAATGTTTATTATCATGCTGATACCCCTTCATGACCAAATGGCAAAACTGCAGATTTTAAACATTTGTCAGTGTAATGTAAGCGGCGTCACTGAGCAGTTTTTGCCTAGTTAGACAAAGTTGGTAACAGATGTGCTTACATCAGCTCCGATAACATTCATTTTAAAGAGACTTCATAATATCTGCAAAATGATATTCTAAAGTAATTACTTCCCTTGCAGCATTCAGTCCATCTCACGGCTGAATATAATCTTCACTTGTTGGTATATTACACATTTGGAGAGGAATTGGTGAAGTAATTGCCGGTACAGTGAGGAGGGAATCATCATTCATCTTAAAGTATGACCTTGCTTTAAATAGCTATTAAAAGGACTAGCCATAAAAGGAAACCTACATGTAGAAAAAAAAGTGTGAGATTCAGACATTTTATAATTTGGTTGAGTATGAATATAACAAGGCAGCTTTCTATTTGTGACACAGTATACATAGCTATGGGAAATTATGGCACCGTGCCTTCCTTTAATTTGTTGTTGCTGGGAAAGGCTGTGGAAGCTGGCTTAACATCAATTTTCAAACACTCCAAAGATTCAACAGATACAGATGCACTTTTTTTTTAGAAAAGCCATGGCAAACGCCTGGCTCCTCGGGTGCTTGTTGCCATTGCGAGAGGACAGCTTACAGCACAAAGCACCGTGCCTGGTAATGGGCACAGAAGACAGACCCTCAGGTAGATGCTATGATCATTAAGCTGCTTTCCATAGAATCAGAGAATTGCTGAGTTGGAAGGGACCCTTAAAAGCCATCTAACCCAACTCCCTTGCAATGAACATGAATGCCTACAGCAAGTTCAGGATTCTCAGAGGCCTGTCCAGCTTGACCTTGAGTGCCTCCAAAGACATCTACCACCTCTTTGGGCAAACTGTCACTACAGGTTTTCCACCTATATCTCTTTTCCCAGACATGCTCTGTAATGAAACACAGCAGGCCTCTGAGGATGAAGAGCAAGGGAAGCAATGGTTGCTCTTTCATTTGTAATTTGGATATAACACTTGTGAGTGTAACTCACTGTGAGATGCCGTGACTCATACAGATCTTCCTGGTGGGTTTGACTCAACCACGACTCCCAAGCAAAATGAGCAGGGAGAGCAGAGTGCTGGAGCAGAATTCCTGTCTGAGAGCAGGGTGGGGAGCTGCCTAGATCCTTCAGAGCTGGGCTGTCACCAGGGCTCCTCGTGAGCAGGCTGTGGTGGGATCTGTGACCTCGGTGGGATGGCAGATGCCACCCATTCCTTTAAACAAACAGCTAGGATCAGAGAGCTAAACTAAGCTTTATGATGGCTGTAAAAGCACCATTGCCTTTACAAAACATTTCGGAGTGTTTTTATTATTATTTAAATTTATGAATGCTTAGGAAAAAAAGGGTCAGAAAATACAGTTATAAACTCTGGCCCCAGCACCCTACCTGTGAAGGCTAAAAAGCTGAACTCTGCTCAGCTTTCATTTCCCTACAATTCCATACTGTTAAAGAATTAATCCTTGCTCTTTTGCTTCTTGATCTTGATTATTAGCTCCTACTTTGCTTCTATACTCTAATCCCTCCTCCAAGCTTTATGTTCTTCCTTCTGTGGGTGTGTTCCCCCACCCCCACTCATTTTTCTTGCCTTGCAGGAGGATTTGCATCTTGTTAACATTATTTTTTACCACATTCCTCCCTGTTCTCATTTTAACAATCGTTTTATTACCCAGAAACCATTTGCCAGGGTGGCCAGACCATGCTCTGACTCTTGCTCCCAGACAATTATTCCCCCTAATTCTTGCTAATCCCATTCTGGCTACCTAGAGCACTGAGGAGAGCTGAACTGTAGTTGAGCACAGAAGCCCTCTGCAGCCCCAGCTGCCTCACTGTGGGCTGGCTGTAGAATACAAAGTTTCACATACCTTCTCCCCAGTCTCATTACTCACGCGGAGGCAAGGTGCAGCCCAGGCAAAGAATCAGCTCTGTGTGCACTGTGCAGGAGCATCGTTCCCTGCTTGGGTGTCTCAGCAGTTGAGAACAAGGCCTGGTGAGCTACCCCAAAGCTGCCTCCAGTAGCACAGCCCTGCAGCTCCTCCCAGCTCAACCCTCCTGCACGATGTGCCAGGAGCTTCCAACACATCCATGCAGAACATCGTGCTTGAGGCTTCATCCAAAATACACCCTGCTGCCACCCACTCGAAGCAAACTCACTGTGTTTGCCTAAGAAGAACAAAGGCTGAGCGGGTTAGGCCTGCTGAGAGCACAGACAGGCTCCAATGGCCACCGCACCTGAACCCACCCATTCACTAATCCCTGCACAGCTGTGGTGAACCACCCTGTGACACAGGCATCACAGGGAACTGTGAGAGGCGTGCAACAAAACACCACGTGAACTGGAGTCCCAGTCAGATACATAACATCTGCAAGCTGTAATGCCATAAAAATAACTTACATGAGGTTGGAGAACAGTATTTCCTGAGATTTAAAGCAGGGTGTCTGCAGTGCTGGGGCACTGATGGGTGTGAGGCTGCAGGCCTCCCCCTGCCCTGGGGAGCAGCCCCCAACCCAGCTCACCATCCTGCTGCCTGGGAAGGTCTGTTACACACGCTGCTGGCTCACTATCTGTTCAATGAGTGTGCCTGCAGGCATCTTGTAACTCCAGGAATAATTCCTGGAACATTTAATGCCCATGCACCCACACTGCTCTGCACAGCTCTGTACCAAGGCTCCAAAGGAACAGTTTCCAAATGCAAAGGGAAAGAACACATACTTCAAGGCCAGGTGATTTATTGCAGACTAAGAAAAATGGAACAAGAGAGAAATAAAATGCAAATGTGAAGCAGATCACCTCCACCATGCACCCTTTCCAAGCCTTGCAGACAGGCAGGCCTCTCCTTTTGAGACTGCTTGCAGCGCAAGCACACAGCAGCCCCATGCAGACAGCAAGGAGATCTGGGCTGATCTCTTCACTGAGCCCCCTGCATAACCCTCAGCAAAACCCCGCCTGCCAGAGCCCTTGAGGTCAGGTCCTGCAGAGCCTCCCACAGCTGCCTGCTGCCCTTCCCAGAAGAGCACCTACACCCATCCCACTGAATTCTGCTCCCACTGACCGTGCAGCTTCAAAGGATCACCAGCACTGATGTGTCCTTGGGACTGTTCCCTGAGTAGCATAATTTAGTTGTGCTTTTCTATGTTTACAGTATTTGAAATAACACAGTGGAAACATTAACAGAAGCAAAGAAGAGCGATAGCGGGAGAATTTACAAACATGCTACATAGACCATCCTTTCCTGCTTTTCTTTTGTTTGGATGAGGAGGTGGGCAGGGAATACAAAGGGAAAACAAATAACTGGCAGGTTTGTGCTCACAGCTGAAGCCTGCATTAGCCTGGGTTGTGCCTGTGCTTCCCACTGCAGACAGGATAGAGCCTTCGTTTAATCACTTCGCTGTCAATTGGTTTCAAACCTGTGGTTTGCATTACACACAGAGCAGAGAGCCCAGTTCTCACTGCTCTGCTGCTGACAGCTTCCAGCTCACTGCTCATCTGCAGGCGTTTGGCCTGAGGAGGTCAAAGCACAGCAGGTGCCTTCAGGTCCCCCATATCCCACTGCACATAAGTGCCACATTTAACTGCAGTAAGAGAGCCTCCGTGTCAGGCGGGTTTGCAAGCATAGTGAATCATAGGAGATGCAAATTCAAATCTGGGAAGCAGATCCTTATGAAAAAGTTCTTCCTGCTGTAGGTAGGATGCTAGCACAGGAGCCTGAATTTAAGCATGAGTTGAGCTCCTAAAGAAAGGAGGGAAGTCTGTGCATGGGACCACAGGTTTGTCTGCTAGGAGGCAGGGTGCATACTCTTACAGGAAAAAAACAAATGTCCTGAGAACCCAACCAGTAGGAGCACAAGGCTCTTAACATTTCTGCTAAAGTTACTCTAGCAGAAGAAATAAACTTTAGAAGAAATAAACTCATCTCTTCTGAAGAAAAGCACATGCTAGAAAGCTCACATCTAGTTCTTGTGCATTCTACCAGAAGAGAAGGTACAGCACTCTTACCCTTCATCCTGAGGATACCTTTATTATGATCAACTGAAAGCTCATCATTACTTGAGGACATTGTTAATGAATTCCTCTAGGCTTCAAAGAGCAGAGTCTTGAAAGCGCTACAAATTAAATATAATAACTCGCAGTTCCACAGTGCCTTCCATCATCTGAAGATCTCAGCTGTTTGTACCAATTCCTGTGAATTAAGCTCAGCCAACTCACAAGTGAGCTATTTGTGACAACTCTATTGAACAGCCTAGAAGCGAGGACAGAGTTGTAAGGACTCATGATAGGGTGAGAACTACCCCCAGGTCCCCACAGTTCTCAGAAGGCCATCTCTTCAGCAGCCTTACATTAATGGAGAAGTGATCCTCCCACCATGCCCTGTGGCAGCTAGGGAAAATGAGTGACCTCTTCTCAGCTGCTTGAGAGAGAGAAAGTCACAGGATGGAGAATCCCAGTCAGATGAATTCATCTCCTGGGAGAGCCCCAGGGAACTGGACTTAAGACACATATACTCTCAATACTTCCCTGCTGGCTAAATACAGGAACATCCATCCTCAGGTAGTTTGGGTCTTGTGTGGAAGGAGGGAAACTTCTTATACCATTTGTATTGCATCTAACTCAAGGCTCCAGATTTTATACAGCCCATTTGATCTCATTCTCCATCATTAACTAATCCAATAAAAGCAACAGAAGGGCCTAGAAAGGCACATTTCTCCTCCATCCTATGTGCCCACTATTCCAGCCACTGCTTCACCTCTGTCAAAAGTGGTAATTAGCAAAATATTTAAAAACAAGAAGAGTGAATCGTAGCAATTGAACAGATCAATACATTGGGAAAGGCAACAACAGAGGTGCAATGACAGAAGGGCCAGCACAACAGAAAGGTGCTATAAAGGAAGAAAAAAAGATTGTTCACCTGTATCAGAAGATTCCAGACTCACAGGAGAAAACTTCACTAAGATGATATCTTGAACCAAAGAGCCTTTCCTGGTAGCAGTCAGCCCTTAAATGAGGTCTGAGAGGTGCAGCCAGGCTCCAGCCCTTCTGATCACACAGCTTTATTGCCTTCACCTGTGCTCCCACGGCTGACCCGGTCCTTTCCCCAGGTGCTCCATCAGTGGTTCAGGCTGTGACTGAACAGTTACCATACAATGAACACAAAGGGTTGTTTTTATTCCAACCAAAGTGACTAGGAAAATCAGATAGGTTTAAAAAAAGTCATATTATTCTGGCTGCCTGTGTCTTAGGAGCCAAAGCTGAGGGTAGATTTAGGGCTTGAACCAAGTAGTAGTGGTGTGACACACCACAATACCATTGGACTGAAAGTCATGCTGCCAAAAGCCTCAATTAAAGCTTTTATTCCCCTTCATCCAATAACCTCCTCACACCAGTTTTTAGCAGCAGTGAGGTCATGGACTGAGTCCATTCAAATTGCCACGTTCAGATCCCTTTTTGTTCCCAGTTTCAACCGTTCAAATTTTAGATATTTTAAGCAGGAAATCCCACTGATCTGCAGGTTGTGGGGAAGTCAGGGAAGAAGACTCACAGTAATTGGTGGGCGAGCTTTGATTAACAGTGAGTTGTAAGGTAAAACACTAAATCAATAAAGTATGTGTTGGTCTTGAAGGCTTTCTCTGCATTCTTTCTGGCACCGTCTGATATATGCCAGAGGCAAAGTAACAGAATTTCTTTCAGTGGGATGGAAGAGAAACAAACGGTGTGGGCAGGGCAGCTGGTGGAATCCTGCCGGAGGGGGAGGTCTGAGGCACGTCCGCATCCCGCGGCTGCAGGGAAACGCATGCTCCCAGCAAGAGGAGACTATCCAAAGGTCATGGGGTAGCTAAGCAACAGAAGGGAAAAATCCTCCATTGTGCTATTTCCAGCTGGAAATAAAGCAAAATATATGTATTTCTGGGTTTTCCTAGCACCACTGTCCCATGGGTAGGCAACATTGCTATGGGAGCAGGGGGTGTCTAGTTTTACTCTTTGCAGGGTTGCTATGAGACATGAGGCAAATGAACTACCTCATGCCTTGCTTTCCCCATCTGAAGACACATGGTATATCTCGCTGTATGTAACACACCTGTATGTAACACCAGAGCTGGGACATCTACCTACAGTGATATTCTGTAAGATGTTCAGGTAGAAGAAGCTGCAGAAGTTGAGATATAACTATTTTCAGTTTATTTCCATTAGGTAGACACACAGTAGGAGCCATTTTGACATGTGTTAGTGTAGGTGGAAATGACTCATTTGGCTGCACTGGAAGCTAGCTGCTGTAGACTGGCTGCTGCTGCAATCCTAAATAAATCCCATAAAGTAGATCTTAAAAAAAAAATAAAGTGAATCTTGCTGCTCTGTTACTAATTAAGTTAATATATTTAATGTGTACATAAACCCATGGACCTTAATTCATGTCAATTTACATACACTGCCTATGTTGCATTCAGCCTTCAGATTGCCCATGTAACTAACATACAAGCAATGCCACAGAAAGACCCCAGTTTTTCCCACTGCCACTACCATAACATAAGGCAACCCAGAATACACCACACAGAAATTCCCTGAACATTGTCTACGTGCTTTTAAAGAGGCCTTTATATGCAGGAAGGGCACTAGCAGCTGATGTATTATAACGGTGTGGACAAAGCAGCTATCAAGCATTTACCAGTTTAATGTCTATCTTTGGATCTGAGTCTCTATCTCTAGGTCAGGGTGTACCTCTATCTTTTGGGCTGAGGCTACCCAGCACCTTCCCCAGCAGGCAAACAAGAGCTTGTACTAAGCTTTCCCATCTTTTCTTTTCTTTGCAACAGGGATGCGCACCATGATTGCAAAAGCATGGATGTAAGCAAAGTGCCCTTGCAGTGTAGCTATTTCCTCCTGCCACAGGGGAGTTCACTGAGTAGAGCTGCTTCCTCTGTCCTTGCCAGGAAGGAAAGCTAACACTGCCAGCAGTGAGCCTGCAGCTACTGTACTGGTGTCACGTGCACCTGCCTACAGCCTTGCAGAAGCTTCACCTGCTTTGGGAAAGATCTCAGAGAATTTCCCAGTCTGGAGAGCCAGGGTTATGCTCATGTGCTGCATTCACCACAAGTCTTCTTGTGACTCCCTGTAGTTTCAAGAGGTCCCTTATTTGAGATTGCTTGGGTGACTGGAAATGCAGGGAGCAGCATCCTCAGGGGCACCTAACCTCCAGCTAAGTCACTGGAAGGCATTCATTTCTTACAACTCACTCTGTAACTTCTTTTCCACTCATTCTCTACACTGAAACTTGCTGTAAGCATTCAGGTATCCTGGTAGTAGAATAATGGTAGCACAAAATGAGTGTCTGAGGCCTACCCTGAGGGCACGGCTGTAATAGCAGTAGTCAAAGCTGAACATGGTTCACGCACCCCATGGAAAACTTGCAACTGTTCTCTGTGTAACTACATCCCCAAATATTTATTGTAGCATATAGGTTGCTCCCATTTTGGCACACACAAAGTAATCCAACCCACCTTGCATTGCATGAGTAGGGGGCAGCTGGGCATGTGAGCGTCTGACTTTCTAAATTAAAACATAAGCCCTTGAAAACAGCTTAATATAATCTTTCAGGAGTTCCATTAAGCCTTCTGGCGGGACACTCCTATTTCTCCTTGCATCTGACCACGACTGTGCTATTACTGATGATCAAAAAATACAAAATCCTTCGCTGTTTTGTCCTTGTGGAAAGCATCCAAATAGATGGGGTTTCAGGCAGCGGCACTGCTCCATCAGCCTACAATTGCCTTTTCTACTCCAGGAAGATGCATGCGGAGGATCAGACAGGAGGAAGGGCCTTTCACTTCAATGATGTGGGAGAGATAAAGGGAGAAACGATTTAGAAACAAAACGATCCCCCAGCTGGAAAGCAGAGATTTGTCCTGAGAGGAGGCAATGTGAAGAGAAATTGCTAAACTTCTGCTGAAAATAATGAAAAACACCTGCAATGTAGCTCCCTAAGGAGGCTAATTAAGTGAGAAAACATCGGTGCTTATTGGAACTTACAGGCTCTCAGCAAAATGTAAGGCGTTGTATCTCACATGAATTATTTGCCTGCTGTTTTAGGGAAACATTTTTTCCTTTGTTATACTGATTAGGTGAGAAGATTGATTGACTTCCAACGTTTCTTTGATTGAATCACATCTATCTATATCCTCCAAAACTAGTATGTGCAAAATCATTTATACCTTTCTGCACATCAGCACCCAAGAAGCCCATTCCTCTGCCCAGCTGTGCATCCAGTCTGCCACTTGAGCAGGGTTGTCTGCTCACAGGTAGCCTGCTTGCTTGCACAAACTGGACACGTGCAACCATTGTAACTGTTTTCTCCTTTTTTGCTTACTTAAATTAGGCCCTGTACTTTAATTGTCCCCCATGGTGGTATTTCCTTATCTTACAGGCTCTTTGAATCCTTTGGAGCATATGTAGTGTTTTCCAATTATACAGAAAATGACAGTCCCAGCCCTTAACACAAAACAGTTAAAAACCACGTAATCGAGAAGAGGAAAAAGACAAACCTGCAGGCAAGCAGAGTAATCAGGTGTTAATACATACCTAACGGTCTTGTTCTGTGGTTTACAACATTTATCTGGCCATCTTTTATGTTCAGTGCTCCACTTCATGAGCTGCCACTTCCTTGCCCCTGCAGTCCATGGCAGTGCACTGAACGTATGTTACATGGTGCGTGATGATGGCATGGCTGGGGGCAGGTGCATGTCAGGCTGCAGCAGCAGGACACAGGTAGTGGGTGATGTGAGGCTTTTCAGAGATGGTCAGCATTCTGTGAGCACTTTTTGGCAGGTGCCTGACCTGGGGCTCTGTACTCAAAAGAGGTGGTGCAGAAGTAAGGGCAGGATAAGCAGGAGCTGAGGTTTGCCAGGTATTACATATCCCCAGCACTGTGAGATGGGAAGTCCCACTGCATCTGGACACTTGAACTCGGTGAGTTCTCATCAGCTCCTGCTCTTAGTTCCTCAGCTCCTCAGTCATGAACACAGGTAGGGGCCTGCTCTCTCAGGGGGGAAGTGAGAGAACAGATTAGTTAGTATTTGTGAAGCAGGCAGTTACTATAGTGATAAGCAGCATGGAAAAACTCATGAGGAAAGTAATTGTGTTCAATGCGGATAGTATGCAGTCAATAAAGCACGGAGACACTCTGAACAACGGAGCAAAAAATACCAAACAGCTGCTTATTAAGTGCCCACCATCTATCTAGAGACCTGGGTGAGGCAAGATCCAGTGGAGTGGTGTGTGATCATCAAATTAACAGTGGTCTTTTAACATGTGCATACAGGCAGCCTTAACCCTGGCATTGCCAGCTCTGGAAGGCCTGACTGAAATCTCCTGGAAGAGGACAGAGAGATTATGGGCATATAATTATGCACATTATAAAAACAGAAAGTCCATGTTGTGGCATCAAATGAACGCACATCATCTGGGAGACTAAGATCCCCAGTGCTGAGCTCGCTCACTTGGACCAAGAAGAATCTGACTACAGTATCAGCCTTGAAATGTGGAGCAGTGAAGGTGCTCAGAAATCTTGGCTTTCCTGTGCAGGTTCTGAGGAAGGTGGTGGCTTACAGAAATGGTCTCCTGCCCTGCTTTCACCCTCTGCTCCTTTCCAGATTATCCATGCTTTCTGTCTTTCTCTTCTTTATCTGCTCAATCAGAATTCCTGTGGACATTACCTGTGTTCCTGTGGCTGCCTTCTCCCCACAATCTGGCCAATTTCCAGTTTCCCACCCAGGGCACCTTGTATAATTTCATTACTCATCTCAGTCAGTCCCTTAGCTGCCTCTCCTAAGCAACATGAACTCCACCTCTGCATCTTGGCCTCTTGTAGGCTCTGTCTTCCTATCTCCCAGTACTTACTGTCTGTGCCAAGTCAGCTTTAGATTCCTCTTTCCCATCTCCTCCCTTAATTCAGTTTTCATGACCATCCATTAATTTCTGTTTTCAGGAAGTGGAGCTTCTCCTAAGAAATCAGTTGTAGCAGTACAGGATAATGAAAATTCCCAGTACTACAAGATGAGCTGAAAGTCACACGTATTGGCAACACTGCAGACTTTGACAATCGCGTTCTTTATGTGCTAAAGATACACAAATGAGTCCTGCAATCAACCCCTGTCACTCGGGATTGTTGCAAGTGCTGTATTATGGCACTTTCTTGTGGTTTTGGGGAGGATGTTTTGCATATCCCAGGTCTGAGGAAAATCACAGCAGGCACTCAAGTCATAGCTCAAGTCATAGCTCAGTTCAGCTCCCTTAAACATGTTTTCCAGAAAGAAAAGAATGTTTTATTAAACTGTATCAATATGCTTGGTCTTATGTTCCCTTGCAAAGACAAACCACCATCCCTGACCTGGCTCCTAGGAGCAGTCCTGGTAGTAGAGTGAAGAGAGAAAGTATAGAGACATAAGAAGTGGTCAGGTAGGTAAAATCCAGGAAAGCCAGGAAAGGATGATGAGAGTGCTTGGGAAAGGGCAGGCACAGAGCAGTGTTATTCACAGAGTACTCTGATTGTTAGTTCTAGTCTATGGCTCTACACATTCTCCAGGTTACCTCCATTCTGATCCTCCTATGACCTTACATTGGTCTTCATTTCCTGGTCCCAGAAGCTTTCCAGTTACTGGCTGGACACTGGTATGAAGACAGCTAAGGATACCCACCATAATGACCGAGCTGTTCGTTACAACAAATCTACAGGGGGGGGGGGGGGGAAGTTGCCCTCACACATACAGCAACAATCTTCTGTGAATGCTTCCAGCCTCATTTACATCTAGCACACCCAGTCTCATGTTCTGTCCAAGATGGCGGTGGTAGGAGGCTGCAGGAGCGACCACCAGAGTTTCATGTCACTGCTCCAGCTGCTACATTTATTTTTGCAGTTTGCAGCTTACAATCAATCACGCACTACTCAGTTGTTAACTTCTTTTGTTTAGATCATTTGGATAATTAAAGTACCACGAATTCCATAGTGTCAGCAGGTCTCAAACAGACCTCCTGCTGGCTCTGCAATCTTTCAGAGATCAGAAAATAAAGCAATGAATAACGCTAGGAGTCCAAGTATCTCATATTTTATGTTTCATGTTTTCCTAATGACAAGGTCATATAGGCAGCAGTGTGATCAATGCAAACACAATATGCCTTTGGTAAAAGGCCAACGTCTGCCTGTGGAAAGGGCAATTAAGGGAACAGTTTCACAATAACACACTTTATGGGTAGGAAGCAGAGATCCCAAAGCTCTTTATCAAAAGGAGGAAAAGACTAGTGATTCAAATTGCCAAATTAAAACACAAGTCAATGGCAAGTCCCTGCATATGGGACATGGGCATGATGTCGTATGCTTTGAACTTGCTATCATGCATACTACATTTGTGTCAGCATCTTTTTGTTGTAGTTCAGAGAGCCTCGCCTCAGCAAATATCAAGAGATAACAACTGTTCTGCATTTAGTTGACACGCACATGGCTGGGCTTAGCCTGGCCAATCACTGCTATCTCTGTTAATATGCAGGGGAAAAAAAATCCACAGATGTTAAATTGTGTCAGCTTTTCTAACCATCTGAAGTAGTTAATTCAGCAGAGTATTTTTGACTAAATGTACAAAAAACCTACATCCTTCCTTCCTATCGCTTGTTTCTTTCACATTATGTACAGTGTATCTTTTAGGGTCAGAGACAACACCTAAACACGGCAGCACATGCAATGCTCTCAGTCAAAATGTTCCCCATTTTTCTTAGTCCCCATGTGGACTTTTATGTTCTGCTTATGAGAATGAGCGTGGAGATTCTCTGTCATCAGGAATGTGAAGGTATTGAAAGCAGATAAGATTTACTTTTCAAAATGGAGATAAGGTGAAGAAAGGTGATGACAAAAGTAAAGCTAGGGTCAAATAAGACAAGGCTGTAATGAAAAGGAAGGAGCTAGAGAGAGATCGATAGCAAAGCTCAGCAGAGGACGTGGGACACAGTAGTGCTGCCCACACTCCAGCGGGACAGAGCTCAAGATTAAAATGCTCTTGAAATATGGATTCAATAATATACGGTCATGGTAGAGTTCGCAAGTAACTGAAATTGTCCATGTGGATGATAATTGTAATCAAATCTGCAGGCTCTTGGCTGTGCTGCCGCCCACAAGCCACTGGAGCACAACTCTCTGCTGGCACAGTGCAGCAATCGATGGGCTCACACTAAGGTCAGGCTGAGGAGCACAACATTGGAGCCAGGATGGGAGATCCAGCTGCACAATGCCTGCCAGCTGCAGGCAGCACAGGGGCCTCCAGGGTGGGTTAATCCTGACTCCCAGCTGCAGCTTCCCTCCAACACGGGTGTGCAAAACTGGGCATTGAGGTGCCCACACTATCACTGTTGCTCAACTACAGAACAGAAATTATAAAGTTGCAGGCATTGGGAAGGTAGTAGAGGACCAGAGAGAAAACAGGCACCGGTGCTTTGCTTCAGATTTGCTAACCAACATCATTTTAAGGTGAGCACTGCAATAGCATCATTTTATCTGGGTGGAGCACAAAACCTGTGCTTCTCACCCTCAAAGTTAAGAGGATAGACTTGATAATGTGAACTCTAAAAGCTCATACCCAGAAACTAAATGTAGAGAATCCGTCTCCATTTTCAAAGCCTCTCATTCTTTTGCCTTCAATGATTGTATTTGCCACCACTGAGACTCATGTTCACTGGACTGTTCCCTCAATGCCGGAAGGCTAAACTCACCACCCAGTGAGCTGGAAATGGATGCAAAGGCCATAACTAATGCCAGAAAGGTAAATCACTGTGACAGTAATAGTTTGTGGTCAACATGTAGAGCTCAACTTGAATGAGAAAAGAGAGGATGCAAGAAGGTTCTTCCTTTGATTACGTGCTGGTTGAAAAGCCTGAAACTAGGAAGAGTTGATTTTAATTATGAAAAACAGAGTCTTGAGTTCAACTTCTGTTTAATTCTCTCCACTGTTTTTACTGGAAAGCTGATTTCCAGCCTTAAGCTCCAACATGACTGGTGGCCCTTTCCTGAATTATATGCACTTTCATATGATTTCTTTTTCATATGGTTGTCTTCCTTCAGCTGCCTGTGACTTCTGAAGCTGTTCACTCTGGCTCTCACAGCCCTGTGGATGATGGAAGACTTGTATATATCTCGTAAGGTGATAAAGCAAGCTTTCATTAGTCATTTTAGGCAACTACAGAAAGAAGACAAGAAAAGAGTGTGATGGAGAGGCTTGGTGTGACATATATTTACACATACTTATAAATGTCTAAGAGAAGCATGGGAATGCATTTGGCCAGCCAACAAATAAGAGAGTAAAAAGCACAAAAAACAGATCTACATATGGAAAGAGTATAAGCATGAAACAGTATAGGCATTGGGAACTGAGAGTGTCTAGCCTGGAGAACAGGAGGCTCAGGAAAGCTCTCTTCAACTACCTGAAAGGAGGCTGTAGTGAGGTGGGGGTCAGCCCCTTCTCCCATGTAACAGCAATAGAATGAGAGGGAATGGCCTTAGGCTGCACCAGGGGAGACTCAGGGTGGATATTAGGAAAAAATACTTCTCCAAAGGAGTGGTCGGACGCTGGAACAGGCTGCATAGGGAGGTGGTGGAGTCACCATTTCTGGAGGTGCTGAAGGAATGTGTAGATGTGTTGCTAGGGGATGTGGTTAGTGGGCATGGTGATGGGCTGACAGCTGGACTAGATGACCTTAGAAGTCTTTTCCAACCTGAATGATTCTACAATTAAATGCAGATTAAATATTTAGTGCTGATCCTTCCTGGTAAAACAAAGAGCTCCACCAAAAATTGCCCCGCTGTAATAACTGCATCCAATCTTTTACGAAGGCCTATCAGCAATGTGAAATCGTAGCTTTAAGACACATGCAGCTCTTCAGAGTTGAACAAATAACACAGAATTCCTGTTTCCCTTATGCAGCATAAACACTGCACTCCAAAGCCAAGGGGGCTTCGTGATGTTAGTGCATATTCTCACTGAGAACAACCACTTACATATGGGTTGTCATGTTCACCAGTCCCTAACAGATTGCCAAGCAGAGTCCAGTCCAGGAGGAACTCCAACCACCCTTTGCATGCAGCAAGCAAAACAGAGGCATTATATTCACTGGGATGTAAAACCTGGATGTCACATCCTATGTGACCCCACAAGCACACCAGCACCTCACAGTGTTGCCAGGCTGTGCCCATCACACCTGAGCTGTGAAGAACTTGGGAGGAGCTCACCCCTTAATGCAGAGGAAACGCAGGGCAGGCTGAACGTAGAGCTCATCGCCAGGCATGCAGAGCCTCAAGTTACTGCTGCGAGGCCAACACATGCCTTTCTTTGGTGGAAAAATCCATTGGAGTGGGCCAGGAAAACTGTGTGGTTTTAGCAATAACTTTCTGTCTGGCAGTTCTGAGCCTCCCTCCTGAGACCTACAAGGCAGGTTTTCAGCTGAGTGAGACTGTCACAAGCTCTGCTTCAGGCTGCTACTTTTCTGGAGGATCATTTGTAGAGGAAAAATGAGTTGGTATTGATTTGAAGCAGATTCCCAGCTGGTGTTCACAAACAGGAGCTCACAGCTGGGGTCCCAGGCAGCGCAGTGTCTTTCTTTCTCTGGATCTCTTGTGCTGCCCAGAGGGGCATGGAGGAGGAGAGAGCTGCAGAGTGTGGCTGAGGTCCAGGTCTCAGAGACCAAAAATTCCTCATTTCAAACAGAGTCCAGCAATCTTGCGTCCATATGGAGGGAGTGAAATTTTTCTGTAATGCTGAAAAAAAATAAAAATAAATTGAAAATGGAAGGTTTTCAAGCTTATTTTTGTTTTATTTACTCCATTTGAAAAATAGCAGCCACCAGAATAAATGGCTAATTCAATCTTCAGAGGCATCCATATATCCCTGGTAGATATCTCAGGGAATTTTGTGCTCTTTTGATAGGCCAACAGCTGCAGCTCTGCACTATCTGTTCTGGCACGCAGTGATACACATACTCCCATATACCATTCTGATGCTTCTGTCCCACCAGGAAGAGGAATGGAATAAAGGCCAAAGGGGCTGTTCTGCTGAAACACATAGATTGGTAGATGCCTCCTATTTATTTCCATGGAAACTATAACAGATACAAAGAACACAAGAACACTATTAAATAGATAGATAGAGTACTCTGACTGTAGTAACTGGGACTGCTGGGAAAGTTCAAAGGGGAGCAGGCTGTTGTACGTGGCCAGGTTCCCATGCTGCCTTCAAACAGCATCTCCAGCCAGTACCAGAGACTGATACCACAGCAGCTCCCAGCTATCTGGGCCCATTGGTACTGTCACCAAAAGGGCCAGGTGTCAGGAAGTTGGATGTTTTACTGCCAGTCTCCTTATGTCTTCTTAGCTTCTGCCTTGCAGAAATTCATTTTGAATTATTTCCCAACAAATAACTACAGTTACAGATTTTTAAGATTCCTTAACTGGTCTCTGTTCTCAGAGGGAAAATTACATGAATTAAAAATCAAGGTCTTTGTAGTTAGGAGATGTAATTGATATTAGGTTACTGCATAAAAAGGGATCTGCCAGCAGCCGGACCTCAGCTGAAATCCTGCAATTATACAAGGTGGGGCTCTTTGAAAGGTCTCAGAGGGAGACATGCTATTCTCACCACAAAAATATGCTTCCAGCAAACAAATTAGAGCCTCTCTGCTGCTGGTGCTGCACAGGAGTGGAAATAAGTAGAAGTCCTTTGGGGGTACCGGTGAGAAGGCAAAAAAAGAACACCAAAGCAGATGCCCTCGGAGAGACTTGGAGACAACACCACAATCTCTACGAAGGCACAAAATGAAAAACAGGAAAGAGTGAATCATGAAGCCCCTGGGCCCAGTGCTCTGCTGGTGAGGCAGCAGCCAGCCTTACAGGTTGTATGGTTGCAGTGTATCCTCACCAGCTCACACCTCTCTACTCTGTATATTTTATTGGTGTTTACTGTATCCTTACTAATCACCTTGACAGCAGAAATGCGGGTCTCAAGTTGCTGTTGTTCACTGGAGACATTCCACTGACTTGGGAGGGTACAGGCTGAGCCCTCCAGCTGCACGCTTCAGGGCAAGAGCTTGTCAGCGTTCCTCGTCTATAAAATGTCCTTTATTGTTGTCATGGTATTTTACCAGTGGTACAAGTAATTAGCTCCCCATGGACATGATATTGCTAGACCCAGCATTCTTTAATGGCTTAATTATAAGACTCTTAAAATGAGAAGTATTGTGTTCTGTGCTTTCTGAGCCATTGTGCTTCATCTTCACTCTTTTCCACATTCAGACAAACCTGGAAACACACACACAAGGTAAAGGGCACAGCACTAAGGAAAACCACCAAGCACCATGTGTCTTCAGACAGATCTTAACAAGAGAAACCATCTCTGTAAGAATGCATCCAGCCACGTCCTCCAAAACTTACCTATGATCAGCACATTTGTAGATGGCAGGAGCCCTTTGCGACCTCTTTCCCACCTCTTGGTCCTACCAATCAGCCCAGAACTTGAAGGGTAAAGGAGCCTCGTCCAGATCCTCTGCAGGGACTGAGGCTTCACCTTTAAAGCCTTTGAATCACATTTAACAGTGTGAGTTAAAATCCTGAATCTCATTGACTTTCAGCACGACTTTGGCATCCGAACTATGTGAGAGGTTCTGAAAGTATTATTTGTTGGCAGTGTTTCAAGAGTAAACTTTCCTTTTTCAAGGAAAATCAAGACAACTTCAGTTTTCATTCCTGATATGAGATCTATGAGGTAAGTCGCATCAATCCTTTGGTGATACTGAAGAGCTTTGGCCCCCTCCCCCCTCAAAAAAAGGTAGTCACAAAACTAATTGTTCTCAAATGGTGTTCTGGGGCAGGTTTGCCTGAAAAAGAGGAAAATGTAAACTTTCATATATCTAAATCACAAAGAAGAGTCAATACATTTTCCATCTTATAAACAAGCAATATTAAAAAAACACGTGAACTGCAGTCAGTTCTTCATTGCTGCCTGCCCCTTTCCAGCTAATAAAGCACACCATTGCTGCCATTTTACAGTGACATTTCTGGATGTTTTGTTTTTTTCAGATACTTCTGTAAAATCCTCCTCCAAAACTGTTTTTAACTTGCTATCAGTGTGTTCATTACAAGCAGGCTGGAACACGGACAACCACTTCATAAACAAATCAAAACAAAGGGGGGAAAAAGCCACCCTGAGTCATTCCCTTGTCCTCCTGACAGTTGAATCCCATGTTATGCACGACTGACTGCCTCAATACAGGGAAATGTGGCTAATCTGACTCTGGACTAGATAGTGCGGATCTGAATTGTTAGCTGCTTTACTCTCAGCCTAGCAGAGAACAAGCTGGGGATGACAACACGAGATCCCTCTCCTCTCTAATAAGCTCCAACATCTCCTGCTCCTTCCAAATAATTCATCTTTGTCTCCTGCAAAGTACACGTCACCAGTACCTCTGTCAGGAACAGCAAACACTCATTGTAATGAAGAGCATTGCCTCTGGCAGGCTAATTGCTCTGATTCCACCCCCTCAAGGAAAACAGAGTTTCTCATTTTTTTCTGGTTATATTATTTCAGGACTTCATCCAAACACTTGGCAGAGGAGCGAGTGCCCTAGACACTCCTTCAAATTCCAAGACTAAGTACTTCATTTTACTCAGTATTTCTGCAGGCTTATTTTGACAAATAAAGTGTTTCACTCTTTTTCTTTATTAATTATCTTAATTTTTTTTCTTATTCTTTTTCAAGTCAGTTACGTAACACAAACCTGTCATGGAGATATTCCTGTTTTTGGCTGCTGTATCTAAGCAAAGTCCTCACAGTGGAGGCCCCTTGAGTTAGTTACGGTCACATCAGAGACCTTCAGTCTGGCACCCCTGACAGCAGAAGCACTGTGTGGCCCAGTACTCACCTTTGTGTGACACCAGGACTGCAGCTAGCACGAACCTCAGCTGCACAGTAGGCATGAAATTAAAGGACACTTAATAGTACTGTGGAAACAATTACTCCTCCTTACTGGAAACTTGTCTGGGAAGTCCACAGATGACCATGGGTGGTCTGCAGAAGGAGCCTGCAGCCACTCCGAAGCAGCGCAGTGTGCCCACTTGGCCACATAAGCTAACTAATTCGAGATACAAAAGGGTTGTCTATGTGCAGATGGCAGCTAAAGTAGGGCAACACCTGTGCTCTAACTCAAGTTAACATTGCAAAAAGAAACATCTTTGAAGTAAGAGATAAAGGAACTTACGTTTGAGAAACCATATGGTCAAATAACAGTAAAGGAACTAGGTGATGTCACTGGAGTTGTTCACCACCAGCCTTAAGGGGATGTGCTTCAGTGAGATACAGGTGAGGTACCATATGGCTGTGGAGCCTGGAGAAGAGAAGGCTCCAGGGAGACCTGAAAGTGGCCTTTCAGCATCTAAAAGGGCCATAAGAAAGAAGGGGACAGACTCTTTAGCAGGGTCAGTTGTGATAGAGCAAGGGGAAATGGTTTCAAACTAAAAGAGGGGAGATTTAGGTTGAATATAAGGAAGATTTTTACAATGAGGGCGGTGAAGCACTGGCACAGGTTGCCCAGAGAGGTGGTAGATGCCTCATCCATGGAGACACTCAGGTCAGACTGGAGGGGCTCTGAGCACCTTGATGGAGCTGTGGGTGTCCCTGTTCATTGCAGGGGAGTTGGTCTAGATGGCCTTTATGCATCCCTTCCATCTCAAACGATTCTGTCATACAGCAGGACAGTTTCTATTCAGGACAGAAGAAACCCACTTACTGTATGCAGTGCAGAAAGCCGGGCATGCTGAGTCAGCATATCCTGCACCTGTAGGCAGTGCAGGATGCCTCACATCTCTGTACAAGGCACCTTCTGCGTAGTCGAACAGCAGTATGACAGGAAACATCACTAAATAGTGATTAAGGGGACAAGGAACAATGTTTCATGTGCCTTGAAGGCTACAAGTAAATCGCTGCATGCTACAGGAAAACAAAATAATCAGAGCAAGAAAGAGACTGTAGGCTGTGTAGGCTGTCTGTAGGATAACAAGATTCAACTCCCAGGTCTGTGGCAGCCCTGTGCTGCCTGTCAGTGCTGACATCCCTTTCCTCTTGATAACAACACAGATAACTGCCAGAACGGTTAAGAAAAACTTATTATTATTAATTAAAACTTATTATTAAAATACTACTTGGAGGTCTAAGGGCCACAAGATCACTTTGAGGAAGCTTTTTGCAGAGGACAGCTGGCCTGGGGGGGGTGTCCCTGCCAGTCGGCCTCAGGACCATTGTAGCACAGGGAAGGCAGATGAAGTGCCCTGGTAAGGGTACTGATGGTGATGCTCTCTGGGTGACGCAGCCTTCAGGCAGTGGCAGCAGGACAAGAAGCAGGGTCATCTTGCAAGTGCTGCTGAACCCAAGCAGCAGTTGGGGCCGCTGCACCCCAAGCAATGACACCTTCTGGATGCAGGCAAGCTCCCTGTGAATTTCTGAATGTTAAAATTCTCTCATGAAAATAAATAGGCTTCGGAGAAAGCCCAAGGGCATATTTCAGAGCACTTTGGATTTTAGCCTGTTTCATCCTCTACTGCCAGCTGTCCATCTGTCCCGCTAATGTACTTCATTATGCAGCTAGGTAATGAGCCTACTTCTTTACTGATGGGATTATAATTATGCATTTTCTGTAAGAGAGGGGAAAGGGAACCAAACTTGGTCTACAGGACTTAGAGGAAGGACCAGGAGGGGAATTTCTCATCTTACTTTCAAACACACTTTCTTGAAGCATTCCAATGAAGTTACTGCATTAGTAAGAAGTATGTCCCTTTTCCTCAGCAAAAGGAAGCTGAACTCTTCTTCAGAAGACTTGCCCCAAGGGCTGTGAGAGGTGATGCTTTGCTGCCAGGAATGGTGACTCTAGATCTGGCTGTGCTGCCTCAACAGTGCATGTGAGCAGGTGGACCAAACAGGGCAAGAAGAACATGCCTTTTCTGTCCCCTTTTCCCTGCACACTAAGAGATGGTGATTTTAGATGTGCGGCTCAGAGATGCTCCCAGCCAGCAGTCACAGCTTGCCTTTGGTTTGTGCCAGGGTACCGCTCAGCTGGAAGAGGTGCCTTCTTCTGTGTGGCACAGCAGGATGGAGGGGCAGTTCCTCCATAGTTCCCCTCACCACAGTTCCCCTCACTGCTGACTGAAGAGATCCCAGCAGATCCCATTCACACAGCCCTTCCCATGCTGCCTTGGGAATTGCCCCTTTTGCAAAGCAACGATAGCAGGAGGCATATACGTCTGTTCTCAGCCTTTATCACCTTCTATAATGGTTAGAAACCAATCTTCGTGGTGGTTTATGGCTTTATGAGCTCTTGTGCTTTTAGTTAATGCCTTGATTTTATCTGCCTGAGTCATTGATTACCTGCTTGTTTTGACTTAAGTGGCTTGTATTTTGTCTTTCTGTCTTCCTCAGAACAGCACTGCCCCAGTGGCTGGCACTTTACCATCTAAATGGGCTAAATATAAAAGAGCGGTTATATTTTTCACTCACTGTGAGAAGAGGATTTGATTTATTTTGATCAGTTTGCTAAATATTTTTGTATCAGATTTTGTCATTTGAATGCACAAAGGCCTGCCTTTGAACTCCACTTAGCTTCTGAAAAATAGCATTTAGGCTTTATGCTACCGAGGTGTCACCTTCGATAGATTTCTGATAGGGCTTTTCTCTGACCCTCTGCAAAATCTCAATGTCAGAACGAGTTGAATGTTCTCAAGTACATTTCTCACGTAGATGCTTGCCTTAGTTTAAAAATAATGACTAAGCTGCTATCTTAGTCATTTTACATTTGTCTTTGATTATTAGTTTCTCAGAATTATAAAAGTCAACTGCAATATATTCATAGGAGCACAACTACATTAAGCTGGTGCAGCCAAAAACTAGAAGAAAAAATGGATTATACACTTTTGGAGGCAGCCAAAAAGTAATAGATTCTGAAAATTGTCAGCAACTTCAACAACAGAGATCAGATCCTTCAAGAGAGGCACACCAACACCAAGACTTCCATAATGAAAGGTTACTACTCAGAGAAGATCTTAGTGCTGTTCTCACATGCTTGCTGACCCCATAAGCAGCTCAGGTCTCCTGGCAGTCAGCAGCACTCTGGTTTTGAGGCAGAATCTCTTTCTCTTACACTATGGTGCTCTGAATGGAATTGAATTTCCTCTAAGCTTTATGCCTGATGAAGCGAAATAATGTTCTAATTGTTGAAAGATTGGCTACTGGCCACAGTAACCAGAAACATAAAAAGTGACTGACATAAAATAGACAAAAAATAAAATAAAATAAAAAAAATTCCAATATATACTCAAGCTAGCTTTAATGCCACTATCCAACCAGACATAGTATTGGCAGTGGCTCTGTCTTTAAGTATCACCTTGTACCCCTTGTACTGTCAAAGAAATACCTCAGTGAGCCCGGACAATCTGCTAGGGAAAGTGCTGAGGAGCAGTGTTGAGGCAGAACTGCTAGAGGTGCATGGCTGAAAGAACAAGGACCACCCTGGGCTGCTCAGACAGCCTGGTGGCAGGAGTAGCAGACAAGGTGTAATTCTGCCATCAGCTGCTCAGAGCCACAGCCTACAGTTGTGACATCCACTAAGACTCACCATGCTGTATACTCCAGCCAGGATAAATACCTAATGTGGTTCATCTCTAGAAAAGAAATATAGATATGACAATGGTTACTTGGGTTAATAAATCGATGTTGTTACTGCACGCAGTCACACTGAACGATTTATCTCATTAACTCATCACATGCCCTTTGAACCTAGCTATCTCTTCATCCTTTGTACACAATGAATCTTATGTCTAACAACCATCACTCTTTAGGCAGATGTTAAGTATCAAATGCCTAATGTTAGGCACCTTATGGCAGCGCCTCTGCTTTATAGGGTGGTCTGACATTACAGAGGGCTTGGGCTGAGTGAATGGTGTGGTACTCACACCTCCAACTACTAAGTCTCTGCTCCTCCTCTTTGAATCATACAACTGCTTGAGTTGGAAGGGACCCTTAGAGGCCACCTAGCCCAGCTCCCCTGCAATGAACAGGGACACCCACAGCTAGATTAGGGTGCTCAGAGCCCCTCCAGCCTGACCCTGAATTTCTCCAGGGATGGGGCATCCAGCAACCTGTGTCAGTGCTTCACCACTCTCACTGTAAAAATCTTCCTTATGACCAACCTAAATCTCCCCTCTATTAGTTTGAAACCATTTCCTCTTGTTCTACCACACCAGACGCCATTAAAGATTCAGTCCCCTTCTTTCCTACTGCTCCCCTCTGAAATAACCCAAATTGGAGACAAGCTCTCAAGAGGGTTCTCTCTCCTCTTTGAGAAACATGGCCACCTCCAGCCCTCTGCGAACCCCACAGAGCAGTTGCCATTCTCATCTGTGGGAGAGCAGAGGGGACCTCTCCTGCCCTTGGATTTTGGGACATTCCTGACATAGGCAGGAAGGCGGCTGCAGGCAGTTATTGTGCCACGTTGCACAAGTCCCAGCAGGGCAGCAGGCACACACTCGCTTATCCGCTTTTGCAATTACTGTGCAAATTACTTCTCACCCCGATGGGGCTTTGTGTGTGTTTTAACAAACGCCTCACAGCTTCGGTATTCTCTGCACATCAAGAGAGCCAGCTTCACCTGGGAGATGTAGCCGAGGACTCTAAGCCTTCACATTTTCTTTTCCATTTTCAAGCTTGCTCCCCACAGATAGAAAAACTGACCCACACACTTGTTTTTCCCTCAGTTCAGGGTGTCCTTTGTCCTGTCCATGCTAGGAATACAGGCTGCAAATGTGCTAGAGCAAGTCCCACCAGTGTTTCCTTAATTCAGTCAAGCAGAATCGATTCCCACTGAGAACAGCTCCAGCGAAAGCTCTTTAGACCTGTACTAAGGGGGCTGATGGCCCTCAGAAAAAGCGGGAAGCTCCCTCTGTGCCAGCACCGCTGGAGTCCAGTCCAGCACAGATTAGCTTCCTACACCCTGCAGTCTTCCTCAGTGTCCCATCCCTGACCCTTACACACCCTTCTGCCTCTGTGCCTGCAAGGGCAGCATGGGGCCACCTCCTGTTGCAGCTGGAGCTGAGCTGCTGCTGAAGTTTCACCAGCGTGTCTCTTGTCTACCCACATGTCTGAACCATGAACACTAAGTCCTGTGCTCCCTGCCAAATTTCTTTCAAATCTGCTTGTGGATGTAGAGGCTACCAGCGCACATGTGTGCGGGGCAGGGAGGGCTGCAGAGACATAGTTGTGTAAGCATAACTCGCTCAGCAAAACAGGCTAAAAATAATAAAGCTACATCATCGCATTCTTTCACAATGCTTTGGAAAACCCAAAGCAGTTGCTTGCAGCTGCCAGGAGTCCCTGCTGAAACCAAAGGGAAATAGGTGAGAAGAGCACAGCCACCTCTGTGTCCTGCTCCATCTGCCCCCAGTATGGGGGTCTGAACAGCCACCTGTTCTTCAGGCCTTCCTTTCCCAAATACAAAATCATTCTGGATGTTGTAAACAGTGCTGCTGTAAGGCAACCGTTGCCCTTACTGTAACTCTCTGCACACTGTGGTTTGGGCTCCACTGTGGCTGGCACGTGGACACTGAGGACAAGATATGAAATCAAGGAAGATAAGCAAGAGACCACAATGAAATGCTGAGCCCTTTGTCCTCACCACCTGCTGTACATAACAAGCAGACAATTTCACAGTCGTTAAGGTTAGAAAAAGACCTCTACGATCCTCTGTTCCAACAATCAACCCACCCCCACCATGCCCACTGACCACTCTTTCTGAAGAGAAGTTTTTCCTAATATCCAACCTGAATTTCAGGTCATGTCACAGGTAATTCCCTTCCTGAAGCAAAGTTCTTCTCATAGCTGTTCCCAGCAGCAGCAGCTGGTGCAGAGACAGGTGCTGTTTGGGGCAGCCACGAGGCTCAGGCTCTGGGTAGACCCTCACCAGTAGGGTGTAAATGCTGCACCTGGGCATGGCAGATTGAAGGACAGCATGGCCTCAAGTTGCACCAGGGGAGGTTCAGGTTGGATATTAGGTAAAACCTCTCCAAAAGAGCGGTGAGGTGTTGGAATGGGCTGCCCAGAGAGGTGGTGGAGTCACTGCCCCTGGAGGTGTTCAAGAGATGTGTGGATGTAGTACTTAGGCATATGGTTTAGCAGGTGATAGTGGTGGCAGGTGGATGGTTGAAGTGGATGATCTTAGAGTGCTTTTCAAACCTGAATGATACCACGTGTCCGTAACAACAAAAGTATGGCTTAGTAAAGTGGGGATTTGTGGCTAGGACTTCCTTTTCAGCATAGGTGGAAGGGGAGGGAGCAATAAACGGCCCTGTTAAGCTAGTCTGTTGGCTTTAAACCAAGGTAATGAGGCATGTAGGGACTCTGACAAGGAGCCAGAATCTCCTTTTGCCACCAATTTCACTTCTACCTTTTTTTTGTCTCTCTTAAGCTGACAGTAAATTTCTCACAGTCCACTGAGCATATCAAAAGGGGCTGAGGCTAGGTCTAATGCACAGTTAATTGGGTATATAACCTTTTAAAGTACTACTAGGAAAATAACTCACTTAATTAAATATTTCCAGTTGCAGAAACCTCCCTCTAGGTAAACTGCACTTCTGCATTCCTGCACACACAAACTGCGGGATGAAGTTGGATACACTCACTCTTTTTCTACACACACAGTTCCCCAAACCTGTTCCTTCTCAGCTGTCCCTGCTGCTCCTTCCCTAGGATGGGAGATGACCTCAGCGGTGAGACCAGAGCTGGACCAGGAGCTCCTGGCTCTGTCACCCACAGGGCAATAGGCCCAGTCATCCTGCACAAACCTGCCTGATGCTCTGGAGAAACACAGTACAAAAGAAAACCTTGGTTTTGCACAGATGAGCCTGCTGAAAGAGGAGCACCAAGGGTCGCACTCTGTGACAGCAGTACCTTCTGCAAACACAGCGGCATCACCGTTAGGCTGAACTTATCACCGCTCCTCTGGATCCCTTTCATGGGATGAACACCATCTTTATGCAGAGAACAAAGCACGTCAGTGATCTCCCAACTGCCATCCCTAACTAATCTGTGGTACTTGCCCTGCAGTAGATACACTCCTTATATCTAATGGCTACCCTGCAGGGAAGGGAGGAATCAAAACAAACCTGCTGCTTTGTGCACTGCTGCAAAACCTGCACCAGGTCATCAGGCAGTTCCTAACAGCTGCACTGTGCCAAGGGCACCTCTGTGCTACTGTCAGTGACTGAAACCTTCCCACCTCCGTGCATTGCACCCATCCCCTGCCAGCTCTTACCGCAAACATTTACACACAGCAGTTTGTAAGCGAGGAAGGCACCTCAAATCACATCTTCAGTGTGTTTGCATTGCTCATTCACTTGTGAGCTTGCTCCTTTGTGATCTCACCGAAGGCTGGGAGCCCCTTCCTGCAGCCCCTCCTCCACCACTTGACTAACTCAGGCCACTCAGCAGCTCACACTCATTCATGTCTGAATTCATTCCACATGAAAATTAGTAGGAACAACCACTGCAAAATTTATATTTAACAGCCTTCAGAAATAATAAGCCCTCAGAAATAAGATGCTCTAAGTCTGCAATCGAAGCACAGCAGCAACTATTTTGTTACGCAGAACATATCAGAGCCCTTCATGCGCAGCCATTAGGAGCTGTCATACCTGTGCCTGCTTCCAAGCGTGATGTACATGCATTCATTTATGCCACATGCTGCCTCCGTAGGAGGACACATGAGTCACGGGCTGGACCTCATGAAGTGAGCTGGTGGAGAGACATCAGCATCACCCAAGTGTCCGCCCCACAGGAGTGTCTGGAGACCCTCGAACTTTGACAAGGGCCCCGTTACAGAGGTCTGTGCTACCTCAGGATGGCACCTTCCACTGGCAATGGGCCTGAGCCACTTCTGGGATACAATGGGGAAACAAAGCCTCCAGTCATCTCCTCGCTTAATTGCTCTCTATTGCCTTAAGTACAACGGCTAGCAGTTAAAATGGACCTTGGGGTACTGCCTACAGAGATCTGTAATGGTTTCCTGCTTTTTCTTTCTATCTGCAATCTATTTTGAGCGTTCTACCTTTCCTGGGCTGCCCATGAGGAGCTGTGTTGTGCACTTTCATCAGCTGATTCTGGGAAACGTCAGTTGTGCCGTTCTCCTCTTAGCAATACATTTCTTGAAGGATTTAAAAATAGCACGGTATGAAACATTTCCATCTTCTCTCTTCTAGAGGAGAGCTGAGGGGGAGTTAACTCTTTTCTGCTCCGGCGGAGCACGAAGCCTCGCTGTGCTCAAGCGCTGCCGGTGCCAGCAGAGGCAATGCCAGCAGGGTGCCTGCAGCAACCTCACTATTTCCTCCAGGGCTTTCTTCCCCTGTCTGAAGACACCTGTGAAGGGCAATCCCTGGCAGCAAATACAGTGCCACGGAGGTGCCTGGAGCTGTCTGCTCTGATAAACCCATATCCACCTGATAAACCCATACCACGTCCACTAGAGACAGCCACAGAGCAGGGGAAGAAAAGCTTTTGTTACCCAAGCGGCCGATGCATGCCCTCACCACAGAGCTGCTCCTGTCCTTCTGCACTTGCCGTGTAGTTTTCCTCTGGCTGAAGTGGCCCCTTGGGGAGCGCTACTCTGCTAACCACAGTGTTGGGAAACACGGCTCCAACCACAAAGCGCAGCTTCCCCTTTCAGATGACAACTCACTTTTCCTTGTTCCTAAGGAAAGACCAGAAGCACTACAACAATGCCCGGCTGTGCTCTGCTCACATAGGTAGGGCTGTGCCACTGGTGCAGCCTCTCAGGTCCCCTCCCCGCTGGTTGCACAGCAGCAGCCCAGCTCAGTCCCTGTGCACCGGGCAGCCCAAGCAGACAGAAGCACCCCCAGCCCAATTCTCAGAGTGGTATGGCAAACCCCAGCAAGGCTGCACGCTGCCCCCAGGCCTGTGCTGTGCTGTCTCATCTTGTTTTCTTTCTTTTCTCATGGAAAGCATTGCCTGTGGGGGATAACCCTCACTTTCCCTGCCTGACCATCACCACTTGAAAGCCCTGATTAGATGTCCCGACTGTTATTAATCACGGGAGATCTATGGTATTTCAGCTGACTCAGAACTCTGGTGTTAGAGCTGAGGTTATCATAACTCCGTCAAATCCACTCAATAGTGGTTTCTATGTACTCAGTGGTGATGTCATATTGACCCATCTGGAGCACGCTGGTGGAGATGTGAGTTTGTTAGAAGTCTGGGCACCAGAGCCACAGGTACGCTCCTCTGCTAGGCAGCCGATTGGGCAGCAAAGCAGAAGGGCAGCTGTCACCTCCTCTCCCATCTCCAGCCTTGGAACTGGCATCTGTGAGGGCCTGGCCTGGGGAGCAGCCCTGCACACCTGCAGCCACCAGCTGGCTTCAGCCTCAGCCCACACAAAGATGGATCCTGAGAGCTTCATTCGGCTTCACTTGGAAGTAATGCTGGCAAAGCTCTGGTTTTCTACTCACCTTCCTTCTATCAGAACCAAATGAAAGCCCTCCCAGCATGAGGAGAAACAACAGAACACTTTGCATGACAGCGTTCTCTAGTGAGGGAAATACCAAGTCACTAATAAATCCCAGAAGCAATTTATTCATTGTGAATTTTCAAGCAACATGAAGGAAGGATTCCAAAGTTCCTTGGCAAGCACCATTGCAGCAGTACCGTGCGAGCCTGCTTGCTCCTTGGGAAGGCACAGACTTGCCATCCATCCATCCCTCCATGGCTGGTCCACAAGAGATCAGCAGGGAGTGCCGAGCTCTGCACACCCCAGGCACACATGCTGGCACTTGCATGGCTCCCTTCAGCCCTACACCTATGGGGAAACCTCGCCGCTAACAGCTGAGGGCCCATCATCCACAGCACCACCCCAGGGCTGCAAACTGCATTTCACCAAAGGGAAAACAAAAATGCTGCTACATCTGCAGTCTGCATTTCCTGTGATTTCCATTTCCTGGGCAATTCTGACAAGTGCCTTTTCACGTAAGCACTGGAACAAAACCAAGAGCGAAGGCTGTATACAAACAGTGACTCCCAAGCTCTAAGCATCCCTTAGCAGCTCAGTGTTCACCCAGTACAAGCAGAATGTCCCAGGGCAGCACACAGTGGCTTTTCCCCCTTGCGTATGCTCCTAGGAATAGTTAGCAGTGGGTGTGGATGGAGAGGGGGACTCTGCAGTCTCTCACCCACAGGTTGGTGTGCTTGCAACCCATTCAGCCAGTTCCTCCTTCCCTCCACTGTGGTGGCAGCGCGCACTGGTGCCAAAGGGCAGAGTGCTGGCAGCACCAACTCTCGTGCTCACCACCTCCTGCCACTGCGAGCACACGGCGTTCCATCCCGGAACAAAGGCTGTGGTTCCCAGAAAGAGAGAGGGGCTCAGCACCCTGCCGCCCACACGGGCACTGAGCACCCAGTGCTGACACACCTGCATCACCACAAAGAGACTGGGGCTGTTCCCAAGGGTGGGAGCTAAGCCTGACCCCACACACATCCCATCAGCTGTTGTTCTCTGTACCAGGACAGAGGTGACGCTATCAACACGGCCTTCATTTTTCATCAGGAACAGGCTGATCAGCAAAACCAAACCTGACTCCAAGCCCCGGTCATCTCAACGCAGCCCACCATTCCGCTGCAAAACAAAAAGGCTCACAACTGCAATTCAGAAAATGAAGCTTAGCAGAGAGGAGAGTTTCTCCAGAAAGTGTCTATTTATATCATCGCTGCGGCACTCAGATACCATGGAAATAAGTAAAGAATAATATCTTGGGGGAGTCTGTGGCACTGCAGATTTGAGCAGCAGTCGCTGTCGCTGCCAAACCTGAGCCCCCGCTGGTGCTCCTGCCCCCGGGCTGCCCACGAGCTGCCACGCTTCAGCATCGTGCTGCATTTTGCACGGATTTCACCAGACCCATTCCAGCCCCATTTCCCTTCTCTGGGCTCATGGGCACCCACCGCTCCCTGCCCTGCGCTCCAGGGACCGCTGCCAGATCACAAGCAGTCCCTGTATGAGAGCACAGTGAGAGATGCTGCTGGGAGAGCAATGCCCACACAAACTTGTGCTCTCCACCTGCAATCTGCCACCAGCTATTGCTTGTTATTCCCTGATGGAATCTGAAAGCCCTGGATCCAGAAGGGGTCAGCGCACATCCAGCCCCCTGGTCACTCACTCATTGCAAAATGATGACCCGGAAGACCAAAATGGGTTTAAATGCTATGAAGAGCAAGGATTGAACTAGCAGAACGGACCAGGCTGGAATTAGCATTCAAGGATAAAGGCAGAAAAGGAAAAACGTGGAGTATCAGGAAGAGACATGAAATTATCTCTCCAGAGTGAAGTGGCAGAAGTTGGGCATAGAGAAATGAACACAGGAGCTCTACTTCAGCAAGAAGAGGGCTCTGGTTACTTTCGTCTTCAGCCCTTTCAGCTGGCTGTCTCTAAGCAGGAAGCCTGTGAGCAGGTAACAGCGTAACAGGTAACAGACCTTAGGAAGAGCATGAAAAGCCACCAAAAAAACAACAGTGGGACAAAGCAGAAACATCCACTGACTTCAATGTGACCAAGGATAGAGAACTGAGCCTTGGGGCAGGCTCTGTGCCATACCTGTACCGCTGTCCTGAAGAACCACAAGCCAAGGGCTGTTGCTGCGCTCTCTGCTGGGCTATTAGGGCTTAAGGAGGAGAAATACGTTTGTCACACTTACTAGTGTTCTTCTGACTTCTCATTGATCTCATTACCCTCTTCCCGGCAAAGCTCCTGCTTGCTCAAGCAGCTGCCTGCACCTCATTAAGGAGTAAGCTGTTCATTTGGAGTCACATGTGCCAGCCTTTCTTTCCTTCTCTCAGGAAAGGTGATTTTAAATTAGAGCACCTGCCACAGGAGGCTGGAAAGGAATTCAGCCCAGCTGCTATCTATCTTAATGGCCCTTTGAGTGTCACCTTTACGTTCAGACTCTCCTGTGATAACCAGGTGCTTCCCACAAGCCCAGAAAGGCTTTGCTGGCTGTGCTCACTGCACGACCTGCGCTGGTAGCACGTAGGCTCCATCAGCACCAAGCACCCCATGTCCCCTGGGAACAGGGACTTCCACCTCTCCACAACGGGCAGGAGGAGCCAACAGATCAATCATGTCACCATTCCCCTTCCTGCCTGGAGGGTGACATCCGAGGCCCTGAGTGAGAACACAGGCACCAACAACCAGCCATCGTATATGAGAACTGAAAGTGAAGTAGAGTTTGTTTTGTGGCTGTGTGTTTGCTATAGTCGAGGGACATCGTTCCATCTGAAACAGAGTTTCAGCTCCTCCAGACCTTTATACACATTTCTCCTTTTAATCCCTCCTGAAGTTATTTCTCAGCAGTCATTTCTCACTGGGCCACGGAGGTGGGACTGGGACGTGGCACTGAGAAGTAGTATATGGAGAAGGACAAAGGGCTGGGATGTAGGAGATGAGACATGGCAGGAAACGAGAGGTGGGATTGGGATGCAGGATGTGGAAGTGGGACATGGGGATGGGGAGACAGGAGAAGGCTACAGGAGACGGAGCTGAGCCACGGGGCACCCACGTGAGGGGCCGGGAGTCACGCATGAGTCACGCAGGGCCTTGCACTTTGGCTCCCGTTGGGAAGAAACGTCGTTGTGGGAGCCGGTGCAGCACGCTGGGCTGTGAGAGGCAGCTGTGCCGTGCCTCCCGCTGCGCACTGGCACAGCTGCACTGAGGGCAGCTCGAGCAGGTTGCCCCTGAACAGCAGAACGGCGGCGGCCGGGCTCTGGGCACCCCGCCGCTCCATCCCCAGCGGCAGTTCAGCGCTGCGCACAGCGGAAAGCGAGGCTCGAGCTCAGAGCACAGCCCGGCTTGCAACGGGCAAGTAAAATAAAGCGAGATATCGGCACTTCGTTCTTGGTTTCCAGGACGGGCACATCTGAGTAACGCACCTCTGGCTCTTACGCTCGGGGCCGTCGCTGGAAGGTGGCCGAGCGGCGACACCTCAGCTCTCGGTTACCGCTCCGATCGCCGCTGCCTGAAGACGGACGCGGCGTTTCCCCACCGCGTTCCTCCCCACCGCCCGGGATGGCTGCCCGTCACGGAGCCGCTCCCCCTCCGGAGGACGCCCCGCCGGCACTTTGCACACGTGGCGCGGCCCGCCCCGCTGCTACCGCCCCGCCGGGGGGCGGCCGAGGAGCATCCGTGCGCGGCGGGGCGGAGACCGAAGCGGCCCCCGAACAAAGGCGGCGGTCACCGAGCGGCCCCGCGGAACGGCCGAGCGAGCGGGACGGCAGCGCGCACCGAGGCAGCGCCCCCACGGCCACGGCGGGACGAGGCCGCCCCCCGGCGGCAGCTCCGCCGCACGGCGCTCCGCCCGCTGGTGGAGAACGTGGGGAAGCGGCCGCTAAACCACGCCGGGCTCAAGAGGTTCCGGGGAAGCGCGAATAGCAGAGCGTGGAGCGGAACGACGGGGGAACGGCGTGGCAGGGTATGAAGAAAGAATGAGAGACGGGGAAAGCGCGGCGAGTGCAGAAGCCGTACCCAGGAAGCTGTTCTCATCTTCGCTCAACGGTAGCAGGGGGGCGGATGGCACTGCTCGCGGGAAGGCGTAAGAACGGGAGCGATGCCGTAGGAAAGGAACACCCGAAAACGATTCCCCCCTCAACGCCTACAGCGCCGTCAGAGCACGGCGCAAGAGACGCGGGCAGCACTGGGGGCCCCGAAGGAACCTGCGAGTGACAGCTGGGGAGGACGTAACAGTGCAATAAATGACAACGCGTGGAAAAAGTTGTTTATTTCTCAGTGTTTCTCCACTGTCAATACTGTCCTTTTGCTGCGCCAGGTTGCAAAAAGAAAAAAAAAAAAAACCAAACAAAAAAACCAACCAAAAAACCTCTCTGCCTTTTCCATTTTCAACAGCTACAATATTTACAGGCCGTTTCCAGTAACACACGCAGACACACACTCACAGACACGCAGGTACGTATATCCCTATGCCTGGCAAAGTAGCCGGTTGCTGGTAGAGGCAATATATATATATATATATAATATATTGTCACTGTCCATTACAAGCCCTCCCCCCCCGCAACGATTCTGTCTCCCTCCACCATTGAGGGGGAATCTCCACCTAAGAAGCCCCCAGCTGCTCATGGCCCTGCCCAGGGTGGTGGGCTGGGGTTCTCTATTCAAAACATACACAGCAGAAGTAAAAAAAACTGCTCCTCTCCAGGTGCTTGTGAACTGTGAGTGACGCCGTGCACTCCTGAACCCTTTTGGAGCAGCCATCTTAATCGCCTTCCGGGAAATAGGTAGGTCATGCTGGGGTGAACGAGCCACATGCTTTACTTCCCACCAAGGTGTTATGGACCCACATTTTTACTAAGGCACCTGTAACGGCCAGTTTAGTTTCTGAGAGCGTCCAGCCTCAGTAAATGTACTGCGTTAGGTTATCAAAGACTGAGCCAGACGGAAGAATAGATTGCCTATATAATAGGTATAAAATCCCTTAATAAAAATAAGAGCATAAAACCTGTGGTGGTATAACCCCAAATCCAATATAGGTAGAATAATATCTGAATAATATTAATTGTAAGAAATGCAATCTATCCTGCTCCATTTTGTGAATGGAGACTCCTCTAACTGAAAAGGATCGTGCCCAAGCAGCGATGGGTCTCATCAGGGAAATGCTCTGAAGTCGGGTCTGACTGGAGGATGTGCCCTTCTCCCCCTCACCCTGCATTCAACAAAGCTCTGCAGCCACTTGTCAGACAGCCCAGGGCACAGATCTGTGCTGTGAGTTTCCATCTCGCTGCTCACCAGTCCCTAGGCCTCTCAGAAGAGCTGTTCTGCTCCCATTAGGGTTACCAGGGTGGTGGTAAGGAAGGATGGGAGATGAACTACGTAGCGAGTGGGAAAACTGAGGTCAGCACTCAGGAACACGTTGCACGTTCCAGCAAAGCAGCTCCAGGAACCAACCTCGATGGAATCTAAACCAAAACCCGACCCTTGGCCCTTGTTCTCCTGCCAATCTGAAACCATTTCTGAAGTGCTGTATCGCAAGAGAGCCCCTGAGAATCCATCAGCACTACCGTACAGAGTAGGGGGCAGTTATAGATACCCCCGGTGTCACCGACCTTTTTGGTTTCTTTTTTAATTCAGGCCATTTTCAAAAGACTTCACAGGCTGCATTAAGCCTTCAATTGAAACATCGGCCTGTTTTTACTGACTGACACAATCCAATCTGGGGAGCTCTTAAGCACTTTCCAGACATTAAATATTTGTCATGGGAAGCAGTAAATGTGTATGTATTTATGTATGTACACACAGATATCGCCTTCAAAGAAAAGAGAAACAACAAATGGCTTTTGGGTCGGTGCACATCTAAAACAGGACTTAACTGGAATGTCCTTATGGCAACAGAACATCACACAATGAAAAGTGGCCAGAGTTCACACACTCATCTAGAGGCTCTCACGAAAGCTTTGAAGAAGCAATCGTGTTCTATGCTGAGCTCAATCTGGACTGACAGGACTACCAGGAAAATCACCACCCTTTCTACACTCATTATGGGGGGGAAATGTGACATCAAGATGGAAATCACAGAGAATAGAACAAGAAGAACAAAAAGTTTCTACCCAAGGACAGATCTATCCCGTGCGGAGTTACAAGTGTTTTGTCACACTCACAGCAGAACCAAGACACAAACTCGCACAAACCAACATACAGTCACGTATCAACCTTTAGGGGTCGGAATGCAGGAAAACCAAAGGAAAAGCTGCTAATTTCCCAAAGCCTTATAGAAGAGTAAAAATCACATGGTGACTTCTGTTGAGCAGCCCTCAACCAAACAGGAGAGCTGCGCAATGGTCGCACAGCAGGCGTTTGCTGAGTACCTCAGGAAGAAGCTATCAACCTGCAGTCCAGCCACATTAAGATCCATCTCCCAAAAGCAAGACGCTGAAAAGTCTTAAGATTAAAAAACCAAAACAAAACGAAGATCTATCAACTCTCTTTATCCCTTAGGGAAGAGCCTTTCTTTTCTCCCCATCGACTGTTTGCTAACTTAATTCCAGTTACACATTCACTAGAATTTTTATGTTATCAAGTCATTACTTCCGTTACCTGAAGTCATTGCTTCATGTTTAACAGCAGCAATAGACACTGCTGGTATCTTGCATTGCAGACAATGGCATAGATTGTTCAGAGTCAAGGTGAACTTACTGAAAGTTACCTCAATCGAGTTAAAAACAAGAACAGCACAACAAAAAGCCCCACCCTGGTGTAGTTCCCTTCTCAATCATTTACCTTAAGGCTCCAGTACAGGAGGAAAAAAAACAAAACACCAAACAACTTTCTAAGACAAAGGTCCAATTGGGGCCTATTTCTTTCACAAGAATCTTGCTGAAGCAATCAATATTCCTAGTCATAGAGGAAACCCTGTAATCTACCTATGGGCAAAGACAGAATAAAACCCTAACCAAAACACCTGCAATCTAAAATGTACAAACGTCCTTTGTTCCTGACAGCAAAGTTACCAGACTACTGACCAAGGTTCGTGTGCTGTACTACACCCCCGATACAGATGAACTATATACTACAGTGTGCACTTATGATGAGCTATGTGGAACAACAAGACTATTTCAAAGGTGGCAGATCCAGAACTGTGCATTTCTACCAAGTGCACGTGCACACAACGACTAGTAATATGCATCTGTAGAACGCACAGTACTTGGAGCACAACTTGCATAGTGTATGATGTAAGCAAGGCCCCAGCGTAATTCACTGGGGAGTTTTAAGAACTGCCTAGCTACCAGGCACACAGAACTACCCTTTTGTAGCTAGCAAGCATACAGTGACTTGAATCAGAACACCAGGAATTTTTAAGTAGACATCTCTTGCTTTTTTTTTTTTCCTTTCCCCCTCCCTCATCCCATATAACTTCACTCTTACACCAGGTACATAACGGATAGGGTTTATCTGAGAAATAACTGCAACCACCTCTGTGGTATATCAGAAGTTTCTTCTGATTACATTACTTAGAAAGAAGCGGAGGTGACTGGGAAGAAGATGGCTGCTCCCAAAAGCTCGGACTGCGTGCAGATTCTGCACAGAATCCTACATAGTTACAGAGCAGAAACAGGAAACAATCACAATAGGTACATTTTTTTTCTTATGGATTAAGAGGAGTCATCGGAACTGCAAGTCAAAACCAAACCAGTTTCCCTCTCACGCTCCCACGGTAGTTCTGAGTTACTTGTTTCCCTGAATACACACATTTAAAAAAATACAATAAAACCCAGGATATGTAACACATGGATAATTCAACTTCACAGTTATAAATACTCAAATTACACTTACATAGAATGTATAATCACAGAAAATAAAATTCAAGTCATAGAAAAGAATGAAGACTAAAGGGAAAGAAAAGGCAAGGTGGCAGAAGAAGTGATACAAGTTTAGGGCTGTGCCTTCTATAAAAGCCTTTTAAAAGTTGTTGGGTTTTTTCTTTTTTTTTTTTTTTTTTTTTTTTTTCTTTTTTCTTTTTTAATAGGATAGAATTAAAAAAACCCTTTTGTGTATCTCCCCTACAGAACTCAACTATCTGCCAGAGAAGAGCCAATGAAACAACACAGTCAGTTCTGGGCATAAAGAAGCAAGGTAGCTTAAGCTAGCTAAGGGAGGACAGATGGAAGATAGTGTACTCGGGTCCACTTTTAAAGCTGGATGTGTTGTATAGATTTGAGGTACCACTGCCACAGTAGGTTCTGTTGTAGTACAGGGATACTCAGGTACATGTCTAGATGTTTCTTATTTTACCATTTATTGTGAAGAGGATGCAGCAAATGCACTTGTACGAAATACAGAACATAGAACCAAACCCATGGCACAGCCCTTACCATCAACATGTATATGGAGAGGGAGGGGATTAATCCCAAAGGCAATTTAAATAATGGTATTTTATATACTTATATTTATATATATAAATAAATGTTCTCAGCAATCTCAGGGTTGTTTTTAGTGCATTGCTGTAAAAAATTAGTGCAGTTCTCATTAATGTTTTAGCTCATAAGGAATAAGAATCTATACATCTGTTCAGTCTCTTCTTGCCACTCCTGAAACCTTTACACTGTGTTTCACCAAACTGAATGTTTGTAGTCAATTTCTTTAAAATAAGGTGGATGAATTCCACGCACTCTGTGACAAGACATGGCAATTTTTGGCAAAAACAATTAGAAAAATATGAGGTGCTCTGATCTTAGAACTGAAACGTTTGTTGATTTAAAGCATTACACAATGCATAAACAAAATTTATAAACAAAAAGATATGTCTCAACAAATCTATCCTTCATGCAAATGTTTCTTCAGCAGCTAACAACTTAACAATTTCTTACATTTGTTTATTTGGGGAAAAGGACTCGGACAAATCCGTGTTTCAAGTCCTCTCCTACAACTGGACCAAAGTTTTATGTCCTGGGAGCTGCTGCTTCTGGACCCTTCTCTCTTCTGAGTCGTTGGAGAAGGGGAAGTTTTAAGTCTCAGAGATTTACACTTCAGCCCCAAGTTCAAGGACTCCAGTTTCAACAACAGCAACATATTTATCTTCAATTTGAACCAGCAGGATGGTCTTATCTATGTGGGACCGACTACTTGGATCTCTGCTGCAAGGCACCCAGCGGTGAATCACCTGGAAAGAAAAAAATCAAGTGAAAGAAAGCGTGAGTTTCATAGGAACAGCTGCCATTTCAAAGTTGTAGCTGATAAATCAGGGCCCTTGCAAGGCAAAGGGAGTAATAACACAAGGGCTACTGACTTAGCTGCTCATTTTTCAGTGTTCACATGCCTCCTGATTAGCTGTTTGTCTCAGTCTTGCTGGAGATCTGCAGCTTACCAGAGGGCAGTCAGCACTGGATTTGGATTTTAACACAACTTGAGCCAAATCAGAGCTGAACAGATCATGCAAAATAAATAACAACTGGAAAATATTGTACATGTACAGATTAAGAATATTTTGAAATAATAATTTCGAAGCCACAATACTTCTAAAGTATCCCAGTATTCTGCAGCACACAGCAGCACAGAATAAACTTTATCAGGAGTTAAGCATAAAACCTGTAAAACTGGTCTTAGAGATAATATATATATTTTTTTGTTATGAAGAGAAATGCTGTTGCACTGAGAGTAGGAATATACCATCCTTAGACACAAAGCATTTCCCAGTCAAGTCCAAATACTGCGTCCTTGGTGCCCAAGATAAAACTATCACCTTTGATATAGTCAGAAGTGGCCTGTTACACCAAAGGCCAGAATATCAAGGCATGTTAGAAACTAAGTCTGTATGTGCACAAACTGTACATAAATTGTAACTCACAGTCGGTTTTACCATCTATTACATAATGACTGATATTCATTTAATTCTGATTTAATATTTTCTATGACTGATCACACGCAAATTTAAGTCAGCAGATAGTGAGAAGCTGATAAGAATCTTTTGATCTTTTGGGGTTGTTTTGCGCATGTCAGTGTTGGGAAAAGAAAATAAATCAAAAGCACTTTAGCACATACAAACATAATGCAGAGTAAACCTTAACCTTAAATTCCTGGAAAAAAGGAGCTCCAATCTAAAGAAGATGGCTAAATTTCATTTCCTTGAAGAAGCCCTACAAAGTCTTTGTGTAGTGAATATACTAGCAAAGCTTAGCAAATTAAAAAGCAAAGTTCAGAGAAGTGCTTTTTGAACATAATAGAGACATTTTTAACAACTGAGAATACACAGTACTCACAAAGCAGATGCTTCTCCTTTACAATCACCCTTAGATGAGTATTAACTAAGGGTCTCTGAGCTGTGAGGATCAACGCAATCTACCCTACTTCTCGCAACACATTTTGATACTTTTGCAGTTTAAGAAACCATATACAGAATACCTATTTTTATTCTGATGACTCAAAACCTGTCATAATTCAATTCCCAGATTCCATATCCCTATGAAAACAAACAAACAAAAAACCATAACAACAAAAACAAGAGGAACTATACAGCTGTTGCTTCTTATCCATTTTCTCTTTGTTCTTGCCTTAAACCATTCTGTCCCGCTCCCTCTTTTGCTTTCTTCTGCTTTTGACTACTGTTTCTTTTCCCTTTCCATGCAGTAGTGAAGTCTGTATGCTACTCAGAATGTGTCCATAACTGTTACATAGGTACCAGAGTACATGTTTTTCTGACGCTGAATTTCATACAGGGATGCTTACAGAACAGTGCTTTAGCAGGCAGACTGCTTGATGAGCAGCATCCCAACAGGTAAGAATCAGTTCTGTGTATTTGCAGAAAGTGCAGGGTTAGAAAGGAAAGACTGTCCTAAAAAGTAATGGATTTACTGATGAGGTATGCTCATAACAAGCAGCAGAAACTATGTCATTCAAGTTAAATCCATTTGTCACAATGGTACATAAGAAGAAAGGGAGAAAAGTACCAGATCGCTCAAGGTTAAGACATTCTTCTAAAAACCCTGCCAATGTACTGCACCAATAATAGACAAGAAACATCCACTCACTCTCAATCTTTCTGTTAACAGCTACTGTACATCAGCATGCTGCAGCTTGCAAGACAAACTGCAGAACCACAGAAATAAAAAACCATCCAGTGTTGAACAAAAGGACTCGTGATTCCAGAATGCATTTCAGTTTGACCTTTTACGTTCATCTTTATGATATTATTTATCCGCAACAGCTCATAAGGAAATCCCAAAAAGCATACTGTCTAATCCCAACTTGATTATGAATATTTACAACAGCATTCTCCTACACATTACATACAAGTCTGTTCTACAAGTTAGTCCTTAGGGTGGTCAACTGTGAGTGTTATTTGTGGAAGGGCCCTTCCTGCACATACACATAACAGTACTTCAAATCTACCTTAATGTAAAGCTCCCGTATCCACTTTTTGAATGACATCTCCAGCTGAAATAAGCAGACTATCAAAAGATCATTCTTATAAAGTGTCAGAATAGACACATTCCAAATGAAAATACAGTGGCATCAGTAAACCAATGCAAGTACAAGTCAGCAGCTCTTACCTTGTACTATTTACCACTGGAATACTCACTGCATAATTTTTAGACGAGAAGATCTATAAACAGTATGCCTTGGGTAAAAAGCTAGAAGAATCTACAATGGGAGATGCTTTCCAACTAATCAGTGAATTTTTATTTTCATATGCAGATATAACATCCCTAGGGAAAAGTGAGACTGAGTTTCAAGTCATACGCTTATACAAGTTTTAGTTATAGCATATTTCCTTCATAAAGGAAACATCAATTAAGTACTTATTACAAAACAAAGATAATTTGGCTCAACTTTCAGAGTAATTTAAAGACCAGATACTTTTATCCATTCAATTAAAGACTGGTTGGCTTCAGTATTTTCTAAGGGATTGACAGTTTAAGGAAAGGGAAATGAAGGCTGGATGACTAAGCAGAATGCCTGAGGTAACAGTTCATGACAAGAGCTGGAAGAAGGCAAGGAAGAAGCGGCTGACAATATTTGAATCATCTTGTATCTTTTCAATACAGTTGCAGAAATGCGCTTCTGCTCCAAATTAGGATTCTAGAACTGCTCTTCCAGCAACACTGACTTAGAAGACAGCTGCTAATCCAACTTACTACTAGCACATCATTAGCCTTGACACCCAGACAGACTGCCTTGTCAAGATACTTTTTTCTTTTAAATAAATTAGCTTGTCAACTTCGAAACAAACAAACAAAAAAAACTCACATGGCCTTCCATGCCTTCCTGAGGACTCCAGTCTTTCCAGCTGTTTCTTCCAGCTTTTAGCCGTATCACCTCATCTGGCCACTGCAGCTCTTTCCTTTTTGACACGTTGATCCCTTCCAGTACTTGACTGGGATCCATTAACTATAAGTAAGAATTCAGTTTTGACTGTTAGTTCAGCCAAAATTTAAAAGACAGGGATTAACTGTAACTTTTTGCATACTTCCACAGAACTGACTTGAACACAAAGAAATCGACATCTGATTTCAATGCTGCAAAAGCTACAAAAATACTTGAGCAGCAGAAATGATGGAAATTGGGCTGTGCTTTCAGACACAGATGACAATATACCGGATCGCTGCTGCCTGGCTCCCTTCCCCAGCCCTTCTGTCAGTTATGCTGGTCCACAGTAGAGTCCAAACCAGCTCAAAATACACAATGGCAGCACGTGGTCCAGTATCAGGGAAAGTTTAGTGATGACAAACTGTTAGTTTAGGCTCATCACTTGCAGAGAATTAAACCTTAAGAAACATAGGCTTAGAGAATTCACAAGTAGGCTAAAAAGCTGTTTTCCTACTAGCATGGTGTGTTGAGACCCACCCTGTGTTTTGAAGTTAACTGTCCTTTCTATAGGAGCAGGAGAAAACTCCTGAAAACTCCTTCCTATTTAAGGACAGCAAGAACTGCATAACATCCAGTATCCCATAGTATACAGCAACCTTGTCTGTGCCTTCCTCACACAAGGGAAACAGTTTCATAGAAGTGCCCTTGTCTGTAAACAAAAGTACTAAGCAGAAATCTGCAAAATTAGTTAACTTTGTCTACATTAACTTAGTTAACTATGACCAAAGATGCAGTTTACACTAAAATGAGGTGATGTCAGCAATGAAGTCAAGTTTGTCATGACCTGACCTATTAAATTACTTTTTGGTCTTTCCCAGTAATATACTGCCAAGAACACGTATGTGCACCTACTGAAAGCTACAAGGGCAAGAATATTTCTGGATTTTTCACAGTACTGCTAAGGCTGCCAATAATTAACTTAGTCAACAGAACACTGTTTGCTGTTCAATAAGCCAGCCTTGCAGCAATAACCATTTAAGAACACATACACATGTAAAAATGAAAGCAACAACATTTTAAACATCTATTTTAGAGGACGATCTACTTGGTAGAAAAGAAAAACACCAGTTGCTTTCAGTCCTGCAGGTGAAGCTCTTCAGCTTTATCATCATGAGTAAAACCAGACTACGCATGGAGGAAAAACTGAGTTCAGCTGACATTCTCAAGCCTGTACTATAGGATTATAAAGTAAGTAATATAAACAGAGCGAAACATACAGCAAAAGTGCTTGTCCAGAAAAGGATTTCCTTACATTAGTTCTCCATTTGTAGCTGCACAACTATTGTATTGATAGGCATATCAGACTGACATGTACTTAAAGTCATAACTTCAGCAATACACATGGTAACACTAACAAAAGCATACGACTAAGGAAATTCAGGTTAACTTTTTCTTCTGGACTATTCACCTGGATTCTGTAAATAACGTCATCCTTTTTGGCTTGCATTTGATTTGCAGGGCTTGCATTTCCAGCTGACTGAGTTTCAGCCGCATTACTCCCTCCTTCTGTCCCTAGAAAGCCCACAAGGGCATGCTGTTTACAGGCTGGGATGCTTTGGCTGGAGCTGCTGGAAGAGGGCAGACCATGCTGCATGCTGACTCCAGACTGGCCAGTAGGTTCCATTTGGTTCACCATAGATAGGCGGGACTGGATGGACGATGGGAGGTTACGAAGGGATATCTGACTGGTGGAAGAGCGCCGACAAGGCACAAAGCCCGTTGTGGATGTGCGAAGAGATGAATGACGACTGCCGTAGCAATAAGATGAATGGCTAGCTACTGAGGCACGGGCAGGGGAATGTCTGACAAGGCTCGACTGCACAGAATGAGAGCTGTGGCTGGTGCCTAAAAATAAAAGATACAGAATCAGGAGAGTTTGATCAAGCCTCCCACATACATTAGATTTATGATACACAACTGATTTAGCAATTAGATACAAAATTGATGGGTCTAATTCAACAGCATTTAAAACAATGGTATTGTAGGATTAGGTATCTTGCACTTAACGTAGCAGAGCAGTTGAATGCGTTTCACTCATTTTATTATAGAGTCTCATGTTCTGTCCTATTCCCAATCCCTGTGAGACAAATCACTTGAAAAATGCTTCAGCCTTGCTCTCACCACGTTAGCAATTTGTTTCTTAACATTAACACTTAAGTACCCAACACTGAAGACAGTACAGGAGATAGAGATGTTAGTGTTTCAAAAATGCAAGTATTCTTTCTCAATATGCTTGAACGGATGTTCAGAGACTCAGACTAAATTGGAAAACATTAGAGCAGATATTTTTAAGCAATAAGAAAATTTTAAAGTAAAAAATAGCAGTTAATGAATATTATTTAGTGTCATTCCTAAACGAAGAACTTGTATCAACCTCTTCAGAGATGCAGAGGTACTCACAGCTACATAAAGGAAATACCCACTGTGTTCAGCTACATGCACATTGATATTCTTTGAGCAAAGGCAGCATTTGCAAAGCTTTTTCTTGGTTCTACTGCTTTTCACCTCACTGGCTTCAGATCAGCACAGATTCTGTTAGGATTTAGCTAAAATACAATTGAGATAAATGATCCACTCCAGTATACAAGTAAGAAAAATACAAAGACATTAAAAACCATCAAGTTTAATGTTAACAATAAGACAGAAGTCATAAGATGAATCAATCTGTACAGATTTGTTGCAAAAAAGTGTAGCCTGTTTTGCAAAAATAACTAAACATTAACAGGGTAAGCCTCTGCTTGGAAACTTTCCATTGGACAAAACAGCACTGCAGTGTGAGAGGAACCCAAGCAGGCATTAACAAAACAATCAAGGTTTGTATGTCTGTCTGTTTAGTCTTTTCTTTCAGTCTAGGCCAGATCCAAAGAATGGAGAGGCCAGTTCTGGCTACAGGAACGTACTTGTGAAAAATTGTGATAGTTGTATTTTAACATTACCCAGAGTGGATGGATGAGTTGGTGGATGAGCTGCAGGAAGAGCAGTGGGATGAGTCCCAGGATGAGGTGCCATAGGAGGGTGCTGTACTGGTCCAGGTCCCTGCCCTGTAGGTGCATTCACACCTCCTTGCGACATGCTGCTCTGCGACTCATTGATAGTGGCATTGTTACTTGTGCAAGAAGCCCCACCTCCAGCATCAGAATCTTCAATATTTCCACCACTGTTACAGCCAGCTCCACAGCCCTTCCTTAGTCTGAAACCACAATGCAACTAACATTAAGTCACATCATATGAACATAAGGAATCTAAGAAATGCCACACTCAGCACTGTCTGTAAAGTCAGTTTTGTGGGGCTTTTTTAATCAGATTTTTAAGAGAACACTATTTTCTCACAACAGGCTTTGCAAGTATGAACACAGCTTTCTAGGAGACTGTAATTTTCTTCATGACAGCCATTCAAATAACAGCTATGATAAACCAAGAGCTGAGATAAAATAGCTCTCAGGATGAGAGAAGGAAAAAACTAACCTCTGAATCAATAGTTCTAAATACAAAATGCTTGAAGAATATCTTGTTATTTTGCAGCAGTTTAGTAAATTATGCTCCTTTAACATGCTAGTTATATACAGTCTCATACAGCAAAAACTTATTTAGATGAGCAATATCTATATATTTTAATTTGGATTCTTCTTACTTTCAGTAACATAATTTTCAAATACATGTTCCAATTATTTGCATCTTGCGAAGTCTTCTGTGAATTCTGAACATTCAGATGGCAACCAACATTTCCCAGCATGCATAATCATGCAGGCTTTTCACTATACTGTTTGCACAACCTCAGACAGACACACAACACAGCATGTTCCTTCTTCCTTTCAGTTCCTACTTTTTATTATTTTTTTCTTTTGGTCCCACTGAAAATACACCAAGAAATCCTTTCTTTTTTTTTCCTTTGCCCCTGGGATCCAGAACAGCTTGGATCCAAATACTGTTTTGTGTTATACTTTCACCTGCTGCTCTACCCACATGTCAGACAAGCAGCTGGTGACAGAAGACATATGCCATGGACTAAGGTAAATGCAGCACATGTTGAATATGTTCTGTTTAGATGTGCTGTAGATGTCTATGTGTACATACGACCATCAGAAAAGCAAGAGGACTGTTCCAACTATGGGACCAGCTCCTGAAACTGGGAAGGACATGTTTCTGAATGCCATGCAAAGTTGCTGTGGTTGCTTTTGCAGCTACAGTCATAAGGAGACAGAAGTGAAGTAAAAGTTCTCATGGTCTACAAAATAGAGCACAGCAATGCTTTGTACTAGGTTACCTGAAGGTCATATGCAGAGTGGATTACACTAACATCACTAGTTACATCTTCTAGCTGACATGCATGATAAACATTATATATATATGTAGATATATATATATACACACATACACGCACACATATATACACATACACATTTTAACTTTGAACAATAACTAAAGTTTGAGGTGCTGTGTATAAGCGCACCAACATTAATATTTACACCTGCACACTGCACATTTACTGGACAGAAATCCTAGATAAGATAGCAAAAGTAATGAAAGTAACAATAATAAAAAGTAACACAGAAGTTGCATTACCTTCTGTTATCAGAACTGACATTAGAATTGTAATTATAATTCTTGCACACAAACTTTATCCTGTAAGTTTTTCTAAGCTGTCACTCAGTTTGTGCTTTAATGTTTACAAGCCTTCAAGGTTAGCTCTTTGTGCCAGGGCACTTGCCATATTCTACGGATGTGCTTGAAATAAAAGACTTATTTATTTGCATGTAACTGAATACTGTAAAAATATGCCCTGGTTAGCATGGATGAAACTAGTTAATGACATATGAAAACACAAACATACACTTGTGAGTACACTTTCTCAGCTCACCTATGCCATGTAGACACTATGAAGTTTCTGATATTTCCTAAGCTGATAGCTCCTCCAAGAATCTCCTTAAGCTGTTCATGACTATCCGAATAGGATGTAGTCAAAGGTGAGACATAGATTGGGTAACCAATTGGCTGGTCACAGGAGGAGTTGATCATGTTCCTCAGAGCTTGTTTTGCATTTTGAATGCTTCCTCTTTCTGGATTGCGATTACGCAGGAAGACAAGCTCCTGTTGTTGCCCTGCCCACAGGCCACGCACACACTCCTTATTCACCTGTAAAAGATAAATGACAAGCCAAGTAAAAATGCTGTGTCAGCAAGAGAAACATGACTAGACTGCTTTGCTTTATGTAGACTTCTACATGTGTACATATAATTGCACTACAGAACTACAACTGTTCATATTCACAAAAGGGCTGATCTGATGGACACAGGCTGCAACAGTAAGAATAAAGCAAGTGTAGGAACTGAATGAGAAATAAAACATTTGAAGTCAGGAACTGATTTCCTGATGAAACACTCTGTAGTAGAAGTTGCCCCAGCAGCAACAGGCCAGTAACAATGAAGTAACTATTTGAGTGAAAGCATGTAGTGGTGTATCTTAATTCTACCATTGTGGAATATACACAAAGCTTACCTTAATGACCCTGAAACTGAGATAGCGCTTATTTAGCATAATAATTTTGTACTCGTTGGTACCATCATCCATCACATGACGCAGAGCGAGGAGGGAAGGAGAATTGGAAAGAACAGCACTCCGCCAAGCAGGGTCCCCTTCGTGTGCTATGACTAGATTTTCTTCATGGGTTGTTATGGCTTCATAGAGAACAGAAGGATCATCGTACTCATCTGGAGAAGTGAAGTGATCCTGTTTCCAAGAACAATTGGTAAATTATGACTGATATTTCCAACGTAACTATGTATAAAAAGCAAACAACTTGCACCTCAGGAAAGGTTTGCTCCCTTTAACCTAAAAAGGAATGATTGAAAGGACCAGCCTATTATTTATTCAGTTGAATTTTACCCTATACTTGTAGAACTGTGGAACAGTTTTATTTGGAAGGGACCTTTAAGACCACCCAGTTCCAGTCTTCCTGTAATAGGCTAGGACAGACCAGGTTGCTCAAAGACCCATCTGGCCTGGCCCTGAGCATCTAGGGATGAAAGACATGACAGGATATTCACCCATTTTCAGTTGTCTGCTTCTGTCACATACCCCCTTCCCCTTTAGTGTCCTCTTTTTCTTAAGCTACGCATTCTAATTTTGATCTCCCTCATTTTCCTGGAAACTTGGATCTGGTATCTCAGCATTAAGATTTGACAATGACTATGGACAAGATGTTCCTCACCTGATGTAGTTTAAGTGACATTCGTATTCCAGGAACCACTACTTTTCTCAGCAATTCCATGTCAGCAAAGATCCATTCATCCCTAATTGAAGATATACGGAAGTCGCCCTTAAAAAGGGCATGCAAGCCATACAAGAAGGATTCCAGGTTACTGTGGAGGGAAAAAAGAATTGTCCATATAATTAATAAGGTAAGAAGATACAAAGCTGTATGTAAAGGGACAACACCATTCTTCTCTATAAATAAGAGAGAAGACAAAAGGGAAAATACAAGCGAGCATTTGTATAAGTAAAGTCTTGACACAGAGTGCCTACATGCACTAAAGTGAGGATGAATTATCTATATAGGCAGGAGATTGTATCTCAATGGACTCAAGTGAACAGGAGCACTATGGAATGCCTGATTTTACTCTGAAGATTATTAAAAGACTTTTTGAGAAGTACAACACCTCAGTGGACCAAACAAGAAGGAGATGTAGCTTCAGTTGTGGATATTTTAGCAGTAAATCAAGTCTTGATTGATAACTCATACTTCGTGGCATCATTTACTTTTATTAAGCTAATGGAGTCTAGGGAACAATCAAATGCTCTGATCACTCCTGTGACTGCATATCTCTCTCTCTCTAAGATCTTCTTGGAGAAGCTCACTGGTACTCAGAAGAATGTTTCCACCAAACTGAAGTAAAATAGTTTTTACTTTCAGAACTCAATCAGTTTTGAGTTCTTTCTATTGGTTGTCAGCAGAGCGTAGTCACATCAGCATGCTCACTTCTCAGTTGTTCTATAAAACAAAATGCTCAAATTCCAGTTTTCCCTCATGCGCTGTTCTTTGGTTATGTTCTACTGGCTGTTATAATGAAGGCACGTCACACAGCTTATCTGCTCAGTTTAAGGATGAAATTAACTATCATCATCTTTCCTGAAGAGGTACTCATCCAGCATGTAATATCTAGGATCTCAGAGGAAATCTGAGGAAGTAGAGCTTACAAGATTTTATTACCTAGACATATGATGTGAAGCTGTTCCCAATGCTCTCCGCCCCAGAACACAAAGCCCATAACACAGTGTAACCAGGGGTGAGTCTTTACTTGAATCCAGTGGCTTACAGTAAAAAGAAAAAAAAAAGAAAAGGTAAACAGAATTAAAGATTCAACATTAAAACACTGCTCTAAGGAATAAAACACCCAAATGCATACAAAGGTACATAAGCCTTGTGCGTGTATCTACCCCACCAGCTACTCTATCCAGACTTTCACTATGAATTCCTTTAAAAAAACAAAAACAAAACACCACAAGTATTCTACATATCTGTAAAAATCAGACATAATAATCACTAACTAAATTGGCAATCTTATAAAAAACAAGATTATATTAGGGTTGATTGGTAAACACTGACACCTAAATTTGCGACATCAATTCTATAAACACACTTCTCTACATAGACAAATGGTTGGCTAAATTTCAACTGATTCTTTTAAGCTGTTAATTGAAAAGGCATTAGCAGACAGGTCACATTGCACACTTCCTTACAGAAATTATTCAAACTCATGCATCTAGAGTAGAACGTCAAAACAAAACATTTCAATTTTTTATTTCTAAAAGATCAGTATTAAAAAACTAATTCAAGGCAACAAGGAAAAAATGAGACAATTCTTGAATAATGAATACCTGTCCTCACATATTCATACCTACCTTTTCTCTTCGAGAGCAGCAATATTCTATCCAGTTCAAATAAATCATACAGAAACTCTCTCTTGAGATTCCTGCTAGACGGTGGTCATAATCTTCATCAATATTGGGGTTAAACGTTGGGTCTACATCAACGTAATTGCGGTCTGTGCACAACCGCAGTCCTTCCTGCATTGTCTCATTAGCTAACCACTCCTCTAACTTGGGGGAAGTTGTGACATAATAGATGATTCCCTGAAATGGTAGTTAAAAATCCATCAATCAGCATTGCAATAAAAGATATTAATCTAAAATTTTTCAACTCATTCACAGATTTTCTTGATAGCGAACAAAAATGATACACAATAGTTTACTTAGCTCCCAGACGCACCAATTCAGTGGCACAAAAACCAATACAGATCTGTATGTTAATATTTTCAACGACTCCTGAGAGTTTTTAAAGCACATACTTAAGGAATAAAGGAAAGAAAAAGGGATGGGGCAGGCTAACTGCAGAAAAACATGTAAATGGGAACTGTTTATTGAGCGAACATGGATAGTATATTTCTAAATAATTAAAATACTAAATTTAAAGATGAGTCAGCTTAATATAGTCATATTTGGAGAAAAGCTTTTGGTGTGAATGTATCAGAAAAATTCAGACTTCAAATTTTTCATGACAGATCACAAATAGGGAAACAGATCACATAAGGGATCTAAGGTCTACACAGAAAACTCATAGATTTAACAGGATCTTTTTTCAAGTAAGACAAAAATAAAATGAAGAGATGACTTTGGCCCTTTCCAAGAGAATTGTACCAGTTACCATTTCATTTACAATGGCTACTACATTTTGATAATTAGCCTTTCAGTTTCTAGTCCAGTTTCAGCAGGAAACAACATCCTCTCTCTAGGTTGTTTTTCTGCTCTTACAACCAAATATCAAATAATTGTCAGTACAGTAAATTCTGGCCTCCTGTGATGAAGCTGTTTATAAAGCTATAATTCATAACACATCCATGAAAACTACTAGAAGTTCAAGGCACTAACCCATCCCCAGCTATAACCCAGCCTAGCTCCCCCAGAGTTCACAGTTATTTGACGCATACCTTCACATAATAAGTGGTGAGAATTTTCCGGAGATCAAAGACTTGCAGCATAGATGCTGCACTGTTGTCTGTGATACTATAACCCTCCAGAACATACTTCGTCACAAGCACCTCCCAAGCCAGCCAACGCTGCCCAAACGCAGCATTAAAGGAAAGCATGTGAGGAAGGTGACCAGGTTCACAGCAACAGAAACCTTCATCTTCCTCTACGCCTTCAGTGATGGCCTCTACTTCTCTTTGCTGACAATAAGTTCCTTAGGAAAGAGAAAGCAATTAAAAAAAAAACAAACAACAAAACAAACAATTAAATGCTTCATACAATTGTTTTAATGTCGACTTGCATTTACAAGTATTTACAAATCACATTAGTGTCCAATTAATGTTTCTGTAACAACAGATTTGAATAGTCTAATTTATCACTGTAGGATCACACATTCTAATCAGGTAGCATTATGAATCAGTTATCATAGCCACATTGCATTAAAAGTAAAGAGAGGCTTAGCATCAGAACTGTTAGGGGTTATTTTTCCTCACAGGTTGGAGGGTATAAGAAGGCCCTGAAGCTCAATTTTCAAAGCAGATAATTTATAGGATGGAACAGAAAATAACTGAAGTTTTCAGATCAAAAGACTGGTTTGTGGTATAGTAAGTTAAAGAAGCGCAACACACTCACCTCTGAATTCAAGCCCTCTCAGCTGGAAGGTGACCAAGCCATTTCCTATCTCTATAAGGTGTACTAGTGCATTGAGGTAGTCAGAGGCAAGAATGAAGCAGTCCCCAGTACTGTAGTTTCCCCATCGACCCAACAACAAATCTCCACATAGACTGTGCTGAAGGGAACGGGTTAAATGTTCATAGAAGATTGAATTCAGATTGTTATCATCTGAACCTAGGGAAAGATTGAATTTTGGTTATCATCCTTACAACTGCAGAAAAACTCAAGCTGGAAAGTCAATTATCAGTCCACAGTGAGTCTTACATTTTTCTTAACAGCATTTTTTCAAGGCTATCAACTTCATGCCCTCTGCTCCTACCCCAGCTCTTAGGACAACTACTCCAAATAACTGCTAAGTGAAGTTCAATTCTTTTGATCAAAATTTTTTCCTTTCTCCTCTGTTTTCCAAGTTATTCTTTCAGTTTAGCTCTGGCAAGTCTCACCAGTCTATTCCATACAATAATGTGCAAAAGCAAACATGCACGGAAGTATCTCAGAAACAACTGTTGTATAGGTCTCATCACCATGACATTGAGACATCTCAAATAATGTTTAGCTTTTGGTTACTTAAGAATAAAGAAGCAGAACAACTTAATGCTGTGATTACAGGTGAAGAAAAAGCAAAGCAGAGATACACAAAGGTAGGAAGGAAACAAAAGTGCATAGAAAAGTAAACAACGAAGTAAGGAGAGAGATGATGAAGGAAAAAATAACAGGAGATGACAAAGGTCCAATGGGGTTTGGAAAAAAAAAAAAAAAAAAAACATAGGACAAACTGATCACAAATCCTATAAAAAAACAGACATTTGTACCTTTGTTCCTCGTGAGTGTGTTAGAACGCACATAACAAAAACATTATAAAAACAAGTCAGCCTAAGAAAGCTACCTGGATTTCGATCAAGCTGCGAAGCCAATCTTGTATTTGAGTGATCCACACGCTTTGTGCTGAAATTAAAATGAAGTGTTCTTAATGGAATTTATTACTGCAAGAAAATCTAAAGGAAGAAACTACTATTAACAGAAATTGATAAAAATATTCCCAGTGAAACATTTCTACAAAATTTTCTTTTTTCCTCTTTAACTATTTTATATCCCTCTGTACTCAGGTCTAATTAGGCCACACCTTGAGTACCGTGTCCAGTTTTGGGTCCCTCACTACTAGAAAGACATTGAGGCCCTGGACCAAGGGCAATGATGCTGCTGAGGGGTCTAGAGCACAGGTCTAATGAGGGGTGACTGAGGGAACTGGGATTAAGGCTCCGAGGAGACCTTATCGCTCTCTACAACTACATGAAAGGATGCTGTGTTGAGGTGGATTTCAGCACTTTCCCCTTGTAATTAGCAATAGGACTAGAGGACTGGCCTCAAGTTGCACCAGGAGAAGTTTGGGTTGGATGTTAGGAAAAACATTTTTTTCTGAAATAGTGCTAGAATGGGCTGCCTATGGAAGTCACCATCCACGAAAGCTTTGTAGAAATATTTACACATTGCACTGGGGGACACAGCTCGGTGGGAAACATTGGTGACAGGTGGATGATCTTAGAAGTCTTTTCCAACCTTGGTGACTCTACAATTCTATTTTCTGCCTATAATAGCATTATGACTTGGTCACAAATGAAGCCCGTACGCAATATGCGGTCACAGAATAATCTTTAGCCTTAGATCTAAGTGTAGCTATTTTCTTAGCCAGGTATCACAAAGCTTTACATGGGACAACTACACTTAAACAACTAACCAGCATAGCTAACATTCTGTCAAAATTGGGGGACTTTGCAGTAATAAAACACAAGGAGGTAATCTGACATGAATAATCTTCTAATGGCATCTTGATCATCAGAGATTTTAGGATTTTATATTGAGGTTGACCAGTTTTAGCTGTGAAATGGACAACAATGAAGAAAAGTCAAATATAGTTAACATACTCTCCTAACAGTCCTTTTAAAATAAACTTATGTTTTGAATACAATTGCACTTTATTAAGCTATAACTTTGATGCTTAAAGAACAATACCAAAATTGCATACCTTTCAGAAATTATCTAAGAAGCTAATGTAAATGCTGCTAGAATAAGAACAATTGCTATGCTACTTAAGAAAGATCAGAGCTCTAATCTTCTTCAGGGAAAATAAGATAGCAGCGCTTCAAGCTGAACACTCATTTAGCCTTAGTTCCATGTTTAAAGAAAACAAAGGACATGCTCTTTAAAGGTCTTATTTCACCTACTTGTAGTCTCTTTCCCAGAATTTGACAGGTCTGGCATAAGAAGTGATAAATATTGCACTTCCCAGGAAAGGATTCAGTGGAGTAGAGAAGAATGCTGACACAGCTGCTTGGACAAATAACATTGCAGAATCTGTAGGATAACAAGATTAAGGAAAGCAAGGCAGTAAAAACTTTCACCAGGCTTCTGTAACAACAAGTATACAGCAACACCAAGTAAGAAAAACAAAAAAAAACCAAAACAGTCTCTGAGAAATTTTGTGCAGCAAAGTATCTTTACAGTTTCTCCAGTTGTCAAAGGGATTATTTTTGCTTTTATAAGCAGAAATAGGTAACGGTATTTGCTGTAGAATTTTCAGATAATTACCACCAAGTCTAACGTGATACTAAATCAACTCTCTATTCAATCCAGCCTACACAAACAATACTCAAAATCTGAAATCACGTGGTTAGTGACTCTTGAAAAAAGGAATGGAGCATCAAAGCAAAATTTATGTCATTTTCCCAGTTGTTTAATTCCAGTGCTTCTCATGTGAGAATTCTGTTCCTACTTTATCTGCTGCTGTAAGGCTTTTAGTAGTGTAGCAAGGTAGAAAGTGTGCACAGTTTTTCATAAATGTTCACTGGACAAACCTGCTCATTCATGAGCTGTATCTCATAATACATAATCATTACAACATTCAGAATGTATAAATACATGCCTTCCCTCATCCCCCAAAATTCAGCAATTACAAAGGATACGTGGCACAGCAAAGGGCTGAGCAAAAGCATGAAAGGCAGATCCCCATGTTATCTGCCAGGGAGCAATGTAGGTATATACAAATCTCAACTTATAAAAGAGTTCCCAAAGCTGTAGGAAAGAAGGAAAAAAAAATAAATAAGCATTTTTGCTGAAAATCAACATACTTTGGAGTACAATAAACATCCTGAGGAGTTTACTGGTCCCCCTAGGGTTCTTGCTGGTGTACAAGAAGCCTTTGGACTTACAAAAAGGATGCAGTGATGAAGCAAGTCACATTATTATGCACTACATTGTTCTACTAACATAAACTCGTGAGATTTTTAGAAAGACTCGCATGCTGTCTCAAGCAAACAGAAAGTGCTTTGAGAAGAAGTCTAATCAATATGCTGTAAGAACTGTAAAAAAGTGCCAACATGACTAACGATCTGAAGATGAGCTATCAGTTAAGGGTACAACCAGTTTTCCCTTTTGGATGACCTGAAACACACAGAGTTAAAAGTTACCTTGCTGAAGAGTATGGACATGAAGAAGAGATCTAGCAGCATGGTCTCAGTAAAACTTTTGTAATCAAAAGTAAAGAAGAGCACTGTGAAAATAACAGTGACGTACTGGCACGTTGGGCTACTGAATGACGAACGCAGTAACTTCAAGCCAGCTATTGTGATCATTAAAGCACCCAACCTGTGTAGAAATTTGCAGAGAACAGTCACTTATTTGCTGCCTGAAAGGCGATTTTATAGACCACCTAAGTTGCTGTTCCCATGCAGTGTCAATCTCACATGGTGGTAAGTATGCGAGCATTTACTTATTCCAAATGACATTTTCACTTTTCTTTTAGAGGTTACTAACCAAAGGATTAACATTATTTGTAAATCAACCTTGCTAAGTAATATTAGCTATCCTCGTTTTCTCCACAGAAATCAAGCCTTAAATTTAGGTTATCAATATTGCAATGCAAAATTGCTGGAAGTGCTCTAGATTAATCAGCAATAGGATGCTACTGTATACCAATTATCATTATTTTCCTGCATGACTATACTGACCTAGATCATACAGGGAGAAATGTAACATAATGACAGCGATATTTTTAAAAAAATCTATTTCTTTAGCCTCAGAGATAGTAACTGTTGGATCAGAAAACTATAAAAATAATGTTAAGTATCTTGAATTTGCGTTCTGAATAATCATATTACAGACACTGCATATCAGCAAGGAAATTCTGCTAACACACTGCTACGTAATTCTGCAATTTCCAATTTTTATAGTAGTATATACTATGATTTGAATGATTTTTCTTTGTGTAGGTTCCTATTTTAAAACTGCAATATTCCATTTAGTTTAAAGCCAACAAGGTGACTCATTTCTACACAAGCTTTCTAATGAAGAAAAATGTAGTGTTCAGGCGATAGCATTAGCTGTCTTCCCACTGATTCCATAACTCACTATTTCAATTCCCACCATGACACATACTTAGATTACTTGATAACCTTTTCTACTTACTCAGTATCCAGTTTCTTTGGACTAGCAATACTCTTAGCACTGCTACTAAGCTCATTGAGGACTATCAGTGGATAGATAACATTCTTCTCTATAAAAAGGAGCCAAATGTGAAGCTTCTCAAACCACATAACATGCGCAGCATCTGTTAGGAGATAATAAAAAGATCAGATTGCAGATATAAATCAGATTCAGGGAATCTGAATTCCTGATGTAAGCCACTTTATGATTAAACAAAGATCAAAAGTACCCAGTTAGATTAATTGTTATACATGTGAATAACAAGAATCAAATTTATGCTAAGATGCAATCTCCAACAGAGTTCACTGTATCCACTTCCCTGAAGCACTTAAAGACTAGCACCTTGAAGAAACAACCACCTAAATAATTTTTAGAAAAACTCATCTTCAGAATCTTAGTGGGACAGCTCTGAAAATACGTGATAATACAGCACATGCAACATAGTATCATATTCACTTCAAAGCACCACAGAATTGAAGTATGAGGAAGCGAGTGACTAAAACGTAACTAAATCAGGCGTCAAGAAATATTCTGCTGGTGACAATAATAAAGCAAGAAGTTGAAGTAGGTCAGCAACTACTGCAAACTGAAAAAGTATCATTAGTGATACTTACTTCGGACTTCAAACTGATAGTATTCCTTGGTTTTCAGCAGTGGGTGAGAAAAGCAATGCCAAGGAAGTTGCTTTCGGAGTTGAGGCAGAACGTAATGGGTCACAAAGCCTACGGTACCCACCAATGCATAGAGAACATAGCTTAAAATAGGCTAAAGAAGGAAAGAATTGAACAAATTAAGACTCATGTTTTATAAAAAGTAAATAAATTGTCAAGAAATAAAAAAAAATAAATCATACATTATAACGCAACACTTTCTCAAACGCCTGGACAGTTGCTCACATAATGGTAATCTAGGGATATACTTCATGAGTAACTGTACTGCCAACTTAAAGATCACACAGGAAATGCCCAAGAACAAAAACTTTATTTCTAAGAATTTTTCTCTAGGTTTAGAAGCATTTTAAAGTAAAGATAATACAACAATCTTCCTTTGCAGTCCATTACTTCTTACCCATCTGCATTTCATTAGATAAGTAATAAAGCTACTATCGTCTAAAGACCAAATCCATTTAACATTTCCATCTGTTGGATAAAGGAGGTATAAACATAAGAAAAAAATAAAACATCTTATATCCTCAAGGAGAAGGTGAATGAGAAACCTTCAGTTAGGAAATATTACCATATTTTTATAGTCTGAAGACTATATTTCACAGTAACATCTCATATCACTTTGAATTAGTTGATATACTTCAGTAAAATTGAAATTACTTTCAAAGCCTATTTCACTACACAACAGTAAATACCATATAGCCAAGTTTCTCAAATGTGGAAGAATGTAAAATTCAGGAAGAGTGCTGATGTCCAAACATGCAATAGAAGAGAGATTTCCCTTAGTAAAACCTTGTACGCCTGCCTAAATAGAACACTGAAAATAAAGCATCTGAACAACTGAAGCTACCTATATGCATGTTATTTAAAATTAGCTTTTAACTTTAACTGTGTACAGCAGTGGGAGAGTGAAATGCTTTTAAAATATGTACAAGAAACATTCACTTGTCTGAAATAAGGCTTTCTATAAGCTAACTGATAAACTCATTTGAGAAACAATAAAATAATTCAGTAACTGCATGGCTTTAGACAAGTGCCTTTTACTTAAATTCAAGTACAGGATGTTGTGCCGTGTAAGCATCATCAAGTAGGATGCATACATACACTTGCAAGATACCCAAAGCAGAAGCATTATCTAGCGTGACAAGTCAAAAAACACCTTAAAACTCAAAGGTTCTTTGAAGTCTTGAAAACAAACATTTCTGGAAAGGGGTACTCCCTTGTCCTGCAGTCTATTGCCACACCAGCACACAGTTGCTGAGTCAACGTTCAGCCTCTCAAACTTTAATAATCAAACCTCTTATATTTTTCTTTACACTAATGTAATTGAGACAGATTAAGAGAGGCAGTTTGTATCAGGGACTAATGCAAACAAACCAGAAACATCAGCAAACAGAGACCAACAAACCCAACTGCTTAAAGAAAAGGAAAAATAATTTGACATACAAAGGTGAAATGTGAGAACAATCTGTTGTGTCCTTGTCACGTTATATATTTAAGGATAATCTAAATCTGTTCATTCTGGTAATGCCATGGCTCTGCTAAGTGTTATATATCATTAAAACATTTGTACACAGAAAACAAGTCACATACTTGATGGAACACCTTACCTGTAGAACTGTAAATACTGTACTGACATGAATTGCAAAATAGAGTACGCCAATGACTATACACACAATCAGGTCAGACTGCAATCGTTCACTCTGTGGAGTCAAAACAAAATAATTTTAGCAAACATCAGTTTTGGTTGTCCTCTTCAGAATCTCAGTGTGCATCAGCAGTAATAGTGAAACTGATTAAAAGAATCTCCAATGATGTCAGCGTTAATAGTTACCATTGAAGATATAAGAAATTCCATAAGGGCACTGGTTCAAATAAGTTAACTGGAAAGATATCTACTTCAAGCGGGACAGAAAAAAAAATAAATAAAAAAAAAAAATCAATATACTCGATATACTCTCTCATTCTGGACCACTAAGCGTTACAGGGATCCTCTGTATAGAAGAGAAAAAAGCTGACGGGGCTAACCTAATTTTCCATTTACAAATGACCTTGAATTTTCCTTACAAAGCCCTTACAAATGAGCTTGAATTTTATGTTATTTCTAAAAATAAAAATAAAAATAAAAATGCAATAGAAGCTACATGTTGGGAACGGACAAAAAACAACAAAATGATTTGCATCAGGCTAGTCACAAGAGGGCGATATAGGTTCAGGGTCATTAGAAGTCATAGTCTTCCAAGTTCAGACTTGCTCCCACTGTAAACACACACACACACAGAAAAGCATTACAGGATTAACTACTCTAAAACCAGAAAAATACTTATGCAGAGCAATTATTGCTTCAAGGTCTTAACTTTTTGGGATACAGGTTTTGGTTTTTTTCCTTCAATACAAGAAATTCTACTTTTTAAAAAACACTGAAGGTCATCCTCAGCTCTCCCACCCTCCCAGCAACTAAAGATATTACAGAGTTAGAGCTCCCATAGTATTTTCTATCCTAATACTGCAAAGACCGTGGTTTCTCTGCTGTTTGCAGTTTCCACACATTGCATCCTGTCACTTTTGTGTCAGCTGTACTTGAAGACTGTTGATGCTGTTAATCCTCTTGAGCCAAGACCTACACAACTTGGTAAATTTTACTTGTATGAAAGATGACCAAGTCTGTTATTTACTGCTCCAGACCAATGCTGTACTAATTATCATAAGATAGCAACATAAAGTGTTCAGACAAGTGATCAAAAAGTGATAAAAAATGCCTACTTACCACAGAATTTCTAAGCTTTTCAGGTAAAGGATCTTTCACTTCAGACAGAGGATCCTCGGGGTTTTTGTCTTCAGAATTAGGAAAAAATTTTGATTGCACTAAAGAGCTTGAAGAAAGACAAAAAGAACCCATTGAAAAGCATGTACTGCTCTGCTTTGAGAAGAGTAACAAAGTCAGAAGATTTATTTACTACAAGTTTATTACAAAAAAAGTAATCCTAGTATATTAGGCCACATGGAAAAAAGCTTGTTTATAACAAGATCTCCATTTTATCATAGCATCAGTTCTCCAGCTACACAGAGATCAACACTAAGGAGAGAACTTAAAACTGCTGTGTGAATAAATCTAGCTGTTATTTATCTAGGGACTGGGTAACAAATAATTGGACAAATGATGAATTTTCTAAACTGTGATCATGTAGTCATGAAACTAAACTTCAGCATGTAACTAACAAAAACTCCACATGCTCCAAAGTTCAGACACAGCCTGAAAACATCAGTTAGAGAACAAAGAATTCCCTGACTTAAATCCAACTGATAAATTCTCAGAAGACCCTGCATGAACACCCAGATAAGAATCTCTGATCTCTCCATCTACAGAAGAGTCTCTGGTTAAGTGACTCAGACTACTGCTCAAATTCATCCAGCATTATAGCTACATTTAAATCCAAGCTCAAGCAGTGCCTAACCATGTATGTGCCAACTGAGCCTCTATTGGCTGTTCTGTGAAAGCAGTGTTTCTCCTACTGGAAGTATTTTGTTTTACATACATAAGTACTAACTGACAAGTACTCTCAACATCAGATCAATATACTCCAATTCAGAAGAACAAGCCTGTTTCCTCATCTTGAATGGGTGCACTAACAGACTATTACTGGTTTGTTTAAATTCTTTCTTTGATCATACATTCAAAGGAAAATGCAGTAATGAATTGAGAAAAGTATAGTCCAAGAAAAATCCATGAGGCTTCATCTTAAACTATTTCTTTCAGCATCGCTTTAATCATTACAAATCATTGTTACACAGATGTACCAGCAGGAAGCTGGCCATGACTGGAAATTAGAAAGCATCTGAATCAGACTTTGGCTGTAAAGAAAGGCTGTCCTTCAGAGGAGAAAGCAGATGCAAGATTTGAAAATTACACTTTAATTACTGAACCAATATCATACCATTTTTGATCATTCCTATGTCAGTTTAATATTCTGTATCTAAAAATCCCTTTGAAAATTGCATCTTTCTTGAGAAAGGATTAAAAAAGAGTCACTTACAAAAGCACAGAAGGGTCACTACTTTGTCTGCTGAGATGATATGACATTGCCACTAATAAACCACAAAATATGGAGAAGAGAACTGGAATATGCTGCCCATCCCAGGAATCCTGGAGAAAAAAAAGAAATGTAAGTAAGGAAGAGGCAAAGTTTAACACTTATCTGCCACATAAGAACTCCATGTATCATAACACAAGAATAGAAATACCTAAATAAATCACTCTACAATCCCACAAATAAGAAACTGGAATTCCAGTAGGAAAATACTGTTAGATATTTAACTACAGGTTAGAAATTCTAACAGCGTACACTCCTTAAGAGTTCTGTGGTGTGATGGGAATATTTTGTCCAACACCTTTTTACTATCTGCAGAATGAAAAAGAACCAGGTAATGATGAATTTGAAGGAGCACATTCCACAATCAGTTGTAAACTGAAAGCATTTGGACCATTCACACACCTGAAACTCATAAACAGAACCTGTATCATACTTTAAAACACAATGGCATTTAAAGAAAGGAAAGGCTGCTTGTTTGTGTAGGCAGGCATACATCATTCACTTTGACACTGGAAACCCTTTCCCAGCTCTCTTTTCAAGTAAACACAGATCTGAAAATGCTGTTTATGTCTTATATCACCAGAAAAGAATATGTAGGAACAACCCTTTTTTAGACATTTACACATCAACACATGACTACTCTATAAGAAACAAGACAGCTCTGTGATTGTTTCAAGAACTAATACAGAACAGAACTGAAGGTAAGTGTCGTGTTTTAGGCAAATAATAGCCTGGTTGCACATAAACAAATCACTCACCTTTTAAAAGCCAAAGTCTGCATTGTTCCTACTTTCCATCTGTTTCATTGATACAAAAGCTAAGCTAATATAAAACCCTACCAAATCAGACTAATATTTCTAACTCATTTTCTGCATATTTGAGATTAAAGGGAAAAAAAAAAATGAAACTCAAAGCACGAACCTATACTGTGTGTGCAATTCTGCTTACCTTCAGGGCACCATAGCATAGTCCATACAACAACGCTACTGCCACAATACTACAGATGAAACTGTAAAGTGCTGCAAGCAGGCTTGTGGTAGCTGAATATCATAGGGGAAGATATGATGTAATTAGGTTAGAATATGAAAGACTTCAGGTTGTTTAAATAAGTCAGTTCAGCTCCCCTCTGATATTAAAATCCCAACCCACACAAATTTACCTATTTTCCCTTAGATAGAAAAAAGATAGAAATTATTTTTCTGGCTTCATTTACGTCTTCATTAATTCAACGGCATTAACATGCAAACGGCTAATGTTGCAATGGAAACAAGTAAAGGAAGTACAGTCTTCAACAGACTAATTAGGACAGTAATTCTATTTCTCAATAATTAATCAGAAAAACTTTAACCCTTTAAAAATGCAACTGGTATTCCATAGGCCATGAATATAGATAGTGCAACCATTACATTTTTTAACTAGCCTATTCTAATGTTTTTGTCACTGTTGTGGACACTCACCATTGCCACCAAAGACATGAATATCCAGCTGTTCACAGAGATACATCACAAATGTATTCACCTGAGGCAGGAGACCAATGAAGAATACTATGGGGAAGCATAGTGTAAACACTACAGGGGAAAAAAAAAGTTGAAAAAGAGATGAATATATAAAAAATACTGCATGTTAATGTACACTTCAGTTTAAGATCTAAGGTACTGCACACTACATTTCTCGCAGACATGACTGAATATAGAGGTTACATTGACCAATATTCAGAAGTTTCTTGTTTCTTCTGATGGCTTTTGAAGAACTCAACAGAAATGCTCTCTAATGGGCACCATTTAGGAGGACAGAAAATGCTGTTGGAACAGATTTAGACTAATTGATGAAGTTTAATTTGTGGAATAGGTGAACATTTCTACCACCCAAATTCAGGGCTGAAAATGGAAAAAATCAGATAAGAAAGATTTCTATAGCTTTTTAATTATGACGCCATTTTACCTGACAGCTCTGCAGTTTGTGAGAGCAAAGCTATAGAAAGGAACAGTTTTCCTATAAACATCAGTAAGCTGAAGCTTCTTTTTCCAAAGAAAACCAAATAAATAAACTGCAGTTAGGAGACAGTGCAACAGCATCACAACAAGGTTCAACATATAAAGAATAAAGTAGCTCCACTATGATGAAGTAAATAAATCAAATTAAGTGTAGAGCAACTCACCTATAACTAAGTCCCTGGCTGACAGCAGCAGCAATGGGTTGGTGAAAGCCATTCCATACAACTTGAATCTCGTTGTAGATATGTTTCTGCTGCCATAATCCAACAGCCAAATAAGACCACAACATAAACAGAAATATACAGGCCTACTATAGGCTATTATACGATTATGACCCTGTTTAAAAAAATAGAAATATTTCATGATTAGAAAACTTTTTTTTTTTTTGTTAAACCTTTCTGTTATAGTTTCAGAAAATTAAAATTACTTTTTGCTCACCAACTACTCCTACAATGTGTTGTCACCTCAAATTTTTTTCATAAAATCCTTAAAATATTGCCTTGCAGGGATAAAAACAGATGCTTTTTTTGTGGCTTTGATCTATATAATGATCACACAAATACTTAGACTCAGTTATTTTTACACTTATTCTCACCTGAATTTCAAACTATGTGTCTCACAACACCAAATGTCAGAAAAACTCTGCCAAAGCTTCATAAGCAAGAGAACAATATTATGACTAAAAATCAATTGAGCTTATTACTCAGATACTGCTCCTGCTGAAAGTGAAAGCACTTCCGTACCCATTAAAATACACAACTTACTTCCTAAAATAATATGAATGATGTGCTTCAGAGGAATAAAGCTTTACAGTATCTTTACTGCTTAGGATTTCACAAAAGTATTTTGCCTTGGCAAGCTAGATGATGCTCATTAAAATATAAACATTGTTCAGCACTAGTACATTAACACTTCCATGCTCAAATTAATACTTTCTAGAGTACTGCATACTCAGCCTAGGAGAGCTGGCAAAAAAGTCTGTAAGCACACTAATACAACTGAATGATCTACAAGGCTAAAACAGCATATCTGCAAAGCTTTGCTAGTTCATTCTACAACAACAAATTAAAATGCTAAAAATATTTTTCACTGTTATTAACTGGAATGCTAAAGATTCATCCAGCAACTTATCCTTATATTGTTCTACAGCACAAGTTGCCTTGAAGCTGAAGAGTAATTCTTTGCAAGAGTCTGTAGTGACAGGACAAAGGAGAATGGTTTAAACTTAAACAGAGAAGATATAGGTTAGATGTTAGGAGGAAATTTTTTACTCAAGGTGGTGAAGCACTGGCAATGGCTGCCCAGACAAGTTATGGATGCCCCATCCCTGAAGGTGTTCAAAGCCAGGTTGGATGGAGCTCTAGGCAAGCTGATGTAGATGTGGAAGGTGCTCCTGCCTGTGGCAGTGGATTGGAATTAGTCATTCCAACAGAATAACAGCCATCAGCACGTTCTTGCAGGCCAGCAGTATCCAGGGCTGCATCAGAAGAGGTGCAAGTGGGAGATGGAGGTGATGGTCCTCCTGTATTCTGCCCTTGTAAGGTCCCATCTAGTCTACTGTGTCCAAGCCTGGAGCCTCCAGTACAGGAAGGATGCAAAGCCACTGGAGCAGGTCTAAAGGAGGGCTACAAAGATGAACATAGGGCTGGAGCACCTCTATCAATTAAGGCTGAGGGAGCTGGGATTATTTAGTTTGGAGAAGCCCCTGGTGAGACCTCATTGCAGCCTTCTAGTACTTAATAGGAGCTTACAGCCAAGAGGGGAATTAGCTTTTAACACTGATTGTGACAGGACAGAGCAGAATGGATTCAAACTCAGGAGAGATTTAGGTTAGATATTATGAAGAAATTTTTTCCTCAGAGGGCAGTGACACACTGGAACAGGCTGCCAAAAGAACCTGTGGAAGCACCATTTCTGGAAGCATTCAAGGCAAGGTTGGATGGGACCGTGGGCAGCCTGATATGGTGGTTGGCAATCCTGCCTATGGCAGGGGTATTATAACTAGATGATCTCTAAGGTCTCCTCCAACCTAAGCCATTCTTTGATTCTATGATCCTTAAAGTCCCTTCCACCCCAAACCATTCCACAATTGTGTAATAAAACAGGGAGAATAGGATTTGCTAAAAACAAACAAAAAGCGTAGGGGGAAAAAATATAGCATAAATTCCCTTATCACATACTAAGAGAATATAAGCTTCTTGTGCCTTATGAGAAATCATATAAGAGAAATGGTGTAACATCAAGCAGATCAATTCTCTGTAGAAATTTTACATCTGCAGGGTTAATAAAGAGGTATATGCCTATGACTTACATGTCGAGGGGAAGAAGAATCTGGCTGAACGCTCTGAAAACAAAAAGAGGGAAGTTATCCACTCTACATTAAGTACATTTTACTCATCTCTTCCTATCCCTTTCTCCTTTCCACCTTAATAGTTCTGTCACAAAGGAAGAAAGAATCTATCTTAATTTCAATATTCCTTATGTATCATTAACACTTGCCTGATAAAAGCGTCTAATAAATACTAATTCAACTGATTAAAAACATGCTTAGGAGCAATTGCATAATAAGAAAGCACTGAGGTACGTCAACTTAAAAACAAAAAAACACTCTAAACCATCTTGTTTAGTTTGTTGGCTTCTTTTTAACCAGTAAGATTTTGTTTCTCTTTCAGAAAACAAAAAGTAAGAGTACAACAAATAAAGGCTTGTTTAACAAACACACAGAACTATTCTAGTGAAATCATCCTCTATAACCATCTATCAAACTTCTCACCAAGGTGAATTTTGCTTACTTATTTTTAAAAACAATAAACACACAGTTTTTCCTCAACTCCAAATAGCCTGCAACATCCAACCTAAATTAATTCTATTGTATATACAAAGTGAAGATAGAAATCGAAATACCTTCAACAGTGAGTACTGGCAACTGGCTATAACCAGGCAGAACTGGAAGACCCAGATATCCTTGAAAAAGCCCTCAATAAGAAGTACAGAGCCCAGAAACGCAACTAGAATAGCTAGGATGACAGCTAACACGTTTTCAAGGATCTCTCGATTCCTGTATGAGGAAAGGGAAAGAAAAAAAGTATTAAAGGCTAATTATGTTTAAAAAATAAGGTGGAAAAGAACAGCAAAGGCAAGAAGTTAACAAAAGATACACTGTTGGTAGCAAAGTAGTTAAGAATAGATTCAAATTTGTGTAAATTATTTTAGTACTCTTAGCAAAGATAAAAGCTACCGGAAATACCAGTGATAGCAATTAGTTTCTTATGAAATCAACCTCTACAAAGCCACACCACTGTACTGAATTCTTCAAGAAAGGTCATTTCTAAAGTGTGAATACTTGATATATCCCCAAAGCTGATAAATGGAGGTTGATGTTTATTTTATTTCACTAGGTAAATGGAGCAGGGAAAACAGATTACAATATTATATGACTCTTTAGAAAAATGCTTTGGAACATCATGTACATAGTCTACGCATTGAAATAAAACCCATATATGCCAGGTCCTAGCACCTACCAATTTGTTTATTCAGAAACTGATCTGTGTTTAATGCTAAAAAGTCAAACAGTGAGAGATTTGTTGCTTAAGATATCATTGTCACACTCACAAAAATTGAGAGGGCTTTTCCTACCATTCCTGGAGAAATAAAGAATAGCTTTTGCTATATTAGAAACAAAAAGTTAATTTGGTATTATTATTTCGTCTTTCACAGTACAGTAAAAGCATTCCTAAAAGGAATGCTCACAGTTCATTTCCAATTTTTAATCTTTAATTTCTAAAGTCTAGTAACATACAAGGATCTCACCTATCAAATAAAGCCAGAAGAGTTAATCTATCAAAATTTATGCTAATCCAAAGCTTAGGCAGTATCCAAAAACGATAGTACTGCTTGACTTTTTGAGCTGCTTCCTCTTGAGGTTGCAAGTGGTCCTGAAGGTCAGGGCTCAGGTCAATATCTTGCTGCTCCAGAAGGTCCGTATCTATGGTTAGCAGCCTGTTCAACCTGATCTGGGGAAGAGAAAGCTAAAAGAAAGTCAGTATTAACAGAAGTTTCTTATGCATTACTGCATTCTATTGAATGCTGCCTTGAAAACAAAATCAAAAAACCTACAATTATTTAGTTTCAGTTTTAAGAAATTAGATTTTAAACAGTTTGATCTGTGACTTTTACTTACTTTTCCTGTCCTTATTACAGCAAATGAAGAGCACTAGTGGCAATAACAGTTCCCCATACAACACAACTGTAGCATTTTAGCATATGCCTTATTTCAAAGCATGTACGTACTAGGCACATTATCCCACTCACTCTGAAAACTTCTAATTTGAAGACTAGTAAACTGATACATGAGCAGTAATAATGCATATAAGAACAATACAAAGTTCTGAGTTCAAACAAATTATAGTCCATTTCTTACAGTCAACTAATCTGCATGCACATCCATGCTGAATGGTTGGTTTTGCATGACAAAGCCACATGTGCAGCCATCAGTGGTCAAACTCACTGCACTCAGAATATACTGAGACACACACAAAAAAAAGCTCAACCCTAACTGGTCCAGTACTGCTTAAGATTGACTCTATAGCTGCTCAGTATTCTGTAGTCTGTCACTTCAGAATATTTTTGAATTCACAGTAGTACTAAAATCTAAGGAGAATACTCAAAGCCAAAAAAAAAAGCTATTATGCACATGCTTACTGTTTAACTCAGTTTTTACACCAACAGGCCACCAAACTCCTTAATGCGCTGACCTTTACGAATACTACTACTAAATTTCACTTAATGAATCAGTTAATAATTGTTAAGGCAGAAAATAAAGTTAAAATACTCAAGTAATAATTAAAGTGCTGACATTATACAGTTATATATTACAATTAAAACTTCTTGCTTTTGTAGCTTTTTTCTTAATTCCTTTAAGTATCAGTACATCATAACTACCCTCAGCCAGATTCTCCTTCCTAAAGAGATACTAACAAGAACTAACAAAGGAGGAACATTCGCTTTCTGAAGGAATTTAAAAGCTCATTTCTGATGAGCTGTGTTAGAAAGCAGGTGCTCCTTTGGCAGTTTTTTAAAATGCTGATCTCTTAAAAGGTAGAATCAATTTAATGTATCATTTCTCACATTAGTAATCAGTTGATGTTCTCCTTTAGATATGCAGGCTCAGCTTTTATATATATATAGTGTGTGTGTATATATATATATAGTTTTATATATATATATATATATAGTTAATTTGCCTTATACAAAAGCACTCCCACACATATACCCAATGGAACCACGTGGACAGTTATGTGTCAGGGGCTAGAAATCAAAGAAAGTTCTAGCAGGCACTAAGTGAAGACCACATTCTTGATCAAAAGCATGGTCGTGTAAATTGAGGTTTCTCATCCTCTTCTCAAGCATGAAAACAAAATATATTCTTTCCCCTTGAAAAGTTATCAGATACTTCAATATACTTCACTGTATCTTCCTAGCTTAAGAATCATGATCTTAAGGATTATGACCACCTGCAGTGTCTTTGTATAGAAACTGAAGCAGTAGATTTCAGAATTATAAGCACAAACACATGTGGACTCGACAACAATATAAAAGGTTGGGGTCAGAAAACTATGAAATTCCAAAGCCACTCACAGTATGAAAAAGCTTCTGCCTTTTTACATTCACTCTTTCCACTGGAATTAAACTTTATACAGCAGATTCCAATGAAAAATGTCTAAACTCCATTCAGGGAAACTGCTAACATTCCCTTCATTCAGAACACAAGATTTCTTCTTTCTGCCACAGTATATCTTTGCAGTGGAAGGAAGTACAGCTTTGTTCACATCATCCAGTGATCTCTGGACGACCCATCTCAGACTATCCCAAACCAGGACAGCAATTTAGATTCAAACTACCATGCTTTAGATCAGTGGAAAAAATTATGTTTACAATTTAAAGTGCTACCCAAAAAGATGAATTTGTACGTATATACAATGACAGCTGAATTGTACCAGTTTATATTCACTGAAACTCAAGTAAAAAACCTTCTTAAAACAACCAACCACTGCATACAATGATTAATCAGATAAATAGAACTGTCAAGTCTTCTGATTTTTTGCATGCTTTAAAAATAAATAAGAAAAACTTACTAGATCATGTGGGTAAAAGTGAACTGAGGTAGAACTCGATACGTGAGAGTCCGTGTCACTATAAGAACAGGGGGAAAGACTTCATATTATAAAACTACATTTGATTCCAAAAGGCCACTAATTTACCAGTGTCCTAAATTAATTCTGACCACTCGTAAACTTCAGCTAAAAGTCTTCCTTTAGATTTTCCTTTAGAACACATATTTAAAATACACGTATCCACTTCGCATAGACCTAACAAATAATCAGGAAAGAAAATAAACCATCACGATTAATGGTCTTGCATAGTGTGATCAATTTTGGATCTGTACCAGATCAGGATCAATCTTCACCCTTACTCTTAGTTTAATTTTCTCAACACGTGATTTGACCAGGCAGTCCATGAGTTGTCTACACAGATTACCATGATGGAAATTACTCGTCTTAGAAAAAAACAAAAACACAAAGATGTTCTGTAATCTGTTAGATACTGATGTGTAAACACCCAGCTCTTAAGATAGTGAGGTGTCTCCTGGGTGTTTAAAGTTTGTTAATAATTACACTGGTTTTATGAAGTCCCAAAACTGACAATAGTAGTACACATTCAACACAAATATACTGACTTAAGTTGTTTCAGAACTTTAAGCAAAACTTAAACCTCTGCCACGATGAGCAAAATTACTCCACAATTTCCATTTGTTAGTGAGGAGGAGAAACTTCTCGCTCTAAGAGTCCATATCCAACTACTGCTTTCCCCCCCATGATTTTGTATAGCTTTTGACTGTACGTTTTTCATGTAAATTCCACAGCTGTAAGACTGGTATCAGACTTACACAAGTACCTTTCAGTTCCTTGCCTTAACATAAAAATAATATTTGCTACCAATTTATTTCACTGAAACTGAACTATCATCCTGATAATCAGTTATTTGGATTTGACCAGATTGTTCCTTTCATTAGCATGTACAGCTTCACAACAGCAGCCATCAGCAAAGCCATTGCATCTGGAACATGCAAGCAATATAGGCAGGCATTGATAGCTTTGTGCAAGGAATTCAGAACTTTTTCTTCAAAGTTCAACCCTACAAGAAGCATTTGCACGCTTTCTTAGAAAAGATTTGAAGATGGAAGCTTTGAAATCCATTACTCCATAAATCCAAAAGCTATTCCACCTACACGTGGCAGGAGTTTTTAACATTCAGCATGATGTAACAGGTTCAGAGCAGTTCCATGTAGTAAAGTGGATTTTAAGGCCAAGGTTTTGTTTTGTTTTCCTTTCTTCTGCCTCCTGTCTCTTCAGAGAAAGGAAGCGTTATCTTTCCAACAGCAAATGAACTTTCCAGTATGTAGCTGCCTATTTCCACTGTAAGTAACTTTTTTCTTTTTTAAACTGTAGGCATGTTCACATTTTCCTGTATTGCTTCATGCCATCTATGAACTTAAGAACAAACTTATCAGTTTACATTTGCTTCACAATTGGAAGTTCGTTTTTAAATAAGCTGTAACTATTAATAGCTTCCTACTTTCCCCAAACCCAAGTTAAATTCTATAAAGGAAGACTCCCAGTTAAGCCAATCAAAAACACATTTGTCAAGTTCTCAGTTGGACACTTATCTCTTAAACCAACATTAATCTTTGTTTTCCAAAACTTGCTAAAATGGATGAGATTATGCATGCAATTACTGTCATCTTCTCTTAAAAATCACCAAAGTTTCAAAAGTAAAAATACACACAGAATATTTTATATAGACTTTTCTTTTTTTTGTAGTTCATAATAAATAACCTTTTAAAATTAAAATAACAGATTTTGTTGCAGTAAGACAAAAATCACCACTCTTGACTGGCCTTCACACACACCAGATGTTAGATGCTCTTCTTGCAGCTGGCTCAAAGTTCACAAGTGACATGTCGCAGCCCCCCGTCTCGTAGAGCGTAGAACTGAACTTACCTATTAAAAAAAAAAAAAGAAGAAGAAAAAGCCAAGAACAGGTCAAGATTTCATGTTACTTCATTTTACCAGCACTAGATTTCTATACATCAGCTAACTATTAAGAACAGTTTAGATATTAAAATTTTTAATCAGTATCAGAATATAAGATGAGGTAACGTGCCACCAGCGCAGACAAGATACTAACTATTTAGTCTTCCTTCATATGACATACATGCAGTAAACAGCAATAAAGAAATAAATTAAGAGTTAATATTTATAAGATATCACCATTAACATAAGAAAAGCACAGCGTGAGCTTTTTCCACCCCTCAACCTTAGAGAAAACCAGGAAAACAACTTGCAACGACAAACTTCTTCAATTCTTTCCTCCCAACCTCAGGAGAATGATCAGTAAATCATTCATCAGCACAGAGGAATCATGCTATGGCAGAGATTCCTCAAGTGTCCAAATTAAAATTCTTTTGAGAGGTACGTGTCTACTGTTTGGAAAGTAACACAAAGGGTGAATAAAGTCACCAGAGATACTTCATTAGCCAGATCTCTAGAAAAAAGTAAAAAGGAATGGAAGGCAGATATTATTCTACAAAACAGAAGCAAATACTTCAGTGAAGTATCAGAAGACCACAATCTACCTTGTGAGATAAACCATTATTGTTAAAGGAGTTCCAGCAACACCAAAGTCTCCTCAAGATATTGCTCATTCATAAAGTTTTCAATACCAACTCTATTTCTAAATATACAAATCAACAAAGCAGAGTGAGATTCTAACTCAGATGATAAGTTACAATATGATGTTTATACAGTGCCCTTCTCTCCACAGCAGTTTGATCAGAGAGATAAGGACTGTAATTTCCCCACAAGGTGACTTCAATATATTTCTGCTCAGAATGCAGGAAGCTGATTCTGAAGTTGTAATCATCTTGTACAGCCCTGCCAACTTCCCCATTTCTCCTAGCTCAAAGCCTTTTACTCAACTCATGATGCAAGAGCATGCAATATTTTAAGAACAGTATTATCAGTTAAAAGGAAAAACAAACAAACAAACAAAAAACTACTTTGGCACATTAGAAGCAAAAGTCTGTGTAAACCTCTCAGCTGCACATCCTGAAGCCCTACCTCCTGATGACGCAGGAAAACAAGTAGCCCCAGGAGAAACACCTAACAAGCTAAGAGCTTTCAATACCTTCACAAGGCTTCCTCTCCTCAGCAGAGGGGCACCAACTATACATATAAGGCAGATGTACTGAGAAAGAAGATTCCATTCTGACTCAGAAGCTACATGGTTCAGTAGCTGTGTACAGAATGCATCAGAACACAATAATACAACAGCTCTCCCTCAATATTTAATTACATCTGTTACAGATATTTGTAAAGAAACGTGAGCAGAAGATTCACTTCTTACAATCGTTTTGGTTGTGGGTTTTTTTTTTTTTGAAATATTTTTGTTTTTGTTCAAGTGACTTGTCTAATTAGTTAACACCTTAATGAAGTGATTTAGTTAAATATCCCCTTGTTTTTAATGCTTGATGCAGTGAATATTTATTGACGAAGTTTTAAATTCAAGCTGGTAGAAGACACTAGGAACCTCCTTCCCCACAACTATTAGTTTCAGTTACATAGAAGTTTCCTGGACTGCAAGATAAAAAAATATTTCAACAACAAGCATGAAGATATCAGATAAAATACTACTGACTTCTCTTGCTCTCAGGATAAAATTGTGCATAAACCATGTTAGAGAAAAAGTATTTCAACCAACCAGCCCTTAAAAGAAACCATGATGTCTGGGTTTTCTTACATTCTTCATGTGTTTGCACAAGCTGAGAGCCAGTAAATATATTAGCTACAATAATGTGATGCTAAAAAGAAACAAGAATATATTACAAGATACAGCTTCCCATTCCTTCTGGCTGAGATAATACATCAGATAAATTTGTTTGACAAGATGTTTCCTGCAGTGTGTTATACGTATCAAATGGAAAGGACTTCAAAACTTGAGAAAATTTAGCATAAAATCCTTCACATAATGAAGCATCTAGTGTTCCCTCACACCTAATTCATCTGAGATTATCAACGTTTACTACTTTTGTATTGCTGATATAAGTAGGGCATGGCTGTGAAAGCATAAAACAAACCTGGTAAACAGAGATGTAGCAGATGATTTCAACAGACAAACAAAAAGCCTAATTCCAATTATTTGCACATAAAATGCAAAACAGCGTCAGGTTTTGCTACACCTGCAATTCAACCCTCTGCTGAAGTACAATGATGAAAGTGCGTGGCTTCTCAATAAAACAAAGCAGCTCTTTAAAGTTCAACACACACAAACCAGAGATCCTCCAGAAAAAATAAAGGAATGAATTCAATGAAAGAAAAAAAAAAAAAAAAAGGTTACAGAACTGTTCAGTGCTGCTGAGGAAGCAAACCATAAGGCATGGGTTGGGAGCTCCAAGTCCCAGCATGTTGTGCAAGATACAGCTCTCTAGAGAGGGATCCCCAAGCTCATGATGCCCAGCACATGTGGATACACCTAGCTTCTGTGAGTCACCCAGGTGATTTTCCCTCCTTCCTGTTCCTAGCACTCTTACAATTCTCTCAGATATTTTTGATAGCATCACAATGAAGCAGCTTAAAGTTTCCTTCTCTAAGGATTGTAATATTATGACGTTAAGAACAAGCCAGACAGAGCCTTATTTTAAAAGTAAAGAAATTCAGCCAACATTAGTACACTAAATAAAAATGCTTGTAACTTTTCACCTAACTCCATCCCGAAGGAGGGCTTCAGATTCTTCATAGTACTCTACCTGGAGCACATTATGAAAATAATAAAGTCAAGTTACCAATACTCAGACACAACTCTGAAATACATCAGCGTATGGCATGAAGTGAAGGGAAACATGCTTCCTTTGAAACAGTGTTTCAGAGCACAAAAAGTATCTCATCACCAAGGCCAAAGACAGCCACATAAAGGTTCACATATTGCACAGACTGATGTTCCCACAGATATGGGAATCAATGAAAGCAACAGAACGATGAGCTTACATAGACTGAATCTGGAAGACAAGTGCTCAGCAACTGCCTGAAGTGGTAGTCTGATGTTTTTCTTCAGCCATGTTATTTTCAGCATATTTCTTGATTCTCCATCTTACAAATATTTCTGCTTCAAACCTTCCACGCTAGTTCTAAACGATGCTAACATTTTTTGCACATTGCCTACATCATCATTAGAATCATTACAGTACTGTAACAAGTAGTAGGTAAGTATATTTATTTCAATCCTATTCAGGACAACAAACAATGCTATCAAAATTTGATTATTCCATAGCATGCAAGGAAATACCATTTACCAAGGTCAGAATTTACTTTCAGCTGCAGTATTAAAACTTAGAAGTTTTGGTACTCCACAGGTGTTCAATTTTTAATTTATATGACATTTATCAAAAGCGTAACTTACCCATTACATGCACAATTCCACAAACTACAAGAGGGAGATTTTCTACATGAACGATGGGAAATGAGTTTATCTTCTACTCATACCTTTGAAAATACTTTGCCATTCGCTAAATTAAGCCTACTTATTTATCAAAAAAGCAATGAAAAGCTGATTCTAAGTTGTTTTAATCATATAACTGATCGGCAGATATCTACCTTAAAAGGCAACGTGGTAAGCTTCAATCTTCAACACCACCATGTAACTGCCTTTAAAAGCTAAAAGCACTTCAATAAATCTGTGATAACAACTAGAAGAGCCAAACGTTGCAGCACAGCTTCACCATAAAGATGACCACCTATATGAGGACAATAGGCTGTTATTTCACCCTAGTTTCAGACACCAGGTATCTGTTTCAGTAGTTTAGTACTTGGAGCCTGAACTATTTCACAAATTCTAACAGCCTCCAAAGCAAGAACTCCAGTATCCCACACATCACCTACACATTGAAGAGGGAGTAAAATGCATCAGCACTGCCATACTATCCTCTGAAGATTATCATTCATTTCCATTGTGGTGTCCATTCCTCCTATGATTTACTTCTTTTCCACTGCTTCATGATAAGTTTCCTTCACCACCCTTTCAAATTCCTTTCATCATTCACGAAGCAACGTCATGTACAGAAGTCTTTCTACTTGGAATCTGGAAGACTACAAATAATGCTTCAAAGCTTCCCTTGCTTTATTCAGCACAATGCTCAGCAACTCTTAAGAACGCACAGTCTATATCCAGTCTTGTAATGACTAAGTATAACCCATTAAGATCCATCCTACACAGAATATATCACCAGAATTTAATTAATAAATCTTTGAAACAAACACAGTGTGTCACCTTGAAAGCTAAAGCTTCATATCAGCACACATGCAGAAAAAAAAAAAAAGCAGAAGCATATATTGTGCTTGTGCACAAGAAAAAAAGTTTCTAAATGCAAACAACACAACTGATTGTCTTCCAGATGAGCTGGAAAGCGCTACCGGTTTCAGTATGAAGTTACTGTGCACACTGTAAAGGCATATGTGCATCGTATATCTCCTTATTTGCTCCATTTTGCATCACTATTATATTTTTCATGGTGATTAACATCACCAAAAAAGTTAAACAAAAAAACCAAACCACAGAACAAGCTACTGCCTCTCCTCTCCCCCAAGCACACTCCCTCTGAAATAACACAAGATCATCTCCCTGCTTGTCAACCCTTAGGAAGGAATGGCACTTGTTAAATCCTGTCCCATTTTATCTGCTATTCTGCTGTAACAAAAGAACATCCACAATACAAAAGACTCTGAGAGCAGTCATTAGTTCATAATGTGGATTTTTTTTTAAGCCTGCTGTAGAATTAAAAGAATTTTACTTATTTATTTTTAAGAACAAAACCAAATCTTAGTAGTAAGAGCTTTCACACAGGGCAAGTTTCTAAACAGATGCTTGAAGCTCCAAAACGCACAAATCCGAGATGTAATAGCGATTTATTCAACTGAGCAGATCCTGACAGTTTTCTGCTCCATTGTGGCCATGTCTTGCTCCATAATACTGTACACACGGAACTTTAGAAGTCTGTATAGCTAAACTTATCTGAAGGCTGCAAATGTTCCAATTCTGTTCCAATTGCAGCAAAATTGACTGCTAGGAAAGCCTAAATACAACGCTGAATCCACTTTGATTTTCATTAAATCACTGTAAACATAAGCTCTTAAATAATTCAAATTGAACAACAGCACATCAGATTCTGAATTCGGTAAAACTTGATTCCATAAAGCTATGGACAATATGAACTATATCTATCAAAAACAACACTAGTAGCTTCAAGAACAAGTCGTTGCACTAACTTTGAGTAGATAGAAGCACAGTATCCCCAATTTTCAGCTACATCCCAATATCCACTTCATACAAGAAATAAGTCTCAAATTAAATAGCTAAAAGATCTCATAGCTTTATGTGGTAAGCTTTCACAGTTTAGAGATTCATACTTTTGAGCACTGATTTTTCTATCTAGAAAGTACGAGAGCCACAGAATCTACACCAAGATCAGATAAGGAGGCTGTATCATTTAACACTTCTGTAGTAACATTCTATGAACGTATTTCGGAGAATGTTAGAATTATTTTCTTTTTTGCTAATATTAATCTTTTCTTAAATTGTTTCTAGTAGGTAGGGAAGAATAGCTGCTTCCTAACTGAACTCTTTAAAGGGAAGAACCACAGCCCAGCAATTCTTGAAATCTTCCTCAATGATAGAGCAAGATGACAAACCAATTATCTTTTAGAGCAAGGTTACAGTAGGATTTGTAACAAGTATTTTAAAGCAGTGTTCTAATCTAACCTTCACTTCTGTGTTATCGCAGCTGTCAACCGTTCAAAATACCATCACTGACAATCAGCTCTAAACATGGACAGCATTGCAATCTGAGCAGGAATTCCACTTCAATACTGAAGTCATCACCAGGTCAGGCCACAAACTGCAAAAATCCAGGCCAGGAATTTTTCCCCACCTTCCCCCATATTACTGTGTCACAGGAGATCAGTCACCTACTATAACCATCTGAACTTACTTCTCTCTAGCAATGTCTTTTAACTGCAGAGAAGACAATAAGCAGTTAGGAATTTTACATTAAACAGACCATGAAGAACTAAGGAGCACCATAAGACTTCAGAAATGATAGCAATTGATGCAAGAAGATCCATATTTTCTTCTTGTCTCAATCTCCTACTTTTAAGCGCATATTAAAACTCCCCTTCTTGATGTGACAATTTCTTTTCAAAGAACAACTAAGCAGCGCTCTTCTGAAAGATCAAGGGTTCCTAGTCATCACAATAGGCATCTTTTTAGGAATCAGAAACCCCCCCAAATTTACTAACAATCTCACCCCAATTCTCTTTGACAACGCAAAGATACTTGTGTTACATGTGGTACACAGTTCAAATACAAAGACCTCATAGCACTGCTACTTATGCATCCTTAGAATGTTTTCCATTGCAAATTTGTTAGACAAAGAGCCTGGAAACATGATGATGAAAGGCTGGACATTTATCAACAATATTCCCTTCTAAGAAATGCACCTACAAGATCCAGAAACAAAGTTAATTTTAGCCTTTTTTCACTGCATTATTACCAACAAAGCTGCTGTATTAAAACTTCCATGTCACCAAGGTTACATAAGGCCTGCATACCAAGTCCATCGTGCAAACTGCTACCGCCTACAGCAGATGCAGTGGCATGTGATGCTTCTAAGTGGACACTCCCATTTCTCACCAGCAAGGAGGTGCTAGCGCTGAGCACAGCTGCCTGGGAGGGGGAGCGGGACTGCACTTTGGCCTGGGAGGAAGACTGCTGGCCTTGCTGACCATCTTGAAGGCTACGAGAAAACATGGATGGGGGAGACATTACCGGGAAGGAAAGGAAATAGCTAAAGTGAAGCAAAACAAGATTTTTTATTTTTTTAAAGGAAAAGTTAAAATTACAGCATTCAGAAGCAATTTGTTAGGGTTAAGATAACCCATGAGCTCTGTACAACAACTTGTTTGGACACTAATGTTACACTAGAAGATACAAAGACACAGTTCCCACTCAATCCTTGGAAGCGCTATTCTTTAGGCCTGAAGGTGGGCTGGGGAGATGTTGTTCTTACCGGACTTAATTTGTGGGTGCAAAAGTCAGCTATTGGTGGTAAGTCTAATTGTAGCCTGTGATCCTTCTTCTGTATGATAGAGACTATTATACTCTTCTCTCAATAGCTAGGTTGCTCATGGAGGTATGACTTGAATTGTTTTGCTTTCATTGTCAAAATATCACCACCTTCCTTGCTATAACTCTGCACTCTTTCTACAAAACGTCTCTAAGATTAATCAGAAACCAGACATTGACAACAAACCTTGTGGATAACCGCAGTTAAACCAGTACAACCAGAAATTTCTGGGGGGTAGTATTTAGAATATTTCTAACAAGTTATTAATTGGCAAAAGTTTTAGGACTATTTTAAAGTCATTTTGATAGTACTGCCCCTGACAGAGATTTTGTTTCTTAGTACTCCTTATCACAACAAAATTCTTCTAAGCCTGGAGTCAGAAATTCAACTTAATCTTCAGAGAAATGCATTAAGTTTAAAGCTGAAAAATGATAGCCCTCTTCACAACCTTCTCAGCGCAAAACTATTTTAAGAAGCCATTTAACAAATACTAACAACGTTTTCAAAGCAGTTTAACGTTAAACATGGCAACGTCCCCAACTACAAGTGTCAAGCACATCATAGCTACGCTGCAGAATTGGTGGTTTTATTATCCTTATTTTATACGTTTAGAGAAGTTACATCAGTCATTAGCTGGAGGACACTTCTTCAGATTAAGAAATCATATTTTTAATCAAGATAAAACATAAAATACCCTAAAAATAGTTTGTTAAAACAAAAATTCTTTACCTTCTGTCTTAAGCATTCCCTTTTGAAATACAGTCTTAACCACCTATTGCTTTTAACGTTATAGTGCACAGTGTGATGCCACAGTTGGAAGTGAAACAACTGTAAGAATAAGACCTTACTAAGAGTTGAGGGTGCCTATCTGATGCAGTTGCATGTAACTATTCTCTAGAACAACTGATTTCACTTTTCCTTAGAACATCACTGCAAAATATGAAAATAACTGTGAGACTATGTGTTAAGAACAGCTCATGCAAAATACAACAGACATGCACGCAACTGACAAGGTTAAAAACTGCAACCCATATTCTAACATATCAGAATCCGAAGCTCAATTCAATGTTTTACTGCTCTAGACAAGGCTATATGGAAACAGAAGCCCTAAGGAAGCTCACAAACTTGCCAGCTGTCACTGTCTCACTTAAGCATTATCAGCAACACCAAAACAACGCTGTCTTCCCATTTAATAGTAGCTAGGTATCAAAAGGTATATACAAGTTGTCCTTTCTGTGGTTATCCACATCTGCCACAGTAAAAATAAAGCAAAATATTGGCAACAGCAGATTGCAACAATATTTAAGAAACTGTTATTCTCTAATTAATAAAAACTACTCTTAAAATTTTGCTTGAGACAGTCACATTCACTTATCAGATACACATGCATACACCAGTAGCTACATAGGATGCAAATTCATACATATGTTTGAAGCAGTTAGAACACTGCCAGTGTTTAGGCAGGATAAAAGGAGAGCAAGTTCTTTTGTTTTTTTCTTTCCTGCTTCTTTTTTGTTGTTGTTGTTGTTGTTATTTCCTGGTTACTTAAGTAAACAAAAAGAAAGTACACTTGCATCTAATTATCTTTAAAGCTGCAAAATTTACTGGACCAGGTTTTATTCAAGAGCCTACCACTGCCAATCACGAAGGCATTATAGACCTATCTATCCTCTACTTGACATTCCACAAAAGGAACAAACAGATCTAACAGCCTCTGTGGGGCCATCTCCATGACATCTGATTTGAAATCATAGTTAGGAGATCAGGTGATTAATTTATTTTCCTGTTAAGAACAAAGAAAAATGACATCAGAGTCACTAAAAATGAGTAATGTTATGAGTTTAAGTATGAAGTCATACTGATGGGCAGTATTAGGAACTGGACATAAGCAGTTCACCATGAGCATACATGGGTATATGCATTGTTGCTGTGATTTCGGTGGTATCCAGCCAAGTCATTATGTTCTTTTTATTTCTTCCATTAACACAACAATCACACAAAAAATTAGGTTAGTCATATGAAAGAAAGTCAGACTACTAACCTAGAAATTAGAAATAATCTTTAACAGTAGTAGATTTCAGATACACTCCACAGTTTGCAGTTCAAATAGAACTTATGTCAAACAGATAAGTAAGCACTTGGGTGTTTAGTTGGCCTAAGGCAATTTAGCTCCAAACCAAAGGACAGTCATTCAGCTGCAAAAACTTCACTGTGCAGAGTGCCCTCCCTCAGGTAAGGAGCTCTAATTGCTCCACACAGCTTTTTACTAACCAATACATAAAACTGCATCACCCACGAGAAAAAAACAAAAACAAACAAACAAAGAGGGAGAAATGGAACATAAGAGTAGAACAGCAGTGACCTAAGAGGAAGTTTAAATATCTCTCGCTAAGAAAGTAACTCACTGTCCTGTTAAGACTGGAAATGTTAACAAATGTATCTGAAATCATATAACAAACTTCTGCCATATACTGCACTATCCAGTTCAATTTGCAATGCAGAAGAAGTCAAGCCTCCATTTGTTAGATTTCAGGCACTGTTCTAGCCATTGTCTTTCCTGAGGGAAACCTAAAAATTCAGTAAATTCAGCCCCTGGCTGTTTCAATTGCACCATAAAGACACCAAGATTTCTCCCCATCCTCTATTTCCATCTGTTTTCTTTTTATCTGCTCACTTTCTACAGTATTTTACAACGAAAAAAACATACAAATATTCCTAGAACATAGAAGTAAACTGCTCCTAGTGTTACAAGTTAGTTTAGGATATATAGCAATATTATATGTATGTATAGTAGTGTTTTTAAGAATGCGAAGGAATAACAACTTTATATACTTATGTCAACTGGAAGAATTACTTTTATGGGTAAATAAACACTCCTTACACTATAGGAAATGTTCTTCCTGCCAGATTCTCCAACACTTGAGGCAATCACAGAACCAAAAGATTTAAAAAGCAAGTTTAAAATCATCTTGAGATCACCATTTCTACTGTTTGAGGTCACAGGCTGAGCAAGGAGTTGCTGCAGGTAACACTGCTGGGTTCAGCACTGTTATTAAATGGGCTAGTGACAGGTTCCCAAGATGTATGTATACAATGTAAGCATCGCTGAGGCATGCAGTGCCACACAGTTAACTTTCATATGGAGCAACACTGTGTGTTTGGTAACAAAGGCACTGTTATTACTTTATTGTCACTCTTTTCCTGAAAAGAGTTACAGGATGTTCACACGATGGTTTACCTTTATTTTAGATTTGCATCCCTTGCATGTACTATTTAATACTTCAAAATGTCCCAGCTAGTTTGTTTTATTTGTTGTTGTTTTTGTTTGTTTTTAAGTGCATCTCTCTCATTACCTACTACATGAAAAGTGATTACAAAGATACTAGACCCTAGGGTTTACTCTCATAAAGGAAAACGAAAAGCAAAATTAAGTCAGGCAAATAATATATTTTCTAGGGTCTTTTTTCTTGCTTTAAAGTTCCTGAAGTTTTTGACAAAAAAAAAAACAAAACCAAAAACAAAACAAAAAACATGGAGTCTGTTAGCATTAGTTCACTGTGTTATTTATCTAAAATTAACTGTAACATGTTAGAGACTGGCTACCCTGGTAATTTTGAAAATAGTGCCACATATACATGCACAATTCAACAAGCCCACAGTGACATGCAGTGACAGCTCAAGGAGGTTATGGCGGGGAAGGAAGTAAAAAATGCCTTTCTGGCAACACTGGTGGGTGTGAGGAGAAGTGGTCTGCTGCATGCATGCTAAATATGGTGGAACATTTAGATACCCTACCTGAGGGGTGATCCGATGAGCAATGTAGGAGGGGTAGGGTTACTCCCTGCATTGTGCCGGCGTCGTACTGCCTGACGCCTAAATGTGCTGCGTTCACGTCGAAATGTGACAGTCTCCTCGCTGGCTTGTGCTGCTGCATCAAGACAGACTTTAGGTCAAAGAAGAACCCATCCTATTTACGTACAAAGTAACTTAAGACTCCTTTCTTCCCCCTGACCCTCCCCAAATTAAAGAATTCCACTTGCAACGAGAAAAGTGGCTCATGCGCTGACTGTTCAAATAAACTGCTACAAGACAGGAGCACCGAAGAACTATTAGTTAAGAACCAGGGAGGGAAAGCAGAAGGGAGCTGGGGAGGTCATGGAAGGGCTGCATGTTTGTGTGAGGCTCTTTTAAGCACACCTAGCTCCATTTTTTCCCCAAACTGAAACAACCAAGTATCAGAAGTATCAGATATTCCATCTCTTACGTTTACACAGGGTGAAAGGGAAGAAAGCCTAATCTCACTTTCCCCCATTTAATAGATAAAAATAAGAAAACCCCCAAGGACAGCCTAGTAAGTCTGTCTCTCACCCCTCACTACAAAATTCTCTTCTTAATTCCATCACTTCTGCCAAACAAGCAGAGCTGAGTTTTACTTTATCACATCCCTTTAGGGGACACTTTCATAATTCAGGTTGTTTTTATTCCTTTTTTGCCTCATAATCATGAAGAAATGCATGTTGTCCTCTTTACAGGAGTTACACTACACTTGGAAAAGCAGGAGAAGCAGGCACATAAGAATAAGGTTCTGCTTTTTCAACTTCTCTCTCCACCCACACCTCCCCTCCAAAAGAATCTGGTCCACCTACAAAGCAGCACTGTAAAAAAAACAAACAAACAGTTTATACGAATGCAAGAGTCAGGAGGTTATTCCTCTGGTTTTGGCTTTTGCAAATTCTCCCTCCACTAAACCCATTTATGCTCCTTAAGTTTCAGTCTAAAAAAAAGGATCACCTTTGCAATTTCAGACTTTACAGCATGCCTACAATCTCAGTAACCCTCCAGAGCCGAAGATGACCCTTAGCCTAACCAATTCAAATGAGGAGCACTAGAGAGCTCTGATAGGTCACAAAGAAAATCAGCTTAGGCAGGCAAGTGGAAGAAAAAAATACTTCCCACAAAAATCAATGCAAAGAGAAACTTAAAATCTTGAAGGAAAAATATATATATATATATATTTCATATATTTATATATGAATTATTATAGCCTGGTAGACAAGAAGCCTGTTACAGGACTGAGAAAATCAAGGATTATGTCAAGCAATAACAAAGGAAAACACTGCTGGAGCAAGATTTATTATGGAGGAGCAGCAGCAGAAAGACAGCAGGCTGAGCAGCCCATGTTCTTAAGCCCTTCAAATTAAAGCATCCCTGCCATTAAGTTTTCCAAAGTCACTAGAAAAGAATGTAGCACCGGTCTACAGAGAGCAGCAACCTACTATTGCTATGTGCCACTGCCACAGCTCCAACAATACAGAACGCAAGTAAAAAGTTTACTTACAAACCATGCATTATCAAGTGAATATTGTACATGAAACTTCAACTTGTTTTAACAGCTACATGAAGAAATTACTTTAAGATCAATCTTAAAGTTACAAGCATTTTATTGCCAAAATGTTGAGAAAATCCTTAATTCAATTATTTCCTATATTTTCAAGAAAACCATGTGGTGAAAGTGAGCAACCCTTCACCTCCACAATCAGTCTTTCACTGTAAGCATCAATAGGTGTTAACCGCTTTTAAGCATATTTAAGCAAAGACTCAGATAAAGCATAAATCATTAACCTTTATGCTTTATTTTAACACACAGTTTAATTTCTTCCATTACTGTCTGGCTCTTACATTACAGGCACTGGACAAGTCAAAAACCAGACAAGACAGCAGGAATCCTGACCTTTCTTTCTGATGGATTAAGTTGAAGCACAAGAGGTCAAAAATCAGGCACCGATTTCAGACACCAGTGTGTAAATCTCAGCTTTTCCAGTGCACACACCAGCATACACAACTCATACATCCACTCAAAATATAGTTTCTACTGACTTCAGATGTGAAAGAAACACCACACATTTCTACTAACCAGGCCACAGTTAAGCACACAGAATAAAGAACAGCAACTGATCTTAACTGATATGTAAACACCTTAGCTACCATTAAGATAGCAACGGCCTCTATTTACATTTTAATTATCACTCGCAGTTAATTAGCAAAAGCATTCAACTGCAATTGTTCAAGGCAGCACACTTAACACTTCTGGTTTTATTTTGATCTCCTTTCCTCAGTAAACACATCACCTGCAGCAATTCGAACCCAGCTTATAGAAACACTAGAGGTGCTTCCTATGCAGCTCAGATCTATCAGTGAAGCAATTTTACTTCCTAAACAGAGGCAATGTCTTGGGGGGAGGGAGAAATGAGGGAAGAAAAAATTAAATATAAATGGAAGATTTAAAAACAAACACAGCCCTGCAAAAACAAAAAACATCCACAATCTAAATCCCTATCTACTTTGAGCTGAAGTTTAAACATGCACAGGCAAATAACTCTGACATTCACTAGCTTTTCTATCATTTCATTAAGCTTTAAGATAAGTAGGTTTTGGTGTAGCTTTCTACATAATCTGCCAAGGGATTTTGGATTTATTTTAGAAGTCCTGGTCAGTACACACATATGCTCCTCCTGAATGTAGCTTGTGCCATTCCAGATCACTAAGTAAGTCTATTACTTGCTTTGAAAAGATGGCAGAGCTTCTCAGCCAAGGAGCTGTTTTGAGTCTAACATTACACAACACCTCAAGCTACATGTTGAAACCATGACTTAAAAACTGGAAAAAAGTCAGTTATGCAGAAAGGATGCTTGTTTGTTTGAAGTGTGGAGAACCACTAAGTTAACCAAACAGCTTTCTGGGGTTAAAAACAAACAAACAAACACACCCTACAAAGCAATACAGGATTTAAAAAAGAGGCATGGAAACTTTGTTCATATGTATTATTCATATCTCCGCTTGTCTTTGAGGAAGGGCAACAGTACAGCTGCTCCTGAGATTGCAGGTAGCAGAATGAATCTCCTCCAATAGCCACTACCATGCCGTAAGACCTGTTTAAATCAGGGGGAAATGAGCTTTGTTTTAATCTAAGCAAGCTTCCTGTAATATTTACAAAGCAATATGTTTTTATGTTTATATAATAACTAAACAAAATATCTTAGTAGGACAGTGGTTTTTCTAAACACATCTCTAGTCTACAACTCACACTTCCAGTGCTGTGGTTTACAGTCACTTACCCCAGATTCCAAGAAAATAAGACTCAATATATACATAGATGTAGAAAATTCAGATCCCACAGAGAGAGATAACAGACTCTGTGTCTTCAGTTTTGTGTGGTTGTTTCTGGTTTTGTTTTTTTTAAATCAGTTACGACAAGCCTTCCACTTTACAGAATGTTTGTTTCTCAAGTTCTTATTTTCCTGCTTTTCCTAATCTTTTTGTTGGAACACCACATTTCACTAAAGACAAGAACCTTACACTTAAATTTCTTCGTCATGGCACCATGAGCATTTGAGCCTCTAACAACAACCACTATGAAGATCAGGAAACAGAAACAAACCAGATTTGAAGTTCAAAGTACACATTAGAAACGTAAGCCTACTTCCCAGAGATGCACAAAATAAGAGCAGAAAGTCAACAGACAACTCCATAACAAATTAAACTCTTCTAAACTTACTCCCAAATAAAATCTCTCTAATTTCTAAGAGAAAATGTTTTGACTTGTTAACAACCATGTATCTGCACACAGATTCATCAAAACTACTATTTTCCATTCCTTTCATTCTTTCATCTCCACTCTGATTGGAAGAAGGCTCAACCATCATTTATTAAGTCATAAGGACATGGCTTCATGATTATGCATTTGGAATGATACTTTCCCAATAAAAAGCTCAAATGTATTCTAAAGAAAACTCTACAATGGCAGCTTGCAATGGTGTCACACTTGGAATTCCAGAGCATAGCCTGGACTATCCTCTCTGAGGGCTGTAACTTCCTAGAATTTCTCTTTTTACTGCACATAAAAGAGTTTGCATGTAAATTTTTAATTCCTCAATTTGAAAAAGTAAAGGCAAGTCCTTATGCCCGCTTTTCACTTCAACATACAGTACAATTAGCTTTCACAAAAGATTAATGTTTTCTTTTACAGAAGAACGTTTATGAATACAAACCAAAAATGACATTCACATCATCCTGTCTTTATCTTATCAAGACTTCTAATCTAAGCTTTAGGACTGAAAATCATGAAGCAAAAGACTGGAAAGAAGAAAATAAATCAGAATTTTCAAGCTTTACTACATAAACAAGTTCTACTTCGTTTCAGCTAAGGTAAAATGCTTAAGAGGAATTCTGACATACAGACAACTTCTTTCCATGTAAGCAGATTCCTGGGAAGGCATAACACAGACATGAGTTAGACCTAAAGGACTGATATGGAAAACCATAGAGTTCAACAGATAAAAATTGCAAAATTGTCCAATCAGGAAACAAAGACAAAAAAAAAAAAAAAAAAAAAAGAACGCAACAACAATCAACCACAAAATAGAAATAATATCATAATATCCGTCACCTTTCTCAAAAGAAGAAAATAGGTCATGAAGTCTAAACTGCTTTGAAAATTAATCCAGTGAGGCACAGTTAGACTTGTGTACACAAGTAATATTCAGACACTCCGTTTCTCACTGTCGAACTGGAAGCTGTGCCTTTTTTTCAGCTACTGGTAATGATCAGCCTCACACTCAGTCAATGCTGACATCAGCAGTTTACAGCTCATGCATTCACACTGTCAATGAAATCTGTCTTCTAACCTCAAATACATTTTGCTAAAGTAAACAGCTGAAATTTTGTCCTTCTGCATCTCGCATCTCATTTGTGTTGGGAACGTGAGAAAAGCAATACTTCTCTTCAGAAGATATAAAGAAAGCTGAGAGAGAATAAAACAGTCTGTGACAGTCAGCAGCAATAATAACTTGATATCTAACACAATAGTTCATTACTTTATGGGTTTTTTACACAGTTGTGACTCCTGTAAAGTTTATTCTCATGTACCTTAACACTATTTTAAAAGCCTAAGAAGAAGGAAGGAATTAGTTTGGTCCACACCTCCAATATACAATTATTAGTCACTGTGGATTACATACCATTATTAGACCAAAAATTCCAAGTATCTGAGAATTACTTGAGATGGAAAGGGACCCTTTAAAGGCCATCTAGCTCAACTCCCCTGCAATGAACAGGGATACCTACAACAAGATAGGGTGCTCAGAGCCCCTCCAGCCTGACCTTGAGCGTCTCCATGGACAGGGCAGTGCTTCACCACCCTTATAATAAAAAAAAACAACTTCTTTATATCCAACCTAAACCTCTTACAGTTTGAAAACATTTCTCCTTGTCCTATTGCAATGAACCCCACTAAAGACTCTGTCCCTTTCCTTTTTATAGCCTCCCTTAGACACTGAAAACATTTCTTCAATCTCTCAGTTGAAACAGCAATGTATTAGCTTATAGTACTAGAAACAAAAGTGGAAAATAACAAGATATACCTAATGCCAATTTCTGAGGGAAGCTATTAGTGGGCAGCAAAGGAGAAACTTAAAGTAGAGGAATACCTCATATCAAGTTTTGCTGAAAAACAGAGCAGAGGAAAAAAACCAAAAAACAACAGTATACTTTTTGGAGAGCAAAGGTAGTCACAAAAAAAACAAAACACAACACCACAATAAACCAAACCAGGAAAATCCAGAAGTAAAGCCCAAGACTTCAGAGTTGTGATTGAAATGTATGAAAAAAGGTTTGAAATGAGATTAGAAGAATATAGTTACGTCAAAGGAGTCACAACAATCTGGAAAGGCAAACCCTGCCAAGCAGGGAACAACTATGACAATGAAGCCATCTGTTTTGAATTCTGAACCAAACGTTTTTTTAAACCAGCCACATGGACAAATTTCCACAGTAATACTAAAGACTGAATTCAGAGTCTCAGCTCATCCACTTCACTGTTCTTCTCACTTGTATTATTATTCCACTATTAAAAACTGAAGACATTACACAACCTCCTTGACTGTACTGTTGTGATAGATTAGGGACAGAAGACCTAAAGCAATCTACTAATCTGATTCCCTGCCTCTATACAGAAGAGGGGAATATAACCCTATAATTGGGTATTATTAATAAGTGGTAGTACACTCACATAGTAGACAATGTTCATATCCTACATTACTCTTAATGAAACCTTTTATTCTTCACATTTGCATTTATACATCTTCAGGAATAGATACTTAAAGGCTTTAGAAGACATAGCCTCTTCAGTATAAGTGGCATTCAATATTACACCAGTTACAGAAAATCATGCTTGCTCTCAATGGGCTATTATTAACTATAATATAGAGTTACATTGCATAGTTGCATTTGCCAAAAGCACGTAGCAATTCCATTACAGTACAGAGCTCTCAGAACTGCTTTTGGCCATCTGTGTAACAATAAATCCAGATTTATCTACAAAAAGTGGCCTACTAACTTAACTGTAGACAGAGTTTGATTTACACCAAGTACCAGAAGTTCCCATGCGATTTCTGCTGGAGATGAACATTCAGGAAATTCATCAGCATACACCATTTGTCAACAAGATCCAGCAAGTCTTTCCAAATCAAGTAAAAAAATATTACTGTGAGAAGTAGCTGCGCAAACACCACCAACCAATGACATTTAAGAAACCTCAGTCCCACAGCAATGCAAAGCATTTTGGAGGAACCGCTACTTCTGCTCTGGGAGGCTAGAAAGAATTTAACTAGAGTCATATTTTCTGACTGAAACAAACAAAAAAACCACTTTATTTATTTATTAATTTTACTTTTAGTATACGCTGTAATGCTGAAAAATGTATTTTTCCCAACAAGTATCCTGGATTTCACTCAGGCATCCCCACATAACCTTACGTGAAATACTTAATATTTTACGCATAATGCACTAAAGGTGTATGTTTCCATCAGGTTAGCAGGAAGACCCTTACACTAGCAGTAATGAGGTCTTTTGGCAACACATCCCTGGGTCTCAGCAGCCACTGCTAGGAGTCAGACAAAACTTGTGGTTTTTTTGTTGTTGTTCTTGCCTTTATCCCTCTGGATGCAGGAAAGCTCACTGTTATTGTGGTCATAAGTCTTCTAACAGAAGTCCTTGTGTTATCCATAAATACCAAAGAGCGGACAAAACATGTAGGACAAAGTTCCACACAAGATACACAAAAACAGCTTTTTGCTGCAGTAGTTATTGATGAGGTTTTTTGTAGATGCAGGATTTATTCTACAAGCCACGACACTGGCAAGTTCCAGAAATACAAACTGCAGAGCTGTGTTCCAGCCATGTGTATTGTTCCCCATGCTGTTCTCATCTTTAAGTGCTGAATAGGTCTATCTCAGGCCTACTCAGATGACACAGCAGCCATAATTCAGAGGTACCTCTGTAAAACCTACTCTTTACTTTCTTGCACACTGAATCTACAATAGTAGAAAATTACACTGATAGTTGACATGCAAAAAAAACAAAAACAAAAAAAACCAACAAGACCCAAGAACAGTTTCTTGCTTTTAACAGAGGAGCTTATATGCAGAAGAGCCCTTTTTACTGGCAAGCCTACTTATTTTGATTCAGTTGTAGAAGAGCCCTGCAGAACACAGGAATAAGAAAGCACGCACAACTAGATTACATTAACAGTACACATTTTGCAGTCTATCATTCCTGAACTTTTCAGAGTTTGATGTTTTTTCCCCATGCAAAACTGTTTGGCTGAACATTTGAAGCATGGATTCATTTTCAGATAACAGAACCAGCCTTAATTGCCTTAACTCTACATTGACGCAACTCATCAGAAGCACGAACAGCTCTGTCACACGAGGAATAGCAATCACTTCAGATTCCTGGAACTTTGCACAACACACGCATAGTAGATAAAAAAAAGTGATACACAAAGCATTATGTACAAACACACACAGACTTGAGAAGCTGAACAGGTTTCCATATGCCACATGAAATGCAAGATTCTAATCCAAGCTCACAAAAACCTATTTTGTCTGTTTACAGTGATGTATTATAGGCCAGAAAACAACAGGGTGAGCTGTTACTTCATAACAATATGCAACATACAGAAGGAAAAGTGTTATTACCACCATTTTATTTACAAAAGCTTTAAGTACTTAAAACAAATAAATAAATGAATTTGTTAAATGATAGCAAGCTGTAAAAGAGCAGCACCTTTAAGGGTGAATCTTTTACAGTTAATAAAGGCTACAAGAGAGCACTTGACTTTTCAGGTCAGCACAAGTTTTACAAAACATCACTGTGCCACATACAGAATTAAGTTGGTTCTTTAAGACATGACAAACAGCAATCCTGAAATAGCACATATTTGACAGAAGCCAGGCACAGGAGACTATCAAGGTGGTATTTCCAAAGAATATCACCAGACATTTCTCTAAACATTTCAACATCTACACGTCTTACACCTTCATCTAACCCATAACCAATCACTAAGTAGCCTGCAAGAGTAGCTAAACAAAGAAAGCGATGGTAGTATGACATCTTCCATTTAATTTTTGTTATGCATGCACCACATTGAACATAATTAAGTACAAAATTTCCAAACGCTGTTTGTCTGCATTTTGATGAACTGCAGTTTTTACTCAAACGCACAAGTAATCACCTTATAAGAAATGAGTCACTCACCACTTCCTGGCATAATAAGATTAAAATCAAACTAGGTTCTATCTGTTGAAGAAACACAAGTAAAAGTTTGTAAGGTATCCTGCTTAGTAAGAGAATACTAAAGGCCATCATCAGTAACACACGTTTTTTGCAGTTTATATAAACAAGAACGTACTTCTCAGCTACTTCCCTAAAGACCTGAATACAGAGTCACTAATCACCATTTCACTTAGAGCCTATCTGAAAATAAGGAACTTAAAACTGCTGGCTGGAAAAGGGTATCAATCTTTCTGACACAGGCACACACTGAAGAACCAACTGATTTTCAGAAAGCTATCATAAGCAACCCACAAAAACTCAAAAATATTTATATACAATTATTAAGTAACTCTTTCAGCAGGAAATGACACCAGACAACTTCCAGGTCAGACCCAATCAGCATCCTCTGATCTTAGCAAACGTGAACCAGGCTTATTCCACAATTCATGTAAATAAAATAACGTCTTAGTTTTCTCAGATAGTTTCTATGTGTACACATACACAATGCTTACTTACATTACTTGTTATTAAAAACACTCCCAAAAGATGAAGGCAACTCAATAGTGGGAAATACTGCCTATGAAGTAACTTTGATTCTAAAAATTTACAACATTTTCTGATAAGCAGTAATCATAGTAAAGTCTTGTTTTCTTCTTTGGTCTTAAGATACAGCCATCACAGAACTCAAAAGTTCTCTATGTGGAGGAAAAAAAACACCCCAAAAACTAACAACACCAACAAAAAAGTTCCCATTCAAACCAGCAGAAACAAAGGACATTAGAAAGGAATTATTCAAATAGCCCAGGAGCAGCTAAATTTAAAGTCACTGCTGTCTTGATGGCAGACATGACTGCCTAAATCCTAAGAAATGCAAAACACAAGGAAATGCTGTTGTTCCGCTTTCAGAAAAGAACACATACAAAACTCTGCCCCCTCCAGTAACAAACAAACAAGCACATTCATTTCTTCTAAAGGAAATGTTCCCCGGGATAGGGAAGATAGAGTAAGTGTTACTGAGAATTTGATGCCGTCAACAGGTCTGGAGAGCCTGAACCCTGATCACTTCTCAAAAACAGCCCGTAAGTTCACAGGTAACAGTTGGGTGCTCTCCATTTACTAAAAATACCAGCAACTTCAAAATAACCATTATCTCAACAAAGTTCAAAGAGGAATCTGAATATATTGATGCAAACGAGTTCCCTTCTTAGGCTGCTCCATACATTTTGTATCTCTGAGATTGAAGTCAGACATGTTCAGTTTGCTCTTCCCTGCTATTCCACTCATTAAATGACCGATCAAAATATTTGGCAATATAAGCCAATCAATGCTGTGCTGATTCTTTCCACTTTTACTGATGACTGAATGAACTTTACTGCATTCTATAAAATAAGGTACACGAATCCTTTGCATGTCAGTAAAGAACCTGAACAGTTTTAAGATGTAATAAATCAAGATGAAATTGTGTGCTGATGAGAGAGCATACATTCAAGATCATAAATACATAAAGCAGGCCTTTTATTAGTCAAATGATTAAGTGCTATCATTTTAATAGGTGTAATAGGAAAATGCATTAAGTGTTTAACCCCGAATTAGCACTAAACTAGTAAATGGAAGTTCCCATTAAATACTACTGCAAAACTCTCTGACTAGGAATAACAAAGTACTCACACATAAGGTGCCATTAAGTTTCCACTCTCCCTTTTATTTATTTTTTTTTAATGAAAGCATCTAAAAGCTGTGAGCTAACTGTAAACCCACCAAATTATCAAATTTGATCAGTAGTCACAAATGCATTTTTCCATAAAGAATTCCACTGAGTAGAGTTTGCTCTTAAGCCAGTGTAAGAGAAGAACCATTCATTGGTCATATTTCACCTTCCAGTGACTTGAGTCTCTTTTAAAATGCAAAAGTCACCGTGCTTTTACTGTCCTTACTATTCAGACTAAGTCTGCTACAATTTCTTACAGATATTGCTGTCTTTATGTAAAGACAACTTAGGAAACATTTGAGACCTTAGTTAACAACATCCAGGTGTTTTGGTAGGTATTTCCTCTCAACAAGCAAATGTCAGAGAATGAGGTAGTTAGTGAACCTATAACACCTTGCAAAAATAGTTTAAACCCACTTATCTTCCACATACAAAGAGCCCTCCAGATAAGGCAGTCAATCTGGCTGAACAAAAAAGGGAGACTGAAATATTATGACAAGTGGTAAACAAAAACTATCAAAGGTCCAGAAAATGAAAAAATGCCCTTATTAATCTATATTAATATGCAAGTAACCTCAGTCTTGCATTACACCAAACAAAGCAATAGTTACAGAAAGAGGAAACTACACTCCTCTCGCTAGCACAGGAAGGTAAGCATGTTCTCACAATGAGGACAAAACAAAGAATCCATAAGTAAACAACACTGCACAGCCAACTTGAACAATGGTAACGCTAAGCAAAAACAAATCCCTAGAAGTCAGTTTAGTAGTTAGATCATCATGAGAAAGCACACTCGAAGATGGCATTGCAAGGACTTTTTTTTTTAAATACCACACTTACTGAGTTCATTCACCTGGTAAGAGTTCATTTAAGAGGCGACAGTCCCCTCAATCAATCCAGTATTACGTTCTTTTTTTAACCTGCATGATCTTTTAACCACAAACAGCCCCAATTCTATTGTTAACTTTTAAAATAGTACACAAATTGAAGATTTCGATTAATACAACAGTAGGTCTGACTTGATCACAAATATTAACTCTAAGGCACAGCCCGAGCTTAACAAAGACTGCCAGTAACAAATCAGTAGACACCGCTACCTAAGTACTTCATAACATCTGTTTGAATTCAGCTTTCATTTTTGCAGATCTTCCACGAGAGGATGACTGAAATGCTTTGAAAGTGTTTCACTGGGCAAGAACAGATACAGGACGACACTTAAGTATACCTCAATTCATTAACAAAGTGTGGCAAGGTTACTTCTGGCAGGTCATTTACTTACCTCCACTTGCTGATTCTTGCTCTTCCCCTTCAGGAAACGTAGCCTGGCTTGGTAAGCTATTCCTAGAACGAGTGACTGACTCTAAATGTGAAGCCCTTCCCAGCAGAGATAGCTCATCTAGCACCTCTCCCTCTTTGGCTTCCAAATCAGATTTTGAAGTGGTTAACTGTTTTATGTTACCTGGTGTCATTAAGCTATTTGGATCATTTAAGCAAGCTACAGTACCACTGTCCAGGCTTAGTACTCTGGCACGATTCTTGGCACTGTTTGTGCTAGAAGTCCGACGTGTAGATCGTTTTTTGCTAATTCCTTCAGAGCTCACGTGGGCTTTATGAATATTTTCAGAGTCTGTGCCCCCACGTTCTTTAGAAACATATTTGGTCTTTAGAGCACTGTACTTTCCCTCAGGAGACTGGCATGAATGGGATGTGGTGCTGGAAGAGCTATCACTGCTGAACTGATGAGCTGACTGCATACTTGACGTCCTGCTTAAGTCACTTTGATCACTGGAGTCCTCATCGTGACAAAACACAGCACTGTGGGGTTTAGTACCAGATACACCTCGGAAGGAAACATATTCCCTGTGCCGACTTGAATCAAAACTACTAGCCCGCTTTTTTCCTGTCCGTCTCCGGCTGGACTTGTGGGTAGAGGCTGTTCGATGTATTAAACTAGAAGATTTGGGTCGAACATCTCCTTCTTTTTGTTTTCCACTAGTTTCTTTAGAAGCTCTTGAGTCTACTAACAAAACTATTTTCTCACTCTGCTCATCTCTTTGTTCAGCAGCCTTCCCAGGTGGCCTGTCAGCTTGTGTAGTCAGTTCATTGGCATGTGGGTTCTTATTGGCCTCTTCTGAAGCAGAGGCACTAAGACCCTTCTGACCGAGCATCTCATTGGATGCATTAGAACCCTTTACCTCTTGAACACCACTAATAGAGCTCACATCCACAGCAGTCCTTTCACTACTAGTCCTTTTGTCAGTAGTAGAACTACTGTCATCCTCTGAGTCAACACCACAGTCTTTTTTCTTACCATCCTTTTTCTCTTCTCTGGGAGACTCCTCCTCGTGCTCTGACAGCACGCTTTCTATATGCGTAGAGCTAGTGTGTTCACTTTTATAGCTACTGATGGTACTGTTAGTGTCACGATCAGTCCCACTGCAGTAGCTTTCTGTTGAACCACTGCTTCTAGTACTCAGGCTTCTCAGACTGTCCACACTTTTGTCTGCTTTCAAGGATTTGCTCTTCCCACTCTTAGCCAGTGGTTGAGGGCTGCTACTTTTCAGAATGTCATCCAGCTGAAAAACTCCTGAAATGCAAGAGTTCTCAGCCAAGGACTCTCTGGATCCAGAAGGGGGCTTAGAAGCTTCTAACTCACTGACAGTATCTAGTCCTCGTCTTTGTTGATACAGAGGAAAGTCATTCAGTGAAGCATCTGGAAAAGCAACAGCAGAGCTAGAAGTCCTTGGTACACCTCGTGGTCTGTGATCCTTTCTATAGGAGTGAGAATGCAGAGTTATAAGTGAAGCTACTTCTGTGTCACACGCACTAGCTTTAGACTGGTCCACAAGCTGATTGTTCGAGAGGCACACTTTATCACTGTTGTCTCGTGGCAAATCTTGTCCAGAGGATAGTGAAGGCTGGATGGAGACAAATGAGTCATTCGACACCAGACGAAAAAGCTTCCGATCAGTTGCCAAATCTGTTGAAGTACATATTTATATGAATATTTTACAAGAATATTTACAACTTATGGTTTGTTTTTCAAATGCTTTTTAAACACAGATAAAATAAGTCAACATCCGGCTAATCTGACAGCTGTTATGTTTTAAAAAAAACAAACAAAAAACCTGTAAGCAGCAGTAGATAATAAAGGACAAGAATTACAACTAGCCCACAACCTCTTCTCTTGCTCAATGTGTCTCAAGGTTTATACATATTCTCCCACGTCTGCTTACTGTCCATCACAAGCTTTCTCGTGTACAAGGGCCCACCTGGAGGTAACACTGGGAGTCAGGCTATTTGCCTTTGCATTTTGTCAAATAAAAAAAAATAAATTCAGAGATCAATTCGGTTACTAGAATCATTAATGTTTGGTAAGGTTTATAACATGTGTGACTTAGAAGATTTAGCAAACAGTTCTATTACGAAATGGAAGGAAGATGCCTATTACAATAGCCCTGTCACCTGTGATCTGTATCTTAGGAATGCTTTCTGCACTGAATGGCACAGTCATCACTGAATACATTTAAAGAATCTAACAGACAAATTAGATCTGCCAAAATGAACTACACTAGTTTTTGAGTTAACTTCCTGTTAATCATCAGGCACTTGACAAATCAGGAAACAAAAGATTTCCCTATGGTGCTATGATCTATTTCATTTTAGTTCGAGAAGATTTCTTTTTTCCTGGCAACAAAGCTAAATGAAAAAAGAAGCCTGAAACAAAACTGGACAAATGAAGAAAGCAAGCTAGCATCTTCCTTACAGATTAGGAAAAAGCAACTACAGAAACTGTGTTAGCTCAAGTACTGGAAGCTGTCCTTAGCATAGAAATACCTCTCTGTGCAAACCTATTTACTTTAAAGAATAGCACACCTATTTAGAAAATATCACTTGGCTGTAATGGAAAGCAGAGCAAACTAGTTAACAATGAAGTCCACGAATTCCACGTCACCTTCAGTATAACAAACTACTCAAGAGACACAGAAGCTAGCTATCCTTCAGCAGCAAGAAGACAAAATGCAGTAAATATTTATCACCTACTGGGAGATGCAAGAACAGGAAACATGCAACCCAAGAATAAAGATAGAAGGATTCAAGCTATGCATCCCAAGAACTTTAAGTAATTAAGAAAAGAAACAGAGAGCTTCAAGATAATGTTTTTTAGATTCTATCAAGAAACTGCATGAATGTATTTAGCCCATTTAGCAAAGGGTCACTGGTAACAAAACACCATGTTTAATATGCAGGAAAAAGAAATGTTACCTTGTTCTTCACTCCCTTCTTTACATAGGCTAGAACTCTGTCCAAGACTTAAACTGATATCATCAGAGGTCTTGGCAGTGTCAGTATCTCCTGTAAATATTAAGAAAAAACAATACTAGTGCTCAAAATATTAACACACACACACACGCGCACTAAAGATTCCTCACCTGTCACCAAGTTTATTACCCTCACTGCCTCAAGTAAAGGCAGACAACACTAGTTGCAAGTTACACAAGACATAATCTTTTCTTTTTGAGGTATGTATTGCCTACATACTTATTCTGTGCATAAGAATGTTTTCATTCAACTAAACAGATCTCAAACCCAATGAAATTGATTTTTAAAAATAAAACTAGACATATATGTACTTGAATATTAATTTTTGCAATGGTTGTCAATAAAAATGATGGTCAGATTATAATAAAATATTTGTAAGTATTAAAAATAGACAAAGAAAAGAAACAACGAGGAAGTAGGAAAAAAAAAGTTTTCTTATTATGAGCTTAATAAGTACACAAAGTAGCAATGCTCCACATCACAAATAATTCATCTTTTCCTATCAGAGGAGTTTACAATGGCCGTCCTAGACAATACTTTTGCTTAATGCTAAGTAATAAGAAATAATCAAGTCACTGAAACTCAGTACCAGAAGAGTCCCTGGTTAAAACAGGACTCAAAAATCATAGGTGAAAGTCCACTCAAACCAGTCCCTCAGCTCAGCAATTAAAAAAAAATAACAAATATCGTACAGAAAAAAATAGCACATGCTCTAAGTTGCACTCTGAATGTTTTAGATACATCATATCCAGCTGTCAGGTGCATTTCCTCCCATTAGTAAATTATGTCACCAAAAAGTCATAAAGTTTCCAAATACCTCATCAGCATAGTAAGCAATATTATTAGTTTTAAATGCTTCCACAATGTAATTTTTAGAAGCAGCTGAAAATCTCACCTTTGATTGTTGCTGCTGTTCCCAGACGAGATAATCCAGATCCAACCTAGAAACAGGGAATTTTGTAAAAAGCTGCAGGATTACAGGAATTAGCCAACTGTATTTTTTGTTACTGCAAAGCATGCATTTGCCTATACATCCAAGGGATATTTTTAAAGACACAAATGCTTCCAGCAATACCACAGCAATATAAAGTCATTTCTGCCTCAAAATATTTCTGCCAACAGATGACAAAGCACCTAATTATGCATCCAGCTACACTGCTATTACTTTGTTTTACAGCCAACACACTTGACAATTTTACTCCACTGATTTTAAAAACCACAGCTTCTAATCTGGACATTTTCCTTGAAAATACTTCATGGGGAAAAGGAACTACTACTGTGGTGATATACTAATAACTGCTGCTGTAAAGCTGAATGCTCAATGCAGTTACAATGGGTGCTTAAAATGTTTAAGGGAAACACCATGTTAATATAAAAATTCTGTTCAGCTTAGTAATACCAAACTAAATCCAGAAGTTGTTTGCTTTGGAAGAGATGCATGCTTATAGCAGGGTTAGTTTTGAGGTCTATCAGAGAGTTGATTCAATGATTAGAAAACCACAAGGACATTACGTGTCAGTACAGGGGAAGCAGCAGTAGCACACTTCCCCTTGGGTGATGTGCTGAATAAGCTTAGATCAATTTAACCTAGTCATTGGCACGGAGCTGCTGAAGCAGGTCCAGAGGAGACCACAAAGATGCTCAGAGGTTGTAGCACCACTCCTACAAAGAAAGGCTGAGGGAACTGGGCTTGCTCATCATAGAGAAAACCTTTCAGTACTTTAAGAGAACATATAAACAAGATGAAGACTGACTTCTTACATGATCTGACAGCGAATGGGACGAGGAGAAATTATTTTAAACTAAGAGAAGAGAGATTAGGTTAGCTGTTAGGAGGAAATGCTGTACTCATAGAGCAGTGAGGCACACGCTGCCCTAGAAGCTGTGTACATCCCATCCCCAGTGGTGTTCAAGGACACCTTGGTCAGGGTTGCCACCCACTAAATCATCCACCACAGCAGGGGTTTGGAAGTAGATGATCTTTAAGGTCCCTTCTAACCATAGCTACTCTGAGTCTGTAATCTTACATTATCTTATTCTTCCCTCTTGTTCCCGCTAGTGCAATTTTTATTTTGATAGAAGCTTCTGATTTCATAGACAACAATCATCTCAAGGCAAGCAAATTGCAGTATTTCCTGAGCAATTTTTAGATACTAGCTACAATCATATTTCAAGTTGTATTTAGTATCTATTTTCAGTCATGCTCAATGGCCAACTAGCAGACGTCTCTCCTCATTTAAGAGCTTGATAGCCACTTAGGATTAATCTGCCTTTTTATGTACATACTGTAACTTCTAGCAAACATTTTGATGAGGTGCTGCAGAGAACTTAGGCTTTCCTTTTGTAATATTTCCACCATCATCTCTCTAAAAAAAATTCACAAAAACCAGCATGACTAACAGATAATTAAATCTCAGAAACAGGACAGGGAAAGGGCCTACAAAGGCAAAATATAAACTTGAGAGATTAAAAAAAATGTCAACTGTGCTTTACTATCTAATTTAAATGACTCAAAAGAAGAAAAAGCATAATTCTACTCATTCCCATCTGCAAGTATAGCAAATTTAACATTCTCTGGATATACACGCAGATTTTATCCAGCTACAATACAGCATAACAGCTTTGCTATGCATAATACAAAAAAGCAAAGCTTATTTAATTCATTTTCTTCATTACACTGTCAAGCACACTTTTGTCAGTCACCTCGCAATTCTTCAACTTTTTCTTTCCACCTTCAGTAATACACCGTCTTCAGAAGCTGCAGCTGAATGCAAATGTACCAGCATGGGAAAACTGAAAAGAACTCAGTTGCTTCCTGTACACTTACCCTCCTGATGCACCAAATTCAATCACTGGCAACTGGCAAGCACTAAATTTTATCAGAGGTTTAAACCATATTATGATATCAACATTAAAGCGCACAGCAAAGAACACGGAGCTCCTTTACATGCTTTAACGTTAGAACAGTTTAGTGTGGAAATGCCCTTCCAAACGAAGGCCAGTCAAACAAGAGCCCTGTCTACTAACCTACTCCTACATGGACCACATCCTATTCCTGTGTACACTACAGACCCTACCTATGTAGCAAAAACACCAACATAATATTGCTCTACATTATACACTGCTAGCCCACAGAGCTAATCGGATGGACTTGTTATAATACCAAGACAAGGATTTCCCCTCCATCCAAAAATAGCCTCTGCATCCTTAACAGAATGCTGCAGTGCTCTCTGGCAACATAACCTTACAGTCCGGCCAGCCAGATCTATTCATTCTCTGATAAATTGGTAAAAGAAGAATGCCACAACTGGCTAGTCATCACAAGCTAAATGAAAGGAACAGCACATGCAGCACTGTAAAAGTCAAATGCATATATCTAGCAGACATAATAAAAGAACAGAACAGCTTCCCAGTGAAACTACAAAATGAGCAGAGTATAATGAAGCTGTATTACAATCCAAGAAAGGCAAGTTCTTCAGCCCTTCCATCTGAAATATGGCAGCCCATATTTACCACCTTTTTCCTGCCCTTGCTGAGGCATCAAAATAGGGAAGACTTCGCAGAGAGATTAACAGTTTTATTATTTCTATTTCAACCACTGTAGCTTGCTTTGTACTCTACCAAATTAACTTGGTTCTTGTTGTTTTTTTTTAAATGCAGAGTCTGAACCATCAGGAACAATGACTTTCAGAAAGATAGTGGTGGATGCTCTATGAAGAGTTAACAGAAGCCTCCTCAAAAATCAACATCACTGAATTTTACCAATCAAGTGTCTAAATGATACATTATCAAACACTTAGTTCGTGCCATAACTTTGTAGCTGCATTCTACCTAATGACTCACTGGTACAAAAAAGAAGACAAAAGCCTACGACATCAGGTCTTAGTATTTATCTGACCATGCTCTGAGCCATTTTCATTTCCTAAATCAGAAGGAAGCTAGCTGTGCAGAAATTGAATACTTCCTGCTGGGATGATAGTTTGCCTCGTAAAAGCCAGCTGTTCTTAGAACACAAGACTGGGTGAGCCATCTCAAACAAAGCAGTTAAATACAACATGCAGACGAGTTGCTGATCTTAGCACAATCAAAAACTGATACTAAAAATAAATAAAAATAATGGTCACAAAGCCAGCAGCAACAACTCTCACCTGGTTGTTTGGATCTATTCCAGCATAAGAATTGCGTGAACTACAGCCAACAGGGGGAGTGGCTTCTCGAATGAACTCTGACATCTCAATTCCTCCACCAGGGTCACTAAGGGAAAGATTAAGAATAATTAACTTAGCAGTTAAACACATAAAATACGTCTGACTACACCGAGTCCAGATTTACAAACAGTTTCTTGCTTTTCAAAATTCACAAGCTCAAGCATATCCCAGTACCTCAGACAAACACTGTTCATGTGATGCAGAAAACTGAAGTGTAACTGGAGCACCCCATACACTAGTAGAGAAGCTGCTTGCCTTGCAACTTCACTGTTAGTGGCCAGCACAAGGTATGAAGAATTAGGAACCTTGAAGGATTCTGAAATGCTGGCATATGAAACCTTCTCTGCAAGTGAACACAGATGTGTAACTCCTGGAACATCTGTCAGCTGGAATTAGAAATCAACCGACAGAAAAAGCACTCAGTGACAGTCTTTCTAAAAGCAGGGGGAACTCAATATGAAGTCATTTGCACAGATCAAAAAGTTCTCCTTAAATTGTACCTTGGAGTAAAATTAAGCATGGGTTAACCAGGTAGCTGCATATCATCACTGAAAGCTATTGCAAAGGCAGGAAGATAGAGGCCCCAAGGGACTTCGCTGCTGTCTGATATCAAATCATTACTTATGTAGGTCACTCTGAAAGTAATGCCTCCTATTAATTTTGATGTAAACTACAACAGATACAAAGAGCACAACAATGCTATTTGTTACTGATAATTCACAGCTACCAAACATTCCTTTTCAGCATTTGTCATGGTTGTGACAAAACCATGACAACACTGTCTCCACCATGAGCAACACCTTTTCACCTGCAACAAACAAGAGCGTGCATGCCGGACTCAAACATCTGCACCAGCAGAGGTGACCCACTGTCACTCCTATTGAAACATACCACCCACTGCCTCACTGTGCTCACACCTACTGTTTAGTCTCCATAAATATCCAGCAAGAGTTGAATAATGTCAATGGGTGCAATTTTTCCACAGGAAGAAATTCAATGCCACACCTTTGCTTCAGATGCACTTCCACATCAGATGCTGTTTTACCAGACTGCCCCTCTGCTGTCATTTGTCACATGGCAACAAAACATAACAGAACATTGGCAGGAAAATTCAACCTCTACAGCTGTACCACCAACAATCATCTCTGATAGTGTGGGCCAACATAATAAAATAGGAGGCATTATTTTTGGAGCATCCCGCCTACCAGAGAAGGACTACATACCCTACTAAGTTCTATTTCAAGATGTAATACATATAACACACATATTACAATGTCCTAGTGATTTAAGCATTTCAAGATCAGTAAATATTAGTTTCAAAGTATGTTCTAGTTTTAAGAGTCTCTCAATCGGCTAACAGACCTGAAACATCGTTTATATTGTGTTGTAGGCAACAATATTGTGGTATGATTTTTCAAGCTGTTGTAATCTCACAAAGAGATAAATCACATTGGGGTTCAGCCTTAGGGACCATTCCAAATCATACACGAGTCCCCTAATCACATGCTTCTACAGGCTGAACGTTCCTTCATCAGAAGAATAACAAAACAAAATGCCTGAAGTTAGGAATATACTTCTGAAGTAAAAAATACTCAGCTCAAGAGTCAACCAGACATGAGTCAGCAGAACAATATGGTCCAACTTCAGCAAACTGGGGAGGTGCCACCATTTTAGTACAGCTCAGCAGCATGACATAGGCATGTTGTAATTGCTTGTTGTTTACCAAGCTCTCTCTGACCTAACCTTATCAATAATGCTAAGGAAGAATCAGGGGAAAAAAATAAATGCAGAATTCAGCTTCTTTAGTTTCCATCAGCTTTAGATAAACATAGTATTCCCTACGTAAACATTTTTAGAACACTTAAGGACTTAATATAAAGTTAAGACTAAACTAAAAATCTACTCAATGTTGAAGTTCAACATACATTATGATGACAACTAGAGAAATAACAAATAATGCTTTCACAAAAAGATGAAGCTCCTTTCTTTTTTAAATAATTTATTCACAAACACTGCAAATGATTCAAGTACATTTTGTGAAGTAGGAAGAGTAAGTCATCAGGAATTAGCTTTCATGCATAGATCTGGGGAGGAGAGCCAGGGTGGGGGAAGGAAGCAGTTTTGTTTTAAAATGAACCAGCAGATATCAGCACAAGCAACCATACAATCCAGCAATAGCCCATATAGGGCTGCTGTGTTCTGAGGTAGCACTCAAACAAATGGATTAACAAATGCTACTAACAAAACAACAATAACAGTGTCCGCAGGAACAAGCAGGAAGTACAGACTTTCAGGCTTAACCACTGTATGCATAGAAGATTCCTGTAGCCCAGAGCCCTAACAGTTGTTTGCTGCCAGTATAGTAGCCATTTGTTCCTGCTATTGAGTCCTACAACCAGTTTCTAACAGTTTGATGACTTCATATCCTGGAGCAAGTACTGCATTTACCAGATTTTGCAAGCAACCCAAGAAACAGAAGTAACCAAACTGAGGAGACTGAGTAAATTGTGTCCAGCTATGTGCAACCAAGACTGCAACAGAGAAGGAATCCAGAACCTGCACATTTACTACCTGCAACTGTGAGCATCTCAGAGTCCAATTGAAAGTCTGAAGAGACTTTTAGCCTAAGGGAATTCAGAAGTTTAGTAACTGATTTAGGCTGATTAGCTAAAGAGGTCTGATGTTCCGACAGTGACTTTCAAGAGAGACTTTACAACAGTTCTGACATCAGGACAAAGCAGAGGAAGGGTTTCATTCCTTATCTATTGAATACCTTCCTCTGTCCATAGCCATCTTTTTGCTTCCTTCCAGCCTTCAGAGACACTAAATGTATTTCTTAATCATATGTACTTCAAGAACAGGAAGAACATCCTTTAGGAAGACATCATCTTCTGGTAAGATGGGCAAGGGATTAAAAACCCTCACCATTAGCCTCCTCACTTTACTGGTTTCTGCTGGCACATAACATAGCCCAGTAACAGGCCTAATCAAAGACTGAGATTAGCCAGACTTGACCAGAAAAATGAGACCAGGCCAAAGATAAAGTTACAAATGTAACAGGAGAAGGACCACAGCACTTATTGCAAATGCTAGAACAGACCAATTTCAAGCATTAAGAGACTTCCTGAAAAGCTTGAAGTGGTAATTACAACTTAAAAAGCTAAACAACTGCAAGGTCAAGAAGTCTGTCAGGCACAGAACTGCAAGGAGAAGAAACAGTGTAAGTAAAGAAAGAGTTGAAGACATCCTGGCTTTTTTTTTTTTTTAATTAAGTTTTCTTGCTCTACTTGTTTAAAGCAGACAGTACTTAATTCAAAGGCAACAAATTAAGAAACCACATTCTCCTGATTTATATGGCAACGTACAAGCAAAATTCAGCTCCCTCACACTGATGGGTGTTGAGAACAGTGTCACCAAGTTAATGTCTTTTCCTACTGTGAATCATAGTAGTCACTGACACAAGAAGGAAGGCATTCATATTCCCAAAAGCAAGACTGCAAGTTAGATGTTCAAAGATACATATGTAGATCCACTGATACCTACCAGACTCCTGCAGTATTCCCTCAGTGCGGGATTAGAAGTTTGCATTTCTATTTTTTATTTGTGTTAATGAAACCTCACAAGAGGAAAAGCATAATACTTATATGACAGGCTGGTGTTAGTTAAGTCATCAATTGCACGAGAAGTTATATAGAAATTATATAGAAGCAAGAAGACAGTTCTCATTCCTATTTTCTTCTTTCAAAGGTATTAAGTCAAGAATTTCATATTTGGAAGGAATAGAAGAAAATAATCTACAGAAGAGCAAATTGGTCTTTGCTTAATTAAGCCAAAATTTTTTAAAATGAGTTTTAAATGATACTTTTTAAAGTAGCCTCAGTTTGATCCTATTCAGAAGCCAATGGAAACATAAGATACGAGAAGCCCACAGAAGTCTACAAATGATAGGATCCCATTTTTGTTAGATACCTGGAAGCCCCATTCACAGACAAACAATTAAAGCTCCAGAAAAAGAGCAGCAGACCTTGCCCTGTATCTCCTCTACCGGTTTGAACATTACCCCAAAGTTCTTGAGAGCTTCCAGGTAAAAATTAGAATGTACCAAACATCCTGCTGACCAAAAAGCAACTTTGTAATTCTTGCATTGACCTTGTTCCCAGTTCTAGTTAAGGGACCTGAGATTGGGAACAAGGATCATATGAAAGTAAATGAAACTTCAGTTGGCAAGCAGGACACATGCCAAACTAACCTCAATATCCAAGATCACAAATACTTATAACGTAGTAAATTGGCCCACATCAACTGGTCCTCAGAAGAAACAGAACTTCTAGAACATCCATAAGTAATTCACAATACCTGTAATTACTTGCCAAGCCCTGGCAAACCTTGGGAAAGCAAAACCTACACAGCTTAGAAACAAAATGAAGAAAAAAAGTCTACGGATCACATCTAACACATGCATTAGCAAGTCTGCATTTAAACAGAACATACCACTAGTTTACTTTCATGAATTTTATTAAGCAGAAAAGGCAGTAGTACACACTTAGGGTAGCACTGCACCAAAACATACCAATACAGCTTTAGTAGGAAGTATGGTGATCTAAATGGAGTTACAATTAAAATCAGCAGGTTCAGTTACCAAACACTGAATGGAAAGATGGTCAGGTTATAAAAGATTGATACAAGAAGTTACTGTATACCAGCTTTAAAGGAAATGAAGACAGATTTTGCTAATAATACTAAGCTGAGCACAGATACAGAAGAACATGAGACTCACTCCATGGAAGCTACTCCATATACACAAGGAAGTCCTTTCACTTTTATCCTGAACATTTTAAACACCACATCAACCTTTAAGCATCCTGATACACAGAGTAAGAAGCTTCTTTTGATTACAGCTTCTTATAACACATGCCTCCATCTGAAAGATTCAGGGTTCTGTGTTGGCCTTTTTTTGTTTCCTTTAAAAAACAACAACAACAAAAAAAAAAAAAACACAAAGGAAAGGTCTTCAAAAAGCTAAGAATTCAAGACTCATTTATTTCATGCAGTCTAACTCTTAAGAGGTCCTCAGTTATGTGGCGTTCAGCAGAGGCTTAGATAACAGAGCTCACAACACATACTGAGTTCAAACAGCCTTGTTGATGAGTAATCTTTTGCTCTTTTCTCCTCCTCATAGCCTGGTCAGAGAAGGGAAATCTCTTTTGATGATGGCAAAAGCAAAGATCTGTTGAAAGTAATAATTCCTACTGACAGTACTTCAGAATCATCACCTTCACTACTGAGCTGAACAATTTCAGAATCCCAAGATCCCAGGATAGTGTTCTCTCTGAATCAAGCCTACAACTAGAGTGAAGTATTGTATCTAACCTGCTCTTGTGAAATGAAGCAAACTAAATTCAGATTAGACATTTCTTTTATCACTAAAAACTTAGTAAGTATTTGACAGCTAGATTTTTAAAACCACATCTACTGCTGAAATAACATTACTTGTTCTGGTTGTGTTCATTAGATATTTAGCAACCTAAAGAACACACACTTTCCATGTTGTTGTCTCAGTGCTTCCAACATCTTCCCACTCTTTTAAAGAAAGAACCACAAAGTTGACATGAAATCATCATTTCAAGCCTAAAATGAAAAAAATAAAGGTGTTTTTTTGTTTGTTTTTTAATATTAGACTTAATTAGCCTTTCAAAAACTCATGGAAATCTGCATCCATTTCCTCGAGCATTTATTTCATCCACTAATCCAGTTACATAAGTCTTCAACATTTCCAGCAGTACACATTGCATTGACAGAAACCTTACCTGGGTCCATTGCTGTCTTTCCTCTTGGCTGAAACACTGCTTTGTTCTGTTTTTGCACCCCTGTTCATACGCTCACTGGCATTCCTCTCCACAATTTCTCCCTCATCGAGTGCCCTGTGCAAACGGTAGTTCACCATCTTCAAAACGATAAAGAGTGCTGCTATTACTGGGCAGTAGACAGCTACTATCATCATGGAAGAAGGAAGGGCCTTTCAAAAGAAGAGCAGAAGAAGTGTTAATGAACATAAGGTCAAGGATTCATAATAACCACACTTACAGCCACCCATAATTGAACAATTTCCTCCATCCTGAAGATACTAACCTTTGTTCCTAGGCAGATTTGAAAAGCCATACATATTATACAGTTTAAACCTTGCATGGAGATTACTAGAAGTCCAGCAAGATAGAAAAGAGGTTGACTACAAAATAGCAAAGCACCACAGCAGCATGCTAAACAAACACACAACTCAAGTTTGAAAAGCAAATTTAACTTCCTCTTTTTTTCTTTTTTCCCCTCCAGGTTTTTCAGAATGTAATACTTAAGACTAGGAGGCTTACAGTTAGCATGACTATTATGTTACAGTATTTTCAATCACTTTTTATTCCAACTTGAAGACTAAACCAAACACTAGTTAAACACTATTTTAAGATTAGTACACCAAACCTATTCCAGTTTTTTGGAAAGAAAAGGGTCAGCTTGGTAGCATTGTAGATGGGAGAAAACTACTTAGACTAGATGTTTTAACTTAGTTTTGTCAGTTCCCAACAGCTACTCTTACATGACAAGATACCCATCAGCCATGAAAGCCTAACTTCTCACTCACATACAAAAAGGGTCAGCTTGCATTTGTGGCTCACACTGCTATGTAGCAGTTGACACTAACCTACACCACCACCACCACATGGTACAAGGGTTATTTATGCTAGACAGTTACATGCCCATGGAGAGACACTAACGCAGATGTTCTGAAGAGAATTTTTCAGTTGTGACAGAGGTGGACAAAAGCCAAATAAAAAGCCTCAGTTCTAAACTCAACTTCCGAAACTTTTCTCTAAACTAAGACCTCACATCCAGCTCTTGCCAAGACCCCCAAGGCTTTTACAGACCAGTCATTTCAGCAACAGGTTTTAAGTGAAGTCTGACAGCTGCTGAAGAGAAGTGTATGGCATGCTAGTCAAACTTCCCCTTCAAGGCTTTATCCTTCCCAGTTCACCTTTTAGTTGTACTTGCACTTTCATCCAGTCACTACAAAAAACGAGACATTAACTCACAGTGTTCATCCACAAATGCATCACTTCCATCACCAGAACAAGAAGCTGTACACTCAAATACTGTTATATCATTGCCCTTTACCCAGCCGATGGTACAGTTTGATATGAAATTCTAAACAGCCAGAAGTATACACACAGACACGTGACAATAAGAATTAAATAGCATTTGATATCCAGCACAATCATTAACTCAATAGACATGAAGATTCAGTGAACTGCCTATTTAGGTTTCCTACTATATGACTAATCCCAGCTTGTTTCACACACCTAGTCACTCTCACTTTATAAACATTACCAACAGAGGCACCTTTACAGAGACCAAAGTTCCATGCGTATCTGGCAGAAACAGAAACATGAGCAGAGAGTAGGACAGAAAGTCTCCTATATTAATATAAAGCTACTTCTAGCCATTTTAAAGAGATCTGATTAAAGCATTAAGATTCCTACATATTTAAGAGAATACTTGTCCTGAAAGAGCCGTGAGTAATTTGAGCTACGACATAAGCAAAACCACCATTTGAATAGATCTCTGAATGCAAAATACTGTAGTAACAAAGGGGAATAAAACTATAAACATTTCTTACTATTGTATCAGTTGTTAACTACAGTGCAAAACCAATCCCTAATCTGGCTATTCACATTCTGGAAGGAAGCAAAAAACAATCAATGCAACATTTCTTAAGCCAAAGATATAAATGAGTCTAGAACCATTAGGAGAAAGGTTACTTATTCTGATATCTTTTTCTCAACAGCTCAAGTTTAACCTACAGTACACCCTCAAAAACAAGTCTAAATCTAACATACTGTTTGAAGTAGGACAGGCAAACAAAGTTGGAGTATGATAACTTAGATTTTCACTCACCACCTTTCATGATCAGCTGGGCAAAACTAAAGGATACAGAAAGACTCACTTAACAAGCACCACCTCAGGAGAAGAAAGAGGAAACAAATACAGCATCAACAAGCAACCAAAAGCCACGATGACAGTGACATTCATAAACCCTGGAGCAACACAAAGGTTTCCTCTAAAAAATGCAATGCTTCTGAGAACTTGAGAGGCAGCTACTTTCATGCAGGCACAGGCAAGCACATAAGCTCTGGCTAAATGGTTGGACTCGAAGATCTTTAAGGTCCCTTCCAACTTGAGTGATTCTATGAATCTAAATGTTATGCTTCCTGTACATGCTAAGCAGTCCGCTTCCAAATCACAAACATGAGTTCAATTGGCCTCTCCTTTACAAGCAGCCAGTGTTCCAAAGCCATTGCTGCACTCAGTCTAACACTAAATGACAGAAGTACAGACATGACTTTCATTGACTAACTCTATTTGGAGAGCTCTTCAGTTTCTCTCCTCCATCCATCAGTGATGAAGTCCATACTGCATCCAGTTTACCGTGTGGAATGCAAAATCTACATATTCTGTTGTGCAAAGGGAAGCTCTGAGAGTCAGTCAGAAAAAACACAGAACATGAATATAGCTTGAATTAAACTCAGTAAAGAATTAAAAGGTACATTTTATCCCTCCTCACACAACCTTTCTACAGGATTGCAGAGAATTAGGATTCATGCAATTAATTCGTATTTTTCATTCCTTGTGTTTATTCAGAATCGCTCCTCTCGGATAGGATGTATATTTTGGGAATAAATTTGAGCATGTCCCGCACACTCTACTATACGATCATACTTCATATTAAGGTCTTGTGCTGTGTTACAGCAGTACTACCCATGGTGCCAGCAATTCATCTACATTCCAGCCTCACGAAGTACAGTGAATTCAAGCCAACCTAAACCACTGGTGCCTTCTCTGCTCTACTTTGCCAGAACTTGGAAACATTCAGCTTCTATGCAGGGTCTTTTCTCCATGAGCCAGAACAACTTAAAGTAACGCTACTGATTGCACCCATGTAGGTTTAGACGGACGTCAGGAACAATTTCTTCCTGGATAGGGTGGTGAAGCACCGGAACAGGCTACCCAGAGAAGCAGGAGTCTCCATCCCTGGAGATATCTAAGAGATGCCTGGATGCGGCACTGAACATGGGTTAGTAATGGTCCTTGGTAGGCCTGGCTGACAGCTGATTTGACACTGAAAGTCTTTTCTAACTTAATGATGCTATGATTCTATTTTGAGTTGACATTTTACCACATTTGAGGAGACCTGAGTAACTGGGTGTCCTATACAGTATCATCTTCAAGATTATAATAGGAACACTCAAGTCCTACACATGCACAGCTAGGTCTTATTTCAGTTGTTTTCACAAGTAAGAAAGCACTATTTTTTATTTATTCTTTTAAATCAGGCCCAGGCAAAAACCTTGTTAGAACTTGTTCTCAGAGCAGTTATAAAGCTGTAGCTACAACAGCATTCCAGAGAATTTCTGATTTTACTGCATATGCCTATGGTCACTTCCATTACACCAAAGGCAAGAGCACACTGAATAGCACTAGTCACAACTGAAGCTTGCATAGGAGAGAAGAAAGAGCTAGACATGACCATACAGAACTTGCCTGCTTTAATTACGATCTGTTGAAAACTTCAGTCACCCAATGTTTGAACAAGTCAAATAGTCAGACAAACTCCAAGCTAAAAGTATTTCCCTGTATCATAAAGGGAAGTCGTGTAGTATTATTAAAAACTGAAGGAGAGGAATGGAGAAGATGCAGACTTTCTACCACCTTTCCCTTCGAAGTTACTTTCAAAAATGGGTACCTTTAAAGACAATGTGATAACCCTACTATCTACATGAACTGATCTCAAAATAATCAGACTTATCAAGCCTGGCTACCTCTCCTTCACTTTTCTCCTACACAGTAAAAACTACATACAGAGAGTAAAGAACCACACTCAGATTTTACTCTGAAGAACACTTATTCAAGACGTTATTTGGGTGTGTTCTTGAACTCAAATCACAAGCCTGCCGTGCTATTACCTCATTATCGGTCAAAAGCATGGTTCTGCCCTCTGCAACAGACTGTGAGCTCCCATAACCAGCTGGACCAGTAGAAAGCTATCTTTAACTGGCAACCAGTGGTCTATTAATGTAGTTTCCTAAAACACTAGGGTATAATGCAAAGGGGGTAATAAGACTGATAAAAGAAGTAAAACAAGTAGTGAAGATACAGAAATGCAGTTACGTTGTTTCTGCTAACTACTGGTTGTAAGGTCATCTCAGCTGTGTCAGGGTAGGAAACACTTAAGCATTCCTAGATTCCAGTCATCAACCAAAAAACAGAAAAGAATCATAGAATCATCAGGGTTGGGATATCTCTCTAAGATCATCCAGACCAACCACGCACCTATTGCCAATATTTCCCACTAAACTATGTCCCCCACTGCAACATCTAAATGTTTCTCAAATGCCTCCAGGGTTGGTGACTCCACCACCCCCTGGGCGGCCCATTCCAGTGCCTGACCACTCTTTCAGAGAAGTCAACCTGAATCCCCCCGGTGCAACCTAAGGCCATTCCCTCAAGTACTATTGCTAGTTACATGGGAGAAGAGGCTGACTCTCATCTCACCACAACCTCCCTGAAGGGCAGCTGTAGAGAGCAATAAGGTCATCTTGAATCTCCCCTTCTCCAGACTGAACAATCTAGTGGTCTAAGAAACCTTAGACCATTAGTTATGGGACTTTAAAATATTCCCACATAAACTGCAGAGATGTCTGTATCTGGAGTCAGCGTGTCAAATACAAAAGCACAAGGAACCAGAGAACATTTCATGTCATCATAGGTTGTGCTGCAAAGTTACAAAGAATTAAAGACACCTTCATGGATCTCTACAAAGCACTAGAGCTTTAGCTAGACAATACAGATACAATGAAGATCCCCAATTATTTTCAAAAGAGAGGTGTGGGTGTTAGCTATTAAGAAAATTCATAGCAAAGTCTTTCAGTCCAAATCAGATTTTATGTCCTTGCATAAAAGCAGTATCAATCAAGCTTTCATTCAACAGTAACAGATGCCTTGTAAAGCACTCTGAAGACCCAGCATACTGAAGTCAGTATTTTATAGACACAGTCACACTGGAGAAGAAAGACTATCCAGGAACAGCAGGTCTAGCTCTATCACTATTGTTTGTTTATTAACAGCCGGGGCCCTTAAGAACTGCTAATATCTGGAAGCACATTCAGTTACAAGTCACACGGTATTTTGACAAAATCCTTTAGTGTATAAATGAAGCTTCTGGTGGCCAAGAAACTCCGTGTAACTTAGAGCAACCTGAGAAAAGTGGATTCTCAACATATATTTAAGTACTTAATTTCTGTTCAAGAAACAGTATCCATCTAAGATACTTCTAAGATGACTTTCACATGGAGCTGCATATTTATGACCTACTTCTGTAACTATGTACACAAAGCAGGAAATCGAATACCTATTAAGTGAACTGTTGTGTAAATGAGCTCGACTTTGACAGACAAGCTCCATAGGTATGAGCCCATCACCCCAAGCAAGGTACAGTCCTGGCTCTTCCTAACTCACTGGCAAAGTTCCCCTGCTGCCAGAGCCAAGACTTCATTCCCTTCTGCGCATGTGGTGGGGCTGAAGCAGCATTCCAACCAGGGGAAGCGCCTTGGCAGCCTCCTCCCTTCCCCTCCTCCTTGCAACAGTGATGCACAACACTGGCCTCTGGATTTAGGGTATCTTTGTTCCAACTTTACCACTACATTTTGCAATCCAGTTGTACGATTTCTTCATGTTGTAGCATATTTGCTTCTCCTAGCTTGAGTTTTGAATTAGAATTAATAAAAATAAATAAAATAATTTTAAAGAGGCTCTTATGACAGATACACAGAATAAGCACAGTTGAGCCTGTTACCGAATACAGCTATCAAAACAGAATAGATTCAACTACTCTAGAAAGCAGTATTTTTGCGTGCATGCTGCCAAGCCACAGATCCAAGAGTACACATCTACGCAGCTTCACTTAGGCATACATTTCTCCTTGATCCTTTGTTACCTACAGTTTCTCCCCAGACAGGCTAAGTGAACAGATACGTAGGAGAAAGAGAGGTATCCTGATCTGCACCATAGATACTTACACGCATGTACCTGTGTCCTGCACCAATGATGCAGAGCCCAGACTCACGTGCCCATTCTCAGAAGGCAGAGAGATCAGGGAGCAAGAAAGGCAAGCTGAATTTGACCACTAATTCCTTTGACTGGTTTGCACCACATGCACTACACATCAACCCTACAAGCAGTGGCATACGTGTGCCAAGAAACACAGATATATGACACAGCTTCCTCACAAAGAGCACTACTAGATTCCATACTGAAAACACAGGATACACAGAAAAAAAGACTAGCAATGCTTGGTGCAATAAACCAAGTCTTTAAGCAATAAGCGCACGCAAATTACCATATCCTAAAGAGATAATTAATTCCAAACAAAAATGGGAAACTATCAGCTTACCATAAGATTCATTTAGACTTGAGAATCAGGAAAGGCAAAACTTTTAAAGGATCCCACTGCCTTTGTTACTTCAAAATGACTCAGGAATACCCACACTTACTGCTACCCTAATGTATCAAACCAAGAATATGACCTTGGAATTTCTTACATGAGAAAGCTTCGCATGTAATGTAAAACCAACCAGCATTTAAACTCTTTATGTATGTTTTTTAAACACTAAAGGATGTCTACTAGCAACAAGTCACTTGAAACTAGCTTAGAAACTCCCTCCTACAAACCAGTAAGCCACACTGAGAATTCAGATTACAGTTACCTAAGACTTCTTAGAGAGTTGTGCTTATTTATCTGTGTCCTACAGCCACTCAATGTTTACACCTTTCTCTTCTGAAAAGAGTTCAAGAGATGCTAAAGAACTAAGATGACCATCACAGTCCTGCTTGTTTAGTTTGTGTCTAGACAACACTTGAACTGCACAGGGTGGAAAAAGGGAAAACAGCCAAATATGATTCAATCTGCTTCTACTTATGACTAATCTCCCTACTTATTCTCAGGGAAGTTGGCACTTGTTGCATCTTTAACTTGTCCTGAGTTATGAAGCAAGAGAACTTCTCTGACCTCAACAAAACCTGATGCAGCTTGCTTTTGCCCATCTTTTCCCTTTACACAAGAAACACGTTTAAGCAACACTGAAGCTTACCCTATAGTACAGGCAACTGAATTTTAACTGCTGCTTCAAGATCAGCAGGAGATTCAGTGCAAGTTCACACTAATCAGCCAGCAGACCTACACACAATAGAAGCCATACAGCCCCACCGATGCCTCTGTGTGTGCAGCATAGAGCTCACCTTTACGCACAGCCTTCTCAGCAAGAGAGCGCTAATCAAATCAACTATTCCATCAAAACAGAAGATCATCACTTCTGAAAAAGAGCTGTATTTGGGAGAACCCTCTTTGTTCCACTTGAAGTTCTCCGTTTTTATTGAGAAAGTGAATCAGCTTAGTAAGAAGTTTCCTCTAGCTCTTGTCAGGTTAGTTTTAGAAGCAGTTCACCTCAGCCTGCAGTTTCATTATCAGCAGTATAAAGTTCTCAAACAAAAAGCCTTGCAGCTACCGTTTCCAACACAGAAACGTGAATTAAGAACTAAGCACAGAGGGCTGTGAATCTCCTCTTCTACAGCATCTATTTCTTAGTACGAAGTATCTCACATTGCCATTTTACAAACTGCTATTTAACCAAGTAAATGCCTCGCCTAAGAGCTCTACATTTCTACAACTGCCTTCACGCTGAGTTTTTTTCCCTCCAAGGTCTCATTCACTAATCACAGGTTTTTCCACAAGGCAGTTTTCTCTTTGGCTGTTAAGAGCATTCAGAGCAGGCAAACCTGCAAGCTACAAGACTGGTCACACCACACTTGGAACGATCACACTGTTCTTCTGAGAAATCCGAAGCAAAATATTTATACTCCATAAACTACACACAACTTAGATGGAAAGACAAGCACCAGCCAACAGGAAACTGCCTCCTTCTCTCACAACTGATCGTACCTTCGCTGCATCTGTTCCAAGTCCAAATGTCAAGGGAACACCTAGGTTTAAAGGTCAGCATTATTTATTCTTTTTTAATAGCTTTGATCAAGGCATCAGGTACGTTCAACACGGATTCTCCCAAACACACTTTCTAAAGTTTGGATACCAGCAAAATGCCAAAGGAACTTTTCACCAAGGTCTAGAAATAGTGCCAGCCAGCACACCGTGCTGTCGTTCGATGAACTTTTACGTAATAGATCCTGAAGGCCATCCCTTCCCACTATCAAAAGCGATGAGAGAAAGCGATAGAATCGTCAGCCAGAAATTCAGGTTCTATATGAGAACGTTCACTGTAATCGGGTGTTTTCCGGCGGGTTCAGGAGGCCATCGTAGTAATACCCACATTACAGACGAGGAAGCCGAACGCCGAGGGAGCAGCGGCGGAGACGGAAGCGCAGCTGCCCCGCAGGCCACAGCCAGCACCCCCCGCACCTCCCTCCCTCCGCCACCTCCGGGCCCAGGCGCTCCGGGGCCGTCCGGCGGGGGCACGGCGGGCAGGGGGCGCGCGTGCGGCGGCCCCGCGGTCCTTCCCGCCCCCCGGATTCCCCCCCCGCCGCGCTCAGCGCCCGCCCCCCGCCGGGCCCGCCCGCCCCGAGGCCCAGGGGGCCCCGCTCCCGCTGCGGCCCGCGCTCACCATGTAGAGGGTGAAGGGGAAGCCGAGCAGGAAGAGCCACAGGTAGAGGTGTAGCGCGTTGACCCCGGCGCCCTGGTGCGGGTCCTGGTACCAGCCGCCGCTCAGCGCCGCCCACACGCCCTGGCGCAGGATCTGCAGCACCTGGGAGCCCATGGCGGCCCCGCTCCGCCGAGCCGGCCCCGCTCTATCCGCCCTGGGAGCCCGGGCAGAGCCGCGCACCGCCCGCGCTCCGCGACAGCCCGCACGGCCGCAACCGCAACCGTCGCCGCCGCCGCCTCCCCAGCAACGCCGCCGCCATCTTATGTCCGGGCCCCGGGCCGGCCGCCCGCCCCCGCGCCGCCGATAGACCGGCAGCCCTTGCGGCAGGGGACGCCTACCCCGCTCTCTGTCGCCGGGGAGGGACAACGCCGCGGGGGCGGGGGCGGCCGATACTGCTCCTGCGCAGAGCGGACCCGCTGCCTTCATCCCCACCGGGGTGGCCGCAGCGCCTCCTGGCGGCGCGGAGGAGGGCGACGCCGCGGCCGTTACCGCTGCGCTTCTTCGGGGCCCGAGCCCCAACCGTAGGGCCCCGCTGCTGGCGGCCGCTTCCCTGGGCTCTGCGGACGTGAAAGAACACGGGATTCCTCTCTGGCTCGGCCCCAGTGCGGCTCGTAAGGTTTCTGCATTGTTAGCTTAGGACTCCCTCCATTTTCTAGAGCCACAACCACTCGGGGCTTTTCTCCTCAGCCAGTGGCAGCAGAGCACAGTATACCATGGAACGATTGGAAAAGACCTTCAGGATCGCCACATCCCATAACAAATACTTGAGTTGTCTAAAATTGAAGCACACCATGCATAAAGCCCTTCCATTTGCTGTCAAGACCCAGTTTCACCAAACAGCCCCAGTGCCTTTCCCCATTCTGTTCCCAACACATGTAAAAGAAAACACAATTGTTTGGATTTCTTTTCAGCTTTTGCCAAGGAAAGTGGCAACTCAGCTTCCAGATGACTTTCTATGGTAGGCCGCTGGTGACAATCATGTCCAGGGCTTTGAAGCTTTTCCTTTAAGTCCCCAAAGCCATGCACCAGGTAGAAAGAAATGTGTGAAAGACTCCTGAGGGCAATGCCAAGCAGGGAAGGGGGGATGTCTACTCATCCATAGGGACTGCAGACATAATGCAGATCCTTCATTAAATTTCCTAACTCCAGCCATTATCTGGGTGAAAAGTAGTTTTGAAGGCAGGCTAAGATACTATCTTTGCTGCAGCAGAAGCATCTCAGGTTTTGTCCTGACCCCCATTTCCTCTTCCACTCAATAGGTTCAAGACTGCAAGCTCACAATCATCTAGGCCACTGCTAAGGAGGAACTGCAGAGCACAACACCCAAACAACCAGCCGTGACTCATGATGAGCGTGCACTTGGGCCTGTGTTTTCAAGAGACTGTGCTACTGGCACAGTCTCCCCTCTGTTTTCCTCCCAGCAGTTAGGTAGCCAATAGCAGCATCTGGCTATTCTTGGAAAACCAGAAGATAGAAGAGACTGACTCAAAACAGATGCAGATGATCTATTTTTTTGTTTGTTTCCCCAGCAGGAAAGTAAGGAGAAGGAGTGGATGCAAAACCCCAACCATGATAGCTCTCTTCCCAGTATAAACAAAGACATCTTTTACTTCATTGTTTCAAGGAGAGCATTTTTGAGTATGTGGCTGCTCATTGAAAAGGAACCTTTTAAAAAGTATGTCAAACATTGCTGAAGTAGGGGAAGAAAGAAGGATGCGTAAGGGGAGGGGGGAGAGAAAACAACAAAAACAAACCCAGGAAACAGAAAAGTTAAACGGAGATTTTTCATGGGTGAGGAGGGAACATTCCTTCTGCTGGGATAAAGCCAAGCATGGCAAGCATCACCACTTACTGTAGGCTCAGAAGAAAAAAAAGAAGAAAAATCAATCAAACAAAAATAACCTCACAAACTATGAAGCCTATGCTTCACTCCATCGTTTGCCAACACACCTTTTAGAATTACAAACACAGCTGTTAAGAGATGAAGTTCTTAGGATGCGTTATCCATAAATACGCTGTGATAATGTAACCGTCGGGATTATGAAGCGTTAGTTCTTCCAGCAGCTGTTTCATTAACATTACATAAAAACTGTTCACCTTCTCCACAAAAAGGAGGAAAGAAGGATAGCATTCATTAATAATGTGTCTGAAGGCTGCACTGAATGCAGTAAAAACATTTATGCCTCTGTTTAGAGGCCACTGATTGAATCTGGAGAGATTAGCCCCAGCCTTACAGTAATGATTCATGTTAAACAGAATCCCTGTGTGACAGGCTGGAATTCCCTAGCCCTGCTCCTGCAATATTACTGGCTCAACCCTGATGCACGGCAGCATAACCTAGTTCAGCACAGATAGCCCTGCTCGAGAGAACTGGATCCTGGGAATATTTAGACTGAGTCGAGTAAAATAAGCAGCAGAATCTGATGTGCGTGAGAGGACAATTAAATCCCATTGTTCAGCTGCTTAAACGCAGGCAGGCTGAAAACATTAAGACACAAGATGGAAAATAATATTATTGGAATCCAACCATGCTTGAAGGTAAAACTGATAATGAACTTAGTGGTAGGCATGAATAAAGTAAGGAAAAAAATCATGATTAGGTTTCAAGGAAAAAAAAAAACAAAGCCCATCAAAAACAGTGTAGGAGAAGTGCAGAGAAACAGTGCATCTGAACAGAAAGCAGCAGGAGTACTCTCAGACTATGTACTGAGCCTCTGCAATCCAACAAATAACTGGCTTATCTTCTGTGCTCTGCTTTAGCCTTAGAGCACTTCTTTAGGATGAATGTTATTCCCTGCTCAGGAAAAAAAAAAGTAAAGAAGTGCTGTAGGAAAAATCAGAGCTTGATATTGGTGAAGAGTGAACAATTTTTAGATGAAATATTTAAGGGGAGACGCTAAGTCAGATGATTTGAGTGCAAACTATTTTTCTTCAGAATATCTCTTATAAATTATTATGCCAAGACTGAGCCAAAGGAGTTATTTTGCTGCATAAGCCAGCACTGTGCAGGAATAGACCAACTCAAAACTGCAATTGTTATTTTGGCCAGAAAATACTCTTAATTTCCTCACATTCTCAGTACACGGTCAAGCATCCTTACAACTGCAGGCTATTGTGAAGACTTCCATAGTACGTTAGCATTACTGGTTCTCTTTGCATATCTAGAGATATGGCTGTTTGGACTCAGCCAAGGAACAACTATCTTTTCATCATAACCAGAAACACTTTACTTCATGCCACACTCCAGTGGGTTGAAAGGGCATTTGCAAAATGAGGGCAATGCTATATGTGGTGCATGATAAAAACGGAGGCTATATAAAATACTCAGATGAGATTATCACAATTTCTTGACTGACCTTATAAGCACACTTTTTTCTTATTACAAGAATAAGAAGTTAATCCAAACTAACAAACAAATCCCCAAAACCTGTCACAAAACTGCTTTAACGTGCTGGCACTGCACAAAAAGCAACACTGCAGCATGTTTTGGACCACTGTTTTTTACCTTAGCCTTAGTCTCTCTCATCTTTGCCTTTGAGGAAATTAAGCTTTACACTTTTTCCTCCAGACACCTTTCGTGGAATACCCAAAACTGTCATTTTAAAATTAAGCTAATGAAAACTCCTAAGCTTTATGACAATACAGAGTAGCTGATTAGGACAAGAGGTCAAACAGAAAGTTCAAAAATATATTCTACCTAAACTGCGTGGAATTCATTGTCTGTAAGCAAGCATATGATTGGCATTCCCTTGTTATTTTCATTGCAGTAATCAACACAGTTTGATACCAAGCTGTAAGTAGCTCATAAAACAATCAGCAGAAAATAAGTAAAACACTAATTTACTGCTTTCCAATTAGGAGAGTTAGTACTTCTAGTCTCCATGCTGGATACAGTGTTTGTTTTCAGATGGAGATTGACAAACTAGGCCTTTGTGGCTCATTACCAACTTTCATTTACTTGTCCCTATTGATTCCTTGTCTCAGGATCTATAGCTAGACAGCAGCATTACTACCCTAGCTCAGACCCTGCTGACACACATTTCTTAGTATGGTTTGGACACAGTGTCCAAAGCTACAACTCTGACAATTCTTTTTTTTTTTTCCTAAGACAAAAGTCAATTTCCCATACAGTTTATTAGAATAAGGAGTGATAAATGTGTTTTATTCTCCCATTACCTCATATGAGAATTAAGAAATAGACTTATTTACAAGGGTGATAGCAAGCAGAAGTTAATTTTACAATACTATTTGTTAGCCTAGTTTCACTTTGAGGTAAATTTTAATAAAAAAAATAAATAAAAAATCGCCTGTTTTTTAATTGTAGTAAATTGGTTTTCAACAATACAAGACTCCCCTGAATGTGTTGCCATCACCTTAGCATCTGGTTGCAGCTTACCTGCTCTTCTTACAGCTTTTAAGCAAACATCTAAGCAAGAGTCATATCCTTTCACAGACTCTACTCCCCTCTCAGCAGCTCTATTCCCTGATTCTCCAAAACCTTCCATAAGAAGCCACACCAGATACAGTCTTACTCATAGGAGTATCACACTGATACTCAGCCCTGTACATTACCCCTGCTCCCACCTGCAATACAGCCCCTTTAGAGACAGTAAGGAAAGCACACACATTCTCCAGCATTTCTTCACAGATCAGACAGAGATTTAACAGCAGAAAGGTTACATGCCAGGAGACCTCCTCCCCCTGCTGTGCTGGTATGTTATTACTCACACCGCACAGCACAACCCCAAGTGTGCACAGGGTACAGCCTGCACCCACCTTAATCACAACCATGGCACATTGTGCTCTCCCAGCTCCAGCTGCCCCTCATGGCGGCAGCCTGCCCCAGCAGCCCTGGGCTTCTCCCTTAAAGTAAAACACCACACTTCTTGCCCTCAAATATCTAGAAACAGCATGGGGGGGAAGTGTTTCATTTCCTTCCCCCACCCAAATACGTCTAAGACTAATAGATCTCTGTAGTATTTCACAGCGCTGCTCAGGGAGAGATCAATGCTGTAAGCAGAGGATTCTAATTACTGATCTGCAAACAGCTGAACCATGAAGCTCTCAGTACCATTAACCCCTGCTCTTGCAGTTTCTCTCAGCTGTGGGCTGCATTTTTTGAGTGCTAAGCTCCTTTTGTACTCTCTCTGAGCCCTGTGGTTTTCTCAAGACAAAATACACAGACCAAAGTGAGATTCTTCCCATACAAGAGCACTTATATCAGTTTTTTATTATCAAGGAGTGCTTAAAGGGGAAAAAATGTTTGAAAAGGATCCACGTAGACAAAGAAGTCCCATGAGAGCGAAGGAAAACATTATTCTTACTAACTCGATGATAGCACCCTTCTGGCCACCAGAACAACAGTATCTTCACCTCACCTCCTTACCCTATTTCATTGTCTAGAAACTGCCTCTCTCAGCTGCACATTTCCAGCAGGTAGGTGGGCTCCAGTTTCACTATTCTAACCTCTTCCAGCTGCTTCAGCATGGCTGAAAAACCAATTGGAATGGCTTAATGCTCCCACTGCTAGAGAAAGAATGCAGTTTAAAACAAAATTTCATCCTAAGGACGATTCTGGTAGTGTTTCTTGAAAGAAAATGGTAGCAGCGTCCACTTTCACATCACGGGGCCTAATTCCGTGAACACGTCCATGCAGAAATCACATAGAGAAGCGTCATTGGCATCCCAGTGACCACAAGGCCTCTGTGAACAAAGAGATGTTTGCTAGCATTACTGGTACAAGAATTGCCTAAAACCACCATGGAGATGAAACATAATAAACAAGGCTAAAATTAGAATATCCAAACACTGAGCTGACAGTATTTTAGCAGCATTTATACCACATTCTTTAAAGTACAGCACAGCAGTTCCTCACTGTAAGAAATTTCTACCAAACAATGATTCATGATGCCACTGGGATAAAATCCTAATTAAGATCTTTGTTCACAGTTAAAACTCTCTGTCTGAAGTATAAAGCTCCCACGGCACAAGGACTAGTCCGTCCGTAACCATCTTGTACAGTTGAAAGGTTTCGTCTCTCTTACAGCTGTTTTTAACCTTTAGAATTGGTGAGTCAAGCTTTTAGAACTGGTGAGTCCCAGCCTAGGAGAGGGTTTCAGTTTCCACTGCATTGTCAGAAAGGAAAAACTTAAATATTAAATGCATACAGGCTTCAGGGTAATGAAATGAGGCCAAAATTAGAACTCCCAAAGAAGCAATGTGAGCAATGTTGGGAGAAGAGTCATGAACTGGCTGTTTTATCAGCAGGCACGTAACTTTGTATTCTCCACAGAATATATGATGTCTTGCACAGCTAAACAGGCCTAAAATACATAGGCACAGAGCACACAGTAGGGAGATTATAGCAGTGAGCTATGCATGAAGCCATGGCGGTGTCAGTGTGGTAAGGCCCGTGGAGAAGCTGAGAGTATGTTAATCTGCAGAAACTGAGGAAATCTGCAGAACAACTAGTGACGTTGCAAGGTGAAAATGTTGTAGGGGATGTAAGTCTCAATTTCATGTGACTGGATTACACATACGTACCAGGGCCTGCTGAGGCAGGCTAGTTCAGAGGCCCTGAAGCCTCATCAGTCTCCCTAAATCTCCCTTGGATTTCATCTTCGTTCTGAATAAACAGAACACCAACTTCACATTTCTGTCTGATTTCAGCGCCTTTCCCAGCTCTGTATGTAAGACTCCTCAGTGAATACAGCCTTGTCTGAAGTGGAATATGGCAGTGACTGTGTGCTTTAGTAGGAGGTGTGAAGAATAATTTTGACATTCAAGACTATTGGAAACAGTATGTAATTCATTGCCTCGAGGTGGAATGTAGCCATAGTTAACAACTTAAATCTGAGAAAAGAACTACAGAATTTCAGTCTTAAATCCCTTTTGGAAGGTAGCGTTGCTGGTCACATACTGCTTCAGCTCCAATGTAGGTCGGCCTCAGAAGAAGCGGTGCCATATTTATAACAACCAAGTTTAAATTCCCAGATATGTCTTATGATTTATACTGGCAAGAAATCTCAGCTGCATCACAAGATTGGCTCCTTCCCATATTCTTTTTGTTCTCTGGAGGTCTCCCAGATAACTATTGAGCAAGCCTGACCTGCTTAGTGTAGAAGATCTGATGAAATCATACCAAGGTGTTCGGACTATTTTTGCATTTGCTTGAATTGGCAATGCCTGAAGGTACAGCTGACAGATTTCAGAATGTGAAAATGATTAATCCAGGGGAAGTGCACCACTTAATGGCAGATCTAACTAACCTGGATTCCAGCAACTCTTCAAAGAGCATTTTAAAAAGAAAACCCACGTGAACTACCCAGTGAGTAACATTCCGTGAATCACTGAAGCGCAGACTCTGGCTGTCCCTGATTTTCATTCCTTTCTCCCTAGGCCACGATTTTACGAAGCATTAGTTTAGGGAAGGCATCCTACAGCCACACCACTGCACAAACCAAATGAATTCAGGCATACATACAGCAGAGCGAGGCAAGCCTGAAGGAGGTGTGATGAGAGCTTTATTAGAGAGGACATATGGTTTTTAAAGAAAAAGTCTTCAGCAGCCAGCTGGAGGTGGCAGAATTATTCATCAGGAAAACAACAGCAACTACAAAGATCTTCTTCCCCTGATGGCCTAAAAGATTCCTTGCAGTCATTCGACGGACAGCTGGTTTTAACCTACCCTCTGTAAACAGCTTTTCATAGTAAACAGAGGTAGAAGAAAGCTCTTAGTGTCAAAGAAAACAGAAACATACACACTACCTGACTTTTCCCCACACTCCCTACTTTCAGCTCGCTCTTGGCTACTACTCAGTAAGATGGACCCTGGGAACGTGGAGCACACCCATGCATATATACAGGCTTGTGTGCTCATGCACATGTATAAACACAGCCCAGGTTCTGAAACAGCAACATTTTTCATGCAAATATTGTTTCCAACTGCATTAGCTGACAGTCTTCAGCCTGTTTTTAAAATCAAGCTGTGTTTCACTTTTTACATGTACCCCTTTGTTCTTGAGGCTGCCATTGGCATCCTTTGCACTCATTCATGCAGGTAAGGCTTGATTATCATTACCAACAGTAGTGGCACGGCAGCACCACAGCAAGTGGAGAACTATACACAGCCAAGAAAAGTGGACTTAAAAACAGATTTGCATGATTCAACTCAGTGTTATCTGTTACAGCATACTGATACTGCTGTATTTGTTGCTTATAGCCTTTTCATCAGAATGAAAGCAACTTGAAAAGCTGCTCTCCTTAGTTCCCTTACACGGGTTTCAACACTATTGGAAATCAATGGACTGATTTACTCGGGTTGACCAAGTAAATCACTGACAAAACAGCACCCAGATCTACTAGGACCCAATCCACTAAACAGAATGAGCATTTGTACAAACCACACTTCTGTAGAGCCAGTACTACACAAGTGAGCTTTTTCCTTCACAGACAAGTCAGTGGGATGAAACAGGCTATTCATTCCTCCTCTGCATTTGTTTGTCATACGAGATTGTTCCCAGCTTTGTATCAAGAGCAGAGACTAAACAGAGCAGTAGCAGTAGAGTTTACAGATGAGAGAAATGCAGGCAGGTTCATTCCAAGTCTTGGCCAGCCAACAGGTTTTCCTACAAACACTGCTTCTTAGTCCAACCCTTCTGTGGAAAAACTCACAAGAGACACTGCGAGAGAGTGAATCTAAGAGGGAACAACACTTGGCACACTTTCTTCCTGACCACTTGCACAGGAATGAGGGATGCCCATCATGGATCAGCCTGTAAATCCCTCATGGCAGATTCCTGGGGATTGTCAGGCATCCAGAGAGATCTGTGTTTCCCGAGGCCACTTGCACAGGCTCCTCATGCAGCTGCTAGGCTCTTGGCTCCAGGTTCAGCTCCAGAGCACTGTCCACATTAGAAGCACTGGCCTATTTATTTCCTTGGTGCATTCTTTATCAGTCCTTGGCATGGAAAGAGATGTTCAGCCCCAGGGAAATCTTTGATGGGTTTAGCAATGAAAATGAATAGGGAAAAAACAGTTAAAGAACAAAGAAAGTAGACAGAGGTATGTGATGCTGATGCAGTTACTTTCATATTTCTGACCACATCTGCCTGGGAAACAAATAACCTTTTTCTGCTCATAGGTCTTCCTAGAATAGCAATGACTGCAAAATGGCTTGGAAACACTTTTCTGGAGATAAACAATGGAAATGATCTAACATTAAAAATAACCCTAAAGTTAAAAAAATAATAATCAGAAATGACTTTGAAACAAAGGAAGGGTGGAGTAGGAACCCCTTTGTGGAGAGATTCTTACTCTGTTCATTCTGCTCCTGGAGCGCAGGGATGCCAGGTGAGGTTGCATCAGGAATCTGTGAGCTACTTGCCCACATCTGTTAAAAAAAAGTGTTCTGAATTTGACAGGAATTAGTGAACCTCATTGCAAAACTGTGAAGCAGTTAAAATTAGATTGTGAGTGATTTATCTTTTCACCATTGTCTCAGCATGTGACACGACATGAAAAGGGGTTTTGTTGCAAACAGCACTTGAATCGAAAAAAGCTATTTTGCTGTAGAAAATGTACTTCCAAGATTTAATTCAATACCAAGTGTTACACGAATCATATGAGAAACAGCCTTGCTGTGGTAACAGCACAATTAAACACAGGTGGCCAAAATATTTTGTCTCTTGGACTGAATTTTGAATTTCTGGTATACGCTGCTTCTTCACAGTTTTGTTAGGACCAATGCAACTACATTCTTACTTGTAAATCTTTAAATGGCAAATAGTGGAAAAGAAGCAGAACCTTCCAAATTAAAAAATAATAATAATAAAAAAGTCAAAGATTCAGGCATAGTTTTGCTAGCTATGAATTGAGATGCATCTTTACTCATAACTATTATTTCTACTGACATCAGGAAATCAGAAACAATTTAGATTTGGGGGATATGAGTCTTACAAGTGAAAAGCTCAGAGTTCACAGTCATACAGCTTTTTCACTGCCCTCCCTTCTGCCTTGCACCTGACAACAGATCAAAACAACACATACTTTCTCAAAAAGACTTCTGTGCGACTAGCAGGCCTGCCAGGAGCTTCTGTCAGATGCTGTGCCTAATAGCTAATTGCATCTCTTGCTTCTGTGAAGCCCATCATCTCATAAACTTGGAGACAAGCGCTTAATGTTGTCAGATCTGCTCATAAGCACAACAGATAGATTGCAAGGGACTGAGCTTAATGGAGTGATGGAAGAACATCAGCTTCAGGCTACAAGTGTTTAGTAGGAGAGGGACTGATATCTCTGGAATATCCATCAAATTTGGTTAGCTAGATTGACTCGCAAGGAAATTATGTAGGAGGTGGCTTCACAGGCAGCGTGTGTGGCCTTGTGTAGTCTAGAGGAAAAACAGATTGCATTATCAAGAGCTTATCCTTTGTAATAAAGCCTCACTTCGCCATCCCGCTGATTAGACACCAACTGACATTCTAGTTGCTATCATTCTTTCTAACGCTCTATCCAAAATAAGGATAAAAGTGCGCTGAGAGACATTCAGCCTCTGTGCATGGAAACCTGCTTGTTATCGTGTCCTCTGAATCAACTGGTAGCAGAACTGAGGAAGAAGCCAGGGTCCTAGATGCATACGTAGTTACAACTGAATTGAAATTAATTCAAACCTTTAATGAAAGTGAATTCACCTGCACTTTTTAAGGAAAAGTAAAAAGTTCACAACCCAAAATAAGTCTTCTTTTTTTACCCATGCAACACTCTCACAATTTAAATGATTAAAACAGTTAAACTGGAGAGCAAACAAGAATGAACTGAACTGAGATTCAATTTCAGAATGAAAGGAGTTCTGAAAAAGAACTGAATAAAAAGCACGGTGAAGAAAGTAAGAAGAACAGACTGTGAGAAGCAGCCTCAGTATCTAATGGGAGGCTATAAGACACTCTTTAGTGAGAGCTGTCATAATAGGAAAAGGGGAAATGGTTACAAACTAAAAGAAGGGAGATCTAGATTAGAGATAAGAAAAGTTTTAATACAATAAGGGTGGTGAGGCCCTAGCACATAGATGCCACATCCCCAGAGGGTCAAGGTCAGGCTGGATGGGCTCTCAGCACCCTGATCCTGCTGTAGGTGACCCTGTTCATTGCAGGGGAGTTGGGCTAGATGGCCTCTAAGAGCTCCTTCCAACATAAACAATTTCATGAGCCTACCAGGAGAAACAGGGTGCTGAGGTAAGCCTATGGACTCAGTCCTTCCAAGCTTCCCATGGTTCTTGACAAGGCTGGGCTCAGTCACATTGCTAGTAACACAAAACAAGTGAAGAGGATTTTTTATGCTGCTGTGGGCACCCATAATCTCGTGTAGCAATTAGGCAGAACAATACAAGAAGAAAGACATTACAACAGTGGTGTAGCAACAGAAGCACCAGTACAATAGAAAGACAAAAGGATGGGATAAAGATTTCTTGCCCGTATCAGGACATTCCAGGTTCACAGGGAAAAACTTCACCAAGGATGCAAGTCCAACCAGAGATCCCTCCCTGGTGGCAGTCAGCCCTTAAATGAGGTCTGAGAGGTGCAGCCAGGCTCCATGCCTTCCAGTCACACAGCAAACTGCCTTCACCTGTGCTCCCAGGGCTGACCGGGTCCTTTCCCCAGGTGCTCCATCAGTGGTTCAGGCTGTGACTCAGCAGTTCCCATACACCTCCTATCTCACATATGCCCCTCTATATGCTGTGCTATGCCCCAGTGTGCCCCATCACTGCTGGACACATGCAGGGCCCAGCAACCTCTCCTTAACGGGTGAGATTAGGGCTGGGTGAGGAGCTGTGCCTGCCGTGACTCACTGCCTCATTCCTCCAGGGTTGCGCAAGTTGCTTATTTTTTTCCAGAGTAAGGTTTTCTTCCACATTCTTTCTGAGATTTTGTTTTCCTTCAGTAAAAGTGCCCGCCTTTGTGACGATCTTACCCAAAGCGTGCAGGAAATTAAATAATGCAACCTGGCCGAGTATCAAGGACCCGTTTTCTCAGGGGGAACAGGAAAAGGTGATAATGGTTCTAGGAACTGCAAAACAAATAGGTCCGAAGTAGCCTGCAATTGTTTCACGCGAGCGAATAAAAACAATGAGCTTTGAGCCCTGAGGAAGCAGCGTGTGGCTCCAGCGGGACCAAAAATAGCTCGGGAGAGAATTTCTTCATTGTTACCGCAGAACAGAAATATAAAACCCGTTTAACAGACGGCAGCGCAGGCAAGGGACGAAACCGTTGCGATGCCGACGCGCAGCCCTCAAGGCACGGTCGGGACGCAGCGCCAGGCCCGACTCGGCGGCAGCACCAGCGCCAACGCGGCACTGCAGCGCCCCCCGGCGGCACTAAGCGGCTCCGGCTGCCGAGCCAGGCCCAGGGGAGCGCGACCTTCCCGCGACACGTCCCAGCCTGACCTGCCGCCTCGCACATCCTCCTCCCCTCCAGCTGCGGAACTTGTAAACCTTTCCTTTCATTATCCTCCTAAGGAATTTTTGGCACGCTATCGGCAGTTCAAGGATGGCCATCTTCTGCTAGGAATAACTAGACAAAACAATTCATACGCTAAAATTCAACAGAAGGGAATCGTGTTTCTTAATGCTTTTACTCTGAATTCTTTGCTGGTCACGAAGAATCCTGTACTAGAAAGGACAACCATCTGAAAATAGGAAAATGAACTTTTTGTAGCTAACAAAATAGTCTCACTGTAGCATTGTTTAGATATGCAGTAAACATGAGCAAAACCAACTTTTTACAAGGGTAGACAGCAACGGGGCAAGGGGGAATGCTTTGAAACTAAAGGAGGTGAGATTTAGATGAGATGCCAGGGAGGCGTTTTTCACTGAGAGCGATGAGGTGCTGGAACAGGCTGTGCAGAGGTTGTGGGTGTCCTGTGGGCACCCTGTTCCCAGGGGTGTTTAAAGCCAGGATGGATGGCACCCTGGGCAATCTGATCTGATCTAGTACTTGACCTAGCAGCTGGCAAACCTGCCTGTAGCAGGTGGGTTGGAACCTGATAATCTTTGAGATCCCTTCCAACTCAAGCCATTCTATAATTCTGTGAAAATATTCAGAGCACGCTAAGTTTTCCTAAAGCTTATTAGAAGAGGGTGGGCTCAGTTTAGAGTTTTAATCCCATCAGGTACTTGTCTACAATCCCAGGTAGGTACCTGCCTGAGTTAGAAGCTTCAGTCTAACAAAAGTAGCTGCTGCTGTGGAATAGAATCTTTACTGGTCTGAATTTGATGTGAATGCTTGTATGGTAGGTAACTGCTGACTCATGGCCTGAGCTACTGATGGAGCACCTGGGGAAAGAATCATAGAAAGGCTTGGGTTGAAAAGGACCATAACGTCATGTAGTTTCAACCCCCCCGGCCATATGCAAGGCTGCCAACCCTACAGACCAAGCTGTCCAGAGCCACATCCAGCCTGGCCTTGAATGCCTCCAGGGATGGGGCATTCATGACCTCCCTGGGCAACCCGTTCCGAAAGGACCGGGTCAGCCCTGGGAGCACAGGTGAAGGTAATTCAGCCGTGTTCCCCGGAAGGCATGGAGCCTGGCTGCACCTCTCTTAGACCTCATTTAAGGGCTGACTGGCACCAGGGAAGGATCTCTGGTTGGAGATCCCTCCTTGGTGAAGTTTCCCCCTATGAACCTAGAATGTTCTGATATTGGGTGAGCAATCTTTTTCCCTTTTTTGTGTCTTTCTATAATGCTGGTCCTCCTGTCACCACACCTCTGCTGTGATGCCTTTCTTCTCGCACTGGTCTGTCTAATTGCTACAATGCTTAATGAACATTAAGGCTTCTTAGTGACAAAATTCCAGATGCAGCAGAGCAGAAAAGCATGCTTGAGGAATATGCATGTACAGAAAGCCTGTCATTCATACATCAATGAACCTTACTCTTACAGATCCTTTAATTAGGAGGGAAAATATCACACCATGAGAAAGAAGAAGGCATGTATCCTTCCACAGTTAATTTTGTTTAATGTTATATTTTAAATACTACCTAAGTGCTAATTAGAGTCAATGGCATTCAGCAGTCTGTGTTGGAGAACTCCAAGAATCATGAAGTCAGGTCTATGAAAGCTTTGACCTGTATAGAGTTGCACAGTTCCTTTGCAGTGGGGAGAACCAGAGCTCATCAATTAGCAGAAGAAGAAAAAAGTATAGTTGATGAATTCTGGAATGAGAAGGCACATGTGTTGAGACAGTTGTGGCAGCATAACATGAAATTTATGTTCAATGTTTCTGGCTCTCCATGGCTTTGGTGCTACCAGAGATGGCATTAGGATAAAAATGTGATCTATGTGTCTTTCTACCCACACTTGCTGAAAGATCAAAACAGAACTGGATCCGTTTCCATGTAAGCACAAGGAAATCCCCTTCCAGTTGCCTTAAGAAGTATTAAATGCATTCAGAATAGCATTTGAGTTTAGTCATTACAGTAGACTGTAATGTAGGAAAATGTAGAACGATTTTCTAGTCAAAACTGATGCTTTATTTTTTCAAAGAAGCTGCTCTAACTAATTCTGTGAAGAACTAAAACTGTGATTGCAAATAAAAGGAGGCAGCAGGCAAATGTTGCCTATTCCCTCAAGACAACATGAATAAAAACAATTACTACAGTCCTGACCTATTTGGTCTTATTTTAGACTGAGGTTTATTCTGGGTAGTAAGTTAACTTACTGAATACATATTAGAGGGGAAAAAAGACACTAGAATCAATAAAGAGAAGGATTATTTTACTCCAAATGAAAAGGCTATCTAATTTGACAACTTTGTAATGATAGACTTAGCTCAGTTATGGTTTGGATATGAAGTTACAAATTGGATATGAATGTCGGTATTGGTAATGGATGCTGTTATGCCTTTGTATGCCATTTTTCTAATGTGCCATTAGAATTAGGAATAAGGTTTCTATCTGTCTCCAGTGGTTTGAGTTCATATGCAGGATTCTTCACTTTTGTGTTCTGTTTCTGAAGTTATTCAAGGATGGCTTCAGCAACTTGAAAACCGACTCAAACAAAGTGCTTGACAAACCCAGGACCGACATGAAGCCAGGAACCAGCTCTTCTCTTGGTTTTGACTTGTTTTTGTTTTTTTCCCAAACAAAAACTCACGGTCCTAACAAAGAAAGACTTGGTCATTCCTTGGGCAAGAGGCCTCTAGGAGAAGTCACGGTGCCACAGGCAGTGCTGGCAGCACGGCAGGAAGCTGAACACTCTGAGGGAGCGCTGAACCGTACGCTGGTAGTGCCACTGAAATGTGCTGTGCTGTTTCATTCTTCACATACAGCATTAAAAAGAAGATCGAGGCCACCAGTGGTTGTAAAGACTTCAGTGCTCCTTCATGAAAGGTTTGTCCCAGTGTCTTTGCTGAGCAGTAATGGGAGCATTTGCTCTGCAACAGCTTATCCCAGATGCTCTATATTACTATCTATATTACTATCCCAGATGCTTATATTACTGTTCCACAAATTCTCAAAAATGTGGCATGATGTTACCTGTGGAGCAGTGCTGGTGTTCCTCTGCAGGACTGCCAACACACCAATGCCAAATAAAAGAAGGGTTATACAAGCGGATTAGAATGCCATAAAATAAGTAGCATGTAAATTGAAGTCCTCACTAAACCCAAGTTAGACATAATTTCTCTTAGCTGTGTATCTTCCCATGCAGTTAGAAAGCTCATTTGAAACTTTCTCTGATTTTTCTTCTATGAATATCGATAAATATCAGTGCTATGTAGCACATGTGAAATCATACTGTAACCTGTGAGTTCAAAAGATGAATCTTTAAGAAACTCACATTTTAGACCAGTATTTCCACTGTGCAGTGTTGTCAGTCTTGTTTTATTTTCCAGGTCATCTGTTCCATGAAGATACAGCCATCTGGGAGATTAGCATATATATTTTATGAGGCAGAGCAGAGCTCCCTCTTGTACTGACTCAGATGCTGAAGTCCCAGATTCACAGCCTCCTTCCTAGCCAGCATGGCACAGCTTGTGCAGCTTCTGTTGCCAGTGGCTTACCTCTCCCCTGCATGAAGAGCGAACGTACATTAAAGTGATGCTGGTATAGCAGTACTTTTCTAAAGTGAGGAAAAAGCACAGTCCAGTTTTACAGCCATGCAGTGAGGCAATTTATAATGATAGAAGAATCAATTCGTCAGTGAAGCTGACATTATTTGAGGAGACATTATCAGTCACTGATCAAATAACTGTCTACTGGCATTAGACACATCTCCAGATTGCTTTATACGGCTCTATCTGTGGTTATAACCATGGAACGCAGTTGACATGCATCCTAGGAAATGTATACAAGCCAAATGAGAGCATTAGTGTCAGGATAATTTAAGATGCGATATAAATTACCATGAAATGCATGGGGAGTGAGCTACACTGAGGAGACACACCAAGGAGCATCTCCTTAATCTTTTATGCCTTCTAAGTGTGCTGGCAGAGATATGCTTGCATCGAAGCTATTGGAACAACAGTAGCGACTTTCCAGTACTATGTTGTACATACTGGTATTATTTCCGCCCTTGGTCCTAAATTTTCATTATGAATGCATTCTGAACAACATGCAGGTTATCATCTATTTTACAGATTAGCCTCCTTTTTAAACACATTGCAATGAAATCTGTTTCCAAACATTTGGAATCACTGAATGGGGGCTCAGATACAGACTTTGAGATTTGAATCTACAGTCTAATTCTCATTGTTCAGATTTGCTGAATAATAATGGGAACGGAAGTGTTTTCTAAGAAGACTATAAGAAACAAACGAACAACAAAACCCTCCACTGTAACATGTACGCCCTTCATCAGACAATCATGCACTATTCCAAAACTTCCTGCATCTCACAAATGCTAGAATATCATTCACAGACTGCCTATGCTATTTAATGTTACCTTCTGACTTTTGCCTGTTACTGACATATTAGTTTAACATTAACTGACTCTTGTGACCAAGATAAACAGATGAACTGCCTTTCTAGTCTGCCAAAATCTTTATATGCAGAAACTGCTTCCTGAGATGGCTGGTAAATGATATCAAGATAATGAGAATAGTAGAAATGTATGGGGGCTCATGCAGAGCACTTCCCTGGTCACTCTCCCAGCTTCAGGCACTTGTTGCTGGGTTTCCTGCACAAGTGAGACTATCCCTGTAGAAATACATCAGGGAGGAATAAAAAGCATCAGGAGAAAAAAGCAAAAGGTAAGATCTATTTTACAAGTTAAATTGTCTGTGTGTCACAACATCGAGGCTCTCCACACGAGGGCAGAGTTCTGTCTCCTTAGGTTGCTGCAGCAGACGATCTGAGCATGTACAGTCAATTTACTTAAAGTTTTCACCATCAACTCCGCTTTAAAGGTTTTGGTGTCCTATAGCAGTCACCGAAACATGCTTCAATCAGCTAAAAGATGAGAGACCTTTATTTTGGTGTGTCTCGTTAAATTTTTTATAGATCAGTTTTTAAAGAATGATATTCACTTTGGACTGTAATTTCTGCATCGTGTGGTTTAAAGAAGCCATTATTTTCCATTAACATAACTGGACAGAAAGGTACTGGATGCAACTGGAGGTGTTTTAAGTAGAGACATTAACACCACTCCTTCAGATTTCTCCTCAATCATCTATTATTTGAACTCCAAAAATTACAGCTACAGCTATTTGTTAACCCAACCAGCTTCACGATAGAGGCAAGCTAACCTGACTGTCGTTTGAACAGGAGAGGTCTGCCTTCCCCCACCCCATCCTGTGCCCTTACACTGTGTTGGCTTTAATAGCTGTGCTCGTGCACAAACCTAACACGAGTCAGACCAACCTGAAAAGCTGACTGAAATCTCACTGCCGTTACAGGTTGGCTTAGCTTTCAGCCAGATGAATGAGCTGAAACGACTCTAGAGCCACGCAGTCACTGCTGCTGGAATCAGGAAAGCAGGTCAGGCATGTGACGTGGGGCAGGGAAGTCCCTTTCAGCAACAGTAACGTTGGATAAGCTCAGATTAACGGTGAAAACACTGTTTAGTAACAAAAGAACAGTGGAGAGAGCGCACCCTGCCATCCAGCCCCACTGGCAAGAGGGAAAGAGAAGTCCCATTGCACAACATTGAGGAAGTATCGGCTGTCAGCCTATACGTTAAAAAACAACAACAAAAGCTTCAATTGGAGTGCAGATTTCAATCAAAACACAGCACTGAGCAGGTATGAATTGTATAATGCCCTTTGCAAAACTCTTCACAGATGCTAAGCCCAACACCCGACGTGGGAACACGTTACGTGTGGTTGGGAAAACGAGCACTTCCAGTCAGGTTTATCAGTGCTACCTGCAGCTAAATGTGAAGAAAGCTGCCCTTTGTATCACTTAGAACACTGTTACTCATTTTTCCCTTGGTGAGCCATACGTGTTAACCTTGTGTGAAGCCCAGGTGACGCCCATGCTGGCACACAGCCTGACCACGTGGGGATTAACGAAAGCACAGCCCCTCCTGGCCCGCAATTACACTGCCAGACTGCACCTGCTCCAGCCGACCGCACCGCAGCCCTTGGCGCTCCTCACGGCACAACATGGCGGCGCCCCGCCCGCAGCGCGCTCTCGCGGCCTCGTGCCGAGCGCAGGCGCAGCCCCGCCCCAACCCACAGCCTCTCAGAGCGGCGCATGCGCCCCGCGCTACCATCGGCCAAGCGGCGCCGCCACCGGTCCCGCCCTCCGGCCGGCGGCGGGCGCAGGTGGCCCCGCCCACTCACGTCCGCCCGCCTTCGGCCCTCCCCGCCTCGCGCCGCTTTCCCCAGCCAACGGGATGCGGCGGGGCGGGGCGGGGCTCGGAGTCCTTAACTGACAGGGGCGACGTGGCCAATGGGAAGCGGCGGCCGACGGGGCGGGGGCCAATCGGGGGGCACGCCGGTGAGCGCGAGGCTCCGGCGCGACGGGGGAGGTGGGAGCGGCCGAGAGGGCTCGAGCCCTCAATCGGGTGAGAGGAGGCGTTGACGGGCGTGAGAGGCGGCCAATCGCGACGAGGAGCCGGGCCGCCCCTCCCCTCCCGCCGCCGAAGCTGCCAGAGAGTCAGGTGGCTCCGGGATGCGCGGCCGCGGCGGCAGGCGGAGGCGGGCGGGGAGGAGGGGGATGCGGCGGCGGCCCGGCGGCACGCGCTGCCCGCCCTCGCCCCTTCCCGCGCTGGGCTGAAGAGGCTCCGGGCTGGGCCGCGGCACCTGCTGCCGGGCGGCGCCGGGCCGCATGAACAATAGGCGGCGGTACCGGCCCCGCCGCCCCCCGCAGCGCTCGGCTGCCGCGGGCGCCTCCCCTTATGGAGCAGCCTCGCCATGGAGCCCCTCACAGCGCTCAGCCAGGAGGGCGCGGGCGGCGGGGAGCCGCCGGGCGGCGGGCCGCTCTGGACGGCCGTCTTCGAGTACGAGGCGTGCGGCGAGGACGAGCTGAGCCTGCGGCCGGGAGACGTGGTGCAGGTGCTGTCCCGGGACTCGCAGGTGTCCGGCGACGAGGGCTGGTGGACGGGGCAGATCGACCAGCGCGTCGGCATCTTCCCCAGCAACTACGTGAGCAGCGGCGTGCAGGGGGGCGGCCCGGAGCTGCGCGCCCGCTACCCGCCGCCCCCCGCCATACAGCGTAAGGAGGGCAGGCGGGAGGGCGCCGCGGGGCCGAGTGCCGGTGGGGAGGGAGAGCGGGGCCGCCGCGGCGGGGAAGGGCCCGGGCGGTGGGGAGCGGTGAGGCGAGGCCCGGCCCTCGGCACGGACGGCTCCGCGGGGGCGGCCCCGGGAGCGGAGCGCGAGACGGCTCGGCCCTGCACGGCGCGGGGCTGCCCGGGCACCTTTCCTGTCGGGAGCCCGGAGCTCTTACGTCTGCGGGTTCCGTAGCGCGGGCGCCGCGTTCGCGTTTATGGCCGGTTCCCTTTGTTAAACACTGTGCTTCTGTAGGCTGTCAGCCTTCAAACGGCTGAAGCTTCGTGGCTGGGCAGTGGTGCAGCCTCCGGTGGCTTCCCTTTAAGAATGTCCCTAAGGAAAGAGAGGTTGCTGCATGGGCAGCAGTTGCTTTCTGCCGTGATCATCAGTTACCAGTACTAATTCATTATATTTCTTGCTCCTAACCAGAAGTATATTCTCTTTTACTCCTTGATTAATTTGTGTTAGCAGGTTCCCATTTGCCATTAAAAATGCTGCTCAGAAACACCTCTGAATGAGTTTTATCAGAGTTTGGATATTTGGGCCTACCTGGGAGTTGCATGATTAAGGTGTGATGCTGAAAGTATGGTGGGCTTGGTTTGTACCTAATTTCAAAGCAATTTTGAAGCCTTTGAGCCATTTTATTTTTGCTTATTCTTGCTGCCGCATACAATTGCGGAAAGTGAAAGAAGATGGAATGGCTGTTAGTAGATCTTGTTCCTATCAATACTGGCAATTCAGGCAAGAATAAAGTTGTGGAGTTTTTTTTTGTTTTATTTTGTTGGTTTTTTTTTGTGAGAGCAGAGATAAATCTTCAGATTAGTAGCCTTTTCTAGGTAGTAAAAGGAGTAAAAAGATGCTTAGTCCTATCTGGGACATATCTCCAAGGAATACAACTAATAGCTTCTTTTTTCCCTTATTCCACATCTGCTTGAAAGCATTTAGGTGCAGAGCTTAGTAATTCTTAGAATTGCCCTTGGAAATACGGAAAGAGTGTTGGGCAGCAGCAGGGCTTGCTTTCTTGCTAGAACAGTATAGGGTATTTTTTCCCACATGCAGAAAATGCTACAAATGCTCAGTAGGTTTTGCCTTGTGATGGCTGGGAAGAAACATTCCTACAGAAATTCTTGAGGTCTCTGCTCCTCTCTTGCTTTGTCCTGCTTAAGCACAGGCTTTATAACTATGGATTCTCCTGCCCTGTTACGCTTTCTGTGGCAAGGTAGTTCAGGAACAGTTGTGGGGTTGTACCATCTCCCTTTATCCTTGTCTTACCCTTCTGTTGCCCTAAAGGATAGCACTGCCTCTTTTCTCAAGTAAGCAACCATATGTTCTTGATGGAATAGAACTTATTCCCCTACAGGAAGTTTTTAATGTGCTAAAGGGCTCTGGTGACAGTGTGGTGTTTGTTTTTTTAAGGAAAAGTGAGATTTGGACCGGTGGAAAGGTTGGTAGCTGTTGGACTGGATTTTGTATCTTGATGTTATAAATCTATCTGCCCTTCACAAGGAGTGATGCTCCCTTTTAGAGTTGGCACTGCTAACTTGAGAGCTATTTAGAGCAACGATCCACTGTTAACTTGCTTAATGGAGTAGTACAGAGAAGTAATTTGTAGCGGGATGTCATTCTAGAGATGTGCACCTCAGTGCAGAGGCTATTTTTAGTTGCCTGAAGTTTATCTTCACATATCATGAAGGTGTTGGAGTGCAAGGTCTTGAGACATTGCTTCTGCTGAGAGTCGTGGTAGCGAGTAACCGCACACTTCCAGCCATGCTGACAGTGTTCACCTGAGCCTTACCCTGATACCCTGAAGGACAACTACCAAGCATGCTTCCTCTGCATCCCTGCTGAGGCTGTCAGCGATGGGTCCATTTGAAGGACCCTCATTGACACAGTGGGCTCTTATGCATGACAGACTCGGCTAAGTAGCTTAATCACACAGTGTAATAAATACTGATTAAACAACGATTGCTTTGCAATTGTCAACTTCACCACTGGTTCCTGGCACTGAGGTTCTGTAATTCCTTATCAGTCCTGGAGCAATGATAGCACTTCTTGAATTCTACAGCAACACAATCTGCACCCTATATGTTCGCATTGTCTCTACAGTTCATTATAGCATGTCTGATAAATTAACTTGAGCTTAGAAAAGGGGTTAGTGTGTTCAGAAAGATAAGGGGAAATGAGTCTTTCATGTGCTACTGTAGCAGTACAGCTGAGTCTGTGAAATTAAATCAACACAAAATAGTTTTTTAATTAAAAAGCTTGCCTAAAAGTGAGCTTTTTCCTGATTAAACTACTTTTGAGGATGATAAGGCCGGTCTACATTGAAGAAACATACACACATTCAAGGCAAAACTAAGATCATTCTTGCAAATAAAAGAACTCATTTCAAAGTCCCGTGCAGCGTCGTGTCTTAAATTTCACCTGGAGGCGTAAATCTTCCTTGTGTGCCCCGGGCTGCTTCAGGTGTGCACCCAGCAGGGGTTAGTATTTCTAAAGGGGAGCAGCTGACGGCACCCGCGCTGTTCGCCTTCCCTGCGTGGCCTTTTCCTCCTGGCGCGGCAGCCGCAGCCCCGGGGGGAGCTGTCCGTTCAGCACCGCCGCTGTCCGGCTGCGGGCTGGCAGCGCTGCACTCGCTGACTGCCAGTCCTGCTGTGGGCTTACGTGTTTGTTTCTTCTAGGACTTATCATTGACTCTATTGTTCGTGGAACAATAGAGAAAAGAAAACAGGCATTCTTGTTACGCACAATATGCACTATACAGTAGTAAAAAATTGTTTTCCTTATTGCTAGCTCTGCATACTCAGTATGCAGGCTGATCCATCTGTTTGTCACACAATTGTCAGTACTGTCAGAATTGGCGGAGAGATCTCATGGGGAACAAGTCTGCAAAGCCTTTAAAGTATGGAGAAATAATGTTGAATTTGGAAGGACTAAAAGATTGTTGGTGGCTGTTGAATAAAAACTTTCAAATATGGGATGAATTCAAGAGAAGTTGTGTTTGGTGTTAACTTTCAACTCTATAATATTAAGCGCTGTAGTCACATCAGTGAAGATCAGCATGTGGATGTCTCTTGTTTTAGTTTTCAAAATATTGCACTATCATTGAGGGCAAGAAATTTGGATTTATCTTTAACAGTGTTTCAGCATGTTAAGATGATGATATTTTTAAGTGTGTCATACACAGCTGTGATGTTGAAATCATGACCATTTGCATAACTACTGTATGTAAGTTTTAATAATGCTATAAGTTAGCTTTTACTGTACTAGTTCTTAAAGAAGTATTGTCAGAAGAGACTTCTACTTCCATTTGTGCAAGTTTGAGTAGAAAATTGGCCCATCTTATAAGGATAAGGGTGAGGTTGGGCAGCATGGACCTTGAGTTAATATACAGCATAGTTGCTAAAAATTTACTTTTTTTTTTTTTTTCCTAGTCTTGGAGATCGACTTCTCAGAACTTGTTCTGGAGGAAATCATTGGCATAGGGGGCTTCGGAAAAGTATATCGAGCTGTGTGGATAGGAGATGAGGTTGCTGTTAAGGCTGCTCGCTATGACCCTGATGAGGACATCAGCCAGACCATTGAGAATGTCCGCCAAGAAGCCAAGCTCTTTGCAATGTTAAAGCATCCCAACATCATTGCCCTCAGGGGTGTGTGTTTGAAGGAACCCAATCTTTGCTTGATCATGGAGTTTGCCCGTGGAGGATCGTTAAATAGAGTGTTGTCTGGTAAAAGGATACCTCCTGACATTTTAGTGAACTGGGCAGTACAAATTGCAAAGGGAATGAACTACTTGCATGAGGAAGCAATTGTTCCTATAATTCACCGTGACCTGAAGTCCAGCAACAGTAAGTGCTATACACTGAACAATAAGGGTGCTGGGATAAATCTTCAGAAAGAAATTGTATATAGGGGAATAACACTAATTTAGTAATCCTTTCTTGTGAACCGCTGAATAATGCTAATTTAGGAATCCTTTCTTGTGAACCACTGTATCCTCTAAATTAATCCCAGAGGGGTTTAGTTGTCTACAGTATGGTGCTGCAGACCACAGAAAAACATGTAAACGCTGTTACTTCATAGACGTGACTTAAGTGACTGGATAGCTATGGTTGGAGTATGTTTCTGTTGTTCTCGTAACTACAATGCCTTATTTCTTCTGGCACTTCAGCAGGCTCTGGTGTGTTGGAAAGTGCTTTTGAACTTAAACTTTTCACCTTCTTTCTGCTTTTTTGAAGGATAAAGATGTCTTTTGGAAGATTAACACTAAAGCTTTTATTTGACTTGCTATATTTTCCTTTTTGTATGAGATATAAGCCTAATTTCCTTATGAGAGATAATCTCTACCAAGTGGGAACTTCTCCTAATCCCTCACAGAGCTAGTGTTGACAGAAATGTTAGTTTGGGTAAATGAAATGAACGAGTACACCAAAGTCTAGAGCTGATGTTTGTGGTGCCTTACATAGGAGGCAGCTGAACTGACATGGACTTGAGCATTAGTAATTATGATTCTGTATTGTACTCCATGAAAGTAATAGCACTGTTGTTGTCAGTATAAGGTGGCTTGTTTGTTTTTTTTGTAGTATATCTGTTTTTTTTCTCCAAACTTTTAAGTCAAATGCACACATGCAACCATTATTTAAGAATGTTAGAGCAAACTGTTGCAGTGGCTTAAAGATCCTCTCCATCCTGATGTCAGCTTGCAACTGTTTGGCTTTGGCCTTTCTCTGTGCTTATTTCTTGTCTAGATGGAGAAAGAAATCAACTCTCTGCATGTTAACTGCAGTGATTTAGTTAGATGTGTTAGTATGAATCCATTTTTATTTATGACTTGAATTAATAAGTGCTATGAAATGGGTGACTGAGATGCGGGCACATGTCCTCCTTTGCTTTGAGGACAGTAACATCTAGCAGAGATCTGGCAGATGGGAATTTTAATATCTTAAATAGATTTGCCAGAGCTACTATTAACCATTACGATGCTATAAATTTCAAGTCTGCAGAATCTCCCTACGCTATTTTGACCTTAAATCTTTTTTTATTTTTTTGTATTTGCTTTAGAACTAACAGTGTACATTCACTGCCAGAAGTATTAGTTTTTATTGGTGAGTTTGAAAATAGAAATTAATTTGAAAATTCGTAGTTTCTATATTACTCTAATGCTACTAAAGTTTTCCTTTTTTTCTTGAAAAATCAAGGCAATCTTAATACCTGAACTTCTTCCCTTTCAAGTGGCAATATGTGTGGGCACATTAATAAAGTGAGAAAAAAGATCAAGTGGTTGTGTTGATTAAGGAAAGACTGGCTTCATCTGTGAAAAAGAAATAATTAAGTTAAGAGTTGCTTACCTAAGCAAGTACTTACTGTCTTTATTTCTCTAGCAGGCTGTTAAGACTTGATTGCTTGGTGTCTGAACATTTTTGAGGTTTAGAAGGAAAGCTAATTATAAAATAAAATGCTGTTTTGTTCGGACTAGAAACTGTTAGTTGTGAAAGGGAAATGTACCAGACAGAGTACCAGTGAAATGAGAGGGACATTGGCACACAGGATTGCCAACGAAACTCAGATATGGGTGTTAGAAAGCATCTGTTCTGGCAGCAGAAAAAAAAAAGTCTCTTGTCACAGTGATTCAGCAGTACAGAACTTGTGCTGCACTGTAAATCTTCAGTGAGAAGTGGAAGGTTCTGCTAAGTACATTGCTAGAATTTTCCTTGTTTGTGAAGAAACAATTGGAAGGGAATAATCAATGAGAATGCCCGTTGAATAATTCCGGGGTGTTCTGGGTTTGGAACAGAGGGGGGGAGGATTTCTAATATTATAGAGTATTGCATCATGATGTATATATTGTTTGTGTTTTGTGGATGGTTGAGAATGAATTAAGTTATTAGCTTTATCATTGAAGAATTGCAAGCTTGGTGCTTTTTTTTTTTTTTTTTTTTAACAAGTTTCTACCCACCTACTGGATAGACAGTAATGCAGCTCTGCAGAAGGAACAGCTTCTGCTTGCCAGATCTTGGAAAAGATTCTTGGAGGCAACTTCTGTCATGTACTGAATGTCTACCACTACTCTAGAGCTGCCGTGAGAGCATCAGCTGTACTGATCTACTGATTTGTACTGCCTAAGTTTAGTAATAGGTACTTGTACAGTTCTTCTACATCTCCACCTGCTATCTTGGACTTGTGCTGACTGTCTGAAGCTGCAGGAGTCACCAATATGAGAGATAGGGATTTAGATGGGAGAGTGGGAAGGAGCAGTTGGCTTAAAGTCAAATTTCCTGCTGGAGTAGTAGAAAATCAGCTAATGCTTTGCTTTCAGATGCCTGCCTGTGTTCAGGCAGATACAGATTGCATAAGAACAATACTTCATGCTGAACCTTCTGAAAATAGTTGTGTTACGCTTGAAACAGTGAAATAAGTCAAATGAACATCTTAATTCAAGTCTGAGAAGTTACCCAATTATATATAAGGATTTGAAAATATCCTTTTTAATCTGAAGTATTGCAGCTGTATTTGTGGACTCAACTAGTTGGTACCCCCAAAAAAACGCAATTTATTTTCAACATTTGGGATGGCATAGTAAAGAACAGGTTTTCATTGCTTTAGTATGCAACTCCATTTTGTATGGAGATTAAACATAGTGAGGTTATTTGGGAGGTGTAGTTCCTTGAGATTTTCTCAGTCAAAAAACAAATTCTCACAATTTTCCATTTTCCATTTAATCAAAAACTTAAACGTCTTATTTTTGTTCCACCATTTTTCTTAATTTATTTGAAATTTTTGATATCTATGTTTGTTTGTTTGTTTGCTTTTTAATTATTAATCCTAATGCATCTACAGTGGAAAACTTGTCCTGTAAATTTTAGAAGGAGTGTTCATTTGAGTTAGAATTTTAATGTAAACTTTGGAGGTGAGCTTCTGAGCTGCCTGTTCTCATTGCTGGATGTTATTGGGAAGTGAGCATATGAAGTCTTTACAGAACAGATTGCACACCTGTGACTTATTTTTAGAGATCTGAAACTCTTCTGCTGAATGTCAGTTTGCAGCAAGTCTGGAGGGTGAGTGTTCCACAGGAATTACTGTGTCACATGTTAGCATGTAACTACAGAATAGAAAGAGGATAACCCAGGAAAGCTGTTCAGTTCTGCTGTGAAGGGATCTTCTTTCCCTTGCATTTGATTCAAGAGACTCAGTTCTTTTTATATGAGAAATTAATCTTTTTTTAATCTGTTGACAAAATCATCTGACTTCTTTCTTTTCATCTGGTGGTATTGTTAACCTTTGCCTCTTCTCCTGCATGTCAGTGCTTCACCGAGCATCTGCTATGGAATTGTTAGTAGGCCTCTTGCAGTGTGGAGGCTCCTAAATAATGGAAATGTGGAGCTATAGGGGGAAAGAAAAGGAAAAAAAAAACCAAAAAGCAGTAGGGAATGCGCACTGAAGGAAACATCACTGTGTTTAGAACAGCTTTTGGTGTTTCTCGTCTTTATCATCTGACTGGAGTCATGTTTCTGGCCACAGGAAGGTGTTTGGTCTCTAATGCCTAAGATCAAAAAGGGCAGTCCTGCTGGTTTCAGTGAAGTACTGTAAATAATCAAGCTGTTTCTATTTGTCTGCCAGCATTAGATATGCCAGCATTGTTAGAGGAATAATGCCCGTTAACTAATGCTGCAGAGAACTAGCAAAAGCATATTTGGCCCTTTTTTTTTTTTAGCTGTCTCAGCAAAATATGATTGTTCTTTGCACAGCACTAAGATTTTGCTGAGGGTATTCATGCTACTTAGCAAAATGCTTTATAAAAGCTGCTATTTGCGTTCCACAGAGTGGCACAGATTAGCAGGGAGGTGACATGTCCAAGGTCAAAGAAAGAGGTAAGGACAGCTCAAAATAAAGCCCAGCAGTTCTGATTCATTCATATCGGTAGTTCTTCCCTGTTCTTTCGAGGTGTTCACCTCACCACCTACTGGGAGGACCGAGGTGAGTCTGTGGTACCCTGAGATTTAAAACTCTAGCTTTCTGAAAATCTCCCGAGTCTGCAATAGCTTTGATTATTAGTTTTATACAGTTAAGCGCTTTTCTGTTTGTAAAAATGCTAATAGAGCTGAGTTATGGTGTATAAACAGTTGTTCCTAGGAATTAAAATGTTTTTTGTTCTTTATTTTTTATTAAACTAAAGTCAGACTTAAGAAGCAAGGATGGTTTGCAACTAGTTCAAGTCCAATTTCAGGACAATGTGACTTGAATATTACGTAGCAGTGCTGCTGACATGTGATCGGTTATCTGATTTCTTGGTGCAGTATTGGGATCCCAATCCATTTGTAAATGGCGTTCTCCTTGTTGGTCTGTTCTGAGGAGGAAAAAAAGCTTAATGTAAACCTCTTGATCTGACTGATGGTATCACAGAGGAAAGTTTTCTCAGGGTCTGGTTAATGTACGTTGGCAGAGCAGTTTGCAAGTCTACACTGCTATTGCTGCTTCTTGCACTTCAATGTAATTTGCTGAGTAATTCTCCAGTGTTGTACTTTCTACCCAAATGGATTTCCTTTGTTAGTGCTATGAAATGAATGTGAGTAATGCTTCGTCTAAAGCATAGTGAAACTATTTTAAGGACATCTGAGTACTTTGTGCTGGGTGGATTATTGATTTGGCTTCAGTTGGTTGGTCCTTCTCCTGTGACAGGAAAGTGAGATAAAAGTAATTTTTTTGACAAAAGCTGTGTGATTAATTTTGATTAAAATAGTCCATATAGTAAAACCAAGTCTTTTATACTGCCAGAGTATATTCTTAGAGGTGATTAAAGATGGCTTCTTAGATCTGTAGTGGAAATGCTAAGTCATGGCTTGAACCAGTGATTGAGCACCTGGTGGAAAGGCAGGACCAACCCAGGGAAGCTCAGGTGCATGCACTGAACAGGATCACCTGCTACTAGACCATGTTGCCCAATGCCCTATCTAACTGGCTTTGAACGCTTCCAGGGATGAGTTAGGCTTTCCTGATGTTTCTCTTATTTGGGTGTATGTCTAGGAAAAGATATTAGAGAGAATAACCTTCCATTGGCCTTGATTTTATTTTTTTGTTGTTTTTGTTTTTGTTTTTAAAACGTTGTGAACTGATCCTGGAAAGAAAGAATTCATAACTTTTATTGTCAACAGAAAATTGTGTCTAATTCTACTTACTGAAGTATTATCAATCTTGCCTTTGAATAGATTGAAATTTTGTTTGTAATCATTCATGTAGTGTGACTTTGATATGACTGTGGTCATCTGGCAACTGAAGGACATGCCTAATGTTTCATCACATTACTTTGTAGCTCACTGATTAAAGAGCGTAAGTCAGAACTGAAAGCAATCTCACACCTCAAAAAGTGGACATCTTTTTGATGGTTCTGGTGAGCTTTTCTGGTGGTGTGAGCTGTTGCCTTATGCGGGCTTGTGCAATGGTGCAGGACTGCCCTCTTTCTCAGCAGCTGGCAATTTCTTTTACTCAGCTTAATGTAAAGCTGCAGTATTTAAGGAAGCCTGGATTTTACTGTAGCCAGCTCTAGTTTTGTGTTGATTGGACATTTCAGAACCTGTTTACATTTGTTGGGATTAGTGGAAATATGCTTCTGTTTTCTTAATGCTTGTACTAAAGTCTGAGTTAAAAAATAAAACCAAAAACTTTAGATGTGGATTTTTTGCTGCTCCCTACAGAGTTTTTAAGGCTCCTTTGCATTCTGGATTGTGGAATATCTATCTGTTCCAGAAATTAATGATATTTGGTATTTGTTAATTGATTCATAGAGATGTTTTAATTGAACCCAAAGCAAGACAGTTCTGTATTCCTTTTCCATCATTAGTTTCACGTTTAGGTTTGTCTGGAAATGGCTTCCTTCGAACCAACATTATTGTTAAACTTTTTGGAAGGTCTCCTGAGTGACAATGAACGTGAATGTTATTCATGTGATTCTACTTTCCTTGTTCCCTTTTATTTGTTTGTTTTTTACCATTGCCTGATACGCTTCTTATACTGAACGTGTTGCAAGCTTTTAAACTGATACAATCTGGCAAAGTATGGCATTGGGTGCAGAGATTGTTATATTTTTCCTTGGAGCATTTAACTGATAAATAACAAAGAACAAATTGATCCTGAGCAAGAAGGTTGTTCTAATGTAAGCAGTATGTAGGATTTAATCTGAATCCAGAGTTAAACAGCACAATTTTTCCAGTGAAGTCACCTGAGTGTTCTCCAGGAGCACTCTGGGTGTTTAGTACCAGATCACAAAAGCAGTAAGACTTCTTCAGCTTGACTAGGAGAAAGGATGGATTCTAAATTTACTATGGCTCTGGAGGCCTTTTCTATCCCCTCCCCCTTATGCATTAGCTCTTTACAGTTACTATACTGCACGGCTTAAATTCTGAGAACTGCTGTGCTGTCACATCCATCACCTCTTCTAGGTTGATAGAATCATAGAATCATAGAATCATAGAATTATCCAGGTTGGAAAAGACCTTGAAGATCATCAAGTCCAACCGCAGCCTAACCAGTACCCCATCTCTAAGAAAAAAAAAACAAACAAAAAAAAAAAACAAAAAAAAAACACAACCTCTGCTAAATCATATCCCTGAGTACCACATCCAAACGGCTCTTAAACACATCCAGGGATGGCGATTCAACCACCTCCCTGGGGAGCCCATTCCAGTACCTAACCACCCTTTCTGTAAAGAAGTTCTTCCTAATATCCAACCTAAACTTGCCCTGGCGCAACTTGAGGCCATTTCCCCTTGTCCTGTCACTTGTCACTAGTGAGAAGAGACCTGCCCCACTCTCACTGTAAGAACCTTTCAGGTACTGGAAGACGGCAATAAGGTCTCCCCTCAGTCTCCTCTTCCTCAGGCTAAACAGCCCCAGCTTCCTTAGCCTCTCCTCATAGGGCTGATTCTCCAAGCCCTTCACGAGCCTCGTTGCCCTTCTCTGGACGTCTTCTTCTCTGTCTTCTTCTTCTCTGGAAGAAGACAGTTGGCCAGCTTTATGGCTTTAGTGAGCCCTCACGTAGCCAACAATTAAAATACTTCTTCGTTTCAAAGTGTGTGTGTATATATTTTATTGTGATGTTACAGAATGATTAGTAATAGAAAATATTTGCTTATTACTTAAAGGCAACATTTACATTCTTTGGTTTTCCTTGTAAGATGTAAAATGTTTAGTGGGACTTGAATTCTGTGGTGTACAGGATCTTAGGCAGCAACGTGTAACCTTCTGCGCTGCAAACAGATATTAGAATGAAGATGCACTCCTGAAATGTACAACAGAGCACACAACAGAAGGTAGGTGAGGGCTGCATGTGGAAAGCTCGGACTCAGTCCACGTGCGGATCTGTTAATCACTTTAAGTACTTTGAACGTGGGATCAAGAGCAGATTGCTCATTATCTGGATACTTGGGAAGCAAAGCTGTGCAGGCTGACTATGGAAGATACAACTAAAATTACAATTGAAATTTTGGCAAGCCATTGCAGTACAGGATTTTATTTTGGAGCAAATGTTTGAAATCTTTTCCCAAAAGCTTAGTTCTCTGCTCAGGGCAGGATGCTTTTGTACTTCCAACGGGATTTAGTAATTAAAAAAAATAACTACCTGGCAATCTTAGTTCCTTGTCCCTCTTCCAATGACACTGCTTTTTTGTCCTATTAGTCAGAATGCAGACTTACTAGCTGCCTTCTGGCTCTTGAGACCGTGCATCTCAAAGAATTCAGCAATGTGAAGAAATATACTAAGGCTGTCCTTTTCTTAAGTTGTCTGACATGTTTCCCTCCCCCAGTGCCATTTGAGCTGAAATTTATCTTTGGAGATTTTGCTTGTTCATGGGAGGGGGGATCGGGACTGGAACAATCATAGGAAGTTCAGTGAAGCCATCCTCCTCTATGCAAAAGTATTTTCATTTCATCTGTATGTGCTTTTGTTCAAATAAGGCTTGTTCAAGAGCTATGGTGCTATACTGAATGCTTGCTATTACTGTACTACTTTTTAACGTTTATCAGTCTTCTCTTCCTCTGGTGTGCTTTCAGCTTCACCCAGCCTTTAACTGACTTCTAAAACTTGTGTAAGGCTTATTCATTTATTCATTCATTTATTTATTTATATATATATTTTTTTTGGGGGGGGGGGGTGGGGGGGGGAGAGGTGTAAATTTGGAATTTCCTTTGGAAACGAGGTCAGAATATCCTGTTTCCTTCAATTCTTGCACTTGAGGACTCTTCTCCCTGTCAGGGAGAAGTTATATTGGCAGTGCTTCCTTATAGGGATGTGGATTGCCCTTAAATCCTTCAGTGGGAAAGTCTTGCAGCTTTCAAACTAAGACTTTGGTCATGTTGTGCATTGAAAGATCTTAGAATGAAACAGCATTGTTTTCTTCAAAGATTTTACTCTGTTCATTTCTTTTTGAAAAACTCTTTTATCTGGCATTTGGACTCAATATCTGGTATTTCTTGTAGCTCATGAACTATCTTAATAGAGGAAGTGAATATCTTGAGGCTTATCTGTTATCTGATAAAACTTTTTTTTTTTTTTTTTTTTCTTTTTTGAAGCCATAGCGATCTATTCTGCTTGCCTTATAGAGCAAGAAAGAAAATGTGTCCAATATCCCCACTCAGAATGAGTGCTCAGCTGCAGCAGAAGTCTTTCACATTCCAGTTACTATAGGATAAGCATTAGTTCCCCTTTGTAGCTGCTTGCTGACCTTTACTGCTGTCAAAAACGGTGATCGTAGAGGAACAGTGAGTCAGATATGCATAGATGAACGAAGGCCTGTTGGGGGGAAGGGTTGGGGAATTCTGTTACTAGATTGTTGTATATCTGGCTGAGTATCTCTGAAGTGATATAACTGCAGAAAGAAATCATGGTACTATTTTGAGAATGACTCTACTCTGCATAAGCAGCTCTAAGTTTTTTCTATGTGGATTTAAATTCATCTGCTTTTTTTATTTTTATTATTTTTTTTTCTTCTTCTGCCCTGAAGTTCTTAAGTAGTGGTCTTCTCAATTTACAACCTAACAAAATAGGAATGGATATAGTGAAGCAGTGAGAATAAAGAAAATATCCTGCATGAGCCCAGATAAGGGAGTGGGAGACTAGGGAATAAACTTCACTAAGTCTTTGCAAGTAGTTAGATGGCTACTTAGTGATTTGACTATTATAGTTACGTAGTTCTGCATCAATTAAAATAACAGATTACGTCCTAATCTTATTTATAACCTTTCCTTGATAGTGTCACCCACCTACCACTGTTGCTGCCGTCTTGATCTTAGACTGTATAACCAGATTATTATGCCTCTAAAGACAGTGTAGTGCAGAATTCAAACCTGTCAGCAGCACTGCTAATTGCAGGCATCTCTTCAACAGCTATGAAGACTTAACAAAGATAACTTCAAAATATAACAGTGGGTCACACAGCTTAGTGTTGTTTTATCACTAGTCAGCAGTTCTGCCTGAGCTATGGAATTTAAGAGTGGCAAGTATGCTGGCACTAAAATTTTGTGTTGTCTTCGTTGGAGAAAAGTTAAATGGAAGTGTAAATGTGAGGCCATCAATCATCCTTTTAATCAGTGATAATCCTAGAAAACAAACCCAGCTTTCTTTCCTACACTCAGAGCAGAGATCCTGGTTTTCTAGCCTGCTTCCCTCCTTATTTCTTTCTGTATGTTTTTAATTCTCATTATATACAGGCCCTCACTTCTTTTTTTAACCTCCCTTCACTTAATGATTGCCATCCATTCCCATCAGACTTGATGTTCATTAGCTGGTAGATTTCTATTCTTGTGTGCCAAGCTGAGTAGCATCGCGACCAGGCAAATATTTTGGAATGAACTGTAAACTAGACCATGAAAGAATCTATTTGTTGATTTCTCTCCTGTTTCTTAATAATTTGCACCAGGAAATGGAGCAGGAAGTTGCTGATAGAGCTGTGTCATGAAATGTGGGAGTCACAGGGAGTTTGGTTAACTATTGTGGCAACACAAGGGAATGTTACTTTCCTTGCTCAGTCTGAATGAGTTTTCTCTGTAGTCAGGATTTTTCAGTTTTCTTGGTGTGCAGGAGACCCTTATTTTTTGGCCTTCATTTCTAAACATGTGATGTGTTTCACTACGAGTGATCACTCTGTAATAGTTCTCCTGGAACACTCTGCTTTTGAAGCAATAATGAACTTTAGCATAATTGAAGATGAGTTCTGTTCAGCTCTACCAAAAATCAGAAAAAGAGATGACATGGCCATATTTTACTACATTTCATCTTATGGTCAGAATTAGGTGGCAATGAGGAGCCTCTTGCTGCTGGTTCTTTGATGTTATTTGCAAATTGATGGGTACAGGTTGAAATATTTATTTTGTTCCACCCACTCCTGCCCACTTGTGGCCCTGCTCAAGAGTGAAAAGGCAGCTTAATCCAATTGTCCAAAAGTGTGGTTGAAAAATGTAATAATTCTCCTGAAAGAAACAAGTAGAAACAAATGTGACTTCCTGCCTTTCAGGGGAAGTTTGTGTTTGATAGGTGCCTTCTGCTATTGTAGCGAGAGAAGAGAGAATTAAAACAGTAGCTGTTACTGTTACCAAATATAATGTTCTCAATTTCTCATGTGAAAACCTTGTGAAAGTAGCGTACCTCTTTTCATGCATACTGAGGGCAGTGCAGTGCAGCCCTCTTTGGGATTTCTTACAATGCAGGCAGAATTCTTACATGTACATTGATGGAGCAGTATGAAGCTGCGTACTCCTGCTTTTTCATTGCCTTTGTATCTTTGTCTAACCTGTTTCTGGTAGGTGCATGAGGAGTGAAAACACAGCTGTTTAATATCTGAAAATGAATTCCTTCTTCCAGAAGGGTTTTGTGCATTTGACAAAGACGTCTGCCATTGACTTTTCAAATGTTTCATTGATCATTAGTGCAAGTAGTGCGAAATGTAATGAACTGTGACTTTCAGCTGCCAATGTGCTACCAAGGGCATTTTTATTGAAGACTAATTTAACAACAGCACCATTCTGATTTAGATTTGCTGTCTTCCTAATAGAACAGTATGTTTCTGGAACCTTTAATTAAAAGAATTTCAGAGCACTGACAAAATCTTGCAGCTATGAGTACATTGACTTTCACCAGATGGTTCTCTGACATCTGATATTCCAAGTATTTTCAGTGCAGTGACATCAGTATGGACACAAAATAGCCCTAGATATGTATAGTCCCAATATTAAGCATGGTAGTGGAAATTCGTCAGTTGCTAGTAAAACTTTAACATTCTAATGTGAAACTCCACAGAACTATCTTTAAGGGTCTCATTAGACCAACAGCTTTAACTCCGTCCTTTTAGCTGTTAATCCTGCACTATCTAGTGCTCCTTGGAGCAGGCATGCTAAAAAGTACTGAAAACAGTAAAAGACAGGTTTTCTTAGCAACACATAGTTCATTGAGTTGCTGTCATGTCAAACAGGATGACTAGGCAGCGCACCAGAGTCCTGTCAAGAGGTCTTTGTATTTATTCTGCTTTACAATTTTCTTCCTGTTAGTCTGTGTATTGTCAAACCAATGAATGTTAACTCATTACCTAACTCAGCTCTGTGTGATGCATATTTTTCTCTGTGTGTCAGGCAACTTTCTTGCAAGAGGCTGATGTGAAGGTATCCTTGGTGCTTCTTGTAAGGCATTAGTTATTCTTAAAGAGTATGTGAGAATCTCAACAGGAATTTTCATTTCTGAGAAAGAAGTCTGGTCTTCATTACCTACATAGGAGGAGGCCTGGCATTTAATTTGTATGTTTACATCTCCCTAAGCTCAGCAGTAAAGTGTCGTGATTGCCTGTTGTCTATCAGGACTAACATTTTGCTGGCTCTTAGGAAGTTGAACAGTGGGACTGAATCATGAATGGTAATGATTCTTCAGTGTCCTTGTAATGAAGTTATTACTAAAATCCTCGTAGTGCAAATGACGTATCTAAATGATGTGCATTTGTCTTCATGACTGCCTGATCAAGGGCAGATGTTGCTAGGAGCTAACAGCCTATTTGGATTCATTCTTTTCTTGTTCTCTCAACTGGGACACCTTGTGATATGGAAGGGCTGGCTTGCTGGGCAGGATTAATCTGAGCAATAATGAATTCCTCCCTGACAAGAACTTATTTTCTGAAGGACAAGTTCAAAGGAATTCAAAGGAATATTTCAGGAATATATGCAAATTTATGTAGTGCTTCTGGGTTATTATTCCTGTCAGTACATGTTCCATGAGGTATCCCTCACCTCAAGTTGCTACAATGTAGTTTAAACCTCCCTGCTTTGCTTTGCATGTGCTTTAGGCAACAAATATGGTGTTGGTGATTTGCTGCTAATCAAGAGGTAGGTTAACTGGGTTTTTTGGTATAGATGCTCTCTCTGAATGTTTCTGTTGACTTAGCAGAAATAACTGTGTTTGGCAACAGTCCTGCTCTGAGTGGTTGCATCTATTTGCAGATGATGGCATGGTAGGTAAGTTAAGTCTGCAGCTGCTGCAAGTGTGTGGAGTATCTTGTCTGTGTTGTAGTCTGTGATAGATTCTAGTAAGTGTGGAAGATGTGGTACTGGCAGAAGAGGACTTGCACTGAGAAAGCTTTAAATGGGAGGCAATGACTGGTTATGTATCAAGCTCACAAGAAAGAGGCTGTATTGATCTGCAAGAGTGAAATGCATGTGTGGTGTCCTAGAAGCCTGGCTTGTATTCACCAAAAAGGAGATTAAGGGAGAAACTGGAAGGAATTGTTATTTCACCTATTTACAAGATACTTCATTGGAAACTGAGTGATTGCAGGAGGGAGAGCTGTGGCTTTGGGCTTGAAAGTCTGACAGATAGGCTAGGGAGATTCCTGACAGTCAGAAGCAAGCCTGTTGGTACTGAATGGGATGAGGAGAACTGTTTCAGATGCTAGAGTTATAATTCTTAACACTATTTAATGCAATTTTAGGTTGCAGAGTTTGTTATTACAAGGAAATAAGAGGGAAACCAAGGATGTAACCAAGGAATTAAAGACTTGAAGTAAATGCAGCTATTTTATTGTCCTTCTCTGTGGCCTATTGTTATGTTAATTTATCGTGCAGCCTATATCTGACAAAAGAACAAGTTTATGGATACAAAGGGTCTGTGTAAGTAATAATTATTTTCTTAGATATACAACAAGGAAAGGTAATTTGATTTAAATGATCTCTTTCGAGGAAGGTGCTTGCAGCCAAACTGGTATTTGGCCCCCTGTCCTGCGGTTGAGCAGATTCACACTGTATGATCTGCCTTGTGAAGTGCAGATTCACATGTTGCTTGTGCTTTTGGACTGAAGTGAAAACGTGCCTAACACCCATGGTTTTCTCTGTTTGCTTCAAAGTTTATCATTACAAATTCACTGTTTCTTTATTGTTGCTTTTAAATTATGAACTCATTTATATTATTCTGCCAGTTATTTAGGTGCAATCATTACATGCTGAAAGAAGATAGAGCAATGAGTCTTAGGAAAGTTGTTCACTCTTGCAATCAATGAGAGACTTGCTGGGAATTTCTGTTAACAATTCTTCAGCTGCTGGAAGTAATAATAGAAAAAGATAGCTGGAAGATGAGGGTTGAACAAAGCTTACTTCTGTACTTCTATGTCTTGTGTTTCATTTGTTCCTTGCTGTAGTTTGAGGGGGGAACGGGTCTGTAACATGAGTTGATGAAGGTTTGGTCGGGTGTTATCACTTATCTTTTATTTTAATTAGGAATTTAAAAAAACAAACAAAACCAACATATATAGAGCTTGCGCTCTTCATGTATTTACTCAAGGGTATATCCAGCCTATGTCTATGTCTGGATTTAAAAAAAAAAAAGTCCTCTAAGCAGTTCAAGAAAACAATTCTATTACTGGCTTGCTGAGAAGAGGATTAATTAGGAAATGTCTTCCCTTATCTGGATTTCTAGAAGTTACAGTGGTTCACTTCCTATTAGTAGAGAATTATACCGAAGAACACTAGGTACTGTATTAAATAGTTCACTCTTTTTATTCTGCGGTTCGGTGTTCCATTTAGATTTGAAGTTATTTGTTAGATTTTCACTTATCACATTAAAAGATTAGCTTGAAATAATGTGCAATGAGGTGAAATGTTTGAATAACCAAAAGTCAGGGAGAATCTTGAATTTTGAGAGATCTCTAGGAAGACCTTTTTGTATTAATACAAGTCTTACTTTACATACCTTTTATTCCCTTCCCTTCCCTCCAGTACTGATACTCGAAAAGGTGGAAAATGGAGATCTGAGCAACAAGATATTGAAGATCACGGATTTCGGCTTGGCCAGGGAATGGCATAAAACTACCAAAATGAGTGCAGCTGGGACATATGCTTGGATGGCTCCTGAGGTCATCCGCTCCTCCATGTTCTCCAAAGGCAGCGATGTGTGGAGGTACTGATTTGGCATTGAGTAATTGGATACTGAACTGCTAGGAAACGAATTTTGTTTAGGAATGAGTGATGAAGCAGATATTAAAATTCTGGACTTAGGAAAACTGTCCACTGGCTTTCCATGTACCTGACTTTGAGACTACTTCTATATTAACTGTTAACACTTCTTCCCCGTAGGAATTTGTGGATCACCTCCTGTGTGCTTCTAAATTTTTGTTGTTCCTTGCATTTACCTTCAGATCATTATAGGATTCATAGCCTCCATTTAACTATTGGCTGTCATAAAGGCAGAAAACTGAGCTGTGAAGTACTTAAAGTTGCTGTTTTTTTTGTTGGTTTTTTTTTTAACATTTTGCCAAGAGTAAGATCATTTAGTTTTGGTTGTAATTTGTCACAATACATAAGTGCACAATCATACAGTACTTCACTAAGTTCTCCCTGCAGTTTCAGCTTGAATGCAGTGTTTTTTTACGTTGCTTATAAATTATTTGATTGTGACTCTTAAGTGAATTAAATTCAGAATTCAGTAAATTGCTTATTGTTGTCCTAGGATAATGACTTTTGTGGATATTGAGAGACACATAATTAGTTCTAAACATCTGAAACAAAGTAGATAGAATTTTGTTTTCCTGTGTGGGGCCGAGGTGTTGAAATGTTGTGGTGACCAGGTATTCAGATCAATAAGAATCTCTCATTGGTCATCAGTGTTTCCACAAAGTATGTGTATGCTGTGAAATCTGTCAGGATGAAGAAATATTCCAGCTTGAAGAATTGTGTGGCTGTTAAGGAAAATGTTTGGTGTGGAGTTCTAAATTTCCTTATCTAGTCATGCAGAATGGATAGGTAATGTATTGCCTTATGCATAAATTTGAGCTCGTTCTGAGCAGTTAACTGTACAGATTGACTTAAGACTGTCATTAGATGCGCAAACCCGTTAGTAATCTGGGAGGAACTGTGAAAAAGCCGGGCTTTCACTCTGAGTGAATTCCAGCAGAAATTAAAAACCTGACAGTACTGGTTCGTAATTTTCTCCTCTGAAATTGTGCCAGGAATTGCCTTTATGGGCAGGAGGGAGGAAGGAAGAAGGAAAGCTGGAAACAGTGCCTCTGTGACTGTAACTTTACTAGCTTGTGCATACTGAACAGATCAGAAGACGTTCTGCCCCAATAAGGCTTCTTTAAAAAAAACAAACAAACAAAAAAAAAAACAAAACAAGAAAAAAAAAAAAGAATTGCAAGGGTCAGTTTAGGATTGTCTTCAGGGTAGCTTAAGAGCCACTGTATCTGTGCAAAAATATCAGTTTGGTATTTGACTGACTGTAAATCATGTACAATTTTTTCTCAGCTTCCCAGAAGTAAATTTTCATCACTTCTCTTTATAGTTCGCAGTTTTTCCTTGAAAACAGGTTGAATTCCTCTGAATGCTTTTCCTTAAGCAGGGTCATCACCATTGAAAGTGCTGTGGTATGTTGTCTCTGAATAACCCTATGTCTGAGGCAGCCAAGACCTCAATCGTACTTAAATAAGCTGAAAAGAGCTTGGTGTTTGCAGCATCTTTGTAGATGCTTGCCAGTGTAATCACTACTACTGTGTCAATGGTTAAGTGCTTGATTTTTATGAAAGCAGCAAAGCACATATGTAATAAATCCTCTCCCCACCCATGGACACAGCTTGAAATTGTAAACAGGATGAAGTTTTTAAATCCTGTTAGATTTGCTGCTCCTCTTGTTCACTTCAGGCCTCTTGGTTAACCACTGGTGTTGAGGGTGCTTTCTGCCGATAAAAGACCTTCTAGTTGGTCTGTGCACCATCAACAAAACTGGAATGTTTCTGTCCCTAACAATCACAGAACCTTTTATTTAAGCACTTTTCTGGAAAAGCTTGTTAGAATAATACTGCAGGCTGAAATGTTGGCCAGCTTTTCAACAAGAGCCTTGCTGTGTATGTGTTCCCTCTGCACAAATGCAGGTAGCTGCTGAAGATGGTGCTGGCCAACACTGAATTTTCCTAAGTCAGTCTTTTATTCCATCATAAATAACATATTTGTATGATTCCTTTTAATAGTGTATCAAACTCTATTTTAAAAAAATCCTCACTCTTCAGGAGTGTTAGCAAAGAACATGACAAGGCAGAGGAATGCTCCCATGTGTTGATATCTACCACCACTATCACCGTGGTATTGGCTACTGTAAAGCTTGTTGATGGTAATGGCACTTTGAAAATCTTGCCAGTTAAAGTCTGTGTTGCTGTGAAAGTCGTTGTGCTGCACCCATCAGTTTTAGGTGTGTAACAGAAACCTTGTGCTTACGTTGCACAGAGGACAAAAGCTACCATTTTGTTTGTATGTCATACAGTATTTGTATGTCTAGTGATGTGTTTGAGAGGAGAGTTGGGAATTAATTTTGGATTCTCGGGGATAAAACTAAAGCACAGATATGGCGGTTTATCCAGTATTGCAGCACAGCAAGCTGATATGTGTAGGAATCACATTCAAATTTCCATGCCATTTAAATTTTTGTTTACTACCAAATTCATTTTTGACCTGTGCAGCTTAAAAGAAGATAGTGTTACCAGTATGATATGAAGAAAGATAAGGCACAACTTTACAGCCTCCATCTGAGTTCCTAAGGTTCCTCAGTTCAGATTCATCTTGGCAGTATCTACTCTGAGACCAGTTAAATAATTAGGAATTGAATCTCTATTTGGGAATGGAATACCAAAGCTACCTAAAAATACCTGATTAGCAGATCAAGTTATTCCATGCATTCAGAGATGTAGATACTTTGGTCACTAGAATACTTCATTTGAATCAATTGTTGGCAAGCACTTTCATCCTCAGCTGACTGCTTGCAGGCTTCTGTAGACTTCTGTGTGAAATGAAGCACTGGCAAGATACCAATTCCTGGAAGATAATGGTTGACTAACAGTGCTGTTAGAAATTCATGTGAGAAAATCATACACTACTGACTGTTGTGAAATAACTACGTGTAATCTCTGGAACTACCTGTTGACTAATATGTAAAAATGCTGTTAATTACCATTTAAAAAATGTAACGAAGTTCAATTATAATTTTATTTTTTTTGTCCTAGCAAAAGTAACATTATAGTTTCTGTTGCTGCTTGGGTCTACTTGGTGTGTTGATAGTTGCTTTATTATAGAAGGTGCTGCACCAAGGATAGTGCAGAATAGGAACCTTCAGTTGAAATACCATTGAAAAATAACAGTGAGAGGTATTTAGTGGGTTTTTAAAAGTTCACAGGTTGGCAAGAGAGGTGGCAAAATCACATCTGAAATCCTGCAGACCTCCAGCCTCCTCCTTCTGCAGAATTCAATGTGTAGGATTGAACCTGATGTTAAATGGCTTAAGGGATTACTGGATCACTGGGAAATGGTTAATTATTCATACAAGTGTCAGTTGACTTGAACGCATGTTGTGTATCACGTGGTTCATTTTGTAATTAAAGTCCAAAAATTACCAGTGGATGCTGGGAAAATAAATGAGCTTTCCTCCCAGTTGAAAATGCATGCAACTCATTGATGCTTTCTTCACAGACCTTTTTCACAGAAATCTGTTCTTTTGCTTTATAATTCACAATCTTTTGCTAGAGAATGGAGAGCACTCTTTTCCTAACAATTCCATGAGGGAAATGATCTTATTCCTGCTTTATCCAGAACAAGCAATAAAGTAATAGGACGGACTACTGAAGAGTTAACTTTTGATGTCAAGACACTCATAGCTCTCCCATCCAAAGAGTACAATGAACAATCAGAGCTAAGCAGGATAGGTATATATTCAGTCCAGTATTCATTTTCTTCCAGTGTGCCTTGTATGCATGCTTGGAGGACAAAAAGAAGTCTGAAGTCTTTAAAGTTCTAATTTTCAAGTGAGGTGATTACTGTAGTGAGAAATAAAATCTATGATGGAAAGAAGTAGTCAGTGGGACATTATGGTATGAAAAGTATGAATTAAATAGGAAAAAATTCAAAAGGTTGCATAGATGGAAAAACAGTATTTTGTTTTCAAAAAGTAAACTATATTAGCAGTACAGATGGAATCCTTAGCAACTGAAATATCACGTTTAAATAGGAAAAGTTATCAATAAGAGTTTCTAACTTGGGTGACTACAGTCACAAGGAAAAAGGCTTCGTAGGGGTGGGATGGGGAGATGGCAAAAATAGATCATGGTGATGAAAAATGATTATTTCCAAATGGGTATAGCAAATGACGCTTTGAACCATGAAGAACAGATGCATATTTTAGCTGCTGAGGTTACTGTTTCATGGAACAGCTATTCAGGGAGCTTTCAGGAGGAAAAGCTCATTTGATCTTCAGGTGTATTTAGGAGGCCTTCAACATAGTGCAGTGTGCCAGTTGTTAAAAAATACATGCTTTGGCTTAATGTCTTTGCAAGAGCAGTAATAAAGTGTGGTAGAGTACTGCTTTAATCTGAAGGATTGTAGTAACAATATTGAGAAATCCTTTTTAAAAACAATAAAGGTTTACAGGTTACACAACTTCATGATGGTCAAAGTGGATCTTTAAGGAAGCTACATGGAAATGCAGAGCAAATGGATAGGAAATGACACTATGAAAGCAGTTGTGAAACAGTGGGTCATCTCCTCTGGTGCAGATTTTTATGAGCACAGCATGCAGACTCTTGTTCATTGCTGTCAAAAATGTGTAGTTAATAGTGCTGATGGCTATGTTGAAAAATAGTGTTTTGTAGCTGAAAATTTCCTCAATCAAAAAGCGTATGATTACGCTCTTTGTATCTATAGTAGTGTCTGTGGATATAAATAGGAAGCGTGACTTCAAGAATGACCTACATAAACCAAAATATGCTGATTTAGCTTCACTTTTTAAAATCAATGTATTACTGTTGACTGACTGTGTCCATTTTCACTTGGGTGGTTTACTGTATCATATCCTGAACTCAAGAAAATGAAGTTACCATGTTACATGAAAAAATGTTTGCAGTTGCTCAAAGGTTACTTAAAGATGTAAGGCAGGACTACTGACTGCTTCAGGTGCAGTTTTGGACTAGTCAGAGAAATGATTAGAGTTTGTGGTTAGTCATTAATTCATCTGATGTTGGTTTTTACAGGAGTCTCTTTGTATTTAAACCAAAGCAAAGTTAGAAACTGCTGAAGTATAAATATTTTCTGTGCTGTTGTTGGGTTTAAAACTGACTGATGAGGGGATTGGTGAGCTAGTAATGGATTTTTCCTTTGTGACCACAGATTCAAGAGGAAGAATCTGTTGCGTTATGTTACTTAACAACCTCTGTCCTTTTATGATTGCTATTGCTATCAAATAAGAAAAAATTCCTGGTTTTATTGCCTGATATTAATTAATATTTTTTTATATTCTTATCATCAATCCAGAATTCGGAATGTAGAGGTTAGGATTGTTAGATTACTATGTGACAGTTTCACTGGAGTTTTTGATGAAATGTTAGCAGTTAAGAAAAGGGAGGCTGATAAGCAGCTTTTTACAAGTAAATGCCCCTCAGGTGACCTTTATCCACTCACATTTTAGCAGTTCTCATTCTTACTCTGATAAGAAGCTTTTTCTTCACATTCCTCTCTTGCAATTTAGTCAAATATTAATCTTGAAGAGTTCCCACAGGTTATCTGTCTAGTTCATGTGTAACATACATGCATGATAAAAGAACAAGAAATGATACAAGTGAACCTGTTCAGTGTCCTTAAAGATTTCCCAAAGTTATCAACAAAGATATTTTGCGTTTTTGAGTGTCAGTGTAGATGTTCGTATGCTTCCAAAAATATTTTAACTTGCACACTGCAGTTACTTTGTTTTCATTATAAAAAAACAAAACACAACAAAATGAGGTAAAATAAAATAACAAACTTTGCCAGTTTGACAGCCACAATAAACTTATTCAGAAAAGATGTAAATGTATCAGTGTACCAGAGGCACCCTGATAGGCTCATGTACTGTCGTCTTGCTTAACCAAGAATGCATTAAAATCAAACTCTTATACTCTTTTCTCTTTCCTTTCCTGATAGTTATGGTGTGCTGCTTTGGGAGCTCCTAACAGGGGAAGTGCCATTCCGAGGAATTGATGGTCTTGCAGTGGCCTATGGTGTTGCCATGAATAAACTTGCTCTTCCAATCCCTTCCACGTGTCCAGAGCCTTTTGCCAAACTAATGGAAGGTAAGCCATCTCCAGTGTGAGTATGGTTAGATCAGTTTGTGCTGTTTAACATTGCCTCCTGATGTTGGTTTTGATACCTAAGAGCATAGATTACTCAGGTAGATTATCTGATGCTGCAAGTTATTATGGGGCCCTGGTATAGCTGTTCATGGGCTGTAACAGTTATTCTGTTACAGCAGTAATATGTGAAATTCCCATCCGTTTTTTTAGTATGTGTGTCTTAGTATGTGTTTAGTTGTTGTTGTCATCTAGCTTTTTTCTTGTAGTGAAAATGCGCTGACACCAAAACTTGACATATATCAATGTAGTTTAAAACCTTAAACTTGTTTTGAAGGTCATAGCTTAAACACCTTGCTGGCCATTGTCAGGTTGGTTTGGAATCATAGACTCACAGACATTGAATGTTGAGCTTCAGTTTTGTAGCCTTCAGAAGTGTAGACTAACTGCAACTGAAACCAGCTTATGAAACTTAGAGTATAGTGTTTTACCAAGGTGGCTTGTTTTGCTGTGGCTCCCTAAAACAAGGCACCCTGAATTTCTTAAATGTAAGTGATGTATCTGCTGATGGTATTAAAAATAACGCCCTCTCTTGGGAAAGTTGGATAGAGGTGCATGGCCTGTGCTTGAACCCAGGAGCACAGAGATAAGCACCCTTGGCTCTGAAATGCTAGATTTCTCCATGTGCAGGGAGAAGAGAAGAACAAAGGAACAATTACTTTCGGCCCCTTCACCAGAACTGTTTTTCAGGCTGACTGTTTCCCATCTCTGTGAACTCTTGTTCCCCTAATGCTTCTTTTGCTTTTGAATTACTCCTCTGGTGGTCGTCAGTGAGAAAACAAAAGCTGAACTTTACCTCTTCACAGAAAAGATTTGTATGTTTCCACTGTCCTCATTAGTGCAAATAATGGCAGATCTGGGCCTGGGGAAAAAAAAAACAACAAAAAACCAAGGGCCACCTGCATAGTTATCCTGCTCACTCATTCATGCATTTGGCTGGCCGCAGCATTTTGTTTTACTTTGGGTCATGTTTGCTTTGCCATGCTTAAAACCTGAGCTAGGGGGCAGAGATTATGCCACTGACAGTCCAGCTGTATCACCCATTGCTGCTAATTGGTCAGCAGCAGGGGACCTTCAGAGCACTTTTAACATCCTTGGTTCTCTGTTTTGGTAAGAGAAGCAATTTGAAATTTACAAAGACAAATGTGTTCCAGCTTATGCCTCCCGGAACTTGATCAGATGCTTAAATACCATCTTGATATCAGCAGTTTCAAAAACAAAGCTCCCAAATGCCAAATGTCAGTAACAGTAAAATCAAAGCAGAGAAAAGATTTACAAAAAGAAGCATCAGCAGTTGCACAGATTTTGTGAAATTTTATTCATTTTTTTTAATTACGCATGCTCCTTGGTGTATCTCAATCCATAGAATGGATTAAGTGGATGCTTTTTAGGACAACGCTAGAAATTTTTGAGAATTATACCACTCTTTTTACCTAACAGTAAAGACTAGGAAACTTTTGAACATTTATATTATTCTTGCTTCTTAATGTGGCAAGTTATGTCAAATGTAGTGACCATTCTAGGCAATGGTAGTATGAGCGTATTGGGAGAGACCACATTTTAGTGTCTTCCACTTGTACAAAAAAGCTGGTGTCCATAGCTTTGAGAAATGTTTGAATATTAAATTTCCTGTTTGGTTTTTGTCAAAGTTAGATGTGCAGGAATATTGCAGTACCAGAAATAGTAAGGATACATATTGAAGAATAACCTGTGCAAGTGCCAGTATGGGAGAATATAGAGTGAGCAAATGATGTTTTCTGCAGGAATTGAAATAATGGTCAAGTCAGAGAGGACTGAATGAGTAATAATTTCACATTCAAAAGCACTGCTAAGTCAAATTCTTTCATTCAGTAACTTTTAGAAACAGGATCATAGACTGTGATGTTACTCTGTAGTGTTTTCTTTTTCCATTTGTTTTCAGTGTTCAGCTTCTTTTCAGCAGTGTGTGGAGACAGGACAAGGGGAAATGGACAGAAACTGGAGCATAGGAAGTTCCACACAAATGTGTGCAAGAACTTCTTTACAGTGAGGGTGATGGAGCACTGGAACAGGCTGCCCAGGGAGTTGTGGAGTCTTTCTCTGGAGATATTCAAGACCCACCTGGACGCCTACCTGTGTGACCTGATGTAGGGAACCTGCTTTGGCAGGGGGGTTGGACTCAATGATCTCTAGAGGTCCCTTCCAACCCCTACTGTGATTCTGTGATTCCCTCACTGTAAGAGGATGAACCTTTCCATACCATCACGAGTTGAATTGCCTTTTGTGGTAATAAGGGTACCTAACATTCTGTGTTTCTACAACTCTGTGGTTGGTTAAGTCAGTGCGTTAGATTGTTTAATGAAAAATCTTGTTTGTCTGTGGTTTCTCATAAAAGCAAATGGAGGGGGGAGGAAGCCTTATTAAACAAATTTCTCACAAATAATAACAAAAAAAACCCAACAGCAACAAAAAAGAAAGCCTTAAATGTGTACTATTTGTTGTCATAATCTACTTGAATCTTGTGTTTTCACTTAAAGTCCCCAGTATTTTATCTAAGTATGTCCAAGCTGCTTTGCAAGAGTTTTTCTGTTCTGTGGAAGAGATTCATAGTGACTCGGCTTAGCTTTAGAAGGTGCTCTGATAGATACCCTTTTACTGTACAGCTGGTAGCTCTGAAGAGTAAGTGTGATAAAAGAACTGTGTTTAAGTATCTTACATGTACATGGTCACAAAGTACAGATGACAGTTTAAAAATTCCACACTTTATGATCACACAATAGTCAGTGAAAGTGGGAAATAGGAGATGGGGTAACACAGTGTACGTGCCATTCTCAGCCACTGGGGATCAGTAAAGTACCACTCATCATCTCAAGCCTTCTTACCAAGAGATGCTTAATAGTTGCTTGTCTTTGTCCTGTTCTAGATTGTTGGAATCCTGACCCACACTCACGACCTTCCTTTGCCAGTATCCTAGGCCATCTCACCGCTATAGAAGAGTCTGGTTTCTTTGAAATGCCCAAAGATTCCTTCCATTCCCTTCAAGAAGACTGGAAACAAGAAATCCAAGAAATGTTTGATCAGCTCAGAGCCAAAGAAAAGGTAAGTAGAGAAAAACAGTTCTTGCTTATGTTCTGTTTGATAGAATACTTCCTATTCAGGGATAATCTTTTAGGACATCTCAAAATTAATTTTGCATGTGCTCTACTTCAGCTTGTAGTAAGTTCCCGAGTAAATGGGAGTTTTGATGCATGCTGGGGCAGATTCATAAGTAAAATAAACGTCTGCATCTTTAGCTGCTGCTCTAGTGTTGTAGTGAGCATAGTGTCTGTTATACACTATGCAAATTTCTGCTCTGAATTATCTTTGTTTAATACATCTGGTAACTATTTCACTGCCAGTGTAGTAACTGAGAAGCCCAACAATAATTGTTAACATTAAAAATAAGAGAGATTTAGACTACATGCTTCCACGAACACCTCTTCTATATTTCTGCCCAGTTTGTGTCTTCAAGGCTGTGGGTACAGCCAAAGGGGATAAAATATAGTAAACACAAGTACTACCAAGGGAAAAATCCAACAGCTGTTGTAATTAAAATTCACCTGGTAAACAGCAGGGAATGAAGATCCTAGCAGGAATAAAAGGAACTGTGACCATTGGTTAAGTGAAAAGAATTCAAGTCTTATTCTTCATGCGTACTGCCAGGAAGAAAACAGTTTGCTGCATCTTTGCTAAGGTCCTTACAGATATTAGGGATGTTGGTATGAAGTACTGCGGTCATTCACTGAAGTAGTGGTTTTTTGAGTTGACTTCCTCTCACATAAAAGTAAATTCCTAATAAACAGCCAACTTGATTTTGGCTCAGAAGTTGGATTTAGAAGACAGAGAAAAAGAGAGGGCATGTTGTGAACAGGGATAAGTCCTACAGTGGTTCATAAAACATTTTCTGTGCATGTACTATAGCAGCTTTTGGAGGAAAAAAAGAGAAGGTAAGAGGAAATTCTGGTAAGATTAAATGCAGTTTGAACTCTTCAATTTTTACCTTCTGTGGTGGGGTTATCCAGCTGGAGATAGTTACTGCAAGTGCTGAGTTCTTTTGTCCTTTTGGTGAGAAGAGTGAAGTGAGAAGAATGGAAGATTTTGAGATCTCACAGACAATTTCAGTTTTCTTTTTCATGCCTGAGAAGCAAACACGTTTGGTGGAAACTGGTGGGAACAACCTCTTTGTGATATTTATTTTAGTTGATTTTATGTTAGAGTTGGGTTTTGTGCTATTTTATTCTTGAAAATGTGCATGTCAGCATTTTTTCTCATGGCACTGTATTTAGGATTCAGTATCTTTTCACAGAATCACAGAGTTGTTAAGTTGGCAGGGATCTCAGGAGTCATCTGCTCCAACCTCTGCTTGACCAGGGCTACCCAGAGAAGGTTGCCCAGGCTCATGTCCTGGTGGCTCCTGAGATCTCCAAGGAAGAAGATTCTACAACCTCTCTGGGCAGCCTGTGCCAGTGCTCCATCACTCACACAGTATGAAAGAGCTTCCTAATGTTCAGACAGCCTTCTGTGTTTGTGCCGACTGCTGCTTTTCCTATCTCTGAACACCACTGAGAACAATCTGGTACTGTTGTCTTTGCATCCTCCCCTCTGATATTTGTACATATTGATAAGAAGTACCAGAGCTTTCTCTTCTCTAGGCTGAGCAGTCCCAGCTCTCTCAGCCTTTCCTCATAGGAGAGATGCTTCAGTTCTTTCACCATTTCAGTAGCCCTTACTGGCCTTTCTCCAATATGTCTATGTCTCTCTTCTGTTAGGGAGACAGAAGGTACTCCAGATGTGGCCTTATGGGTGCTGAGTAGAGAATTTTTCTTAAAAAAAAAAAAAAAAAAAAGTCCACATGTTAATACTGATTTGAAGGACCTTGAATGGCAATCACAGAATTTCTTAAACGTTGTTTTCTGTTTATTGATGTTCAGCTGAGTCTTTGAACAGTGGCATTAGCTGTGCTGTGAACACAAGTCAGTGCTGTTTCACCTTCAGAATAGGCACTGTTAGCCTTAACCCACAGGCCACAAGGTAGCTGTTCTTTCTCATTTCTGATCCCCCTGCAGGAGCTTCGCACATGGGAAGAAGAGCTGACTCGTGCTGCTGTTGAACAGAAGAACCATGAGGAGTTGCTCCGAAGGCGGGAACAGGAGCTGGCAGAACGTGAGATTGACATTCTGGAAAGGGAGCTCAACATCATCATCCACCAGCTGTGTCAGGAGAAGCCTCGTGTGAAGAAACGCATGGGGAAGTTCAAGAAGAGTCGGCTCAAGTTAAAAGATGGCAATAATATCAGCCTGCCTTCAGGTTGGTGAGATTGAAACAGTGTCAGGAGAGATGGAGGAGCAGGTGAAAACCTGTAGCTTTGGTGTCTCCTTTGTGCTCATAGTTGCGCATTTTCAATGATTGGATTTACTTTGGGAAAAGCATACCTTTGGCATCTAGGAACTAAACTTGATGTTTTTGCGGCTAGTATCCCTCAAAGGGATTTGGTCAAATTATAGAGACAAGAAGTGGAATTATGATGTTACGCATTTGTTAGTGTATATGATTCATAGTAAAAATGTTGCAATTTAATGCATTAGTGCTCAAAATGATCATTTTGATAAAGGATAGTGGTTTGGTTGTTTAAAGCAGACGTTCCTGCTCTGGGAATGTTTTACATGATGCTGCAGCTGAAACTATAAGCTCTCAGATTTCTTGAGGCAAGAATCAAGAAATTATCAGCAATATGTTGTAGCTTTGGCACTGTAGCACTACACAGCTTCATGTGCTAACGCACAGGTGACTTCTAATGTAACCCTGAATAAACCTTCAATACTGGCAATCTGTCTGAGAAATGACTTAGCAGGTCTTTGTTAGCAGATCTTTGGTCTGAAGTAACTGTGTATGGAAAGGGTAGTAATTAGCTGTAAAACACTTTCTGTATAAACCCTGAAAATTTCACATGGTTACAAATTAACCATCAACAGTTATTTCCTTTTTTTTTTTTTTCTTGTATTGAAAAAGAATTTTAACTGTTTTTCTGTTTTTGTATTGATTCTTTTTATCTTTCGGTAACAGATTTCCAGCATAAATTTACTGTACAGGCTTCTCCGACAATGGATAAAAGGAAGAGCTTGATCAGTAGCTGCTCCAGCCCTCCTGCAAGTCCTACTATTATTCCCAGACTCAGGGCCATACAGTGTAAGGAGCTCAATGTAGTATTGAATTTGGGAAATGTGCAGTCTGTCAGCGTGGTAAGATGCCAAGATTCCATATCTAGGACAGGACTGTAAAAAGAAATGTTCCTAAAATGTTGGCTTTGTGCCCTGCATGTATGAATTTAGAGTGAGAAAAATGGTGTTTTGACAATTGTCTGGGAGGGTGGTGAGTTTGGTATTATTTGGAGTCTCACCCTTACCTATACTCTGGAAAGATTAATGCTAGATTGTCCAGAGAATGTATTGTTTGAACTTGTAGGCTAATGTTTAGAATATTAGTTTTCAGAGTAGATTTGTGAAATGTTATTGAAGTAGATTAAGTTACTGATGGGGAGAAAGAGAACTGAGGGTTGTTGGTGTTCCCCTAATAACCCAGAATTAGGGTATAAATGTGTATTAGAAGTATGAAAGGAATGTGAATGTATAGTGTTTGTATTGGATATCACAATTCTTGTTTCTGATAGCCAACTAGTTCTTCTGAAGGAGGAAACAGTACAAAACTGAACTCTGTAGTCATTTTGAAGGGATCTATTTGTTAGATCAATGTTGATGTGTGATGAGAATTTTGGGAAATAACTCTGGATGAACATTTTCATTCTAGCATTAATCTGGCTTGTGTTCTTTACGTTGCATTGGGACCCATGTGTGTACCTGATTGGCTTTTTTCCCATTTCCCACTCTTTTTGAAGTGACTCCTGCTGAAAGCAGTAAAACATGGGGACGAAACTCAGTCCTTCCAAAGGAGGAAGGAGAGGAAGAAGAGAAGAGAGGCCAGAAGAAAAAAGGACGCACCTGGGGACCAAGCTCACTTTGTCACAAGGAACTAGGTGCAGGAGAGGACAGGTAAGGGAAGAAAGCCTGGAATTAGATTGATGTCCATGTTCTGAAACTGGTTATGAGCTGTTTCCCAGGAGATTTGCCTGTCCTCTTGCAAGTGCTTTTCTGCTTACATATTTGCTGTACCAAAGACTTTAGAAATTCTAAACAGATTAACAAACTGTTGTATTCGTTCCCTTGCTAGAGGTTCAATCCTGACCTGATGCTTTTCCTGTCTGCTATTACCTTTTGTTTTGAGCAGAATTTCTCCTTAGCTGCGGGAAACTTATTTCTCTGTGGCTTTTTTTTTTTCAGGCTTAAATTTGTTGTTTCACATTATGGCTGAAAATAGTCATTTTGTAGTTCTCAGCTATGTTCTCTCAGTCCTGTACGTGTTATTGTTTAAAAAGCATCTGACAGAGCCAGGCAAATATCTTCCAGCTTTTGAAAAGCACACATGTACCTTGAGTGAATTTTAGCAGATTCTGAGCAATTTTTAGCAGAGATGCAAGTTGTACCTGGCCCTTTTCTAGAGATTCTTGTTTTGTGTCTTCATTGTTATTTTTCTTGAAATAATGCCTAGAATTTTGGAAATAAGCCTCTTTTTTTGATTTATTTTTTTTTTTCATTTTCTGTTGTTTTTTTGTTTTTCATATTCCTTTTTGTGTGGTCTGAAGAACTGAGTTGGTTTTGAGCATGGACTCCTGAAAAAGAGTTACTTGCTGACTGTGATTGCTCTTAGTAAGGTGACAGCATTTTGCAGAGTGCTTGAAATGTGATAGTATTGCTGAGAGGGCAGTGTGGTTAACGTAAATGAACTGCCTCTCGCTGAGATAATTGAGTCACAGAATCATTTGAGTTGAAAAGGGACCCCTAGAGGCCATCTAGTCCAATGAACAGGGATACCCACAGTGAGATCAGGATGCTTAGAGCTTTGTCCAGTCTGACTTTGAATGTCTCCAAGGATGGGGCATCCACCACCTCTCTGGGCAACTTGTGCCAGTGCTTCACAACCTGTATTTCAAAGAACTTCTTCCCTGTATCCAACCTAAATTTCTCCTCTTTTAGTTTGAAACCATTTCCCCTTGTCTTATCCCAGCAGACCCTGCTAAAGAGTCAATTTTCTTCTTTCTTGCAGCCTGTCTGTTGGATACCAAAAAGATCATGTCAAACTGCATATTATTTAAATAGAATACGGCTGCAGTAAAAATTAGTGCCTCTGATGATAGAGTACTTGCTCTTTTTAGGGTTTTTTTGTTTGTTTTTTTTCACTCTGCTAATATTCATTTTCACTCACCATCTTTCTCTTAATATGCATCTGCTTTATGGTGTTTATCTTAACTGTGTATGTTGTACATGTGGATAATACAGATACAATGTGCATTCTCTGCTGCATTTCATAGCTGAGTGTAGTGTGGAGGGAATAAATTGGGCTTACGTTGTAAAATCATGTCGTTGTCTTTCTTGACAAATAGGATTCAGCACTGTGCTGCCTGGGTTCAAGTTCATAGCAGGGTACTGTGTATACCAGAAAGATTAAGGATGAGAAAATGATGAACTCTGAAGACAGGTGAAAACTGTACAAGATGCTTCTAGTGTGATCTGAAACTATTCCTGAATGTTGGAAATAAAAGGACCATTTGAAATTTGATGTCTATAGATTGATCTTCAACCAACTGAACGAGTACTGAATCAAACTCAGACCTTGTGACTTTAGCAGACTAGCTATATTTTTTGGGCAACAAGCAGGACATACCAGTTAGGTCGAGAATAGAGGATAAATAAATACCAAGGCAAAAAAAACAACCTCTCCACCTTGTTATAATTTGACCTTGAAATCCTGCCATGGAAGTAATCTTACACATGCAGAGTGATTCTAGTGAAAAACGAGAATAATGAGAGAGTCTTGATTACAATCCTTCCTTTGGAAAGAAAAGAGGATATGAGCGCATTTAAACTGTTTTCACAAGGAACAGCACAAGTTGGTCGTGTTGCTGGAAGAGGTCTTTTCAATTCTTCCAATAACAGATAGATGCTATGGTACGTCCTACTGAGATTCAGGCCATCCATAGATACCATCTCCTTTCATTCGATTTTCTGAGTCAGTGCTTTTAAGCTTTTCAACAACACTGACATGTTTAATGTTGGGGCCTGTAGGATGCTACAAAACTATCAGTTCAGAGACTACTGATGACTGAAAAATAAATCTAGGTGGCCTGTTGAGGTATCAAAAGTGTACAGCTTATTGCTATTGTTTCTAATATTGGGAAAGCAGTGCAGAATACATATGGGATGATGACAATGAATATCTATTCACAGGGACTTCTAATAAGCTTAGGTGCAAAGCAGGATACCTTTAAACTCAACTGACTTCAATGTAGGGATTTGCTTTGGTTTTGTTTGTTTTTTGTATTTTTGGTCTGTAACTAAAAGAGTAACATGAATTATGGTGTTTAGTTACCCATTTTTCCATAACCTGTAGCTTATGCTTGTAACTTTGTACTTCAACACAATATTTTCTTCAGAGGAATGTAATATATTCTTATAATATGGAAGTGTGACTCTGTTGTTATGAATTTAATGTACTGTATTCCCAGTGAGTGATTTTTGTTTTTCTCTATTCACTGGTAGTTCTCGTGGAAATGTTTTTGGAGATATTTTTCCGATCCTTCTGCTGAGCACTTTACTTTGTACTCACCATGGCGTGTTTGCTTTAGTTTTAAAAGAAACTGTTTCGTCTGATTTCTGTTGTGCTTTGTATTACTCTGCATTTATAGCTTTTGTTTATCACTAGAGATCTTTTGACTGCTACACTGTTACAAATGAGAGAAGTGTTGTGAAATGCCTTGCTAGCACAGGATCTTTAAGCTGTGTAATTAAGGTGCATTAATGCATACTCTAAATAGAGCAATAGACAGTATAGAAGGGAGGAATTAGTTTCTTGTCAGCCTTCTACATCTTATTCTTTCTATAATTTCAGTCTGAAAGCTCTGGTAGAAGGATACAAACAGTGGTCATCCAGTGCACCAAACCTAGGGAAGATCCAGAGAACTGCGCCTGCTTTTCCAGGATTCACCAGCTTAGCAGAGATGGGTAAAGGATTTACCTGGACTTGATATTCTCTTGTTTGGTATTCCGCTTTGATATTGTGCTTCCATTCACATTTGAATGAGCTTTTCCTTGTCGTCAACTTACAGCAATGTTTTCATTTTGATGTTGTCTGTTTTTTCTTTATTTGTAGTGAAATGACAACTTTCACATTTTGGATTTTATTTTTTTGTTTATTCTTGTAAGCTAGCAAGCTTCTCCTAACTCCCCTCTTCTTTCCGTGCTACCTTTCAGCTCCTTTTCTGTTAATATTTAGATGAGCAGTATGGTTGCACCTTTACTTGCAAGGAGAGATCCTTATCATTTTCCTACTTTTTCACTCATCACTTCCATACATAGAAACTTTGGAGGTAACTGAAGCACAGATTATTTCTGATATGCTGTTTCCTTAATGGATCCTGAAAAAATCAACATGTTAGTAACTTCTTTGGTGGTGTTTCCAGGTACTTGTCTCAACCTATCTGTTTTGGGGTCAATAGCTTGTAAGCATTAGGCAATTGGTAAACGGTGCTTGTAATGAGAAGGATGGTTGCATCTTCTGAGAAGAAGTTTAACTCTCATGTGTATTTGTATGACAGTGGAATTAGCCGAACTCTTGCATCCATGCAAAGTACTCTTTTTTTCATTTGCTTTGCAGATGATGAAGACAGTGAATGTCTTAATGGGGAGGGCAAAGTGCACCCTTCACCTGGGCACAACCAGTCATACCTCTGCATCCCCTTTCAGAAGAATGATGACTGGGATGGGCCTTCTAGTGATGCCAATGAGGAGTCCACTCCTGTGAACTCGGCTACAAGCACCCCACAGCTGACACCCACCAACAGCCTCAAACGTAGTGGCTCCCACCACAAACGGTGCGAGGTTGCCTTGCTTGGCTGTGGAGCGGTTCTGGCTGCTGCAGGCCTGGGGTTTGATCTGCTAGAAGCGGGGAAGTGTCAGCTACTGATTGAAGAGGAGCCAGAGCCACCCAAGGAAGAGAAGAAAAAACGTGACAGCATTTTCCAGCGAGCTGGACGCCCACGCAGGAGCACTAGCCCTCCTTCTCGAAAAATCTTCAAGAAAGACGAGCCCATGTTGTTGCTTGGAGAGCCATCCACATCCCTCACCCTTCTTTCCCTGTCTTCCATTTCCGAATGTAATTCCACCCGATCCCTGCTGCGTTCAGACAGTGATGAGATTGTGGTATACGAAATGCCTGTCAGCCCTGTGACAGTCAAGGCTCCCTTGCCAGCTATTAATAACCCACTAGTTAATGTCCAGATTGAGAGATTCAAACAAGACCCCAACCAGTCCCTCACTCCCACACATGTGACGGTCTCTTCCCACACCCAGCAAGGCGGGCACAGGCGCACACCTTCTGATGGGGCCATCAAAGGGACTGGACTAGTTGTCAATGGGTGCCCAACCAGTGGATGCCCTTCCAGTAGCTGTTTAACTGGAGCACTGGGAGCAGGTAGGTTTTCAGCCATCTTCCTTTTCTTCTTCAGAAGAAGGGCCCAAACAGTATAGTATACTTGTTAGGAAGTAAACATATTGCATATACAGCATCTGTTGCCGGCCCACAGGTAGGGCTCATGGATATTGTCTTTACAAAAATAATGACTGGAATAATACAGTAACAGTCTCTATTCCATCACCTGTATACCAAGGAACTCTGCATCATGTTGTGAGGCAGAACATGTTATTGTGTTAAGGTACAAACACTGTTCATTTTTAGTAGTTTCTCAGAATTCCATCTCTATTGCCTTTATACACTTGCTTGTATTACTGTTACAACTTCAAAGCAGGTTATAACTTTTAAGTCAGTGAAGACTGGATCTTTAAAGCACTGTGGGGCCTCTGCTGCTCTTGCTCTTATTCTTATAGGTAATCTCATTGTTACGGTCTTTAGGAGTGGCTGTGACTAGATAACTGAATGCTTTCCCCTAGTAATTCATGAGAAAAAAGAGGACTAGAATATGAATTTAATTAGACTAAACAAAATGTGAGATTGTCTGTTGAACGGAAGTCTGCAGTAAGATGCGGGTTAATGCTCATTAAAATATTCACGAAAAGTTATGTTCTGTTTTAAAAACAATCAAACAAGAACGACAGAAAGTGCCTACGTTAGATTTTATTAAATGGCTCTTCTAGGGAGTTGGTCTAACTCACTGCAAACAGGTGTCACACATCCTGCTGTGCAAGTGTCTCCCCGATCCATTCACGCTGTTAATGGATAATGTACCTTCCAAAGGATTTGGAGAGTTCTTACCTCTGATAGGAGGTCAAATCCATGCTGTGCAGTCTGAGAATGAAGAAAACAAATCAGAGAATGAACAAAATACTCTGCTTACGCAAGGCAAGTGAATCAGGTGTTTCACAATGTGTTGAGAACAATATAGGAATAAAGAAACCAGTTATTCTCTTCAGTCTTGAAGATATGGAGATTGTAGGTTCTGAATGGAGGCTTTCTGCTTTGAAAATGTTTTCACAGTGTACATACAATAAGATTTGTCGGAACCTTTTAGAAGTGACATCTAACATGTTTCCCTCTTCTTTCACATTCTCTGTTTTGGATAGGTGTATTAAAAACACCTAGTCCAAGTAGAGATCCAAATGAGGTCCCTCGTCTGCCAGATCCCAACCTTGTTTTTCCTCCAACCCCGAGACGATGGAATGCACAGCAGGACCCCACGCTGGAAAGACCCAAGACACTGGAGTTCCTGCCTCGGCCTCGGCCCGCAGCCAGCCGGCAGCGGCTTGATCCCTGGTGGTTTGTGTCACCCAGCAATGCCAAGGGTGAATCTTCTGCCAACAGTTCAAGTACTGACACTCCAAGTAATCTGGACTCTTGTTTTGCTAGTAGCAGCAGCACTGTAGAAGAGAGACCTGGACTTCCTGCACTGCTTCCTTGCCAGGGGAGTCATCCTGTAGAGGAGCGGACACTGTTGGACATAGATGCTGAGGGACAAAGCCAAGACAGCACCATTCCGCTATGCAGAAGTGAACTTAACACACACAAAGCTACAGCATATGAACTCAAGCAAGAATTCTGGTCTTAGTATGAAATTCACTCGGGACAGTAAGCCCCTCTAAATTCAATTCTACTTTTTGCACTGAGAATGCACTTTGAAGACAGATGAGATAGAAGCTACAGAGATCGTATGGTGCTGCCTCTGCTGAAGGTGTTGTTCAACTGCCTGATTGTTGTCTGCAGTTGGCTGTAATTTGGCAACTCAGAGCTGCTGCCTTTGCTGTGGGGTTTTTCTGTAGTCTTCCCTGTCACCTTATTGCAGTTTGTATCTGCAGTAAGCTAAAATTATCATATCAAAGTCTTTGTTACTGACCTTGTAGGATTTGGCACTTGCAGTAAGTATCTATCCTGGTACTCATCAGTTATTTCAAAACTCAAATGCTATATAGTACAGCAGACGCCAGCATTTATTTTTCCCCAAAACTCCAGGAAAGAAACAAGCAAATATCTGGAGACTACCTTCTCTGAAATGTGTCATTAGATAGGCCTGGCTATCACGGTGCCCCCACTGAAGAAGCAGAAGTATCGGTCTTACGCTTGCTTGCCCTGTTTTGTTCATGTCCTAGTGTAAGGTGGAGAAGATTGCTGAGGAGGAAGGCTATGGCATCTCCATTGGTGGACTTCTTAGAGAAGAGACTGGGAATGAGTAGGTGTAGTTGGTCTTTGCTTCAAGGCAGGGTGAGTGGGCTTCAATGATCTATTGAGGTCCCTCTCAGCCCTATTTTTCCATGACTCTTTGCTTTCAAAATAGTGAATGGGGGTGTTAGGACTACTTACTTCAGCCTGGTTTTTTTGTTTCTAGCCATGGTTCCATTACCCTCTTTTTTTCTCCCCCCTGTAACACAGACTCGTAGTTGAGTTGTCTCAGCTTTGGGAGGGAAATGGACAGGAACTCTTTCTTTAAAGCTTTGTGTTGGCTTGCAGAAGTAAGTTATGTCCCCTCATTCTTTCTTGTTCCTGTTTTTCTGACTTTCTCATTCTTTTTAGGAGTGGCCCTGTAAACCCAAGATGGTTCCTGTGCACGCTGCTACTTGTTCAAGGCTCTTTAGAAATTGAGGCTTTTGTTCATAGTTGAATTGTGCAAATAGGAATCAGAACATCTGGATTCTGTCTTCTTTAGTCACTGACTGACTTTGTGACCTTGGGCAAATAATGTAACCTCTCCGTGCCTGAATTTCCCCATCTGTAAATAACAGGGATAATACCTACCTCACAAGGGGGGGTGGGACCTAAGTAGTATGTTCAAAGTTCTTTGAGATCTTTTCGTGGAAGGCAGTATAGGCATGTAAAATGTTTGTTCAAATTCGTAAAAGCTCGTACCTGGGCAAAGAAGACTAGGTAAGAAGACCTCCTGTATTGGAGGAGGAAGTCACACAACTAATGTGTGTATATGCTCAGTTTTCTTCAGAGCCTGCAAGTGTGTCTGTACCCCCAGCAAGCCTGTGTTATTGGGTTTAATGAGAACTTCATTTGTTCCCATTTGGCGTTATAAATAAGGGATGTGGCCTTTTTATATGAGTGTGTTAGGGTAGTTTGCTTTATTGCAGGGTACAGCTTATCTGTTCACTCTTCTTGTACAGATCTCTGCTCGTTTTACTAATCTGCTTGCCATTTGGATGCAGATAACTGATTTGGCAGTACTGCCTTCCTGTCAAGGAAGTCCTGTCCTGTAGTGAAGGCACTGTAGATGAATACTTTCTTGCAGCAGCACAGAGAACGCGAGTGTTTAGATGTTTACAACCTTGATGTTAAAAACCAGCATGAGTGGGGAAATACTCTCCTTAGTAATCTTAATTCAGTTTGAAGGCTAAAAGCATAACGTTGCTGTTGATCAAGTGTACCTTCTTAGCAGGCAAACGCAGTATGTTACCATCGAGGAAAGTCATATACTTCTTGTTCATCACATTCCACAAGATTTGTTTGATGGTTGAATTTCTTTTTGCTGCCTACTCCACTGACCTCTCCAGAGCTAGCCTTAATGATGCTACACTAGCTGCTAGTGCTGGGTAGACTGTTGACTGCGTAGACAAGGTACTCTGGTGTGTGGCAAAGAAACTTAGAAAATTTCATGTTTCTGGCACTTTTGTTAAATGTAAACCATTAGCATTTTTATTATTTCTTATGTGTTCATCCTTTTGCTTTCCATTTCTAAAACCTCAAAGTGTCTGTGATCCAGGAACTTTAAAAACAAACACACACCAGCAAGAAGCACCTCACGAGAAGCTCGATCAGAAGTTGTGTCGGAAGAACATAAAGCAAGGCATTAGAACTATGTAGTTTTCAGTCTCCTTTTACCCTTTTTGAAAGTCTGAGACAAAACTGGATCAGCTGTTCTTTCTATGCAAAAAAAATGTTATTCCAAAGTTATGGGAAGTAAAGACGTAATCTAGAATTGCTCTTTTGTGTAGGAAAGTTAATGAAGTGTCAGAATCTCTTCTCTCTCACTTCTGGATAACCGCTTGGTGAAGGTGATGGGTAGCTAACCATAGGAGGATTGTGTGCCAAATGGCATCTGCCCTAACACCAAATGGACAACAAAGGAACTGGATGACACTGGTGATAAAGAGTCATACATCCAGATCAGGGTTTCCAGCTTAGATATTCTCTATTACAAAGCTGCTAGAAAGGCAGTGTAGAAACACTGTTTGATAAATACTCCTTAGATGCAGTTATCTTAATTGAATCTAGCATGTGAGATAAAAACAAGATAGGCTCGGAGCATCAACCCATAAGTAAGCTTTCCGGTTTGGAGCTCTGTGACTTACCTGAGGGTACCAAGCAAGAGGAATCTGCTGTATAACAAAGCTGTTTGCTTTAGCGAATGGTGGGATATTTTCTGACAGGCAGAGGGCTCTCAAGGCAAAGAGTTGTCATGTGTTTTACTGTATGCATCCTGAAAGCTGTTGCCACTGGTGCCTTGAGGCCCAGAGGCCATCTGAATGTTAAAGCTTGCTTGTGACCTTTTCATTTATCCATCTATCCTGTACTGGTTTGATTACTCTCCTGCCTTAATCTATTAGTTATCTTTTCCTTCCCAGCTGTAGGAGTTGAGGTGCCCGGGATCCCCAAAAGAGCTTCACTGTAGTCCACTATATACCAAGAAAACCTGAGCCGGTCAGAAAGCTCACATAACTTTTTTTCTTATCTACTGGCTTTCATTTATTTGTTAGCGAGACAAACATTTCATCATTACATTGAAACACTTCTTGAGGAAAATGGTGAAAATTTTGCTATAAACATAAATGTTTTTTCCTTAAATACCTGAACAAGTTGCACTTTCTGCTGAGAAAAAGAGAGCATGAGAGCACAAGTTTACTGAGCAGCCTAAAATAATGATGAAAGAATGGAGTAAAACGTATTAATATCGTTACAGAGCTCACAGAGAAGAAGTAACCTCATTACTCTTAGTATCAGTTACAAAATGTCATTGCTGTGAAATCGATTTTGCAGATTTGGAAATACATGCAGGTTTTCCTTTAAATAGTTGACTGGCAATATATATATCACTAATTTATGTAACTGATTTAGGAATTTAGAATGTGTTTGCCAGCTCTTGGAAATATGCTATCTAGCAGTCTGCCTGTTCTTCCTGTAAAACTGAGGAGAAAGCACAGACATAGCAACAGAGCAAAAAAAAATTCCTTAATTCCTTTTCAAAACATTTCTGCTGGTTTCACAGAAATTGAATGTGGGACAGGTAGAGAGAAGTAAGCTTTTGTGTCAAAACTTAAGCGATAAAGGTTATGGATTCTTTGTAATATTGTTGCTTCCTATGGACTGCACAATGCTCAGTTTCCCGTCAAGTAGACCTTATCTCCTTTGAGTCTTTTCTGAGGTGCAAATGTAACTTTTTATAGGTACCCTCTTTCCTTCAGATTATTACTGCAGTGGATTGTTATTCAGTGTGGGGCAGGGAACCTCAATGAAAATATTCTTTTTGCAATTGTTTTCTAACAAAATGAGTATTTTCAAAGTAAAATTTTCATTAGTGATGTGGAAAGACCTGTTTGAGTTTGGTATGCTTTTATGATGTATTTTTCTGTACCTCTAGGAATGGGAGTAGTTGCCTCCCTCTTCATAGCATGCTGTTATCTTAAGACTTATGGACAGTGCTGCGTAGAGATGTTACTGGATGAAACTGGATACCTCTCATTCTGCTGAAGGTGAGGCAGTAATGGTCATGTAAAGAGAGGTCTTTGTCACTTGGAGTGCTTTATTAAATAGCAAATGACAGGAAACCTCCTAACTTGAACCACCACCTGTCTGTCTTTTATCTGACTTTTATCTGAACTTAATTCATTTCTATGGAATGAGTGTGGGATCTGAAGACCCATTAGATGTATGGAACCAAACCTAATTACTATATCCCAGAACTCAATGTTGGCTTGTTACCATTTTAAGTAACTCTAAGCTAATATTAATGTTTATTTCCTTGGGTTTTTTGAAACTTTTCTTCTTGGAAAAAGATGCTTATTACTTTCTAATATTTTCTGTGTGATTTGGAAATATTCTTAAAAACCCTCTCTATCAGCTATATGGAAAATAGGAAGGCTTATCTTGCACAGTGATATAGATCCTTCTTTTAACACGAAACAAAGGAACATTTAGAAATGAAAATTTCTGATCCCTTTTGCTACAGGGTAGTCGCTTTCCTTCGCTTCTATATTTATAACTTGCTTAAGGCTATAATTTGGGTAAAACTGGATGTGAACACTGACAGGAGAGGCATATGTTAAAATATATGTTTGCAAACAAGCAATAAATACAGCATGTGCACAAACAAAACCAAAACATGCTCATTCTGTCACAAAGGATAACTTTATGACTTCATGAACATTTTTGTTCATTATACAGTTAAGGTATCTTTAAGAAAGAATGCCTTCCTATGTTTTTCTTTATAGTTTACTTTGGTAGGATTAGAATAAGGTGCTTGGCACAGACTCTGGTCTTGCATCTCGCTGGACGGAATGGATTTTTAACCAAATGTTTGTTTTTTGTATTTCCATACCTGGTCTGTGGTTTAGACTTTCCAATTTCTTTTGGTTAGCAAACAAGTCTTAAGAAAAGTTTGTTTCTTCAGCTCTGCTTTTACAGTTTCACAGAGCAACACCAAAATGCATTTATGGCTCACTTTGCTACTCCCATCTTATTAAATACACTGGTAGAATGTTACATGCTATAGTTCTAATATTCATTTGCTTTTGTTTTTTTTCACGTTCAGCTTTTTAAAGCAGCATTACCCTTGGTCAGAGACAAATACAGCTTCTGAAATCACCTACATCAGCTTTATTTTTGTATGTTAAAAACAGTCATTCCCAGCCTCAGAGGTATGTGCTTGATTATAAGGTAATTTCCCACTGGTGACTGGGTCTCACATAGCTACCAGAATTCTTACTGTCCTTCTGTAACAAGAAACTCTTTTTTCCTAACACTTCATTAGTGTCGTATACAAGAACCTCATTTCACCTCTTTCTGTACATAAGTAAAAGAATCTTCTTTTTCTTTGTTTCCAAATGACAAGGAGCATCACTTTACCTACTGAGCATGGATACTTGTACTGGTCTTTTTAAGTCTGTGAATTACATCTGTATGTTTTAGGTGCATCTTTGTATTGCTAGGTGCCTTCTGTTTCATGTGCATCTTTGCTAGGGTCTTCTGTTGTTTTCTGGAAGGAACTGGAAGGATGTGGCTTTTCAGTACTGTAGTTTTCTTCATCATACATTAGGCCAAACATGATACAAACATTTCATGTGCATCCATTTGCTGACTTGTATAAACTTTTGTGGAAACAAGCATGCTATTGCTAACTCTCCTTATTTGTCAATTAGAACTCTAAATACATGATTCCATGGCTGTCTCTATCCCATCTTTGTCAGTTATTTGTTCTTGTTGCTGTAGCATTTTGGGGCCCAAGACAGAAATCAGTGCTATTTTATCTGTGCTTTGACCTAAAACATTTTCAAGGTAGAAGCATAAAACACAAGTGGGGGAAGTGAAAATGGAGGTTGGCAGAAAATAACCAATACGAGGGTGAAATTTTCTATCTTAATGTAGTGAGGAGCAGACAGAAGATACTATTGGCAATCTATTGGCAATATAGTTAAATTGAGTCCTAAAGAAGGATTTGAGGATTGTGTAGTGACTTTGTTTCTGGTTGATTTCTTTTCTTTTACCCTGAGCTACCTCATTTATACAGATGGAGTGGAAATAAAGGATAAGTTTTAAGAGTTGCTCTAGATAAACAATTGAGGCTAGAATGGTGAGAGCACTGAGGAAAACACTGTTTGGTCTTTGACATCGAAATTCCTTATGGAAAAATAAAACCAGCTGTTCAGTTCCAAAAATTAAGATTATACTTTTATTATGTAACTCTACAAGATAAACAATAACAAGGCACAAAGTGGTTTTTGGCCTGTGGAGGAGCTGTATTTCCAATCTAAAAGGTGATAATTTCATTTTGGTCGCTGCTGCTTTTAAAGGTGAAAGTATGTTTTTTGAGAACATATTTTTTTTTCTAAATAATCTCATATACTCTTAAGTGAGCCTGTATGTGATCTCGTTTCCCTTGTATTTACTGTAGATTTCCTAATATCATAGAATCATAGAATCCTTAAGAGTTGGAAGGTGCTCTAGGTCCTTCTAGTCCAAATCCCCTGCAATGAACAGGGACATCCACAGCTAGATCAGGTTGCCTGGAGAATATATCTGATCCTAAAGTAGTTCTTATATCTGATTGCTAATGATGTGCAGATAGTCGACTATAGCTAATATTAAGAAACTATGACACGTTTTTAGCATGTATCATAGGGGATTTTTCTGCTCAGCTGGAAATGGGCTACTGCTAGGTCTGTGGCTGATGGGGTCAGATGGACAGATGGATGCGCATCTAGCAAGTGTGGACCTAGAACAAACCTGCAGGAGGAATGCCAAAGTTGCATTTGCTTAGAGCAGGATATTTGAAAGGTAATAATGCTGGAGGAAAAATGTCCCTTCATTATTCAGAAGTAATTCTCGAGGATCTTGTCCATGCTTGAATTTTAGCCTCCGTACAGTGAGAGTTCATGGTTTCTAATAAAATTTTTTAGCTGAAGCCCCAGCATCAGACCAAGATAAAGTATTTACGTTATTTGGGAGTGATTGACACTGTCTCCTTGTCCTACGTTGATTGTTCCAATGTAGCATTTTCTCAAGAATAGATGCTGAATAAAACTGCCTTCTTGTCTTAAAGCAGGAGGAGAGACGAGTGAGTCTGAGAAAGAAGAATAATTGTTGTAGCCATGTCCTAATGCATTTCCTTATCACTCTCCCAGCAGCAGAGGTTAGAATGGAGCAGGAAGACATACCAGTGTTTTTCTAGGCTTCATTGAATGCTGCTAACATGAGATTTCAGTATATAAACAAGCAAATTCTTTGGAAAGCTCTGTATATTGAGCTTCTTGTTATTGAGTTTCAAAACAAATGTGTCCTCTGATTATTATCCAGCATTGTTCAATTGCACATTTATCTTCTTGAGTTTAACTACAGTTGGAGAAGATCTGAACTCCTTCCTTGAGTTCTTGTGGAGGTGGCTACTTTTTGACTTTGGGGATAAAGTAAGTTGATGTTTTCTCCTAATCCCAGTTTAAAATGCAAATTGAGTTGTCTCTCCTGACTAATTGTCCAGATATTCGTAGTAGGCTTCTATTTCTGCCTTTCATGCTTTAGTGAGTAGCTCTTAAAATGTCATCATAGTTAGCATTTGTGTCTGAATAGGGCAGCTAATACCTCTGAGCTGATTTTTCACACTGCATCTCAAGCAGATGTTATTGCATTAGTTCTGCCATTGCTCTGATTTCAAGGTTATCTTGGCAACCATAACATCCAGAAATCCTAGATTATGAAGAATAAAGCAGCAGAAAAAAATAAGACATACCAATGCTTACCAATTGAACAGCTGAGTTTTGCCAGTGGTCTTTGCAGAGAGTAAAAAACATTGTTGTACAGCGTAGGTCTCTGAGAGACAGCTAAATTCCAAGTAGAGAATGTACCTGGAACTGCTTAACGTCAACAGGCACCAGTGCCTCTCATATTTGGCGGTTTTTAGATGAAACCACGTAAAGCCAAAAACATCTAGTAGTAAAAGTTTCTATGTAGGGTACTGTCTTTTAACTAGGAGGGGAAGAAGCCTCAATTCTAGAAAGCATACTTAAACATCATCAAAATCAATGGAATGTATCTGTGGGGCTGAATGCACAGAAACCTCAAGTCAACAAGGCTATTATGAACTGATCTGGGGCATTGTCTTGTAGAGATTAATGGTGAAGGACCAGTCTCCATATTTTGTCAGAGGATGTTCCTTCACAAGCCTTTGGGTAAATGCAGGCTTGATTTGCTCTGACTTGTGTGGCCTTTCCATGCCTGCATTTGCCATCCCGTTTCATCGCTAGTTCTTACCATAAACAGGGAAAGCTTTGAGAATATTTTCTGATGTAGGAGAGATCAATAATTCTGCACTAGCAGACTGCTGGCTTCAGAGGGGGCAGTAAGTGGTGTGTGGAGGCTGTGTGTACAAATTTTGATTTAACCTGAGGTGTTTTCTCAGGTTCTTTCATTTCAGAAATGCATCCTTCCGGGTTAGTGTACAGATCTGACAAATTTGGAAGTGATCAGTGTCTACTGTTATTGTTAGGGTTCTTGGATTCTTGCTTGTCAGCTGTTGGCCCAGCACTCTGTGTTGGTATATATGACTTCTTTGTCATAAATTCAGAACAAACTGGGAATATGGGAGATATTTTGCCTGACTTCAGTTGAGAGGCTTATACGGAGTGGGGAGGGGCAGTAGCGGTGGAAAAATCAGGGAAACTACCTGTGATTTTAACAGTGTCTCTTCTGTGGCTTTGAAAGTCTGAATTTCGCAGCCAGAGAATGTATTTCCTCCCTCTTTTTATAAGCTGTGTCTTTCTTTTGCCTTATTAATTGTGGATCTGTTCCTGCTTCTGTTTAAAGCCAGTTGCAAAAAACAGTGACCTGAATTTCCTAGGTACAGTGTTGTCAAATCCGAAGAACCAGGTGAGTAGATGACTCTAGCGTAAGATCGTACGCCCATGTCCATTCTTTTGAGGTATGGGATAGTTCCTGCTTGTGTTGAAATCCCTGTGTGGAAAGTGTTAGGTACTTTGTAAGGAGCTCCAAACTCTGCAGGACTGGGATTCATCTGATGACTTAAGTATTTCAGTCTAGTGTTGGAGACCTCTGTATGTCTTCTGTTCATGGTGTTCAAAAGTTTGTTACTATGGACGTAGCACCTGAAGGCGTATTTTGCCCGAAGAACCTGCAATGAAGCAGTTGCATTAGCAAATGGTAATGTATCCCAGAGTTGAGTAAAATAACAGAGGCCACCAAGGTTTTTCTTGTTTGTGTGATGAAATGTTGTCAAATGAAGTGATTTGTTGGAGCCTTCCTTTAACCTCTGTATAGCAGTAAGCTTAGGGGAAAATAAGATTGCATTATTTTTTAAAAAGCTTTATTTGTGACCTGGCTTCGTTGCCTCTGACCCTCTTGGGCTTAAATAGTTAAATTATATTAATGTCCAGTTTGTTTCACTGTAGGTAACACATCAACTGAATACTCTTGTGCATAATCTACTGTATCTTTCCTCTGTTCTGTGTCAATGTATTATGTGTATTTGGATTACAGTTCTTTTTTTATTGTATTAAATTATTTTATGTTATAGAACAATATTTAAGCAAAGCAAAGAGCTAATGAAAGTTGTTGGCGTTTTGGGATTTTTTTTCCTCTTTGCTTTCTTTTTGGATGTACTGTAAATTGTAAACCAAGGATGCCAAGCAGGCTTGGTTCAATGGCTAAAATTATTGTATTACAGTGTAATGCTGATCTAGGCCTTGTCTCAACACTAGAGCACACAGACTTGAATAAAACTGTTACAAAAGTGATTGTCTTTAGGTCCTGAGTTCTTAGCTTTGTGCTTTAGATAATCTGAACAGATATTTAGAACAGCAGTATCATTACCTGGTCTGAGGAGCATGTGTTTTCTTTCCAGTGACATGACTGGGTAGGTTTTTTTCCCTTTGTTAGTCATCTTGGTTCTGATAACCGTCCCAGCCCTGGGCTCTCCATAGTTTTGAAATCTGTGCTAAATCCACGCAGTATCAGTCTTGGCATACAATATCTGTGCTAATGTCTAGCTCTGAACAGGGTATTTAATTGCTTTCATTAAGGTTAATATTTCTGTTCTGTTAGCTTAAGATTTTTGTGCTCTTTATTTAGCATCCCAGCCAGATGATGAATCTGAATGCCTAGATCTGTGGCAAATGCAGTAACACATTTTGCGCATGATGACATTTAGCAGATGGTTTAGATTCACTTCTGCTGCTACGCCTTTGTCCTTGCCACCTTATTAAGATACTGTTGCTTTGAACCGGTTTTCAAACTCTCTTTCATGTACTGCCAGATTGAAAGATGACATGGTTTTGTTTCCTGTGTGTGTGAGTCCTGGCTTATGACTTTGCTGTTGTCTGACATCGTTATTTATGTAGGTCACTCCAAAAGTAATGCCTCCCATTTATTTCCATGGAAACTACAACAGATACAGAGAGCATAACAACACTATTGGGTAGAGCAAATTCTTAGCTACAAAACAATGTTTTTCAGCATGGTCACTGGCAGTGCATTTTTGCTAGCAGTGGACAAGAGCCTGAATGCCTCACTCGTATTAAAAAGTAAATAAACCTGTACCATTGGAGATGAGCACTGCCACCACTGCTTAAATGCACCACCTTACTGTGCTCACATCCACTGCCAGTGGGTGCAGTTTTTGCTGCTGGGAGGAATTTGCTGACCCACCTTTGTTTATTATGCCCTTCTATATCAGACGCCATTTTGTCAGACTTTCCCCTCTGGTGCCATCACAGCACAGCAGCAAAATGTGATGGAATCTTGGTGGGAATGTTCAGCCTTTACTGTCATACCACTTGCTGTGCCTCTGACATCATGGGCCAACATGGTACAGTAGGAGGCATTACTTTCAGGGTAGCACTTACAATTTTGTCTTTTTAAAGAAGAGCTATTTACTACAAGTTTCATGATTTCCTTTGAGAAACGACTTTTCTCTTGTTACCTTTCCTCCAAATTCTGAATGACTCAGACTTAAACAATTTCTGCCTTCTGTGACACTTTGTATAATAAGGTTCTATCGTAAAAGAATCTAGTGCTCTAGCTGGATTTGTTCACCTGTCACAACCGTGAGGTTACCATAATGTTCAGGCTGACTTCGTCAGGAACAAAAATCTGGGTGCGTTATGGCAGATAAGCTTCTTCTTGTGAATACAGCTCCTGTAGAAGATGACAGCAACACAAAGTGCTGCATGAGAACGTAAACCTAGAATTTTCTTAAGCGGAGGTATCTGACTACTATCAGAAAAAGAGGATCCTAAATGAAAGCTGCCAGGATCTGTGTGGGCACAAAATAAACATCAATGGGTGTTTTGGGATGAGTAACATTAGTTTTTATTTTCTTGATGTGTAGGTAGGGGTTGGTAAGAGAAATTCTAGAACAAATCTTTTGGCCTTTCCCTTGCATATACATAGCTAAGAGATAATCACATATTACATTATCACGATACTTGATGGCAAGTACTGGAATAGTACATAGAAGTGGTGCTTTCAAAGCTCACTGCATACCTTGATATTACTTCTAGGACCATTTCTAAGACCAAGCAGATGAATGGGAGTGAGCCTAATCTTTCCTATGTGATGTAGCTGCATATCATATATTTTATATATAGCATATATTTTATATATAGCATATATAACATCACTGTCTTTACAGGACTTGCTCTCACGCTTGGACTTGTGGCTCTTTACTATTAAGTGAGAACTTTATTAAATGTTTCGTGACTTAGTATTAAGGCCTCATTGTTACATTAATTTAATATAATTAAATAATTAATTTAACAGCAAATCCCAGTGTAGTGGAAAGGGTTTGGATCAACTGATATTGCTCTTGCATAAAGTAGAGTGGAACTATGATTGTGCTATTATCTATAGGCAAAGCCTACTTCACTGTAGCTCGTAAGTGTCTTGGTTTGTTTTGGTCTAGTTCTGTAGTTCATTGCTGTAATATAATGCAACTGGAGCCAAGGAAGAGTATTAGGAGGACCAGGACCCAGGAGCTCTCATGGCTGCTCAGGGGTTCAGAACCTCAGCTTTTGCTGTGTATGGAGAAAGAAGCCACTCCTGCACCTTTCATACACAGTGTTCCACTACAGACAAGACCCAAAACTGTTAATGTCTGGCTTTCTTCTCTTCAATGCAATTTTCCATCTTTATGTTCCAAGTTTGTTTTCTGTGAATCAGAATGCTTTCTCTGGAGCAGCTGGTCCTAATGATGTTTGCCAACTAATTTCTTGCCCGCATGCAGCCCTGATATTAGGACTACACTGTTCTTGCAGACCGCTGTTCTGGTTCAGCCTGAAGTAGTTTTCCTTTCACAAATTGCATGCAAGATGGGACAGCCAATTTTCTCCTTCATTTATACACATGCCTTTGAACAGTGCAATTTCAAGCAATATCCATCATTCTCCTTCTGTGTGGAGATATGGATGAGGAATCGCTGTCGTCCATTCTTAGCTCTGAAATGTCCTCAGAGCGACTTAGTTTTCAGCATTCCTCAACAGCCATTGCAACATCTGTTGCCTGCTGCGTGATCACAGACTCTTTCCCTTACAATTAAATGTGGAATTGATCTTTTTTTTTTTTAAAAGGCTAGCTTAAAATTGAAAGCAGTGTCTAGGAAACCTAGGAATTTGGTGTGATAATTTGCTACTTATGCATGACCTTGCTGAGTTTGTATCTGCTATCTTCAAGACATAAGTGCCATGTAACAAAAAGAAAAAGAAGAGTTTCAGGACCAGATGGAGGTGAGACAGAAGCTGCCATGAAAGCCGCTGGGCACCAATAGTATGTGTTGTGTCTCTTACCAATATGAGTGTTAGAACAGCTTTTCCTTTGCTCAGCTCCCTCTGTGTAGCTGGAGCACTCTGCCTGGACCTGAGTTCTCATCAGGAAGGCGGTAAGCTGAGAAATAACTCTGGCATTTGAGTCTGTGCAAAGGGCTGGCTGCCTGGCCACAGGTGAATCAAGTCTACAGGTTCCACTTGGTCTCCTTCCCTGTGTCAGTCTGACACCTGGTATCTCTTACAGATCACTTCTGTGCATGATCACAGGTATATCCCTGCTTTTGACTTTCATTTCAACTTGGAGATGGTGCCACTGATTTGTCCTGTGCAAGAAATGAACAAGGGATTCATCTGCATCTCGACATCACACTGCTGTTGGAGGTATGTGCATTAAGTGTTGTTTTTTAGCAAAGAGGATAGGCAAAATACATTGATTTGAACATAAAAGGTGTATGGGATTCATCAGCTGTGATAAAGTCTGGATTAATCTCACGCCAATGACACTAAATCTCTCTGAAAGTCACCATCCTGCTTGCAGTTTTCTTCCTTTCTAGAAGGAAGGTTTTTGGTTAATATAATGCTGTTACATCTGGGAACAGGGCTTAAAATAACAGCAAGGCTCAGCTTGGTAGCCTCTGGCAGCTGTACAGTGGGTTCCCAGGAAGAAACTGTTTCCATCCTCAAACTGTAGGGGACGTTCCTACCAGTGCAGAAATATTGTTAATCATATTATGCTGTGCTGGGCTGTTAAGGAGATGGATTTTCCATAAAAAGACAACCCAGGGTATAGGCAGCAGGTGTGTGCTGCGGTGATGCTGGGTGACTCAGGCTGTAATGGACCGTGTCCTAAGGACTTGAAGGACAAAATTTGCTGCAATGACTGCTTCATTTGTCACTTTAAAGCTGAAGAAAATTTACCACATCCACATTTAAGTGCTGTGCTCTGTCAGTGACAGGCCAAAAATAAATAATAAATGTTATTTATTTTATTACACATACATTTGACAGCATGGAAAAGAAGCCTTGCTCAGACAGGTCCATAATTTGCTTCAGGCCACTTGATAACCAGCCACTGTGCTTAGGCACCAAGTGCTGGGTGGCTGTATGTGTGCTAAACAGATTTGGTTTCAGCACATATCCCAGTCAGTCACACAGAAGCAAGGGAAATTGCTAGAGTCTTGTCTGGGAATTACGGAGGGTTTAGTGCACAGCTCTGCTCCCAGCCCTGACACACAACTGCTAACCCTTGTTGGACTAGGTAAGTCCCATGGCCTTCTATTTTCCTCCCTACAAAAAACAAACAAACAAACCAAACACAAAAACCAAAGCACAAGCCTCCTGCTCCTTATCTAAAGACACGTGAGGATAATGCAGTCATGTCCCCTTACTAGAAGGTGTGATGGTGGAGTTTAGGTACAGCATACTGCTTGCTCTTTATACTGGTAGGCTTCTTGCTCCTGAAGCACACTGCCTGGGCAGGACTGAAGGCATCTATCCCACAGCTGACACATTATCTCTAGGGCTGTGCATTAGCTCTGGACATCCACAGGAAGTGGATGTGAATACCACATTGCATAACCTCCCTGGAGCTTGTCGCAGAAGACCCTGAAAGTGTGGGTTTTTTCCCCACTTTGTTTTTTGTTATATTCTTGTCCTAGTCCTTCATCTTTTGGAACACTCAGCCTTCATTTAAAAACAGATTAAGAGTTTCTTGCACGATTATTAGCAATGCTAAGAAGCAGCTTCTGATGTGGCTCCCTTGGTGCGAGCGCAGTGCAAATAAAGGAAGCAGGAGGACTGGTACTAGTAGGGGATAAGCGGCATGGGTGTCTGACATCCTTGTCACTCACTGGGGATGGCAGATGGGACAGCAGGACTGTCCCCAGCTGCTGAGCCAGGCAGGGATTGCAGCAGATCTGGGCACTTTGGGGCTACATGGCACTGAGGGGGATGTTTCTCAGCAGGGGAGCCATTCATGCTCATTAGATGGTCACAGCAGCTAATGGACAAATAAGGGCAGGAAGCAGGAGTGAGGCTTACCTATGGCTGTATCTTGAGGGCTGTCACTGTTAAAGACTTGCTGATCGTTTGCCTGTCAGCATCCTCATGCCTCTTTTGGCAGCTGAGAGATAAAAGGGCTTCTGTATATTGGAAGGAAAATATCCAGAGCTCCCATCTGGGTTCTGCAGCCTGCATAATGCTAGAGGTGGATGTTACAAAAGATCCTCGGAAGGAATTGGCTCATCTCTGGCCAGGTGGTCAGGAAAGGAGCATGTCCCCCCCTGTGGTGGAACTCCACACCTTGCTTCCCTCTCATCATCAGGCTGGCAACTTATGTGGGAATTGCATTTCAACGAGGACTTGGGTTCTTACAGCAGGCATTCGGCAACTTGCTGGCACGCAGCTAGTGCCTGCAAAGAGCTTCAAGATGCCAGTTTTGCCAGTGCCACTGAGTGTTAGGTTGGTTCTTCCCATACGTGCAGCCAGAGAAGCATTATGCATTGGTCAGGAGGGAGCAGTCCCATTCTAGCCTTGTGACTGTGCACTATGAAGCCCTGCACCCCATCACTAGCTCCAGAAGCAGTGAGCTCTCGTGTGCCCTGTATGCCCTTCCTTTCCTCTTCCTTCCTGTGTGTTCCCACCCTACCACATCTGTGCTTTCCTAGCTGCATTTGCAGGGTGTCATTTGCTGTCATTCAGTTTTGCGCCTTGCTTAGCGCTGCCTCTTCTTTTATTTTCTGGTGCATGAGATGCTGGCTGGTATAGACCATATCAGTTTCCAGCAGAGCTGGCTTTTGGTATTTGTAGAAGCTATTCACAGACTGGTTAACTGGGTGCTGAATAGTAACTCAGGTGAGCTTATGATAACCAGGCTTTACTCTTTCAGCTGTTAAGATTTTGGTTCTGTAATGTTTGGGGTTTTTTTTTCCTGATTTTCTCCTGTTCTTCTCTGTCATGACTCAGCCTTTTGTCAGTCCTGGCTTCGGCATGGGTTAAGTCCTGCACTGAGCTTGTCTGATCCAAGCCCCACCACTCTAAATTGTCCACTTCAGCTCTCCAGATTATTCTGGCTTTTCTGATTTTTGTCAGCTATTTGTTGGCTCCCTTTGTGAGCTATGAATTGCATTTTGGCTGCCATCGTGCATCTTTGAGATGGCTGAAGCTGTAACACCTCAAAGCCACTATTTTTGTCTAGATTCAAGGGGAGAGGAAGATAAGCACAGGTCACTGAAACTTTTGCTTCTTTGAGGAAGGGAGCTGCACTCATACAATTAAACAGAGACGGTCCTGAAAGCAGCAAGCCCTTGCAGCACATCCTTGTTTCTGGCCTCGGACACGGGAGTAGGTGGAGGCAGAGCCAAGCTGTTTGTGAGGACAAGTGGAAGCTGGCACACTGCAGGAAAGAGGATGGAGAGACACTAGCAGAGCAATACTGCTGGTGTAGGTGAGGAAACATGGAGTGTGCTGCCATCAGCTCCTCCTGGCTTTGTGCTAGGTGATCAGAGACATCTGGTGACTGCACAGAATGAGTGCGTGGCAGGCATTACTTGGTGCTGATTTCCTTTCCTTTAAAGATGCAGTGGGGGAAATGATCATTACATCACTATCTTTATAATTTGAGTAGTTTTCTTGAATATCTGTTACAAACATCTCTAGCTACTACTTAAACAAGTGCAAGTAATGACCAAAATGGGAGGAAAAGCTCATGAAAAATAACACAATTGGGGAAAGGAGGGTAGGAGAAGGAAGTGGTTAAAATGGCCATTTTGGAACAGAAGTGTTGTGATCGAGGGCCATAGAAAGTGCAGGCCAGCCTACTTTTGTGTGTGTGTGTGTATGCATGTGCTCTTAGCACCTTATGTCCAGGATCTTTGCAAATGCAATTTAGTTCTCCATGTAAGCCTCTTACATAGGTCATTCTGCAATTCAGAAACCAAGGCAGTAGGAGTTTAAAAACGTTTCTGAAGGTACAAGCTCTAAACAAGACAGAAAGTAGAGTGTCGGAGCACTGCCTCTTAATTCTTTGAGTGCAGTCCTCTTCATAGATCTTCCTCAAGTGTTCTTCTGCTTTAGGTATGCATGCATTAGCCTGCTTTCCTGCATGATTAGAGATGTTAGTAAGGATAATGTCATTAAAACAAAATGGCTGGGTATCTCTAGATGTCGATAGGGAAGCATATGATGCTCTAGTAAGAGTAGTGCTACCAGGGAAGCGATGAATGCTACAGCTAGGTACTGAGTAATATAGCATAAGAATCTGTCTTTTAGTGGCCCACTGAGAAGATAAATGATGTACAGAAGTTGAGGCTACTTTTGCTTTTTGATAATAGTTTCCTAAGAAGAAGTTGTGTTCCACTCAGATGTTTGGTCAAGCATTTTGTTGTGACTCTCATGGACTTCAGCTAATAAAGCAGAGGCATCTTTATTCTTCATCATTTTATGTGGCTGTAATCAGAGCTGCATAAGGTTCACAACTGGGTAACGCCAGCATTTGAGGGGTGAAAAAGTACTGATACGAAATCTGTGAGTTGTAGAAAGATAAGGAATCAATAAGGTGAGGTTTGGTGACACAAATACAGTGTGGCTGTTTTCACTGTGTACTATATTTACCTCTTGCAGAAGTTTGTCCCAGATACAGGATATGGTTTAGAGTTATTCACAGGTATTTGAGGGTGCAGTTTCTGTGAAATACGCCATCCTAAATAAAGCTGTATTGATTTAAAGGAAGCAGGGAAATGGTGGTTGAAAAGCAGAACCTCAGAAATGAATTTGAGCCTGGAAGTAGAGTTGCTTGTGCATTAACAAATAGTACCAATACAAAAGCGAAAAGAGCAAAATACCATTTTGTGGAGAAAGGAGCATAACCTGAGGAAGAAAATCCCATTCTTCTCAATAGCTCAACACCCCTTAAGGCCCAACGCAGAAGCTAGAGGAGGTGAATGATGAGAGAGGATTGAAGCCTCGGGCTGTAGCTGTAAATTAACATCTGCTGCTCTGGAGCATGGGCAAGGGGACAGGAGTCCAGGGAAGAGACAGTGCATTTGTCTTTGTGCAGGGAGTACTCTGGAACTGACCTTAGCCTGGAAGCTGATCTTTGGTGCTCTTCTGCATACTGCAGGTGGCCTTTATTTTTTGAAGAGCCAAACATTCCTAAAAGCCACCCTTGCTGTTTTCTTAAGTCTTGCCTCTTGTTGGATGCTTCTCTGATGAGCATTATGAGGTGAATACATATTCCTCATAGAATCACTTATGTTGGAAAAGACCACTGAGATCATCTAGTCCAACTGTCATCCCATCACCACCATACCCACTAAACCACATCCCTAAGTGACACATCTGCAGACTTCTTGGATGCCTCCAGGGGTGGTGACTCCACCACTTCCCTCAACAGCCTGTTCCGATATTTCACCACTCTACCTGGAAGAAATTTTTCCTAATATCCAACCTAACATACTCAGGCTTTTTGCTGTGCTAACTTCAGCAGGGGACAGGGAAAGTAAAATAATTTTTCACCTCACCTGGCAGGCAGATGGGTGGTTGTTGTGCTGGGCAATATCCTCTTTGGTAGCCATAGCTGTGGAGAGGAAAGGGAAAGGCAAGTAAAGAGTGTGGCACAGCCAAAGGATAGAGGAGAAGCAACTCGTTTTGAATGGCAAGGGAAGGAAGAGATCCCCTGTTTTCTGCAGCATGCCCTCCTCTCCCTCTGTCCTTGCTTTCTCTTCCCTATATGCATTCAGTAAAGATTTCTCTGATGAGACATGATATTCTGGGCCTTGCTCCAGTAAACAACCTCAGGCTTACACCAAAAAACTGCAAAATGCACAAGGATCAGCACTTAAGCATTACTGCCTGGAGTAAGAGTGAGGGCAGGGTGGGAGTAGGTGAGAATTGGCCAAGTAGAGAGCCACTGCTCTGGGACATGCACTGTTCACTGCAGCTTCCAGGAGGGATGTGCAGCCAGTGAGTGCCACAGGAGCAGCCCAGAGGCACTGTAGCATGCCTCTTACATCACACATCAAAACATCGTGAATTAAAAGCAAAACAAAATACCTCATTCTGAATAGTGTTAGCACTCTTAGTAGCACTTGCTTATTATAGAATATAGTTCCAAAAAGGCAGTTTACTTTTGCTGATTTTTCTACACCTCTAGGGAATGTCTGTTTTTAGGCTGTAAGACTTCATTTACATTGAGTGAGATGACAAATGGAAAATTAATAAATAAATAAATGAGAGAAACAAAGCATCGAACAGCTTTCTGGATCGTGCTTTGGGAGTTTACTTACATGAAATGGTGGGCCTTCCTGCAGATCAGTTGCGCAGTGCAGAGGCTGTACCAATGAAGATGGAGTCACCTACTCCTGTGAAGTCATCATAGAGTGGCTTAGGCTGCAAGGGCTTTAAAGATCATTCAGTTCCAACCCCAAAGTCAGTAGGGTTCAGAGTGAATGCTGGAAGCAGCTGGGGAGGAAGTTACAAGCCTGGTAGGAAACTTCAGGCAGAGCATTTAAGAAGGGCTGTGGCACTGAGGGCAAAATGTGCAAGAGGGACAAAAGCACCTCTATGTGAGTGCAGGGTGCTCTGGGGAGGAAGCTGCCATGGTTTATGTCCTTGTAGCTGTGTGCTGCATCTTTTGGCAAGCATAGCTGCAGCGTGATCAGACAAACTCTCTTAACTGTAACAGAAGACAAGACAGTCTTTCGGCAGACATTCATTTATTGGACAAAATAGGTGGCTGAGTATAAGATAAAACTGCTCTTCACTTGGGACTTTTGCAGTCAGAAAATGTATTTGCAGCAGCTGGATCCTCCTGTGTCTGAGCTTTCTGGATCTACATCACACTTCCAGAAGTACAGGCTTCTTAGAATCTGAGGTGCTGGACTCTAATGTCAGACTGAAGTTATGTAACATGGAGATCGGTGACAAGTGGTGTCCTTCGGGGGTCAGTCTGATGCTCCTTAACATCTTCATCAGTGATGTTGACAGTAGGATTGAGTACATCCTCAGGATGTTTGCAGATGACACCAAGCTGTGGAGTACAGTTGACCTGTGTGATGGATGGGATGGGATGGCATCCAAAGAAACCTAGACAGGCTCGAGCAGTGGGCCCAGGAGAACATTATGAGGTTTAACAAAACCAAGTGCAAGGTCTTGCACCTGGGTTGTGACAATCCTTGCTATCAGTAGAAGCCAGAGAATGTAAGAATTAAGGTTGGTGAGGTGCTGGCATAGGATGCCCAGAGAGGTGGTGGATGCCCTGTCCTTGGCGACATTCAAGATCAGACTGGATGGGGCTCTGAGCACTCTGATCTCACTGTGAGTGTCCTTGTTCATTGCATCATTGCAGGGGAGTTGGGCTAGATGGCCTTTAAGGGTCCTTTCCAACTCAACTTTTATGATTCTGTGTAGCATACTACAGCAAAGGTAAATAATAGATAGCACCTTTCCAATGCTGTCACCTTCTTAATGGGAGCAGCAAAAAAAAAGCATTCCTTTTCTGCTGAATGTGTCATTGTTCATTGACAGCTGGGCAAAATCCACCACTTGTACAGGGAGTGAGAGTGTACACTCCTGTTGTCCATCTTCCTTTCCTCACTTATCAAGGATATCTCAAATCTCCAGGCCAGGGTGACATACCGTCTCATCACCTCTGCAGATCTGCCTGGGCAATGGTAAAACCCTCTTATCATCTGGGTCAGGATGATAAGACCAGTGGCAGAGCTGATCAAGATAGATCAAAATCCAAGACAGCGAGCTGTCTGCCAGCTTCTTGCATTACATGGTGAGAAATTTTAATTAAGAAGTCTCCAAAAAGAAGTAAATGAAAGAAAACTGATGAGAAACCTTTCCTGTAACTGAAAATCCAAAGGTTTCTGGATTGCCTTGGTTGGTGCTGGGATTCAGCAGTAGATGCTGGTGCAGAGGTTTAGAGTTCAGGGTTTGCATGGAGTTGGATTAGCTGTTGAAGGTATCTCCCAAAAGCCAAACCAGAACAGATTATTTATCAAGCCTACAGATGTGCGCAACTACCCCAGAACATACTCAGAATTTCTGAGATGTTAATAAAAACATTCTTACTGCAAAGTCACTGTGCTCAGCCTATAATGTTTTGCTTGCTCCTGGTGGAGCCAACTTGTATGGCCTCCCCAGTGCTCCAGACCTGTGCTATGCCAGCACAGCCTTGAAAGTGCCACAGCACAGGTACAGAGCCAACCATGTCCTCTGTGCTTCCTGTGCAGGGAATTATGGAGATGAAATTATCTCAGCATTTCTTGAAAAGGCACTAGGGGTGATGAGCACATTTTCTGTTGTCTCAGGTGTGGCTGTAAAACTGCCATCAGGGGGGTCCTTGTTTATTCTTTCTCAGGGCTTTTTGCTAGTCAGATGTGTTCAGCTTGTAATTACACATCACTTGGGTTCTTAGGAGAAAGGCAACTCGGACAGCGAAAACTTGTTCAGTCAGCCTCTGACTGTTATCTGCAATAAAATTTCTAGTGTTCAAGCTTAGGTGACTAGATTACAGTGCTAAATAAGGAGGCTGAAAAGCAAAGAGCAGGTTTGCTGCATTGCTGAGTCTACCTCTGTTTATTGCTGCTGCATTAGCTCCTCCAGGCAGAATCTCATGGAGAGATGTTTGGAATCTTTCCCTTTTAAAGGCAGACATGGGTAAGAGTAAATGGATGGATTTTCATCCTGCAGAGCAAACCTTGCCTGCTGAAGGCCTTTCCTTTCTCTGATATCTAATCCTTTCCTTTGGCAAAGTAAATAATGAGACACTACTGCAGATCTGATTAAGCTCCTGGTCCCTTTTTAAATGACAGAAGATCAATACTATTACTAAATCCATTAAATGGTTTTTCACACTCCAGTTGTGCTCTCTCTATGATATATGAGAAAGAACAGAGGGATATTTTGGCTATTATAAAGAAAATGCATGATGGAGCCTCTTCTCGTGTTCCATTTTCTCTTTCTGGCTCAGAGCCATTCATACCTTCCAGGCTCATTGGTCAGAATTCACAGGGATGCGGGAAGGACTTCTGCATTTCCATCCCCCGAGTCAGACTTGAATCCATCAGTGATATTTGGAGAGTGTGTCTTCCAGTTAATTTGAGGTGACTAGTAAGTTAAAAGGAGTCTCAGTTTGTTTTAATTTTTGTTTTGATTTCTGTTTTGTGGTGGTACACTGATAATTTCCACGATCCTCACATGAGAATTGGGGCACCACAGCTCTGTATCCATACATGACTGTACAGTCATGCAGCAGTTTTTGAGGCCTTCTATCCATTTTCAAGCTAGTGACTGACGATGCATGAAGAAAGTACATAGTATTAGATACGTGAATGGGTTTTCTTCCCTAGCCAGAGCAGAGGGAGACTTTTTGTGTGATGTGATGAAGAAGAGGCTTACAAGGAAGGCCAAAGGTATTCTGGGTACTTTACAAGGTACCCAAAAGGCTGAGGATACTGAATCCTCCTTTTTTACCTGAGTTGATGCCTCCAAGCCTGTGGTTGTAAGACATGGAGAAGGAAAGTGAAGGAGCTCAGTGTGCAACAACATCCTGCAAGCAGTGAGGAGGGAGGGTAAGCCAAAAGGTTGCTGGTTCCTAGAGCAGAAACCAGAGGGCCTGGACTGGAGGTTTTGTCTCCGTGCTGTGTGTGATTCACTCTGCCACTGTGGGCAGTAGGTTTTGGACTTTAACTTCATTCATATGTAAAACAGAACTGGAAACCTACAAGAGTGTTGTAGTTTGTAACCAGTCTGTTTGTGCTTTGAGATCTCAGAGGCTAAAGGCAAAATGCTACAACAGTTCTGAACATGAGGTAGGCACCCCAGCATGCATTCATTCTTGGCTGCAGCATGCTGCCGCCAGCCAACCTGAGTGCTCCAGCTGCATCCTGCTCCCCATAAGCACTTTGCAATTATGTCTCATTGTACAGCCTTTTTGTTCAACAACTCACTGGCTTTTCTCGCATCAAATGAATTATTCAGCGGCAGATTGTGTTCTTGTTTTTAACAGCAGCAGCAACAATACTTTATGCTCAGAGAGTCCCTTCAGAAGTGTGCTTGAAACATTACTTGCTAAATTCTTCCATAAGCAGCAGTGTGAGATGGGGTTAGTTCAGTGCTTGCAGAAATGAGGCTCAGTGTGCTGCTCTGTAACAGGACCAGGTAACGTGGGGAACAGATGTAGGAGAAATCCAGCTTCTACTGCTCTGCACAACATTTCTTCTCCTATGAGCCGCTTTTCAGCAATGTAGTCCTGAGCCAAATCCTCAACTGCTTTAATCAGCATTATTTCTTTAAACACCACAGGGAGATGCCAGCATTTGTCTGGATCTGGACCACATTTTCAGGCTAAATTCCCTCGGGATTTCCACAGATACCTGATATTTTTAAGATGCCTTTGGCTCACTTTTCCCGTCAAGAGTGGTGAATGTTGGTGCAGTTTAATCTCTGGGCACATGCAAGACACTGTACAATGAGATGGATGCTGCATGCCCATTTGTGGCTGCTTCACCCAATCTTCAGAGGGGCTCTTGCTTGAAGATCTCACACAGCAACATACGTTGCAGGCTTTATTGCATTCCGGATAGCACTGAAAAGGCAGAGATTTATTTGTCCTACAAGCAGTGATTTTGTTTCAGTAGTTAATGCATTTAAACATAAACCCAGTCATGGTGCTTGCAGTGATTAGGGGGTTTGACTGGTGTTCTACAGCACAGTTCAGTGTAACCAAGTGGCTACAGATTTGAGTCTGCTCTTTCCACAGGCGTCCCAGTCAGATTCAGTTCAATGCTGTCTTTTCTATTGGCTGAATTCAGCATATTGATATATATATGATATTCAGCAATGTTAGATGAAATCTATGGGCTGCACTGCCTGTGATCCTTGCCTAGAAGCTTTCTGAAAGAAATGTCTCTTTTTGTGGGATGTTGGGAGAAGAACTTATGGGGCATGAAGAACAACATGATAGGTCTGAATTTTTGTGCCATAGTTCTTAAATGCTCACATCTTGCTCAGGTGTTTTTAATCCTGCTTGCTCTGGATGATCTGAATGTGCTTGACTCTGTAGGGTCATCTAAAAGAACAGAAGGAGTTTCTTTTGAGCAATGTTCCCAACAGGCTGTGACTCTCAGCTGTAAAGTGGTGTTTTTCTTAAATGCTAAAGGACTGCAAAGCCCTGAAGATCTTGTTAGCAACACTACAAAAATGGAACAGTTTTACTGATCTCCCCCTGCCCCAAAGCTGGTAATTTGTGTCTTAAAATTTCACTACATGTGCCCTTTTAAGACCAGAGAGATGCAGATCTATTCACTGTGTGGATAAAGAACTGTGATTCCTCATTTCATGACACTTAATTGTTTCTCAAACAGGATGCAACTCGGTAAGGAGTGTTATATTTGAAATTAAAGTGGGAATGAGCAGAGCAGTCTGGGATGAGACTTGAATGTGAGTCAAAATTGTCCTGCTACTGCAAGGAATGCAAAACTTCTTATTAGAATCAATAAGTAGGCCTGTCACACATAGGACTTCTGAAATAGTGTTTCCACTCCCTCTTGTGCTGGGAGGCTACACCTGGAGGACTGCCCTGTTTCCAGCACTGCACTCAAATAGAGATGGAAACCACCTGGAAGTAATCCGAAGGTAAGCCAGGGGAACAGAGAAACCCACTCAGCTGAAGAAATGTTGATAAAAGCTGAAAGATCAGTTCTAGAGAAGAGGCTTTTGCAAAGATCAGAGATTTCTGCAAAGAAAAAGAATAAATTTTTCAAGCCTGCTGTAGCTAAATCAAAAATTAATTGGATGAAATCACTGCAAAGGAGACTTAGTTTAAGCTTTAGTAAAAAGTTTCTTATCTTTGCATCTATGTAGGCTGTGGCATTCTGTCATAGGAGGCTTTTAAGAACAGGTTAGGCAAACACATCTTGGGAGCCGTTTAACTTAGTCTGACCTAATTGCCTTAAGGCAATGGGGTGGTGTAGGTGCTCTCTTGAGGATCTTTTCCAGGCCCATTTTCAGAGTTAGCATCACTTCAGCTTTATGGTATGAGGTGATACGGCTTGACTGGCTCATCATTAATAGAGCTCTGACATTCCTGAAGGGAATCTATGTTTACACTGGTGATGAGTGAAAGGAGAGATTCCATCTTTTATTAGACAGCTCTCCTTTATTGGTTAACTAATTCCATCTGACGTTGGATCACAGAGATGTAAAAATCTAGGATCTCTCTAGCTCCACATCACTCTCTCGACAAATAACAGTGGGAGTAGGAAACTGCTGTCCCAGACCACTGCAAGGAAGAGAGATCTCTTAAGGACAGCACGTATCTTAGAAGATCTATTTCTTGAGAAGAAAATTATCATCAGAAATAAAACCTAGCTCATTTGATAATGAGAATCCTTGCTAACAGCACCGTAGGGCACCTCATTTTTCTGTTGATTTGAATTCTGCTCTGTATGCTATAAATTGGAGGATTAGAGTCAAGCTGCACAGTTTTCTGTAACCTGCAGATCCAGACCCTCTTATCATGTACAGGTTTTCCTTTTCTTTCATATTGCAGTCATTTTCCAGAAGCCACACAAGGTGAAGTGAAACTCGACTCCTGTGCCATAGCAGCCCAACACAGCAAACAAAGATGACAAAAGTAAAATGTTACTTTTATTCCTTGAGGAAACGAATACAACAGAGACACCTCTTATTCATTTTCCCTATTGAGATGATGGTAGACTTTGTGGAGTGACTGCTAGCTCTTCCACGTTGCCAAGCTGATATCAGGAGACCAATCTCCCAGACCAACAGCATTATGTTTGCTGGAGAGCAGCTTAAGCTCTACAGGTTGAAGTGAAAGCCTCAGGTTGGGGTGCTGCTGGGACATGTTGCTTTGGCTCTATCCAAGGCATGTTTCCCTTCCATCTTGCTGGGCTGGGGACAAGTATAGGGAGTCACTGACTAGGTAACTACTTATATAAAAGCCCAAGCCTGTGTGACACATGAACAGGCAGCACTTCCTGACACAAAAAGTGATGAAGTGAGTCCTTCTGAATCTCAATAGCTTAGAAAACTAATGGCTTTTTACAGTTTTTTTGGAATGCTTGTAGCCCTTATTACTTAGGTTTTAAAAGGCATCTAGAAACAGGAACACACCCCTACCCAGGATGATGGTGCAGCCTTAGCGTCAAGGCACTGAGGGCTGAAAGAGATGCAGCTGAGTGCCAGCAATGGGGATATGCCAGTCTGGGCCACACTGCTTTCTCCAGCCTGCAGAGCTGGTGTCAGGGTCAGGCCTCTGGATGACTCCATTTGTTCTGCTCAGGCACTGCCCACGCCTGCATTTTGGTGAGCATCCTGGCAGGGCAGCTAGATTTCACCAGAGAAGTGAAGGACCCTGTGAAAGGTTGTGCATCTTGGCTTGCAGGGCTTATTTCAGGAACGAGCTTATGAGCTCTCCCTGTGTCAGTGCTCAGAGCTTTCCAGCAGGCAGCCAAGCCTCAGAGATAACCTACTGAAGTCAGCAAGCTGTTAGTTGGATCTAATTCAGCCCTAGCGAGATGCAGGAGGGCAGCTCTGACTGAGGGAATATGCCATTTACACGTGGCCATTTTTCAAAGCAGAAGTTTGTAGGAGGCAATATGAGACAGCTGGGTTTTATCTGATGCCAAAAGATTTGCTGTAGCCCAGCATTGCTCCTGTGTGAAGAGGAGGAATGCTGCAGAGCATAGCTCTGTCAGCCCTTTTCAGGGAGTTGCTGCCACAGTCTCTTCAGCCTGAGCCTCCTCCTTGGTGTGCTAAGCTGCTTCTCTGGGTTGTCATCACTGACCAAGAATACCCCTGGTAGCCAGGCTGGTTACAAACCACCCGTTGTTGTTTAAAGGAAGTGAATATCCTCGTGTTCCCAACTGTAAATCCTCCAGCTGTCTTTGCTAAGCAAAATCAAAGGAATGCTTAGTCCATCTGTTTCATTCTGGGTAATCTGAATATGTACTTTTCCTAGTGGCCAATAAGATACATTTTAATTTAGTATCACAAGCACGGCAGCAGGTTCTGTCTAGAAGAAGAGCTGAAGATGCTGCTGCAGGAGATGAACAGGGGGAGTCTGCATTTGAGTTTGAGTCACTGCTGAAACAGAAGCATCGGCAGCTAAAAAATTCCCCCAACAAATTGGAACAGCAGCCTGCTTATGGACAGTTCTGCAGAAGGGCTGCAATCTGAAATCATCAGGGAAGTCACATTCCCTGTATGTCAGCCTTAAAAGACACTATTTGTTTCAGGTCCCAAAACAAGTCTGTCACCAAAGCAAACAATGAAGGTGGGTTACCACTTCCAGGCAATACAGATTTTAAAATGACAACCTTATCCATGTCCCCCTACCCCAGTGAAAGAACATTAAGGCAAGGCAAGTTGGTCTGTCTCTTGGTCCACCATATGGAAAGCAGTATAAAGGCAGAAGAAAAGGATCAGCATTTAGAGGTCTGGCAGACAGCCACTGCCTGAGGTTTCCTACACGTGTCTTCAGGAAGATGTATGTCTCATTTTTCTCTGTCTGTCTTAAGGTCACAGCTATGGTGGGATCTCATCACACAGATGCTCAAGTCCTACTTGTTATGGCTGAGGAGTCTTGCTACCAGCACAATCTTTTCATTTTTCTACTATATTCTGCTTCCCTATTTTCTCATTCTCTTCTGTTTTATTCCCTGTTGTGTCTCCAAGAAATCCCTCCTTGACCCTGGAGTCACATTTCTGGCTGTCAGGCTGGTTCAGCTTGGACAGGGAACACCTAACCAACACTAAGCATAGTGGGATGGGATGGACAGCTCTGCCTGCACTGCTCTGCCCTCAAGACTGCAGCCTATGGTCACTTTGTGCCCCTGCACGTGCACAGTCATACTCACATAGACTGGGAAATGCCTCCAGAAATGATGGAAGAGACACTGCTGGTCAGGATGATTTTGTCTTAAATCTAGCTCCAGTTACAAGCAACTAGGTCTTCTTCCTTTACTTTAAAAGGTTTTTTTTCTTTTCTTGGCAGAGTTCTTTATATGAAGCTTCTCTGCCGTCTTCAGTGCTCAGAGTTTGCATGTTGGATGTCAGCATTTCACTGCAGTCAGTACCAAGCCTGTTACAGCACTGAGCTAAGCTGGGGTCTAATACAGAAAATGTATGGTTTCACATGAATCACAGTTTTGATTTGTCGATCTGACAATAGACGAGAGAACATATGCTCAGATGCTTCTGTTAGCCCAGCTCTAAGGAGAAAACAGCGTAACAAGGAGAGCACAGTGGTGACTCACCCTTCCTCTGAGCTTATCTGCCATGGCTCCTGTAGGCCACGGTGGGCAACGAGGAGCTCTCGTGAGGGCCATGTGTGACAACAGCCTAAACACAGGAAGTCAGGGGAGATTGGGTGGCACAATTGTTATGAGGATTATATTGGCTCCACAGCCCCAGCCAAGTTCACCTTCTCCTTCCTTAATTCTCTCCCCAGTTCCAGCTGGCTCTGCTGTGTGTTATTTCCTCACCAGTGATGGGCAGTTGCCAGAGGCAGCTACTAGCTGGCAGAGGCCCACACACCCCAGCAGGCAAAAGGAGAGGAGGGGAGCCCTCTGGAAGGAAGAAAAACTTGTACAAGTTAGTTATTGCAGAGCCACGGCTATTTATAAAACTGGGCTGGCAATGAAGGAAGGAGAAAAGCTGTGGGTAGGGCCTGTGACGCCAGCCTGGCAAGGCAGCTTTGTTCTCCCCTGCTATGGCTGGATAGTGCAGCACACTGGGCTTGCAGCTACAGCGTTTTTCCCCAACTAACATGACCAGTCATTCTGCCAAAATCTATCTGCCCTCAAGCTTGTACTGTGATGTAGCTACAGTGAGTGGGGAAGACTGGAGGCTGTAGGGCTGGCAAGAAGTTGTGAGGGAGGCTGTGGGGCAGGAGAAGCAGTGCTTGGCAGAAGCAAGCCCAGGCTCATGCTGCTCATTGCAGAGCACAGGGGAAAATTTGGAAGGGCAGTCTCCTCTACCCCCTTTCTGGTGAACGGGTCAACTTTTTATCCCATTCCTGCATCAGCAAGTGAACAAGGTTTGGAGTCTATTCAGTGTATTTGTTGCTACACAGTTTTGCAAGGAAAATTGATAGAGAGGTACATTGTGTTTCTTTCCATCCCGCCTTATTTCCTCTCCTCCCCCTTGTCCCCTTATCTGTCCTTGTAGCACAACAGATGTTTTCCATAGGATAAAGGAAAGTGGAGTGGGCATGAAGTTGGGGTAACAAGACAATTTCCTGGCCAGTACAGTTTATTCATCTTCTGATTCCCCACCATAACCATAGTTGCTATAGGCACAGCTTTCCAGGCTGAATGATTTTGAGCTGGCCCTTTGTTATGACAATAGAAAATCTGTCCCTGGGAAACAAAAAGGAATCTTATCCTCTCCCTACCTCCATGAGACCACTTACACCCCTTTCCACCTCACAGGCTGCTAACTGCCTCAGAGTCATATGTCGACACAGGTTTCCTCTTACGTTCTTATCTGGTATCTATGAATTTACCTTCCCTAAGCTGTAGCTGAGGAAGGCGTCCTGTCTTTTCATCACCTTCACCGAGGCAGCAGGGAGGCTGTTGATGTGGTAGCATAGCCTGCAGCATTTAGCACCTGAGGAGCTTATAAGAACTACTCTAAACAACCTCTGGAAATCTCATACCAGTTGCAGCAATACAAAGTCCTGCTAATTAGTTATGCAAATCCTTACATAGAATTGAGAAACCTGTTAATTAACTGCACCCTCCCAAGCATCCCATCTGGGTGGCATACCACTGTGCTTCCTTATTTAAATAGCCCCTGCCCAAGCCTCTCAACTGCTTTGTGGAGCATGAAACTCAGGAGGAACACAGGTGTGCTTCAGGGTGCATGAGCAAAGATGAGCAAGCAAGCAGAGAAGAGGGGTATACCGGTCCTGTGTGTATTTGGTGTGGTTCTCCCTTTGCCACACATACCCTGCCACTTTCCTTCTCCACCTTCCCTTCTCCTTCCCCTGCAAATAGAAAAGGTGAGGGTACAATCAAGGGACTGAACATGAAGGAAGGATAAAGAAAACAAGGCAGACGAAGCCCCCGAAGATCCCACGTGAACCACCACAAGAACACAGCTGCTTGTTAGTCTGCTGGGCTGAATTGTGGGGAAAACATTCACACAGATGAAATTCTTGGAAAGTGAAATGGAGATGCGCTGCTAAGGGAGTTGCTCTGTGCTCAACGCCATCTTCAACTTATGGGCTCCTGTGTTTTTCAGCAAGCACGAATAGCCAGACCTCTGCCTACCCGTCAGTTCTGAAAACCAATCATTCTTAAATCAAACAAAGACTTCTGCTCTGCCCATGTCACTTTGTCCAGCTGCAGGGACTGACACGTGTTTGGAAAAATTCTGCAGCCAGCATGTGTTTGTCATCGCCTCACACTTTCACAAAGGAACTGTGCTGGAGGAAGGAAGCCTCCCTCTCTGCTGCCCCCGTTCAGCTGGAAAATCAACTCTAATCCGACTGTCCTTTTTCCTGTTGCGTATCCTGCCAATTAAAACTAAGTCTTGTTATTAACTGCAAATAATGTGGCTAAGCCTTTGGTCATATTTTTCCTGCTTTAATCCTCATTCTGCCCATGAACCCGTATTTGGCTTGTAGTTTGCATCTCACAATTGGCTCAGCTCTCCCTCATTTCAACCCCAGTTCTTGCTTGCTCTCAGCCTTCCTCCTGCTGTGCCAGGTACCTGCCATGTCATTTTATTCCTGCTGTTTTCATATGTAATGGGCGAATGGACTTCCAATTACACTGGAGGCATTTAAACTGTGCTGGATACTTGGAGGGGCCTGTGTTCATTCCCCTGTGTATTTTATATTGAAGATCTATGCCTATACCACCTGAATGAGCCTTGTTTGCTTATTTTGGCTTTCAGGATTTGTATTCTCACATTGCTGTTTGACTGCTCAATATTAAAACACCACTGATCTGTAGTGGACACGACCAGCTCCAACAGAGAGTGTCCTTTCAAGGTGTAACCAACTGCTGACAGCAGTGAGTGGGTAACTGGGGAGGGATTTGGTGGCCCCTGCAGATACCTCAGCAGCTGGCGAGTACTGCTTGTTGGAAAAAATATAGCTATGGGCTCTGAAGATTTTGTTGGACACGCGGAGCCCTCTGTTTTGGGGGCTTGATAGTAGCTTCTCCCCTTAACATCCAATTTTTCTTTCACTCTTCTGTTTCCTGATGAACAGTTCTTGGACAAAACCACAGCTTTCTCCTTGGGTATTCTTAAATTCAGCAGTTGTCAGGAGCTCAGCTTGCTCATAGTCTTTCACGGCCTTGCTCTGCTAGAGCTGAAGAACCCCTTAGTGTTCTGGAACTCAAATATGCCTTCTCTTTCTGCAGGAGACAAAGCCTTTTAGGAATTCTTCAGGGCTCTTCCCCACTCCCCTGACACATGCAGACACACGCAGAGGTAGTGATATTTCTGCACATCTTTCCAGTTAGACTGCAAACTGTACTGGATTGTTTGATATTGCAAGGCAGAGCTGGCTGCAGTGGGGAGGAGCTCTGTGGCTTTGGTGACATTGCTGCTCTCTTTCCTTCCCATGCACAGAAACTCCACACGGACTTCTGTGCATCTTTCTCACAGGCTTTGTGTCACAGTAGAAACGGGGCCATGGGCCTACATCTTCAATGAGTGGAAAATGGCTTTCCTTTTATATTAAGGTCACGAGTGAGAAGCCTGCCTCTGCTCGCCCGCACTCTCCTGGGGCAGAGGCTGTGTAGGTGGTGTCCTCTCCTTGTGCGTGGCCTGCAGGGTGAATCCTTGTTTCAATCCTAGTAAAGGGCAACATGCAGCTGTGGGGTGAACTGTCAGGAGCAATATGAAGTACAGGGGAGTCACCTCTATTTGCATTTGCCGTACACCATAATGTACATAGGATATGGAGAACTGCACGTATCTGAACGGCAGAATCTTTTTCTCTTCCTGTTTTACGCAGTACCATGTAAAATAGGCACCCAAGCACAATTCTGCCTAAACTTCTTTTTCTAGTTATCAACAGTTTTCAGAATGTCGCTCATTTGTCCTCTGTCTTTAAACCAATGGTTGTCCTAGCAGCAGCTGCTTAGACATGGGTAGCAGTGGGCAGAGGCGCTTGCTATTTCTGGCAGAGATGTATGAGCCGTAGGCTATCTAAAGAGGGTGGTGGTGCTGTCCCAAGTACACAAGCCCTTTCCTTCACAGTTGCTGCACACAGCATTCCTGATTTTGGGAAGCAGCTGCTTTCTGTCACCCACTTGAGAAATATGAACTTCTGGTGCCATCCCAGGTAATATGTTTCACACAACTGACGTAGGTCCATCTTATCTCAGAGACTTAGACGTCATTCTAAGACTGTCTCTTCCCCACCCCCAGTGTGGGCCTGATGTATCCTTGAACTAAAGAACACAGCTTCGTTTTTTTTTCAGAGACAATGATACAGATTTGCCTTTTCCCTTGGTTTTCTCTAGCAACTGTTTCAAGTTTTGGCTGTAAAAAAACTGTTGCAAGATATTGCTGCTGGAATGTGAGATTAGTCCACTGTCTGCAAATACCACATCCAATAGGACCAGAGCACGCAGCACTCAACAGAACTTGGTGTGTTCAGATTTCTGCTTTCTGTGTTTGAGTTTGCACATTTCATCTACATCTTGGGGCACACATGCTGCACTGGCCATCACAGGATGAGAGCACGTGTTCAGCCTGTAGCTGGGAGAGATTTCCTGTGGCCAGTGCAGTAGGGCAGCCCCATTGGAGATGTGTGTGTGGCACTTAATGATCCCATTGCTGGCAGTTCCAGAAAAGAACCCTTGAGCCAAGGAGACTGAACTCACAGAAGTGATCATACTGCCACAGCAGGTCTAAAAGACCCTCTGGGCAGCTGAAATGGCTTCCAAAGCTGTTGGTCCTGCCCTGTTTGTTGGCACCATGTTCTGCTAAAAAAGAATGAAAGAGGACACAGGAAGCACCAACACAAGGTGGGAGAATCAAGACCTCAATCCAATGTACTAGTAATACTTAGCACTGTACATCACTATACTTACAAACATGAACTAGTAAATCCTCACAACACCCCTGCGAGGTAGGGAAGTATTATTATCCCCAGTGTACAGATGGGGAAACCGAGGCACAGAGAGGCTGAGTGACTTGCCCAAGACCACACAGCAAGGCATTGGCAGAGCTGGTACATGAATGGAGACGTCCCTGTCCCCCACCCCACACAAACCCCACCAGATGATGTTGCCTGTCTGGATACGGGAAACCCACAAGTCCCTTCTAAAAGGAATGCCTGGACTTGTTGCCTATTAATAATTTTTATTTGCCTTTAATGAATTATTTCACAGTTTTTCCCTCATACTGTACACCACGCTTACAGTCTATACAGCCTTCTGTGGTACCCCACAACCTTCTCCTCTGGCACTGGGACAGCTTTGGGGGTATTGTAGGGTGCTCTGTGCTTTCATTTAGAGGATGTTTAGAAACAGTTTCACTGGAATTGGATTGGGAGCATGTGAGCTCTCAATGGAGACTGATAGCACACACTGGAGAAGCAGGCAGGGGGAGCTGATGGTAAAAAGGCATTTGCTGTCCCCTGTGAAATCACCAGCGGTCTCTTGGTTTCTTAGCTCTTCTAAGCTCCATCGATCACTCAGAGTAGAAACTGTTTGTCTCCAGCTTGTCTGGTCAGAAAGGAGTTGTCTGGGGATTGCTTCCCTACAGGTAGTAGCAGTCAGCTCGGGACCAGAGAGGTCCCCCCACATTGTCTCCTCCAGGTGTGTGACACTGTCTTGGAACAAGGCTGGCTGTAGCCATTGTGCTCTCCTGCCATGGGGAAGGGGTATTACTGTGGTTGGCAATGGTAATTGCTGCAGCCATACCCAGCGTCTAAGTCTCTTTTCTCAAAACCAAGATTCAATGAAGAGCAAGGGAGAGTGGGTGGATGAGGAGATGGGGATGAGGCAGAGCAAACAAGAAAATCCACCAAATGGGCTTCTGGGAAGGAAATGTTCCCCTTTGGGCACTTCAGCTGAAGCGGCTTCTTCTTCACAAGGCTTCTTTCTCTCTCTGGGAACATCTGCTGAGCTTCATCTCTGTCAGCTGGATATATCGTATGACATTGGTATCTGCAGGGAAAGAGCACACACATACATGTACAGCGGTTACTACTTCCTGTGAAAGACAGACGCACCACAGCTCTTATCTGTGCTGCATCTTCCATTCCTGGGCTCCGGCACTGCCTGAGGAACAGCTCCAGTGGGAACGGGCTTTGAACCAAACCCTCTAGCCAAACAGGCATAGAAACACTGTTTTATCTGTGTAGAGAGCTGTGGGATCCCTGTGCAAGTGGTAAGCCATCTTTTTCCTCACAGTATTTTGTTGCGCTAGCACAGTGCATGCAGCACACAAGTTTTGCCGTTCACTCAAGGCACAGGTTGATTTCCACAGGCATGTCTCCAAAAGACCTCATGCTTCTGCAACCAAGGTCACTCCTGTCTCCAGTCATGTTGATTTACTATTACAAGAGCCTGGCATCTGCATAGTAGCAAATGGTGTGTGATATCAAAAGCAAGCAAGCATAAAGAATAACTGTTTTCACTTATGTATTAATTTAAAAACGGTCCTTTGCTCACAGCTGTACTCAGAAGGCCAACCAGGGCCAGCTTTCATCCACTCTGCCTACAGTGAAAGAACAATCTCATCTCTTCTTCATCTGAACAGCAACATGCCCTGTGCCAGCTGGGAAAGGAGAAGTGCTTGAGCTTCCAAAGAGATAAGCACGTTACTGGTACAATAACAGTTGCTAGTAAGTGTACTGCACCCACTAAAGGAGTTGTGGGTGCAAAGTTTCCTTTATAATTGAGAGGGTGGCACCTCTGCTGTGCCCCTCAGCTCAAGTGAAGGCCATGGGAGATGGTTCAGCTTCTCTTTAAACAGAGCTCTCTACATGTTGCAGCAATGCTGTTGTGACCTTCCAAGCCACCTCTGGTGAGGTGGGGCTCTGGGCAAAGCCTTCTGCTGGCTCATCAGCATCACCCAAGTCAGTTCAGAGGATAGAATTCAGTGATTTAGTTACTTGTCCCTTTCAGGGAACCTCAGTGAAGCAAGGAGTTCTGCTGTCACTGGTGTTAGGTAAGGAGCAGCAGCCCAACCGATTTTAAAGCAGCCCTTTAAAAAATGCAGAAGTAGTTTCAGTTGCGCAGCCTCCAGAAGTGGAGCAATTCAGCTGAGGGAGTAACCCTGAGTGTTTGGCCTCCCTTCACTCTGCCTGCTCTGCCCTCCTAGCACCTGATGGTTACACAGGTAACCATCCTCTCTATTGGGCTGCACAGAGGCCAGCCTAGCACAGGTGAAGGCACATTAGGAACTCACACCTGCCTGAGCCTGCAGGATTCTGTGCCTGGCACAGGTGGTGGTGAGTCTCAGCAATGAGTAGTAACAGCAGGCTGCCAGGTACCTTTGGCTTAAGGGTAAGGGAGGTAGGTAGGTACTGACAGCACAGCCTCACTCACCTGGGAGATTGCAACACACATAGAGAGCCAGGGGCAAAATAAGATGCAGGTGACAGGGGGTGGGAGCAAATCTAATTGCAAGATAGCTAAAAAAAAATTGCTGGCTGGTAGAGATGTGTTTTGTTTCTCCTTTGAGGGCTACTGCCTTACTGGAGAGGAGTAATGAGTAGCTCTTTGCTTGTGGAAAAAAAAAATGGAGCCTTTTCTTTTCCTTTAAATACTGTGCTACTCTCACCCTGTATGTAGGGGTATTTCAAAACTATGTGTTAACGAGCAGAAGGTTCTGGTGCTTCTTCAGTGAGGAAGTACTGACCTGTAAGTAACAGGTAAGGGCAGCCTGGTCAGGCTTACATTGAAAGATGGTGATGCTGCAGTAGGAGTGGCTCTCTTGGCTCTCAGGCTGTGCCATCAGCCTTTTTGCTGTGTTGCTTCTCCCTATAGCTTCAGGGCTGGTTGTGTGCTTCTGGGGCAGGACCAGAGTCCAGAGTATTAAAGCCAACTACTTCTGGTAGCATGGGAAGCTGGCCTGGTGCACAGGCCCTCTGACCTGAGCATTGTAGGGCTGACAGACTAACTATGGGTGTCTGCTATTCCTAGGCCAATCTGTGGTCCTTTTGCATCCCTGGTCAGTGGTCACCTTTATGGTGTGAACAGGTGGGCGGGAAGAAGCTGGGCACAGCTTGAAGGTAAGGTGTATGCCATGTCTGTTATATCAAAGTTTAACTTTGTGATGTACAGCTTCTGGGCACCAGTTTATGAAAGAGTGCTCTGCACAGCTTAACAGAGGCTTTCTTCACTCTTTCAAAGCAATTTCTTAGTAAGAAGTGTTATACAGTTATCTCATATTATTTATAGTTATCTCATATTATTTATATAATCTGCTTTTGTATTTTTTCCTTTTTCTTTGGAGGTAGCATAAGAAATCAGGACAAACCCAAGGGATAGTGAACACCTATAAGGGATTGCTATACTGGCAAACATGTAAAACCCTCTGCTCACTAATTCCTCTTTGCCATTTAAAATTCCCCTGCTGAAGAGGCTGTCAATGATTTGTGCCAAAAACTGTCCTATTAGAGAGAGAAGGGAAGGGGGGGGGGGTAAAGAAAAAAATAGGGGGCTGTAATGATAACCAAGTGCTTTACCAGCAAGCTTGGTGAAACTTCGCACAGAAGAAATGATCACGTTTTGCAGATGGAGACACTGAGTTATTCCAGGTCATGCAATAACGTTTCTTGATGCATCACCTGCTTCTACTGCTCTAGCAGCCACATCCTTTCTTACCGTATGTATTCACTTCTTTCTCCTTGAATACCCTGCAAGTTCTCAACAATCATAAATAAAACAGTGCAACAACGGCCTCAGATAGTCTGAGGGTAAAAGGGAAGAGTCTGATGCAGAGCTGAAGGCCAGAACTGTTTTTTGTATACATTAAGGATCTTTGGGGACAGTTTCTGGTATGTCTGCAGCAAACAGTGGTATTTGGAGCTGTTGCTGTTGAATACATTAGTTTTTACTTCAAGAAGGAATGAGGGAGACCAAATAAATAGTATTCCTGAGAGGGGAAAAAAGAACAACAATTCAGATTTTAAAAAGTGGTTCAGCTAGAAAGACTTTTTCACATCTGAGCCTTATCAGAACCTCAAGGTTAAGATAATGTCTTATTTTCCTATGTTCTTCTTTACGCAGGCTTCCCTATTCCCTAGTTCTGGCATGGGCTGAAAGCAGAAGGGCACGCTGTAAATAGGCTAAACTGAGCTCTTAAGCACATTTGCTCAGTAGTGTGGGGTGTGCAGCTGTGCTGTCAGGCTGCCCAGAGCCTGGGGACAGGCATGGCAGATGGAACTGGGTGCCTGTACAGGAGTGGGATCCCAGTGCTCCTTCAGGACACTGTCACTGCAAGAGCCCAGCAGGACCAGGACACTGCACGCGGCCACCTCTCACTACCTCTGTTGCTTCCTCTAGCCCAAGGCATACCAGCACCACTGTACTCACTCCTGTTCCACACTCAGCTTTCACTCTCTGCTCACAGGTGTGAGTGGAAAAGCTGCTCTCCAGAGTTTCCCTTGCACATGGCTTCTGTTTGACTTTCCTGGGGTCCTTTAATTTTCCTCCACGTCTTTTCATGGAAATGGTTTGAACAAGTGTTTTATCCCCTTATCAGGAAAAATAAAAGCACCATCTCTGCACTGTGGCCATCTGCCCCCTTCTGATTTCAGGTAGGTTGGCATACGGATGGCTGGTCCAACTAGCTTAGGCTGTTTGGGTAAATAATGAGTTTGTTTCTCAAATTATTATTTTGGTTTTGGGCATGTGGACGGCAGATACTTGAACAGGCACGAGACTGACCTCATGGCCCAAGCTGAAGCATCCCAATGAATGCTTTTAGAGTTAATGTCTGCCTGAACAGACAAAAATGCTGCTCCTCTACAGAGATGCCGGGAGGCATGGCTGCTGGGACTGCAAGTAGTCTTCTGGGTCTGCTAAACTGAAAAAGTGTGTTCTTGTATTCAAGACATGTTTTGGTTGGGATGAATTCTTCCCCATCCTGTTTCCTTCTCTAAAAATAAGGCAAGGAGGGAAGCAGGTAGGATCCCTTCTGCATAAAGATGGCATTCCAGTAGCACTGGTACCTTCCAGCCTGTGCTGCAGCCTCTGCAGTAGCCCACGGCTAACATCTTTAGACACTCAGTGCAAACTTGCTGCCCAAGGGGAGAATCCTTGAAGCAAGGCTAAGGATACAATGAGTCGTGCCCATCCCTGTGGAAATCAATACAGTCAGATAGGGACCAAGTCTTGTGAAAAGAAATGCAAAGGATCTCAATGTAAAGTCACATTGCGCCTTCCTATACCTGTCGGCTGGCGGGATCTTGCCTCTTTCAAGTAGTAGAGTGCCTTGTTGTAGTCACCCAGGTGGTAAAATGCAACTCCCGACCGGTAGAGTGCCTTGAAGTTCTCGCCTTCTTTCTGCAGCACCTTCAGGCAGTACTCCTTGACGCGCTCATAGTTCACCAGCTCGGCCTGGAGCAGGCAGGCTGCAGGGCATGGGGAGAGAGAGAAGAGAGCATTAGGCTGTATTTCTGCTCCTGCAATCTGCACAGGCAAACAGAGTAGCCTAGGTGAGGGCAGTGACTCAGACTTGTGATTCAGAAAGGGTGCAGTCGTACACATTGTTTGCCAAATCCAATTGTTCACCATTTAAATACCAACGTTTCTATTTCTGCAATTTCAGACAGATTAGATTGTTTGTTCTGGGGGCTTAGGGGGAGAGTGAAAACATAAACATCCTCCTGGAGCCAGAGCTCCATGTGATCTTGTGGCAGTGACTGGCTTAGCCTGGAGCAGAATCATTCCTCAGCTGAGGAACAGGGCTTGGAACAGTACAGAAAGGGAGGTCAAGAAATAATTATCTGATAAGAAGGAGCAAAAGGAACTAAATTAGGTTAGATATTGGTCTTAATGGTCCAAGAATTTATAATGTAATGTCTTTTATGCAGGTGGTCCTATATAGTTTTTTTTCTGTAGGAAGCAACAAGGAGCCCTGCTCTGTTGGAATGTGCTGTTAGTGAAGCAAGGGCACCTGGAATTATAATGGAAGGAAAAAATGTGCTGGGCTGCGTGCTTTTTGCTAAGCACTGTAACAAAAGGTTCAGCACCAGAGGTCAGTTCTCCTGGCTTCCTGAAGGAAAAGTAAACAACAGTGAGGAAACAGCCTACTGAGGGTGTGTGTGTGTCAGTGCTGAAGGGCAACTGATGTAGAAATGTCAGGGAGCTGAGGAAAATCCCCACAGCGAGTTCCCCACAACTAGAGGGAGATCCCTGGCACACGCTTTACAGATGGCATGCTGATTGCCACTCTGGGCTTACTGTAGCGCTCACTCTGGGCTTGGCTTCTTTTGGCTTACTGGGCATTAAGATGGTCTTGGGGACCACCAATGAGAACAGGGCACAGATCTACAGGAAATGAAGAAAGCTGTTCTGTCCATGAGCTCTTCTGGTGCTACTACCCAAGGCAAGTTTGGGAATGACATGATCTGGGGAGGAGAGAAGGGGAAGGAAGGCAGGATGCTGCTGCAAGGATCAGTTCAGAGGCTGGCACTGTCAAGTGCCAGGGCATGGGGAGAAATTTCCCCTAACAGGTGGTGTTACTCAGTGCCTCGCTGGCAAGGAGACTCACTGCTCCTGGAAATCCAAGGTATCACTGTTCACATGGCACCAACAAATGGCCAGACTTCATTTTTTGTGTAGTAATAGTGACTGAGGTAATTCAATGCTGGATCAGGAAAATGACTCAGTTCTGTATCTCCCTTCTGCTGCACCCCTTAAGTAAGCCCTGCACCTTCTCTGTAACTCACTTCACATTCCATGGACAGGAGAGTGGCTTAGATGATCTCCAGAGATTCTTTGCAGCCTAGATTAGTCTAAGCCCATCATCAGTTAGTGTGGATGGAATGCACTTCTAACCCAAGTATATGTTAGAAGTTTAAACAGATAACTGGAAATGATTATAAACAGCCTTTTGCCTGTAGAGAATCTATGATAAAGATGCACTGAGCAAGGAGTGCTAAACTTGTCCCACTGCTGGTCTGTTTGGCTGAGTGGCATGTTATTTACTCATTAGATCTTTGTCCCATTTGCTTTAGTGATGGACTTTCAATGTATTTTAGTAGCCCCTGATGTGGAAGTGCATAGGTATTAGAAAGGCATCTGACTGCTCCCTAATGATTGCCAGTTAAGAAAGAAAAACCCATACATCTCTAAAAGCTTGGTAGCATTTCCTCATCCAGAATTTGTCCCTTCCTATTTGTCAAACGTTGATTTTTCTCACTCTGTTTCTAATGGAGCTTGAAATGACTGTGCTCCGTTTTCCTTTATTTATTTATTTATGTTAAGCTATTAAAAAAGAAAAAAAAGAGTGTAAATTTACTGCTGGCTTCACAGCCCTGGAAACTGGATAGCTTTGTTAGGCTGCTGCCCAGGTAGCACGTACAGCAGTGGCAGCAGCTTTCTGCACAGTGATCCAATCTTTCACGTCCTGGGAAACTGCCTTGCAGAGCAACTAGATGGGGGATTTCAGGCCGTTTGTTTACTACTTGGTATTTCCAGCTATCGTCATAGAAGTTACTCTGAAGATGACAGGCAGATGGGCAATGCATATTAACTCAGTAATTCTGTATTGGACTTGCTTTGTGGGTTAGTTTAAAAGAAAACTATCCCGAATCCTGCTAATTGATAAGCTGAAAGGTACTTCCAGAGATCTAGCTGGGTTTTTTCTGTGGCTCATGTTCACAGTAAAGATTCTGCAAGGCAGTGTTAGTAACTATGCATATGGCTGGGAAAAGTCATTACCACATGGCTAGCAGGAGAGATGCGTGTTTATCGGAACAAAATGAGCAGATGGATGTGCAGGAAACAGTTATGCTGCAGGAGATGGCCATTTGGAGCACCAACGTTGGAAGTGGCTGTTGTAAATGAACCTGGAGGGAGAAGCTCACTTATAAATATTTAGAGGTGCGTGCTTTTAGCTCTTGTGCACTGGAATGACCTTAATGGATTGTGATTCAATGCAAATATTGAGTCTGTTAGTAATTCGGCTTTCAAAAACAGAAGAGACATGGCACCGTTGTATTCCTGCATCATTCAGTCAGGGGAGAATTGTTTTGAAAATGTCATTTTCCTAAACAGACATGTGCATTTCTGGCTAGAAGTGTTTGTTTACCACATAAAAACACATCTTTGCTCTCCTTCTCTGTTCTTAATAGGCCCCCCAGTGAATCCTTCTGAGAAACAGAGCTCCCTCACAGACTGCATCAAGACAGGTTTATCTGGTTCCTTCTGCTTTCTTGAAAGTGAATGGGCTTGGCCCCACACAGCATCATCTCTAATAGCAATCTGGCAATTCAAAAGGCGCCCTGCACGGGCAGATGCAAACCTACAGTTGTAGTCACTCAGTTTCTGTGGGTCTCATCACTGTAAAGCAGCATCAGTTGAACTCACAGCTCAGAAATTAGGATGTTTCATTTCCCCTCAGTGTGGGTCTGGGAGAAGAACTCCTTGAGAGCAGCCCCATGGGGAAGGACTTAGGGGCTCTGATGGATGAAAAACGTGATGCAAGCCAGCAGAATGTGCTTGCAGCCCAGAAGGCTAACAGTATAGTCACCATTGGGTAAGGGAGGAGGTAATCCCCCTCTGTTCTGTCTTTATGAGGCCCCAGTTGGAGTACTATGTCCAGGTGTGGGGCCTCTACACAAGAGAGGTGTGGAGCTGTTGGATTGAGTCCAGAGAAGGGCCACAAATACAGTCATGGAGCACCTCTCCTACAAAGGCTGAGGCAGTTGGGATTGTTCAGCCTGGAGAAGGTTGCAGAGAGACCTCGTTATGATGTTCCAGTACTTGAAGACAGCTTATAAGTGGGAGGGAGACTGACTTGTACATGGCCTGATAGTGATAGGACAGGGAGCAGCTATTTTAGATTGAAATAAGGAGTTTTAGATGAGATATTACGAGGAATTTTTTTTCCCCTCAGAGTGTGCTGAAGCACTGGAACAGGTTGCTCAGAGAAGCTGTGCTGTTCCACCCCTGGAGGTGCGCAAGGCCAGGTTGGATGGGATCCCGGGCAGCCTGAGCTGGTGGGTGACATCCCTGTCCATGGCAGGGGGTTGTCTAGCATCAACTCTTAGCAACTGATTTTTGTTACACCTTTGTCTGCTACCCTGAACAGCTTGTGTTTGCTCCTATCATCAATGCACTGAAACTGATAAATCCATTCCATCTTCTCTTTAATAGCCTGCATAAAGAAGAGTCTGGAGTTGCTTGGTAAAACAAAACCAAACAAAGCTTTTCTCAGTTTTCATCACTTTATAGCTGTTCTCTGAGCCCTCAAAGTGAAGTCCAACTGAAAATGCTGTTGGTTAACATGTCATCAGAGAAACCTCTCCTACTTGCAAACCACTGCAGGTTATGCAAATAGCTCCATTTGGCCCCAACTTTTGGCTTCTAATTTTGGCTGACCCAAGTACTAAGTCTGCAAGTGAGATGTATGGGTTTTAACATGGAGATTTTGAACAACAATATGAAAAGCCTTGTATACCTGGAAAGTTTTGCCAAGGGTAAGTGTGCATGCCAGAACATTCTCCCAGCCAGTTTTATCCCAGTGACCAAATTCCTACTTCAGGCAAGGCTCAAAACCTATCCATGTTATGGAAAAGTAAGCCAAATTACTGTGCAGACCATTATCAGATCCCTACCCTGTGGCACTCTCCTTCAGTTCAATGTGTTGTGTTACTCAAAACAGGAATTTGCACCTTTTCCAGGGAATGAAGATGATTTGGCCCTTCAGGAATGTCTCTGCTTTCAATTCATGTTTCTCAAAGTCCAGCCCTGTCTGCAGCTTGCTGTCACCCAGGTAAGCTGATACCGTTGCTTTAGTTTGCTTTGCTTCCATCATAGATGAGAATCACCTGCTTATAACTTTGTTGCTCTTGTAAGTTTTTATTCTAAAATATTCCATATGTAACGTCTGCTTTTGGAAAATGTCAGCCAAAACTGTTCAGGTATTTTTGAAAAGCAGATTAGAGAAACACATCTTATTTTCCCCTTGTTAAAGGTCTCTGCTGACTGTCTCTTTGGATTTGTCTCATGTCCTCTCATCATTTGGCTTTGCAATCTAAATCTGGCAGATATCATTTGTGTCAAGCAGGTGCCTTCTGTTATCCCTGGGGTATTATGGAGCTGGGCAACCAATAACCTTCTGAAAATAAAACCAATAGAGTCTGGTTGTATTGTAGTCAGGTAGAGGTGCCTTAGATTTTGGTACCCACATTTTTTAATATTTTGTCTAAATTGGACACAATCCACTTTAGGGCACAGTAGGGATTCGGGAACTTAAGAGAATAGGAGACATCTCTTATTGGCTCTCTGGTAATGAGAAGAAAGAATTGCAGAAACTGGAGATAAAGCATAGATAAACTGTCTTATGATAAAGACAGAGACTGATGCTGGCGAGGCAAGGAGACAGGGGCTGAGAGCTGTGAGGTGAAAAACTGCTGGGGTGCAGAAAGGGGTGTATGAGTGAGTAAGTGAATTCTGCTGAGGAGGCAAAGGCTGGGTGCAGAAGTGGAGACACTAAGTTTGGGACAAGGTGCTGAGGGCATAAAGGCACAGAACAACCTAGCCTGAGTACCAGGAGGAGCATGTACATAGCTGTAATTCAAGCACAGGTGACTAGTCTCCCTCCATGGCAGCGGGTCCTCTAGCAGCCAAATTACCCACCTTTGCATTCTTTCTCTGAATCATCTTTTTCTGTTCACTGTCCTTGCTGAGGAATACTGATCTGCAATGCCTGAAAGCTGGCCTTTGCAAATATCCCCTAGAGACAAGAGCAGGTGTCCTACGCAAGAGCTAATAGTTTGCCCTGTGACTGAACCATTCTCAGACACCCACACGAGAGTCTGAATCCAAATAACTTGTTTTCCACTCCTTAGACTAAAAACCAAGATTTGTCTTCCAAAAGACAACAAACAAACAAAAAAACCCCCAGTGAGCGCATTTTGTTCACTTGGGATGAGTTTTTGATGAAGGAAGCAGGACAAACAATTGTTCTGCAACATCTGCTGGTTCAAAACGAACCAAAAAACCAAACCGGCTTGTATCCATCGGGCTGGCTGCAGGGCAGAGAGCTAAATAAACCCATTACTGCTCAAGCCTGACAAGAATATTTCTTCTTTACTGCATTTATTCTTGATTCTACCACTGGAGTTTAACAGCCTAAGTGTGGATTATTACTTCTTAGCAAGTGCTAGGTACTCCAACCACTACAAACTCGATGTGTATTTCACAAACTCACAGTGTCATTCCCAGAAATAACCATGATTAAACTCTGCAAAATGTTTTACTTTCTGACATGATCTCACCCTAAGTATAGCAGCCAACAACTCACTTAAAATCTGTTTAAATCACAGAGAGATGGAACATATTCTTGTTCTCTTTTAGACAACGTGCAATTGATGCTTTGATATAATCACTTCAGGGTTTTATTCTGACATGATTAAGATCTTGCATGTACCGTTGAACAGGTTTTGTCTGCCTATTGCATATAGAACTCGAATACGGAAGACTATGAGAGTCTCATAATACTTCTCTTACTTGAGAAGGCTTGGCAGCTTTCATGGGGGTGCTCTTCCTAAGAAAAAAATGACAGTGATAAGTCTTGGTTTGATTTGTGTTTAGGAAGAAAGAGTATTGGAATATAACTAGAGAAAAATCAGAGCAAAAAAGAAACAAGAATGTTTTGGAATACTCAGCAACCTTCTATTCATGCCACTGAGGGATGTATCCATCTTTGTGCATAGTGGTCTGTGTAACCATTGTTCATAAAAGTACATGGGCTGTATTGTGTCCACTGGAGGAATTAAAGAGGATACTGTTACTAAATGACATTAAAAATTTCAGCCATGTGCTAGTAATTTAGATTGCAACTAAATTCTAATATTGGATAACATGTCTTTTGTAGGACAATGCTGGAAATGTAAAGGGTTATCTGAGATTGACAGTAACCTTGGAATGGAGCTACTGTGATTTCAGCATGCAGGCCACTAAGATCTAGACCGGTCTGGATTGTTGGACTACTCTGACCTAAACTTCTCTGAAATCAAAGTAAGTGATCTGGAAGGTGAAGCTGCAGAAGTAACATGTGGATGGCACAGCCCAATCTCTAACCTGTGCTTAAACTTTTGATCCTGACTGGCACTGAAAGAAGATGTATGTGAGGGAACGTACGAAACCTATGCTGAGAGAACAGAGCAGGTTATTAAGCATCCATATCTGCACCAAGCCCATGTGTGCTGTGCTGTTCGAGAATGCAACCCAGAGTTCCTCCAAAGAGGATATTTAGCAGCATCTTTTTCAGAGAAATGATGCATACGGTTTCACTACAGGGCTGAGATGCTAATTAGAATCTACGGTTTCCAGACAATCTCTTCCATTAAATATTTCTCTTTTCTCTATAGTCCAAGCTTGCAAACAAAGAGGATTTTCTGGCTTCTCACCAATAAGAAACTAATTATAGACAGCTTGATAATGTCTGGCAATAATCTGATCAGCTGACTCCTAGTTTCTGAACACTCTTAATGGGGTGAGGAGGGAATATGAGAATGACAGTACGACTTTCCAGCCTATGGTTCTCATTTATTCATCTCCAGGTACCACAAAGCCCTAAATATACCCGTATGTTTCTGCTTGCAAGAAAATGTGTGGATAATTAAAATCCAAGCTGTATGACAGGCTGTTTCTCTCTGTAGAGAGGGATTCATGCTAAATGAGCTGTAGATCAACAAATGTTTGGAGAGCCCAAAGTGTCACCTCTTCCAAGCTGCCTTCCTCTTCTTAGCACCTGACTCTCAACTCATAGACAGGTGCCAATTGTTCCTTCCCTTTCTGCTTTCTAGACCATGTTTTCCTTTCATTGCAAAGCATGGTCTTCTTTAGTTCTCTGCTGCTCCTGAGTACTTCCTACCTCTTCCAGGAGAAGGACCAGAACAAGGACCACTACAATCCAGAAGAGAGACCTTAGTGATTAAAGAATGCTGATGTTTCCACCATCATAAGCACTAAGAGGCATCTAGCAGCTCTCAAAGGAGCTGCTGAGTCTGGTGCATCTGGATTTTTGTGGCTAGCAGCCCGCCCTAGGACTCCACCTACCGCCATCCCTTCTAGGGGTTTGGAAAGCACAGAGCTGATAACAGTGAGATAAGTAACAGCTAATGTGAGCTGTCAGAACAAATCAGTTTAATTTCAGTCTGTGATAGGGCAATCAATCTTGAAGATAAAGGAAAAACAGTGGATGTTACATATCTTGGCTTTTATACTAGTCAAATGACAAATTCTAGTGACGTTTTCTCAAGCAGATTGAAGGAGAGCGGTCTAAATGAATAGACTTAACTTTGTTATTGAAGAGGAAGGCAATATTAAGTAAGGTTCTGCACTGATCTATCCTAGATCCAACAGTATTTGTTATTTTCAATAAAGATCTAAATGACAGACTGCAGAGCGCCTTGTGAATTTTCAGGTAACAGCAAGATGTGATGAGATGCTGGGGTGTATCGGAAGACAGGGCTAGAAGACCAAAGCACCCCCAGACTGGAGCAGTGTCAAAACAAAAACAGGATGCAATCTGGAAGGGGCTGGTGAAAGGTGCTAAAATTAGGCAGGAAACAAAACACCATGCAGTGGTATGGGGGAAACCAGCTGTCTGAAGGACAGTTCTGCAGAAACTGATCTAGGGGGTGACCCACATCACATCAGTCAACAAGGCAATACCATTAATGAGGGAAAAAATGCACACCAACACGTGTAAAAGGACGTTTGCAAGAAACATGAGTAATATGTCTAATTCTGAATAACAATCTTGCAAGAAAATGTGGATATAAACTGCAGGGGGACACCAGCAATAACAACTGGTACAGAAAAGACGGAGTACAGGCTTTAAAGTAGACAGTGAAGGAAAGCAGCCTTACAGTGTTCACATGTATAAAGACAAAGAAGCCCTGACATGTGAAGCAGGTTGTAACCACGGTACAATCAGTTCTTGTATTCATGAAGTAAGAAGAGAGCTTAAATTTTACCAGGAAAGATTCTGACTGGGAAGATAAACGCTGTAATAGACTGCTCAGAGAAGTTGTGAAGGATCTTAGCTTTGAAAGCATGTAAGAGCAGTTTGTATAAAAGTTACCTGGAACAAGCATTACCTGTAACCTTGCACCATGCTTGAGTCTGGATTTCTGTCTGCAATCTGGTTACTGATTGTGCTGTCACACTTGGAGCACAAACTTGGTTCTCCCAGTGACAGCCCACTCATTCAGAAGGTTCTATGGAAGGAGGTTGCTGTGGCACCCTCCAAGCTAGAATTCTGACTACATAAGCACTTAGTAACAGCAGGTGTGAATGACTTCTGCCTTTGATGTGCTTTGGGTTAGAGTTCTTATATCTCAGACTTTCTGAATTTTCAAGAACGCCTCAGAAGTGTTCACTGTTTCAAAATGATTCTTAAGTTACTTTAAGGCAAATTTGTGGTAATTTGTGGCTTTTTGGTTTTTGTTTTGTTTTGTCACAGATCCAGTGTACAATACAGTAGTTTTCCTCCAAAAGGCCAACTTTTGACAGCTTTTCATGTGATCCTCATAGCTTCTGTTTTGAGAAGAGTATTTCGACCTACCTGTTCCTGTAGTTACTGCTCCTTCAAATTAACACCAATGATTTACAGAAAATTCTTAGCTGGTAGTAGTTAAAACCTAGACGTCAGGTGAACAAGAAGTGCTTTCTGAAGCACTCAGAATCTATACCCAGCTGTCAATCAGCAAATCTTTATTCAACCAAAACAGAGATCGTCTTCATATTGCATCTTCTAATCTCTGTGCCTTTGATTTTCCCAGCCAGGAGATGTAGGAGCAAGATCCTAGAAAACCACTGGTGGGACAAGAACTTCAATCAGCTTTTGATACCTAGACAAGAGCTTCAGTCAGCTTTTAACGCCTAGATCACTTCATTCTGTAATCTCTGTAAGTACTTCCTCCTCCTGCAGCCACATGAGGAGCGATGGGAATCCCTTGTTTGTTTTTGCCAAGGCATTTATTGTTGATCTGCCAGGTTAAATTCCCTGGAGGTTTCCTTCGCTCTGACTTTACATTTATCTAGTAATCCTTGACCTGTCTGTATCTTTTAGAATCAGGACTCATCTAGTACAGTCTAGTCCAGTCAACATGAGTTTAGATATGTTTGACCTTCAGTTCTGCTGTTTGAGTTGCTATTTATTTCACCACTCCTTCTCTGTTTGTTTTTCCACGTATTTCACCTTGCATTGCTTTACTCTCGCAACTGCTGTGTGGTCTTCACTTCATATCCTTTCCTCCTTTGGCCTTCTGTTGATATTGCCTCCCACTGGAGGAATCTGGTCTCTTGGCTTGTTTTCACAAGGGAAAAGTACACACGATTTTATCAGATATCAGCAATATCAGATGGTGACAACCATCTGGTGAGTGCCCGGAGTTCAACAGCTGTCCGGCTCTAAAATGTGCAATCAAATGTTTTATGACTGTTAACAGAGTAAACTACAAGAACTACTACGTAATGAAATTAAGACCTTAGTAGAAAGATGGCTTTTGTAAACCCCGCTGAGGCAAGGAGGGTATTTCTTTAAGTATGGAGGATCTATGGAGGGACTGATAGATCTCAAGGTGCCGCCTTTGCTGCATGGGAAAGCCTCCTTTGCTAGGTGTGGTTTGCTGAATAAACAGCTGACAGCAGGGGTGTGAAATGCAGCTGGTACAGCTCGAAGGTTCTCAAATGAGGTTGCTGACAATTGCGCACGCCGCAACTGCCTCAGGCTCAGCTTACTGTGGCATGTTTAATTTGGGCTGAGAGCTAATGCTCCATCCTGTGCCATAGCAGGGCTGGGAAATGCGGCTGCACAACACCTGTGTGCTGTGCCCTGCGGTGCTGAAACACAGCTCACCTTACCTCCCAGGACATGGGGAAACAGACAACTGCAGAATCTGCTAAGGAAGGGCTGGGAAGCAGGTTGTCTGAGGCCACTGCCTTTTTGTCTTCAGACCATGTATGCAGCCCACTCTGGAAGTAATGCCTCCTAATTATTTCCATGGAAACTACAACTGATACAGAGAGCACAATAACACTGATAAACTAAATTCTTAGCTATGAAACACTATTTTTCAACGTAGTCACTGCTGTTACCTATGAATTTTTGCTAGCGATGGTCAAGAACCTGCATGCTGTGCTCATAAAATCTGCATCACTGGAGTGACCCATTGTTTCACAGCTGCTATGATGGCATCACGGCTAGGAAAATGTTTCTGTTCCCATGTGAGAGTTTGTGGGATCCACCTGGTGCAAACCTTGCAATATTCCAGTGCTTTCAGCATCATTTCCAATGCACTGAAGCATTCAGCTCTGTACACAGTTCCCTGACCATAATCTGCCAATTCGTGTAGATGAGCTGATTGAGACACTCTTAACTTCATGGTGTGACAGCTGTGAATGGCCATCCGGAACGTGTCTTATCTTTTGCTGTCGCCACTGCTGAAACGCACCAGTGCTCACATTCACTGTTTGGTTTCCATAAATGTTCAGAAAGCGTCAATGAATGTCAGTGGGTGCCATTTTTTTTCCGCACGGGGGAACTTGCTGACACACCTTTGCTTTATCTGTGCTTCCATGTCAGTTGCTATTTTGTCAGACTGCCCCTCTGCTGCCATCTGTCACACAGCAACAACATGTAATGGAATACCAGAGGGTGGGTTCGACCTCTACTGCCATACCACCAGCATCCACCTCTGACATCACAGGCGAACATAATAAAATAGGAGGCATTACTTTTGGATCAGACTTTGTACAATTGATAGAGACTGAAATGCTTTTTTTGCCTTCCTTTTTTAATTTGATCCCTAGCTGAGAAACCTTACTGGCAAGGAGAGGTTGAATGGGGAGGAACATTTCCTTCATTAAAATAACAGCCCAATCACATGCGTAGCCCAAAGCCTTTGCATTTTAATGAGGTTCTGAAACAGAAAGCAGCCTTTATGGCCTCTGTGGGAGGGATGGAGAGAACAAGAACGGACACAATCAGAGGCAGAGGACACCCATGTCAACTGTTTTCTAACAAACTGAAGAGCGAGAGGTAAAAATCAAAGCTCTGAAAACTTTATTTTCCTTAAAATTGCATGGAACAAATGTACAAAGAAAAGTGGTTTGTGAGCACAGCTGGCTCTGTCGGGCTGTGCCACCTGGCTGGGCTCTGCCTGCCACTGCAAGCTGAGGTGAAGCTTCACCTCTGTGTGGTTGGGCCTCTAGCATCCCCTCATCTCTTCCCTGCCCTCTGTTTGTACTGTATGTAAACGTACTGCATTTGAGATAACTGCCACTCCATCAAATCCGGATAGGCGACAGGTTGGAAAGTTATTGAGGGGGCCTGACAGGCCAACCACAGCAAACATGCCTGCTTATAACTCATTTCCTTTGGAAATCAGGCTGAAAACAAATAAACTAAAGACTAGAGTGATGATTCAGCGCATTATTTGCCTGAGAAAGCCAGGGTCTGAACTGTGCAGGAGCACTGGCTGGTGTTCTAATCAGATGCCTGCTCTTTAATATAAGTTGTAGCAAAGTGCTTCAGGTAAAGATCCCAGATTGTTCCCAAGTTCTTCGTAATCCATGTCTGAGCAGCGCACGGCTGGCAGTGGAAGAACAGAGTAGGTAGAGAGTGTGTCTGATCAGAACTGTATGGAGTGGAGCTTTCACCCCAAGTAAGGGGCTTCTTTTCAGACACCAGCAATGCAGGAATCACTGCACAAGGCCAGTCCAGTAAGCCAGTTCTCTGTCTTGACTATGAACCCTTTTGCTTATACTAGGGGATATGAGGATATACTGAGAACTATATGATGGCTGACCAAGTTGAAGTGGGTTCTGCTCACATGCGTATATGTCTGCTAATAGAGACTGCTAGTGGAATGTCTCAGGAAGTCATTTCATTATTGAGCCTTAGTGCTTTTGTAGGAGTGCTCTACTCACACTGTGAAGTCAGAAAGTACAGTAGAAAGGATGAGGATGTTGTATAAAAAGACCTACGTGACCCGGTGGATGGTGTTAAATTTATTTGGGATGGAGACTGGTAATGCAAAACTTAAAATCGTGCTCTTTGGACTTAAGGCAAGAATTTCTGCTTGAATTTGTGAGCTTGTGAGGTGGAAACAGCCCAAGAGGAAAAGGATGTGAATGTGCTTGCTGGTCACAGGACAACTGAGTCATTTATGTGACACAGACATGGAAAGGGAAATTAAAATCTCAGAGGTTTATTCATAAATCCAAACCAGTTAGCAGTGGTTATCAAGCATGAAAATGTAATATTTGCTTTACAGTTTTTCGCCTATCTAATACAGCATCACATGTTCTGATTAGTTCTGTGTCTCAGCCTTCTTTTCCAACCTTATTCGGTTCTTTAACTCCATGATACCTTCTGGCACCGTGCTTCAATTTAATCAGCCCTGAGTTTAAAAATTTACTTTATATTCATCTATTAATTTAATTTACCCTCCACCCTGTGAGCAAAGCTCCTGATCTGCCACAGTCTGAGCCCCCATCACAACAGACAGGGAACGCATAAAGGAAAAGGAGTGTATTTTCTTTGTGCTTCCAGTATAGGTGAGGATCTTATGCTGCTCTGGTTTCTTTGCAACATGAATGCACTACTGCGTCTTGAGCAATTAATCACTGCAAATCATTTAAGAGGGTAGTAATCTGGGATTTGAATTATGCTAGCATTAAAAAAAATATGGTGACTGAAGAAGTTGTTGAGGCTTAACTCTGCACCGTGCTGTTTGATGAGAGAATCATCGCTAGAGGCATGGGATGGAGGATCTCATTTATTCATCTGGAAATAAGTGACCAAAAAAAGTTGCTGTGGCGGAGCAATAGGTATAACTAGTGCTGACTTATGGCAATTATCCTACAATAACAGACTCCTTTCCTCACAATTCTGCTTTTGCAATATTAACTGATGGCCTCCCCGAGTAGCTCATGTTTGAGAGACTACAGCTATTGCAAGGAGCCCACCTATTAACTCAAAGAATGAAAGAAACATTGGGCTTTCTGTCCACTCCCTCTCTGGAAGCAGGAGTGGGGGAGAGGAATGCTAATTCTCACAGCTTCTTTGTAGTTGGCTGAAAGATTGTTCTGTATTTCATGAAGATGCTTTTCCTGTCAGGGTGAATTAGTGGGTTACATGGTGACTGTAGGGATAGCACAGCACACTGGAGGTAGAAGTTGGTTAGTCACACCAGCCCAGGAATAGCCAAAGGAAGTGTTAAGGGTCTAACATAAATTTTCAAGTCCAGACACCTCCTCTGCCTTGAATTTGCTTTCAGGAGTAAATTTCTTCTCCCACACACCAGACTGGGGAGTGTGCAGGACAAGGATATACTAGCACTTATTTTCTGCTTTCCCCTCCATCTGCTTCAGGTAGCAGCAAACAGTTCCGCTGCCCTGAGTTGAAAACAGTCTTACAAGCTGGACCTAAGATAAATGTATCGAGCTGAGATGAGCTGAAATCAGGCCGTGCCCATCAAAATAAGCCTTAAAGATGCATGAGGCAGGTAGCGAATCTCAACCACTGCATGATTAGGTTCCACCAAGAGGGCCTTCATCCTTCTTGCTTTACAGAACAAGGCTTTTGGCAAGGTAGATACCTCACTTGAATTTCCTCAAGTAGGAAATGAACCATTTAGACCCTGATGTGGCCAGGCCAGCTTAACACCAGGGGCATGAAAATTCACAATTGTAATCAGGGCATCACGGGAGCTTCAGAATCAAAATCTGATGAAAACTAGTTTGGTGGCTCTTTGCTGGCTGACCCAGCTGCTCCTTTCCAGCAGCTCCTAGGAAACTAGATCGACGGCTAGATTAGCAGAGTTTTGCTGCTGCCACTCCGATATGAAAGGAGGTGCTGCTGTCATTGATGCAGAACAATCTTCATGACAGCCCCCTAAACTGGCAGCAAGGAAACGCAACAGACAGTGCTCCTGTTAAAAGTAAGAAAGAGAATGCAGAGCAGTGGTGAGAAAAAGTACTTGCTTTAGCAAGGCTGAGGTTTTACCTGTTGAAAATGGATGTACTGGAGAAGGTGTTGCAGCAGAGATGGGTTTTAAAGAGAGCCAGGAAAGGAGAAAAGGTCTGGTCTGAACTAATATACCACAAGTAAAATCAGCTTTGAGGAATCAAGTGCATCAAGACGCTGTGGGGCAGAACCTGTGAACAAAAAGGACAAGGGAGCCTCACTGGCAAAATGGGGACAGGTCCTGGAAAGGGACAGAACTTTGCCTGTGGGGTCAAAAAGTTGTAACCAGGAGGGCGAGCAGAAGGACACAAGTAGGAAGGGCACTGATTGCATGAACAGCCCCGACTCCTGAGCTGAGAGACACGATGGGAAAACTGGGTACATGGGACAAAGCCAAGGAGAAGCAGATGGTGCTATCCAGCCTATAAGCCTCGGGGTGATGGTGTGTCAAGAATTTCAGAGTGAGGAGAATGGAGTGGATTTTGAAGTACAGACCATGACATTAGCTGTTGCCTATGGATAATAACAGATGAGCTCTGGCACGTCAAGCTATGACAGATAAAATCATTGCTCCCAGCTGTCCCTTCTGCCATGGGTTATTGTAGAGAGAAAACGTGACTGTGCCTAATTCACTCCATGAATTGTCTCAGGGTGATTTCCAGCACGGTCCTAATCTCAGAATGGTTATGCTCAGGTGGGACCTCTCTGCTCCAACCCCACCTTCCTGAGCTGCTGAGCACAGCACAGCCGTCTGGGCAGGTGTACAGGAGCAGGGCCAGCCACATGCCTTCCTACCTCCTCCCCACCTCATGTGAGCCTGTCCCAGCTGAAGCTACCTCCAGCAATTCCAGCGAAGCTTCCAGAAACTGCACGGATTCTACTGTCCTTGTTAAAGAAAAAAGGAACAGAAACGCTCCAAGCCACCACAAGATTTACCTGCATTCATCTATCAATGTCTTGTGTTTACTGTTTTCCATCCAAGATGCAGTGCAGAAATGAACAAAAGGAGACAGACTCCTGAGCGGCTGTTAGTAACAACTTCTTAGTTAATGATAGTTAATATTGACTCTTCTTCAAAACATTTTTTAACCCTCAGTTTTAGTCACTGGTAAGGTTATCCAGGTAAGCTGAAATCAAGATTAATATACAGATACATTTTATATATTCTATAATATACAGATATATTCTTTCTATATCACCTTTTCTCACCTGTGAGGTTAGAGAACACAGAAGAAAATAAACATCCAGTAAATTTTCCCCAAATCTTGTCATGTAGTTCCTCTTTCTTAAGTTTTGTTTCTTCTTTTGCATGCTATTTTCTGTATGATGGCACAGTGTCAGGAAGAAAGTGGGACCTGGCAACACTTAGACCTCCAATTTTATTTTTACCATTTTCTTTTGCTATTTCTTTCCTTAAAGCAATCTCTTTTATTGGGTGTGCGTTAGAGCTCATCTTAAAATCCTAATATGAGATCCCCTGATGGCCCTCCTTACTTGGAGCATCGGTCATTCTGCTCACAGGACACTGATGGGGACGTGCTGCTGAACTGATAGGCGTTTCTAGAAGAACGACTGGAGAAGCAAGTCTGGAGTTGGGTTTGAAGTTTCTGGGTCTGAGCTCAACTAACAGGAGGAAAAGAAGGATGCTCCACCTGCTGAACCATGGAAAGGTGGCCCAGCTCCCAGAAAAGAAGGTAACCATGGAGCTCGTGGATGTATTTAGCAATAGGTTGAGAACCAGCTTTGGTTTTCACATGTGGCTTTGTTGAACCACCTGAACCATCTCCAGAGCATCGCTGACAGAAATGTGGGGAGGAGGAAGAGGCTGTGACTCACTGCGACTCACTGTGGGACTCCAGGACAGCACTTCAGAAGAGGATGGAGTAAAGCTGGGAGGAGGTGCTACTACAGACCTCACAGAAAGCATACCAACACACACCTCAAGGAGAACAATCTGCAGTCTTTAGGTAAACAAATTAACCACTGCTCTGTGTTCCAGAAAAAGCTCTGTCATTTTTTGATGCCTCCTGCTTTACCTCCTTTGGTGAGCTGTAGTTAGCCTTGGACACAGCTCAGCTCACCAGAACTGCAGCTCCTCAGGGCAGCCTGGCAAAGGGCTCTGTACCTTAGCAGCACGTTGTGATGAGATCGGCAGGGACAAGGCAACTGGTAGAAGCAGCTACAAGAACACCTGCCACCACCACAGCCTCAAGTTTTGAAAAAGCTTGGAAAGAAGAGTGATGTATAGAGAGAAAAACACATCTCCTGCCTCAGCAAGAGAGGTGCTGTCAGACATATTGAAATTTGAGAGCATTTCCCATCTCACCCTCACAGTGCCTGAGCAGGGAGAATTTTGTTCTCCAAAGTAAAAGCGAATAGGTAAATACACAGGATTTGTATAGAATAATTCATGGCAATGGCTTAAAATCCCACTTATTTAAATACAGGTTGGGGTTTGGGTGTATCACTAAAATGCCTCACAGTCACTTGTATTCATTCTCTGCTTTGACTGCACCTATGTGGAACAAGGACTGCGCCAGGCCTGTACAGCAGCCGTTCCCATCGCTCTGGTTGGGCAGATGCATCTAAACTAAAAGTGTCAGGAAACTCCCACCTCAGTGAAAATGCAGCCACATTTGCTGCTCTCTCTTTTTCCCACTGCATGGCATCCTTACCAAGCTTTTTTGTTGTTGTTGATGCAGCATGTAAAAAAAAGACTTCACATCAAGCAACAATCCAAGGCTGCTTTAACACCCACAGCAATGTGCCCTGGTAGAGTCTGTACTTGTTAGTTGCTACATACTGGGGTGGATTTTTAGTAGAGGTTCCTTTTGAGGAGACTTAGTGAGTGGTCAGTGCAGAGCATCTTTTCTCATACATAGTAGTACTTTCACTTGGATTAAGGCCCCTTGTCTCAGAGGGACTACTCTCTCAAGGCTGTACTTGCTGTCCAGGCTGAGATGCAGCTTGGATGGCTATGCTTTGTAACAGTCTGCAGGTACCTGTGCCCTCTTGGCAGGACTCCTTTACTAAAATAAGCGTACTTCAATGGAGATGAGCACGTTACATTTAATTGACATTCATGTAATTCGCAAAGCATTCCAGCACTCCCAAGAGGTCATCAATGCAGATGTATACACTGAAGTTCAAAGAATGAAAGTTTGGTGAGGCTAATACAACTGGTCAGTGCAGAGAGGCAGAATGGAACATTCACATCTCCCAGCATCACTCCTCGTCCTCCATTCTGTCTCTGGTTCTGCTTTTCCTGCCAAGATTAGCTCCAGTGTTTCTGCATGCTTGGGAAAACCAACACAGGTTTGCTTATCACACTGCAATGCGCCCTCACGATAAAGCTTAAAACCATGCTTACTCTGTGCATTTTGCTGCTTTGGAAGGACTGGGACTTAACACCTCTCTGCAGAGATCCTTTTGGGCAGATCCTTTGAAACCTTTGGGCAGTATTGCTGGAATAAATTCTTTTTGCATTCGATGGGGATAGCGGTTGCATTTGTAGCAGGTAGATGCTCCCTACCTACCTGTGGTTCAAAAGGCATTTTAGCTTCGACTACACACAAGATGTTATATGAGTGGAAAGGAGACCGGGACGTGAGTGGTATTTGGCCAGCTTGTTTTTCTGCAGGCATTGTTCCTACATTCATTTTTATTTTCAAAGAATACAAACCACTGACTTGGGAAAACTCGGTTGAATGCACCACCAGGACTGGATTGTGGCTCCTGTTCTTTATTTTTCAAATGGGCTGAGAGAAGCAAAAGGAGGTCAAGTGACTTCCTCAAGGTCAGAGACCGTCACTGAGTCATAAAGAAATGACTGTTTGCCTCACAGCCCTGCATTCATTCTGCGAGGCAGTGCACTGCTGGTAGGATTTTTCTTTGCCTACCGCAGTGATTACTGGGAGCCCTGACCATGCTGCTGCCCTTATGTCCAGTAATGTTTACCAGACAGACGCAGGCCAAAACGAAGGGCTCTCAGCTGGGTTGTGCAAATGAGGGGTGAGTCTCTTTCAGGTGAAGCTCCTGAGGCTGGCCCTGCAGCCCAGCTCATAGCTTGGTGAAGGAAATGCGAGCAGCACTACCGATGGCCAGCATGAAAATCCTAGGCCAGCAATTTACAAAAAACACAGGAATTTACAGACCAGCAGGCTCTGGAATCCTGTGCGATGGGCTTAAATAGCTTAGGTTTGGGGGTGCCACATGGCTTTGGAAGCAGAAACTTGAGAAAAGACACCAAATATTGCGGGGTTCTGATTAAAGGTGAGAATGAGCCGCCCTGCCCTGCAGTATGAGAACTGCCTGTTGAAGGTGCTCTACGTGAATCAGTGACTTCACATTCTGCAAAGCAATAAATGCACAGACAACAGTTCACCGTTGGCCCACGTGCTCTTACGTAATCACTCGGATTAAAATACAAACCAACCCCAATCGTACTGTTTGTGGGCACAGCCTTCACCCATCCGACTGTCCCAAATCCCCTCTGGGTGTGTATTTCTTACCCCCTTATTTGGCTAAGTGCATTATAACCATAGCTGATGTGCTCCTCTGTCTGGCTCTAAGTAAGCAATTAGGTGTGCACATCTATACTTACCATGCAAAACATCTCTGACAGGTGAATGTGTGCCGGCCGCGTGAAAACAGTGCAAAACCCAAGTGGGCTTCCTAACTGCTGAGCATGGAGAGCAAGCAGAGGTGCTGAAGGAACTCGATAATAAGGACACTCAGATGACAGCTGCTAATGCTATCGGGTACAAATCAGAGCTAAGTGAAAAAGTGCCTTCTCTAGAATTAACATGCACGGCTGTTATGCTCTCTGCACTATGCAATGCAGATTTATTTATTTAAAACGGCTCGAGGCACCCAGTCAGTGCTCAGAAGCAGGGCGCCCTGCATCTCCTCTCTTCTCCGCATCCAATAACTCCAACATCAGACACTGGTGCCAGAGCACACTGTGCAGCGGATCTGCTGGCTCCTACTGCACCACTCCCTTACAGCACACAGCCCCGCTGCTGCACCTCGTGAGGTTTCTATTAGGAAGGTGTACTAACTGTTATGACAGTTCTGGAGGAGCTCCCTCCCACCCCTCTCCTTCCCTTCAGACACTAATTCACAGATCCTCCTGCTAAGTGGGAGCTCAGGGGCTGTGCCGGGAGGAGCAGCGCTGCAGTTTGTTCAGCTGCACGCTGCCCCCTCCAACAGGGGCACTTCCTTCAGGCAGTGCAACACACCCGCTCAGTGTCTCCAGGACAAATTCCCTCTCTGCTCTCCACTCTTTGCCGTCCATCTACTGAAAACAAATAATGCTGTGAGCAAAAGGGCACCCTGACCTGATGCCACATTACTCCAGGGGAAGCACTGCCTGCACCTCCAGGGTTAACTGTTGTCAACTCTTCTTGTGTTCACACCAGTTAAATTTAGGTAAAATCTGTTCAAATCTAGGCTAAAGATGGAGCAGGTTTCTCACGTCAGGCTGCTAACCGCTGACAGAATCAAATACAAACAGCACCGAAAAAAATTCCCTGCAGAAACCAGAAGCAGCAAATAAATGGACAACGACCGCGGTGCAGGAGGACCCTGCAGGCACTGTGCACATCTCCAGCGAGCAGAACTTGGGAGTGCAGCAAAGTGCCAGGGCGGTGGGTAAGCCCAGCCAGCCCTTCTGCCGTGTCCCCGCTGTGCCTCGGCACTGACAGCGGGCAGAGATGTTCCTGGGAGCACATCTGCAAACCCACAAACGCTCTGTGCGGAATTGCTTGTAGTACGACGGGCTCTGTATAACTAACTCCACTAATCTCAACAAGCCCTGCCACATACAATGGGTTTTAATAAACCCGTGGACAGGAATTCTGCGAGAGGCAAAATGACAGCTGTGCAATTATGCTATCACTCTGGAATCTCACCTGCCTCTTCCTCCCCGTGATTTTGACAGGCTTTTGAAGGAGGAATATCTATGAAGGTGATAAATGGGGGCTAAACCGTGCCTTCCACTACATCCCAAAAGGCACACCAAGTGTAACAGATTGGCGTGGATAAGGCAGGAGAAGGTTCTGGCTCGATGTTTCAAACCCTGTTTGCTTTATTCTGCCTCTTTTTTTTTAGCCCTGGACAACAGGAACCAAAGCTGGCCAAGTGTCTAGAAAGCCAGGAGGCAGGCGGCGGTGACAGCTGACACAACAGTGTCCTGATTTTCACCATTTTCTCCCCAAGGATATAAAGGGTTGTGAGTGACCCTTCATCCTCCTGAGAACAGCACAGCTTTATCAGGTTTGTCATTTTGTGCACCTCGTTGAGGTTACAAACCTTCCCTACCCTCTACGTACGTGGCCGCAAGTTTTTGTTTTAGGGATGCTTTTGGGCTTGGACAGAAAACATCCATGTGTTTCCTGGGAGCAGAAATGACCCCTGATCCCGCAGCGCGTGCTCGAGTGCAGCTCCTCAGCGGGGACTTCAGAACGAGACCTCAAAGTGCGCCGATCCCCGGCCCTCCCCTCCATCTTCCCGCAGCACCTCTCCCGAGCAGATGGGAGGGATGAGCCCACGTCTGCTGGCCGCAGCTGCGACTGGCGCCTAGCGAAAAGCCAGCGCTATATTTGCCTTCAACTTTTATAGCAAAGGGGCCAGAAAACGCCTTTGATACCCGGCGCTATTCGGAGCTAGCGCAGCAGCACCCGACCCCTTCCCCTGCTTCGCCTCGGTCGCGGTGAGGGAGGCTCCCCGCCGTGCCGCCGCTTACAAGACCGGCTTTACGTTGCGGCAGGGGACCGGACCGGAGGACGCCCGCGGCCGCGGGGCAGCGGCGCGGTTCCGCGCTCCGGGCGCCGCTTTCCCACCGCTGGGGCCTGCGGCAGCTCGGGGAGGGCCGGGAGAGGAAGGGGGGGTGCCGCAAGCAGCGCCCGGGTGCCGAACTCGCTCTAAAAGCGCGGCGGGGCCGGGGAGCGACGCGGGGGAAGGGACGCGCGGCCGGGGGTCCCGGCGCCCCGCTGCCAGCTGACCTGCCAGGCTGTTGTAGCAGTCGACCTCGATGGCCTCCACCGCCTGCCGCTGCTCCTCGCTCAGCCCGCCCGCGGCGGCGTTGGCAGGGCGCTGCCCGCCCGGCTCCTGGCTCAGCAGCAGCGCCTTGAGCTCCAGCAGGGCGCGGTGGTACTTGCCGATGGCCTCCCGGAATTTCTTGTCCTTGTAGCACTGCGCCCCTTCGCTCTTGAAATCCAGCGCCCGCCCGATCAGCTCGCCCGGCTCCGCGCCGCCCGCCGCCGCCGCCGCCCGCGGCTGGCTGCCCCCCGCGGGGCCGTGCCCATCGCCCGCCCCGCGGCCGCCGGCGTTCAGCTTCCCCGCCGCCGGGCTCGCCCTCTCCATGGCCGCGGCGCCGCCGCCTCCCGCGCCGCCCTACGCGGGCGATGCCGCGGCGCCCGCCGCCGCCGCCGCCGCGCCGCCGCCCGTGCCCCCGCGCCGCTGCCCGGCTCCGCCGCTCGCTCCCATCCTCCGGCGGCCGCCGCTCCTCCTCCTCCTCCCCGCGCCCGCGGGGCGCCCGCCCCCGCCCGTCCCCGCCTCCGGCCGCCCGCAGCGGGCACCGCCGCCCCCCGGAGAGCCCCGCGCGGCTTGGGGCCTCACCGCGGCCCCCGGTCTTTTCGCCTCGGCGCCCCTCTGCAGCCCGGGGGCCGCCTCGCCCTCCCGTCCCCTTCTCATCCCCATCCCCATCCCCACCGCCCTCGCTGTTCCCGTCCCGCCGCCCTCGGGGCGTGAGCCCTCACTTCGCTGCGTGGCGTCGGGCAGCAGGTGGCTGCGCCTTCTTCATGAGGGCACAGAAGCCGTGGCCCGGCGGCTCACCCAGTCCCCGGCACCCGCCCCTCGGGGGGGCTTAAATTTTCCCGAGTCGGGTTTTTGCATTTTTTTGACAGATGGGTGTACGCCCATTGAGGACACTGCTGGGTTTGGGGGATCTGTGGGAGTGCCCCCCCCACACACAGCGAGAGCATCCATCGCCGTCAGCACCAGGCGCGCACGGCTCAGGTGGGCTGAGCGCTGTACGGCTCCATGTCCTGTGGGTGCACCGTGGCTCCAGGGTGCTTTGTGGGTCACACTTCATGCTGTAAAAGCAGAAGATGGATGAAAACACAGAGAGGCGTTTTCATCACCCATGTAACCCTCCCATGTAGGAGGTGCAGGCGTGGGGCGGTGTGCTCAAGCTCTGCAACCGCAAGGAAGCTTCAAAATGGAGGCCCAGTTCTCCCTGTGAGATAACAGGAAACTGCTCCGTGCTGGGGGTGGGTGTGCAGCCAGTGGCTGGGCGACTCCTCCTGAGCCGGGCAGTGCTTGGGGCCTGGTGCTGTGGGGCTGCTGCCAGGCCTCCGGGCCTCACCACGGCCATGGCTTCAGCTTTGAGTGCGGACATGTTGGGGAGCATCACAGAGAAGCGGGTGGCACCGTACCTGTGGTAAAAGCATTATGCTGATAATTAGAGCTAAGATACTCAGCCGCGATTAGCTGATTTCACGTGCTCTGATTCCCAGGTGACCCAGCAGATCAGTCTCCGTAAAGCCTCGTGTCCTGCAAACAGATGCTCAGTGATCTCAGGTACCCTGTGCCAAACACAAGATAAGACAGACACTTGTGCTCCAAGCGTGCATGGTCTGGAAGTTGGGAAGTCCAGCGAGGCAAGGAGGGCAGTAACAGTCAGAATAGAATCGATGTGTGGGACCTAAAAATGAAGGAAGGAACGTTCCTGCTGGGCAACGCTTTGTCCTCCTGCTCGTCACATTGCTCAAGGTAAGTTTACAGAGCTCCAGGGGTTTCATCTTACCAATATTGATTCCCGCTCAGGAGAATCACAAGGACACTGTGTGTCACCTGCACTGGAGATCTGACATTGCCAGGGGGAAGAAGGGAATGTCGCAGGCACTGAGCGGTGCACAAGTGGGGAGGGAGTGGGCTTTTAGCAGGGTGCAGCTGCATGGCTGGGACCTGGGGTTGGTTTGCTTGAGCCCATGAACATGCACGGTCCCGGGGCTCTGAGACATAGGGGACCCTGCCTTCTCTTCCTTCCTGTGCCTTAGTCTTTAAGGAAATCTTTGAGATTTCCTCCTTTGTTAACAGCTCTTCAGTGGGTGACTGAGGCAAGCTGTGCAAAGCTGAAGTTTCTCCTACATCAAATTCTGGCAGCGCTCATTATGCCATTATGGGTGCATGTGGGGATGGAGGAGGTCACAGAATAATAGTGAAAGCAAGTGCTCTAATTAGTATGGACTGTACTGGGCGTACTGCGCTGAGGCTTAGTCCTGAGTGCTGCTTAAGCACCCAGATGAGTTTTCCATCCTGCCATTCTTCCAGAAATGTCCAACCTCTCTTCCTGCCAGATTGCAGCGACTGTGAAGAGGGAAGTCACAACTGCATAAATCCCAAAGTAGGTGGTAGCAGCAGTGTCCCACTGTTTGCTGTTTGTTGTCCAACTGGATCTCCCATGCAGATGATGTAAAGCTGTGGTCAGGTTTGTGTAGGTCAGGTGGCAAAGGTCAGAGTAGCCCATCGGCCCTGTCCTCCTGGAGAGGAGCTGAGCAATGCGCTGGCTACAGTAAGATGCTTGAGAAACATTGCAGCATCAGTCTGGGGGCACCACGCTGGCCACTCTTGGGGATGATCAGCACCTCTATTGGCACCCTGAAAACCTGACAGCACCAGAAAGAGCAGGTCTGTGTACCACATAGGTGTGCTGTGCTGAGAAGTGAGGCGTGCATTCAGATAAATAAAGCAAGGCTGGTTCGTGCCATTCAGCTGTGTGCCATGGGATGAGGTCACGGCGTTGGTCAGTGTCAGCTCCTGTGCCTGCTGGTGAGGTTTTGTCCGCAGCAGCACAGTGCTTATCTCTCTCATTCTGTGCTGGTTGGGGTGTGCTGACTGTCTGTCTGTGTGTCTGTCTGCTTGCCCCTAGGTGCAGCAGAGCCGGCAGCTGCCTGGGTGTGTCTGTCTCTCCTCCTCCACACGTGGAGGATTTCCTCACGCATTCAGAATGTGTACGCTCGCATTGCTTTATTATTGTTATTATTCTGCAGCAGCCACATGCCTCATAGTGGTATTTTAGGATCTGTGAGTCACTAAACCATAATTTCCTGCTCATAGCCTACCTGAAAAGAATTGTCTTGGTGTGGTCCCATTTGCAGTGGGGAGATGCGCTGCTGGGTGAAACCATAAATATAGAGAAAGATGCTGGGCACAGAGCCACGAGATCCTCCGACCTTCTCCCGGCTGCAGTGGTTTGTCTCTGCCCAAGTGGGTGATTAATTGACAGACAGACATAGGGCAGATTCCTCACATTTCCGGACAGTGCTGTAAAGAACAGAGTATGAGCTAAGCAGGCAGAGCACCTGTCTTTATGGCTGCGCTGTTCTAGCTGGGTGTATATTTGCTGTATCATTTCTGGTGTTGGTTAGATTTTTACCAGTTACAACTTTTAGGGCCGCTATGAGGTCTCACATCTAATTCACAAAATCATAGAATAGAATCATAGAATCGTTTGAGTTGGAAGGGACCCTTAAAGGCTATCTAGCCCAACTCCCCCTGCAACGAACAGGAACACTCCTTGTCCATGCACTGACTTTGATAGGACTGGTGGTGGTGTGAGAGTTGTCCCACCAAGTCTTTATGGACAGCTCGGGAGGCAAACCAGAAGCCTTGCAACTCCCCAGATGAACCCAAACCAGGTCGTGATGAAAATGGTGCTGAGTCCTTGTGAATGGGGGAAGAGATTCCTCCTGCCTGCTGCCATTCAGCTGGAAAGAGAATACCCAGGCTGCCCTCAGCCTCCAGCACGCACAGCTGCTGCTGCTAAAGTCTGTCACCAGCTTAGTCAATCATCCATTATTTATTTCCAAATCGTATGTAAAGCTCTGCAGCACAGCGTTTAGTCTACCTATGGGGAAAAGAAGAGATGGAGCTTCTGAAAGACCTGGGAAAACAAAGGCAGAGAAGCCTCTGAAATTCTTTGCTTGGGAGATTGTCACATGTAGTTACATCTAAAGAAGAGATAAGGGAAATAAAATCATATGCAAGGAAGGGTTGCCACCTCAGTGCATATTCCTTTGATCTCTCCGTGTCGTTTGGTGCAGTTGATTTCTTTTAGCACTGGAGCTCCTTTGTTTACAAGTGTTCCTCAGACACAAAGTGCTTCGCTCGTCGTGTCCCTCGTGCATGTTTCCATGCAGCCTGGGCCATGTGTGCGACTGGACACCCGTCCCTGCCTCCTGCCTGCTGGAGAGAAGGTTCCTGGCACCAAGGAAGAACAGCCAACAGAGATGTTTGCAGGCAAACAAGAGCGTATTTGTGACAAGCCATTCGTTAGGCGTGTGGATGAGCAGCATCTTTGTCACAGAAATCTTTGCTGAGGAAGAACATTAAGAGGTAGATGGTAAAGCAGAACGGCTGCTCAGAGTGAGGATGGGTGCTGCAGACTGCTTTTAACATACCGGATTCCTCTGTTTTCATGAAGATGATGGCACAGTGCTGCCTGAGAGCCTTGGCTCTGGGGGCCAGATCAAACCCATGTCATCATTTCAAGTGGCTTTTTTTTTTGCACTTTAATTAAGAACGAGTTCTCTGATTTGTAGAACTGTTGGGTTGCACCAGAAGGGAAGAGAATGTTGCCATGAAATTTGAGAAACCCTTTTAATCTCTTAGCATCTATGGTGACAGGTCACCTGCAGGCTGCAGTTACAATCTGTTGGGCCATCCCTGGAGCTCTGCGAGAGCTCCTGCACTGTGCTCAGACCGAACTGGAGGGTAGTGAGGTTTGTTCCTCTCTTGTGTGCAAAAGGAGTAGATTTGTGGGAAAAAAAAAATACATCTTCCCTAGCAGGCAAGTACTGAGAATTACAAAGCAGGCATTCCCGTATCTTTCGTCCCTCATTTTTCCTTTACCTTATCTACCAGCATCCAAGACTGTCCTAGTTCCAAAGGTACATCTACACCATACAGAAAAGCACAGTGAGGGGTTTTTGAATTAGCAGTGACCTAGATCTGAGCTCAGAACAAAGGTTTCCTGAGACCCTATGGAAGGAAGCAGCCCGTCTCTCTGCTAGCCCAGCTGTTGCTGCCCTGGGAAGATGAGCAGGACTGCTCCATGTTATACCACAGCATCAAGGGCTGTATCTCTGTGCATCGCACTCCTGCTGTTGCTGGCAGGGCACCTGCTCAGGCACTTTCTGAAGGTGAAGTCACTCAACTCTCATTCCTGGACCACTGCTGCACTGCACATTGTGCAGTATTAATGGGACATAAGGGACTGCCCAGGTGAAAGGCAGGCAGCTCAAGGCTGGTAAGGACCATGGCACTGGATGAGGTGTATCGCAGGACACTCGACTTCAAATCTGTACAGGAGTGAGGAGGAAGTCAGCTGAGTATGAATCAAGCCAAATTGCCTGCAAGTATGACTGGATCATGGATTACTAACAACTTTAAAAGCATCCCAAAATTCACTGACACTCCATGTATCCTGAATGGCTGGTGCTCAGAAGAGACATGCAGCTCTGGTTATACACCCTGCTTACACCTGCAGGATCAGGCAGCCCACTTCCAGACCACTTTCCAGGACAAGTGTGCATTTTTCCTAACTCACCAATTACTAACATAACTAACCCCAGAACCACTGGGCTGTAACTCTCATTCAGCTGCATTCTTCCACAGTAACAGGTAGGCAGGAGCAAGTGTGCATCCAACTACACCTAAGCTTAAAGAAACATCCCTCTCATCACTATCACTGTTTATCAACCCTATCACTGTTTATGAGATTAAAAATGAAGAGTAGGATCACATGGGGACATTCATGCTTCTAATCGCTTACAGCTTACCCACCTTACAGCTGAACTGCAGGAGGAAAGCTGTGAGCGCTCATTTCACAGAGCAAGCAGACCTGCTGGGAGAGCAGCTGCCTCCCTGAGACCCATCCCATCAACATGTGAAGGAGTTAAGATCTCACAACAAGCACAGGTGTCTGGAAAGTTCCTGGTTTGGCTAAACCTTTAAAAACCAGGGCTTCCGTGAGTGCTCTCAGTGTTGCATCTGGTTTTAATTGCTCTCTGTCAAGGTGGAGGTACAGTAATTGGCCACTTTGTTGTGCCTGGCTGTGAGCAGAGTGCTGTTCTCTGGACAGGACATCAGAACACAGCTGGCTGCAGTGATGGCAGCAGGAAGGGCTGTGTGCTTCTCCTGCCTGTTCTCACATGCCTCTGCAAACTGTGGTAGTGTCCAAGCGAGCGGCCCCGAGGAAACACAGGCTGACTCAGGGTGTGCGGTCAGCAATGCAGTAAATGGTGCTCTCTGCTAAGTGAGCACTTAGCCGCTCCTCTGGTGCAGGAGGAGGTCCTGCCATTCAGCCGGCTGTACTATCTTTGGAAGAGGTGAGATGAAGGTGTTTCACTCCCCTGATCTTTAATGCTCTTGTGCTGCTACTGAGTTTGGAATTTCGGCTTCAGGTTCTGGGTCAAATTTCAGTGCAAATGCATTCCCATTTACTTCTCCAGTTGGATGTATTTAGTCTGTTTGCTGTTCTTGCTATCCGAACATGCTGAGTGTGCTGCAGTGTACAGCTGAGCAGATGGATCCTTTTGTCCCAGAGACAGATCCATGGCTGAACACAGAGATTCCTATGTCTACAGAAGTGCTCGAGTGCAAGCTACAGTGTAAACTGGAGATCTTTAAGGCTGTTTTGCACGTGGAAAGCTGATCTGCTCACGAGGAAGCAGAAACAGGGAGACAGGCTCTAAAAAAAGGAATGCTTCTTGCTGTATCCCCAACATTCATCATCCTTCAGCAGCATGTGGGGTTTTCTTGAGGACACACAATCCCAGATTTGCTAGAAATAAATTTGTGAGCTCTGGTGAGCGCAAAGCCCCAGACAGCATGGTTGCAGGCTTACCATCTGTGTGTTACTCCAGGCCTGCAGTTCACATTGTGGGGTTCTCAGCTTTGTTCTTTTGTTGCAACCCAAGCAGCTTTCCAGGCCAGATCCATCTCCCAGGACGCTGCATTGATGGAAGGTGGCCAGTACAGTTTGGTATCGGTATAATGCTGTGTGCAGTGCAGTGGAAGCTTAAATGAGCCTTAAGTGAAGAAACATCATTGCTTCATCCTGCAGAGAGAAGTTCTAGTGAGCCTGGGTCTATGCAAAGCTTTCAGACTCATTCAGAAGAGCCATGTGATGCTGCAAATATGAGGTTCCGAGTGTAGACATGTAGAGATTAGCACTATCACTGCTTAATCGAAGCTTGCTGAGGATTTCAATGCTGAAAGTTAGCATTTGTATGGTGATTCCTGCAACACACTGTAATACTGATTTTAAAGGTATTTATTTTCCTGTAAGCTGTTGAGCACAGCTGATATTAGTTTGTATCACCCTGCGGAGAGCCTGAAGAGCAGCCTTTAAGGGCCAGCTTGTCTGAGCCCAGCTGTCACTATAATGCCTTAGCCTGGAGCAGCAATGTCCTGGCAGCTCAGGAAAAGGCGCCTTTCTATTGTTGAGGAGATTTTGGCTGCGCTCTTGGCTTTTGAATTCTCTCTCATGTTTTGAGATTTGACCTTGTTCCTGTCTGCCCTGTGCCTATTGGTCAGAATAAGCCAGGTAAAGCAAGGTAGCTTCTATGCAGCATTTCCAAATTTCTCAAGAAAAAGAGGACAGTTTTAAGCGACATTCATGATCCTCTTTCCTTACCCTACACTCGCATTGGAAAATCAGAGTATGAAACTCACTGCATAGTACAGCACATGCTGTCAGAGGGACATGGGAAGTTGCTGCCGTGAGTATCTCAAGCTGGAAATTCCTTTGTCTTGGACTGCAGCTACGAGCTTCCTGTCTTCATACATCAACTACGTCTCCTGCTTCATAATGTCATATGTGAGTATTGTACTATGTGTGACTCCTACTTAAACCAGAGATACAGTCCTGATGTATGTTGGAAGTGGAAGATGAAAGTAATTTTTTTTCCAATCCAATGTTTATTTAAAACACTGGATGGTATGGAGACAAACAGCAGTTAAATACTAGTCTGGGAAAGGAGCAAATATAATTTCTACAAGGATTTTGAAAACAGAAAATCAATGGTGTCAAGAGCAGCAGATACCTCACGGAAGGAACTTTGAAATCAGTGGCAGTGAGAATAAGAAAGAACAAAGATAGCGTGGAAAAAGGAAAAGCTAAAGGAAAGAGGTGTCTTGGATGAGGAGGTAAAAGTGCTACAGTAAAACAGTACTTTTGCACTTCAGGGAGGAAGCAATGGATGGTTGAAGATGGGGCTGGTGAAACTTCTGGGAAGCTGAGCTGATGGCTGGAACCCGTGTGAAAAACATCACTGCTAAAGCAGGGCCACAGCAGCACCGGTGTGAGGAAGCAAACCTGAGTGACAGTGGAAAAATCCCTGTTGAGTCATAAAGAGGCAAAACATGCAAAACCCTTTGATCTGTCTGGGAGCATTTGGTAACCAGACAACTGTCCTCTGGAGATGCCGATTTAATCCTAAATGAATTAAAAAAATAAATTTAAAAAATGAAAATAAAAAGCACCAAGCTTTGAATAGGAATCCCTCTGGTAGGAGCAGGGAGCAGGATTTCAGAGACCTGACTCACTGCGTTCTTCAGGTAAATCTGTGAAATTACACACAATGATTGATGGTTTTTCAGTCTGTACCAGAGGTGGATTGTAGTCAAGAGTCCAAAGGCACAGATCACTACCAAAAAAAAAAAGGAACATACTATTCCCAAATGAGTAGCCAAATGTGCCAAGATGGACACAGTAGAGAGAGGTGGTTAAGGAGAAAATCATTTTTCTAAATGGGCGCAAACAGCATTTCAGACAAATAGCCTGGAAGAACTTTGATTGCCTTTTTGGAAAGTGTGAATACATGCAAATGGAAGTACAGAATACCTCATCTTTTCTACTGCGTTTGTTCTGCAGTAGCAGAATAACAAAAGCTCAGTAATAGCAGTCCTTTAGTTCCACCACATCTGGTCCCGAACCCATGCAGAGAATAGAGTAGTGTGCAGCCTGATTGTTCATTACTGTGGCTTCATCTGCTCTAGCTAAAGTCAGGAAGACGCAACTTCCACAAAGATGGACTTGCAAAACCCTTCTTGCGTAAATTCAGAGGGCTCTGCACATGACAGTGAAGTATGTGGGCATATGGGACAGATTTTCTTGGAGCTTGTCAGCAAATCTGCCAAGTCTGCAGCTTTCTAGGTTTTCGTTGTGCCGAGGTCAGATGCAGTGTATGAGGAATTCATCTGAAACCAGAAGGTAAGCCAAGGAGGGGCCTGATATCAAAATGTGACCTTGTCTTTTTCTCATTATTCCCATAACTTATATTAGCCAAATATATATTGACGGAACAGAAAGAAAATCAACACTTTTCCTCCAAAATGAAAATATCAACATAAATATAGGTTATAAACTTGCTCATACAACCTCCTTAATATTTATAATGCAGATTTGTAGGGCACTTGTCAAATCAAAAGGCAAGTGGTGTCACAGAAACAACAACAAGCCAACAGTAAGCAACGAGTGTTTTGGATTTGTCATTTTTCAGCACACAACCAGAACTGTTTGCAAGCAGTAATATTCCTTATTGTACCACATTTCATATTCACAGTTTTGAAAGCAAGAATGAGCTATTGCAGTCATCTGTTCTAATCTCCTCTGTAAAACAGGTAATGCAGTCTTAACTGGTGGTCTGTGATTACAGTTTCTTATTTTTATTCAAGCTCTGAAATTTATTTATGAAGACATTGGGTCCTGACTTAAAATCTTCCAAGGTTTTTGATGGTTTATTCCAGGGGCTGATTACCGTCATTATTTTGTCTTACCAAGTCTGTCTTCTTTCAGTTTCTAATCATCAGATCTTGATGTAATTTTTGCTTGCTAGATTGCACAGGCGGCTACTGTAACCAAAAGAAATCTTTTGTCTTGACAGCTGTTTGTCCATTTACTGTGGTCTGTTCTTGGTTAAGCTGAATAGACCAAGTTACTCTAATCCTTTGCTGAAAACAGAGGTTTCCTAAATTACTCATCAGTTCCATGGCTCTTTACTGAACTCTTTCTTAAATACCTAAGTGCGGACACTGGAACTAAACTCTGTTGTCACCTGTAATTTCTTTACTCCCCAGTTCTGCCTGATAAGCCTCGCTTCAAAATCAGGTATTATACTCACCATAACCGACTTGTTCAAATATTTCCTTTTAAGTTTAATAACATTTTCAGGGCATCTTGAGTTTTTCCAGGGAAATACATTCCCATGGAGGTGAATGACACTGTCTAAATAACAGATTATGGAAGGACATCAGAACGCCCTCTGTGTGAAGACTCTGTCATCTACTATCATTTTTTGCATTTGATAAATGAAACAATTTTTTTGTCTCACCAGACCTGGACCGTTCTGATTTTTGCATGCTGATTTTTTTCAAGTTAGAATTTCTTAAAGGACAAACACAAATGCCGTGCCGTACACATGTGGTAAATGTGACCGATCTCATTTCTCAGCCAGTTTTGCCTGGTGAGATTTATTTTGCAACAAACCAAGCTGACTGGTATTGATCGTGCCTCTGTTTGCTTCTCTGACTGCATCTCCTGTCCACTAGCCCCTGATTCTACTGGGATCAGGGTCAATCTAAGTAGTCTGGAGTCACTCTGGTATTTATGTCAGCCTTGTTTAACGATGGGCAGAACAAGACTATTTTCCAGCATCCAGACACTGGAAATTCTAGAAGATCTCAGGAAGAAAAAAAGAAAGAAAAAAAGATCAATACTAGGAGCCCTGGTAGCTCTTAAGTCGACTCCTGTAATAATCTCTTTTGATACCTTGGAGAGTAATGAAATCAGATGGGAAGAAACACAGGCTCATACCATAAAATACTTGTTAGGACTTGCCATTGTGGCAATGAGTCAAGATGTTGTTAGCAAAGGTATGACTTGGAAACTGACATTCATTTTTGATTCTCGGTCTGGTGGTGCCTACTGAAAGGTTGTGATTTCTACAGTTGCAGCTGTTTGTGTGTGTTTCAGCTACACGGTTCCAAAGCTGTAAAATGAAGAGGAAAGTCATTTTAGTGACTTCAGGAGTTTCTGCAATACATGGAAATACGTATTATTTAGGTGCATGGGATGGGCAGGATCTGCATAAGTAATAACTTCAGTGTCCAGATTTCATTCATAATCCACTGGTTTTCAATCAAGGACTGCTTGCATGAGAGAATCAGGCAAGAAAAATCTCTCGTGGGCTGTTGTCTCTCTCTTGGAAGCTGTAGAATTATTTAAGTGTTGCCATCACAATAGAGAAACACCAGTACTGAAAAATGTAGAGCAGTTAGAAGAATAAGCTATGCTTGACCTTATTAGCAGCATCACTCATTTTGTACTGCGGGGCTTTGGGGGTGGTGGGAATTGAGCCAGTCTGCTGGGAGTCATGGGATGTGGTGCAACTGTCTTCTGGTTGTTTACTTGCTAACTCATTTAATTAGTTTAGTTTCTTGATTATTTTTCTTTCTGCTTAAGCGCTGTTGCTGAGGTAACTCATATACGTGTGTGTATATATACATATCTATGTATATAAGGCAATGCAATCTAGGTCGGGTGACAGAGGCACAAGGTTGAAACCCAGCCTCTTATCAAGACCTCTATGGATCTTAACCAAATTAATTTCCCCACCTCTCTCCCCTAGCTCCCAGTTTTCCCAACAGACCCAACCCCTCTTACATATCCCGTAGCACCACCTACTGGGATGAGGATTCTCAGATGAATCTGGTATAGGGACGCTGGGAATACTGTCCAAAACCAATGTATAAAGCTACCTTATAAATATATAATGTGTTTTTAGCGTTTTACTAGTGAGTGAGGGGATGAAGAGATGACAGGCATGGGCAAACTTGCTTCTGACTATTTACCGTATGCATTAAGAGGGTTCTAAAGTTATGATGGATGCCGAAATGAGATATTTGAGCCGCATTAAGGATACAGAAATTGATACAATCACTTAGTGTTGTGCTCACGTTACAAATCGGATCTCATTATGACACACAGTTTTCTACGGATTGAAAGAGAGCAGGTCACTTTTATATCACAAGTATTTTATGAAATAGTTGACTTGTGTAGACTGACTGAATAAGCTGCAATGTCTTTGTAGCATCACACATGAATTTTAAATTGTATTTGGGAGGTGATATTCTGATGTAGCCTTGGGCTGATAAATCCAGGGCTTATCTGCCCAACCAGCTGAGGTTTCAGGGTTACAGAAATGAGGAAAGCAGCTCCTGGAAAGGACTAGACTCTGCGTGTCACTGAGACAAAAGGCAAGCACTGAAGATTGGTATGGGAGATGATACAATTAGTATTTAGAAAACAAGTGCCCTCTGTAGTCACTTCCACTCCACTGGGGGCGGAAGGTAGTTGGGCTTCAGAAAAATAGTATTCACAAATGCAAAAGACAATGTGTCCTAATTTGAGAGGCCTGAGATCTCTGGAGTGTGAGCAAGAGTTGACAAACTTCAATATATTGTGTAGACGGATGGAAAGAGATTTTAGAATATACTGTTAAATCTGATAAGTAATGACTATGGAGGATAGGCAGACATATGAATTTTAACAAATAAGAATCATACAGACAGAAGTGTGTGATGACTGCAGCTTTCCATGTCCACTTTTGTAAATGTTCAAAGACACAAGAGACATTTGATCTGCCATAAAAGCCACTGTGGATCAGAAAGTAGAAACCCATGAGCAGTACAGCAATTCAGGCTGCAGCTTCTGTATCCTTGATACTTGTCTGATACAGAAAGAAAAAAACGTTTTCTCTGCCTAGAATGAAGACCAGGTTTCCTCACAAATGCTAGTAAGTCATAACCCATGCAATGTTTCTCCCTACTCACCTTTTCCTTTTAGGTAATAATGACCATATTGAGTTGTATAGCTGGATAATGCGCATAGAAAGGATATTCCAGCCTACACAGAGCTTTGAGTTTGAAGGACGTTTCTTTCACCACACCCCTGATAAGGGTTTACAAAGAGAAAGCTACTCATCTAGCTGAACCTCCCTTAAATCTAAATCCTGTTATAACTTGGGAAGAGAAAAGTCATTTAACGTGATTGAGAGATTTGATAAAGAGATGGACAGCAAACAAGAGTTAACAGTATGTTATGGGGCTGGGTGAAGAAGGCAGTAGAGATTGGTAAGGCTCATGATGTCCTTTTTCAGTACAGAGCCCAGGCTGACTATGTTAGGAATGGGCTTCACTGTGCTATTAGATGCAGTGTCCAATATGTGAACAAAACACTTTGCTGCAGGTCTGTTCTGCACTGGGGAAAGCTGTCCTGGAGAAACAGCCCTATTGATGGAGGTGTTCATTGCCCTGCTCTACCTTCTGTTCCTTCAGATGACAGTCTACACTTCATGGCACTGAACCAAACTATGAGGGTCAGTCATGTGCTGTATTTCTGCTGGTAAATGTTAATTTTGGACAGATTTGTAGGGCGTTTAACAGGTCTGTATTCATCTCCCGATGTTCCTATTATCATTATTTATCACTGGATCATGATAGCTTTAGCATCCCAGTGGTGCCCCACTGTGCTAAGTACTACAAGAACACATGCCCAGCTTTGCTTCTTTGGCTTCACTCCAGTAGATCAGCTGTACTTGAGCGTCTCCTGCTCTGCCATCTTGACTTTTTCTTCTTCAGCAGAGGAGATATTTAAAACACTGGAGAAAGGGGGGCAGGGGAGACGACCACTTAAGATCTGTTGCTTGTTAATCTGTAAAACATTCCTGCTCTACCTCTTTCCATTGCACTGACAGAAAAACATGACCAATTCTTTGCTAGACGCACAGCTATCACAGTTTATTCTCTAAGCTGCTACATCCCTACAGACTAATGCAGGGTGTGAAGCAGAGAGGTGCTGTGGTATTTTCAGTTATACAGATGAAGCTTTGGTATAAGAGCAGGTTTGTGTTTGCTTAGAGTACATGGTGAATCTCTGTGCTGTGAGCTTAATTAATTAAATCTACCCTTTCCTATTGAAGTCTTATGCCAAGTACCCACTGGCATAAGACCATATTGAAGCCTTATGCCAAGTGCCCGCTGGCATACCACACTTGGCTGATGTGATTGAGAGAATATCCCCAGATGAAAGTTTCTATTATATGCAGAGTATCCTTTTGCCAAACAAGAGCGCTTCCAGCATTGGACATCATGAGGGCAGGGTCACACCTTCTGGTTCCGTGACGTGGCACAGCAAGACTAGTATCTCATTCTCTGATGGTGGAAAATGCAGCACCAACATGATGGTTTGATATTCTTTCAATACCAAAGGGATTGACCTTGCCTCTTTGGGACATATTGGTGCCAGTCCCTGCCATGCTGAGATGCTGAGCTGTACATTTTTTTCTGTTTTCTCCAGGTCTTAGAATCAATGTCTGATGTAACCCCTGCTTCACACCTTGCTTGTCGTGCTGCCCAGCTGCACAGCAAGCTTAATGCCTTCCTGTGTGGGTCTGTAGATCTCATGCAAGGGAGTTGGAGCTAAGTGGGCTAAGGGGTGATGCAAGCAAGTAAAGTCAACTGCTCAACCTGTTCATCCAAACAGAAAAGATTATTAGCAGTGATTCTAGCCTCATTAAGTTAAAAAAACCCAAACCCATAGCCTGAGATCAGTATTTGGGTGACTTGTCTGTCTTAAGTATTGGGTGGTGTGAAAGCGCAGGTGAAGAAGCAACACACCAGTCAGGACAGAAAAAAATGATTTTTATTGCGACATACAGAAGGAAACATGTAAAATTACAGGGAAGGAAGCACAGGTGTTAGGGTTACCAGGCAACCACAGTATTAAAAATAATGTGACAGGAAAGCAGGGAAAAAGGGACCCAATCGGAGAGCTGCCTGGCCAATTAGGTGCCTGAGTCAGTGATGAAGTGAGCACATTAGGATTTCATGGCAGGTGAAGAAATCTGAGATAGATAGAAGCTGCAGAGAAAAGAAAATGTACATGACTAAATGGACAGAGCGAAGATGAGAATTATTATCGCTGGAATAAAACCCTCTATTTTCATTATTATAAAGCTCGGAGTTGTTCAAGCAAAGAGGTGATGAGAAGTTCAATTTCTGATCTGCCTCCGATATTTCTGGTTTGATTTTTCAGCTCTTTCAAAACAATGAAATTAAGCTTTTCTTTTGCACTTCCTGATCTGGTCAGCCTGGCCCAGTTCTGCTTCCTCCCACTGGGCTGCACTGAACACTGCCACTGTGCGGCACAGGGCTCGCTGCCAACCAAGCCCTGGTTTTGACACAGAGTACAGTTAACCAGGAAAGCACATCCTGATTTTGTTCTTCACAGTGGAGACACTTATTTTGCTCAAGCCTTCTTTCAGATCAGCCAGATGCCTGACTAAGGGCATAAAAAGGACTTCACAATCTGGCCACATTTGTAAAGCACTGCAAACCAAAGGCATTGAAGGCCTACTGAAAGATATTCTGTAATTGCTATGTCAGTAGTGCGGTGCGGAAACTGTGGCTATTTCTAGCATGTGCAGTACAGAGGCTCCATGGGTGGGCGATTGCTTTGCCTTCCTTCCCCCCAGTGCCCTCGGCTCAGTGGCTTTGAGCAGGGTCAGGACTCTGCTCCTGGGCTTGGATCTGCTTGGTGGAAATGGGGTATCACTGAATTACCAGCTGGCTGCAAAACCAACGAATGGATCCAACTTGGAGGCTGAGCAGAAGTTACCTGATCGATCATCCTGACTCTCTGTGGACACCTCTGTTTGTTTCCAAATCTGTGCATTTCATAGGACGTAGGGCAACTTCTGGGTCATGGATGTGTTCCATCTGCACCCAGGAGGTGATCCCACACCTGCAGACTGTATTTGTTGTCTTCTTCTCTATTGGGCTTCTGTGTTGACAACGTCAATGCAGCAGCAGAGATACTACTATTATAAATGGCTGCAGAAACAAAAAGGGCAGCATCCTGACTTTCAGTGATGCTTTTATAAGAGATCACGTGCCAGATGCCATAGCTGGTGCTTCTTTGCTTGAGATCTCATTTCCTCTCCTTCCTGCAGTCACAGGAGCCATGTGGCATCCTGACATTTCTTCTTTATTAACTTCTTGACAGATAGCCTTTTGGGGTTTATTAGGAGATTAATAGTTTTCAAGAAGCTTTTAGGATATTATCAAGGCTTTATCTTTTTTTTTTTTCTTCCCCTGTGCCTTTGAACATGCGACTCCAGTACAGCACTGTGAGATGCTCTGAGGATGCCGGGAGCAGTGCTCGTCTCACCACCCTCAGGCTCCTGCTGCTTGCAGCAGCGAGGTGATAGCAACAAGGGGAACCCAGTTCTGAAGAGGGCACCAGCTGCAGCCATCGTGGCAGCCACTTCAGTTAGATCTTCCCTGTGGCATTTTTCCAGTAGGAAAAAAGAAAAAAAAAAGAAACAAGATCACACAAGCCTGGCTTTTTTCTTTCTTTTTTTTTTCCTATAGTCAATGCGTGTGATGAGCAGTATTTATAAAAACTGTGCATAAAACATCATCTCAGGAAGGAAAAGTACAGGCAGATGCACTGAACAAAAGGAGAAATTAACGACTTTGAAGTCAGCAGAAGTGCCTGATTAAGGATGTGAAGAACAGAATTCTGCAATCTGCCCATTTTATAGGTTTCTAAAGCATCATTCCACAATGGATTTTGAGGCCTGTGGAAAGCTATGGTACAAATGACTACATATGCAGCATCACTAAAGCTACCGTTGAAATTGTCGTTATTTTCGGGATGGAAACAAGGAAATCTCACCAGGAAAATGATAATACAACTTAAGGAAAACATTCACAGTAGCCCAATTAAACCTCCCCATGAAAGATGTGGATGTTGTGGTTTTAGCATTTCCCTTGCGTTGCTCGTAATTTTCTAGCACTACTTGGTTGTTGTTTCTTTTTTTCTCCCCAAAACACAAAGAAACATTTTTCCATCCCTATTTAATATAAAACTGGTAACAACTCACTCATTTCACATGCAGTTCAAGCCCTGCAATTTTGCATTAAGCACAGGAATTTAAATTTCCCTTGCAATTCACAGGAAAGCTAGATTTGCACAGAACAGTCAACTTGGAGCTTGCTACTTATTACAGTGCGAGTTCAAACATAGCTTGGCAGAATCCAAAGCGCTGTGATGATCTCCTTGTTCTGCAGCCTCTGATATGTTTTGGAAACTACCCAGGGTATAATGACAAGGATACAGAGACAATGCTTTTTACCTGCTGGCCTACAGCTGGATTATTTTTCCTGCCTCTGTGGTCTGTGGAGATGTGCACAAAGACTGCCATTAGTAGATGGAGTCCTCTCAATTTAGTTCTGTTTATGTGAGACCATAAAGGGAGTCCTTGCTAGCGTCCCCTCCGTACCCATAATGCCATCGGAGTGTTCAGCACTACCAATCCCACATCCACTGGGGATAAAGAAGACTGTAAATTAGGAGCAGTCTCTTTTATTCTATGTGTTATACATACAGTGCCTAGCGGAGAGGGTCATAGCAGGACAATTCCTCATTAGCTCTGATAGCAGAAATACATAAAATTAATTCCACTTGGACAAAGATGATATTAAATGACATCAAAACAATAGGGCATGAAGAGGCACCTATTTTTATCCGTGTGTTTTATGCATTTTTGAAACACACACATAAATCCTTTGTGAATAAGTCCGACCATCCATTTCTTCAGCTGCCTTTCTCTGACATTAAAGGCAGCGAGCATCAATTCCTCATTTTACCTGCAGAATTCATCAGATCCCCGCCTGTAACCCACACCTCCCGCTACAAAAGGCGGCGTAGCAACGCTCATTAGGACTCCTGCTTCAGAGAAAGCGAAGGGGAAAAAATCCAAGACTTTCATCCTGCAGCAAAGGTGAAAATGTTACCAAATGAACAGCTTTTCCCAGCGGTGCTTCAGCTGCTCTCGCCACGTAATTGGAGGTTCATTGTAAGCCATCGAGCACCATTATTTCCAGTGCAGGAGGCTGTTTCTCAGCCCCGCGCCCACCCGAACGCGTACTGGCTTGGAAGAGGTGCCGAGTCAGCAGGCAGGTGGACAGCTGGGCTCTGCACTTGAGGGAGGAACTACAACCAGCAGTTAACTAATGACAGGGATCTGCAGGGTGCACATATAGGAATTAAAAGGGGGAAAAGCGCGTCTACAAAATGCGATCTCAGTAACAGAGACCAGGGCTCAGACATCGCTGGGAAATTGAGGCGAGCTTCGATATTTACGTCCCGTGCCATTAAGGACTGCCGTCATTACAGAGCCGCCCCTCAGCACGAAGCCCCTCCCGAGGCCCGAGCCCGGTCAGGCGCAGGCCCGGCCCTGCCGCTGAGGGCGCTCTCTCGGACTGCCGGCGCTGCGCGGCGCCGCTCCGTCCCGTCGTGGCGGCGTTCGACTTCCGCTCGGCGTGCCGGCGCCGCTCTGCCCCACTTCCGGTGCTCTGCGGGCTGGCGGCTCCGGGGCCATGGCGGCGGTGGACGTCCGAGGTGCGGGGCGGAGGGGCCGGGGCGGGAGCTGTGTCCGCAGGCGGGATGCTTGGGCGTGGGGCGGCCTTGGGAAGCGCTACTCGATACTGTCTCCCAAATTTGGCTTGAGAAAATGATTTGTTGGTGGTTGTTTATACCGTCATTGCGTATATTTACAGAGCAGGCAGCGTTACCTTCTCAGCAGCTGCTCCGAGGAGCAGTTAATAGCGTGTGAGCAGTTGTTAGAGTGTGGCTGTTTGTCCCTGACCGCGCAGAGCTGCCGCAGAAATACACCCCGCGGATTTGTTGTGTGTAGAACCAATTGCTGACACTGGTTTCTTTGGCCTGACTGTAACTTCGGCTGTTGGAGTTCTTCAGGAGTGTAACTGCGCTGTGTGTGACTGTGAACATTTGCATAGGTGGATTTCTGTAAGGCCCACCGAGGTGTGCGATAAGTAATTTGCCACAAGCAGTTCGGCAGATTGTTGTAGTGTCTCTTGTTTGTGGCAGCTGGGAGACATCTACCCAAAGCAGCATCTTTCTTTCCATCATTCTTGGGGGGGGGGGGGGTTGTTTATTACAGGTTTCACCTGTACCTTTGAAACGTGGTATCAGCCGATGTGATACCACAGAGATTTACTGCAATAACAGCATTGCTCAGATTTAGTGTAAGGTTAATAGCTTCTTTTTTTTCAGCAACAGATTCTAACTTAGTAACGTAAATTGAAATTGCCTGAGATCTGTGTTTTAAAGGGAACTGTGCTTTTCCTATGCTCTCTACTCAGCCAGTTCTCTTGTTCATAAAACAACCTTTATGTAATACTACTAATGAGGCTCATATGAGCTAAGTGTAATTAAGTTGTTACACAGTTATTGACTCCCATTCTTGAGCTGTTAAAGGTATACCAGCAGCTGGGAGTCAAGGAAAGAAAAACACCATAGTTAAGATGCTGTATTTCTGCTCTGTACCTACAGGAGAACTGCAGAAGGCTGAAGGACATCAGTTATTACTTGAACTCTAGTAAATATGTTTATAATTAGAATTGGTTTGTATGGGGCTGTGTTGCACCTGCTGTAATCATCAGCTGGTGGCAGCTTACTGTTGGTGATGGTTGAGGTGTTTCTTGCTGCCTTGGTACTCAACGTAGGTTTCTCTTCTCAGATAACCTCCTGGGAATTTCCTGGGTTGACAGTGCCTGGATTCCAATATTAAACAATGGCAGCGTGTTGGACTACTTCTCAGAGCGCAGTAACCCATTCTATGACCGAACTTGTAACAATGAAGTTGTCAAAATGCAGCGGATGACCTTGGACCACTTGAAGTAAGTTGCAATTAGAAACTGCTTCTTACTAGAATGCTTTGTCTGTCCATCTTTGGTGATTGAATGAAAGCAAGCTGGAAACCTTCTGCTTCTCTCTTTGGAGCTCTGTAGTCCCACCACTTGCCTGGGAGCCCGGCTTTCTTCTTTCTTTTTTAGTTGCGTTCTACTTCCTTCAAAGCTATCTCAAGGAGTGTTGATTTTGAAGCATTCTAGCTACATGCAGAGATTCTAGTAAATCACCTTTTAGATATTTCTAATTAGAGAAGCTGCTGACTTTCATCTTCCCAGCTCTACAGAAGCTGGATAATGGTAATGGCTTTAAATGTCTTTTTTTTTTCCTACAGTCAGTAGGGTTTATGTTAGGGGATACTTTCGTGTTCATAAGTAGTTTGTCACACAGAATCACATATCACACTGGCTGCATGCCATAATTAGTACATATCTCCTCTTAGGAGCTGGCTTTTTAGTGTGGATGATGAAAGTATGGAACGTTGTAAATAAACTGGTCACAGATGGTTCTGTAATGAGATGGCAGCATGTGCAAGTTAACTTTCTCTGCAGTTTCCCATCTGCTGCACTGAGCACAAGTGAGGTGTTAGAGAAATATTTCAAGACTCTACAATATAATAAAGAGTGCAAACTGAGCTGGGAGTTCATTGGTAAAGCCACTTGTGTTTGGATGTGGTTGTAGAGGGGCTTTCAAATGAGATATACTGATAGTCACATCATACACTGGTCCTTTTTCTGTGTTTAAGTGGTGTCTTCATGCTAATAGATTGTGTTGTTTTCCTTGCTATTTGACCACTAGTGTGTTCAGTTTAGATGTGTCAGATTGTTGCAGTGTCATTTGTATATGCAGGTATAGGTTGTTTGCAGGTGTATGTGTGGGTTTTGATAGCTAGATTGGGAAATGCTATGAAATCCCGTGTCTTTATTTAGAAATAGCTCATAGAAAGCTTGAGAACTGTATTGCTATAGTGCTAGGCCCTTGATATCTCTTCATATCGCACAGATTTTGCTTTGAGAAAGATATTTATTCAGCTTGTTTCTGTTTCAGCCAGATGGTTGGAGTGGAGTACATCCTCCTTCATGCTCAAGAGCCCATTCTCTTCATCATCCGAAAGCAGCAAAGGCAATCTCCGACACAAGGTGAGAGGTCATTTAGTTCTTGCCACTGTTGAGAAAGCCAACCAGGTGGTCTCTTTTCTGTGCTCCTCATTTCTTTGAATGCTTCTGACTCCCCTTTTCTGCCTTCATCCTAAGTTTAAGTGGAAGGTTACAAGGCTTTGTATGGGAGGTGTGGTGGAGGTATTTTGTCACTGGTGACCTCTGGTGTGCTCGTAGCTGGGGTTGCCATCTGGTGGTTAAATGTGAAGAGTGCAGTGAGAAAGTGCTGCCCCATGGTGTATGTTGAAATTGGTAGCGGCATTGACGCAACATTTTATATGTTTGGCTCTCTTAGATTTTTCGTTTTAATTATTTAAATGTAAGGCTAATTTTATTTTTGCTTAGAGCTGATGAGCTTAGTTTAATTACGGGTAATCACCTGAAGTGGCTAGTATGCAATTAGGAGTGAGCTGTGATTTCCATTGATTAGGGAAGGTGCTCATTCATGGTTCTTTTTCTGTCATTTTTTATTCAGTGCTGTTTCCACCTGCAGCTGTTGTTTGGGTAGAATGAGTAGCATCTTGTCAGTGAGGGTAGAAGATCGATCTGAAAAATGACCATGAGATGATGCAGATATTTGTTTTGGTTGTTCTTCTGAGACCGGAGTACTCTGAAATCATTGAAATCATTACACCTCTACAAGTTCTAAGTGAAATACCTTTTGTTTTTTCTTCCCTTCGCATGCAACCTGATTCACTGTTCCTTTTCAACCTTGAATTTGTTGTGCATGTGTGATTAATTAAAAATGAAGAAAAAAACCAAACAGTCACATTTCAATAGTTTTATTCTGTATACATACAAAATATCTTAGGTTATTTCAGAATAAACAGAAGAACATGGTAAATGCTGGTTACTTTTTAACTTTAGGTTTAGTAACTCAGATTCTGCACGTGCATTTTGGTGCTGCGTAGGACTTTGACTTATCCAGTTGTTTTTCTTTTTGTTGAAGGCTTTCTGCCTGGCTTTCAAAAGGTGCATATTGAAACATTGTGCTTAGACATCTTTTAAATCAAGAGTAGAGTTTGGCTTCCACTATACGTGTGTTAAGCTGTGAGGCAGGGGAGCTGCTGTTCTCTATCGTCTTGTGCTTCTAGGAAACACTGAGAAGGAACTCCTCCTTCTTTTCACTGGCTGTAATATGTCCCCAGTTGTCTTGGCCAATTAATTTAGGCAGGTGTCCAAGCTTTGTAAAATGCAAGTACAGGAGGAGCTGGGCCCTGTCAGTAAAAAGGCTGAGACAAAATGAATTAAAGCAGATGGAGGAACCAGAACAAATGAGCGCACAGACCAGAGTCTTGGGAATGTGAAGCTGACATCATTATTACAGTTTCTAAACTGAAGTCCGTTCAGTAGAACATTATGGAGACAACTGGGATGTTTTTGGAAGGCCTTTTAATCTTTTTTATTCTTCTTTATTTTTTTGACAGAACGTTATGAATATAGGAAGGCATGCTTTGTATGTGCTCAGCCGCCGTTGGGCTGAGGAAATGTAGCTAAGAAAATGGCACAGGTTGGAGAGAGCTGACTACAGAAAAATGAGATCTTCTGGTTTTGGTTTCTGACAGCAGGAACAACTGGTGGAACTACTTCCACTGGTAGTTCACTTGATTCCTCCTGTGTAGCTCTGAAAACACCAACTCCAGTAAGATCAGTTATTTGCTTGCAATAGGGGAAGACCTAAGTCTGATGCTTTCCTCTCTGTAAAACAGACCTTGGGGCTTTTCCCCTTAGGTGAAAAGAGTACAAATATAACACCCTTAAGGAAAGACATAAAAAGACAAATGTTGTTGGTGAGAAGGATATTACAGTTTCTATTTTTACTCCTAAAATTCAGCAACAAATATGGAGTCTTTAGCCAGAACTTTAAACTCATCCTGCCTATCTTTTTCTTTTCTTTTCCCCACAGTTATTCCTTTGGCTGACTACTATATTATTGCTGGAGTGATTTATCAGGCACCCGACTTAGGGTCTGTCATTAACTCCAGAGCTGTAAGTGTTCTGTATGTTTTATGTATGTATAAGTGAACAGTTTGTACCTGCTTTTATTTTCTGTTGTCCTCAGGCTTTCAAACTTTTCTTCACTGTAGTATTACGCTATGTGTGTGCATAGAATGCATGGGCTTTAAAGAAATGCCAGCAGTTAATATGGTTGTGTATTCCACGTGGAAATGAAAGATCCTGGCAGAATGCAGCATGGCCCAAAAAGTAGGATGCATTCCTTAAGAATTAAGGGATCAGAATAACTGAAGATTGACAACTGTCGGAACAGGAGGTTCAAGTAATTAAAAGAGAAATTAAGTGATAAATATATATTAAACAGTAATTGAACATTGAAATGTTCATACTATGGTAATGTGGCATTTCTTTTAATCGAACTTCTCTTTTTGGATTAATACGGATTTCTCTTTAAATTTTGTTTTTATTGCTTGTGTTTATTTCTTCTGACCTTGTAAGCTGCTGCTTATGCAAACTTTTCCTCTGTGAATTTAGGAAGAGAAAAAACCTTGGTTTTTATGAGATCCTTTGCAAGAGATGACATTCTTAGACCAAAACTAGCTGTCCCAGGTTTCTTTCCCAGAACATAAATGAATACAGAATACTAATCTTAAAACCATTACTTACAAAAATTTGTACTGTACTTTCGCCTTAAATTCTGAACACTGCCTTATGTTTGTCTTGTTCTAAAAGCTCACCGCTGTACATGGAATTCAGTCTGCTTTTGAAGAAGCAATGTCCTATTGTCGCTATCATCCATCAAAAGGCTACTGGTGGCATTTCAAAGATCAGGAAGAAAGAGGTATGATTCCTAGTTGCTCTTCAGAGAAAGGGAAGATAGTATTGAGAGCGTAGGGGGGAAAAGCTCGAGGCAACACACGGTGGTGGTGTAGAGATGTTCTGTTTGAGGAGTAAGTTGGTGCTCACTGCTAGGAGGAAGGAATCTTGTGGATGGGGATAGACACTGAGACATGGATAGGAGATAAAATAGAGCTTTGTCACAACACAATGGATCCAACTTCAACCTACCAGAGACCAGAATACAGTTTGTTTTGAGTTATAAAATCATGCTTAACCTGTCTTCTGCAAAAGAAACCACAACAATAAAACAAAAAGAAAATGGAGCTGAGATTAAGAGGAGAGTTGCATTCCAACTTTGTGTACATCAAAGAGCTGCTGAGAGAACAAAACTTTCATTAGCTTCCTCTTACATTTTTGTACTTGCAGAAAAAGCTAAGCCAAAAGCCAAGAAGAAAGAAGAACCAAGTTCTATTTTCCAGAGGCAACGGGTAGATGCTTTGCTTCTAGACCTAAGACAGAAGTTTCCACCCAGATTTGTTCAGGTATGACACTTATAAGCCACAGTATTACAGCAACTTACTCAGAATTTAAGGCAGTCATAAGCAGCTGAAACTGACAGTGGGAATTTTCAGTGCTTTCTACAGTGATAATGCAAGTTAAGTAATAAGTTTGAAATGGAAAGCTTTGGTTTGAGTGTGGGATTCCCCTTGGTAATTGCAGGAGTTAAGACCTTGGCAAATCTATGAGGGCAAATTGCATTACACCAATTCCTTATCTATTTGTAGAGGGTCTGTAAACGTCAGCTATCTGACTTTGCTGCTGCTTACAGTTTCCTGCTTTGGGAGCTGAATCAGATCACCACAACTATTGTGTTCTGGTTACCCCATTGTTCTGAGTGCTCATTAATTAGTGTGGAAATTCTCAGCATTCTGTGAGGTTGTTGTGATTCCCTCTGATAATCTCTAATAGTTCTTTGTACCATTGTGTCTTCTGGTTGGGAGTAATGAAAATAAGTTTTACAGCAGCTCAGGAAACTGCTCCTCTGATACTGAGAACTGGCTGAGCATTTTTTCATCTAGTCCTTTTCAGCTGTCTGAAGAAAGACTGGATGTTAAAAAAATTAAAACTCTGTTTAAAAGTTGGATTTTGTTTTAAGTGTATTTAGGGATCTGTCCGACAGCCTTCCCTTCTTCCTTCAACTCATGTATGGTGTGCATTCTTTAGTGAACGGTAGGAAGGGTCAAGGATTAAGACTTTGGTTCCACTAATGTGTTGTTTTTCCCTGCCCTGCAGCAAAAGCCTGGAGAAAAGCCTGTCCCAGGTAAGTCTCTGATATGATCGCAAGAGCTAAAAAATATATGCCGTGTGCAGTAAAGTCTTCCTGTTGCCTTGTGAGCTTTTCACCTTTGCCACTGAGGTGGTTTGAGATTCTGGCATTGCCAAATTGTGCAAAGGCAAGAGTAGAGTGAATGAGAGCAAGAAGGAAATTGAAAAAATGTGTATTCTGTTCCATGTCTTGAAGATGTGCTGCCCTTCCCATCTGTAAAAACGATGTTAACTGAAGGTCCAAGTGCAGGAAATAGTCTTTGGAAGCAGCAGACGGGGAAAAGGCAAAAGAGGAAAGGAATAATTTGGTCAGTCCAGCATCCTAGTGATTTTGGCAGGTTGCTCAGGAAAGCATGTGAAGGCTTTTAGTTGATCTGAAGCAACTTCAAAACAGGAAAAGCATAAACTAGATCTTTTCATCCACTCCATTATTCTTCTTCTTCTTTTAACCTGTATAGGCATGAATTTATTCCTTAGTTCTTAAACCCTTTACGCTAATTTTATCCTTTTGAAATCAGTGTTTTCTAAACACTTCGAAGAATATTTTGGGAATGAAAATAGGAGGTTTAATCTTGTTTTGCTGTTACTTTTTAAGTGGATCAAGTAAAGAAGGAGCCAGAACCAGCCCCTGAAGCTGTCAAGACAGAGGAGAAAGAGACTGTAAAGAACGCTCAGCAGAGTGCTGCTGCTAAAGGACCACCTGAAAAACGGATGAGACTCCAGTGAAGGGCGAAGTTGATGCATATCTGGATGAGTCAGTACCTGGAAAACAGCAGATTTCAACTCCCTTTCTTCATATTTACTCTTTTCAAACTGAGACTGTGACATTTCAGGAGCTCAAGCCCCTGTAACAGCTTTTTCTGTAGAAATCTGTTACAAAAATGTTAATAGCAGGATGTGAACTGCCTCAAATAAGGTGTTTTCAGTTTTCATCTTATTTTGGATATTGGCTACTGGGAATGGATTTTGCAGAGATGTATTTTGCAGCTTCCTAAAATCTACAAAGCCCTGCATTCTGTGTGTCTTGGTTTGCTCTGTAAGCAATTAAAAATACACAACCCTTTAAAACAACAACAACAAACAACCCACCTCATATCTTGATTAATAAAATCCTGGTTGCTAGAATGCATTTCTTAACTGCTTATTTGGTTAGTAGCAATTATACCATATGTGCAAGCAACAATTTTTTTTTTGTTTGGATGTTGAAATATGCTATAGACTATTTTGGGGAAGGCAAATTCACCTAAAGAGTGTGAAGCTGTTTATGTTTCTCTTTTCTTTCTCCACCGTCTCTCAAATATATCAGTTATGTATCTCTTCCTCTGTGCTTTTAGCACCTCTTTGGTGCATTTTACCACCTTGGTTAGTCATCTGCCTTTTAGACCTGAGGAGGTAGAGCAGTGAAACATTGCGAAGAGCACTTTGTTATTTAAGTGCTGTTTACACAACTATTTTTTTTTTTCTTCTTTTTTTTTTTCCCTTGCAGAAAAAAGTCAGAAGCCACTCATTGCAAAGAAATGGCCATCAGGTTGTTGCTTTTTGCTTTTGTCAAAGTAATGGAGCAACGCAGAGTAACTTGTTTTCTCAACTGTTGTCTTCTTTCTTGAAGTAGATTCTAGAAAGTGACAAAAAGAGCTGTACATAGCATATGAAATGTAGGTAGGAAGGAGGACTAAGATATACTTCTGTTGTTTCCTCAGGTTTATTTTGAAGTTGTAAGAGAAGCCTTGTTTTCTGATTTAGTAACTAATCAAGAGTTCTGATGGGGTAGCTATTGAACAATGGAAAGACCCATGGGATTTTTGCCCTTTAATCCAAAGCTGTAACAGCAAATATAGATAAGCCAACAGCTATTTGCTGTTGTTGCAGGTATTAGACCTAAAATTGATACATCAGTGCACTTAACTGTGTGTTAGTTTCATTTTATATAACGTGGGTGACATTTGAACCACTATTTCTTGAGATGTTGATGGAAACAGGTAATAAGCTAGCTAATTATTTAACTTTGAATAATGACAAGGTAGCATGAATATGCTTAGGATAAAAGTTCTGCTTCTTTCTTCTGTTAAAGAAATTCCTTTGCAAGGAAGGAACTTGAGAAGTGCCAAAGCCCTCATATTGCTCACCTGCATGTCTTAGAAAGGAGGCATCCCAAAAATGAGGCGTGAGTGGTGAGAAGCCTTGAGAATCTCCACTGAATTTTTGATATTCAGGTGAAGTTCTTGTAAGGGGGCTATTAAGGCAGCTGCACTCTACACGGTTATTCATATTGCTAGAATCTATAAGCTATTTGGAAAAGCTTAGTTAAGAAAGATGACTAGATCTCCCTGTAATGAAGATCTGGGGTTTTATTTCTGTTTGGGAGATGAATTATATACTTGTACATCAAAGAAAGATTTGAAATTACTAGCATAGGAAGGATACATTGTCTATTGTTAAAAGCATGTCAAAATGGTCAAAAGTGGATGCTACTACAAGCAAGAGTTCTGTCGTTAAGCGGGCTACCCCTACAGTACAGTGTATTGTACAGTACAAATAGTGGAAGAATTCTGCTGAAGAAAAGGGGTTTGAAGATTGGCAATAATATGAATAAGAGGGGAAAAAAACGTCCTATGCAGCCATTGGTAGGACCTAGACTTTCCTACGAAGCAAAAGACAGATATTGACCCTTTATAAAATTGAGTGCTAGGAAGCAAGTGGGATACCTTGTTCTGTCTTGCATTGTAAGAATACATGGACAAGATAATGAAGCTGAATGGAGTTACATTTAAAATGAGTCACTGCACTTCATGCTCAAATTTGACCTGATCTAGAGAGGAGAGTGAAACTTAGGGGGCAGACTGTCCTTGTATTTGCCTCTCTTAACAGTGTTTTTGCTTTCTGCAGATGCATCTGGTTTTGATCAGTGTCAGACTGAGGACGCTAAAAAGGATGGTCTTCTGCTCTGATCCAGCTTGAGTTAATGCCAGCATATAAGCTGTTGAAAGGATAGAAAATGGTTTCCATGCATGAAAACGTGAATTAGAATGCAGTAAGCCTTTTTATTTTTCTTTTCCCCAAGGAGGAATGATCTCTTCTGCAAAAAAATATCAAGAGCTGTAGAAAGCACAAATTATGTTACAGAGCAGTGGGAGATGTTATCGATGAATGTGTTGATTTCTTAGCAGCCATCTTTCAGTGCTGAAGGCTTACTGCATGAGGGAATAAGGAACTGGAATCTTGTCTGATCCTATTATTTGCTGACAAGATATTCTAAAACAACTTTACCAGTTAAATGAGCTTTGATATTTACTTGCTCAAGTGACGTTTTATCAGATATTACTGCTAAAATCAAAGTTACTGCCTAAAAGCTGCTGAACTGCTATCTTTTAGTCAGTTATTGTTTCTTGGTGTATGAGAATCTGAGTCTTTTTTCCCTCGTATTTATACAGTATCTCTTAGTTTGAGCCTGAGCACTGAAGTCCAAAGTCCTTCAAAGGGCATTCCGTATTTGTAAAGCTTATAGATGAAAGGGAAATAAGCAGTTCTGAATTTTTTACTGTCACTTTGTTTCAGAGGTATTTGGTTGCGCAAAGGAAATACATTTTTCTCTACTTTTGCTCTTAGAAAATAACTGTTCAGACTTTAAAAGGGCTTTTCTTAGTCCAAATCTGAGGGTTGAAGGAATTGAAGATGACCTAAATATCTAATAAAAGCCTTCTCCCGAGAGCCTGAAGATGCATATGTCTGCATGCATATCCATATGAACAGATATGCATACATATGCACTGCGAAAATCTGGCCAGATTATAGGAAGAGAGGGAACTTTGCTATCTCCCTTCATTATTTCAAGCTAACAGTATCTGAAATGTGTCACAAATACAGTCCTTTCTGCTCTTCACCAAGTAAGATGTGACCAGACCGTGCATTGTGCTCACCCATTCCTCTTTGCCACCTGCACCCATACTTTGTATTTCGATAACCTTTCCCTAGTAAAAAAAAAAGTTAAATGCCATTTGAACAGTCAGTACATGTTTGCTGTGTATCCTTGGAGAGGTACATACATTTGGATCAAGTATTGTTTTAGTCCTGTCTTCATGCACAGTACAAACAAATGATTACTTACTTGATGAATATCCATCTGTAGCATAATGTGGATTATGGATGTGTGGGTAGTAAGGGGAAATCTTCCTAGTGGAACGGGGTATGGTTTAGTGCTATTGATCTCAACAATCAGGAAGTTTAATTTCTATTAGGACAGTGGATTTCAACCTGTGGTCCTCAAGACTGCTGTGAGTCTGTGACCCGTGCATAAAGACTCAACAGCAGGTAAGCAAGAGAAGTAATTCTCCTGCTAAGATTCAGTTTCATAAGAGCTTGTACCTCCAGTGAAAATGTTAGGGGATGAGCACATGAAAAATAAGTTGAAAGCAGTGCTGCATACGGAGGAGGCCAGTTACACCTGCCGAACAAATGTTTCTGCTGCTGAAGAAGCTGTGGATTGATGCAAACTTTCTGCTCTGCTATAAGATTGGTCTTTTTTTTTTCTCCCAGCCTGTTCATTGTCATACAATGGGAATGTATGTCCCTTACCTCCCTCTCGTTTTTTCCTAATCAGAGCATGAAGTGCAGTGTTCTGTGTCATCTCTCTGTAGGTAATCTTGAAGCCAGAGGGCTTGCTTTAAATGTTAAACATGATGTGAAACTGTTCACATGTTCCACCCCCACCCAAATAACCTGCAGTGAGTTTAACAATGGAACTTGCATAGTTTCTAGTCCTGGCTGTGTAGTGATATGTATACTAAAGGATAAGAAAGTAGTTCGCCTGCTTATCTGCAGCAGTTTGAAATGTTAAGATTTTTTCCCCTGGTGGTCTAACCAGATGATCTATTTGCTCAACACAGATGGGAATGACCAGGAGTGTGAAACTTAGCTGGGGCCCCTCCTCACACAGAGCTCTTAGATCCATGCAGGAGAAATGAGGACTGTAGAAAGCTGGGAGTTTGCTTGATTCTATGATTTGGCAAAGAAGGCTGCAGTGTTGCTGATCTTCCTCAGTACCTCCCAAGGGTAGGAGGTACAGTTGAGGGACAGTTCTAGACCTTAGGGTGGCTCCTCCATTCCAAGCTCCAGCCCATCACAAACAGAGCTTGGGGGAACGCTGGGCAGTATCCATGGAGACACTGCTGGTGCTGGTGGTGCTGCTGGGCCTGGTGGGGTGCCCCACTGCCCCTGATGATGAGTCCGGGCCGCTTCATGTCACTGGCGTGTGGGTGACAGTGCCACGACAACTGAGCCCCCGGGCTGACACCAACCCCCTGACTATCTCCTACTGGCTGGAGGTGGAAGGACGGCCACAGGTCCTGCGCCTGAGGCCCAGGAAGGGCCTGGCCTCCCGGCCTTTCAATTTGGTCACCTACAGTGAGGATGGAGCACGCCGGGAGGAGCACGTCTATGTGCAAGACAACTGCTTCTTCCAAGGCGAGGTGCTGGGGAGTCCTGGCTCCCTGGTGGCCCTTGGCACCTGTGGCAGGGGCCTCCGTGGAGTGCTCTGGATGGAAGGAAGCACCTACGAGATCGAGCCCATCGCTGATGATCCAGCATTTCAGCACATGCTCTACCGCATGGAGGCTGACAGAGACCCTATGGGCCCCTCATGCGGGCTGACCCCGGAGGAGCTGCAGTACCAAACGTCTGTGCTGCCCTGGCTTCAGACTCCTCGAGCAGAGGATAAGTACGTGCTGAAGGAATGGTGGACACACACCAGGTATGTGAAGTTAGTAGTGGTTGTGGACAACGTGCGGTTTGTGAGGTCAGATAGGAATGAATCCAGAGTCTTGAGGCAAGTCCTAGAAGTCATCAACATTGGGGACTCTCTGTATGACCAGCTTTCTGTTCAGCTGTTCCTTGTGGGACTGGAGATCTGGACCAAAAGCAATCCTATAAACATTACTAACTCTGTAAACAAGGCACTTTCAGACTTCAACAGGTGGAGAAAATCAGACCTGTATCCACGAATGCAGCATGACACTGCTCACTTATTTGCCTTTCAGGGCTTTGGAAAAAGCCTGGGATTGGCATATCTGGGGTCCATATGTGACAAACAGTGGTCAGCAGCAGTTGATTCCTTCACCAACCGGAGGCTGTCTTCATTTATTGTCACATTTGTCCATGAGCTGGGCCATAATCTTGGGATGCGCCATGATGAACGGCACTGCAAATGCAGGCGGAGGAGGTGCATTATGTACGAAAGCGAAGCCGACACCGACGCGTTCAGTGACTGCAGTTACAAAGACTACTTTGACCTGCTTGGGACTGGTGGTACCTGCCTGCGTCAACCACCAGCACGTGGCAGTTACTACAATTTGAAGAGCGAATACTGTGGGAATAAGATAGTAGAAAGCGGAGAGCAGTGCGACTGCGGTTCAAAATCAGAATGCAGAAGAGATCCTTGTTGTCACCCTAACTGCACGTTGACTGCAAGTGCAGTCTGTGCTTCTGGGAAATGCTGCAAGCGCTGTCGGTTCCTTCCAGCAGGAACACTCTGCAGAGCGCGTACCGATGACTGCGACCTGCCGGAGTACTGCAACGGGACCTCCTCTTTGTGCAGTCCAGACCTGTATGTGCAAGATGGAACCCCTTGCAAAGACGATGCCTATTGCTATAAAGGAAAATGTTCTTCCCACAGTAAACAATGCAAGTATATTTTTGGCAGATACGCCAGGCCTGCTCCTTTCGAGTGCTTCAAAGAAGTGAATACTCGAGGTGACCGTTTTGGAAATTGTGGCATTCGTGACAACGTTCATTTTACTAAGTGCAGTGTTGAAGATGCCTTATGTGGTAGGCTACAGTGTGAAAACATACACAGGTTGCTCCCTTTGCGGAACCACTTAACAGTCATCCAAACCCCGGCCGGAGGTAAAAAGTGTTGGGGTCTTGACTATCACATAGGGATGCCTACAGCTGACCTGGGGGCTGTGGAAGAAGGCTCGACGTGTGGCAGCGACAAGATTTGTATTGGAAGGACATGTACCAATATTTCAGTGCTGAATTATGATTGTAACGTAACAAAGTGCCATGGCAGAGGAGTGTGTAACAACCTTAAGCACTGTCACTGCGAGTACGGCTGGGCTCCTCCATACTGTGAGCAGGAAGGATTTGGAGGTAGCATTGACAGCGGACCCCCCCCATCCAAGAACTTTTTTCGGAGATTAAGAATAGGAACAGTTGGCCTTTTTCTTCCTCTTGTCCTTGGAGTTATTCTTGCCATAAACTATAAGAGGAAAACAGGGGCACGGCTTATGCAGAAGAGGCCTGATTAGTAGAGAAAGAAGCTAGTGGTTGTTTCAAATGTTGCAAATGCCAGTAGTTGCTACAGAACACCTACTGCTGAGACAAAATCTACTACCGTGCACTTTGCAAAGACCAATGAAGCTGTGGCTTTGGATGCTCCTAGGAAAGTCTCCGGTAGCCCTTGTGCAGAGCCAGCTGGTACCTTATGGAAGTATTTCAACACATTCGGAGTTGTTATAGTCTAATGCAACGTTATTAAACAGATTGTTATCTTTATTTTAAGTTAATAAATGCAGGCAATAAGGTACGCTGCTCTTGGTTTGTATCTTGGGTTCTTAAACACAATGACAAAGCAATGTCCAGAGCTCTCCTGTAGCGCAGCAAAGATCAGCCTTGCTTTAACAGTGCGGATTTTACTGTGAAGGAGGGGCATTCTTTAGGAAAGGCTGTGCAATGCCGCACTTCCCTGCTAGCCGAACAATCACTGCTGTTGCTGATCGTCAGAAAACTGTTAACAGCCTTTTGAACGTGTTACACGGACGCGGGCAGAGCTCACCGTCGCTGCCCGCCCGCCCCGGGGCCGTCCAGCTGCAGCGGCTCGTGCGCCCACAGCGAGCCCCCGCCGCGGGAGCGAGGCACTGCCGGCAGCGGGCTGCAGCTGCCGCCGAGCCCGGCCCGGCCCCTCCCGGGCGGACTACAACTCCCAGAGCTCCGCGGCGCGGCCCTGCGCCGGCGGCCGAGGAAACGAAAGCGGTTGCCCCGCCAGCCGACTTCACCTTCAGGCTGCAGCATGAACGGCAGCGTGGCGGGCGGCGGCGTTTCCGAGGAGGTGATCAGGCTCACCCGGGGACCCTCAGGTGAGGCCGGGCCGGCTGCGTTCTGCGTGGGGTGGCCGGGCAGCGGGGCCGCGCCGAGGCGGGGGGGCAGCGGACTGGCCCCTCGGCCGCCCCTTCCGTGGGTGGGGAGGAGGGGGGTACGCGGCGCCGGGGGTGCCACCGAGAGGCGGGAGGGAGCGCCGAGCTCTGCGGGAGCAGCGTCCTGCCGAGCCCCGGCCGGGCAGCGCGGCGCTGGGGCTGTGCTGGCGCCGCTGTGCCGAGTGCGGCGCTCCGGAAGGGGACTGCGAGCTGTGTAAGCAAGAGGGAACTCCGTCGGACTTCGTCTTCCGCGATAACAGCGCGGCGAAATGCCGTCGGCTTCTCTGCTGGAAGCAAGACGGCTTTCAGGACGGCTGTGGGTCTTGGTTTCTGCGCGGCTCCTCGTGCTGTCCGGTGGAGCGACAGGTGTGCTGCCCTTCAGCGCTTTTGGACGCCCAGAACTAGGGGCGTTCCTGCAGCTTGTGGGCAGCGTGACCATGTAAAGGCAGCTCACAGAGGCCGAAGGAGACCTCTGAGTTCGGCTGGGGTGGTGCTGAGCCTACTGTGAGAGAAGGGGAATGGGGAAGTCTAGGGGGATTTTTGGCTTTGTTTTCCCCCCTGTCTCAGTTCTCTGGTGGTGGCCGGGCCTTTAGACACTAGCTGGCTCTGTTACAGCATTAAAGTAGCATTGTCAGTGGTGTGGCACGTTGGGGACAAATGCCCCGATCTGAAGCAAAATCTTGTATCTGAGGCGTTGCAAACTCTGGGGAACTTCTGAAGTCAGAGCTTTGATGTATGGGGCCTTTAATTAAAACAGGGGTGAATGAAACCGGCCCAGCTGCCTTCCTGGCTGCAGCACATGGCCACGGGCCAGCTTTGCCTTCTTGTGTCTCACCATGAGCCGCAGCACTGACATCTTCACAGCCAGAGCCACTCTGACTGACCCTGGCGAGGCAGAAGGACCCCCTTGCTCATCCTGGGGAGGCCATGCAGGCAACACAGATATTGCAGTTTCCCCCATCCTCATGTCTCAGTGAGCTTCTGGGAGTTTGTTCTGAGCTGTGGGTTTGGGTACAACCACAGGTTAGGCAACATGGCGACCCTTAGCAAGCAGAGCTCTGTTTCTGTGCTGCTTCTGTGATCTCCTGATAGCGATCGAGGATCAGTCTTGGCCCCACCACGAGCAGGCCTTGTGGCCATCGATGGAGTGAGTGCTCTGAGACCCGTGCAGCCATGTTGGCATGGTTATGAACCTCAACCAACAGGAAAGGGATGTTGAAGGGCAGAGCTGAGAGGTCTTCACCGTAGCTCCTGGAATGTAGGTCTGATTCCTGTGAGCAGCACCTGTCCAGTCAATAGGGTGAGCTGTCTGTTTTTCACACAGCCCCCTGTGATCTTGAATCACTTGTCATTCATTTCTGTTGAAGGAACAAACCTGTGAAGCAGGGCGTAATCTACAGTCTCTCTATTCTGTGTTGACTGTGCAGTTTTCTAGAATATAAATGATGATAAACATCTCTGGCAGAAGTTTGCTTAGGGGCTGCACATACTTCTAGTAGCAAAACTGCATAAGTCTCGTCTTTATATTTCTTTCTGATTCATTAAGCTGAAGGGAGGCAGAACAGTCTGGTTTAATAAAACACTAAAAAACTTTGGAGGTTCAATCTGTAGTTTGTATTCTTCAGTATATCAAGATCCTATAAATCGTGGGTTTCTTTTGAATGCCATTAGAGGGAATTTTTATGTTTTAGGGGATAAGAGACATGGAAAGGTCAGAAGCTACACCCACACCTTCTGTTAAAGCTTGGTCATTGCATTTCTTGCCCATTGTGGGTGAGAAACTTAATGCCTCGTGCTCTCTTCTTCCCCTTCCTCTCTTTCTCCTGGTTATACTTGGTCTCTTAACACATAAGCTGCAAAGAGGAGAACAGCAGAAGAGCTGAAGGGATGGTAAGGAAGGTATTTTTAGCCAGACTGGAAGTTTAAGTGCAGAGGAGCAAAGACTGAAAAAGCCTTGCAGCAAGTCCTGCAGGTATTGAACTCACTGTGACATACATTGCTGAACACAGAACTCTGTTCCTTCTTTATCTTGACCCTGCTGATGTAAACAATGGCTTTAGGTTGTTTTGGTAACCATGGGTGAAATGTATTTTTGTTCATATTGTGTTGTTCCTTTAAACAGATAACATGCATGCAGACATATCAAAACTGAGAGTCATTGTTCTCTGAAATGTAGATGCCTTCTTTCTGTTTCTTTAATAAATGTTGATTAAAACTCGTATTTTCTATAGTATTGATTTCCCTGAAGCTTCACGGCAAATCATTTTCAGGCTTGTGGATGTTTTTACTTTTTCTTTTTAAATTCCCATTGAAGAGTGTGTTACCGTGCTCTCGTGTACCTTGTAATAGATATTACTCCAGCTGAGTAATTGGTGTTTCTTCACTCTATTGCTCCTCTCATCTTCTTCCTCATTTGTCTGAAGCTGCCAGGAATAGGAGGGAACAAAACAAAACAGCACAGGTGTCAAGGTCACTGTTAATATTTCTCTGCTTCCTAGCTGTGGATGCACACTTACGCCATGACTCATCTCATGCAACCTTTGTTCCCTCGTGACTAATTTAAAATACTGCTTCCCAGCAGGCACGGGGTATTTTTTCCCTTTCACTTTCTACTCTGCTTCCCAGCATTTCTAGTCCCAGCTTTGGGAGAATAAGAGAAAGAGAGGAAAAACAAACTGGCCTGGCTGAATATGGGGAGAATTTACCTTCAGCTGTCCTTGACATTCAGGTTGGGATGACTGTGTTATATCAGAAAAATAAAGTGTTGTTTGTTTTTTTTATATATATATATATATATATATTAATTTTTATTTTGTTGTTGTTGTTTCCTGAATTTGCTTTGTTATACTTTGATATACTTTATTTCTTTCCCATCCCTTAGCATATATTACTCTTGGCAGGTGAACTCAGCTGCATTGTGCAGTGTGGAATGTGGTTTTCCAGGTTATGAATTCAGTTTGTTCTTCCGGATTTTGAGGAAACCAGAAGCCTTAGTCTTTAGCTGTGCTTTAATCCAGCTGCTGGGTCCAGCTAGAGGTCTGCAAACAGGGCTTGTTTTAAAGAACCATACAAAACATAACAAAAGCGCAGACATCAGTTCATAGAATCACAGAATTGTAGGGGTTGGAAGGGACCTCCAGAGACCATTGAGTCCAACCCCCTGCCAAAGCAGGTTCCCTACACCAGGTCGCACAGGTAGGCGTCCAGATGGGTCTTGAATATCTCCAGAGAAGGAGACTGCACAGCCCCCCTGGGCAGCCTGTTTCAGTGCTCTGTCACCCTCATCGTAAAGAAGTTCTTGCACAGTTCTACATAATGTGTGTTTGTTTTACATCAGTTCCTAGAACTTTGTTTCCTGTCATGTTTTGAATCCTAAAACAGAACAAAATAAATACATAAAATTTGAACAAGCTGCCTCTGACCTGCTGTGACTCCTGGAGGCAAAGGCTGCCAGTCCCAGCCCTGTAGGTGTGGATGGGAGCTGCTGAGCTGTCCTCAGGCCGGCAGCATGGTTCCACTTGCCCATTTCCTCATCTGTAGGCAGGGGCTGGCGCTCCATGCCTTCCCTAACTCTGACTCTCAACTCCTGAAACTTGGGAGGCATGATTCCTTTTCACTCCAAGGTGATGATTTGCTGCAGCCTCCGGTGAAATGCAGAATGCTTCTATTTCCTTTCATTCTGTGCTGAAGAGGTGAATTCCTGCTGAGGGTTGAGTTGGCATCTTAGAAGTGATTTCTCAACTGATGCTTTGCAGAATGAAGCACTCAGGATCTCTCTGCTTTGAAGAATGAATTGTCTTCTTTAGACAAAGATGGTTGGGGAGGACGGTGCTGATTTGCGTGCTGTGGATTTCAGCATGGTGGAGCAAACAGGACAGCGTGGGTGGGCACGCTTCCCAACAGCAGCAAGAACGCCTGGAACTTAGATTGTTTTCTCATCAGCTTTCTCTTTGGCTTACCTTAGGGCTGGGCTTCAACATTGTTGGTGGGACAGATCAGCAGGTCAATTCTAATGACAGCAGCATCTATGTCAGCCGGATCAAAAAGGATGGGCCAGCTCACCTTGATGGCCGATTACAAGAAGGAGATAAAATTCTGGCGGTAAGCCCTTTCTTCTGTCATCCTGTGCGATCTTGAAGTACTGTGGTCAGTGATGTGATAGGACATGCAGGTTTGCCAGCATAAGAGGAGGGATGTGATGAACGCAGTTAATGCAGAGCTGCGGAGGAGCTATTCTGGGGATGTGGGAGAGCTCTGAGCACCAGGGAGATGAGTGCCTCTACGCAAGGGCCCGTCTCTTCTGCCTTCCTGATTTGTTCTCAGAGGTGCTTCTTGATGCTGCATTTATATGTCTTCTGTGACTTGCCTCCCTGATGTTTCAGACTTCATTGTGCCTTCTGATGCTCACAGAGGGTGACACACATGTAAATAAAAGTATTGGTTTTCCACCTCTACATTATTTTTTCCACTAGTATTCTGTGACTACTAATCCTTCTGCTCAGGAGGACTTTTAGGTCATAACACTTCTAGGCCATGGAACTCCTCACTGTAACTCATCAGGAGTAAGACAGACTGGTCCTCCTTTTAGACAAATGTTTTAAAGCATCTGAGTTTGTGTCCCCCCGGTTCTTGGAACTGTTGTCAGTCATACAAGACAGTACGCTTTAAAAAGCAGTGAGTGAAGAAGTAGCCTCTCCTGGTGTGATATCGATCTTTGAATACTCTGTAATTTTATTTTATATTTCATTATGTTCCACATGTGAACTTTTCAGTCTCTGTAAATGAATTGAGTGCCATGCACCAGTTACAGCTTATTATTGATCCAGAAAATGACATTAAGCTAAATCACAGAATACCATCCTTTATTTTCTTGATAGTTTAATATTTTTGTACATGTGTTTGGGAAGTTTAAGTGTCAGGAGAGAGGAGGAATTGGGTGATCTCAAGGGGAGCAATTAGAGGTAATGGTGATGAAACAGTGAGGAAAAAATGGGATGAGTATCATTAGTTAGTGAATGAAATAAAACAGGCTATAAAACCTTCTGCCGGGAGAAATTATTTAAAGAGAAACCCTAGAATTTCAAAGTGGATGCCAACGTGTGTCTTATTTGTTAACATAGTTATGCTTTTAAATCTATGTTTTCCTCAGTCTTCTAAAGAAAACATTTCAAAAACGTACCAGTAGAGGATCCAATGTGGGAAGGATGCTCTCTTAACAGTAATCATAATTTTGCTGGCGCTGCTTTTTTGTGTTCATTAACTATCACAGCTACACCTTTGATTTATTTCCAGTAAAGCAACAACATAAGAAGCTGCTATTGACACAGCTGTTGTCTTTTGGCCTGTTGTTTTTTTTTACACAGCGGTATTTTTTTCACCACCTCTGTCTTTTGTCTTGAAGTTTCTCGTGTTATGTTCCAACTTAAAAATGCATTTGTAATGTGAATGGCTGAATATTGATGGTGGTGTCTGTTGTGTCGTGCCCTCGGTAGCAGAATTGTGTGGAAGAGGAAGATTTTTATCTCCAGTCCGTGCCCTTTAGCAGTTGGTTCTCCTTTTCTTTTTTTTCTTTTTTTTTTTCCTTCTTTTTGTTGTTTTTTTTGCTAGATCAATGGCAGAGACTTGAAGAATTTGCGACACATGGATGCTGTGGAACTGTTCAAAAATGCAGGCTATGATGTGTCTCTGAAAATTCAGCACAGGGTACGTTTAACCTGCTTCTTAGGCTTATTTCTGGCTCAATTTAGAGTGGTTTCTATGCTTGTTACTTTGTTTGATGCAGCAGAAAAATGCAATGTCCAGGTGCCCAGTTTAAGTTATGCATGTAAAGAATTTGTCTGACCAGTGGCCTCCTTTAGTCAATGAGTGCTGCATCCATACCTTGGATTACTTGTTTGTAAGTGTATCAGTGAAGCGATGAGGTTGAAGGAGTCCCTGGGTCTTTCTTTTGCTGCACTATGCTGTATTTTCTCACAGATCTCCTTTCTCAGAGGCAAAGGTTTGTGAAGGCAGAATCTCAGCTTCTCCAGTTTGCTTTCAGAGGCCAAAATCTTACTGGTGACAAAACTTTCCTGTTTCAGAGGTCATCATTAGCAGTAGTGGTGAAATGTGCATGCAGCCCAGCACAAAAGAATGTTTGCAGCAGCAGTTTAAGTGTACTGGCGCTGTTTTGGACGTAAAAAGGGAGGATTCCTTAATCTGCTGCGGCCACTTGAACATCTCTGGCAGGAGATACTGGTCAGCTTGAAGCATGCTGGTGGGAGGTGGTGGGTTGAAACCCCTTTTCTACTCCCTTAATGAAGGAGTAAATATTGTTGAACTGCATATGGGGCAGATGGGAAAAACAGAGGAAATTACTGAAGAAAGAGGTGCCTACTAGTGGCTGGGCACTGTAGTAAAGCTCAGTCCACCTGCAGCTGTTCTAACCCTTCTGTGTGTGCGCAGGCAGCTGGAAAGCCATCTTGCATGTCCTTACAGAGTCGGCTGGTCCTGACACAAAACTGTGGGCTGCAGTGGGCTCTCTGACACAAATGCTTTGTTCTTCCTTGTATTTGCAGCCAGAAAATGGCCCAGCAGGTCATCGAGGTGGTGGAGACTCAGGTGGGCTTCCCCTAGCAGCCATTCTTGTACCAGGCCTGGCACTCACTGCAGCAGCAGTCTGGATCTTGTTGAGATATCGACACCGGATGTGAAGAAAGCACACTTTGGATATCACTGCGTATTTTACAGCTATGATGTAATTTAAAGATAGAGATTAACGATCTTATCACAGACTGATGTCAGAGAGGATCATTGTCTATCATAAAGTTGCTGCTGGTGTTCTTTATATATTGATTTGTTGCAGAGTGAGCGGAAGCAGAAAGGAGCAGGGGAAAGGAGATGACTGTGTTCATGTATTAAGTGGGATGGCTGTTGTGTTGGGTATTTTTTTAACTCAGATGAAAAGTTTTTAGCCATTTCCCTCTTTTTTGCACCATGAATTATCAAACACACATCTATTCCATGTTTTATGATGTGATTCTTTATAAAGAGGTTGGGAGGGTGGGTGGGACAAGTTTAAATCAAAAACTTTTGCTTGAGGCTTTGCCTTGTTCCCACTGAATTTCTCTTGGGACTAATAGCTGAACCGTGAATAAAGAGAAGTAATGCAGAGGCTATCTTATTTTTTTCTGTTGGCTTTTGTTGTTGTTGTTGTACTAAATAAATGCCTTAAGAAAAACGTATAAAATCTAATCTACGGTTTCACAGGTAAAATCTTCAGTATAACTGCTGATTGAACACTAATGTACAGTATTGGTGAGGTATTCTACCAATTCTGGAAATGCAGAAGACAGTCCACTGCTAGAGAAAGACTTTTGTTGTCTGAATGGCTGCCGAGTTTTGAATCCGTGTTGTAAGGGAATGCTTTCCACAAATTGCTAGCGTAGCAGAGAGAGATATGCAGACAACTGAAACACAAGAATAAGTAATGGCAAAAGATACAGTCATGCTGAAGCTGCAGAAGTCTTTCAAGTAGTAATGAAGCAGTAGCACCTCCATCCCTCAAGCTGACTGAAGTCTACATCTTTTGGGTGAAAAGTTTCTGTTGTGGGTTTGTTTTTGTTTTTTGGTAGGGGGGAACACTGCTTTTCAGTATCAGCTAATGATTTCTGCAGTCAGAAAATCTTACAGTGATTGAAAGAGGGAAAGCTGAGAGCAGTCTGGGATCATCCTGGCTATGGCTTGCTGTGAAGACTGACGTGATTCTCAGGAGATGGGGTGGTGAGTGTGAGACAGGGTAAGGTTTAGCAAGTACAGCTGACCCTTTCTCTGGAAAATACGTTTCTGAATTTACCTGCAGAGACTCATCTCCTCACTGATGGGAATAGTTTCAGATGCCTCAGCTGACCTGTACTCTGTAGAGTATGACCTGTTTCTCTTGTCTCCAAGAAAGAATGTTTTTTTTTTTTGGTTTTTTTTTTTTTTTTTTTGGTTGTTGTTGTTTTGGTTTTTTTTTTTTTTGATCTTATTTTTGTAAAAGAAAAGCACATTGCATGATCTGGTGTGTATGATGCAAAGAAAATTCATATATGCAATATACATATTCAAACAAAGAAAAACCGGTGTCTCAGTGCTTTACTTTCCTCTCTTCCTTGTTATTTTAGCAGGACATCGATGATGCATTTGAAATTGTTGAATGGCTGTATTCTTGCCATCCACAAGAAGTAAAAGTGGCGTGTTGTTATGCATAATGTTCCTATATCACCACAGAGGTTCAGATCATTCGGGCCATGAGAAATCTTAGCCTGGCATGTAAACTGCTGTAGTGTAAAGAGAGGAGAGAGCAGGTGGAATTTTCCCTGTGTTCTTGGTGGGCCTTAGGAACAGACTTGATGCACTGGTGTTTGATGGCCTGGGCCGATGCATGCAGCAACTTGCTTTGCCCTGTGCACCAGTTATGTTAGACTGTGTGAGGGCAGCTGTTGGGACACATTTTTGCAGATGCAGCAAAAAGCAGCGTGCCTGTCTGTGAACTGCTCTGAATGTTTGGCTGTGGTGTCCATGTAGAGCATGCATCTATTAAAGAGGACAACTACAGCTTGATGCTGTTTTATTCCAACTGTCAAAATAAAAATGCAAAGAGTGAGAGAAAGTCTCAGAGACAAACTTTCTCCTGTTAGCCTGCAAAGTGAGTCTCATCTCTCTGCAAGACAGGAGTGTGGAGCAAGCTGGGGAGGATAAGGAGTTAAGGAGGAGGTGATTTGCTCTTTTACCATTGAAGTCAGCAGAGAAAACACAGCCTTTATTATTTTCATTTTCATTTTTATTGGTTTTTTATGCTCTTCAGGCATAACTGCCATCTGTTCTGCAGGCAATTTATTAAATTATGGGGGGAGTTATCTCCTGTGCCCAAATAATTCATGTGGCTTACTGAGCAGCTAAAGACCTTTCTGGTGGTGCATGCCATTCCTTTGAATTCCTTTTCCACAATTATTTGAGTTATTTTAATACCGTGGCATTAATGTGGTGGCTTTTCCAGAAGTAACCTTTTCCAGAACAGTGGCTTTTATTTAACCAATCTAACCCTCAGCACTAACTTTTTCTGTCTTCTTCAAAATTGTAGGTGGATCCTCTTTCCAATCCCTAACCACCTCATGTTCCATTTAGTGAAAAAAACACCTTCACCTCAAACAGCCCCATAAACTGTGGCTCATATTTCTTTACCTCAGCAATGAGACTGTATCACCTAATTTTCCTGTGCTTTCCACAGTTCCCTTCTCCACTCAGTTTCCATAGCCTTGAGTTTTGTCTTTGTTCTGAGCACTGTATACATAATTTTTTCTGTCATTGTTGAAGAAATAAATTAAATGAAAAGAAAAAAGCTAATGATGACAGGGTGTACATGCAAAAAAAATGTTTGGGAAAACACTTAAGATAGATGAAACTCTTAAATCCCCATTTCTTTTTCATTTTCTTTAATTCCCTCAATTTGTTGTGAACTTATTGACCTGCTGAGGCCTGTGTTTTATATCCACAGTGTAAAGACTGATCCACTTAATTTGATCGACTTTCTGTATATTCCAGGCATTTATGTCTCATCAGGTTTACTGAACTATATATGCTAATGATGTATATTTGACTTAGACACAGCAGTGAGAAAGAGCAGCCAGGCTTGATTTGAAGATAGGAAGATGCACTACTTCTGGCACTTCTTAATTAAACAAACTAAAAGGGAGTACGTGGGAGGGGAAGATATCTTGCTTTCAGTTTGCCTTCAGGTTCCAGCACCTGTTTTGTTAGTTGTTATATGAAAGAGGCCTCTAATAACTGATGCTTTTTCCCTTTGAGGGGGCTTGTGTTTTGTAATTGTCTTACCTTTCATGTATTACTTTTAAGAAATTAAGCCAATGGAACCCTTTAGGATTCTTCAGCTAACTTACAAGAACTGGCTTGTATGAAATAACTTTTACAGATCTTTTAGAAATGGTGGGCTGTTTTTCCCATATTCTTTTGCTTTCTGAAATGCCATAGAGAACCTGTAGATCGCGGTACAAATGCCATTGCCACACAGAGAGAGGGATTAACTTCGTTTTTTATACCAAAAGAGAAGTCCTTTTTGGTCTTTGTGTGACACGAGGAACTTGTGTTAACTGCCATATGGGTTTTGACTTCTAAAACCTCCACAATACCCAGATGTGACCTACATGGTGTGGGTAAGAGTATCAGCATTGGCATTTTGTTGAATGAATGCATATCCTGCATGAATTGGTTGTGTTTAATAATAGATCAAGATTATTCTTTGTCTGCCTTGTCTGTGGTATAATTTGCTCAGCCCACTATCTGTAGCAGTACTGATTTTTGTCTTCTGCCAGACCACTGGTGAAAGTCCTGAATGGAGTTTGGTACAGAGGAAGTGTCCCAACTTGGTTATCATTTTTTCCCCCCTATATAACTGTTGGTATCTTCTGATTATTGGATTATTTGTATATTTAACAGACACATTTTGATGGCTGTGCACTGGCACAAGTTACCTGGAGGCTGCCGGCTGTCTTTCCTGGAAGTATTTAGAAGCTGCCTGGCCATGGACATAGGCACGCTGCTCTGGGTGTCCCTGCAGGAGCAGGGGTTGGGTCAGATGGGCCCTGATGTCCCTGCCAGCCCCAGCCACTGTTGGACACCATATAAAATCCTTTTTCAAAAAAACATGTATCAGCATGCTGCATAGTGCTGAGTAGATTCCATCCGAGTCATTAAACTTCATCAGCTTTCTTCCTGGAAGAAGCAGATACAAGGATAATACTAAATTACCATTGTAATTTAACCAGGTGAGTTTATTAGTCTCACTCTCCTTTCCCTACTTGTTAATGTGGCTTTATGGGACTCTGTCATACAGCTGTGGTCTCAAGAGAACATTTCCATGGAGAAGTCTGAAGGAGAGCCTTAGCTGTACCTTTATGGCTTTCCTTGTGAATAGCTTGAGGCAAACTGATGCTGCATCCATGCTGCCTTCTCAGAACGCTTCCATTTAGGAGCTCTGTCTGTGACTTTGCATGCAGCTGAGGGATACTCCATGCCTTTCAGAGCTTCCTCAAAAAAGGATCTGTGGAAATGTGCATTGATTCAAATGAAGAGCACTGCTGTGTGGACTTGAACCATGGCTTTCCTTGTCATAGCGGGGAGCTTTTGCTCTTGCTGCTGCATCTGTAACTGATTCTGACAAACTTCAGTATAGGTAGAGCTGTGTGTCTCTCACTTGGCTGCTAAAACCAGCTTTCCTAGAATAGTGCTCTTATTATGGGAGGCCAACTGCACTAAGTATGCAGGATAATTATTCAAATTGCCTTATGTCTGATTGGCAATTATTTGCCTTGCTTTTGTGCTTGTGTGCAAAGTAAAACCTCTGTCAATGGGCACCGTTTCTGCTTTCTCACTCCCTGGGCAGGTCTTCCAGCCAAGTCTCCCTTTGGTAAGGTTCTCTTCCCTTTCATTCCTCTTCACCACCTCTCAGCTGTGTAACATTTGTGCCTGGCTTGCGTTTTTTGCAATGACACAAAGGCAATTGTTCTTAGAAAAACTGCTGCTTTTGCCTTGTATCAGCAAATACTGATATTTGTTAATTCAGCGATGTCCCTTCAGGTGGTTAGAAGTTATGTCCAATGCACTGGCAGATTTTGACTTATGCACTGAATCAACTGTTGGACTTGCTGTTACTTACTCCTTTTCCTATTGGAAACAAACGTTAGCACTCAGCTGTGTGACAGCCCTCTTTCTGACTGGTGCATCTGGTGTAAGACTGAAGACTGGAACACCAAGTGTGAGCATTGTCTCATATGATGTGGCTGAGTCTGTCAAGTTGGACTGGTAACAAGCTCTGGTCATCTCCAAGCAGCCCAGAGATGTCCTAGAATCAGTAGTAATGTCCGGCCTCCAGTCTAGGGCATGTCTTTGAAGACCTGCTGGTGCTGCAGCTGTGCTCCACCTCAGGCTGTTGTGAGCTGATACACAAAAGGCATGCAGGTCACACATTGTAATGGTAAAGATAGTACCATAGGCTGTAGAGGGGAAGCATTCACCCCTTGTTGGCTTTCCCACATTAGGGGAGTGTGGACAGGGAGACAAATGAGTAGAAAGGCCAGAAGGCCCAAAAGTCTAGTCTAGATTAGTGACTAATCTAAATATATGTCGATAGTTTTGTTTTGTTTTAATTAGGAAAGGTCAAGAATGTTCTTACAATTTGGGATGCAGAAGACTGTGAAGCAAGGAAAAATGAGGAATTCATGCCAACAAAATGTTGTCACAGATGGTGAAGGAGATGAGTCAGACTCGGATGTGCTAATAGCTGTTAATGATGATGGAACTCCTTCTCAAGCAATTGTTAGTATGATTTAAGCTTATCATTTGCGGACCTGTGTGTTCACCCCCGGACTTTAACAGCAGACTGTTAAGAGCTCAAGGCTCATAGCCATAACTCACAGTTGCTTGTACACATGGCTTATTGGAGAGGGTCTCCAGCAAGATGATCTGTGCCAGAATTGGTGACTGTCTGCATTGTTTGCCTCTGGCTAAGAGAACGTGTTGATTTTTTAAATAGCCCAAAAGAGCAGGAAGAAGGTAGAAGAATGCTTTAAAATTTTACCAGCACATCTTAGTTTTGCAAGTCTGCTTACTGGTCACATTGGAAGTGTCCAATTATATGTAGTAGGAGGAAACTCTGACTGTCTGTGGAATAATCTGTATTCAAGAGAGCGAATATTCTTAATTGTACTTCTTTCAGGATTCTAATAATGAACTTTGCCATTGGAGGAACAACATCAAACAAGGGAATTAGATCCAAATGTCTTACAAATTCAAATAAACATAGTTGGATCAAGTGTTTGTTCACAGTGGTGACTCTGAAAAACTTATCTAAGAGTCAGAGCTGTCTAATCAATTGTTTGTAGACACCAGCTATATATGCTAGGGCTCTGATCTTTATTTTACTCTATGTTGGTGCTTACTTCCTAAGCTTCTCTTGAAGCCTCACCCTGCCATTGCACAGAGAGGACCTTCATAGAGGTAACTTTGCCTCTGGTCAGCTGTTGAAAAAGGTTACCTCACATACTTAATGGTAGCTCAGGGAAGGGTGCAACTGTCCTGCAGTAGTGAAGATCTATCCTCTAGTGCAAAGAGATTTGAAAGAGTTACCCACGTCAAGCAGGTGCTGTTTTGCCCATTGGTAGCATGGATTGAAAACCAGCCTTGAAGATCTAGAGCTTTTGGTGTTTTCTGCAGTTAAATTCCTACTTTGAAGACAAGACAAACTGTCTTAGTTGCCCCTTTCATAAAACTCTTCTTTTTTTATTACCTTAAAAGAGTAAAGTTTTGTCTGAAATCCAAACAAAACGTGGCTACTAGGGGGATCTTTGAAAAGCTGCAGGAAGAATACTTTCAGCTTTGCAAATGGTTCTTTATTACAACCCTAGCCATTATCACCACAAAGCTGCTTTTTGCACTCTGTGAGCTAACAGGGAAATTTTGAACAGCGGTTTCCTAACAGGAAGACCTAGTGACTGAGCTAACTAAGTGATACTTTCCACTAGATGAGAGGCTTAGCAGAGGGAAAATTGAAGCCATTAACTAGAAAAACTCCTAAGTGATTTTTATATTTTAGGCTTGCATGCAGTATAAGCTGAGTGTATTTTTAAGTCTCAATTATCCCTTCTTGCTGTGCTTTTCAGTACTGAATTTAAAGTTGACTGGATGCTTAATAAAGAAATGAACTGAATTACTGAACTTCATCCTGAGATATATCAGCATAGAATTTGTTTTTCTACTAAGGGATGAATTCCTATTTTGAACCCCGAATGCAACTTCTGTTACTGACAAAGAAAATGTGGTAATTGGGGCTCTTGGGTTAAATCATCTTATTATAAAGTAATATTAAAAAGTCTATGTGAGAAGTCAGCAATGATCTGAGTGCACATTCATGCAAGTAATGGGAGCAGAGTGGCTGCTGCTCTGAGTTGCATTAGAGATCTTTCCTACTCAGAGGTGATTGTGGTTCTGGTCTGTGTCTGGGACCAGTACTGGCTATTTCAGACAGACTCCATGAGAGGCGCTAAAAAGATGCAAGGAGAGTTATAAAGCTGTGGAGATATTACCTTACATCGGGTTCCCTCTGATAAGCCTATTCCTAAATACTGATGTTGGTGGTACTGTTATAGCCAGTATTCTTTAATTCAATCAGCTAATAGAATTGTAAACAGACAGGTGGATCTCAAGAGTTAGCATACCTGTCTGTTGGCTCTTTTCTACCTGCTTCATCCATTAGTCAAATAAAAGGTCTCAGCTCCCTGTATGAAGTTTGCTTCTCTATTAGTATCATTTGAAATGTTGCTATCATATTGCTCGTTTTCTTTACCAGTTGAGTAGCATGTATTTTAAGCAAAGAAACATCCAGGTTTTGAAAGTTGATGTACTCTGCTGTCAACCTTCTCTTACTGAGAACTCGGTGTTTATTCTTATTTTTCTGCCCTCAGTCACAGGTCAGAATGGTCAAATTGTGATTCCTGCAACTGAAACTATAGTTATTTATTGCTTCATTATGGGGAGCCTTCTAAAAAATAGAAGTTGGTCACTAGTTTTTCTTTGCACTGTAATCCGATAAGAGTATCTTTGGAATTCTGCTTTCCAGCAGCTATTCAGCTGATTTATTAAGAAGGTGCGCAAGGTTTAACTTGCTCAGATTACTGTCTGAGCCTTTTAAAATTAAGAAAAACAAACTTGTTTCCACTTCATTGAAAGAGAAGCTGGTCTTAATGAGGCTGCATGTTTTTCCTCCATATCTCGTCACTTGGAAGTTCAACATACAGGCCTCATCCTTTGATGCTTTTGTGGTGCTCGGAGACATGATTTAGCAGAGGGTTGTTAGAGTTAGGGTACTGTGGTTAGGCTGTGGTTGGACTTGATGATCTTTGAGGTCTTTTCCAACCTGGCTAATTCTATGATTCTGTGATTCTATGCTTGCAGTCCAAACCCCCTTGGATTTTTTATACTAATAATTTCAGTGGAAGAATTAGGAATCTTTAATGTTACCTTTCCATTTGCTGAAGTTTTCCTTAGAGTTTTTTGCTTTCTTCTCTAACTCTGTGCTAGTTCCCACGTTATTTCTCCTGATTCCTGACTGCAGCTGTATACATCCCACCTTCTAACAAAAGCAATGTACCTTACATGATTTTCTAGAGCTGTCTTAAATAGTAAGTCCCAGTTTTTCTACTGGTTTCAGTATGTTTTATGTTGATTATAGTAGGCTCTTACTTTTGCTGTTTAGCTTCAAGGCAACTAAATTTCTGATGCGCTTCGACATCTGGAGTTATTTCCAGGCGTATCAGCACCTGTAGATGTGTTATTGAATGCAGAAGTTGTTCTAAAGTGAGAATTCTGGTCCACCTTCTGCAGACGAGCTCCGGATAGGGACTCTTAATTGCTCCACTCTTCCATGAACTTCATTTTTTCTTTTCTCATCGCTCAAATTTATCTGTGGGATCTGCGTTGTTTACTATTTTCTAGACATCTTCCTGTGGCTCTTTAGAACATAACAGTATGTTTTCTGCACTCCTGTACTCTAGAACAAGAATTGACCTTAAGAGAGAATGTGATTTTTGGTTATCAAAGAAAAGCTGCCATCTGTGCTGATGTTTTGCAGGTCAGTAAAGTGCTAACCCAAAAGATTCCCTGTGGAAAGCATTATGTTCCTTTTTAAAGGACCCTTCTGAGCAGCTGTCAGGACTCAGCTTGTCGTGAACTCACTGACTGGGCTTTTGTGAATCCCACAAGCTCTGGAACTGTATAACAGTCAAAGCCAACCCTGTATAGATGGCCAAAATGATTCAGAAATTAGTAACATTTCTGTAAAGGAAGTGGGAGAGCCCCCAGAATAGCAGGTAGTGCTTTGCCTTTGTGAACAATTTCATAAAGCTATTACAACCCTCTAGTGTTAGTGAAATAATACATGCACCCCTTAGAGGTAATTACTTGTTTCCGTGCAGAACTGAGCAATTGGGTTTAGCAGCTCCTTTCCACTCCTGTATCTTGTTCAGAGTTGAAGATCTCTTAAGAATATTGGTGGATTTTTTTTAATGCAAAATGTGCTCTCTTTTCCTTGTCTTTATTTTTCCCTCTTTCAAACATCAACAGTTATGGCAACAGGAAGGCTGCAGGCAAATAAGCTGCTGACAGTCTTCCTGATGGGCAGAAACACAGGCTGGAGTCTTTCCTGAATTCAGCGGCACAGTGGTAGAATCACAGCAGAATTGCTAGTGGTGACATAGGGTGCATTTTGAGCTCTCAGGGTAGCTGCATTTAATGAGGTGAGATATTACTCATGCAAAACCTTCTACCAGAACTGATCAGCATGTTGTACACAAATGCAGAAAATATGGTCTAAGGTCTTAAAATGCCTTTCCTATTTATGTATTCATTTCTGCTCCCAGAACAAGATGAAGTTTTGTTCAACCTTCACTCTGATACACTTATACTGTGCTTCAGTGCATTCTGTCTTTGTCTACTGAGTTTTCTTATTCCATACTGTTTCCAGTTACAGGACAAAAATGGTATTTCACAGTCGATCATCCGGGAAGGTAAAAAACAATTAGTAACTTCAACCCCAGATTTAGATTGCGCAGAAAGGGTTTACCAGGTCTCGTGGGTCAACTTCATTTTTTAAGTGTTTGAAAGGCATTGAATGTCTGGATATGTCCTTAGTATCTTTGAACAAGGGTTAATACTCCAAAATTCAGATCTCAGTCTACTCTTTCTCCCAAACTTCAAAGATATTTTGTTTGGAATTCCAATCCAAATGCAATTGCTTGTCTTTACCTGCATACTTGTTTGAAAGTCATACTGAGTTGAAACACTCTCCACACTTGAGGGAAGTTCAGATTTGAATTTCAAGAATGGGTTGGATTGGGAGGAAGAGTGAATGAGAGCAAGCAGGGTTTCCTAATTACTAGTAATTCTTTAATTAAGCCACATAATCTGAGTTTCTCTTTAGAGTATTTCTGTATAGTAGGAGATACCCATACTGAAAGTGTATCCTTGTTATAGTATCATGCCTGTGTGAGAGCCATTTTATCCTGTCACTTTTAATGGAAGTTAAACCAGGAGTATTTGAAATCTGTCACTTTTGGCTGACAACTACTTCATCTCCATTTTCATGCATTCAACTTTGTGTGTATAAGCTTCCCCTGCAAGAGTATTGCTTAAATATATAGAGTTCTGCATGCCTGTACTCTACATGGACTACCTGCAAAACTCATTTGACTGCGAACTATTCAAAATCAGTACTTAGGTATGCAGAATATGAGAATCTGTGCTTGTGTCTATGTTCAATGACAGGAATCAATGCAAGAATACCCTCCAAATTGAAGCTGTAAGAAGCTTCAGCTGTTGTCAGCAGTAGTGGGTAAGGCCAGCTCAGCATATGTCAAATTGTGTGGAGGTATGCATCAACAAAAAGCTCTTCTACAGTCACAGTCAGACACTGTTCTTGGTGCTGGGTCATCCTACAATACTGCAGCTGGAGCTATCTGCATTGTTGTGTTCAGACCTTCACTTTGCTCCCTGTTACCTTCTCCTCCTGGCTCTCTTATTCTTTCCCTGTGATGGAGTGGCCATGAAATGCCGGTCCTGCAGATGGCACCCAGTCCTCCTGGGTTTTGTTACTCAGCTGTCTAAAAGATGTTGATGAAGAGAGTCTTGTTCTGTCTCACCGCCCCACAATCATGGTCACATCCAGCCTTTGCCCCTGTACACAAACAGCACAAGAGTTCAGCCAAGCTGACTGGGTACATGGGGAAGACAGCAATGAATCCCAGTAGTGGGGAGAATAGGGGTATTTGTGCCTCTTTTATGTAGAAGAAAATCTTCTCTGGGAGGAGACATTTGCAGTTCTCTTTTAAGATCATTGTGTTACAGGAGAATCTAGGCTTCAGTAATCAGAGATTTTGGCACCGGAGGATGTTACCATTACTGTCCAAGATGCCCTCAGCACCTAGAAGACTTGGACTGCAGCTCTTCATATTGGACTAGTGTATGGTCTCTTCCTTTTCTTCCCTAGATCTTGTGTTGCTCGTGTGGTAGGACAATTCCTCTTTCCCCTGTGCCATGATTCCCATAGGAAATTGCTGCTGTTTTTTATCAGTGAAACCTGCTCTGTTCCATGTGTCTTTTGCATCTGCTCTTGCTTCCTGAAGTCAGAGTTGCTTCTGTCTGTAGCTTCAGTATATTAGAAGAACGATGTTCTTTTTAAAGCAAATAATATGAATTCTAAAAAGAAAAATGCTTTTAAGGTGTGATTTGTTTTATGAAAAGAAAAATCATAAAAAAGTCTTAGGCTACTCAAAGCAGAACAAACTTGGCACGTTAAATAATGTGCTAATAAGCATCTATAAAATAGATGGTGGTTTCAATCTGATATGACATTTATTTGTCAGTCCTGTGGAGACAGCTGATGAATCATACATAGTTATGGCACTTGTGAATCGTAAGTCTCCTCCTGACTGAAGGTAAATGTCAAAGATACCATGTGTTAAAACAAGATATCTTGCTTGGCAGGTATGGCTTATTCAGGAGGGAGGCTTCTGTTGCGTACGCATACTCTTTATGTTGCTCAGTTGAGTGTATTGGTTCATTGAGCACCATCCTACAGCTGTCTTGTGTCCTCTCCATTTGGATAAATAACATTTTCCTTGGTAGTTGAGAAGGAAGAAGGTATGATCAAGGAATTCTTTCTCTTTTGGCTCTGTTCTGGTAAGCAATAAACAGAACACATCTGTCACCTGTTCAGGTCAGAGGTGCAGCATGAGCTGGGTTAGAACTCCTAGCTGAGTGGGAGTAGGTTTCTTCTGTCAGTACTCACAGCTCCATCCTGGCCTTTCTCTAGCAAACAGAAGAGGTTTCAGACATTCAGACAGAGCAAAGGACATTCGATGAAAAGCTTTTGTCACCTGTCTTTCCAGGGCTTTTCTGAGAGAGGTGAAAGATTTCCTAGAGGACTTGGGTCTGATAAAGTTTCCTAGCGAGTTTTTGCATCTCCTGGTGGTCTCTTTTAGCTTCTCACTAATGTCACCACAGAGCTTGTTCCTGAGAAAAATCAACAAACCTGGGACCTCAACGAACTCTAAAGGTGGGCCCATGTGAACCTAATGAAGTTCAGCATAGCAAAGTGCAAGGTTTTGCACTTGGGTCAGAGTGATCCCAGATACATATTCTTACTGGGGGAATAACTTGAGAGTAGCCCTGTGGAGAAGGACTTGTGGGTCCTGGTGGGTAAAAAACTGAACATGAGCCAGCAGTGTGCTCTCGCAGCTTGGAAAGAAAATGGTATCCTGGGCTCCATCAGAAGAGGGGTGGCCAGCAGGGACAGGGAGGTGACTGTCCCTCTCTGCTTTGCTCTCCTGAGGCCCCATCTGGAGTACTGCATCCAGGTCTGGGCCCCCCAGTATGGGGAAAGATGTGGAACTGTTGGAAAAGGTCCAGAGGAGGGTCACAAAGTCATCAGGGGGCTGGATCACCTCCACTACAAAGACAGGCTGAGGGAACTGGGCTTGTTCAGCCTAGAGAGGACTTATGGGGGACCTCATTGCAGCCTTCCAGTTTTCAAAAGGGGGTTATTAACAGGAAGAATTTTGCAGTGGGGGACAGTGATAGGACAAGGGAGAATTCTTTTAAGCTCAAAGAGGTTAAGTTTAGGTTGGATATCAGGGGAAGTTCTTCACAGAGAATGGTGAGGTGCTGGTATTTTGTCTGTGTAAATGTTCCCTTGAAAAGCACACCAAGGAAAAGAGTGAAGCTTAGTATGGTAACTGCTGAGTCACAGCCTGAGCCACTGATGGAGCACCTGTGGAAAGGACCCCGGTTAGCCCTGGGAGCACAGGTGAAGACAATTCAGCTGTGTGATTGGAAGGCGTGGAGCCTGGCTACACCTCTCTTAGACCTCATTTAAGGGCTGACTGCCACTGGGAAAGGATTTCTTTCCAGAGATCTCTCCTTGGTGGAGCTTTGTCTTGTGAGCCTTGGTCTTTGGTAAGTGAATGGTCTTTTTTCTTTTCCTTAACAAAACCTTTCTATTGTATTTCTCCCTGTGTCATTACACCTCGTATGTCACCCTTCCATCATGTTGATCTCTCTGATTGTTACAAACTTCAAGTTGTGGCAAGGGTCTGCACAAAGGTGTGTCCCTCATAGGCTAGAGTGGATGGAAATGCTCTGTGTGCATTGCATAACACTGGTCTTTTTGCACATATGAAACAGGACTCTGTTGTGGGTAGTTCAGTTCTTATATGAATCATTGATCCACTTTTCTGCTGCTGCCCTAGGGGAAATGTTCTGCTCTTTTGCTAGTGGTGAGTAATGGAACAGTTATGAGGGGTGATGTGGATGTAGCTCTGATGAAAACCTTGTTGGAATGGAAGGTAGGGTTAATCCTGTGCTGGTGCACACCTTATGCATATCTAAAAGGACCTCCTATGTGAATGACTCCTTACTGCCAGCAGTGAGTTTCATAGCTGCGAAATTCTGTTCTTTTCCTGAATTGTTATATGTTGCTGAACTGGTGCAAAAGATATTGTTGTCTGTCCCTCAGCTGCTGTGAGTAGGTTTTCAGGGTTGGATGAATTTGATTGAGTTGCAGAGACAGGAGGTACTAGTAAGCAGATTTTAAGAAATTTCCCTCAAACCAATATTTTCATGATCTACCATCTGAATCTCTCTTCTTATACTATGTTCAAGAGATAAGATTGGCAAAGAGATTTCAAAAGCAATGTAGTTCAAAATAATGGAAAACACCTGACCTGAATCTGATTCCATTTGGGATCTCTGTAACAGCTGCAAATGAGGCCAAGCTGAATTCCATCAGCAGAGCAAGATCTCAAGAGCACCTTTGGAGTATGCCTGGAATACAAAATACCGCTAACTTCCTTGCATTTATTAGCATGCTAGCTCTCTGAGAGGGAGAAATAGGATGTGTAAGTGTGATTTGATAGCTAAGGTGAAATTGTGCTGCTTAAATTTGTAAGGATGAATGTGTAGAGTCCTTGATTGTTGATGGGGTTTGGGATGCTTTTAAGCTGGGAGAAGGGAAAGGTTGAGCTCCTGCTGAGATTCCATTTTGTCAGGCAGTTCCTTTTTTGATAATGACAGGACTTGTTCTACTGTGCAATGTTTTTACTAAAAGCTGCCTTTTTCATCTCAAAGGCTGTTTTGCTTTTTAATTTCTTTTTTTTTTTATTATTATTTTTTCCCCCCTTCAGGACATGTTCGTTTCCCATACAGTCTTGGTGGGATTTACTGAAAGAAGCAAATTCCTTTCATCTCCATTCTCTCTAGAAAGGCTTTTGGGGGGTGCAGTACAGGGGGTTTTGCAAAAGTGAATAATGCTAAGAAAAATTAAAAAAGTAAGTTTATTTATATGTATGTGAATCTGTGTGTACATATGAATACATGGACCTCCCCCCATATTTAGTATTTCATTTATGTGTGTGTATATAAATATATCATAAAACCCTGAACTCCTTTGAGGAGAAGTTATTATGTCAGTATTTTCAGTTTCTTCAGACATCCCTTTTCAGGATCAGCTCTAATAATTCTTATTCCTTTACAGATGGTTGAAATTTGTACCTGTGACTTTACGCTTCAATTGGCTTCAGACTTTGCATTGGAACAAATGCTGTTCATGGTCTAGCCCTTCTTTCCCTAATTCTTTGATGAAGTGTTAGGCTTATAACTTCCGCATCCTGGTGTGTTAAAATTGGTAGCAGTCTGATTCTTATAGGGGCATCCAGGGCTTTACAGATGGTCATTCCAAGGCAGGCTTGGAAGGCATCAAGAATTCAAACTATGTGCCTTTCCATCCACCCAGTTCAGCACAGCATGTCCTCCCACTGCATCTTTTTCCTGCCTTCTCAGATTGTACCCTTGATTTACTCTATAGGCTTTTTCTCTGTGTGCCTTTGTGTTGCAGTAAAGCCTTGCATGGATGAGTTTAGCTGGTTTGGTGCTGGGAAGAGCTGTCTTTGCTTTCTCATCCAGCTAGCAATGTTTTCCCTTGGTGTAAATGCATTAATTATAGGCTTCATTGTTTTCTACTAAAGGAGGTTTGTCCCAGCACTAGCAGGCTAGTGTGTCTGCAAGCCCAAGCTCTTTGCTTGTAGTGCTAAGGCAGCATAGTTATCATCTATCACTTTGGCACTTTCAGCCAACAAAGAGTTTACACCGGTGTGTTACTGCCTGCCAGGATATGTCAACTATCTTATTTAGTGCTGAGCAGTGAATGATACAGGACACACCATTTAGATGTATGTATCTCACAAGGCTTTATTTTCATGAAGAATACAGGCAGTGTTGCTGTGGTGCAATAATTGGAAGTTTTTAACTATTGCAGAGGAAAGCTAGAAGCAGTTGCAGTTTCCACTGATACTTTGACAACTTTAGATCAGTAAGGATTGCCTGTTCAACTCTATTAGTTGAAATTCAATCAATTTATGTCTTTTTTTCTGTCACATTTGTACCATCAACAGGATTGGTCTCCTGCCCTTCATCAAATAATAGGTAACAAGAACTAAAAGGAGTTCTTTATGGAAATCAACAGAAATGTTAGGAACAGACTAGAAGCTAATTCTGATGTCTACTCTTTCTGAAAATCTGAGACTTAGGCATGCCAGGACTCTGATAGAATGCTCTAGATGTGAAAGTCAAAACTGTTGGAATCAAAAAAGGTCAGTTTTTCAGCTGTTGCCTCATTTTCCCCTCCCATTCTCCTCTTATCATCAACATCTCTACAAATCATCTCCCTCTTACAGATGTTCCAGGATCACAGAAGCAGTGGAGATGTTCCTCTGTCCTTGCAGAGGAGCTGTTGAGAACTGTTTCGTGTCAATACAAGCTTTCTGGCCAGAATTTCCTCTTGAATTCAGAGATAACTTTTATGGCAAGAAGAATCTAGGAGGAGAATGAATAAGTCCATAGAAGAGAAGATATTTTCTTGTTCTGATGCTGAGAAAGCGCAGTGGTATTGGTTGGGGGGTGCAGGAAGTATGTAGAGGCAATTTCTTCCTAAACTAGCAGACCTCATAGGAGACATATCATGTGTGATGTGCTCTAAGAACCATAGTGTTATCCTTCTGAAGAACAGGTGATTGCTTAATTTAAGTGCACAACTTCTTTAGATGAGATCTGTTGTGGACAGAAAGTTACTATCCTTGTATTATTGTATGGCATGTCATGATTCATGTGACAAAATGTAAATTAAAAGCTTAGAAGAAAAATTACACAATGCGAGTAGTCATGTAAGATTTGAGAAGCTGGAGAGAGCAAAATCCTCCATCTATTGTTTTCTTCCCAGGTGCTGTCTTGTACTTACCTTGCCTCAGCTGGAATACCATTAAGGCTGCATATTTGCTTTTCAGTAAGGAGCATTTTTCCAAGTAACGATCACACAGTAGCTTTAATTCTAGGAAGTTCTGTCCTTCAAAATAACACCTCCTCCCCATTTCAGAGCTACAGAACCTTCCTTGCAGTTATTTTGTACATGAGTTATTGTCATGGATGGTGGCTGTGATTACTGCTGTGCAAGGCTGTAAGTAAGGGCAAAACAAGCACCACATTTTTCTTTCAAAGCACGTGGAGAGATAAATGAAGCCTCTGGAGGCAGTGGAAGCAAGTATCAAGCAGTGCACTCTGAGGTGAGTCTGAGCAAGACTGAAACATGAAGTCTTGAGTGTTTGAAAACCAGAAGAGGTTAAGGGGGGAGGTTGGGTCATTGGTAGCCTGTGTGTAGCCTATCCTTTAGAGCCAGATGGAAGGTGTCAGGAATGACACAGAGAGCAAGGCAGAGAGTCACAGAATTCCCTGGGAGGAGCAAGCCTGCTATGGACTTTGTTTCTGTTGGCAGAAATAGGACTTTGCTTGTGACTCTGTGGGCTGTCAGGACTGCACCTGCAGAACTCCTTTGCTGATACAATCCTATTGCCTAATAAGATCATGGATAGGCCTCTGAGACTAGTAAACTGCTTATCTAGAATGTGCAACAGGAAGAAATATGTTACTTATTTTAGTTTCGTTTCAAGGCTTTTACCAGAAACAAGTTGATATTGCTGTCTTCGGTTGGTTATGGCTGTGGTCATCTATGAGTGTGCTTCAGTGTTTGTGACACTCACAGTTGGGAATAGTCAAACTCTGATATGTTTGAAGCAATGCTGCCCTTTTTATGTACTTAATTTCTTCAAGCGCAGTTATGAGGATGATCAGCTGTTAGAACAAGTGAGCTATTTGTATCTCGCAAAATTATGTGCTTAAGTCTGTTGCTTTGAGTTTTTTCGGTGATTCAGAGCTGGAGAAACCTATGCTAGCGTTGGAGCTTGTTGATAAGGATGCAAATTCACTTCATTAATTCCTACAATAATAAGCTAGTCCATTAGCCTGCAGTGCCACCTAGACTTCTCATCCTTTGGAGAGCAGAAAGTATGGTGTGACTATTTAGAAAGTTAAAAATAAATAGGAAAACATTTGTGTAATGATCCTTTTCCTCCTTTTTTTAAAGATATAATTCCTTCTCATCAGAAGGTTTTCATTAGCATTCTGAAAATCATGCCAGATTTGGGAAAAAGCAGTGGGGAAATAGGGAAAAAATTGAAAATTGTCTCTGGAAAATGTTAGTTCTTTGCACAGTACAAGTATTACTCATAATTTGTAAGGTCTGAGCTTGGTGAGGAAGCAGCCAAGCTGGTGCATGACTATTAAATATTTTAACAGTCTGATTCATCCCAAAGTGATTCAGACACTATTGATGGTTGTCCTGTCAGGAGTTACCTTCTCTGTGGTGAAGCTGGAGTGATTAGTAACATACCACTAATGCTCCGTTTATTGTGGGGCCGTACTCCTGGAAGTACTCTCTCCTGGAGAGAAAGGCTGAGATATAAGTACAAACGCAGGATGGGAACAATAGCCCCCATCAGGTTGGATGCAGGAGGTTAATGAAAGACAAGAAACATGTTTTTACACTCATGATCACTGTCAGCTTCTGGCACAGCTCTGTGTCTCCACCAGTCTCTCTATCCTGTCGGTTTGACTCTTCTCCATCACTATTAAAAGGCAGAATTCTATTTTCCTCACCTTTTGGGTGGTTAGGTTCACATTTTTTCTTGCTGTTCAGGTGTTGATCTGACTTGTGTGTTGTTAGTAGGTGAGGGGAAAAGTGAAATAATAGTTTTCTGACCACTTCCAGGGCATCTGTGATAGCTTCTGCCTTTCTAAATAACAGATGCAATTAATCTAAAGTTTTGATTACGTGTGGCACTGTGGAAACAAATGCACAGCTTTTTGCTTTGGCACCATTAACCTGAATCACTTTGCATTTGGAGCTGAGGGAGATTAGAACATCAGGTTCTTTGTGTAAGACAACAAATGGTGTGTAAAGCTCAAGCTTTACTAAAAATGTAAAGAGAAATAAGCAGAAAGTATGCATTACTGGGGACTCTTTCAGTTAGTTTGCTATTGCCAAGTAAAACGTCAAACCAAGTCCAATGAATATGGGTGAGGTGGGGCACCATTACTAGTTTTTTTTGATATGGTTTTTGGCTTATGTTGTAGCAGTATTAAAAAAAAAATAAATTGATAGATATGTCACATGTACCACAGCGGGCTGCTTTAGATTTGTGGGTGGGAAGAGTGAGAAACAAATCTATTTAGTTCCACCTCCAAATCCTGCTCTGTTTTCCTCTGTATCAGTAAATCTGCCTTCAGTGTTTGGCTATCTTATTAAATGTGAGCAGTTTTGTTTGAGAAGGTACTGCAATGGATTTGGGCTTGACTAAATAATCAGCTGAGCAGTGCGTGTGTATCTGATGGTTAGCCATGGCCTGTTCATACACAGATAATGTACAAAAGCATACTAGAATTCCCAAGATATATCTCTGTGTTAAGCAAAGCTGAGTCTTGTAGAATTGTAAAATGCTATACATACTAACTTACAAGTTGCATTTTACACTGCACATCTTTCAGTATTTTTATGATTTCTTCACTTTTATGTTCAGGCACTGATCAGACTGCAAAAAAGATAGATATAGAGAAAGGAATACTTAAATTCTGTGAATAAGGTATGATGCTTACATGCATCCTTTTATTGGTATCCTGTACCTTTGATAACTTTCATGGAATGCAGCTATGATTCGACTGCAGAATATGATACTCAGCCAGACAGAAAGAGACTGAATACCCATTTATCTGATGCCTGTGTGCTAATCAGTAGGGGGGTTGAAGGTGCTGGACTAGCCTAGCTTAGCATCTAATAAACATGTATTGGAACAGTTGGCCAAGCATGCCAAAAAGGGTATAAAATGCCATAATCTGAAGTTTTGGGTGCTGTCCTTGTTGGAGTCTACAGAAATAAGAGTACACATTTCCTGCTCTTTGTAATATAACCACTAGTTTATTATATAAAAAGTAGTCAGTGATCCCAGCAGGGTGTAGGTTCTGCATTCTTGACTGGCTGCATGGAGGAGGAGGGATTGGTGCACATCAGGCTGACCAAGTTAGCTGGGGGCTGATGAGCTGGGTCTCTGCCAACAGTGAAGACCCTTCCCTCCCCCCCTTCTAGCCCTCTTTGCCCTGCAGTACAATAGAGATTGTCCTGGTCCAGGAAGGAAGCAGCTTACACGTACAGAGGGCTAAGCTGCAGCTAGCTTTTTGGATCTTGCTCTCATCTTCACAAGTGTAACATTGCACATCATTTCAGTTCTTGATCCTGACTGTATGCGCTGTTAGTTTTCTGTTCAGCTAAATATTGGTCATGTTGATTCCCTGTACCTCCGTGATGGGGGGCTGGTGATGCATCTTTTCTCTTGCTGTTTACCTGTGGAACATCTTTAAATTATTGTAGTGTTTTTTGGTGTTTGTACAGTGTGTAAGGAGTCCCTGCTCCCCTCACTGCATTATCCACTGCACAGCATTACTGTATTACTGTGCAAGTAAGTAGTCTTAAGACTGACAAAAAGCTCTCCGAAACTAAACCTGTTTATCTTCTCAGGTATATAGAAAGTTACTGATATTCCTCCTAGCTGCATGCAGAGGCTGATTTCGGGCTATTACTTAGTGCCATTAATTTGTTAATTACGTTCACAACAACTTGTCTTATCTTTACCATCAGAATGAACATGGGTGTTCAGCATTTCCACCCCAGCTTCCCTGTTGTCTATTGATTGCCTGTCAGCTGACAGTGTTGCTTCATGTAAACAGAGTCTGAACTGCCAGGGACCTGAGGGCACAAATGGCCCTAATGGCCCTGCCTGTTCTCCCCTGGTCCTCTCCCTACCCTATCCATCGCCCAGGAGCCACCTTTCAGTCCAGCCTGGGGCTGCCAGCCTCTGCCCTAGCTACGCCTGCCCTGGTATGATGTTGGACTCCAGCCCTGCCCTGCTGGGATGGACCTGTGCGTTGATGTCCCAGCTTGACATTGGACCTTCATCCCTGTGAACTTGTCTGATGATATGGACACTTGGCTGAGTGTGGCTGCCAGCTCCAGGCCTGCCCTGTGCACCTTGCTCACTGGTTATGGCATGGGCCCCTGGACAGTGAAGATTCTGCCCTGCCAGTCATGTTATTGCATTTGACTCTCCATCCCTTTAGGAACAGCCAGCCTTCAGTGCTCCCTGACAAATAGTGTAATATTCAAAAGCTGGGAATTGTATCTGCAGTGAAAAAGGAGACAAAATGCAAAACTGAGTGGAGTTGAATACAAATATTACTTTTGCTACCTTGAGCTACTGACATATACCTAGCTTTCAGCTATGGCTCCCCACAGTCTTGTGAAATCCTTTAAATCCCTAATTTGACAGTTTTTCTTTCCCTTTTTGGTATAATCTGAGGGTAACTGCTTTACCTATTGCATTAACACAGAGCAAAGCGCAGGCCCTCTGGCATTGCTGGCATCCTGTGCTGATATCCTCTTCCATTTATTTATTTATTTTGCCATATCCCACACTCAAAAACCAGAGCAGAATCAGTCATCTCCATGTTATATGCTGAGTGTCTCAAGTGGAAGTGAGATAAAATTCTCTCAATCAAAATGCTCCCTGTGACATTCCTGGAACAAAGCTACAAAGCTCCAGCACCCACCTAAGAGGTGATTTGTTGTTGTAGATGGAGGAAAGGCAATGCAACTCTCTTTATGTTCTAGAATATCCTCCACAATCCTTAGGGATCTGATAAAATACCATCTACTTTTTAAAATGCTATTTTTTTTTTTTTTTTTTTACTTCCTTTAAAAAGAACAGTATTGGCTAATGTACTCAGAATGGGCTGACTGACAACTTGATGTGGGCAAAAGCACTGTATACAATCCAAGATGACAAGTTGTTAGTATAATGGACAGCCAGGGATGGTGTACCTGATTTGGAGATAAGACCATTATGTGTCTTGATGTTTAAACTTGGCAGCCCAACTGTGAAACATACTTGAAATCCCCATTGTCTACTGGGTTTCTAAGGAGCTTTGAAAAGTGCATGAGAGTAAGTTAAGGAAAGGTGTTAATTTAAGCTGCAATTCCTGACTAGTAATGTAAGTAGACAGACCTTCAGGTACCACCATCAACTCTAATGCTTCCATTAGTTCTCTCTTGCACTCCTGTTTTCCTTTTGTTCTTGTCCCCAGTGGAATATTGCAGTACTACTTAGAGTGCCCAGCAGCGCCACTTTCCTGACTGGGAACCTGGAGGAGGTGGCTGAAGTGCTCTCAGTTATGACCTTGTTACTATGTAATTACTGAAGGTAATACTTGATTCTTGGTTTTCCATTTCGTGTTGGTTGGTAGCGTTACTATCTTCTTTAACCATTTCACTGCATTTTTTTTTTTCTTAATCTAAGAATGCGTTATTTGATTTACAGGCAGTGGTTCTGGAGGGTACACACAGCACACGGTTTTATGTTACAAATACTAAGTGTGGGTGACCAAAATTGAACATAAATAAATGAACACCTTCTAAAGAGATGGCAAGGATGTGGAGAAACTCAGAAAACTAGACCTTCCAAGAGGCTGTTTAAATGTGAGATTTAGACATGAATCTGGGAAGATGTTTGTTTCTGCAATGTCCTAACAGTAGCTTTGGGATCTGCTTTGATCTTTTAGGATACAGAACAAACTAACAGCTGTGGGATCAAAGCAGATCCCAAGTAAGAAGAATCTCCCTTTCCTTTTGTATTTGTGATTAATTTGAATGCTTTTTAATGCTTAGACCATGATGCCTGTTAGCAGTGAGACTAATCAGCAGCATTGTACTCATACCTCTGAAATAGAATAGTTTGTTTTCATGAGTGATATCGGCCTGAGCTTTTGGTAAAACATTTAAACACAGCCCAAAGTAAACCATGCTTTGTAAACAATTTATGTGACTGCTAAATAGCTTATATTAATGTCAGAATGTTTGTGTTCAGGCCCTTCTATCAGGAGTTATAGTAGGTTTGCCATGATAGAATGAGGTGAAAAAGGAATTTTTGAAGGGTCCCTCAAACACTGATCACTGTGTGGAACAGCTTCTTTTCATGAACATTAGAGAGCTTAGAGCAGGTACATTCATGATATTGCTCTTGCAGTTATGTTTCAGGTTAGGTGGAGTGAATCTTGGTCTTCACGTGTGAGTGATATTTACTGTCTCTCCTACAGCAGAAGTCCTTTAAATAACAAAAGCACATTTAGACTGGCTTCGATCTCCTAAATTTAAAATCAAGCTTTTAAACTTATATATATTTTTTCCTCCTTCTGTCTCTAAAATTGTAAGTGGGTTTCTGGCCTTATTTTTTTTTTTTTTCCTATAGGTGATTATTTGAGAACTGATTTTAGGATAAAACATGTAAGATTGTGACTGTTTGTCTCCCTTTTGAGCTACTAAATATTTATAGGTGTCTGTCACTGGAATGTGGGCCTGGTTAAGTCTCTTCATTTATTTTAGTGAACTTTGGGTACTGCAGGCTAGAGTTAATTTAGCAAGTGGACAAATATGGGAAGAGATTGTGTGCTGCTCATCTTTTCCAATTACATCAGCTGATCTTATATCATCTATTCTCTTTCCTTTCTTGTATTTTAAAAACACCATTGCCAGAACAGCAGAGATACCCGAAAGTAACAATCTCAGGATATCTTTGACAGTTTAGCAGGAGCCCTGTGGGATTCAGTAGGAGGTTTGCTTTACAAGTGATGGCACAAGTGATGGAGCTTAGCTCCTTTCAGGGGGAGCCTTTTATTGCTTAGCAGTCTTTAGAATTATGCTGCGGGTTCAGTCTGTCCTCTAAGCAATATCTGGACATTGAGGTGGAAGGGAGGAGGAGGCACCGACTCTCACCTGCACAAACTGTTCTTGCAGCCTCAGACTGCTGCAACCAGCTGGTTAAAGGTGCCTAACCGGGGAACTGGGGGTGGTGGGCTGGGATGCTGGCCGCAGCATCATGTGTCTTACTGTTTAGCCTACTCATGCAATAACTAGCCTGGATGAAATTGCTGTGCTGGAGTCCCTGCCATGCGACATACTCAAGACCGAACTGTGATATTCCCCTTTCAAAATGCAAATGCATACGGTTAGGGCAAAGTAGTTCTAGGTCCCCTTTGGCACCAGCTGGGGGTTAATTTTCATGGCTGATTCTCTGGAGCTGGCAGTTAGCTATATAGGACATGAATGCACTCTCCTTCCAGGCTTCCCTGCCTCCAACGCAAGTCCTCCTGCAGACTGCATAACAAGTCGTTTACAAGGCTGCAGCTCTGTGGTCTTTTCTTTCTGGTCATGACAAAGAGAGGTGAGCCCTTCTCACAGACGGGATGGTTCCCGTGTGACTCTAGACAGTATCGGGACGGGCTGGGGCATGCTGGGCTTTGCTGATGTAACAGGCTCCCAGCAATTTTCATTCAGATCTGGTTGGCTGGGAGCTGGCAGAAAGCCTCAGATACGCCTCCAACGCAGATGAGGTCATCTCTGCTTTTTTTTTTTTTTTTTTTTTTTTTTTTTTTTTTAGCTGCTCCAGAAAGTCTGCGGTGTCTGAACATTTAAGGTCATCATGCCAATTTGCACACTACCTTGTAGCTCTGAATGCAGGAGCTCGTTTCTCCCTTTACTACACCCGTTCCCAGCATTATCATAGACCCCTCTCTCCCTTTAAAGGGAGAGGAGGAGCAAAAGGAAGATGAAATTACCGCAGTGGATTTTATAATTGACTCTTGCGTTCTGGTCAAAGGGAAGCGCTTGCTGGAAAGATGTTGCAGAGCTGTACGGGGTCTAACACGAGTGTAAAGTAGCTCCAGGACAGAAGAAACTCCAGACCTTGCCACTAAAAGAAGTGAAACTACTCGCCGTGCCCAGTCGCTTCATCGCTTCCCCGCCCTCCCACCGTGTGCCGTGCAGAGATGCATCCAGCCAGCAGAGGAAGGGGTAGGTCTCCCCGGCCGTCAGTCAACAGGGGCTGCCTGGCCCGGGACGAGCTGATACCGAAATAAGGACTCGCCCCTGCGAACAGAGGAGCATTGGGAAGCGCCCGGACCCGCACCGTGCCTAGAAGCATCGCCCGCTCGGCATCTTCCTCCCTCTGGAGCCTCTGATCCCTTGCTACCTCCCTCGGAGAATTCGCCTACTAACTTCGGCGCCGACGCCAGGTCTGCCCGCCCGGCTGTGGGCAGGATGGCGGCTACGCCATCCCCACTCTGCCCCGGGGGCAGCCAGCCCCTTCCTCTTTTTCGTCCTACCGCCGGACCCCGTGCTGGGGCCACTGTGGCTCGGTCGCTTCGCCACGTCCTGCCGGAGGCGGAGAGCCGTCTCCGGAGCGCCTGAGCACGGGCCGAGCTCCGGCACCGCGGACAGCTCCCAGCGGACTAGCGCGCCCGGCTCCGCGCCTCGGAGCCGCTGTTCATTGCGTTCTACAGCACCGTTGTAGCAGCGCGTTGCTCTGCCGAGGACGCCGAGAGACAACCTCCTTCCCCCCTCTCCTCCCCCAAGTCACAGTGCTACCCACGGCGGTAGAAGGTGGCTTATCTCCGGGCTCGGAGTCTGTCTTCTGTAGATTGGGATTTATGAGCCTGAGCAGTGCATGGTTACAGTGGTGCACAAATCTATGGGCTCCAAGGTGTGCTACTGAGTTAGAAAGAAATCTGGGATCTGTCACGCTGTGGAAGGGTGAAAGAAACCATATACAACCAGCAAAACAAGCCCAAACCTCATACCTCCCTATAACCAACTTTACCCCCACCTCCTGACCGTGAGTGTTTCTCCTCCCTTCATTTTCCTTCCTTTGGAGGCTATAGGATGAGGCATTTCTCTCTGTCTCAGGGTAAAAGGATACCCTAGGGGCAGCAACACGCATCTGGCAGGCAGGGATTGAAAGGTTTAAATCCAGCCTCCACAGGAATCAACAATGGCCAATGAACCGGTGATTCTGAATGTGTATGATATGGTGAGTATGAAACAGTTTTGATTATGGGGAGCAGTGGGGCTGGGTGGGAGCTTATGCTTGGAAACAGACCTTGTATGAAGAGGAGCCCAACACAGGTCCTCAGAGATGATGATATCCACCATCCTCCAGTAATCTTTTAATCTAGGCATGTCATGTTCTGTCTGCCAAAGATGATGCTGACCATAGCATTTTCCTTTGAAACATTTAGCATATTGTTCCAGACTACAGGTATAACTGTACTGGATTTTCTGCAGAATTTTTCAGGAGCAGCAATGGGTGAGGGGAGGATGTTTTAATTTCCAGTGTCCCAGTTAAGGAAGGACGTATGATCGCCTCTCTCTCTTTGCAGGAGCCAATTCTCATTTAATTTTGAGAGATCAAGCACTACCAGGCTGTGGAAAGAGGGTCGGGATGTCATCCAGGGATGTGAAACATCTGTAAAATTTTATTAAGGATGTTGTTTCCAGGCTAATAATAAGCTGGATCAATCCCTTATGCATGAGATCATAGTTAATCATAGTCTCTGAAGGTTAATTGCAACAGAATGAGTAAAGAAAAAAAAAAAAAGTCAGAACTGGTGAAGTTCCATCATGGGGAGGAGCATAGGGGCATCCTCCTTGGAAATGTTTTTTGGAAGAACATAGTGTAGCAAGTTGTTTCTCTTGCTCTCTTCTTGCATAGAGAATTTTAACTGGAAACTACCTGTGCTAAAAAATCAGAAGATCTGAATCCTATCATTGGCATGAAGACCTAAAGAGAAGATGGCTTGGCTCAACCTGTTTTGCTCTCTGGCTTAGCGCAGGCTTAGGATAAGTGTGTTCAGATGAGGAATATTTTTGATAGTGATTTACTTCCTCTCCTGCATTTGTTGATGAGCTGAAAAATGATAAATACTTTCCCAGAAAGTAGCCACCAAAGAGCAAAGAGTAGGCTCTGGTAAATGCCAAACTTTATTACAAAAATTAAGTGGTCTTTTGTTGGCTGGAAAAGCTGGGTTATTTCTTCATGGGAAGAGGGTGTGGTGAGGACTAATCAGATAGGTCTGTGTCTGTATTGAAAAACAGTCTGAAAAGCACAAGTAGGAATAGCTTGAAGTTGCTTTTTCCAGAGCTGCTATAGGCAAATTGAACAAGTTGGTATGAAGTCTTTCCTTAAGATGTTGGTTTTGAATGCTTAGTGGTCTATGATTCTATTCTACAGATGCTTGGCAGCTTGAACTGTGAACTTCCCCAAGCTGTTCTTCAAGCAAGGGCTGGTAACCCAAGCATCTGGTGGCAAGTTCTTGGTAACCAGAGGCCAATATTACAAATGTCAAAGAGTTCCTAGCTAATAATTTGAAGCAGGTAAAGAGGTTGCGTCACTCTTTTGTTGTATGCGCTCTCTTCCTTGCACTTTTTACTTTGTTCTGATGCAGGCTGTAGTCTAAACTTTCTCAGCTGCTACTGAGCTGTCCCAAACCAGCAAATATTTTTCTACTGAGCTGAAAAAATATGACTACTGGACAGACTGTCTTTGCTTTTTTTTTTTAATGTCTCTGCTTAAGATGAAGCCCATAGGAAGCTGGGAAAGAAGAAACTTGCTATTTATGGTCACTGTGTTTTGAGATGGAAACCCAGGCACAGTGAACTGAATTGGGGTCACCAGTTTAATTCAGAATGACTTTTATTTTCTAGCAAGCCGCAGAAACCTTCATGTGTCAGTGCTAACTCCATTGGGTTAAGCGCAAGTTAATGCTCTGTACATAGGAGCCATCACATTTTCATGTAGCATCTGTTTGATTACCACTGAGTCACCTACAGTTCAAATTCTACATCATGATTATTGAGGCTACATGCTTTTCCATTGCTGCTATGATTTTAACACCATGGAGTTTGGAATGTAGCCATGCAAAATCTGCACTTTGTTACACTGTGGTGGGGAATTGTGGGGGAACTGGGAAATGAACACATTTGTTTGAATGGCTGTTGGAAAACTAGTCTTGAAGAAAAAAAAGACAGCTGGGGATAACAATTAACTGGATGTAAAGCTCTGCTTCCCTGACAAGCATCATGACCCCTGTATGGCATCTGGAAGCACTTACGCTGCAGGAAAGCTTACCCTTAGGGCAGAAGTTCAATTATGGGCTTTGTGCAGCTATGAAATACCCACTCTGTGTAGTCTCATGTATTCAAAGATTATAGCCATTTATCCTTTTACCCATTGGATAGTGCTAGGCTTGATAAAGAGGGGGAAAAAAAAAAAAAGCTTAATAAGGTGCTTTGCACAAATTACTGAAGCAGGTAAACATATTTATTAGGCTTATTTTCTTCAGCATCAAAGAACTGAGCAAAAATCACTGGGCATTCCAAGTGTTCAGAATATCTATACCAAAAGCAATTTCTTAATCCCCCAGCATGCAGGATGATTAGATCTTATTTATGTCTTCCTAAATAACTTCTACATAATTGTACGTGCTTGCAAAAAGAGAGGAAGGGAGAACTTTGCAGGAGTATATAGGATACTAAAGTCTAGTTTAAGTGTGAATGCAAAATAACACAGATCAGGAAATCACCCAGAAATAACTGGGGTCTATAAGATCTATGACAGTTTGCTCTGGTTAGTCAGTTAGTGCTTTACCTTTGGAAGGATATATCAATTTCCTCTTTATTACTTGCAGCTCCCTTTCCTTCAGCTCCCCTTAATAAGCTCTTTATTGTAGATCATTTTACTTGGATCACAGGACTGATTTTCTTCAACAAGATTCTCATCCTGTTTCCTTATTGCTACTTTTTTTTCCTCTTACTTTGGAATAGTTGACCAAATCATTGTAACATTAATAAATGTCACTCCTTTTAATCAGAAACAAGAGTGACTGCAGATATTGCCTGGGTTTAAATCTTCAGCAAACTATCTAAACACGTTCAACTAAAATTAGTCCATTTGGCAGAAGTTCAGGTTTGGGGCTCTTGTGATGTTTTCCACTTATTGCGCAACACATTCATGCTACCGAATTTAAAGAAAATATAAATGTATCACTGCTGTCCCTCTTCTATTGCAGGTATAGTTGTCCTGAATTTCCACTGTCCTTGTAGCTGATAACACACAAAGCTTTCTCTTTGATCTGCTGTCATTTTTGCTTACACTTTATGTTGGTGAAAATGAGACCCTGAGCTGTTTTGCAGAGAAGAATGAGAGCCCTGGTCAATGGGGGCAGTGTTGATGCAGCATCTGTTTGGATGAGAAGAACGAGTCTTTTTCTCTTCCTTGTTCCCCCTTTATCCTATTGACATTGCTTATCATTCTCAGGCCAATAGCACTGAGGTTGTAGTAGGCACAGTAGCTCTGAGATTTCTTCTTGTGATTTCTAACTTTAGAGAAGTAACCAAAAATGTAATTATTTATAATGGCCTTCCTGAAGTCTTCCAGTTCTTTACATCCTATATATCATTTGCTATCTGAAAGGCTAATGGATGTTAGCAAAGGGCAGCCCTGCAGAAGACTAAATGGGATCTCTCTTGCTTCACTGATCAGTGGGTGAGTGTTGTCATTTTGATTTCTCCATCACACCATTGAATGGACCAACTAAGTGGCCCTGACAGAAAGGCCTCAGGATACCATTGACCTTCTTGGCCAAGAGTGCCTGCTTTTGGCTTATGGTTAGCCTGTTGTCCATCAGGACACCTAGGTCCTTCTCTTCAGAACTCTTTTCTGGCGGGTCAGCCACTAACTTGTACTGATGCATGCAGTTATTCTTTCCCAGGTGTAGAACTTGCTCTTGTTGAACCTCGTAAGGTTCCCTTCCACCCAGCTCTCCAACCTGTCTGGAGTGTCAGCCAAACTAACCAACTTTGCAGTGTCAGCGAACTTGCTGAGAGTGCAGTCTATCCCTTCATCCAGGTCACTGCTGAAGATGTCAAATAACACTGCCCCTTGGAGAACACTGCTAGCTACAGGCCTCCAGCTAGACTTGCTGCTGATCACAACCCTCTGAGATCTGCCAGTCAGCCAGTTCTCAGTCCACCTCACTATCTTTTCATTTGTTCCACAATTCCTAAGTTTATCTATGAGGATGTTGTGGGAGACAGTGTCAAAAGCTTTGTTGAAGTCAAGGAATCCTCCTTGGCTAAGGGAAAATTACATTTGTCCCTGTGACCGTAGGGTAGGCTCTTAGTATTAGCCAAATGGGCTGATATCCTACCTGTAGAGAGATGAAGAAGCACTGTGGAGGTACCAAAGTAACTCCCTCACTCTGTGAATACAGGTGAACTAGATGGTGACATTTTTGTAACCTCAGTCCTATTGCCAGGAAGTGTGTGTGTGCGCAGTGGCTTTGCAAGTGGGTGCACTTGTTACAGAGAGCACGATGGGGGCAGAAGGTGAGAGCTAACCTGAATTGTCCTTTCTCTGTTAGTGGTATTGCAGTGTTTCATCAGGGCTGAGTAGGCTGTAATAGTCCAACGTTCTCCCTGGAAGAAGTGAAGTAGATCTAGCTGTACCACCAGGGAATATGGACCATGCTCTGTATAGACAGTCAGCTTCTGATCACCCAGCAGAAGCTGATCAGAAACCGATCACAGCCCATGAGTGGCTCAGGTGGGGAGAAAAGCTTTGAGGAGAATGCTTATTTCTGACTTTATCAATGCCTTTCAGCTTGCCTAGGGAGCAAGGTTTGGCAGGATGATGTTGTATCAGGAAGAGGAAGGTGTATGAAGCCGTCTGGCTCTTTTCTCAGTTCCAGGAGGGAGGTAGGGAGGATTCTCAGACAAGCAGCTTGTGGTGGGGAAGCCTGCATGTGGTGTTGTTCTACAGCAGACACTGAGATAGCATGAGAGTTGGATTCTGTATAATTTATCTGCTCTGAAAAGTGAGGACAGGCCTCTGTGAGGAAAAGCTTGAAGCTAGAGGGTCTGTATGGCTGCTCTACAAATCCAGAATGTTTTAGTGCTTTAAGCTAATTTTTCTCATACAGAACAGTGTGAGAGAACAGGAGATGGGAGCTCCTTTGCTGCTTGTTCTTTGCAGCTGAAAAACATTTGTTTTTAATATGTATTTATTGCATCGGATTTGGAGGTAGTGACCTGTGTATGTGATTAAAAACCAACACAATTTTGCCATACTAGCATCTCTTTTTGTTTCTCTATGCAAGTGCATGAGACTCTGGCCACTACAATTACATGCTTTGGGATGAAAGGAATTAGAGGCTCCTTGTATTTCTAGCTTCAGTATATAAGGAGTCTTTGAATCTATTTTAGAAGCAGCAGCATGATTGCAAGCAGAACACTTCATTCTCTGGTGTGAATGTTTTAAGCACTGACTAGATCACAGAACATTTTATTATTTCTCTGTTTGGAGAAAAGGGTAAGTCTAGTTCCTCAGATAAATGTCAACATGTTTGTGATTACTGTAAGTAGAGGTCTTGAATGCTTTCAGCTCACTTAGTCAGAAGAGAGAGAAATCCTCTTGTAGGTGGTGGCCCTGCTTCTTGCACTACTCACTAGTTGTTTGTGAGCAGCTGTGTAGAGAAATACAGCCTCACCTGACTGTTTCTAAGAAAACAAATAGAAAAGGGTTTTTTTCATCAAATAGCTTGATAGGTGCAGTGTTTCTTGGTATGATGAGCTAAAGAGAAGCTCTAAGTTAATACAGCAACTTGTGGTCTTGAATGATGAAGTGATATAGGGTCAGTGGGATCTGTGCTTTCTCTTTCCTCATTCATATACTGGCCAAACAGTTAATTTATCAAACAGAGAACAGAATGCTAAATATTGCCTTTGGGAGATTTTAATTAAATTCTGGCAACTCCTAATATATATATATATGTATATATGTATATATGTATATAGTTGTTCTGAAACAAACCCACCACTTCTTAAAACACACTAAATGAAATGTTTTGACTCTTCTAAAAAACGTTTGCCAATCATCTCTTGCCGAAACTGTTTGCCAAATCTGAATCACTTCCATTCTCAGAAACGTGTTGTTCATTGAAGTTTGCCATATTCTTGGAAAAGCTTGATAGGAGCATGAGATCCTTATTTATTCTGTGACCACTCTCAAAGCTCATAGGAGTTCCATCTTCCATGAACAAGATCTGGCTTAGGAAGCTCTGTGGCGTCTTCTCTTCTTTGCAGGCTTCTTATGGAGTAAGTTTAAAGGTAAATCTTTAAGTTTCTAAATGACAAAGGAAACTTTATAGTTTTGGGATTTTAATTTATTGCTGACTTCATTTATACAGAGCCTTAATCTTCTGTATTCAAATCATATCACATACACCATACTGTGTAACAAGACAGAATGGTGAGATAACAGTTGCCTGGTGTCTAGTAGTAGGTTTTCCCACAGTGCTGTAGTGCGCCCTACATAAGTGCTAAACTGTTTCTTTGAGTAATTGAACTTGCCCATAGTTACAAGCAGCAGTGGGAGAGGAGGACCAGGTGGATCTCAGATGCTTGTTTTCCTTTTTTCCAGGGGCTTTCATTGGCCTTCTGTGCTAGCTCCTTTACAGGACTGGGTTTAGACTGTTGAACTGTGCTCTGCTGCGTAATAGGTTTTGGGTTCACAGTAAGTCAGGTAAATTATCCTGTGCAAAATTTGTAATGGCAATAATTATGCTAAGATACTTGTTGTTCTGGGCCCAGCAAAATCTCTGGGAAAACTCTTGGTTAGAAAGCAGAGGCTGGATAGACCAACACTGTGACTGAGGGAAGGCAGGTAGTAGAGAAAGTTGCTCTAATTAGATGTCAGCAGAATCCTTAGTACAAGGTAGGAGAGACTATTTCACATCTCTTGCATTATTTCCTGGTGCAAGTGTCTGACTTTAAAAGTGCATAAATCAGGCATTATGGCAAATCTGTTGGCAGTACATTCAAATCTTCAAATAAGTCAAAGCTCTAGCTGAGCAGCCTTGTAGTGTGTGCAGGTGGGGAAAACTAGGCTTTGTTCTGCTTTTCTCCCAGAGTACATCAATTTGATCAGAGTGATGACAGGCTGACCACAGACAGGCCAGGCACAGACTGGGATTTCTGCCTTGCTCTGCCTGAGCATGGGAAAAGGAGAATGCAGGCAGTTTGGTGATCACTGAATCAAGTCAGTGCTTGATTCAAGCATGTGAGAAAAATGTTGACATGGAACTAGACATCCCTTCTCTCTTGATTCTTTGGAGAGAGGAAGTTAATTGGCAGATGAAAAGATGCAGCAGCTTACACACTGATCTGCAGCTGAGGTCAGCAGTTCAAGAAGAAGGATGCAGAATGCAACATCTGATCTAAAGAAATTAAGAAGCTGCAGAGTAAGTGGCATGGCCTGGGTTAATAAGTCCAGTGATGAAATGGGCCCATTTATGCATAATAAACAGGGTTTTGTTGTCTTAGCAACAGCCTGAAGATGCTATCCATCAGGGAACAGCCTGTTTTGATGTTGTCACGGTGACAGGCTGTCTACCTGTCCATGTTATTGCTGAGTTTCACCAGCACTGCAGTGCTTAAGCTGACTCTGATTACAGCATTCACCCCATCAGCAGCTCACTGAACCTGTTGCCCCATGAACTGACTTGAATTGATTCAACAAGGATTATGTGAGAATTCTCACTTCTGTTAGCCCTGTATGTGCTGGGAAAAACTGCTGTAGAACACTCTCTCCTTTACTTCAGCATCGGCAAATATAAGAAGCTTTGATGAGAACGGAGTGCTTAGGAAAGGCTAACACAGTATGAAAAATGCATGAGTTCTTCTTCTGGAGCAAAACCTCATAGGTCCTCTTGTAAGGCTGACTCCCACGACAGTGCTCTTAATGCAGTTCCTGCGGGTGCTAATCTGACCTAGTATCTCTGAAGTAATTTCAGGTTCCTGAAGAGGAAGGATTTGGCTTACTTATGGGCAGGATTTCAGGTGTAAGGTCAGTTCTAACTTGGAGATATAAAGAATATATATATATTTTTTGCTGCTGTGATTTGTCCTTTAACCTCTTCAGTGGGCAAAGTCTCAATCTGCTAACCTGTCTCTGAGTATGGTTCTGGGCCACTCTGAGAGAAATGATTGATTGCTCTTATGAAATTGTGTGAAAGCTGGTGACTAGTGAATGTTCTCTGGTGCTTTTTGTGTTTTCACCAAACATTAAAGCAGGCTCCTGTTAGAACACAACACTTCTGGCAGCGAGGTTTAGCCTCTGGGTCATTACACAGTCAATGTTGTTAATGACCCTCAGATATTTTTTTTTTAATTTTTAAATAAATCATAGTATTGTTAAAAGTTGATGGGTTGACAGCACTGGAGACTGTCACTCTTAACCAAAAAGACCTGCTCTGTCTGTAGCAAAGCAGGCTCTTCTGCTTCGTGTGCCTCTTCTATGGTTTATAAGTTTGAGGCACTCTGGTGCCAGGGCTCAGCTGGCCATCTAGCTTCCTGTTGAGACAGCCCCTGGGGATCAATTATACATGCAGAGGGGGCTTCTGCTGCAGAGAGCTGAGGACCAGTGACAGAAACAGAGCCACTAAGTTGGAACAGCTGTTGGATCTGTTTCTGGTGGTGGTGGTGGGCAGCTGGGTATATACTTGTACATTAGTGAGATGGACTGAATTTATATGGATGTCCTAAGACTCCAAATCACTTTATTGACTTGGGTTGTGTTAATTTGACTCTTTATTTTGGTTTTTCTCGTTCCTGTTGTTATGCCAAGATGATGTAGCTGAAGCTGGGGAGGGGAGGCAGAAATCAATCAGTGTGTTGAATCTGTATTTCTGCTGGGAATTAAGAGAAGCAAAATTCACAAGTCTCTTGACTGCTTTCACAGGCTGACTCAAATTCTTTGGTGGGATGGGGGGAGGGTTTGATGTTGTTCTGTGTAAACAGTGGATGTTCTTGAGAGTGAAAGGTCCAGACAAGTGAAAATGTCCCATTACTTCAGAGCTTTGCTTAACAATCAGTGAGATTTCTCAGGGCAAAATATGAGGCGACGTCCTAAGATGGAACATTTGTCTTAATCAGTAAATCAAATTTTCAGCATTTAATATTAAGGTGTATGGAAAAGCAGTGATAAGGTGAAGAGAAATGCTTTTGTCTACAACTGACTTTTGTTAGGCAGGGATGCTTATTTACATAAGGGATTGCCAGATGCTAGAAATGCTGAAAGCATTTCAGCCTGTTTAGTAAGTGCCTTCATCATGTGGGTCAGCACATAGGTCAGCTGCCCTGTGGATACTGATGGGTTCACATCTCTGGGAGATGGAGGATCTGGCACCGTGAAAGCTCTGTTGACAATGTGCTTTGCTTAAATGTCAGCCCTAGATCTGTTACTGTGCTTCATTTTTAGTCTTACTTAAATCAACAAGGAACTCCTCAGTATCTTCTACTAGTGATTTATACTCTGTGTTGATGTAGGAAAAGGTTCCTTGGTACTGATTGCTGCCCAGGAGTTAGAGTGCATGAGGACCTCAATGGTGAATATAGGTGGCATTTCTATAGGTTAGCTTTCCCTATGTGTATGATGCAGGAAACCTTGAGTGTATCTAGAAATCTGTTCTTGGCCTATCTGTGTGTCTTTCACTTTTTAAGACTACTTGGAGCAGATAACTTTATATTTGCCCTATATTTGTCATCTTCTTCCAGCTTTGGATTTGCCTGATGAATGTTGGATATAGCAGAAAGAGAAGATCAGGAGGTTAAGCAATGAGGCTAGTCTGAGAGATCATTCTCTCTATCATTAACATGTACTCTTGGGTGATTTGTAGGACAAACCTTGGCACGCTTGTACAGCCCAGATTTCACCCAACTAGGTATTTCCAGATGGAGCTGAAATACTTTCTTAGCAAAGCACTTACATGGAAAATGAAGGGCTCTTTACCTGCCTAAGCACAGGCATCAGGGGCCAATGTAGGATATCAAGTTGATGTCTGGTTTCACCTCAATGAAGGTCCAGGTCTCTTCTCTTATGAGTCCTGTTCCATAACTATCAAACTTGTAGACGTGTTTGGAGCATTCTGGAGCATTGCAGATGACATGTTATGTCGAGAGGTTCTGACACAACTCTTAGATGTGTGCTGGGGGAGGATCAGTGGTATTTCTGCATTTGACTGCTACCATCTAGTGTGCTGGTTCATCTAGAGTGACAAGAGACCTGGTTAAAATCCCTGAGGGAGTCAAACAAACGGCCCCTTCATGCTGGTCTGCCACAGAAGCAGACAGTAGGACACTCAGAATCTGGTCATTCTGGGCCTGTTGTGTCAAAACATGTAATATTTGTTTGAAATGTTCCTTCAGTAAAGAGTGGATGTTTCCAATGGGAGCTAGCTGCTCCATGAGGGTGTCTGGGTTGGAACCATGCTGTGGTGTTATTCATACTTGTTCTCTGGTGCAATGAACATGTATTTTATACAGGAAGGGATCTTTGCTTTATGTGAAAGGGAACTACTTTACCATGAAATGCTGAGAAGGCTCAACTCCAGATACACTATGAGAGTATGGCCATGTTGCTTCATTCTGAATCCCCTCTGGCAGGCTGAGGAGCTTAGGAATTTGGTCTGTGTCCTCCTGAACAAGTGCTTGCAGTCATTGTTACTGGGTACAAGCAGCAAGCACTTGCAACTCCTTGTAAATATAGGTCAACTGTACTCCTATTTCTTTGTTTCCATTTAGGATGTTTTCAGACAGAAGTCAGTCTTTGTTTGCCCTGATTCCTTAGTTAACTGTGCAACCTGTAAGATCAATTACTTGTGCAGCCTCTCTTCTGAGTCTGCCCTAGCATTAAGAATACACAGGCTAATGCATCATCTTGAACTACCCCTGTGATGAGGGTATTATTGAAAGGTGGGAAGGCAACGTTGGATGTTTCAGAATCTGTAGATGCCAGAGCTAGAAGTGCGTGTTCTGAGCTGAAATCTGCCCACTGGCTTTGGCTGATCTGTCTTCAGTTCTAGTACTCATTGTTTTTGATTGCAGTGTCATTTGCTGTGCCTTTGTTCATTCTAATTTTTATGGCTGCTTGTTATCCTAGGCAGCTGGCTATCTTCTCTTTGGCAGATGTTGGAATGTGGAATGGACCAACTCCACTTCCTGCTGCTGAAGCACTGGGCCTCTTGGGCTTGTTCCTGTGTGGATACCGGGGTCAAATGTTTGAGGAATGGATTGTACCAAACTAAAACAAAACAGAATAATTTTGGTGTAAGCCGAGTTGAAACAGATCAAAGAGAAGCAAGCTGAATTATTCCATTTCAAGCTTAAACCTTGGGACTAAAAGAAAAGTGCTACAAAATGTTATTTTTTTTTTTTTTTCTCTAAAGCCTTAGAAGCATAAGAGAAAGGTGGCTTCTCCAGAGCAAAAGCTTTCTGAGGGATAAACAAAAGCAAACCACGTGAATCCATGCAAATTTTGCTTTTCTTTTTCTGTCTGTGGACAGTTCTGGCTCTTCCCTTGCTGCTGGTAGGAGACACTACACCTTGGTGGCCAGAGGCCTTGACAGAGCCAGGCAAGCAGGCAGGATGCTTCTTGATGGGAAAGGGAAGACAAAAAAGGCATCTGTCCCACACCTTGTTAACTGGATTAGTCCTTCCGGCCTGCAGCACTTCAGAGTGATTTTTTTCCTGTCCCTTGTGTCCAGGCACAGCTAATGAGGGGGACCATTTCTTCTGGGTGTTGAATCAGGAGGCAAGAGAAAAGGAGAATGGGAGGGAGATGCTTGTACTTCACTCCCTCGCAGTATTTCTTCTTCAGTCCTATGGTAACCAATCAGAATTTGAACTTTTCAGCATCCTTTACAACTCACCCTATTTCTTGAGAGGACAGTAAGGAGCAAGATACAAGCTGCAATAAAACTGACCTCTTCAAAATCCTTTGCCGCAATGAAGTTATTCCAGGAAGCTAACACATCCATCTGTGGCCTTAAGTGCTGTTTGCTACATGGCATGTCATTGAAATGCTCCAAGGATTCCCTTTGTAGTGTGTAATTACTTTGAGATATGCAGCTCAGCTCCTGTTGCAGCTGTTGTTTTGGATTATCTTGATACAGTTAAAGCTCTTGCTGGATCAAACAAATATGCAAATGGAAATTTTAAAGTTAATGTAAAGAACAAATTAATACTTTCTAACATATCAGGTGCTTAAAAAGCCTGTGCTTGGTGCATCTGAACTTGAATTTTACTTCTCACACCCACAGGACTTTGAAGCATGTTTCCATCTGTCTGTTACCTCTCCAGAGGTCTCAGAGGTGTCTCATTAAATCTGATGTTAAAGTCTATTAAATACATGAAGGTAGCTTCTAAGGATGCATCTCATTTAGGAGAGTTGTCACCAGGAATTGGCTGAGATTGTTACTGCTCTGATCCTCCAGTGACTGGGGTAGTGAAACTACCTTGAGAAGTGCAAAATAATAACTTCTGTGTGCTGGGATACAAAAAGCAAAGTGTCTGGAAAAGGCTGCTGACTTCCTTAGGGGTGTGCCAACCTCGTCACCTTCTCTTCCTACCAGCTCCCCACCCTCCTCCTGCAAAGTGCAGCTTCAGCTCACAGAGCTTGCAGATGGAAGGCATCTGTCCTTGAGCTCTGTGTCTCCAGACAGTTAATTATTAATCATCACAATATCCCTTATGTCAAGCATCTGAACTGCTCGTGAAGCATAGAGAGCTGTTTCATCAGTCAAGTCAGTAAGGTTTCAGTGCCCTGCTGCTCATTTTTGTGATACTGTTGTTCTCTCAAAGAGCTTAAGTACTTGAGGATGGACAAAAACACCCAGAAGTAATGGTAATCTCATCTGAACCCCACATCTGATGACCTAGTACCCCCAGAAACATGCTAGCGGGGCAATACGTGTAGGAACAGGGAGAATGGAACAGAAAGTTAAGCTTGTGTCATGGATCCTGCAGTGCTGGTGCTATACCACTGGGTGTGTTTGGAAGTGTAATACTACTGCTGTGTAAGTATGTTGTCCTTTATGAGTAAAAGCATGTAAGTATTTATCTCCCTTGAAAGGCACCTAAATAACATTTATATCCTGGGCATGCAACTAGATACCTGTTTGTGAGATGCTGTTTACTGCTGCTCAAGGAACAGTGAGCCTGTATGAGGCACCTGTGGTTTGTGTTCAGCTGGTAGGCTAGGTAGGAGGGACTTAACAGAGAGACCAAAGAGCAGGCATGAAAAAAGAAGAAATTCACTCAGCTTGTGTCTATGTGTAGGTTGTTTCTGAATGTTGGGAGTGTTCAGATATGAGAAACTGACATCCAACTCCTAGCTGGAGCAATCCTAGTGGGAAGGGAATAGCACCAGCACCTTATTTCTGTTTTACTTTTGCTTACATACACTGACACAGATCTGAAAAGCAATCAAAATTCCAACTCACTTTCATTTATTCATTGGACAGTTTTTATAGGGGGTGAATTTATTTCCTTCCTCCTATCTGCAGAAGAGTTCTGAATACCATCGTAGAGTGAGAGTCACCCAAATAAAAAGAAAGGTACTGATATTTCCTCCTAGCAGTGTGACACAGGATTCCTTTACTAAATACTTTGGAGCCCACAGCTGTTGGTAGACATAGTGGTAATTCTCACTAAACACCGGGCATCTCTGAGCTCTTTTTGAAAGTGTTCTGGATACTCTGAAGACTCTCAATAGCAAGAGCATTTTTCTAATAAGTTGCTTGAGCTGACAAGCAGAAGCAATGTTATGTTTCCTGACACCATTTAAAAATCTCACTGTGTGAATTTTTAGGTATGCAAGTGAGTGAGCCATTAAAACAAGATCATGTGTGTGACTTACTGTACTTTTTTCTTCCACTGTGGTACAATTAATGCTCAGCTTTTCTAGGGTCTCCAGTTCTCTTCCATCCTTCTCTCTGTCCCAGGGTTCCTTCGTGCAGAGTGAAAGAAGTGATGGTGAATCTCACAGGATGCTTTTTTCCTCTCAGCGAATCGATGATGGATTGTCACTGATTAGCATAGCCAGGGTTGAGTTTGCTCATATTTCATTCTCTCCTAAGATATCATGATAGCAGACTAACTCGAATTTGTGTGTAATAATAGAAGAGGAGAGATGTTATTTTCCTCTCTTCAGTTCAAACATAACATGATGTTCAATGACACCACTATGTTTTTGTGAAAAGTACAAGTGCTTTGAACATGTGGGAATCAAAAGCTCTAAATAGATTGTGTAATGCTGCCAACAAAGCATGTCCTTGGACCAAAGCCGAGAACAGCCAAACCTTCATTTTGACTAAAGCACTGGATTTTGAGAGAAAAGTATAGTCTTAGTTCCCCCCTCAGTCACACCCACAGCAGGGTGCTTGAATCTCTTTGCCTTTGTTTGCCTCACCTGTTGGAAGGAAAAGAGTGCTTTTGTTGAGGCTGAAGGAGATGACTGTGAGATGCCAGAGGAGTTAAACCCAAACTGCTGCTTGGAATCTGAGATGATGTTGTTTGGCATGGGTTGAAGAAAGGGCAGCCAGCAGCAGGGTTTCTGGGAGGTGGGCTGGGGACCTGCTGATGCGACCTGCCTGACCCATGCCCAGGTGAGTGGGCTTCCTGGTACAGCCCAGCTCCTGCCACTTCACTGGCTGCCCCTGGCTTTCACGTGCATGGGGTGATCTCCCCTGCCCTTGTCTCCTGCCTGGGGATGTTTTTTAATTGATCAGCCTATGCACCTGCTCCTGGCCTTTGCTTTACTGGCCTTCGATTGCGTAGCGCAGATGAAGCGTATAGAGGCAGCTGCTGTATCTGTCATTAGCGTCCAGGCTTCCTAGGAGAACACTGCTGGCTTTGTGACAGCTGAAATCTGAATCAGAGGGAGCATTTTGCTTTAGCACGTACAGAAGGAATGGGAGAGCAAAGTAAGGAGGAGGGGAAGATGTCATTCGATTTGCTATTCATTTAATTATGCTAGGAAAAGCCAGACAATCTGAAATGATGGTGTGCAAATTGCAGATGTGCATGTTGCAACACACTGGTGTTGTTGCAGATGTGCAGTGACTAAGAAAACAAGGCAGAGCAGAGGGCCATGTACCCTGTCATGCTAGGATACATTAGTTCCCTGTGAGCAGTTCTGTGCTCTGGGGTTGCTGCTGATACCTTCCAGTTTAAAGCAATTTTGAGTATCTCTGTGTTGTGCTGCTGTTGCAGGTGCTGTAACAGGAGGGTACCCAGGAGGTCTGCTTGGTCTTTTCAACCATGGCATGTGATTCTTTCTGTCTTCTCTACTGTACTTCCCAATTCTTCCCTGGAGAAGAAAAAGCTGTTATCCTCATCCCACAGCTGAGCAGCTAGCATGCAAGGAGAATGCCTTGTCTAATGCCTAGGTGTCTCGTTGCTGTGCTGTCTTTTGGGATTTGATTCAGGGTTATGTTTGTGAGACTGTTCTTCCTTTTGTCCAGCTGTGGCTGCTGGAAGTACTCCGATTTCTTTTTAAGGTTTGTGACAGATGTCTCCACGCTAGGCATTTATTGAAGCTTCCCAGTTTACCTGTGCTTTCCTTTGATGGATTTCAGATAGTTTCCAGCAGTGGAGGGGATAGTGGGTCAGAAGCACTCTTCCAGAGCTCATTTTTCTTAAAATGAAACTGCAGGCTCTGTACTGCTATCATGATTCCAATTTAAAGAAAACTCCTAGGATTTCATGTTGTACTGTGACACCAACAGGATCAAAGATGGTTCTTTCCAGACCAATTAACTTACAGAACAGCTCTGGTAATATAATTCAAGAGGCTTTTCTGAAAAGATGTCGCTTAATTTACAGGGATAGATGAGCTAGAGCTAGAAGAATTAATGCCTCGCTTGTTTCCCGTGACCCTGTATAAGCCTTGGACTGAAATAGAAAGAGATGAGGAGAAACAGACAGACCTAGTTTTGCCCGATGGCTAGGCAACAGGATTTGCATGTATGTTAATCTACCCAAACTCATCTTCTGCTTTAGAAGCAAAAAAGATTGCTTTGAGCCAGCCTGAAGTCAGTATGCTGGCCAGTTTATACAGATTATCTTTTAATTTGGTGGCTACTGTGGTTTTGTGTTTCATCTGAGACTTGTCAAAACAGAAAGCAACCTAAGATTTGGGGGATTGGGACACAGTTGCATTACACACTGGGGCTACTGGAGAGGGTGTGTTTAAATACTGCATGCACATCTATGCTCTGTGGATGGCTTGACAGACTGTAGGCTTTTGGGAAGAACTAGTCTAGCAAAGGAGGGGAGAGAGCATCTGTCAGTAAATAGGTGGATAAAGATGTTCTGTGCTGCTTTTAAGAAGCACCAATCATCTTTATAACTTTGACAGGTGGCACTAGGGCAGGGAGGGGAGGAAGAGATTCAGAGAATTGTGTGGGTGGTGGAGAAATTAATCCTAATGAAATGGAAGAGCAAATCCACAGTGGGCAGAAAGCTTTGGATTTCTGCCTTGCTGGATATGGATAAATGCAAGAGAATCCCTTTTGCATGCAAGAGCTAATTGGGCAATTACCATGTAATCTTAAAGCCACTGCTTAAACTGTATCCTGACTATCAAAGAGTGAGACAGACTCTCTTCCAGCAGTTCATAAGGCTTTCCTGAGTCTTTCAGATAGGAGTTTGAAATAGGTCTCCTCTTTATCTTTCTCCCTCTTTTGGGAAATAAAATTTCGCTCCTTTTAGAAATTACTGTTATAATATGAGCACTCATTTTCAAGAGGTTTGCTTTTCTTTCCTTCCTTATTTATTTATTTATTTTATTTTTATTGTTTTTATTACTCTTTACAGAGAACACACCAACACAAGAATGGACAAACTGGCCCAGGACAAAGGTTCATCTAGTTCCAGGCTTGTTCTTCCCATTGCTAGAGACAGAGCAGGACAAGTGTGTATCATTTCTGGCGAATTCAGAGCTTGTGACCCATGGCTCTTTCTTCCTTTCAGTTCCCTTGAGCAGATGCAGAAACCCTCCTTTGCTAAGAAGTTGGCAGGTCTGCTCCCTATTGTGAAAAGCTCCCCCAACTACCCTGCCCTGAAATGACTGCCACTGGCTTCTTTTGATGGATCTTGTAGCTGACAGTAACTCGTCAATTTCTATCTACATTTTTCATGCCACCTGCAGAACCCTGTCCTATCCCTTTGGCTCACAACTAGCTGTGTCCTTAAAGACATTTCCTGAAGAAGGTCATAACAAGTTTTTTTAGAAATTGCAGTTAACTGAGTCAGTGCGATGACTGTTTTCTTGATATTCCCTGATTTTTCCAAGGAATGTCGTGAAGTGGATTTCATGGGATCTCCTATTACAGAAATTATGTTGACACGTACTCAAACAATCATTTTCATTGATCTGTTTATTCCATCCTTTATTACAGCTTCTGTTAGTTCATCTTGACTAGATGTCCAGCTCACAAATATGTTGTTCACTGGTTCTCAAGTAGTCCTCAATTTGAAGATTGGTATTACAGTTGCTTCCTTCTAGTGTTTGATTCCAAAGATGCTTTACACTACAGAGGGTGCCCACAATAATTAGTAATGTCCTTGTTTTACTCTTCTGTCTCTGTGGTTCCTCTGAAACTTTTGCACGTGTATCATTTTGTCCCTGGAATTTTTCGGGACCAGTTCTGTCTGGGCAAGTTGGGGTTTGGATTATAATTGCGCACGGCAACATATATTCATCTGTGTCAGCTTTAAAAAGAGCCTCTTCTGATTTCCACACTCTTCCTACTCTTTCTGCAAAAATAAAAGTGGGAGGTTCAGGCATGGGGATCTCACCGGTTTTATTTTAGTGGAAACAAGAAAGCTCTGATGCAAAGATTTTATTTAGTTTCTTTGCAATAGGCAGGTCTGTTTTAAGTTCCCTGTTTTACAGCTTTGCTACTGCTTAGCCCTGCAGACTTTTCTGATGTGTTAAAGGAAGGATGGATGGAATAGTTAAAATGTTACTGGAGAAGCTATCCTTACCTTCTTCAGGTCTATCTAAAAGCTGTCAGTGATAGTGTCTGTATTTGCCATTGAAAGCCCATGTTCTGAGACAATTTGGATGAGGAAATTTGGATCAGTAAAAGAGCTCTGCATATGTAGAAGCTTTCCCACCCCTGATGTATGGGTTTGTGCTCTCTAAATCTTTTATGTGACTGGATTTGAGCTAAAAATTGGGTGTTACAATGGTGAATGATTCTGTGCTCTAAAGAACTTGTGTGGAGGCTCCCATAAGCAGTGGCACTAAAGATCAATACTGAACTAAAACTTTAAAACTCAGTACTGATTCCTGTTTACTTCAGACATCTTCCCAACACCTGCTTATGATGTGAAGCATGTTGTTTTCCTTCTCACCTTTCTGCTGAATGTAGCTGGTATTCTTTTTCTCCGAGGCAGTATTTCTTCTTTAGAATTGACACCAACAACGATTCAGCATCAAACAGGTCTTGCTCTTATCCTTTATCTTTGACCATCTTATCTGACAAATGAAGAGTCTGTGCCCTGCTAACACTGAGTTGGAAAGGAAAGCCAAGAAGATACCTATAAACACAACTGCTCAAACCCCACTGGCATTAGTGTTGGAGTGAGGAAACAACCATGGCTACAAGACTGTATGAAATTGAAATGCAGCTGACTTCACAATATTTTTTAGTTTTGCAAAGAGAGGAAGATGCATTGGTGGCCTGTATTTATACATCTAGCACTGTTTTCATGCTTGGTTACCTGGAAGCTACTGCTGCTGCTGGAGGTTAGAAAACCAAGCTGTGTACTTGTTCTCTATGGCTCACAGTATACAGATAGACCTTTGAAGATATAGTAAACAGGGACAAAGTTGAGAAAAGTGCTTTGTTTGTATTTTCCTTGCTGAAGGAAGCTGGCCTCTGAGCAGGCTAACCATTGTCATAGCACAAGCATTCCTAGAGATTCAGCAACACTCCTGTGTGAGTGACAGCACTATGGAGGAGGTATGGTTAGGAGGAAATTGTTCCCGTAAGGAGACTTGCCAAGGACAGTTATATAGTGCTGCACCTTTGATGCAATGCTGGATGGGATTCTAGATTTTGTTTCTAAAGTGCACGTGAGAGGAGGTTGACTGTCAGTCTAGCTGTGGCTGACTTTGAACACACTCTGGGTGGGTTTTCTTACTGTTTGCTGCTGTTCTCTAGACCTTCACTATTTTGGTACAATTGTATGTGTGTTTGGTGTGTGTTTGTACATGTGAACAAATATCTCTTTTTTTTCTGTAAGTTTTAACTGCGTTCTTCAGTTGGATGAGTTAACACTCTCCTGTTTAATGCTGCTATCTGCCTTCTCCTGTTGTTAATAAGTTATTTGATAGTAACTATGAGACCCAGCTATAAACTGGATTTTCTCTGTATTTCATGAAGGTACTGTAGCAAATGGGACAAGAGAGTTCTGGCTCCAAAGAGATCACATGCTGCTTTTCAGTGAGATTTGATAAGATGCATGCAAACAGGGATTAGTTTATTAGCTTGAGTAGGCATCTCTAACCACTTGGAAGAAGAAAACTTGCCCAGATTCAAACATTCCTTGGTTGCAGTGTACAGTCAATCACACGTTTGTTCCCTCTCTGAAGTTTTATGTGGATTATTTTTTTAAATTGTTTGGGTCCTTTTCACTGGCAGAGAGGCTGCAGAATATTTTGAATTGTTAAGGGAAAGCACAGTAAAAGCATTATATAGATGATACCAAGCTTGCATTTCATAGTGCAAAAGGAAGTTTACTGTAAGGTGAAATACAGCATCTGGGCTGCTGATCTAATTTGTTTGATGAATCTGTTTACCTCTTACATGCATTCATCTAGCTCAGGAGAAGGCAGATATATGGAGTGGGAACTGAATGATCTCAAATCTACCCATTCATCACTTCAATGACTTTCATTCCTGCAGTGCCCAGATACTTCCCTATCACATAGGAATAAAAATCTTTATTTTTCTCTTGGTCTGCAAGACAATTACCTTAACTTATAGATTTAGTGAAACGAATGAGATCCACATCTGCAGCACAATCCTCTTCATCTCTTATAAGAGTTATGTCCATATCTTGACAAGGTCCAGCTGTGTGGACTTCTGCTTGTATTCTCCTGCCTTACTGTCTGAATGTTGTATAGAGCCAGTGGATCGCTTTAGAAGGAGTGGTAATTTCTCAGATCTCTTCTCAGGGCAGCATTTTTGAGCACTCACAGAACCTGACGATTGAGTCTACTGAGCTATTATTAATTGCATGGGTTTTTATTTTCAGTCCTAATCAAAATGGGAGTGTTCTGCTTCATGCCTAGAAATGAGTTAAGTTTGCTTTTGGGGGCTGTGGCTCCTTGTCAGCTGGGCTTGAGGAAGGCCTTGGTTTTCCTGTGATAGGTATCTGAGCATCTAGACAGTTCTCAAAAGAACTAAATCATAGGGAGAGTTTTATCTGAGAGCAGATGTCTTTGATACTAGAGGATGTTGTGAGCTAGATGAGGCATTTACGGTGTTTACCTCATTCTGTATTATCCTGGCCGCAGTTCAGATTAGCTGTCTATTCTGCATGCAGGAAAATTTTTTGGCAGGCATCTGAATAATCTGGCAGATGGTACCATTTGCCTGCCGTGGTACAGATATGCAATCATTTCCCTTTTAACTAAAATAAATAGAAGCCAAAATACAGTTGCAGTATCTAGTGGACTTTGATAGAGAAATAAAACTGGTGGAGTGAGTAGGGATATTCCTGGTGAAACTTATTACATAAGGCAAACTATTCTCCTTGATCTTCCTGAACTGTATCCTTATCCTGTTTTTCCCCTTCAATCCTTGACCTCACCATTTGTGTTTCAGACATACAGGTACTATGAGTTGTGTGAATTGCATGGTCATTTCAGGTCTTTTTCTAGGCATGTGCACAGTGGACTAGCATAGAAGTTGTGTTTTGGCACAAGTCTAAAATTTTTACCATACCCAGCAGATGGAATTACTTAAAGCAGCTTGAGTGATATTTCAACACTGGTCTCACAAATGCTGTGGTGTTTGGAGGGAGGAGAGCGGACAGGTTTAATGTTTTAATTTTCCAAAGAAGCTGCACATGTGTCATGGTTGTGCCTGTCCCTTTGTGTGGGGGTGTGCGACTTTAATGAGAAACAATCACAGAGGCTATGCAGATGCCCACATTTCTACCTGAAATTACATGATTTTCACCCAAAACAGTGTCTTCATAGCAATAAATGCTGACTATTTGTTGCTGAGCTCTGGGGCTATCTGTCATTCCCATCCTTTGATAATGGATTGCCGTTAAATGGCATTAAAGCCACATATCCAGTGCTGCTTATTAAATAAAGACAGTGGGGATCCTTGAAGAAAAATAAATCCCCTGTAGCCCTCCAGCAAACCAGAGTACAGCATATTGTATCAGAGTCATTAAGAAACTCCCACAGCTTTTTAATTTTTTCCTAACCATCATGGCATGCCGCATGTATTAATCATTCTCTTGCATCTTCATATGGGGGATAAAGTATCCTCAGAGCTGTTTGTCAGCATCCAATAGCTGAGTGTCACCAATTAGAAACAATTACTCAGACATCCTACAGTATTAGTGGCTAGTGTTGTTTTCAGTCATTCCAAATAGTGCTAAAATTACCCATTGTGAGAGCCATTTGGTCATGGGTTATAAAGGAGTTTCTATTTGCACTTCTCTGCTTGCTGTTTTGCTATCAGATTTGTGCTTTGTAGTAAATAAGTACTGCAAAAACCAGTGTGACATTAGACTAGGTTATGTGACAACCCATTTTTTTAGACAGTGACCTTCGAGAGGAAATGTTCTTTGCTTTGCTCTTTTATAGTCTTCTTCAAAGCAGCGGGAACTGGCCTTTTGGAGAAGGTGTATTTGAATTCCCATAGCACAGCAACATTTCATCACTACAATGGCTAAGTTCCTTGGCTTCCGCTTTATCCCTTAAATTTTAATATGGAAGTGTTACTGCAATGCACTTCTTCAGTAATTGTGATGCAGACAGAGGCTTTATGATTATGGCACAAATATACCCATATCCTTTCTCTTGTAGGAAAAGACAATGCAGAGAGATGAGGCACAGTTTGAAACTGGCACTGTATTTGAAGAAATTTATCCAAGGCAGGACAAAGCATCATAGGAAAAAAGGACAAGGCACTTGCTGAGGAAGGTTGTGTTTCCCTGTATTTTCCTAAGCTAAGCTGGTTAGAAACACTGCCAGCTAGGCATGGCCCCTGGAACCTCTCCAGGAAAAATCTCAGCTCACACAGTGAAAGGGTTTCCCCCGTCCATGCTGGAGAACAGATTCCCTTCTTAGAAGCTTAGGGATAAATATTGATTTTTGCAACAGCAAATTAATGTTAGTGGCACCCAGCCAATTTCTATCATGGGCATAGTGAGATATTTTGAAAGAGTTCCACCAAAGCCAACAGGGAGTATGACTTCCTTGGGAGCAAACAGCCCACATCCCACCCTTCTTCTGACACTGCTGCTGCTGACTCATGGGACATTGATCCTGGCAAGTGGGTGAGATGGTCAGAGTGAGAATTTACAGGCCTGGATGGCATGTAAACACTGAACTTGATTTTGGGCCTTACACAGCACTTGCATGGAGAGGAGATCTAGAGGATGCATTGTTCTTTGTTTTGTTTTGTTTGTTTATTTGTTTTTAAATGGTTAGTTTATTGCCCACAGGAATCATATTCACTAGTAGTAGGTATAACTCCTGGCTGTGAGATATTGCTGTTGCCATTAGGAACTCCAAGGTGAAGTCTATGTCCATGGACTTACAGCAGAATATGAATCTCATATGTCCTTTTCTGACATCCTAACTATGGGACTGTCCATACAGTTCTTTAGTGGTTTGTCTATGGACATATGAATGCACTTTATTCTCCTATTTTCCTGATTTCTTTTGGGCAATGATTTTCTTTGAAGTTGATGTACCTTTTCTTTTTAATCCCTTACTGCTGAAGAAGTCAGCATTTGTCTAACAGATCTTAGCCTGCCAGCCAGCAGATTCCTTTGAAGTTGTCCACTGTCTCCCTCGAGTCTCTGCAAAACAGGTAGAAAATAGTATGCTGTTGTATCTTTTATTAAAGGAATGGAACAAAAGGTCTGCTTGTTTCACTGCCTGTGGTGTTCCTAGCTCCTTGGTGACATTATGAAGAGACTTCTTGTCCCTTTGTGACAGCTGTAATTTACAAGGACTTTGTTACCTCAACCTTCTCCTAGTAGTTATCCATTTAAGAACTTAGCAGAAGTCAGAAGTTGCTTTAACTAGTTTCTTAGTGTAAAGAGAGCAGATGTCACTGTTTTAAGTATCTAGGAGACCATTGTCCTTGGTGAAAATATTTATGGAGTAAGCTATAATGCAGAAATGATGGTAGTCTTGTAAATAAGCAAGGCAGTTGATGTGAAATGAGGACTGAGTATGTTTGGATGATCTGGCTGTCTAGGTAAATGTCAGGGAATAACTAAAAGAAGCACTGTTTGGGTGGAAGGGCCACTTCTGCAGTCACACAGCAATGGATTTCTGCCCAATGTTAACAGCATACAGATTTTTTTAACAGGTATTATCTTTTTCTCCAAGAGGCTCTGATGTCTGTACCTGTGAATCAGATCCCGCTGAGCAGTAGTTCATTCTTGAATTACTAATGGATGGAGAGTGTATAAGAAAAAAAGATGCAAGAAAATCTGCCCTACTTGGTCAGACATGGGCAGTTGGTGTGCCAACACAAGTATGTGTGTTCTGGCTAGGCAGGAGGACCCTCAGGGAGAACAGGACAGAGCAGAAGAATTGGTGTTGTATGAATATTTTGCCACTAAAGGAGAGAAATTCAGGTACCTGAGTAGGGTGAGGGACTCTGGCAGAAAATCCTTAACTGCCTGTTTATATGGTGGCATGGATCTTTCTCTCCTGATGGACCTATTTATGTGCACGTAAATCACATTGGTGGAGAAGCTATAGTTGGTGATTAGGGTGTTCATCTTGGATGTGACAGGCTGAAGTTCAAATTCCTGCTACAAATCTGCCAGAGTGGAGAGATGCACTGTGCATTTCAGCACTTCAGAGCCAAGCTGCACATTTGACAATTAGCTGCTCTATGGAGAGCTCAGGGTGTGTGTTACATACCCAACAAAGGCAGATATTTGGGTCTAAGCAAGCTCAATACATAAACTGGAGATCACATTTTCAAAGGATGCACTAAATGTCACTTTTCCTTCTGTACTACTGTCTGTAAAGAAAGGACTAGCTTCTGGACAGGGGTGGTGAAGAGCTTCGAAATTGGGCAGCCTCTTGGATGTGCCAGCTCTTGAGGAAAGATGTTGGATGGAAAGAGGAAGCATAGAGCCCTGAGGCCACACTGCTGGCTCTAGGTTGGCCAGATAGGTTGGTAGATACTACCAGTGGAAAATGTTTCAGGCCATTCAACACTTGTCATGCACAGGCACACTAACACTTTCTTGATGTAGGTTTCAGTCATATAAATCTGTTCTTGTGCCTTCTTACTGCCAAAAAACTCCAGAATTGTTAGCTTAAGTCTCACTTCATTTTAAACTGAGTGTGCTACTCCTACTTGAATTCTTTTGTACCATTCTTCGAAAGTCTTCTTGCATAATTCATGTCAAATGTTTGCAAATTTCTCATCTGTAGTCACTGCCTTGCCAAGCTATTAGCTCTTTTGTATTAACTCTCTTAAGTCAGTCTGTGACTGACTTTCTGTTTTTTGAGTTTTCTGAGAACTTCTCAATTTGTCATTGTGAGTGCATCTCAGGGAAAGGTACTGGCACTTAGCTGAGTTCATAGCACACACAAGTTCTCCAGTTATATTTCTTGCCTTTTCCCCCCTTTTAACCTCATTTTCTTTTGTCCAAGTTGTAAATGACTAATATGTGTGAGTCATACTGCACTAATTCAGTCCTGCAACATGAGAAGGATTCTACTGCATGTGAACAAATACTCTGTACAACTTACGTGCATCATGTCTGAATTTCTTGCTTAGTAAGCAGACAGCAAACAAGGCACATCTCTGAAGCGGAGGATTTACTGTCCATAGAAACTTTATCAGAAAATATGCTCAAAAATATGGCTGCCCTAAGACTAAGAACAGTCCTTATTCCAACCATATGGACTGTATCACTTGAAGCATTGACTTTAATGGCACACAGTGGTATACTGTGAGGGGGGACAGAGTATTAAGGCTAACCTAGGAGTTAAAACACTTCAGAATCATTGTACAAATGGATGCATTTTTTTTCTTCTATCTTCATATTCTTGAGGCTGATTGTACAGGGACGTTCTCAGAACTAAGGAGATGGAGCACATGAAGTAATGTGCAATAGCAGGGATAGTCTTTCTCCGAGGATTACTGAGTGCACACATCTCCAGCAATACCCCTTTCAGTGCTTTCGTCAGATGCCCACAAACCCACCCTGGCCTCCTTCAGGCACACTCAAAACTGAGGTTAAGGGAAGCAGGTAGAGGTTGGGAAAATGGCATATTGCTTGTCATACGGCACAAATAATTTACTACAAACTTCATGTTATGAACACAGATGCCCAAACTGGGCTGTTGGTGTCACGACTGCTGTGACAAACCCTTGATCTTGTGGGCTGACTCCTGCTAGCTTCTGTGTGCACCTGCAAGCAGCAGAAGATGCAGGGGTGTTCATTCTGCAGGGACAGAAAACAGTTGCTTGATCTAGCCAGCTACCTGCTCTCTCTCTCCACTGGTAAGGCAGGACCCTGCCCAAGTTCCAGAACACTGGTTAAATGAATATTCACAATCCCCAACAGGAGTTGGCTGCATTTAATGCAGATTTTGCCAGATCAGCCACCATTTGAGCAGCAGGTTACAGTTGTGTACGGCTTGAGGGAAAAGTTACACATGGGTGAGCTTTCTCACTGGTATGGCTGCAGGAAAGAAGTTCTGCTCCAGACAACGCTTGCCTTCAGTGCAACAGGGTGGAAAGTGGAGTGGCAATGGAGAAAGTTGATGATAGTGAGAGACTCCAAGTGATGTTAGCATGCTGAGCCAGGACTATGCCTGCCCTTTTGTAGGATGAAGTGGTAAGTGGAAACACTGAAGATATCTTATTCTCACAGCTAATTTTTTTTCATAATTTTAAGCATACAATGTTCAGGATATACCCAGAAGTTAACAGCTGAAATGCATGTTGTTTCCTTTCTGCAGCATGATTAATGTTGTTCTGTCCTGCTGTTCTTCCAGTAAAATCACATTACGTCACAGCATTGAAGTGTAAGTAGATTTCCAACTCTCCCTCAGCAGCAACATCAGTTTTTAATCCACATGCGGAGTTCAGAAGCCACAGAAATAAACCCTTTATGTTTTATGATTGCTAAGATTTTAGCATTGGTTCATGCATCAGGCAATTCAGAAATGCATCATGATGTCTGAAAAACCACAGCAACCTTTAAAGAAATTCCTCCTGCAGAGACAGCTAAGGAATGTATTTAAACTAGATGGAAAGGAAAAGAATCTTGTGCAGAGTCTGGCTGAAAAATAGAAGAGCTGTTTATGATAGTTGGCTCTCACAGTCCTGTAGGTGTCTAGCCTGCTTTGCCTCCTCAGAGTACAGGCGATGCTGTGCTGGCAAATGGCCACTGTGACATGTTGTGTTGCTTTGTCTCTTCTCTTAGCTTAGCATTTATGAGGTTATAGGAGGGAATACATTTAGCAACACAAACTGTAAATTCAGGCTGTCTGGAAGATTTCCTGTTTGCTGAGATATATTACCAAGAAGAGTGGGAAACTGCCCTCAACAGAAACTGAGAAGGGCCAGTCTAGGAAGTTAAAGCCCCTTTCATTCAAAATGCAGTGGAGTGGCCAGCTGCACAAAGAGGTACCTTCCATTTTTCTTTCTGCAGTGTGACTCTGCTCCTGAGGTACCTCCAGCCAGTTCTTCTAAAAAGTCTTCATGCCCAAATCTGAAGTGGAGTCTTCTCTTGTATGACCCTCCATCTAAGTGCCACATCAAGCTTGCTGGCTGCACAGAGCCTTCTCTGCACTCGGTTGCTCTCCTATAGGAAACTATGGAGTTCCTTGGGCTTTGATCAGTTCTGCCACTGTGGTGGTGCACAAAGATGCCAGCGACTGCTCCCTATGACTCACCGACTATTAACTATCACAACTGGGGACTGATCGGTGGGTTTGGTTTGTAAGAGAATTGCTTACTGCAGTATTGTGTTACTTTAACACTCTCTGGAATTTAAGTGAAGTTAGCTTACCTGACTGAAATAGACACTTTTGGCTAATAGGATTTAGAGTGACCTGATAGCTGATGCAGCAGGAGACTTGCAGTCTGATGATCCCTTTTGCCAGCAGCAAAGAGAGCCTGGCATAGAAAGTGATCTTCCAACTGAGGAGGGTCTTATTCTGCGAGTGCTGCAGGGTGAGCACCTATCCAGACAGCTTTTCCCATGTATAAAGTACCAAAGACAGGTCTGTGTCATCACTCTTCTTCTCAATATCCTGTTAAGCTTCTTTTTCTGTTGCTGTTCCGCCTGCATGCATTTAAATCCTTTTATGCTTAATCTGTATTCACAGTGTATTAGGGAAATAGCATTTTAGATTTGGTTAATATAAAAACCTTGACCCTCTGGAGAAGTGAGCGTAAAAGAGACACAGGTCACACTGAAATGAGCTTGGGTCTCATCCAATTGCCAAAGAAAACTTACAGCAGCCATGCTGGATAATTGTCATTCCACATGAATAGTGACTTTTTAGTTTTTTTTATTACTAGTGCTCTAGGCCAGAAGGAATGAACAGCACAAGGACTTGGACATATTGGCAGAGCTGTGTGCATGCCTGGGGCTGTGGGACATAAGTGAATGCTGTTGTAACATGGCTGAAGTGCCTTGACAAAGATCTATAGGAAGCCTGCTGTCATTCGTGTCTATAGTTGAGATAATGCTTCCTTCAATACTGCGACCATTATTCAGAGAATATTCTGTGGGCTGTTTTAGGCTCTTTCCTTTCACCTCTGCAAGCCCAGGATTCTAGATTTTGGTTTAGAAAAATGCACTGGGGGAAATTGAAACTCGTTTGAAGTTGCTGAGCATTTGTATCTGGCCTTATAGGGCTCAGATTTCACTCATGGATTTCCTGAAATGATGTTCTCTAGCTTCCCCTGTAGCTTTGTTGTTTGTGCTCTCATCTTTCAGATCTGGATCAATACACGTCAGAAAATAGTGCCAAGGTACCACTTTATTGCTCTCTGGCAGGTCTCCTGCATCCATCAGATGTTCTGTTTAATACTGGCTTCTGGCTTGAGCTTAACTGGCACAGATGAATTTTTCTGGTGTTTGATATATGAATGACCAGTACATTTATGACTGTTCACACTCTGCTGCATGTTTTTCTGAAGTTCCTTAGGTAAGTTAATGGCAGGGCCAAGAAGTACAACACCAGGAAAAGGCTACATGGTATCTAATAAAGGCAGAGGAAAGAAGAAATGCTTCTTATTATCAGACTCCTTTCATGAAGCATACCAGCAGCAGCTAGAGCCCTGGGTGTCCTGCACTAGGATCTGACAAGCCAAGGCTCTCTTCTGCAGTGAGCCAGCTGCCTTGTGTCCTATGGACAGTCTTGTCTCCAGCCTCAGGGGAGCTAGTTAGGTTGGGCTGCTTAGTACAGGGATGCTGGAAAGAATCTGATGATGGCATGGAAAATAATGGACTGAAATAGGGAAGGTAAAGAGAAAGCTAATGATAGAAACTTTGATGTTATAGTGTGATATCGATTGAAGGTTGAAAGTGGGTATGGATGGGTCTCTCCTTTCTGGAAACTGATTAATGAAGTGGTTAGCATAACAACTGACTCAGAGCAGCTCCCAGGATCTAAGCTATTGCACCAGACGCTTAGATCGCTGAAGTAAACCAACCATGAAATCAGGGACGGATTGAAGAAAAACTGGAAAATTTCAAATTCTACTTTATCAGGGACCTGCATTGAAAGACTTTTACTGATACACTGCAAAATGCAAATGGGAAGAGGTTCCTCTCTGTGTTTCAGTTTGATTCCTGGGCTGTCTCCTGCTTTTCAGAAGCAGCTGCAGTCTGGTTTTCCTTCATCCTTGCCTCTCTTCCCTTCTGAGCTGTTGTTTGTCTTGGTTTGTGACGGAAATAAGACAGAATGCTCCAAGTCCTTCTGTATATGCTTTACAGCGTGATTTTGCAGGCAGTGTGCAATGCAGACATGAATCACAAGTCCCTTTAAGATCCTGCTGAATTCAATCCCCTTGCTCTTTCATCTGGCTCAGAACAGGCTGCAGAATTTTATTTTTCTTTTTAATCTAAGCAATAGCCAATTTTCTCAAGAGATGACTATTTGCTGACTGTTGCTGCTATTCTTATGCTCAGAACTGCAAAGCCTTTGGAAAACGAGGCTGGCTCGTGCTTGTGTCTACAAACTGGGTTTCAAATCTGGCTTGGATTCTCTCTTCCAGCTCAGCAAGTGACTGACATGTTCACTTCAGCAGAGCTTCCTCCTGAGACAAGCCGTGGGCTGTGCCCCAGTGCCAGGCAGTGGTTGCTGCATGTTCACTCATACACTGGAGGCATATTCTGCAGTACCCTGGAGATAGGGGTGAGCTGAGGACAGCAGCAATGATTCAGAGCTGCTTTGCATTTTGGTCCTGATAACAGTTCACTGCAAATAAAAATCTTCCGTATTATCTAAGATGTAAATCAGATCCTACTTCAATAACATCCCTGCGTTATTAAGGTTATTTAAAAGAAAACTCTAAACAAGTGTTTTTGCTTGGTTGAAATTCAGGTGTGGCTGAGTTCTGTCTGTAATTGTTCAGAAAAAGGTTTCATGACATATCATTTAAATACAGAAAAGTCTGTGTTATGGTTGTAGTCCTTCAGCACCTGGCATCAGCAGAGAAATGCTTCTGTTCCTCTCCCTTCCCCTTTGGTGGAGCCCTGTCACTAGCTGTCCTGCTGTCTGCAGCCTCTCTCAGCTCCCTTGGTTGGCCAGAGGTTTTGGGGCTGTGGCCATGCTGGGAACAAGAATGGTGCAGGCAGGTGGAGGACAGGAAGGGCTTGTGACGTGACAATGCTCTGCTCATATGAGGCGGTTGTATTTAGTGCATTATTTTTCCTCTTTGATTGCTTATTTGTTTGGATACAACATAGACTTTAACAAGGAAGAAGAGAAAATTATATTTGAAAATGAATTTCAATTTAAATTCTTTGTTTGAAATACATAAGCCAGATGCAGCATGGCCTCTGTGGATAGCCCTGACTAGCTAATCTGCAAGAACATTTCTGACTTAAAAAGATCTTCTTATTAGTTACTTCTATAAGCAAAGCAGCTGGTGTGACCCAAGTGTGTTACACTTATATTGTTGCTGTGAGCCAATAGCTCAGCCTGAGGGGAAAGGCAGCCTACTTACCTTACCTTCTGGAAGCAGTGGCTATAGGACTGCAGAAACCAGTGTTATTCTGAGTCTTACTGGTGCTGAGAACCTCTCCCACAACACTGGGAGATGAAAGAACTGAGGGCATGCCCTCATGGCCCATGTGAGATGGTCTTGGGCTCCTTAGCAGTTGTGATTGGTGTCATATGGATTCCTCCCATATGCATTTCCTTCCACAGTAGGAGCATGGATGTCCCTCCTGCAGTGTGCAGGGAGACAGAGGTCTATGGAGAAAGGCAGCAGAAGACAAGGGGACATCCATCCCCAAACACCAGGTGTCCTGCTCAAGAAGAGGACATGTTGCTCATGTCTCATTTCGATGGATCTTGAGGACTGCTTGGTTTAGCTCTAGTTCAGTGCTCTGGTGTATCCAAACCTGAGAGTTTTGGGGAGCACGGTGAAAGGTATCAATACTGACCAACTCCATATCAAGTATGGCTGGGGGCAGCACTTTTCTTATCAAAGCTACTCTGTTTTTCCAGAGTAGCAGTGGTCATGCAGGAAGCATTTCCAGGTGATTTACAGAGTTACTGCATTACAGGCAGTCATCAAAAATACATAGGAAAGCAGAGTGCAGGAGGAAGATGGAGGGTGCCAGAACACTGGCTGCCTGAGAGCAGAGGGTTTTGCTCATCATGTGGCAACTCCGGGCACCAGGAATGCTGCAGATTGTTCCGGCTCCTCCAGAAGCTGCTACCTGACCCATAAGAGAATTTTCACTTAATGAACCTGACTCCTCATCATGCCAAGGGAAGAGTGAACACCACTCTCTTCCCTTGCAGTGCTTGATTACAGTAGGAATTGTGCTGCTGAGATTTACTAGAGATGTGTTTTCACTGCATGCTAGCTGTAAGTGAACTGTAAATATACCAGGCACTGGCAATTTCCACTCATTGCCTGAAAGCATCATTTCTGCAGCAGCACAGCTCTGCAGCTAACCTAATAAATACTTGTGCTGAGCGGGGCTCATTATCTCCAGTGCAGCACTGCCCTGGCATGGCTGTACAGCTTCCCACTCCAAACAAGCCACAGCTAAGCTAATTCTGGATGTCTGCACTGTCCTTCACGGTGTGGTGGAAACAGGCCCTGAGCAGTGCTGGCGGAGGAGTGGTGCATGCGTGCTGTGGTGCTCCTCTGCTCTATACTTAATGGGGAACAACTGGACTCCAAAGCAGCAGTCACTTAATAGCACCTCTTGAAAATATGTCTCAGAGTTGGGTAATGTGGCTGCCTTGCACCTGATTTTGGAGCTGCCAGACTTTATTCTCTTCTGAAACAGTGTTGATAGTGTGATGTGCCTCTGGACAAAATGTTGAGTGGTCTGTTCAGAACTCCTTTTTTACTATAAAGCTATTACTGGTGATGTAGGTAAGTACTATGTGGTGCTTCTCTGACATACAGGAGAAATGGATTTGTTTCCAAGATCTGGCTGCCCAAATAAACCTTCCTAAAACTTGCAGAAGTTGTTGGGAAGTGATGCAAAATAGTGCGCAGAAAATATTTGGGAGCGCTTTAACTCAAGCCGTTCAAGATCTTGAGGATAAAGACAAGTAAATCTGAACAAAAAGTTAGCCATTTAAATGAGGAGAGAGATGAATGACCATGTCCTGTTGGAGCTGGGTTTATGAAGGTTCAGGTCTGTTTGTACCTTAATATAGGAAAATGCATGATATGGCAAGGATTAGATGAGCATGTTTAGGAGAAGTAATCCCAGTCAGCTGTATAAACAAGGTGCCCACTTCTGTTGCTCTATAAAGTGGCATAATTTGTCTCAGAAAAGTTACAAAAATACTTCATGTCCTTAAGAGAAGCTGCCTTTAGGAAGGGAGATGGAGATATGCCCTCGGGCAAGACTGCGTGTTTCTTTCCTGCTAATAATTCCAAATGTGACCTTTTTTCTTACTGTAGTACTGGATAAATGAATACACCTCCACCTTGGGCATTGGTGTCTTCCACTCTGGCATTGAGATCTACGGCAGAGGTATGAAGTATTTCCTTTTCATTATCATGAAAGTGGGAGAAAAACCCAGCGTGGCTGGTCTGATATGGAAAATAATCCAAAATTTATAGTTTTGGCAAGGATGTTTTGAGCAGCAAAAAACTGTGCCAGTTCTGTTTTAATCTGTAGGGTAGTGCAGCTGAAACTTGTGCAGTTCTGCCATGAACCAAGTAGCTCTTCTGATCCTTAGTGCGTAATTTCAGACTCCAGAGCTAGTGCAGGCATGTGGCAGAATAGCAGGAAGGACCAGTCAAATTGGAAGGACCTGCAGTGAAAGAAGGGAAAGTCTGGGGTGGGGGAAGATAGATGGATCAGTAGCTGTATTGAAACCTGTACAGGGAAAGTTGGTGCTAATTCTGTGTCAGGGTAAACCAGCTTTGTGGTAGCTCTTTATGAATGCCTATGGTCCATAAGTTTTCAAATTAAAAGATAATTAGCAAGAACTCTTCCAAGTGGTTTGAAGCTGAGCAGAGCACCCAAGGGATGCGGTCAAGGTGTCTGTAAGAAAAGACGCAGCACAGGGAAGCCAAAGGACAAGACAGCATCACAGACTTTCTGTATCCCCCTTCAGAAAATGTTAAATGGGAGTGACTGGAATTATCTTACTCATGGTATTTTTAGCTAGTGCCATGTAGCAGATAGAATGCTGGCGGTGCTGTGTTCTGTCTCAAGCACAGCAGCTTTCATAGGTCGTGTGAGATGGCCCGTATAACACGGAGGGGCCTCCAGGCTCAACCCACATGCTAAGGCAGCAGAGTGTAATCAGCTTGGGCTTTTTCTGCAAAGAATTCCTCATGGCTGCCTGCAGATCCTTCTGGAAGAAGAGGACAGATTTCTTCCTACTCTAGAAAAGGCTTCTCCTAGATCAGTATCACTGCTGCTAGCCTCTTGTAGTATTTTCAGATGCCTCTGCCACACAACTTTGTACTGACAGGAAGCCACCTGGACAGGCACAGAGAAATGGGCCCAGAGAGCTTTTCTGCCATTGAGAAATAGATTAGCAGTGCTAGATACTATTAGCAGTGCAACCAGTGGTATTAGCATTGACGGAGCTTGCTCTGGAGCTGAGACTGTGAGGGATACTCCTCAGGCTGCTAGGTAACTGGGCAGAGAAGATGTCTTTCAGAGGCTGGCTGAAGCTGATTTTGGCAATAGCCCAGCCCCTGGTGCTGATGCTGAGCTTTGCAGACAGCTGCCATCCTGACACAGAGTTCATTCGATTACTCACAGTCTGTCTGTTTTCTTTCCTTGTCAGAGTTTGCCTATGGAGGGCATCCCTACCCTTTCAGTGGAATTTTCGAGATCACACCTGGCAGTGCGGTAGAGCTTGGCGAGACCTTTAAATTCAAGTAAGGGCACTTTTCTACATCTTCTTTCCCTGCTACTGGCTGTCTCTGCAGGGAGAACAGAGAGGTCCTTCTCCCCCTTCTCCCTCATTAACACTCTCACTGCCTCCTTTATGTGATCCTTGTTCAAGGGGAGCTCTGCAGGGGTCTTGATGGCAGATAAAATGATGTACACTAAATGAAGAGGGGTGCTGAAGTGTGTTTAGCAGGGTTTAAAGTATAGTTGTAAATCAATACAGTTCTCTCTTCCCATTTTCTTTGTTTTCTGTGCTCCCAGTATTACCTGTCAGCAAGAATGGGAGTAACTGCATTATACAGAGCCAGTACGTGGGAAAATAAACTACTCTTTTTATGAGCATCACCTAGTTATGGATATTGCAGGAGTCATCTTGTGTGTTTATAGCTACACTGTCACATAAGACAGAGCAGCTACTAAGGGAGTCTGAAAGGATACTTCATTAAGATGTCGTTCAAGGTACTCAGTCTTTGAGGCTGTGGTTCAAGAAACTGCCCACAGAAGCTGGAACTTGACTTTCACAGTCTGTGGGTTTACACTGGGGGATGTTGGGGACTTTAGAAGAGCAAGCATTACTGAGTGAACACTGAGAGAAGCAGTGTTCCCACATAAAGCTCTGTCTGCTCCTTTCTGGCCCATACCACGGATAACGTCTCTATCATGGGAAAACTATCTCCACTGTCCAACTGCAATTTTCTGCTGAGAAGTTATGAACATAGGGGGAAGCAAGCAGACTCTGAGAGCTGAGATGTCTCTTGTGGTGAGCAGAAGGCTCTGGGGACTGCTTCTGTGCCATAATCTGCTTTACGGATAAACTTGAGGATATTAACATGCCATTTTGTTGGTAAGAATCTGTCTGGTAGCCCCAGGTATGTGTGTCCATGACTTACACCTGGCCTTCTTGTTGTTGCCTTATCATTTCCTTTTCCCTGGTGACGTATCACTCTCTTCACTGTATCTTTCCATGTTTCATGCTGTGCTTTGTTTTTACTAGAGAATCCATTGCACTGGGCACCACAGACTTCACAGAAGAGGATGTGGATAAGATTATGGAAGAGCTGGGCAAAGAATACAAAGGCAACGCCTACCACCTGATGCACAAGAACTGTAATCATTTCTCTGCTGCTTTGGCTGAGGTAGGCACAACTATTTTCTTTCTCTCTTATTTTTTGCTGTTTCAGATCTGTAGTAGTACTTACAGAAAGGGAAACAGGATCAGAACATCCTGCCAAGTCAGAGCCAACAGTCAAATCTCCTGTCTCAGCCCTTAATGTTTTTTGAAAGCCTGTTGAAGTTCAAAAAGAAAGGGTTTGGAGGTAGAGATGCAACAGGTTTATTACTGGTTTGGTTTAAACTGCCTGTAAGGCTTGGACTGCCTGCATTGAAGCTCAGTGAATAGGCTGCTGAGCAGAAATTGCAAAGAAAACCTGGCCGGCACTCAAACTTATATCATTTTAATAGCAAGAGCATAAACAACCCTCCATGATCTGAAAATGAATTAAAATGGCTTAAGTGTTCTGCTAACAAAATCTTGCAGTATTCAAGAAGTGAGGTTCCATTTTTTTTCTTTAGCATGCACTATTTAGAATGCATTTTTTTTTAGGTATTGATTTCTTTTTTCCCTCAGACTTCTTTGATGATTACACATTGCCACTTTGCCAAAAACACTGAATTGTAACAGAGCTGTTATTTCTATTCAGGGAGAACTGAAACATGGAAAAGTGCAAATTTATCGTGAATTTCTGTTCATTTGGGATATTCCATTTTTCAATTGACCAAGATCTTACAGGTCTGAGGGAACGTTGCCTTTCCTCCGTTCCCCCCTGAGATGTTCAAAGCTGATGTTTCATTAAGGTGTGTGTATTCAGCCCTTCTGTCAATCTGAATTCAGGATCTTGACCCAGTGCAAGGAAAGAAATGAGAAGAAAATGCATGTGACCTTCTATCCAAAACCAAGACCACGTTTCTATGTTTTCTGTAGGAATTGCGTGGCAAATACAAGGATAGAAACTTTTTTTACTGAGTTCAACTCCTTTAACTGTGAAACTTCCATTGCTTTTCCTGGTGTCCCCATCCTCAGTCACTGCAAATCTCCTGACTTTCCTCATCATATAATAATAATTTCTTTTGCGACAAGTGAGCATTCATCTCCAAACAAGGCCCACCATGGATCCCAAGTGAGATGAGTCTGTAAAAAACAACAACAAACAACAACAAAACATGCATGATAATGTTTGTTATCTTTTTAAGAAAGCCTCTAATGAATCTGAGAACCTGCGATTAGTTTGTGAGGGACTCACAAACGTTCATAAGAAAACCAGTTCTTAATTGATTTCACCTTTGCTAATTACTGGGAGGAAAAATGACATGAGTCCATTCAGTAAATGCTGCCACGTTAAAATAAGCAAGAAGAAAATGTATTGGTACAGAATGAGTTTGAAGCAGTAGAGTGATACATCAGTGAGTTGGCTGAACTACTGTTTTGGAATCAATCATTAAATCACAAGAGAAAGCTTACAGATTATTAAAACAGAATGCAGACTTAAATATTTTGAAGGAAGCCTAGGAGAAAGCTGTATGATTATTAGTGAAAGCTAAAAAAAAAGCTATTCATGCAGCAGTGAAATAAGGCCATTGCTTATATTGCTTATTATATACTTCCACATGTAAAAATTCTGTATCATGCCCAAGCCATAAGCTCAAAGCCCTTTTCCCTTGATTCTGCCTTGAAATGTGAGTCGAACAAGATAGATGTTAATAGAAAACTACCAGCGTATTTTACAGTTTAAGATTTGTAGTGATGATGAAGTAAACCTTCAGTGAATGCCTTTGCAGGAGTGGAATTTAGGTTCAGGTTTTCCTACATTTACTTTCTTAACAGATAAGCATACCCATCTGCGTGGACTTGTTGCTGCCCCTTAACACATCCAGGTAATAAAATAAAAGCCTAAATAGCTAGTTCTGACACTTCTGCTCTCATCCTCTTCATTACTCATATGAAATGGGTAAATGGAGGTGGGAAATCCATCTAAAATATTAACAGCAGGATCTAACCACCACAGAACTCGAAAGGTCAATTTAATAAATCCTTCATAGGCAAGCAGGATTATTTTGCTGCTGTTGCTTTTCATATAAGACTGTGCTCATTACCCTTGTCTTAAAAATGCAAAAATAAGGGTGGTGCACTTCAGGTTGAGGAGCAGGAGGCCCTGGACGGTCTCTAGCATTAAGATACAGAAAACAGACCCTAGAAATCTTAAGTAGCCAGTGTTAAGATACTAAGAAGTTAAACTCATTCAATATGTCTCAGTCAGCAATACAAGAACTACGTGTGGCTCCCTTATGACAGAAGTCTCCATCCTTTCTTATAGGTACACTAATTTGACAATCACCCTGTTTTAGAGCTAGGTGAGATAGAAGTAGTGTAGCTTATTTCAGGACAATTCTGACCACTTGTTTAAAGACTGCTTGAAATCTGATGAGATAGAACCTCTCGGAACTAAAAGCAATTCAAGTTTCTGTTCTCATTTCCCAACATCCAAATGTTTGCTTTACTTCGCTGCCTTAGTGCTTTCTTTTGTTTTTGTAGTTCCCATAAAAAAACCCACACAACAGAACAAAAAAACAACCAGCTACATGTAGAGTTCTAAGGCAGAACCTTCAGCTGGTAGAGTGAGCAGAATGCATTAACTGTGTGACAAGTGTCTCTCAAGACTGTGGTAGTATGTCACCACAAAATGTAGAAAAGAGAACTGAGATCTGTGCTCTAAACCAATGCTGAGTCTAGTCTTGGTGTTTGTATTATCCTTTCATGCTCTTCTTCTGTGAAGGAGTAATAATAATACTAATCAGCATTTATTTATGCACAGCTACCTTATGTGGCAGTTAAAAGCAGAAAATGGGAACAAGTATTCAAAGAATTAAAAGAAAGGGTGTTAGAAGCTTTGTTTGGCAGAATAAATCTGCCTGGGGCATAAGCAGCGTGGTGAGTTCAGGAGAAGATTGTTCTGAGCCTCCTAACTAATGCCAGGCAAGTCACATCCCTGCTTTGTGCATGAGAATCACATCTTGTATGCTGGATTACTTTCTTTCTTTGAAAAGTACTTTGAAATCTTTTGATGAAAGCTGTCTTAGCTGCCATGGTGAATTAGCTGGCCTGTGACTTGTACTTCTCTGTGTCCGCAAGCCAAGTGGGAGCTGGAACTTGATAGCTATGTGCTGATCATAGAATCAGAGAATTGCTCTGGTTGGAAATGACCTTAAAGATCATCGAGCCCAACCACAATCTAACCATACTACCCAAACTCTACATCCAGCTTTCTCCTAGGCTTCCTCAGCTAAATCATGTCCCTGAGCACCACATCCAAATAGTTTTTAAACTGTTTTTAAACTGTTTTTAAACTATCAGGGATGGTGACTCAGCCACCTCCTTGGGGAGCCTATTCCAGTGCTTAACAACCCTTTCTGTAAAGAAGATTTTCTTTATATCCGGCGTAAACCTGATGTGAGAGTTAATGTGTTCACACAGGCCCTAGGATTGGGGTGTACAGCCACACTCTACATGGCCGTGTTTGGTCTTCCTAACCTCCTCACTTGGCTGTGGGCTTGCTAATCAATATCCATACAGATGTTGCCCTGGTGGCTGGGCTGCAGGCTGAGAAGATCCCACCTGGTCACCTGGACTGAAGGAGCTGCATCCATGTGCCCTGCTGACAGTGAAGCAGAATTAAACATCTGAGAGTGGTCAGACTCTGGTACAGGCTGCCCAGGGAGCTGGTGGTCACTGTCCCTACAGATGTTCAAGAAATGATGTAGATGTGGTACTAAGGACTGTGATTTAGTGGGCAACATCAGTGGTAGGTGATTGGACTAGATGGTCTTAGAAGTCTTTCCCAATCTTAATGATTCTATTATTCCATGATCTCTATCTGCTTCTTGAATTTTCCTAAATATTAAAACTGACTAGAACCAACACTGAAGTTAGCATGCAAAGCTAACTTCCATATGTGTTCATCCTTCAGAAGGCTCTTTAGGGTCAGACTGATACCTCTATATCCACCTTCCTCTCATACTCACTGATCCTTTTCACCCCTTTATTCCTTTGAATTACCAATGGATCTATTTTGTTATTGCTCAGTATTTCTTCATCCACAGAAAACACATTCCAGGAGGAAAAGAGGGGGGCCTGAATCAGAATGAGTGTATTTGTGGTTTTAGAAGTCAGAATCTTACTGATGCAGCACTGCGAGGTTCCCCTGGGAATTAAATAGCCCCCTCTCTCCTGAAGTCGTTAGGACTCTCAATTCAGTTGCTAAGAATGTTCTCCAAATGGAACATTTGAAGGTTAACTGATGGAGTCTGTGTGGTGAATCCTGCAAGTGAGGATTCATGCAGGCATCTGGCCTGCCTACAGTTGGTTGCTGACACTACACTATGAGTATTAAATCATGTCACGTTGGGTGGGCATGCTTGGTAAAGCCACACAAATTGCATTGTGTTGAAGGGACAAGCAATGGTGGCCAGTACATACTCCTTTCTTTCTGTCTAGTCACTTGTCCTTTTTCAGCTAAGGCAGAACTGACAGCATATAACAAACTTGCATCAGAATCGTGCATCCCTTAAAGTAGTTTGACTTCCAGGAAATTTGCTGAGAAAGGCAAGTTTGCTGAGTCAAGGACCAAACGAGGGCAACTTTTTAATCACAATGAATAATTCAACCCCAAAGCTTTCCAGGTCCATCCCCAGACACACATGAGCTCTTGTAACGTTATTAAAACTAGAAAGCTTTCCTTAGCCTGAAAGCTCAGAGAGAAGGGATTAAACATCAGAGAAGGGAACTGTGGGAGACATTTGTGTCACAGTCAAAAGCAAGAGAAGCTTTTATAAGCCATTCTGCAGCAGGTCCTAAGGAGCCAAGTAATACCCATGTTATTTTTCCTTAGTCAACAGATGCTAAAAAGTCAGCTCTGTTGCGAGGAGGAGATGTGTGTTTTGTTGTGCAAAACCATACATGCTAATCTGTTATTGGCAGAGGACAGAGCACTCCAGACAGGCAGGAAAGCGAGACAGAAATGAACAAACCAACAAACCATAAGCAACCACAGGGTATGAAAAAGCACAAGTAAGCCTTGGTTTCCTGGCACCTGAGCCAGTCCTCACACAAGCTGATGAAAAGACATGCTTTATTTTAGTAGCCTTTGATTGTTGCTAGTTCTGTAAGGAACAGGATGTGTCTTGTTTTCTGCTTTTAAAACACCACATACATCTAGAAGAATGTTACTAATGACGACATCCTGCACTCGTAAATTATCCTCATGGTTTCAGATGGATGTCATTTTTCTCTCAGTACTGCTTGTAAATATGCATGAATTTGACTATATGCTGTTAGCGAACTGCTACACTGCATTCCAGATGTGCTACTGCATTCTGTAGTGACAAAATGAGATTTCTGAAGGTAGTTTGTGTATCAGTTGAAATTTATGAAGAGTTTGGGGAGTTCTTGGAATGAAGGCTACAATAAAGGTCCATCATTTTTCCATCATTAACCTTTCTAGTCCTGCTACCCTGAATGAGTGCTCTATCCCAATGAAAGTGGTTAACAGAATAAATCCAACATGCACCTTCCAGGTCTCTCAGTAATTCCCTTTCCTCCATCTACCAAACCAAAAGCTCTGTGGCCTTTCTGTTGTAATTGAGCATAACAGCTTGGAGTTAGGTTAATTCTTACCCCCTCTGGGGGGTTCATCTCTAGTCACACCATCACACCTTTGAGCGTGACTGTGTGTAGGAATGCTAAGAATATGTCTCCTTTTCACAAACAAAGATGGCAAGGAAAAAGCACGTCCTTTTCACCAATGCCTGATGATAAATGAAAAGTGTCAGAAATGTAAATGAACTGTCTAAGTGTGTTGATAGGCTTTTGAAACTGGAAGTTTTTGCTTAGGAGTCCTGCCAACACTGCCAGACAAAGTCTTCCCCTGTCCCTAAGGCTTCCTGTATTCTCTTTACTCATTGCATTGCTATCCTTAGTAACCTGCTGCTGTGCAGTGTTAAGAAGGCTTCAGACTGAGATGGAAACACAGGATTTTCTTGCTTACCTATTCAGGAAAAAGGATGCTGTTAATGTCCTTTAATCCATGGATGTGGATTGGCCTGGACATGTTCAACTCACACTTTGTGTGTGTGCACATATATATTTATGTATGTTATAGCATATGGATGACCATGCTGGGCAACAGCTGTTCTCAGACACTGGTCTTGAAACAGCACCTCCTCAGGTACCAGTAAAACCCTTTGCATTCTGTAAGACATGTCAAGGGGAATACAGTAAAGAAACTCAATGGATATGTGCCCTGTGTGGATGCTACCTCATTTTCAGCAAGACTGCTAAAGTGGAAGTGGCAGTGCGTGCCTTAGCAGATGTTCAATGCTGAACTCTCAGAGCTCAGCCTGATGATAAGAATTGAAATAATTAGCATGGATTGTTAGAAGAATGTAATGTTACCTCTGGATATCTCGATTTTCACAGATGGGGGCCTTTGGGAGGCCTCACTTAAAAAATATTCCTTGACTTATGCCATGGGTGTCCAATGCTTTGGCTTGCTGGGGCCACACCGAGTGAAGAGGAACTGTCTTGAGACACATATCAAATATATAATTTAGTTAATGTATCTAAGTAGCAAAGCTTGTTTTTTTATTTATGTTTTACTTAAATGTAAACACAAATTGCAAAAAAAAAAAATGCAACAAAAACACAAAATTAGTTGGATGTGCAACCTTGTATTTCTGAAAATAATTCATCAGTGTCTGGTTCAGTGGCACTGGTTGCAATTCTTAGTGCGTTCTCAAGGTGCTTGTCAGAAATCTTTGGTGAAATATTACTCTTCCTGTGGTTCATCCTTTCAAACAGTTGCTTACAAATGTATGTACTGCCAGAAAGTGTATAAAGCGTGACTGTGAAGCATGGGATATTTCTGTCTTTTAAGATAGGTCTTATAAAAGTCTAGTAAAGAGACATAATCAAACTGCTCTTTGAGTCGAATGTCTGGTTGCAACTCCATACATTCCATTTGAAAATGTGTCGATAACGTATTTATGTCAAAAGGAAATGGAGCTGTGAATATGAAAAAAAAAAAAAAAAATTTTTTTTTTTGAAATCTGAAATTTATTCTCAAATTCTTGCTTTGAAACATAACACAGATAAGTTAATTCTCACCTTGAAGACACATGCTTAAGTCATCTAAATGAGTGGTCAAATGCACCAAGAATGCTGTACCTATCAGCCATTTTTCATCTTCAAGTTCTGGCACAAATTTTCCTTCTGGTTCCATAAACAATGAATTGATTTCATTTTGCAAATCTTTTTAGCATTTTATCCTGACTTATCCACCTTCCTTCAGAAAAGTAAATGAAGTCCCCATAATCAGCATCCATTCTTTTAAGGAACTCCTGGAACTGGCAATGATTCAGTCCCTTGGACTTTATGAAATTCATAGCCTTGATGACAATTTGCTTGATGTTATCCATTTTTAAAGCTTTTGCACATCAATTTTCTTGATGTCTGATGCAGTGATGTTTCATCAAAATGAGTTGCCAGTGGTAATTGCGTCATCTTCTGTTAATTTTAGAAGTTACTCTTTTTTACCAATCATCGTCGGGGCACCATCAATAGCTATACCAGATACGTTGTTGACAAGAGCTAACAGAAATTGCTTTAACATAACTTCTACTGCCTCATACAAGAGATTCAGTTGTGTCTTTTAATAGCACCAAAGAAACTATTTCTTCAGTGATTCATTATCAATACCTCTGATGAAAACGAAAACTTGTGCCGTATCTGTGGCATCAGTACTTCAATCTATTGCCAAGTCACAGTAATTGAAATTAGCAGCTTTCCTCTCCAGATTTCCTTTGACAGAAGTTCTTGTTTCTTCAGTGCACCTGGGTACAGTCTGGTGAGACTGATTTTAGAGCAATCTGGTTTTTACCAGCACGCATTGCATCCGCCACACCTTCCAAGCACTGATCAATAAACTCACCATCACTAAATGGTTTTGATTTTCTTTTTTTGCACTCAGATTTGCTACCACGTAACAAGCTTTTATAACAGAGTCCGTTTGAGTGTTAACTTTTAAAAAAAGATTGTGTTGAGATGACAAACATCTTTTCAGTTCCGCTGTTTTGTCTTTACGAAGCATTCCTTGATATGCATCGAATTTGGCAGCATGTTTTTGCAGATAATGTCTTTTCAAATTGTAATCTTTGAGAGCTGACACAATTTCCTTACAAATTAAGCATAGCGCCATGTTATTTGTCCTGACACTGCGCTGTTCTCAGCAAGCGGCACAAGCATGTGCCATGTGTAATACACGTGGGGTTTGATGTGACTGAGTGCATGCCATGGGCACAAAAAACTGCGCCCTCCCCTTCCCCTGGTTCCAGCAACAGTGCCAGTCGCACACCAGTGCTTTGATTGCTGCTGAGTGATGGGTGCACACCGGGGTGCTGCTGCCGCCATGATGGTGTGGGCCAGGGGGCGGCCACACTGCGAGACATGCCAGGCTGCACTGTGGGCCATGGGTTGGGCATGCCTGACTTCTGTACGTGGTCTGAACTGCCCCAGGTTCATCATCCAGCACAGCACAGAAACTATTGCACTCAGGCATTTTGTCTTAGGATCTGCAACTACTCAGCCCTTCGGCCTCTTTTGAAATGGGCTCCTTTTGTGCAACTACCTCAGAGTATGTCTCATATATGCCAACAGACACAGAGTGCGGAGTGTGGCTTGGAGCATCACTTTCTTTTGAAAGAGAAGAAAGAGGAGGAAAACAGCTCACTGATGGCATTGTACTCTGCAAGGCAGAAGACGACCTCATCCATTGCTGGATGGCATTTAAACCAGTGTTTTCCATCTGCTTTCCTGCTCAGACTTAAGTATAGAGGGAACTTTAAGGTCTTGCTGAGAAATAAACCCTAGCTCTTAGGGTATTTAACGGAGGGAAGAGTCATGGGTTGCAGTTTTTACTCCCAGAGCTGTTTATACATTTTAACCAGGGACTCGTTAGTGCAAAGTGGCATGGCTTAAGATGCTGAGAGGCTCATCTTATGTTTTAAATGAGCTGCCTTTTGATGAGCTGAAATCCTGGTGTGGATTCGACAGCTGAGCAGAAGTAGCGCCCAACCTGTCAGGTCCTGTTCGTCCCTCAGATTTGGCTTCATCCCCAAATGTCTGAACTGCTGTTACCGTTCGACTCTGCAGATGCCAGCTGGGTCACTCGCATCTCTAATGCCGAGTCCCCAGGAAGCAGCTGAAGCTCCGGGAGGCGTCTGCAACTGTCACAAGGTGCCACGCAGTGGAATCTGCGTGTACATGCAGCCTGCGCAGGGGCTTCTGCCTGAAGTGGGAACTGGTCTCAGGAAGCAAGCAGACTTATCTCCTTCAAAAGACAGAAACCCACTTGTTTGTCAGGCAAGAATAAAACCCTCTAAAATTCCAAACTCCAAGAACCTTCAACAAAGATGAGAGTTCTGCTTGGGGAATCAATGGATGCTAACAGGGTCCTGTTAGTTCATTGCTCCAGGGTGTGGTTTTCAGTTGAGAACTGCCTTGAAGAGCCATAGTACATTTTCTGTGGACTCATATCCAGTTGGAAAGCATACTTTTCCTCTTGCTTCTGTTGTTTTATTTAAGCTCAGTTGGCTTAATCCCATTGCAGTCAGGTTTATTTGATGTTTCTCCATTAGCTAAGTACTGCTGGGTGCTGAAGCACTGTACATTTTATGGCAAGGAGATGAAAACAGAGGAGCAGGTTGTCGTGTTAGTGGCATTCCCTGCAGTTGCTTTTTTGCTCCTGTTGAGCATTGTATTTTGCTGAGGAATTGTAGTCTTCTCTGACAAGAGAGAAGCACAACTGAGGACAGGGAAACCACTTTGACTTCATCAATATCCTTAAGCTCTCCAGCCTGCCCTTTTCTGCTTGATGCCTTGCTGTCCACACACCTCTCTGCCCTCAGGGAGGCTTCTCTTCTCCTCATTCTTGATGACAAAGCTCCTGTAGACAAACTGCAAACATCTCAGCATCGCTTCCACCTTGGGAAGGGCTATTTCAGTTGCTAGATGATCTGCTTAGAAAAGAAAACCAGATCTGATTTTAAGATTTCCATTTCAGGCAGTCTAACCTTGTGCTGTTCTGTTGCTTCTGGTGATTTTCTGAAGAAATCAGAATCACACTCAGTTTTTGTTTTCTTATTAATATTTGGGGGCATGTTGTTAGTAAGACTTATGGCTTCTTGAGAACGAAACTCACATGTGTGCATACATCCCAAGGAACCTGAACTGAGTCACTTTCTACACTGGCAGTATGTTGCTTAAGTTCTCAGGGAAGAAAAATGATAAATACTACAAAATCTAGAGGCAGTTCTGCTGCATTTGTTGGCTTTGTATCAGATTCAATGTTTGAGTTTAAGATATTGAATGCAGTTTTTAAAAATAAGGAATATTCTTGTGAAAACAATCAGAGATGTCTGGTAAGAAAATGGAATAGATCAGCCAATTTTCTATGAATCAGTCATAAATGCAGGTAGAAAGAGCCAGCGTTTACTGAATCAAGCACTAGTTATAGCAACGGAAACCTAGGATCTGCATGGGAGAACTGCTAATGAAGGAATTAGCCACAGGTTAAAAATATCAGTAATACAGATTCATATGTCTGTATCTAAGGTTAAGTAGAATGCAGCACTGTTAAGAATTGAAGAAATTACATTTGAATTGTAAGTTATGGGGTATTCGGTAAAGAATGGAGAGCTATGCTTGCAAGTAATCGTAGCAGCCAAATGATTCTGCTCATTCTCTGATACCTAATGCTAATGTCTTCAGTTCCACCCATTGATTTTTAAACCATGTATGTAAAAATAAACAGAGTTCTGCAGTGGAATTAGCGTGGTCATGGGCTGACTGCCTTCTCCACACCTTATTGGAAATTCCATGCTGTTGGAGTTAGCTAATTTACTTGTACTCAAGGCAACTGCTGGAGAGGTACAGAGATTGTTCTGGCCAGACCACAGTACGCATGAATAACCAGATGGTCATCGACCCTTAGAACTATAAAGCAGTCTGGCCTGTCCTCTAGCAACTGCTCCAGTGCTGCTCCCCGACAAATCTCTTGAAATCTCTAAGCAAGCTCTGCATTTCCATTGTCAATAACAGACATCTCACCAGATAAGATGTTCAGTGGACTGGAGACAAACACCCTCTTAGCTTTTGCAGTAATTAGTATTAAATTAAGTGTAGTTTTAAAGAGGAAGCGGGTGTCAGAAAGAGTAAAGTAATTTAGGATTGGCAGAAGGAGCAGGAAGGACAACCATTAATCCACATTATGTGAGATTCCAGTCTTCCCTGTAATCTGTGCTGGAAGGAGAATTCAGGTATTAAGACCATCGTACCTGCCACAGGCTTTAGGCTCTAGAATGCTGGTGTGGGACTGGCTGCATTGGCAGTATATTTACCACAGACAGCTCCGTCAGGCTGATTAGTTTCAGGTGCCTCTTCTGTGTCTGCTAAGAGAAATGGTAACATGCAAAGGAAATTCTTTCATATTTATTCTAAGCTGGATACAGCTACTGAAGTCTGACACCTGTATGTATTTGTGTTCATAATCTGCAGGAGAAAGTCTACAGTAGGCAGAAAGTTGTTTCATCGCGCTGAATATGGTATGAAAGGAAATCAGTACTAGTGCTAGCAAAATGTAACCCACATTGGTGCCAGGATCCAGACCTAGTGTGAAGCTATGATTGTTATGTTTGTTGCACTCTTCCCCTTTTAGGAAATACTACACAAAGAGAAATTAAAGGGTAGTATGACAATAGGAAAAAGACTCCTAGATGCCATGGTTTGACTGACTTGGTGTGTCAGCACAAGGATGAAAAATGAGCAGCAAGAACAGCTTCTTAGATGTCTCTGTCTGCTTCTTCAGACTTTTTAACTCCTCAAGGTCTGCCCAGCAACAGCCTAAGTCTTTTTGCAGAATTTTTGAGCTGAAGATGTTGAGGGCCATGAGGTGTTTTCCCCAGTCACTGCTCTGATGCTGACAGGGGCTATGGCTGGCAGAGCTCTGTGTGCATGCTGAGAAGTCACTGCGTGCAGTCATTTGCATTTAGAGCTGTTTTTAGCTGTAGAAGATACTCCTTGCATTCAAACAGCTCTCTTCGGAGCAACAGGGAATTCACCCTGCTGAGATGATGGTGCAGATGGAAATAACATTGCCACTACAGGTGCCTTTTGGCACTACTAACTGTGTTCTTTTCTTGTTTGCTCCACAGATCCTGTGTGGGAAGGAGATCCCCCGCTGGGTGAACCGCCTGGCCTACTTCAGCTCCTGTATCCCTTTCCTCCAGAGCTGCCTCCCCAAGGAGTGGCTGACCCCAGCAGCCCTGCAGAGCCACATCAGCCTTGGCTTGCACAAGGAGGAGCAGGGAGACACAACAGACGAGGAGTCTCCCTCCACCTCTGCCACCCCCTCAGCCTCAGGCACCTCACGAACCTGTAGACACACCAGGGTCTGAGCTGTGCCCTCTATCACCTCTAGTAACATTCTCCTCTCTCTTGTGCTGTTTCTTCCTCAGTCACCCTTTTGCACACCGTGGCTTCTCTCCTCTTTTTTCATCTGACAACACAGGGGAGGGAAGATCCCTACTACTGAGGAGGAGAAGCTTCAGACCCTTTTCAAAGGGCTGCTACTACAGTTGCTTGGCAAAATGATTGTGAACTCCAACACTGAGCTGAGGAGTGTGGCAACTATGCTGGACTCTCCTCCCAGGATCCCCGTGCTCCTCGATCCATGGAGAACTCTGCTCTCTCAGGCACGAGAGCTCATGCAGGAGCAGGGAGCATCATACTGTGATGTCCCTCCACTAGGACAGTTTTATCTTTTTATCTCTTCCCCCACCCTCTTGAGCCCAGCAGCCTCCTCTGTATTTTGGCTTGGGTTGCCACACGGCAAATTTCCTGCTTGCACCCAGTGAAGCAGGTAGAGCCAGAACTCAACCTCATCTCTTAGACCAGCAACAAGCTCCGCTCAGCCACATCCCTTTTGTAATTATCAGATTTCTAACTCACGTGAAGGAAATGAAAGGTGCTGATGTTCTTATAACCACCAGTTTTCATTATTCAAAGTTAAGAGCTCAAATGACTGTCCTGCTCTTGAAAATAATAACAAAGAGAACCCAGAAAATGAATGTCTTACCATGGCTTTTCTTTGGGGTAAAAATAAAAAGAAAAAAGAATGGCGCTAGTGCTTAGAGGCAGCTACTAAGTAGGTGCAGAGATGACTGTTGTCCATATTGGTGCTTTTTTGGCACAAACCCCTCTCTGTTCCCCTACTTCTAGGCAGTGTTCCTGGTTACCATTTTTTCCCTTTCCCCAGGCTGGAAATTTATCTCCTAGCTGACATTTACTGGCTGTTTTTGAGGGAAATGGCCCTTTGGAGCTGTAAGATGAGGGGAGGAAATCTACTGGAAAGATCAGTACTTCCTTCAGCTTTTTCTTCTGAGCCCATAAACATAAAACATGTCTCCTGAGCCACCCTAACCCAGACTATTGCAGAGCCAACCCAAGAAGGTAAAAAATAAGTGATGAACCTGTTTCCTCCTCCTCCCTTTCTGGAGGTGGAGGGGGAAAATGTGGGCCACATCAAGAAAGCATTGGATGACCCTTCCCATGCATGGGCCACCATTGTGCCTTCTGTTGTGTGCACTATTTCACTAGCATGAAAAACAGGCAGAGCTGGCTCTTTGGTCTCTCCAGGCAGGTTCTTGATACGAATCTGATTCTTGGATGTATTTCTGCTGATTCGATGGCTGATAAGAAAGCTGAGGAGGGTGAAAAGGACAGGTGTGCCAACCCTTCCACTCAATTACCTCACCAAGAGTTCAGAAGATGCAGGAGAGCATCATAGGGGAAATCCAAGCCTCTCTCCCCCTTGTAGCTCCTCTTGACCACACAAAGGAGGATAAAAAGGAACAGGCCTGGTGATGACAGGTGGTTGCTAATTTAGAGGTTGCTATGCTGTTCTCATCTCAACAGCTGCTCTCAAGTCAGGACTTTCCCCTCCATCCAGAAAGAACTGTAAGTCCTTCAGAGATGTTGTTTCCTTTTACTGGTTGCAGTAAGACCAAGAGCATGCCAAGTCCAACCAGCTGTTTCTTTAGCTCAGGTATATAGAATTGCATGCTCTCAGTGCTGAAGGTCCTGGCTACGATGCACATTGTGTCTGCACAGCCCGTGCTTCATATTTTGTGCATACCTCCAGTGAAAAAGCAGACTCTGGAGAGATGTACTGTATGGAAATAAAACTCATGGGATGGTCCACTCCACTACTTCCTGGAGTGATGCGTGTTTGGACAATGAGCCTTTTACAACGCGCCTCCCGTTTGCATCTTCTGAACAAATTGCTGCAAGTTCTGTACTGAACTAAAGTTATACTCCTTATTAACCTTGGCTACTCACAGCCAATACTGCACTGTGAGCAGTTCTACAGCTCCTGGTATCCAATCCAGCACCAGTCTTGATTACCCTGGCTTGTTCAGGGATGTTCAATAAGATTTCCATCATGTTTTCCATTCTGCTGCCCAGAAGCATTACACAATGTACTGTTGTGTGCTCTCTTCACCTGCAGTCATGGTCACTGTAACCTAAACCAGCAATGCAAGTTCCATTCGTCTGAAGTTCCCAGGGTGCCTGCCAATAGCCAGCAGCACAGTACGTGCAGTGAAGTTTAAAATCACTTTGTAGGTCCTTCTCGGGAGTTGAGTGAGAAAAGGCTTTCCCTGAGCTTTTGCATAGACCAGGGAAACTGCACTCAGAAATGCCTCATTCCTGATGTGACAAAAGCCAGCCAACCAGCACCCTCAGGTTTCCATTCTGCGCCTGAGCTCCAGATAAAACATCGTGTTACATTTAGGAGAGAACTATGGCTCCAATGGCACATTTCACAAGGAAAACCCTCTCACAGTATTTTACAAGATAAAATATTTAACTGGCTGTATTGTAACACGGACAAGAAAGCTGCACTCAACCTTCTTGGGGTCATGGATAAGTGCTTGAAGTATTGAGAGTAATGAACTGTTGGTGTCATAAAAACTAGATGTTTATCTACTTTCATGTTTGTCAGTCTTTTATGTAGGGGTCATAACAAGGAGGCACGCAACATCTATTGTAATTCAAAATGAGAATATATTCCACTCTTCTAAAAGGTTTCTCCTCACCCCTCTCTGTTCAAGGAGATTGAACAACAACAACAAGAACAAAGGGACACTGTGGAAATAAAATATATATTGCTGATAGCTTTATCTCTGTAACTTAACAGCATTTTAGATTATTAAAAATGAAAACGTTTTTAAAGTCTAATTTACTGCTCATCTCTGGCACAGCATGTTTGATTTAGGCACTCTTCTTATCCTTCTGAACACAAAATTATTGTTATTATCATGTAATTTTACAGCACTTGCATTTAGTTTTGTATTTACTTCCTCTTATTCTTTTGGATTGTAATATCCTGGGAAACCAGCAGTTACCAGTAACATCAGAAACCAGTAGTTATCAGTGGAAACAAAAGAGCAGTTTATAGTGACCAGAGCACTCAGTGGCACCAACACAGCCCCTCAACCCGAGACTTGTTGAGCCCTTTCAGAAGTTGGAACACGAGGGCGCCTTATCTGCATGTGGGAATCAGCAGCTGTGGATTATTTCTCTAACAGAGAGCAAATCGCACTCAGGTGAGAGAGCAATGACAGCACAATGCTGGTCAAAGTTCCTGGTCTCTCAGTGCCTCTTGCTTTCCCTAAATGTCCCTGATCTCAATTCAGCCACAGCCTTCCATACTTTGTTTTCTCATTTCTGTGGCTTCAAAGCTATCTCTCGTGAAGGCAAAGTCCCTCCTCCTTCCCCTGTACGCATTCAAAGGGAATTAACTGTATCTCAGCCTGATAACTCAGGGCCAAGCGTGGGTCGCTGCAGTTTTGCAGATGGTGCTTTAATACCACCACAACCACGCCGCAGCAACTCTGCACGGTCGCTGTGCTGGAATACGGAGCGAACTGGCACCCACGAGCGTGACGCCTTAATACAAAGACGCGGTACGTTTATACAACGCTAGGCAACGGGGGGCCGGCCCCAGAGCAGGCCTGAGCGGCATGCCGGCTCCGCGGAGCACAGCGGAACGCCGGGTCTGGGCTGCGCCGGCGGAGGGAGCGGTGTGGCGGGCGGCCCGGCGCCGGAAGCGGCAGCGACGGGCGTGCGGGGGGAACTCATGGAGCGGCTCCGCAAAGTGTGGCGGGGCCGCACGATGACCTTCGGAGTGCCGCTGCTGGTGAGCGGGGCGGTCGGGGAAGGGGGGTATGGCACAGGGGGTGCGGCAGGGCGGGGAAAAGTGCCGGGCGGTTACATTATGGACAAGCGTGGCCGTAGCTTTCCGGTAATAAGCGCATCCAGTTCGGTGGGGAGGCGCAGCTGGGGGCAGCACCTCCGGAGCCGAGCACAGTGCTGCTAAAAGATCAGCTGCAGCAGCAGAGGCGCTGAACGCGTGCACTGAAGTGCAGGAGCGCCTTTGTGACCTCCGAGCTGCGCTGAATTTGGTGGAGCTGACGGGGGAGGTCCTGCCGGAATCTTGTGTGCTGTACGTGTCTGTGCTAGACGGTATATTCTTCAGTGCTGCCGGACCTCAGCAACGCTGTGGTTTTTAAACTGTACTTGTTATTTAAATGAATTTCATGTCTTGCCTCCTTGCACCACAAATGTGAATGAAAAACCCCTGTAGCAACTCTTTAAAAAGACTCTGAGGTTAAAGAGGTGGTAACTCAGGTTAGGCTCTCGTAGCAAACATATATGCACACACATATATATATAAAGTATTCCTTCATTTTTAGTGTAATTTATCATCTTGATCCTTTTATTTCCCCTGTGTTCCTATGGGAGTTGTTAGAATATTGTAGTCTGGAAGGGATTTTCTTGGTTGATCCTTAAAACCTCAAACTGACAACAGCTTTGGCAGGAAAACGTGTCAGTCGCGGTGTTTGGTCACACTCTTTCCATGGATGGTAACGTTTCTTTGTGAGCACCAAGGAGTCTGCAGGGGATGGCATTTAGTCCTGCAGGAAGCCCTGAGCTGTGAGTGCTTTCTTTAACTCTGCATACGTGTCACTTGTTCTGTGCGGTGTGAAAGGGAGTGTGTGTGGAGAGAGCTGTGTCACCTGCTGTGGGGATGTCGGCACAGCTTGTGTGCTGCCAGCCGGGCAGCATGAGGGCTGCAGTGGGGGTGGTGACAGCTGTGTGGGTGCCAGGCTGGCTGCATGGATGTAGCTCTGAAGTTCACCATTAGGATGAAGGGCTGTGCTGTGGTGACTTAAGAGTCTTTGCCAGCTGCGTTGGCATCTCTTTCCTATCAGGATGTAAAATCTCTCCTTATCGTGTGAAGTCTGCTGTACACGAGCATTTTCAGCTACTTGGTTCTGTTCCAGGAGAGCTTCATCACTGCTTTAAAAAACATGGTAAAAACCATTAATTTGCATTCTCACAACACTTCACATTGTGTGTGTGTGGTTCTGCCTTTGGCTGATTCCAGGCATGAGTCTTTCATACCCTGTAAGCTGCAAAAGCCACGTGCAGCTGTGGTTCCAGTTCTCCTGTCAGCTTAGCATGGGGGAAATATGAATGTCTCAGTGTCTTTGCAGGCAGGAGCCACAGTCTGTGCTCATGTGGGGATTTCTGTTTCACACTTATTGAAGCATATTGCTCTGTACAGGCGGTATTCCGTATTTCAAGCTTGTAGCACATTTCAGAGTCCTTCATATCTGTAGGTGTGGATTTCCACATCTTTTGCTTTCTTCTTTTTCCCTTGTCATGCATTGACTGTGCGTTCACGAGTACTTTCTTTGTAGGTCTCTCCCTCTCTCTGGATCTGTGGTGTTTGGAGTGCTGCATGCAGTGTTGCCAAAAGATGTGGGCAGCCTGGAAAAGATCTGTTCTCTGAATAAATGTTTTCCTAAGATGTATTTCCCCCAGTGTTCACGTGTGCAGGCTGTCCTACATTGCCATCTATGTTGCTGCCTTGAGCAGTGCAGGTTTTCTTTGGTAGACGCTTTGTCCCAGGCACCAGAGGAGGTTGGGTAATGCTGTGGCCATGTGTTCATCACCCAGGAGGCCCACAGAGAAGCCCAGGCCATGTAATGAAACACTGGTCTCCCAGTCTTATTGACCTGCTCCGAAAACGTGTGTTTCCACTCATCAGGATGTGGATTTCTGTCTGTGGATTAGTTCCCTTCACTGGTGAAGTCTGGCTCAATTGGAAGCTGCAGCTCATGCTGTCTGTGTAAAAAAAAGTGTTGTTGAATTATCTTCTGGTAGCGTATGGAAAAGGATTACTGCAATCAGTACTTTTTGTTACTTCTAGATATGTCAGTGCTCTTGTTAACATCGTTCACATTGCTCGGGGTGGTGGTGGGGGGAATGCAGGGTTGGGGAATTGCAGGATTTTCATCAGCATCCATTACTTTGTGGAGCTTTGCAATGAGATGTGACGTATGCAGAACTGTCTGCTCATGTGTTTCTGAGCTCACCTTTTGAATCAGTGCCTTCAACTTTTCGATTCTGAATATTTGTGGAGTATTTTCCAGGTAAGTGTTAAACAAATAGGTGTTCCTTTCTACTTTTTGAACCTGTGAGTGCCCGAAATGGTAATTTCAGGAAGGAATCCAAATCTTGGCTTTTAGGAGCTTCTGGAAAAGGGCGGACATGGTATCTAGCAGCTGCAGCTTGGCCACCATGGCAAATCTGGTTTTCAGACAGCTGCAGCTGCTGGGTGAAGTTCCCGGGTCATCTGAGCAGCCCGAGCCATCAATGTGTGTAATGCAAAGTGACAGGGCTGTGGCTGAAAATGCCCTTTTTTGCTAATTGCTCAAACTGAGGAACATATGGCTTGCTGTCTCTTCTGAGTTGTTCTTAGGTTGGTTTCTACTTCATGCGTTTGCCGCGCTTTCCAACCTGTTATGAAATGGGCGTTTTAATAAACAAAGGTTTGGGTTTTTTTTTTCTTCCTAAGACACAGAATAGCAGCATTGCAAGTGACAGGTTGAGAGAGCTGGGGCTGTGCAGCTTGGAAAAGAGAAGGCTCCAGGGAGACTTGAGAGCAGCCTTTCAGTATCTAAAAGGGGCTGTAAGTAAGAAGGGGACAGACTCTTTAGCAGGGGCTGCTGTGATAGGACAAAGGGAAATGGTTTCAAACTAAAAGAGGAGAGATTTAGATTGAATATAAGGAAGAAGTTTTTTACAATACAGGTGGTGAAGCACTGACGTGGGTTGCCCAGAGAGGTGGTGGATGCCCCATCCCTGCAGACACTCAAGGTCAAGCTGGATGGGCACTGAGCACCATGATCGAGCTGTGGGTATTCCTGTTCGTTGCAGGGGAGTCGGACTATAGAAGGCTTTTAAGGGTTTCTTCCAAATGGTACAATTCTATGAGTCTAAGCACATGGACTGGTTTTGCTGTATTGCGGCCTGTAGACACCCATATTTACAACTGTCAAACGGACTGCTTTGAACATGCTCTACCTTGAGATGGTTAAGGCAGTACTTGGGCCAAGTGTAATACTCTGGAGTTCCACGCTGTGTAGCGCTGTGCAGGTCTGTGTTACCGGCTGGTTGTGACTGCCTCTGGTTTATGCCAAGTGCTGCCCCAGTTGTGGATGCAGCCATCTACTGGCATGTTTAATCTGTTTCTGGATGTAGTGCAGTTCATGAGCTCTAATGCACGCACTAAGTCAGAGCGCTCCCTTACTTGATTGTGCTCTTGAATCAAATTAAGGGATTTGTATTTTTGTTTCTCCTCTGATCCGAGCTGACAGTGATTCCCTTTGCAGTGATTCCAGTTGCAGACAAGATGAAAGGTGGACCCAGTTCTGCTCCCGCTGGGTGCGTGGTGAGGTCTCAGTCAGTTTCTAAGAGGATTCTGCTCCACTTCTTCCTCAGCAGCCCGTGCAGCACTGACTAACAACTCTTTTGAGTGGGAGCTGGCAGAGGAGGGCGCTTCAGGCTCGGCTGATTTTCCTGGCAGTGCAAAGCGCTGCTTTATTTAGGGAACAAATGGGAGACTTCAGTCCCCCGCGCTGCCAAATTGCTGTCTTTCATCAGCCCTGCACTGCATGCACGGCAGTTCTTTAGAAAGGAAACCCCCAAACCCTTTTGACTGTGATCACTGCAAACTAAAATAAAATCATTCATGGCTGCTCTAGTTTTGAAGCTCACGATGAATAGCTGGAGGCTTTTGAAGCAGCAGTCCTGAAGAAGAGGCTGAAAATTATCGTGTTTCTTCACCAGCGATATTTATCATAACATTTTCCTGCTTTCTTTACACCATAATCTGTTTTGCCAGCATTAATTAGTGTGATTTGATTCATGTAGGGCTCTGCAACAAATGTAATGTACCTTCGTGGTCTGCCTTTCACAGTCACTGCTGTAGCAGGGATGAGTCTCTCTAGCAACAGGGATGCTTATAACACCGCCAATTGCTGCAGCTGGAGAAATTGTTTCCTGTTATTGTTTTAGCCCAAGAGACTGAAAATGGCTCCAAAAAAGTAGGGATCTGTTCTTAACTGTATTCTTGTGCTGTTACAAGTCCTTGGTGAACATCTCGCTGTAACTGGTGACAAACACAAGCGTTATCCATCCTGTGACACAGTTCAAGTGATCAGCCTGGTGCCATCCATAACTAATTGCATAACATACTTCCCAACGGAGAAGTGAGCAAATAGCTTTTTTAAAAAGAATTGAAGAGAATTTTATGTCATTTTTTTACATAAGACATTTATTGAGGCTGCTGAGTGTATGTGACAGATGGTGCTCTTATGTCACATCCTATCTTTCGTTTTGTTTTGCAACACGCAAGTCTTCCATGCATGCATAATTGCATTACAACATTGTAGGGTGTGTTTTTGTGTGTGTGTGTGTGTGTTTGTGTAGTCACTGAAACATAAAGGAAAGATCCAGCACAAGTTCTTTGACAGGGGTTTGAGCTCACGGTGCTGCTGAGCTGCTCAACCCAATGTGTGCTGAGTGCTGCTTCAACAGTGTGTTTCCTGGTTTTACATCATAAGGTAAACTTCATGTGGAAAGGAGAGAGCACAGCATTTCATCACTCTGCTGAATGCTGAATTCATTCGAGTAATTAAGCAGGTTGTGTTCACTACATAATAAAGTTCGTGCTCTGTATCTGAAGCATGTAAAACTAAAAGTTCCCTCACAGAATGCTGGTGTATCTCAGCTTTCCAACTTGAGCAGTCTTCAGTTGCCCATGCATTTACAGTTTATGATTGAGTAATCTGTTTGACTGGAAAATCAGAATGGAGAAAAATGTACTTGATTTTCACTTTGTGTGGAGTTACGTTCCCAGTTATCAGTCTAACTGGAGTGTCACCTTGCATCTGACCTCATCAAAATGTTGCCAGCCTAATTGTTCTATTTGTATGGTATCCCGAATAGCTTCTGCTAGGATTTCCCCTGCGTCTCCTTTGTCTGGGCTGTGGTTGGAACGTACTGGACTTTGCTTTGCCCTTGACTTACACTGAGCAAATTAATTCATTGTAATGCCTTTTTATCTTGCAAGGAACGTAGAGATTATCCCCATTTTATAAATTGCAAAACTAGAAATGAGAGTGAGAAATATGGAGCATGCAAAGCCAGCAAGCTAAGAACGCTGCTGAAATTTGTAATGTCTTACCCCACTTCGGATTGGTTTGCCTGCCAAATCTAGATCTATCATTGTTTGCGTGTCTGTATTCTTCCCTTTAAATACAATTATATGAACATAGTGAGGACATCTTCCCTCATAGTACAAAAGAGAAGGACATTACTTAAGCCAAGGCCAATACTTCCACTCAACACGCTGTCTGCCTCTAGGTACTTTGTTACCTTTAATGCTATAACAATTGCACAAACTCATTGATACTTTCTTGTACTGGCATTGCTGCTTTTATTGACTTTTGAATGCAGTGAAAAAATATATAATTAACTAAAGAGCTGCCCATTGAATCAACAGGGTTGGAAAGGATCTGATGTTTTATCAAAAGAGAAATTGATCATCGCAGTACTGGAAGTTTATGGCATCTGTATTGGGAATGGCTCTTAAGCAATGCGTCCAGCTTGCCAGGCTGGTGGTTTTGCATATGCTGTATGAAGAGCAAAAGGAAACCAGAATGCAAGTGTGGTTTTTGCCCCAGTAGCAGCATAAAGATGTTGTAAGATTACAGTTTCAGGCCAGAACCTGTCTTAAGGAGAAGGCATGTGTGTATCAACTTCTTTATCATGTGTATAACTGCAGACATGAAATTAATGTATAATAGATGACTGCCGTCAAACAAGTGAAACAGTGTGGTGAGGCCAAATGAGAGTAGCACATGATTTATTCTATGCAGCAGCTGTCTGCCTTACTTCCACTAGCTACTTAACAGAGCTTTAGATTAAGCTCGCCCCCCAACCCCCGAAACATTTGCTTCATAGTTGAACGTGCCTTTGTTCATATTACATCTCATAACAGTATACTTCATGCAGTTTTGTTGTCAGGCTAATCTTGAAGTGATGCTGCAAGAATTTCTGCTTTCTCCCTAGTTAAACGTGTCATACACTGGTGCATCTGCTTGGGCTTCCTCACAACCACTCTGATACCACAACCATCAAGGGCTGTTTGTAACTATAAACTTGGCTACAGAACTGCTGATTTCTTTTGTTAGGACATGACATTTGTTAACTCATAGGCTCATTAGAACTTAAAGAATATCAGCTAATGAAATTTTCTGCTGAGATGTGAGCCATATTAAGATTCATTTACTGTCTGTTCCTTGAGACTTTCAGCTTATGGTGTGAAGATAGCAAATCATCGGCTGACATACCTGATACGGCTGAATAAGTCTTAAAGCATTTTCAGATTCTATTTAACCATTTTGGATGCTTTTATTTTCTGTTGCCTGTTACTTGTTCTTACCAGAATATTTATACATAAAGAAAATATTCTTTATATTAATACTTCCTTCTCTGTTGTATGTACAGGTGAACAGGATTAATGCTTTGAGCTACAAGTACGGGGCTGTCCCATTTGTGGTAGGCCTCTGGAAGTCATATGCTGTCCCATAGGGATTTTCTTAACAACTTTTTGACACTGTAACAATGTGATATAAACATCCAGATCATAAAACTTTGCTCTCTGTGTTTCTGTATTGGTATGTGGAATGTTCTTCACAACACCTAAATGTTTAGTTGTTGTACCGAGGGACCTGGTTCGGTAGGAAATATTGGTGATGGTTGGACTGGATGATCTCGGAGATCTTTTCCAACCTTGGTGATTCTGTGGTTCTTTTTTTGTGATGTTCCTAACACACACTTTCATTGTGTTGTTTTTCAGCTCTACCTTGTTGGGGGATCTTTTGGACTCCGTGAGTTTGCTCAGATAAGATATGATGTCCACAAGCTACATGGCAAGGTACTTCAAGTGGTTTTCTCTTCATTTCATTTTGCAAATGTGCTGACTCATAAAAGATAGTTTGCTAGGACAAGCAAAATATTTGTATTAGGTATTATTATATGCTCTTAGGCAGCAAGCAGTGTAGATAATAGAGGCTGAGATAATAGCAAATCTGTTTGCCAGCTATGGAAAGTGATCAACGAATAGTTCGGTTCCTGCTGTTGTTTGTAAGTGGCAATTATGAATCTGGAGGAAGGAAGTGAAGCACATCAGGAAGGAGGTTATTAAAAAGATTTTGTATCTAATTTCGACTAAACGACTTCATATTTTAAAAGGTGCACCAAAGAAAGTTGCTACCCACTGGTTGAGACTGCCCATGGCCCCATTCAGCCTGGCCTAGTGTGCATTCAGGGCTGAGGTGCTTTGTTATATGCAAGCCTGCCATTGCAATGCAGAGGATCATTCTGGTCCAAGAGCTGCTGACTCGCAGAAAGTGTGAAGCTTCTTTTAATGTTTTTATAGTACTTCATATAAAAAGTGTCTGTGTGAGACTCCAGACACCGTGCATAAGGGGTTCATTACAGAATTTGTAATGTGAGTGGGAGTGGGCTTGCGGTAAATTTCTACTGTAAAATCTTTCAGATCCTCACCTGTTCAAGGTTTGGAGACCCTCGTGTTTTGCCTTAGACAATTGTTGTGGGCCAACTGAATTACTTAAGTTCTTATTCATTGCTTCCTGCATGCATGCCTGGCTATGGCCTGTGGAGCACCATGCAGGCTGCTCAGTCTCTTAGTTGACGTAGCCCATAAGACAGGGGAGAAGAACCTTAGTGCTCTGGTTACTTTTTCCAGTCCTAGGCTTTCAGGGCTAGTTGTAGCATTCAAGTTTTGCTCCAGTCAGGTGGGGATCACAGGAGGGGGGAGAAGTTGTCTGTTGTTCTTGTCAGTTTCTTAGTCAGATCTGTACTCCGTAAGTTACATTGGACCTCCATTAACTGAACAGTGACCGCAGCACAGAGTAAAAAGGCAGTAATAGTTATGCTTATTCAGATCTATGAGGCTCTGTGTCTCAGCATTTATAACCAAGGGAAGCATCATTGAATTAGACAGCAGTACATGAAAGCTCTGAGGGGAAGCTCCTGAACCCTGGAGTTCTCTGACAAGCTAAAAGAGGACATCTGGATTCTGCTCCAGCCTCTATTACTTAAGGCTGCAGCATCTCTTTTGTGTTTTCTTTTCATCGAGATTTTGTGTTTGAATAGATGAAATTTACATAAAGAACAGTGTAGTATTAGCTGCAATCTAGCAACACTAACTTCAGGCTACTAATTACAGTGAGACAAATGGAAGTGATGTGTTCCATTAGTTTCTGTTTCTATGTCCATGAAGATAGAGTTAAGAACCATTCTAATTCAGTAACTGTGAGAGCATGAGGAATTAGTATGTAGTCTTCTCTCTTTTTTGGTTAAAATACTTGCAAATTAAAATACGTGTAACTCAGGTGAATAACAATAATCTGTGTAATTTATAAATGCTATTAAAAATCCTGATGGTCATAAGATCTGTCGCTGGTTGAGACATCTTTTGTTAGAGTAGAATGTTTTTCTTATGTAACACACAGAAGTCCTTAACAGAAAAAGGGAAGAGTGCACTCTTGGGGAGCTGGACAGTTGTATACAAATTGATGTAGGCAATAACATGAATGGAATATTTTTTTGTTGCTCGTCTGGAATAAAAACCTTACTTAAATAACACTTCTTCTATATGGAGCTCAGTAGGCTTTCACAGAATTTAAATTAATGAAGCCTCATAGCCTTGCTGTCAGACATGGCAGGTTTATTATCTCCGTGTTACTGCTGAAAAAATGGAGGTTGTGGAAAGTTAAGCAACCCATCTAGATATAGGGTAGGGTTTGTAATACCTGAGTGCCTGTTTTTTCTGGTTGTGTATTAAGGATGTGCAAATTATGGTATATCGCTTATTACAAGCATGACTGCTGAACTTGTGTTCTTGCTATTTCTGCTGCTAGATAGACAGGACTTAGACGGCTCAGCTGATGCATTAGGATTGGAACAGAAACAGAGCTGCATAAGGAGAGGGGCTAGCAGCAAGGACAGCTATTCTGTCCTTTTAGAATAGCATCCTTGGATATCAGGGCATTGTTCACGTCTATCTCTTTCAACAGAAAGAAAGCTCATTGGGTATACCTTGATTTTACCTGGAATACCAAGACCAGCTGTATTCTGCAAGCATGCTGAGCAGTCTGCATTTAAATAAACTTGTGCCGAGATGCTTATTGATGTAAATGCCTTTTATGCTAGACAGAATCAAGGATTTCTCCATCATCTGTTGTTGCCAAAATAGCCATTAATGCAAGTTAGGTAATTGCTTCTTTTCTGGGAAGAGCTTATGTAAATTGCAGTTGGATATGGAAAACCAGATATGCTTATGGGAAAACCACCTTGAATTAGTGGAGAAGCAACGGGCAGCTTTGTGTAGGCATGTTTCCAAGCACTTTCATTCTCAAAAGGAAAACTAAGCCCTGATTTTTGTCTTACTTTAATGTTGCACGTGTAGTTGAACAGAGACACCTTTAAAAGAGAAAATGTGACTTCTATTTAATATACAGAAAAATGTTTCAAGTACATAACATTTTAAAAAAAATGTATTTATTTACCATGTGCCCAATTTGTCATTCAAGGCATGATTAGAGACGTGCTAATTCAGATCTAATTTTGGATATAAGAATCTTGGACAGAAGTAATGGACAAGCGATCTGTACTGTTGGCTGCTAGTTACTGTGAACAGCTGAAGAGCTGCAACTACTTGGGGAAGTCCAGGCTTTCAGGCCCACAGCAAAACCTTTTTGACTAATAAAACAGGGTTTTTAAACTCTGATACAGCTTTGTTGAGGAGGTGTTAGTGGGAGGCAGGTTCTCAGTGTGAGGAGATAGCACCAAGCAAATTCCTTCAGGGTACGTGCAGCAAGAGCACTTGCAGGTAAGCTGGAATCTTGAGGTCAGGAAGCAAAGCATCAATTGATTTTCAAGTCTGCGAAGAGTTCCTACCATGCATTGTGCAAGAGTGCATCACTGTACTGACCTTTTCAGTGGTTGTAAGATATGTAGATCCTGGTTTGCTCCTCTTTTCCTTTTCTCCCAAGCAAAGTGAGTGCACTCCAGAAGTAGAATGCTAAGAGATTGCCTCAGTAATGTTTTACTGAGATTTAAATGACTGCAAAAGGCAGTTAGCGAATGTTAGCGAGTCTCACTTTCTCTGTGAAAGGAAGGTAATTAACGCTGCTCTACTTTATGTAGGGAATAGGCAACTTAATTAAGTCAAATAGAATTATTTGAATTCAAATGAGTATTTAAAAAAACATTTCCTCAGGTGAGATCCATTAGTTCAAGTGTTTTGGGTCAGGGTGAAATAGTGCGGGCAGAAATGGGAGCAGAGAAACATCCTGTTTCCATTAAGGCCTTGTATCAGATGGGTATGCAACTGGCAATTGCCTCAGGAAGGTCCAGTAAATCAGCCCAGCATTTGCTAATTGCTGGGGGTGGACAGTCAACAAGGGGTATCTGCCTATTAGAATGCTTTTGTGTTGCAGTCAAAAACATTCCTCTGCTTCCGATGTGCACTGAGTGTTGTTGGAAAGCACTGGTCATGACAACTGCAGCAGCTTGATATTCATATGAGGCTGCAATACATGCCCAAAAAGGGGAGTAAATCTGTGAGTGATTGGACAAGGCTGTGCTGCTGGCTGGCACATCCATGTTGCTGCTGTTATACAGACCGGCTCATATGTGTATACAGGAATTGCAGGCAGACCCATGCCCCAAATTGCTGCCACTAAAACTGCCTGTTGGCTATTGCTTCTGTTTGATGGAGCCGTGCTTGAAATCGTATTACAGCTCAGTGTTCCCAGACTACAGAACTCTGGCTAAAATTTGACTGACTTCACCATTGTAAAAGAGTAATCTGACCAGGCGAGGTCATTGCAATTGGACTGAATGGGAGAAGCACAAGGTTTGTTCTAACAATAACTGATGGGCATGACTCTATGGCTGCCAGCCCCGGTCGTTCCTTACACTCAGTTGTCTTCTATTTTCTGCAGACTTTCAGCTTGATTTTGTTCCAAACGTGTATAGACTCATCCTTTGGACTTCCAGGTGTGCCAGAACCTCCTTCCAGTGTTAAGGTCAAATTAAATTAGCGCTGCTAGTACTTAAAATAGTCTAAATTGGATTATTTGTATAATTAGAGTTATGTAAGTGAAATTAAAACATTCAGTATCTGCTCAGCTAAATCTAAATGTATGATTGTGATGCTGTGCATTGTCTGGGATTCACCTTGCTCATGTTTCCACTGTCTTGAATGCGGAGCCTAGTTTGGGAGCTATCCAGGCAGCCCAATGTAGATGGTTTGAGCCAGGAATGCCTCTATGATATGCTTCTTTTCCTTATTCAAATAAGTGCTTGAAAATGATGTTCTTGTTTGACTGCGGGAAAAAGCAGAGAGATTAAGCTCAAAACGTTGTTATTACCACATTCTAGTGAGATGTGCCATCCCTAGCCTGGCAATATATTTAGTTTGACGGGTAAATAGTAGGTGAGATAAACATTTGTGTAATTTCAACTGTGGAAGGCTTAGATCCAATTTTGAACACGTATCTTACTGCCTCTAGAAATACCCATCTCTATTCAGTTGACTGTAGCAGAAGCCCAGACATTGTGCATGCTTCAAATCAGAAGCCTGCCCTTACAGTTCTTTCCCTGGAGCCTCGTGCCTTCCTTCAGAAGGAATGCTAATTTGATCCACTGGTGGCCTTTGAAGTATAAGGGGATTAAGGAGAGTTGCCTTTTCTGCTCCCACGATGTCATAGGAGGTAGCATTAAATAGAACCTGTTGGATGCAAGTGTGAACAAAACCAGATCAAAACCTCTTTAATCAAGGTTCCATTAATTGTTCTGGATGGGGTAGGTGTCTTTTCTAAATCTATCATCAAGGAAACATGGAATCATTTTAGGGTCTGTCGCTGGGCTTGGTGGAGTAATTAAGTCTTCTCAGCAAGCTTTTGGCTAACGTTTATTTACTTAGCAATGCACCTTTATGCATTTGATTGGTTTTGGTAAGCTACTGACACAAGCAGTGTGTCAAGGGATCGATGCAGATGATTCTGTATTTATTTTTACTTAAGTGGGTTGGGTTGGCCTGAGTCACACACCTAACGAGGACAAACTTTAACTGTTTTCCTTGTGTAAGTTGGTTTAAGTGATTTTCAAAGAGTGAAGTCATTAATGAATCTTGGTCCTAGGTCCTCCAGAAATTAAGAAAATAATGCACTGAAACCTCTGATGCTTTAGAGGCCCTGGCAGGCATACATTTATGGCTGCTTGTAGGGAGGAAAAAATAATCTGTCAGTCATTTCTCGTTATGTAATGGGGCACTTTTTGCTAAATTAAAGTAAACCTTGCTTTCAAGCATGGCCTGCTTAGTGGAGGGTTTTAGAACTGGATGTTAAGTGAAGCAGCCTGGTTCATTTTGGCAGGGGGATTTGAAGCTTGTTACATCTTTTGCCTGTGGTTCAGAATCGTCCAAGGCAGTAATTTCTGCCTTGCAATATGGCACAGAAATGAAAGGTAGCAGAGCTGCATTGTGGTGGTACCAGATGTTCAGACATCAGTTTTCTGTTGTTTCGGTTCAGTGCAGAGGGACTGTATGGAAATAAGCTGTCTATCTGTGCTATTCTTGGAAATCTTTGAGGTTCAGCTGCTAGCATTGGATTCGTGTATTTTGCATCGACTACAGGAGAAATTAATCAATTTTGCTGCAGCTCAGATTACTTTCCCACTTCATCTCTAAACAGTGTTTACTGAATTTGCTATGCCAGACGGATATGTAAATTTTCATTCTTCAGACATCCTTTCCATTTAGCATTTTAACCACTCAGAAGCCAAATATGTATCCAGTCCCGAGTTTGATAAGATTTTTGTCTCTGCATCCAGAGGCTGATTCTGTGTGCATGCTTTCAGATGGTTTTCAGTCACCTATACCCACTGCTTATTGCCACCACTGACAGCTAAAAGCACTGTAGGACAGCCTGGAGATAACCTATGGCCCATACCTGACCTTTTACATAATCCCTACCAAGTTGAAGGAAAATGAGACTCTGGTGAAGGGAGCCTAGTCCTAGTGGTACCAGGAGACCTATGAACACCAAAAGACTTCTGCTATTAACCTGAGCTATATGTGGGCTCTCAGAATCACAATATGGTTGTTGAAAGTTGGAACAGTCTTGGGATATGATGATACTAATATTAATTGGTAATACTCATTTTTTTTCCCCATCATCCATGCTAGATGTTTGCTATGCTACACCTTTTTGTAAGGATACCTTAATGAGCTTTGCTGAATGAGAAATGGCTTGTCTCTTTAAGAAGCAGAAAGGTGATATGTTTTTAGTGCAGATTGGAAATAATTGATTTAAAGATTCACGGGCTTAGTATCTGACTAGATCCGAAGTTGTGATTCCTCTGTTCTGTGGCTGCCTGGATGTTTATTACTGCTGCCCTGAAGGTCCTGCATGTGCTTAATATTCTGCTTTAGGCCAAACTCTCTGGTACCAGGGGTTTTATAGTGCTGTATAGCTTGGCATTTGCAGAGTATATAGAAAATCTTTTAGGCTTGGTTAAATATATTCCTTGATCTATATTAGGTGAGATGTGATCTCCATTAAGTGAACTGATGAGTACAGCCTCCAAGGCTTCGTACAGAATGACTGCAGAACTAGGGATGCTTTCTGGTACCTTCTGGTTTGGTCAGCACATCTTCACCCAGGGTGCGGAAAGGAGTTTAAAGGCACATTTCATTTCTCTGGGGAAACTCCTCTGCCTTTGCTGTTGTCGCTCTGTAGCTACTGTTGCTCTAATTGCTCCCCACTGTGAATTTTCCTGCTAGGCGATTTATACATCTTGCCTTTTTTTTCCTCTCTTTAATTTATTTATTTTTTTATTTCAGAAGTCTAATTCAGGCTGTGGATTTTTCTGCACAACCAGGTGCTAGGTGCCTGTACATCTCCTTCTGTATCTTGAGATGTGTGTGCCAGCAGAGTGGCTATTGCTATGTTGCCTCTTCTGAACTAGTAAATGTCAGGTGGCTTGGTGTGTTGTTACAGCTTTCCTGTGTGGGTGCACTTAGAAGATTGCCACGTAGTGAATACTTCATGTGAGGGCTCTTGTGTTTCTGTCCGGGAAAATGAGGACACAAATTCTGTCCTACCTGGCATATCTTACTTGGGAGTTCTCAGTACAGGCTGCTTGCTGCATATGTTCTGGATGGTTGCACACAAGGTAACGCTATTTGTATGGCTGAGAGTCCCAGTGCTTGTATATTCAGCAGGATTTCCAAGCTACTAGCAACTGCGTCAGAGCTACTGCATGACTGTGCTGCCCAGCATCTGGAAATTCCAGGCAAGTGGCCAAATCTTTCTCTTTTTTTTGGGTCTGGATTGAATTTCTGGGTGGAAAAAAAAGGGCTACGTCTGGGGAAAGCTGGACATCTGGCAGCTTTATTTCAGCTTATTGAGCTTCTCTGTGACAAAATGTGGGATAGAATGCAAGTATTTCTGGGTTTCTCGTTTTGAAACAGAAGCCATTTTTCCATTTCATAATTCTTTATGGTGTTTCTTTTCTGTTGTCAAGATTAGATTCAGATGAAGAGAAGACTTAAGTGGGGAGACTCATTATAGTGCCGTTGCAAGTGGAACTAATTTTGGTATATAAAATGTTGATAGATTTCAAAATCTTACATTTTTTGCAGTACTAAGTGCTCTGTTTGTTTGCTGGTGGTGTTTGGTTTGGTTTTTTTGTTGTTTCCTGTCACATTGGCACAGTTAATTACTGGTAATTTTAACCATGCAATTGGAGGGACTGCAAGTGTGTAACATAGCTTCAGGTAGCTTTAACATAACATTCAGCTGTTTTCCCCTCAGCTCCCTCAAGCACCAGGAGAACTTTGCAGGCTTCTCGTGAGGCCCTGGCAGTGGGACCAGCAGACTGAAGCTTAAGCACAAGGGCTGAGGTCCCAGACCAGGATTTTTTGTTGCTCTTGACTCTTTACCTGGAGATGTTCCCATTTTAAGTGTGGACTCTAAGAGTCCTTTGTGTTTTGAGGCTGGAAAAACTCAGCTCACTTGATTCTGTTGCTAGCTACTGTGTGACTGAAACAGCAGAACCCAAACTCGTATGTGGAGTACAGTCACTAATGAGAAAGCACACGATCTGTATCTCTCCAAGTATCTGTTACTACACAACCCGTTTATAGTTTTGCTTGTGATATATTTTCCATGGAGTCTGCACTGAGCCTCCTGTGTGTTGCGTCAGGCTGTGCTTAGTGCCTTTTTTTGATGATACACAAAAATGAGAACAGTAATGAGTGCCGAGATGAATGCTGTAGCTGGTGTAACGCGGTGTTTTGCCTCCCTGGAGTGCAGCTGCAGGATGGCAGGTCTTTGAGTTTGTATGTTGTCCTGGTGCAGGAGGAATGGTGGCCATGAGGTCAAGAAGTTCATAAGGTCTCTTTAAATCCCATCCACATCTGAACCCTCAGAGAACATGTATGTTCTTACACAGCCTTCCGTGCTCTGTGTTTAATGGGAGCAGGAGGCTGCTAGTTTAGGTATTCCCAAAGGAACTTTTCTTTCTTCACTGATACAGGATGTAGGAATGCAAGCTTTGCAATACTGCAGAGAGGGAGAACTTGCCCTATTAATATCTGCAGTGTATGAATTAAAATCTTTCTCATTCATAATTCCCATTGAACTTATGGTTGGTTTTTTTTTTTCATGTTGGATGCTTAGTCCTTATAAGTACAATAGTAGCCAGAGGGCTCAGGGACTGCCTTCTGCACAGCTGTTGTTGAGTCCTATCATATTTTTTTAGTACTGGAAGCATTACATGCTGCTTTTGTGTTTTTTCTCTGCTATAAATAGATATGTCACATTTGAAACAATACAGTAAGTAGGAAGATCCAATTAATTGGAATATCTGATGGCAAATTGGAACTACAAATATTCATCCGGCATAATGGAAAGCCGGTAACTTCATTAGTCATGTTTAATTTTAATTACTCCACGTCTTATCATTCCTCTAATATACCCATCAGACTGTCTGAGCCTTTGGCAGGTAAACTGTGGCAAAATATCTTTCAGAAGAAGAGTGCACGATATACAAATTCTAGTTATTTAGTGCATGCATCAGTAATTAAAATATAGGTTATTTGAAAGGCAGTAAGCTGTGTACAAGTATAAGAACGGGATTTTTCTTTTTCTGTAAAACTTCACTAGATGTCAGTGTGGAAAGTATCTTTTACTGTAGTGTGGGAAGCTGTTATAAAGGCAGTAATTCCTTTAGAGAACAGATCTTTAGGATGGCAGTTGTTAGAACGTGGTAGGTTTTTTCAGTATGCAATTTGTTTGCAGAGATGGAGGTTGGAGAGAACCAAAGCAATTGCATGAAGTTCACACTGAATTCTGGAAGTTGTTCCTGTTAACATACCCATTAAAAAAATGCCAACATCATTACAGTGTTTACAGACAGTCTTGAGGCTTTTGCATGAAAATGGCATTTGGAAACAAAACCAAAATCAATTGTTGAGGTTAAAACCCAGCAAAATATTTTTCTTTTCTTTTATACAGATAAACATTTGGACTCAGCAAAAGTCTTCAGCGTGTATTTTCTTGCTGGTGTAAGTGATGGATTGTTGCTTGGATCAGATAAGCTTAGTGGTCTTTTCTAACCTTAGTGATTCACTGATAAACAACGTAGTGGCAGGCTAACCAAAATGGCAGAAACTGCATTCAAAGCTGCAAATGTCAGATTATTTATTAACAGCTGAAGCGTGATAGGGAATTTTGGATGTTTGTTGAGGTATTGTAAAGTGCTCGTGGGTAAGTTAAGGTGTGATGAAACTCATATTAAATACGGTAACATCTTTTAGTAGATTTTATGACTTTTTTCATAAATTATAGCCACTTTGAGGAGAAAAGGAATTTTTTAAGTACGGCTTTTGTAACATTTCCTTTTTCTGGACTGATACCTTAAGGGCATTTAGTTTGTATCGCGTACTTCACACTGTTTAAGTGGCTGTAGCAGGACGACTATTGCATACTAAAGAGGCTTCACAAAGGCACCTTGAGAAACTCTTAATATTTCTGATACAGATATCTTGCTCTTCTTGCTGTTTTGCCTGTTAATGCTTTGTGGTGGCTGATTCAGCAAATTCTCCAAGCACGTTCTTCCAGGTTAAGTGTCCACATTTTGGCCCAGAGGCCGGAGCACGCTGCTGCTTTGCTTTTCACCCCTTCCTGTAGTGACAGATTAAAGCATTAAATCCTCTGTTAGTAAAAGCAGGCTGAGCCATTTCTGTCTTCCTTGCATAGTTTACTCTGAGGTCTTGAACGTGTTTTTCCAATTCACCTGGCAGCTCTTAGACTTTTGTTTCTTGTTCAGAAGAAACTAAAAAAGAGACTGGGGGAAGTTGCACCCGATTGTTGGCAAGTTCCTCCCTTTGAACTCTGGGGCTACAGGGGAGCCAGCCAGGGTATGGTGAAGCTTGGGAGTGCCACCCTTGAAAACCCATACCAGAAAGCTCTGTCCTGAAGAGGTGGTTGGGTCTGTGCACAGGGCTGATGCATCCTCATGTGCACAGCAAAATTTTCATTTTCTTGCAGGGACCTTTCAGAAACTTGAAGGGTTTTGCTGTTGTTTCCAGAGTTTTGTACCAGAAAGAGCAGTTTTTGTGCTGAATTTTACTGTGAAATGAAATTTGTGGTGGCATATTCAAAGCCAAGGTTTAAGGTGCTAATTTATGTTTTATATATCAAATAAATGTGCACCTGCAAATCAGGCATGATATGACGGCATACCATTCATTGATTAAATGCTTGAGTACTTTTTCTTTTCTCAGAAATCAGAGCTAGAAAGCTCTTGTTAGCTATGATGATTTTATATGAAGAAATCTAGATGTGCTTAAGTGCTTGCTGATGAAGGGGTTGGTTTGGTCTCCGTATTAGCTTTTAAGATAACAGCTTGCATTGCCCTTATGTTATTATATGAAAATGCGTGGTCCAGAGCTTGAGATTGTAGGCGTTTGGGTTTTTATTGTTCTTTTGGGTTTTTTTATTCCATCTGGAAGCAAATCGAAGATTTGGATTTTGAGAGACCACTGGCACATTGTGTACCAAAACTGTGGGAACTGTTTCTGTAATGAGATTTAATATTGCTCCTTTGGAAATGTCTGCATTGATTTCTGTCAGAGGCTGGATTAAATATTTTTTGTTGTTGTTTAACTGTCTGTGTTCTGTGCAGATCTTAGGAAAGAGTCAAAGGATGTGAGTTTGAGTTAGATTGGTTCTCAGTATCGCCTCCATACGCAGAGGTATTCCTGTCCAGGCTTGAGCAATAGCCTTACATACATGTTTTCTGTGTATTACAAACTTGGAATGATGTAGTTAAAGGCTGCTGGAATTGCAGTCTCATGTAATAGTATATTTTCCCTTGACCTTTGCTCTTGCTGATGCTCTGACCTTCTCTCTCTTACAGCCTTCAGCAGAATAATACATAGCTGTAGATTACAGACTCTGCCCTAGTCTTGAGATGTGTCATCTTGTATCCACAGATGCCCAGGCTGCTTCTAAGCCACAGGTTGGAATATTTGTGACACAGACTTCTGTAACAACTTACTGGGGTCTTTCCACAAGGAAAATGTAAGTTGTTCTGCTTAAGGCTGCTGTTTTTCCATCTAGAGGAGTAGACATAATCTGTGTATTTGAAGATGGTATTCTATGGGACAGCCTGAACTGGTGGTTTTTGCCTTATACTAGGTTTAAAAAATGGGTGTGGAGAACAAAATGCAGGATTTTGTGTAAGCAGTCAATTTTGTGGGCTGTTTGTGTTGTGGATGCTGTAGGAGAATAGTGGCCCATCTGTTTATGCTGGTGTGAGCAGATGGGGAAGGTAAAAAAGCATAATTCATGTTCGTTAAATCCTATCCATTGCCCTTCCCATTTCTAAAGTAAAAGCTGAAATCTTTCAGTGGGATATTATTTTGTGGAGAACTGGGTAAGAAAGAATACCCATGTTTTAGTAAAAATAACTAGTTTCAGGGCAGGCAAGTCTTCTGGAAATGTTTGCTAGAGGGAAAGTTTTCTGAGGCTGGTGTGCAAATATTTGGTCTGGCCCTGGACAGTGATGTATGGCTGACGTGAGAGGGGCCTGTTTAGGCACAGGGCTCTCCTCATGGCACGACTGTCCCCTGACAGCACTGCTGTGTAGCATGAGGGAGCCCACATTTTTAGAAAGATGTACTGTACTCACAGCTTGGCTTGCCCTAAAACCCCAGCCTACAAATAGTGAGAAGGTATGGGTAAATAGAGGATAACGATTGTGAAGGTGTGCTGTCTGAACTACACACCCGGGTGTGCATTTGTTGTGAGTGACAGGATGCTGCCTTGAAAATCAGAACGTGGATCAACTCATGCCTGTCTGAAGACTGAATGGAGAGGTGAAGCTGCTTGCCTGCTTTAATGCACTGACAGAGGGTAGTGGTGGTGTTCTTTGGGCTCCTTGGTGTCAGAGCCATCCTTTGGGTACCCTTGAGGTAAAATAAGCAATGTTTACAGCTTTCAGTCACAGTCTTTAATATTTGCTTCTAAACTGAAATGAACTGTGGTCACTGAGGACCACCACAGAGCTGTTAGCTAGAGAATTTTTAGTAGCAGTGCTCTTAGGTTTATAACCATGCCAGGAATGTTTGTGTCACAAATAAAATATACCCTTTACCCAAGGGAACACGGAGAGGGCTGGCAGCTTCTCACAGCATGCTGCAGAAGGCCCCAGTCTGGTAGGGGTCATGGGCTTGAGGTGTTCCTACCTGCCTTGAGAAGATGCTCCTGGTTTGCACCCAGAGCCAGGCTTGGAGGAACATACATCAGCCGGTTTGAACTGAAAGGCTGGAATGTCAGCCTTAATGTGAGGAGTGGGCCATCTTTTAAAAGGATTTTGGGGACTGGCTTACAGCTTCAAATAGCTGCTTACTTCGTGAGATAAGACAAAATTATAGTTTGATAACTTTGCTCTTAAAAATTTTTGCTGAGATTTGTCTGTGTACCCGCCCTTCTGTTTCCAAGTGATGTAATGCAAAATGAAGTTGTATAGAGCAAAATACTCTGAGAATGTTTCGCTCACGTTGCTATGAGCTCTACACAGAAATAGTATGGGGATAATCCACTTTGGGGAATGGTATCTTTAGTACTGATATCCAAGCCCTGCTGATGGCTTCTCATGAAAGCTGTCCAGATACTTCTGTTGTGCCTTTCAGTAGCTTTCCAGCAATAATTGAAAGTCATACCATAATTGAAAGAACAACATGCGTCTTTGAATTCCATTTTTAGTGACAGAGCTTGGATTTAAATGGATTTTAAAGGAGTTATCAGAGATGTGGCCTGACAGGCAGTAGGTTGGTGCAAGAGGACTTTGTCTTCTGCTTCTGCCTGCCTCCTAAATGATAGTGCAGAGGTTACTGCCAGTGCCAGGCTGTGAGGGCATTTGGGCTTTTCCCTTTCCCTTCAGCTTTATCAATGGGGATTTGTATTCACAGCATAGCTGATGATTCATTTTGGCACATGGCTGAATGCTTGTAGCTCTTTCAGCAGCACGTGTGTTGGCACAGCAGTCAACATGAAGCAAAATGTGTGTGCTTGAGCTTGGCTCTTGTGGAAGGTGTGTGATGTGTGGCACTTCTCTGGTTCTACGCACTCTGTGAGAGTTCCTGGTTATAATCTGGGATTGTGGCTCATGCTGATGGTTATTTTGCCTGTTCAGAATGACAATAGGAATGTTGTGTTTCCCTTTTTTTCTTACTGTATTGTCAGAAGGATTATGCAGCACGGTACAAATGCTGGGAAAGCAGAGCTTTGGAGCACACTTTCCCTCAACTACCCTGTCAGTTCTAAAAATTATTTGTGACCTTCTGTTTAGATTTGGCAACTACAAAGTGGGGCTTCACAGCCAAGGCTTTAGAGCACGTGTGACTCCACTTCTGTGCAGTCAAGTGTGTTTCATTTATACATCGTAGGTAAGTAAGTAGGGAATATGAAAGGTGAAGATAAGAGGAAATACATCTTTGCTCCCTGGTATTTTTGTGCATCTTCAAGCAAAATACCATGTTGTGCAGGTTGGACTTAAGTCTTCTGTCGACTTGTCAAGCAAATATTAAGTGCTTGCCGAGATGTGTGCATGGTTTGCCCTCGAGATAGGGTTTAACTGCTATTTTTTTTTTCGGTAAATTAATTTACTGATTAAAATTTGTGCATCTAAAGAAGCAGTTTCTCTTTGATTCTTGTTTATGAAATAGTGGTGTGTTTTTTTTCTGAGAAATTTAAACTGTCCTCTTTCATTTTTGCATTTTTGTCAGTATTACAAAGGCAATGTGGAACACTTACAAGTTCTGGGATGTCTCTGCTTTAGCCAGCTTTCTTCCTTCTTAGAGGAAAGCATAAATATGGAAGGAAGTATGAGGACAGAAGGACCTTCACTGCTCGTTTCTTTTTACCTTGTAGGAGTTAAGTTATGGCTGCAGCTAATTAAATAAAGATGGTGCTCCAACCGTGTTATCTCAGGTGTCTTCTTATTAACTGAAGGGAGAACTTAGGAGGAAATGAAACTCCCTCTTTCTTGCTTTTTCACCTGCTGGAGCATTTATTTCCTCTTGTCCATATGTGTGCTGTGAGAACACTAAGCGTAACAAATGGTGTTTGCATTTAGTTCTTAACACACTGAGGTCTGCGGTTGCTCTCATCTCGGCAAACACAAGCTCCATGGTGTGCCTGGCCGCCCAGCAAGGTCCCGCTTCTGCGCCTGTGATGGATGGGTTCGCTGCTCTAATGAGGCATGGCTGTTGTTGGAGGTCACAGTCGCAGGCAGAGTGAGAGGCAATCTGTCTGCAGTGAAGGGCAGTTCTGTGCAGGCCTTGAATAGCAAGGCACAGACATAGCATCTCATTTTTTATTTGGTGTAGGAGGCCAATATAGGGCGGAATCCGAAGGTGGAAGCCAGATAAGTTCTCTAACTTGTATTCCCTCCTTCTTTTCTAGACTGCTTTTAGATTCAAAGCTGACAGCGGTAAGGATAACTGGGCACTTTTCAGTCACATCAAGAAGCAGCAAATTAAGAATAACAACTTACGCTCATTGAACTGTTCATAGTTGGATGAGTGAACCGTAGCTGTAGAAATAAATACATTTCTAGTCCCCTCACACGTCTGTTTGTTTAACAGCATTTGTATTTAAGATCTAAAAATGAGAATGATTTGTCGTGGTAGATTTGATATTTTAATTGATTACCCTAAAGGCTGTGTTTGAGTACTGCACATTTGGTTGATTTCTGTTGAGGAGAAAGAAGATAAAACACTCTAAGGATGAAAATGTTTCTGCTCTTAGGCCTTTTAAGAAAGGCTTAGCAAGGAGAGGGATGAGCACAGCTCCCCCTGAGCTCAACTGCATGAAGTTTATCCACTGTTGTTCACTCATTTCTGTTTTGGGTGTTCATTCTTTGACTAACTGTAGGTTGGCAGTGATTGCCAACATTGTTGTTAGAGAATCAAAACTAGGAAAGAGGAGAGTATTCACCAGAAAGCTGGAAATTTGACTCATGTAGGCTTTGTAAAGCAGAGTGTGTTATATGCCTGTTCACTGAACAGCCATAAAGGAGTAAAATATGTAATGTGATAGCAGTTTTTTCTTCGTTGGTTTTTAAGGCTTTGTTTCCTTGAAAACTGTCAATCTAAACAGTTTCAGGTGGAAGTATCTAATGTCATGCATGTGTGGGTCTAATTACAGATGTGCTTCTGGTTTTGATATGAAAGTTTATTGGCTTGTCTCTTCTCAGCCCAGTTCTTGCACTATATTCATCATACTGATATCTGAACAGACAGCACATATTTAGAGGAGAGGAGGGATTACAGGTACCAATACTTAGTTTATTTGAGGTTTAAATCTGTTTTAAAAATAAATCTTACAAGCAAACTTTGTGTGTGTGTATATATCTGTGTGTGTATATATATATATTTGTTTTACAGGTTGATCCTGCTTTGAAGGAAAAATTGAAGCAGAACAATGTGACATTGGAGTCTGAATATAAGGTAAAATAAATCTGTTGCTTGGGGTTCATAACCTTGGCTACCCTTTATTACCCTAGCTGTTGGTGGGGTGGGTCTGTCCCTATCTAAAATTAGATCAGCCATCTGCCTTTGACTCACTGATGTCCAATAAAAACAAGGTTTTATGTAAAGGAAGATTTTTGAACATGCAGTGCTTCTTTCTGAACACAGCTTTACTTTGATGTCCAGGTGCCGAGTACAGTGCTGCAAATGAATTTCAGTATGTCTGTGGTTTACCTGGTCAATAAAAGTAGAGCTGATGCTGGGCTTAGGTGCCATGTGTGTATGTCAACACTTCTGCTGCATAAGTTTTGATGATCTTTAGCCTGAGCAATGTACTGATGTGCTGCCTCTTACCATTTCTTGCTTCTTAAACTTCTGTATAGCTTTCAAACAACTGTGATTACTTTTTCACTATTTCAGCAAATTTTATAGAGAGGTATTTCCTTCTGTCCTCCACGATATGTTTTCTTCAAACATTACTGAGCTCCAAAATGTCTGTTTTGGCCAATTTAATATTTAGAGTTTTATAAATCTTCAGGCCTGAAGAAAGCCTTGCTAGGAGAACTGGAAAAAGGCTCCTTGTATCCAGAAGCAAAGCATGAAGCTGTTTCAGATGATTTTTAATGTTGTAAAATTGCATGGATCAGATGTCCAGTTATCACTTTGTCACTGTGGTCTTTCCAGTGAATATAGCATTCAACATTCCTGTCACAAGCCCTTCAAAAGCCTGATTGCACCCATAGCTCTCACACTTACGTGTCCGAATGGTGGCACGTGGTCTTGCTAATAAAACCTTTCTATTCCATTACTCTTCTATGAAAGAGCGCTCAAGCTTTTGCACTTTTACGTATGTAATTTTGCAGAACATCTGCCTGCCTGCCATTGGTGACAGTGTTCTACTATTACTGAAAATAATTTGGGGCCAGCCCTGTTCTATAATAAACTGTGTTCTGTGGTGTGGGAAATAAAAAGTTTTGATCTTTAAATACATGTGGAAAACTTAAGTGGAAACTCAAAACATAGATATCCACTCCATTCTGAATGCCTCTGCAATTACTCTGTATCTCATTTCCATAGAATATATGTTTGTCCATTCTGATTCGTTTTTATGGAAGAGCCACAAGCAGTAAAAAAGAACCGCATCTCTCTATTTAACTTGCTGCCTAACCACAAAATCAACTGATCTGTATTCAGATATGCTTAGATATCTTTCCAGCAAGATAAGTAAATAGTTGAAGGATAATATTTAAATGGCCATAATTGCATCAGCTTTATGGAGAAATCAATGGTAATAGGATGTGGCTGGCATAACAATGTATTACAAGCCTACTCAGGTAATGAGGCTCCTTCCTGATGGACAGAAGTGACAGTAGCAATCTTATTTTTTCTTAATCTAAACCACTGAGAGTTCTCATGCTGAAACTTTTCCAAAGCAGTGCCTGTGTTCCAGGGAGGGCAGACCAGTACAGGAACACAAATGGATGTGAATTTCCACATAATTAGAAGAGATCCGGATCATTGTTTTGGACTCTGGTCTCAACGCGTACTTTACTGTGAGCACTGACTTGCAAGCAAGAGGTTTACTCATTCCTTGCTTCAATGAAGCTGGTGGAACCACCAGCAGTTTGGCAGTCAAGCGTGTACTTCACGGCCTCTCTGTCAGTATTTGACAGTTTTAATCAATACTTACTGCCTCTCTATTCTGATGGATAAAATCTAACCAATCACCAAGTTACCACTGACATTTAGGAGAGTAGTTTTCTGCAGACCCCATGTGGTCCAGCTCTTAGGAACATCTCACCCTATATATAGGTCACACTGGTGGATTGCAGTGGTGGCTGTTACTAAATATGGCGTGAGAAGAGATCAAGGGCAATTAAAAAAAAAAGAGTTGCAGTTTTAATACATGAAGCCTTATTTTATGATATTCTTAGCATTATTCATCATGTCTGCAGCTGTTACTGTTACAATCATCTCTTTTGAGTTATGATTGCTTGATGCATGCAAATGTTCATCACTTATCCCCTCCCCCTGACTTTTAAAGTTATCTTCTTGTCCTTACAAAAGTCTACATGTCATACTGGATTCTTTTAGAATGTAATAATTCCTGCTTAAGGGTGTACCATTATTGGATTCTCACAAAAGACAACAACAGTGCTCTTGTTTCATGCCTGTTGAAGTGTGCACTTTTTCTGCAGTGTGGTGGTGATGAGAAAAGATGTAATCACAGATATAATCAACTTACAGCAAGGAAACTAACGAAGATGTTTTTATCTTCTTGTTTACTAAGTGCTATCCTCTCAAACGAAACAAAGTTTACCTTTTTTCATATAGGAGTGTTTCTGGAAAGTGTACTGATTTGAGTGAGATTGAATTTGCATCTGGATTACATCCTGCATTTCTTATATGTCAGATCTGTTAGTAATGCCATTTGTTATGAGGTTGTGCCAGAGGAACAAGCCTACCTTTGCGTGTGTTCGCTGTTGTTTAGGCATTCCTCTCACACACTCGTATGTCCCCATCCAGCCAATTAGTCCTTGCTGCTCCCTTTTGCCTAATAAATCACGGCTCTGTCCACTAGTGACACTGGTACTAATGGAAATGTAGTTCTGCTGCTGAGCTGTGCCTTGTAGAACACACTGTAAAAAATGTCAAGTTCTTGACCTGTGACAAAAGTCTGGAGTATTGTATTTGAAAGTGCATAAAATGCTGCTTGCAAGAGAGGGGTAAAGAAGCAATTATTGTGATGAGCTTTTTGTGGGTATCTAACAATCAGAATATGTTCCTTGTCATTGTTTAAATGTAATGCTGAAATTGCATTCCTTATTTTGGCATTTTATTTCCATACTTTTGTGAAAATATTGATGTAGTACACACACACTGTATGGGAGATTGGTAATCACAGCCTGAACCTCTGATTAATCAGCTGAGGCAAGTATGGGGTCAACTGTGGGAGCACAGGTGAGAGTGATGTAGCTGTGCTCCCGGGAGGGGTGGAGCTCGACTCCATCCCCTCTGAGACCTCATTTAAGGGCTGACTCCCACTGAAGCAGTATCTCTTGGAGATCGCTCACCAGTGAGGACTGCCCCAGCTTCTTCAGCCAAGGCACCACCATTGGTGAGTTTTCCTTTATTTATATTTACTTATACCTTCTGTACATTTGTTACCATCTGTATATTAATAACCAATACACACACACGCACACACAATCCTGCTTCAGTTCATCACATCAGACCCTGAAATAAAGAATTGTTGTTTAGGGTTTTTCAAGCAACAAAACCAACAACCAACCTTAAAAGGAACGTATTAATAACCTACAATATTATAATTTTATGATGGAAAAATCAGTTGAGCTTAAATCAGAGATGTTTTTAACCAGGGGGTACTGTAGTATGGTTAAATAATGTAAAATTATTGCTATGAAAATAGTAAATGAGAAAGTAGAGAAGATTGATAAAAGGACATCACAGAGTTTTCTTTTAAGTAAGTTGACAAGTTGACATATCTAGGCAATATTGAGTACTTTTTTCAGTGATCTGGAAAGAACTGTAAAATCATTACTGATGTACAAGTGACACCGAAGTATTGAAGTAGTCAAAGTGTGGCCAGGCAGGTGCTGGGACCTCTTTAGCATTACTTGGTAAGCTGGGCCCATCAGATGAGTGAAGTGCTCATTAAAATAGCCACACTTATCTGCTAAAAAATTGGAAATGCAGGTCGGAGTGAACTGTGAAATGCAGCGACTCTGGAAAAGATTTAGGAGTCAGTGAATGAATAATTCAGATTGATCTTCTACGGTGGTACTGTGGCATAAAGAGCTAATTCAGACTTTATAAATATAAACTGGAATGGCAGATAGTAGGAAGAGATGACTTTTACTTCTAAGTGTGTTATTGATGAGGCTCATACTCAAGCACCGTATCTGCTTCTGATGTCCACGTTTTGAACGGGACTTTAATAATCAAATAGGTTGCAGAAAAGGCTGCATATGTGCACTCAAAAGAAACTTTAAAGATTTGAATGCCTTTAAAGGTACCCAAAGGAATGCTAGTTGTATATAAATACCTTCATTAGAAGAAAATGCTAGCTATTGACTAGTTCTCTGCTGAAACAAGGTTATTAGAAGCAAGGGCCATTATTAACTGATAGGAACATCGTTTAAACATAACAGCAAAAAAAGGGTCTGTCTTACAGAAGATTAAACTGCAAAATTTTAAAGTTTTCCTTTAACTGGTTGTGAGCTGTTGGACTTGACACAGGACGAGTGAGTACCGTGCTGTGTGGTAGTCAGAGAACACCGCTCTCCTGACTTAATGTGTCTGAATATTTCGCAGATCAAATAAAGGTCAGCATGAGCTCTGAACGGACATCTAACTGTCTAGGGAATTATAGCAGTGGAATTATAATCGCAGTGCTAAAATGTTTATCCAGGACAGTTAAAAAATCAAAATCAGATGTATGGTGAGGTGGTTTGGGAATATAACCAGAGTGTTTTCTCTCTTAAGAGTATTCAGGAGATACGTTAGAGATACGGATGGGAGGACTGTACTGGAAAATAATTCCCCCATAGCAGAGGCTGAAATCTGCAAGCATCTTGTTTGTTCCATTATTGATACCAGAGGATTACTGACTTTGTTGTTATTGTTTCAGAATTAACGGATTGGCCTGTTTGATCGATTTACTTCAGTGTCTGGGAGCTAAATGCTCACAGTGGCTGTGCATCTTCAGCTGTTTGAGAGATGTTAAAAATAGTGGGGAAGAAAATCCACACTGGTTTATGACACCAAGTGAGATGAGATGTTGTTCCTTCCCCACTTAACCCCTTCCCATTTTTTCTTTGTCAGAGTGTTGTTAAGCAAAACTGCTCTGGACAACCACAGGTTCTGCCCATCTTCCAGGTTGTGTATTGGATAAGCACTGGATGAAGCTGTTTGCATTTCAGTTACTCAAACATCAAATGAAACAGAGACTCTTTATTTCACTATAAGCCCTCATCACTTCTGGTTTTGTAGAGAAGGACAAAGTGGTGTTAGCTTGCCGTAGAGACTGCCACAGACAAGACAACTCTGTGTGTTTTCTGTCACCAGAAGTTTATAAATAAATAAATAGGAGTAGGGAAAGTGGCATCCACGCAGCACGACTGAATTTGTTCACTTATGGTCCTGGGGGTCGCTGCTGTCTTCTACCAGGCAGCACTGGGAGCATTCTTCTGTGGAGCTGACTGTGTAGAAATGTAAAGCACATCTGTCATTACTGGGCCCCTGGTGGAGAACTGCTAGATCTTTGGTATAAAATAGCTCTAAAGTAGCTTTCAATATAGTGTATGGGAATTTAGCCATGCAGTTGAGGCTTTATACGTTGCTTGCATTTACTGCCTCTGAAGTGAGTACAGCAAAGCAGAAGTTTATGGAATGGACGAAAAAAGAAAAGGAAAAGCAAAACTAACATGAAGTGGCCAATGAAAAGCCTCATTGCCAGGTCAATGCGATAAGAGCTTCCTTAGAAACTATTTGGAATATTCTGTGACTGCCAGATGATGCCCATATAGGCACCCCCAGCTGTTTGAAATACTTCAGAAGATTGCTGTGCAGTTCTCACGTGGCCTTTGCTTGCTTCTCAAGTTATTGTTGACCATCTTTATTCAGTGCTCAAACTGCACAGTACAAATGTACCATGCACTGCAAGTTACTGCCAGAGTGGAATGCTGTGTGTCTTAAAAGATGTATTGCTCAAGCAGGAGAATGAGCTGATGCTGGAGATTGATCATGGATACTGGACAGGTTTTAATGAAATAAAAAAGGTTTTAATAATTGAGTAGTCACATTCCCTGTTTAACCTCTGATGTCGTGATATGTCTGCTTAGAGCTGAGTTTTGCCCAAGAAGAAGCCATTCATTTTATATATATATATATATATATTTACCATAGAGTAAGTTAGAATGCTGAAGGGAATGCTGTTAATGTTTTGATCCATGACGCTCCATCCTGTTCATGACATCTTCCCAGCAGGTCACTGGGTGGGCAGCATTCCCTGTGCTATCTTATAGCTCAAACAGGAAAATGGAGGAACCCGCTCCAAGCAAAGTAATACCCCAGACTTTACCTCCTAAAACTTCCTCTTTATTCTTGGGAAAGTTCAGATAGGTGCCTCAGTCCTTCTCAGGTACAACATTTTGAAGTTCAGCTAGAATGAATGGTATGAGTATTTCAAGTTACTTGTTTGCTATGCCACCAGCAGTATTGCTGGAAAGTATCTTTACTGACCTTGGCAGTACAGTGAGGGACCAGCACCCATATCAGTGCCCTCATCAAACATTTGCCAGTAACACAAGTCAAAAGTTGCCATTGATGTCATTAGAAAAACTGTTTTTGGCTGGAAGGATTGAAGTTGCTTTGCAAACAGCTGGCCAAAGCCCTAGTTTTCCAAAGAGAAAAGCATTCTGCTTCAGCATATAAACTGACAAGCGAGTTCTGGAGGAGAGATGTGTTGAAAATCAGCAGGAAGGTATAGAAAGGAAAGGAAGTTGTAAAGAACAGCAACTCTGTGTGTTGCCTGAGCTGGCAGAGGCCAGGATAGGGACGGTGCTGTGTGTGACATGGGTTTAACTCAGCAGCTTGGAGAGCTACACTAGTTAATGTAGTTGGCTGCTGATTTGAAAGAGTGTGGTTACTTTGAGGTAGTCATGTGAAGGCTTGGATTGAAGTTTAATTTGACATTATTGTTGTAAAACTCCTCTAGTTATTTCTTTTCTTACATCCACACACTTCAGTTTGTTTCACAGTGTTACCTGATCATTTCTTCTTCTGGTAGTCTCTTAGCCTTTTCCCTCTGATACTCATTACAGCTTTTTTTCTCTCACATAAGAAGCCTGTAAAAGCCTATTTTTCAGATCTCTTCAGAGGGAAAAACACCAGTTGTGACTTGCAAGTCCAGTGTATTTTGATCCTGGTACAATACTTTTTGGTTTAGATGTTCAAGAGTATACTTTTTTAATAATCATTAGACAGATATATTTTACCAAACTTTAGATGCACACAGAAAAAACAGCTCACACTTGAAAGTATATTTTAGTTTAATAAGATACTTGAAAGAAACCTTCTCTATGTTGTCACCCTATAAATTCAGCTGGCATTTGTGGGCTCCAGAAAGGGACAGGCTGTGGAAATCCATCTGCTCTTCCTCCTAGCCACAGACCTGGAAGGTTCAGGTGTGGTTTGTTGCTCCTACTGCACTCTTGCACTGCAAAAGATCTTGTGTCTCCTTCAGCCAAGCTCAGCTTTCAATGGCTGAAAAAGAGCTTGCACACATCCCAAGTGTCTGTTCTTCTTTTAGAGGGTACTGCTGCAGAAACCGGGATGGACGTTTGCAGAGTTCATTATGATGCACAGTTGGCAAGATCAGACACTTAACATCCAGAAATTTCTCACTGCTGTTAATTTGGCTAAGTCTCCCAAAGTGTGAGTTCATAAAATAAACCTCCGTGAGCAGCTTTTTACTTCCAAGTGCATGTTAACCGTAGCTTAATAAAACTTCCATATACCAGGGAAGTGGAAGCCATTCTAAATGTACTTCATGGGTTAATTGACTGTGGAATTTGATGAATTTTGGACGTTTGATCTTGCAGGTGTAATATTGCACCTGTGCTGTTCTTTATATGTTGAGTGTTTCAGAGTTTCATTTTTGATGAAGGAAAAAACGATAAAGCAAATGACCTGTGCAGCTTGAGCACTCTTGACTTTATCCATAGTGCTCTGTAAATTCTTTGAACCCCAAAGGCCATCCTGGGTGCTGTGTGGGTGTGATGCATAAATAGCAATTTATTTTGTGAGATTTAGTGTGAATTCCAAGATATTCACATTAAGAGTGAAGGAGGAAGTCATGGCAAAGTTGTATATATATATACATATAGTTCTAACCAACTACCTTAATTGTTTATTTTATTAATTTGTATCACTGTAGCATCTTCATACAAGATTATGAGGACACTCTGCGAGTGTTAATTAAACTTGATGATACCTCTGAGACGAAAACAAGCACTTCTCATTCTTCAAATTGGGGGCAAAAAAAGGAACAGACAATTTGGGATTGCAAGTCTGTGGTACAAATCCTTTACAATATTGTCAACTAAAGGTATTTCTGTTTGCTGTCAGTCCTATGATTCTTTCTGCCATGCCAGTTGGAGTGTCTGCATAGTCTTATGCTTAAATAGAGTTAATTTGTAAACAGTATGTCCCAATGTAGTTCAGTTTTTCTGATTTGGGGCACAGCCACACAGTGCTGAATTGCCAAATTAAGGGGAAAATAACCTGTGGGGGAAGAGCATCATAACCAAGCTCATGATAAGTTCATTGGTTGTGCTGTAGCTGAATGGCATTGAGTCCTACTGAAGGTAGCAAAAAGATCTCTGTTGGTTTCATCTGTGTGGATTTTGCCAGTCTTCAGCAAAGCTGAAAAGAGAACCAAACCTGCCGAGACCTAAATGGAAAAACTCCACATTTCTTGCCTTACTGAACAAAAACATTCTGGCCATAGCATTCAATTTCCTAATGTGCTTATGTATTAATAATATAAAAACTAAACATTTTCTAGTTGGAAAAAAAGAGAGGTAGTTCTTTTTAATGTGAGGGATGCTAATCAGGGATAGACAATTAAATCACAAATAATTAAATATAAAATTTTCTCACATCCTAAGCAAAGTGAGTGAAACCGAGATTTTATTACAAAAATGAGATGTCAGAGACGTGGCTCTGGGAAAGTGCTGTGGAAAAAAATGATAATAAGGCCAGAGCAATGTCATGGTAAAGTTGAGGCTTTCAGTCCCTCACAGGACAGGAAATATAGTGTTATCCTTAATTCTGCACCTCTGCATCCCTGTGTCAGAATGGAGTTCCTCAATCTATCCTTCATGGACCTCAAGCTGTTTTGACAGTCTAGCAAGAATGGCCAGGTTTAATGCATTTCTTTCATTGCTTCTCTCAGCCATAGAATGTTCTTCCCTAGCTAAGCTTTTATCTGCAAATGGGGTTGCTTACTATCATAATGGGAAATAATTGTCTCTTTGAATTAGAGTCATTTCCTTCTATGGCACTCGTCAGAGAATTTATTGCAACGCGCTATGCAATAAACAGGACTTTCACATGTAGGAAGCAGACTACAGCCAAACATTTATTGCAAGTGGCAACTCTGAATTAAGTCCATCACTGCAGCAAGGCTCTAAGTGCATTTTGGCTAATTTGGGTTTGTTGTGGCATGACAATGATCCTTCAGGAGTAGAACTCCAACTCTTTGGAAAAAACTTATTTTGCTGCAAGGTTGACAGAGGATTATGGCTTTTGCTTATTAACCAAGCAGACAGATATTTGAACCAGCAGTTCAGAAATGAAGGCTTCTTTCTGTCCTCGGTGGTGCACTGGTGCCAGGAAGGCTGTTTAACTAAAGTTCTAAAAGTCAGCTGTGTGGCAAAGAGTTGAACGTTCTTTTTTGTTCACCATGCCTGCCTACATTACTGCATTTTTTCTTGGATTTACAGCTTCTGTCAGTCCTGTACTTTTAAGAGGCAGTTTAGCTGATTTAGGAAGTGAATCAGTAGATTTAATGGACTACACTGATCTTACTTTAAACAGCTAATTTTCATTATCCCTGGGGCTATTTGAGATGAGCAGAGAAAACGGGGCTGGTCTGATCTGATTACATTTCATTGTAGTTTCCAATGATTGACTATTTAGGTACATTTGACTGGGAGAAAAAGCTTTTCACTTTTAAAACTGCCAGACTGTATGAATTTAGTAAAAGCTGGAAGTGGTTTACCGTCTTTATGGTGAAATGAGGTGGGCACAGTACAGGTGACTAAAAAGAAAAGGACTGAAATTAATAAAAAATAAAACAAATCCAACCAGGTTCACTTCACGTGGAAGAAACACCACCGTTGTGCCTGAATTCTCACAGCACGGCATGGCTTGGGCAGTCTGAAGAAGCTTTGTATCATGTGCTGCACCTAATCAGAAGAGGGAAAGAAGTGAACTTCTTCTGAACAGGCAACTTCTTTCCCTTCTTTGATGTAAACAGAAAGAAATTAAAGAAGAAAAATGTTTATTTCTGCATTCAATAGACTCTTTAATTCTTTGTGTTTTAATTGACAAAAAAAAAAGAATTCTACATAGATCTCATTTGTTCTGTAGTTTGAGGCAATTGAGTTTACTGCAGAGAGCTGTGATAGCTTTGTTCTGTCAGTACATCATGTTGTGTTTTCCAGGTACTTCTCTTTCCATTGGAAGAGTTTTATAAAACTCTTTGAAAAGCCATTTTGAAGTTTAATACAAACTTTTGGTAAGGTTCTCCAGTATGCATCTCTCTCCTGATAGACTTATATAGTGTATCTTTGGGTACTACAAACTTTGTGGTATATATTTAAAATGCCGTTTCTTGTTCAGATTTGGTGAACTGAGCACCCTTGGGAATAGTTTAGAACTTCACAGCTGTGTGGTACCTCTGTGCTTAATAAAATCAGCATGCCTTCCATCTGCTAGAGCACAAGGTTATTTTTAGTCTAGTTTCCTTGAAACTTCTACTTGAATCAGGTGTTAAAGTCAGAATTTGCAGTGGATAGCTGCTGATGCATCGGATGATGCCTACCTTCCTTCAGCACTCTCCTTCTCCTAGGTCAGCTCAGATCCCTTCCATCTGAAATCAAAAGCAGCTAGCTGTAAGATGTGTAAGGTTGTGAGTGAGGGCCACGCATGCACAGTAACACAGTTTGATAGAGCAAGCTCTCATCTACAGAGCATTGGGTGAGGTTGGGCTCTGGGTCTGCACCTGCTAGGTGCTTCTGCATCTTGCAGTGGGACTGTGGAGGTGAAGTTTGACTTTGACAGCAGCAGCTTCTTCAACAGCAGCACTTGATGGGTGAAGCTCCTCTTCCTCCTTTTTGCTCTCCTCTTAGGCTCGATAAAGACTGTGGTGAGTGCCTCATCTGAGTGGGGATAATAGGAGTAGGTAAGGAGATCATTTAAAATCCAACTAGTTTTTACTTGGCCAGTAAGCACATCCTATGTATGACTTTGTGAGAGGCCTGTCTCTGTTGAGTACCATATAAAGCTGGGCAGCAGAAGGTGTTGTGCATTTCTCTCCAGTTTCCATTTAAAACTGCATGGAATTGAGGGAGTTGCACTGTTACTGTCTCTCATTTTGCTGGATGATTCCTCTTTTCCAGCAAGGTTTGTATCTGTGCTGACAGAATACTTCAGGTGACTACTAAAAGCAATGCAGCTACACTAACGCTTATCACTCCCAACTCAGCACTAGGCAGACCTGCACATGAAGAACTGATCTGGAAAACAAGGTGAGCAAAGAAAGAATGAATACAAAAATGCCTTCAGTCACATTCAGATGCTGTAGGTTTTCCTGTTCTGCCTTTCCTTATCTGTTGATAAGCAGTAGCGGTAATGCCCACCTTAATAATTTAGGTAGCTATATGAATACTTCCAAATTATTTCTCTTTGTTGTTGAACAACTTTTGGAGGGTTGGTGGCATTTCATCACCTCAATGGTGATGCTGTGTCTTGTGCAAATAGAAAATAATTCAGATGAATGCATATTTTAAATCATAATGCTTACAAGGTGACACTTCTGTTTGATGTTTATCTGCAGAAATTGGAAAAATCTGACTTGAATAACTGGGAGAACATCAGAGGACCCCAGCTGGGGGAAGACTCCAGGACGGTTCAGAAACAGCGGCGGGAGGCTGCCCGTCTCAAGGCAGAGTGATTGAGCAAGTCTGCATTGCTGTCTAAAGAACCAAGTCTCAGGCTGGACTACCTTATCTTCTAATCCAGCATCAGAAACAGATTTGGGACAAAGGAATTGCCCTGAGCCATTCATGCCACTGTGTATATAACCAAATGTGAGATCAAACCAAAAAGCACTATGTCGTATGAAGTTCTTTGTTTGCATATGTTTGCACAGATATCCACAGGCTGTATATGAGAGTTCTCAATTAAAAAAGCTGATTTTGGGAATATCACAGTTTTCATTTTTCACTGTTTTTTGACAACTGAAGTTCAAAAGTGAGTTGCTTCGGCAGGAGTTCACATTTCAAGAGTCATTTCTCAGTGCCACAGTGAAAACAACAGTGCTGTCATCTTGATGTGTGTGACCAGATAAGTGCAGCTTTGGTGAGCCACTTGACTTCAAGGGGTGACTTCAAGCTCTTAAGCTTAGAAGGGACTCCACAGGCATATGAACTGTTCAGAAACAGTGAGCTTGTTTTTTGCTAAATAATATTATTGTGTTTCATTTTCAGGAACTTGTCTGCACAGGAGCATGTGCAATGTCAGCTTGTAATTGGTCAAGTAGCGTTTATTTAGCTATGGGCTGATTTTGTTATTAGTTTAACTGTCACTGTATGCAGGCAGAATCTTTGTGTTGGAGCTTCTCAGCTTAAGTTACCATGACCTGTGCAGTTTTCATGTGAGCAAGCATTGCAGCAGCATCTTCCTGAAGCACTGTGTAGTGGTAAAGCGCATCTTACGTGTATGATTACATGTGTATTTGTGCACATGCACAAAAATGCTTACCTTTTGATGAATTATTCTGAAATGTCTTTTTGTCTTCGCTACTTATTTGCTATTAGAGGAGGACATGCTTCCTCAGAGGAATGGAGCACTAGAGCACAGATTAACAGTAGATTCTGGATTCAGAGTATTCAGTGATGCCTATAGGTAAAAACCTTGGGGACTCACAAATGTGTGGTTTTTCTCTCCGCTGGGGATTTGTCAAATGCAACCGAATGTCCTTTTGGACGCTTTATTTAGGGGTAGCTTCCTTGTGCTCATGTAAATCTTCCCTCAACGTGTAGTTTTTAGTCTCTTGTGGTAAGGTCCAGTCTTTCTCTCAGGAAGAGGAATCTACCTTGTTTTTTGAAGAATTTGAGAAGCAAGTCATCAAGTGGTAAGTAAAATGTCTTACCCATGTTTTCTTCAGGCTTTCTCCTGACAGAGTTGTGAAGACCATCAGAATGCATTATCTTATCTGGAATAAGGCCACAGCTGTGTGTTTGTGTGTTTCCCTGTGCAGAAACATACATACCTTTATTTCTAAGTAAATAACCATGAGAGGACCAAGAGGAGCAGTACAAGACAAGGCAAATGTATATGCTATGAGGAAATTATTATAAAAACCTAGAATATGGGGACATTAAGCTTTGCTACAACTGGAGAAGAAGGAACATTTCATTGTTTCTACATTCTTTTTTACCTAAAAGTTAATATGATGTTCTCAGGCAAGTAAGATATAAAATAGGACAAATACTGAGCAACTCAAACTATCTAGCTTGCTAAGCATCTCTTCAGCTCCTAAATTCAAATTCTGGTGCAGCTCCACTGGCAGCAGCAAGATTGATTGCTCAGAGTGCAGTAAGTGCAGTGACAGCCTTCCCTGAGCTAGAGCTCCTACTAACTCCTACTTAGCAGCTGCTAAGGTACTAGCTGGGCCACTGGAATTGCTTCTTTACATTGTGTGGTATAGGCCCATCTTATGTGGATTCTTCAGATTCATTATTTCTTTTCCAGAGGAAGTGTCTTCCTTTCGCAGCATTGACTGAAGTTGCCTTTATTTTGCAGACAGTGAGGAATCAGTAGCTCCCAGTCTTGCAACACTGGCTCACATTATGGATGAATACTACCCCTGAAATAATAGCTTTCTAGGGACAGCACATAGGAAAAGTTACCTCTTCCTTCATGGGAAGAAGAAAAGATATTTCTCTTTCACAAAGCCCTTATGTGTATCACGTTCCTTCATGGCTAAATCACACACTGAAAATAACCCATGTGTTTTCAGGAAATTGATACAAGGGGTATTTGGGGATCAGTAATCTTACTTTAACATTTTGGGGATGTGGTTGCAATTAATTCTGTGGAGAACACTTTTCAAGTTGTGGTTTAGGGCCTGGTTTTGGCTTTTGATTTTATTTCATGGGTTGCGATGTTCCCCTACTTCACTTTCACAGGTGCTGTACTTCTTATAGTTTCCAAGGGCATATTTGTAATATCAGACCGGGAGAGCTTTAGCAGAAGGTTAGAGTGGGTGGCCCCTAGAGGCCCTTTCCAAGCCCCTGTGAATCTGTGAGCTCAGTGTAGCACCTGTGAGTATCCAACTGGATGGTTCCCAGCTGTTAGCACTGTTTCAGCAGTGGGGACAGCAGTGAAAAGGACAAGCTGCATTCTGGGTGGCTGTGCACAGCTGTGGTACCACAAAATGAAGAGCTTCTCAATCAGCTCGTTGGCTAATGGTGGTGACTGTGTTGAAAAACAGTGTTTTGTAGCTGAGAATTTGCTCTATTAAATAGCGTTATTGTGCTCTTTGTTATAGTATGCATGGAAACAAATAGGCATTACTTTTGGAGTGACCTAATGAGAGATGAGTGGAGGAGTTTTTAAACCAGTGTACATATTGCAGAAACTTCTTAAGAATGTCTTAGATACACCCCATCAGCAGGTGGGGAGCAAGGCTGAGAAACAGAGGGTTGGAAACACTGATTGGTGTTGGCAGCAACATGTGCACAGCGCTCTGCACTCAGACTGGGAGAAACCCATTTCTGCACAGAGAAGCTGCAGCCTGGAGTGATTTAAAGGTGAGTGTTCAGTGGAAGTTTTTGCTCAACTGCGTGTACAAGTTTATAAGTGAAACTGAAAGTGGTATGTTTCACCTTATGAGGTACATACATAGATTCTCGTAATTCTCAATGATCTTGGATTTGCTTTAAGTTGCTGTGTTTGAATTTCCAGCACAAGCCCAGGACAAGTTGCATGTTGATTTCCAGTGTTTTCCATGGGCTTTTCTTTCTGTACGAAAGAGGAAAACATAAGTATTATCCTTCAATTCAAGCAATGTTTCTTATGTGCTCTGGAGAAAAATAAGAAGGAAAGAAAGGGTTGGTCTAGAGTCTTAGAGAAAGCAGAAGAACCATTTTGACCTGAAGATGAGCACGTAATTTTCCATCAACTTTTGTTTTTGGAAAGGCTGTTTTTTCTCAGTGTTTTCAGTGGAAAGTTTCTTTTCATCGTTCATTGGAGAAAGGTTCTCAGTAAATGTCCCCTGTATTTTAGCCTAACTGGCTACAAATTTGTATTCAATTGCTCACATTGCTCAATGTTGGGCCTTCTTTTCCTATGAGGACTTGCGGCCAGATACATCCAAATTTTGGACATAGAAACAAGAACTCCATACAGATGCTTTTCTTAAACTCTTCCATACCCCAGGAGAACCAAAGCAGTCTTTCCTACCACTGGAATCAGACTGACTGTATTTTCTTGCTGAACATGTGCAGTTAAAGTCCTCCTTAGCACAGACAGGTAATTAAAGTTTCATCCTCACCAACTCCGTCCTGCTTGGGAGGTGCGCTAAAATTAAATTCAACTGAAGGAGCAGCTGTTAGTGCTTCAGTAAGGCCGCGTAAAATACAGTTATACATTGCAAATGTGAAGAGTAGAATGTGTTGTGGTCACAGGTCATTTGAGGGGAAAAAATAAACAAACTAGCAATAAGGCAGCACTGTGTATTACCTGTCTCTGTTGGAGGAATTTATGTGCTTTCACCCAGCATACTTGGGGTTGGGCTTGAGGTGCTTTACTTGATGGACAAATAGCTGTACTTAATTTAACATTTAGCCATCTTTCAAGGTGGCAGATGAAATCCTTGGCGTCGATACGGGCTCTACTGTGCGTGTTCTGTATCAAATCTGTTCCGTTGTCAGCCTTGGGGAGGCCCACTGGCTCCCAGGAGTCTTGCTTAATCCCAGGAATAATCAGGGAGAAACCCATCAGTCTGTCCTCTAAATGCATTCTCTTCTTTTCCTCCCTTCTCCCAGTGTTCTTTCCAAAAAGTAACAGCTCAGGCTCTGCGCTGCTTATTTCTAATGGAGCTGATCGCAAAATGTCCTCTGCTTTTTTTAGTGTTCGCTGTCTATTGAGAGTTGAAGAATGGTGGTTTCTAAATTAATTTGAAGATGTCCTGTAAAATGGAAGCTCTGAAACACAGCCCCATTATTATATCCCCTTAAGTATGGCACCCTGCATACGCTGGGTCTCTTTTTATCTTTAGATACACAATGCTGTGCTCTCTATTTTATGTACAAAGGAAATTAAATGTATTTTTTTTTTCTTTAAAAGATGAGATCTTCATCCATCACCAGCTGTCAGCTCCTAATAATGTTGCCCAAAGAAGTGTTATCTGTGATTTAGTGGCTTTAGTGGACTATCTTTTGTTGAATAGAGGACGACAGAATAAAATTTCAGCTTAATATAGCTCTTTTCATACTCCCTCTGAATAACAGAGGAAAGGAGGAGAGAAAGAGCAAAGAATCTTGGCTTTCCAGCTCAAGTTTCTTCTGTTTTACAGTACATAGGGCATTTTAGAAAAGAAATGGGAAGAATACAGAAAGGAACTAAGAGAAAATAATTAAAAAGGTGGAAAGAAGAAAAGCTGAGGGACAAAAATAGTAGTAGAAAACAGAGTGTTCTTTCTTGACTGGTCCCTCTGGGTAGAGGAAAAGGGAAAATCATTTCTGCCTTGGGGAAAAACTTCAGGACTTAAAAACGCTCTTGTCTCAAGTCAGATTGAAAAGCCAAGTATTGTATTTTGAAAGGTGGTGGCTTTAGGAATGGTTTTGAGTGAACGGTGATGTTTTATTTTGCTTTTTGTGTTTTCCCATTCTTGATTTTCTTGAGGAGCTTAACTTCGGAAATGAAAAGCCACTCGTCTTAAAAACATGGCTTTCTGTTCAAAAGAACATCAACACAGAATGTTTCAGCAGCTTCCAAAACTTTTCACAAATAAAAATATATTCTCAGAAAGAGCGATTTAACAACATAGATCCCTCTCAATGAACGAGTTACTAAATGTCAATCAGCCAGATCAGTGACGTTCTATGATACGTTTTTTAACCAACTGTTGCTGTCAGTTCCTCAGTTAATTGGTGAATCTTGTGTCTTTCGTGCTCAGTGTGTGTGCAGCTGCACGCCTCGTGGCAGTGCACAGGAGTGTTACCCCCACCCTGCATGTGGCAAACTGCATGCTTGCAGTTGGCAGGGGATTTGGGTAAGAAGACCTTTTCTGTACTTTCTCCAATGTTCTGCTCTCCTGGGTGGTGACACTGCGACTTTTACATCAGCTGAGATTTTGTGTCTGAAAACGAGTCTTTCTGCTCCCCTCCTCTCACTAAAACTGCAACCTTATTTCTGTTCATTTTGTCTTAAATGATGTCATTTCATGTTAAATATTTCAAACAGAATTCTCATATGCTGTAATACAATAAGAAGAAACCCAACATTTTTCATAGCTTCAAAAGGGTACTACCCATGTGTAAAAATAAATAAATAAATAAATAAATAAAAAATAGGTGTAGGTTTTCCATCGTTTTAAGTTACTTGTTGGAGGGGAACTGTTAGGTCAGGGCTTGAGCTGGTGATTGAGCACCTGGTGAAGGGGTGTGGCTGGCCTGGGGAGCACAGGCACGTTGCTTGCACCTGTGCTCTGCACATGAGCAGGAGTGGACCCAGGTGGGAGCTGCCCTGGGCTCATATAAGGGCCAGCTACTGAAGGGAGAGCATCTCTTGTACCTGGGCTGCTTCCTGATGAGTGCTGCACTGCTAGAGAGCCCCTTCACCAGTTGGGTGAGTTCCAATCTCCTTTTTGTTATGTCTGTTGGCCTACCTGCAAGTACTTGGTATTGCCAAGAACCTGTTGGAAATGGTTCTGCTTCTTCATAAGCAGAACACCTGTCCAGCAATGAAGTGGTTTTTAAGTATAGAGTGACTCCAGTCCTACTCACATTCATATATTTGAAGTGACTATAGTCTTTTCAGTCTGGGGGACCAAGTCTTACTGCTTTTTGGCTATCCACCCCACTACAAGTGCTTATTACCATGCAAACATGTTGGTACAAAGGTCTGAGATTGCACACTTCTCATCAAGTCCTTTTTGTTGGTGTGCTCCCTGTGAAGTACAAATATGCTTATTGGTTGTGCTGTAATAATAACGAAGTCATGAACTCTGGGCCCTGTGAATGGGGCTACAAGCTCTGAATGAAGTTTGAAAATCAAAGCATGTTGACATTATTTTAAATTTCTTTTTTCTTTTGAGATGCTTCTGAGTTTCTTGACAGCTCAGCCTCCTTTAGAAGCAAAAGTTTTGCTTAGAACATCCTTCAGCCAGAGCACAAGTTGCATGGGCGGTAAGGTCAGTGGATCTATCTCCTCCAAGTCATCAGGGAGCAATAAAAAGATATTTTCTGCCATTAAAGATAACCTTGTGTACTGCAAAAGCATGAACAGTGTGTCAGCAAACTGGCCCTGTGAGAATACTTTATTGATGCTGCTTCAGGTTTTTTGTAACATGCAAAACGGCGTTATTAGGACAGCAGAAAACTGGGGACAGACCTTTCAGGATTATGTAATAATAGGAAATCAAACACCATCTGCCAAACCTGAGAAATTCTGACTTCTACTCTGAGGAGGCTTGCCCTGGCTCTCCTTGGTAGAGTGTACAGAGGCAGCTGCTGATCACTTTTGTCCTCATCCCATCACCACTTCTTGCCCTTTTGGCTGAGATCAGCCACAGTCCAAGTCCTGGCCTGTCCTTAGTGTGACTCTTTGGGAACTTGCAGCAGTCTAGACTCAGTGACTTACTGGCTCTTTTCCATCTGTAACCATTGTCAGTCTTGCTCCATAGGAGATCTGACAGACTTAGAAATCAATTCTTTTTAATTATTATCATTTTTTTTTTTTAAAAGTCAACACAGGTAAAGCCCCCCCCCCCAAGGGCTTTGTGTTCATCCATTGCTGATATTCTGTGACCAGGCTAAAAAAGTCTCTCTTACCCAAGAAGCCCTTGGAATACTACAGTGATAATACAGTGCTAATGCTCCCATAGAAAAATTTCTAGTTTTGGTGGTTCTTAAACTTCCTAAATCCAAACCTAAATGCCCACAGGGAACACTAATCACCAGCCAGGCTCAGTGCATGGAGACTTCATCCAGTCCAGGCTTTTGTACACAGATATATTAACTTGTAATAAAAAAGAAGCAGGCAGAACACAATGAAGGTTTTGATGGCCCTGATTAAAACGAAGTTGAATGCTGTTTAGTCTGGGATTTTGCTGGGACACTGGGTGTTTCCATGTCTTGCCTGCCTGAGCTATGACCCATGCTAGGTACTGCAGTTGGAGGTGGTACCTCTGTCAGAGTCTGGGATATCACCCTGGTAATGTGTCCCTTCCTTCCTGGTTTTTCATCCTGAGGTGGCTGCAGGAGCCTGACCTTCAGAGGAGAATTTGGGAAAGATCCATGCAACTTTTTCAGGTGAATTTGCTCAGAGCAGTCCCTGGTTTGCTTTCTGTAGGGATCCTGTCTTAGGGTTTGTATGGAATGCATTATATGGTTGCATCAGTGTAATTGCAATATGCAAGAGTTTTTATTTTTACCCAGTAATCCCTCAGTCACTTATGGAACAGGAAATCATATGTATTATCTCTGGAGGAGACCGTAAAATTATATGGTTACCATCTTGTTACTAAAAAAAGGAAAGGTGGGGATTAAAAATAAACCATGTATCCTGTGCATGCAATCTCTGTCTGTCTCTTCAAAGAGTCCTTCGAAGAGGAGCAGGCTGTCCTTGTGGGAGCACAGCCTCCTCCTTGTGTGTGGCAGTGAGCCTGGCTGACATCTGAACGTGTCACTGTGTTCATCTGTTAAAATGAACGAATTCCTAGTTCCTGTCCTGAAGCAGTCACTCAGAAGGCAGTCTTCCATTTTTCCTCTTTCTTTCTTTGTTTTTTCTTTTTGGAGAGGTAACTCAAGTTTCTGGGTTTCCCGAAGGAGTAACTCATTATCCTTTAATACTAATTTTATACTCAAAACGATCCCTGATCAGTAACGAGAACATAAAGCGTGTGTGCTGTTTTTGTACAGAAAGGTGTCCTCTGTGTTGAACTTTGTAATGGAGTTGCTCTGTGAGGTGTGCATGCTGCTGCAGAGCATCTACCTGCAAAGGGCTTTCTGAGATTTTAAGTAAATATGTGATTTTTAAGGAATAAAAAACTTGGGGGGCCCAAAACAAGTGCTAGAATGCTTCAACCATCAATTTCTCGTATTCAATTTTGGAACTGATTACTTTGGAGCACTTGTTGACAGAAGTGCCTTTCAGTTGTGTAGCTCTTGTGTGTACAAATTAGAGGCATATCCTAAGTAAAGTGTTTGTATTTTCTTAATCTTCCGAAGACGTAAATCCTTTGCATAGTATTTTGCTTGAGGTAAAATTCTCTGTCTAACATCTGAGGACTTGTGCCAGCCTAATGTGCCCTGGTTTTACACAAAAACAACCATGTTGCTGGCTTTCATTCCCTTTTGATCCACTGTTGTTGAGACCTATTGCCTGCAATTTATAGCATTTCCAACCTGTAATTAAGGCTTCTATTCTGGATACCTAACACACAAGCAAGAATTACTGCAACTTAGTTGGGTATGTCTTTCAAACCATAGCAGAGAAAGAAAATGTTTCACATGTGAGGTGAAAGCATTCAAAGCTAACAAAAGTTTATAGTGATCTAATGTTACATGAATAAACTGCAGTTTTATTAACTATTTTCCCATCATTTTGAGTAGCTTGCTTGCATAAAGTCTGTCTTATCCATAGGCTGAATGTGGTGTTTATTCTTGTTTTGTAGAACTACAAGTATGTTGAGCATCTGGAGCAAGAAAAACAGGATTTTTATGATCACCTTCTTGTTATCTGAGGTCTTCTGGGTTTAAGTGCTAGTCTGTCTGGTTTCTGAGGCTCTTTCCTGCAGCAGCTGGCCGGGCTTTTCTGGCATGTATGCACTGAGTGACTCCTGTTCTGGGGGAACATCAGGCTGCCGCATGTGATGGAGCTCTACTCTGTGTCTGCTATAACCTTGGTCTTTTGGCAAGGAAAAGGCTGTACTGGCCTCAAAGAGTAGTTGAAATGGCCAAGTTTGTACTCTACAAGGCTGGTGCTCTTAATGTGTGGAAGGGCATGGTTAATGTTGGAGAGAGGGAGAGGGAATGGTATCTTTTCCCTTTGGCTGGGAGAAAGGGCTGGTAGTCATTCAAAGAGCTAGTCTGGGCTGTGTGAGCCTTGGTATGTTGTGAAGGAGGGACATAATGAAAGGAAATGAATGCTCTTGGCCCCCAGAACACTTTTCAGATTAAATCACTGTTTGATTGCTAACATGAAAGCTGGAAATTCTCTTCTACCAGAGGTGGGGGGAGGGAGGGAAGAATGAAGGCCCATGTGTATTTTTAGCATTCTTGTAATCATGTCACCTTTGGAAATGAAAGCATCAGGGCATTAGAGCGGAGGAAGTGGGGTGAGGACATGTTCTACCAAGAGAAATGTCATGCTCTGAATGGACTGGCTGAGTTGCACGCGAGCTGTACACAGTGATATTGTACCCCCTCCCAGATCCTCAGCTCCATTCAGCTTACTTCCTCATGCATCTATGTATTTCTTCCCAGGTGACTGTACACTCCAGATGATATCCAACCAGAATACATCTGGCACAGGCAGGGTGCTTTGAGATCATAGAATTATAGAATGGCTTGGGTTGGAAGGAGCCTTAAAGCCTACCCTGTGGGCAAGACTCCTATCTGCCAGCTCAGGCTGCCTAGGGCCCCATACCACCTGACCTTGAACACCTCCAGGGATGTTTCCCCAGAGTGGGTCCCTGTCCTGCCCGGAGGGTAAGGCAGCCCCAGCAGTGTGACATCACATAGTTTAATGGAAGCTACTTAGCAATACCTATTTCTTTTATCCTTTTTCTATAAGGAGAAATCAGATCTAGCACAGGGAAGAGAGAAGGGAATCTGTTCAAAGACTGACGTTTATTTGCTGTTCACCTCTGAAATGCCAATGAGCATTTGTGCTGTCTAGGTTGAACTGACTGTTGACCTTGGAGAAATCACTTACTGCTGCTCTTGAAAGAGATTGTTTCCTACTTCCTAAGGAAGTATAAAAGAGATACAGAAGGTCTGTCATGGTCTCCTGCTTATCATGGATAAATCACATCATAACTCTGCTACAAGTAGAAGGGGGTAATTGCTATTTCTTCACACCCTTCATTTTTACCCCTTCCTAAGCTAGCAAGGGGTAAAAACTAGTTCTCTGCATTTATGCAGTGCCCTGATAAATGATCCTCTGCACCAGATAAATTCCTTGGTAGTGCTAGCAAGCAGCTCAAGCCATTAGCTGTTCCTTTTAGCTGATAGTAGAAAGGAGATCACTGCAGTCACTGACAATGGCTGTGGTCTTCCTTAGTTGTAGAGATGCAGAAGGTGTGATGTGCTGAGTCCCGTGTTCTAATGACATGCTCTGGGGAGAGCTGGGAGAGATGCCTTCCATCCTGAGCTGTTAGCCTCGTGGGAGGTGGAGGAAGATGCCCAGCTGCCCCAGCCGAATCTGTGCCTCTGACTAAGCTCTGACAAGGTGTGCTGGCATCTGCTGTAAGAAACAAAGGAGAGCCTTGTACAGCTCTTTCAGAACATTGGGATGTTTTCATCCTGGAAGGTAGCAAAGTAGGAGGAAACAGTTGCTGAAGGAAGGTTGACTGTTGCATGCCAGGGTGTTCATTGCAGCTCTGCGCAGTGGTTAAGGTGCCATCTGCTGCCTTCACCTTAACTTGGGTGGCCTTCCTTGAGTGGATATTGAAATTAGTGCTGGAAGCTTTTAAACAGCTTTTATTGTTGGGAGTGTCTTTCACATGTTTGAGAGCAGCTGACAGCCCTCACCTCTTAATGATTCTTCCTTTGAGCATCGCATTCAATCCATTCTCTGTTGTATTGACACGAGCAGAAGTGTGATGTTTCTCCAGCTTGCCAAGTCTTCAGTCATATGTTTACGCTACCTCCTGCTGCATGACAGCCACCCGTAAAATTAATTAAGCCACAGTGTTTTCTGCCTCTTTTTCTTTCTCTGTGGAGGAGCTGATGATCCGAAGGACTTTGGAGACCCAAAGACCTGAGGTATGCGTGATGAAAAGTGAAGTGGCACTGTTTCTTGTTTTTCCTCTGAGCAGCAGGAGGTATCTTTAACAGGTCTTTGTTTTTCCATGCAACAAACCCGTCAAAAGGCTGAGCACAGGTCTTTCCCCACTTCTTTGTTCATCTTACCTGGCTGTTAGTGACAACAGCTTCTATTTGCACAACGCTCATCAAAGGATCTCCAGATAGACAGCCACCTTTAGAATCTATTTTTAACCTCCCTTTATAGATGCTGAAACTAAGAAGCAGGCAGGTTTGCGCTATGCACTCCTTTCAGCACAGCTGTGCAGCAGGGTGAGAGGAGGTGAGCTGGATGCTGGAGCTGTGCGGGCAGATGGAGAGGGGCAGGGCTCCTTGGGGGCTCTTGGGCTGCCTGGTGCGGTGTGTAGCTAGGGCCAGGCAGCCCCCAGCCACATCACGCTGCATCTGTCTCCCATCAGCCCCTCTTACAGCAAAAATGGTTGCTCTGGGTGACTTGGGATTGTCTCACAAGCATAGAGAGAGGCTTTGTAGTTTGGTGTGCAGAGTGATGTGGTGGCTGGAGTGTGACCTCTCAGATGCCCAGGGAGCCTGGCAGCACTCAGGGAGTAGCCCCGTGCACACATAAGCACTTGCTCTAGGGACTTGCCTATCATTTAAAGTGGAATTACATGCTTAACTTGCTAAATTACTCTAGGCTTCCCTTAAGTATGTAATTAGGAATTGTGTACTGAAAGTTAACTATTTGTAGGGTCTGCTTGCTGTCATGCTTCCATTTATCTCACCACTGCTCCAGCTGTCACATTGTTCTGCCTAGATCACATACCCAGCCTTGGGACCAGAAGATAACAGGGACAGGATGAGGGCTCATAGGGGGCACAGACCCATACGGGAAGTAATCTCAAAATCTAGGAACAATGCAGTGGTACAAATAGAACTGGAGGGGCTAAATATTACACAGGCACAAATCCTGAATGTCCTCCAAACCCAAGCCATTCTTTAAGAGATTTTTTTTCCCTTCATGGGTGGGTTTGGAAGAAGCCAGCCACATCTGTGTTCAGCCCAGCTGTTGGTGGGGCTGTCCCCCAGCATCACTGCCCTGCTAAGAATGATTTGATGTTTAGCAAGCTCAGCTGTGTGGAGTGAAGCCTTTGCATACCTCCCTTTCTAGTGGTTTCTGCAAATTGCTATCAGCATCCCAGAGGGAAAGCACTGGGGAATGCAAGTTGCTGCTCCCTTGTGGTAAACCAGTATTGAAGGCTACAAACAAAGGGCTGATAGCTGCTGAAACCACAGTCTTGTGCTGGAAACACCCATCTGCAGAACTGAAATATGCAGGTATTATGGAGAGATAATGAGGAGGAATGGGTCTGGACTGATTATGTCTGCAAGCAATTTCCTCATCTATCAGCCAGCTCCTTGGTGTTGTTGCCTCCCAGAGAACACTTCTGCAGGGGAGAAAGATGTTCCCAGGTCCTCTTGTAACTTAAAGCAATGCTTAGCCAAGGCACTAGAGTATGCCAGGTGGAAGGTGTATTGCCTTGTAAAGGAGGGAGTACTGTGATACTAATGCACTGGGATCACCTGCTGTGGTCTTCACTCATTGCCTCTTACGGCTTTAGTGTTATGTCTACATTAACCATATTTGTAAGGATGGGGAATGCAGATTGAGAAAGCTAAAAGCTTTCAGTGTTTGTGTGATTTTTAAATACAAAAGACAGGTTTATCCTTTACTTCTAATGACTCATGCTTCTTTTTCAGTGCCAATTTGCCAGAGCTCGGAGAAGGCAAGTTCACATTTTCATGTGCCTGCTTTCTCTTATAGGTCTGTTTACAGTGCACTTTTTTCCCCTCTGACCAATGCTTTTGATGCTCACACCTGCACCTCTGGGCTCAGCAAGGTGTCAATGCAGATGGGATGTACTGGGAGAACAGAACCCACCCACGGACCTGCTCCCATGGTCAGATCTTTCTTTACTTACTTTGTAGGGACAGAAGGTGGCCAGGGGAGGAAGTTCAGGGTGGTACTTGCCTCACGGAAATGAGCTGAACCTTTGGTTTCTGCAAAAAGCTCTAGCCATGGGTCCTGCAACACCAAGGACCAACAGCAAACTTGTTGGTCAAGTTGCTCAACTCCTTTTACCTCATTATTCCATTCCTAAAGTTCAGACATCTTGGGCAAAGAGTTTTGCTTTGATCCATCAATATGAAGCTATAAGCTGTGGTGAAATTTAGGAAGCAGATCTTGTTCCTCTTGAGTCTGGGTTGTGTGATTACACCCAGTGGAGCAAGAAGAGATGGTGTCTGGTATGTGAGCTGTGCGAATGAAGCATGGGGGATTGTTCAAGGTTCTTTTGGTCTGAAGTCAGCATCATCGTGAAATCTTGGAAGAGAGCTGTGCCTCCTCCAGGCTGTCTGCATGCACGAGCCACGTTGTGTGTGCTCATGGACTATAATCCCTGCCTCAGGCCAAAGAGTCCTGCTTGAAGTAAAGCAGATCAATTAAAAATATTAAGTATTATTTTTAAAATCTGAAGTTACAAAAAGGTAGCTGTATTCAAGAACGCTGTTCCCATGTTGGGTTGTTCCCACCACTCAGGGTCGGGAACCTGACTTCACCCAGTTCTTTGCTCCTGCCTAGCTTTGCTGGCCTATGTGTGTATCTTTAGGCCTAAAATCCCACTGCACCTCCAGGAGCAACTCCCAGTGGTGGGGATTTCCCTTCATCTGTAAAATCATATTTCCCAGTGCTATTTGGATTTTGCCTTCTTCACCTCTGGTCCTAAAGCAGGTGTGTTTGTTACAGCTAATTACATCTTTGCGGTGCTCCTCCAGCCCGTTTCATTTCAGTGGAGGATGGAGTGGCTGTGGGTGGTTTGTTGTTTTGGCAAGATCTTCTGTGATCCTTTGGGAAGATGAACTGCATCATGGCTGGTGCACACTCTGCTTTCTGGGGCTTTGCTCCTCCCTCCTTATTATCTACCTAGTGAAGCTTGATCTGATTCGGACAGTAATTTAGTGGTATCACCTACAGTATGCCTACTATTTAAGTAGAACCCAGGCACTTGTGTCAGACTACTTTAGGAGCTGGTGCTTGTGCTACACTATGCCAAAATAGAAGATTCCTGCTCCATGAAATGAGAGCTACATTCAGTTTTCTAGGACTAAGCTGCCTCTCAGAGTCAAGTTGCTCTATAAATGCAGTTTCTGCTATTCAAACAGAGGATAGCTTGCCCACACTGAGTAATTCCCACTCCCAAGATGCCACTGACAAACTTTGTGTCACTTCAGTGTTATTGCTCAATTCATACTGTGTGTTCAATTCATTTTTCCACAGCTTTTAGCAGCTCTGTCTCTGAAGCGTGAGCACAGCTTCATCCCCATCTCTTTCCTCTACAACAACTGTGATAATGCAGGGAGAAGCAGAGCAGTGTGTGTCTTTGAGGGAGCAGCAGCTCTTTCCAAATTCATGCCCATCATATGGCTGTTCAGCAGCTGAACCCTCTGCTGTAGCTCTTTTATTTTCTTCTTTCTGTCATGGCACCTCCTCATCTCTGATCTGATAGCAAATGTCTCCTTTCATGTCCCTACATCAAGGCTGCTGTGCTGGCCTCCCATCCCATTTGCTTCCCTTTTTAGTGCTGTATCAAGCATATTAATGACAGGCAGTGCTGTCCCGGAGCCCCTGGAGTAACCCTGTGCTTTGATGGCTGGCTCTGTCCCATCCCCATGCAGGAGCACGTATTTACTGATCTGGGAGATGTGGAGGGCTGGCCTGATGTCTTTCGCAGCTGGCCCTGCTGCGTGCTGCTCTCCGTGCCTCCTGCTGCCCCCTGGTGAGAGGTGTGCTGTCCCAGGCCTGGCGGTGGGACCAGAAGGGGATGGAAGGGGAGGCATGGTGGAAAAACCTTTGCATGCAGACACGGGTGTGTTTCCAAATCCCGGCAATGCAGGACATGCTGCTGACCACGTGCCTCCTGCTCCAGGCTGTGCTGAGTACTCCTTTGCTGCCCCTAATTCTGCTCACATTGTGAGCTTTATCCTCAGTCTTCATGTGATGCAAAGTCAAGAAAATCACGAGCAGGCTGACAGTGAGACTGACAAGATATAAAGGAAAGGGAAAAGAATGGGGGAAGGAGCAGTTACTTGTCAAGTTATTATAATTAGGGATTTTCTTCCTATTTATCTTGGGGTAGCTCCATGCAAGCCAGTTGGGCTGCTCTGTATGAACCTGAGTTTTGCTGCTGCATTAGTATAAATCTCCCACTGCAGAACACAGGGAGGGGCTCCTCCTCACTTATGTCTCTGTTACCCAGGAGGGGTCCATCCAGCCTGACTGATGCCCTGCAATACTCTGCTGATATCCAAGTTAATAAGGCAAGGGAGGGTCTGGTCACTCTACGTTACTGACAGCCCCCCTGGGCAGCCAGAGCACTGCACAGTGTGACAGCTCCTGCTTCCTCTGGCTTAGCTGGGGATGAGTCACCTTGACTGCCTGAGTTCTTGATAAATCCTGGAAAAAACAGGGCAGTTAAATGTCAGCCAATGGGGAAAATGTTCAGCTGGGGTAAGTTAAAGCAGATCCACAGCTGTCAGATGCGCTTGCCACCAAACACCCACTGTGAGACCTGGCTGGTTTTGCAGGCAGGTTTCATCTTGTGCAATCACCTGCAGCAAATTAGCTGGGGAAGGCTGATGAGGTGATCCAGGGTTTGTAAGGAAACCTGAAGTGCTGATGCTCTTTTCTGTCTGAGACTAAGGTTTGCCTTGTTACTGAGGCCAAGTAAGCAAGGAATAGCTCTGTCATCTGCTGGTTCCCAGGAATTCTGGTACAGAAGCAGCTGAGAAAGTGCCTGCATTTCTGCCCAACCTACAGCTGTTTCCAGCTCCTGAGCTGCCTCTTTAGTCACTTTAAAACTGATAGGAATTATTGATCGTATTTACCTTCTGTATGTCTTGACTGATTTGCTCTTTGGAAACCAGAGCCTTGAGATGTGGAGGAAAAGTAAAGCTTATCTCCTGGGCTGGAATAAAAAAGTGCTTCTCCATATCCGCAGTCTTTAAGGAGGCTTTGTAATTGTATGAGTATGCTGAAATACTGAGTCCTTGACAGGTAGGGGACTGTGTGATCCACTTTTTCTACTACGCAGAGGGTGCTGGCCTCATGGTTCTCCAGCAGGAACCTCTTCTGAAGTCCCACTTGTGTGCATTTCTCCAACTTCCCTGAATGCACAGTTCTGGGGATCAGCAGGTCTCACTCAGAAGTAACATAGACATCAGCATGTCCGCCTCTGCCCATGCAACTTGCCAAGATCCTGGTCCTAACTGAGGTGTAAAGGGGCAGACCTGACTCTTCACTTCCAGTTAGTGTTGTACAGGCTTGTCAGAGCTGTTTGTGCTGCAGCTCTCATTTCAGGTCTTGGAAATGTGCCTGATGCTCAGTTCTAAGAATGCTGAGTTCTGGGGAGGATGTGTTTGACTCCTTAACCCTGGAGCAGTGAGAGTTGCCCTTTCCAGGAGTTGTGCTTGATTGTGAGGAAGCTTCAGATAACCTGCCTATAGGGGAAAAAATATATATCTTAATTCTGGACGCTTCTTGACTTCCTTCCCTGCCATGTTTCCCTCCCTACCACTATCTGTGTCTGCAAGAGCTCAAGTTTAGCGAGGAAAATTCCTGTGTGACTGTTAATAGTTAAATGCAGTTTTGTTTATTGGATGCTTTTGAAAACATAAAGAACAGCTAAGTGTGCAGGCTGTTGCATCCAAATGATTTACTGCTCTGCCTTTTATAGCTCTTGATTACATCAGGTTGCTGCATCAATATCTTGTCTATTACACTGCTGCCTGATGGGCCAGCGAGACAAGTGATATTATTGCTGGGTGAATTTTTCAGCTAGGGTGGCATTTCAGGGGGCTGTAGTGCAGATCCCCAACGGTGGGAATGCAATTTAGACTTATTCATGGGCAGATGCTTGTCCAGTCCATCGATGTAAAATAAATTGATTGTTTTCATGAATTATCCTGGGTGTTTTGCCTAGTGCTGGCTGTATTTGAGCAAAATCCATTGCATCTGACTGATTCAGGCTGTACTCTAGTAGTGCAAAGACAGGTGAGGGCTGTAAATGAGAGTCTGGACTCCAAAATCTCTGGGACATGGAGCTGTGTGTGCTCAGCTCATGATGAGACACCAGAAGTAACACCTTTTTCCGTGTGGGGTTCACAAGCTTCATCTCTTTCCAAATATCAGCAGGGTAGAATCCAGTACGTAGTGCCCCATGCTCCATTAGAGTTCAGTTTTCTACCCACAGGTCTCATGGTTCTTCTGGGTGAGTGCCCTCCTGCCTAGCAGACTCAGTGTGCTGTGTGATTTTGCTTGAGGACCTAGCAAAAACTGCAACAGGAATGGGTTCCTCATGTCCTGTCAGCAAAGCCTCATCCTGTATCTGAATACAAAGGAGTCTTCACTCTATTTTAGCAAAGGTAACTGTCCTGCTGCAGTCCCCCTTGTTTCTCCATTTCCCTTCAGCTGACCAACCAGCCTTTCCTGCAGGCTGCAGAAGGTGTCAGAGTAAAGGGAAGCAAGGTTGTTGCTCAGTGTGTTACCTCTGTGATGGCACAGAGCAAGTGGGGGACGGGGAGGAGGGGAAGGCCCCAGCGCCCTTTGAGAGATCTTTCCACTCAGCAGAAAGAGGCTGAGCTGAAAAAGCAACTATTAAAGAAATCCACTGATTTCATGGTGAAAGTGATGATAGTTGTGAGCTTCAGGCCTGGACAACAACAGGTTAGGGTATGCAGCGAAGAGAGGAGGAGACTCCGTGTTGAAAGTAGTTTTCATTAACAGTTCAATTTTCTACTGTAGCCAGAGCTTGTGCCTCACTCACGTACATCTCTAGATCAGATACACTTCACACTCCTGCTCTTTGGCTGCGTGGTAGACACGACGAGTGATGGCAGGAAATTGAACACACAACTGCATGTCTGCTGCTGCAGGGAATGTGATAGCATTAGCAGTCTGACCAAGAAGCCTTTCTGGTGACTCCAGAACTTGCTAAAATACAGTACGGAGCCTCAGATCCAATTTCCTTTCTCCTTTATCCGGATGTACACGTCAGTCAGAACAGTTGCCTGTCAGTATCAGGTGATCCATCGCATTAAAGCAAGGGGGAAAGGAAAACTAATGTTTCACGATCTTGAAGTTACTTTTCCTTTCATCTCAGCCCATAATACTTTGGTTTAGCTTTGTATTCTAACTAAAGGGTTTGTCTATATCCAAGTTCTCTGACCTGCTCAGCCCAGTTAGGACACTGGTGGAAGCCAAGCAGTGTGTGCATCTGCATGCACCCATGCCACTAGCTCCATCCAGTGCCATGAAAGCTGAAGGACTGTTGCTGCCCAAGTAATCCACTTTACACCTTTTTAAATGAATAATAAACAGGCAGAGTGTAGAGCCAGGGTGGCCAGTGACCTTCTTTGCTTGGCAGGTGTAGAAGGAGGTCAATACCAGGAGCTCTCTGGGCACTTTGCTCCATTCTTTTTGAGAGGTTGAGCTGGTACTGTTGGGACTGCAGCCAGCTCGTTTAGTTTGAGGTCAGAACCAAGTCAATGCCCTGTTTGTTGTGATCTTGTCTTTTAGCAGAATATGTCAACTCAGCTGTTGTCATTAAAGGTCTGCTATCCATAGGGAACTGGCAGTTATGATGCTCTGGACAGAGTCTATATTTCTTTCTGTTTCTGAGAATTCCCACTGAAAGTTGTTGGATATAGGATGCTTCAGTTCCTGCCCTCTGCCTCCCTGTACTGATTCTGTATTCTCCTGAAGCGAAGCATGGACTGTAGCTCTAACAATGATAAAATTCCAGCTAATTTCCATAGGATCAGTGTCAGGCTTTATCTCATCATCTGCTGCACTTTCCTAAAGGGATGGGAAGCTCTGTGAGCTGTAGTAATGTTTGTCTGATCAGGGCGTTGTTACGTTCACCTTTCTAAAAGCATGTAGCAAGGTAGAAGACCTGAACTGGTGGGTGTGGATGGGTGTGAGAAGGGACTGACCTCAAGTTCTGTGGCATCCAGAGAAGGTCACCCATTATTCAGCAGTGTGCATTTTCTGAACGGGTCCTATGGGTCTTGGCCAAAGACGGTGCAATGCTCAGACAGTTGTAACTGCTAGGCACAAGTATCTGGATGGAGTTCTGGCTCAGAGCCTGCCCTCACCACTCTGAGAAGTGCAGGAGCCTTTCCCAGGCAGAAGAGTCCTGGAAGACATGCACGTGGCTTATTTATTCACTATCTGCTGTTGGGAAATCTTTGAAGGTAACTTCCTGCGCTCAGCATCTCGCACCCTGGGGGATTTCTGTAGCAAGGACTGGAGCTTGTCTGTGCATTTTCATCAAAGAGAAGAGGTGACCTGGTTTGTCTCACTGGTTTCCCAGCAGTGTGTGGAGTAAGGGGGACCGAGAGGGAACCTGCAGCTGCATTGAAGAGAGGAATATTTTAAGTCTCCACCTTCTGTGATGGAAATCGCAGTCATAAAATTAACGGTGATTTCATACTTCCTGGTACACTATGAAAATGATTAGACACGGCAGCAGCTGGGGGAAGTGATGGGACTCATTGAGGCTTTGCTCTTTCTAATAATATCTATCTTTTTTTCTTCTCCTTTTTTTTTTGAACATGAGTTCCTTAAGCCCATGCTGGCAATGATCTTAGGGTCTCAATACAGCCACCAAAGAAATCCAACAAGGGAGCTGCAGTAGCAGCTCAATCTCATGAGGGCAGTAAACCATGAAACCACTGATGAAGAAATGAGGACAAAAACATCTCTGTGTAGAGGATAGATGGAGTATGTTCCCAGCTTTCTGCCTTTCCAAAGGCATGATGAAATGAGGGTATATTTCATGGTTATACTGTATGCTGTTGTCCCTGTATGCCTAGGTGATTAAAGTCCATAATGCACATGGAGGGGAAAGCCATTTCCTTTACCTCTCCTGGGGTCCCACGTGGGTGTGGCAGCTACCCAGCCAAAGGCTCAGAACCCACCAGGTTTGTGGGCGCAGCAGTCTGGAGACATGTTGAGCTAAAGGGAGATGCAGAGGGGATGATGTTCTGCCAGCCAGAGGAGAAAACAGGACCCTTGGATTTTTGCCTAGTCCCCAGGTGGTGGTGCTTTGCCTGTGTCCCATGGAACCACCTTCTACTTCTTTTCTTGGTAACAAGAAATATATATAAGGATGTTTATTAAGTAAGAGCTTGGCCCATTGCTGGATGCTATTAGAACCAGTGACTGGGCATCAGTAGGGACAGCAGCTGGAGAGAGAATGCAGTCTGGACCTGCCATGAACCCCTCTAAGGGCCCTGCTGCTCCTGTGCTGTGAGCAATGTAATGGTAAGCAGGCTGTTTCTCTTGTCTACTAAATATGAAGTTCAGTAATGAGCCACGTAATTGGTGTTCTGAGCCACACCTTGATCCTCCAGAGGGCATTGTGGCCATGTGTCAAGCAATTAGCCCTTGCAGCTGCCTTGAGAGATGGGAAATGCCTTGCTGCAGGTCTCTTCCTGCATGTCTCAGAGCACAGATTGTTGTGGAAAGGCAGAGCTGCTCCAGGCCTGCAGCATAAGAGATGTGCTGACTGAGAGCAGGGCTGAAGCTCTGCCCACAGCATGGCGTGAAGTGATGTGTGGGGAAAGGCAGGGCCAAATGTCTGGGCAGAGACTGAACCAGAATAAGTCAACACTTTAAGGGTTATTCAATGTCATATTTGGGGTCACCTACTTCATACAGAACAAGGACATGTGGCCTTTCCCCAATGCTTCTGACACGTACCCTGGAGGGATGCACCTCTCTAATGCCTCCTCATGCAAGGCTTTCACTCCTTTAATTAAACTATTAGTGTGCAAGAATGGCTGATGTTAATTTACATTAAAGGTCCTTTTTCCCTTGAGTTTTGCAAACTGGGATCAGAGTCTCCTGGAGGGAAGCATGGCTTCCTCCTAACTGCTCAAGGGGAAGAGACAATCTGGCGCTCCTCACTTTGTCCCAGATTTTTAAAGGGAGAGACACTATTGCATAGGAGACATTTTTAGTATGTCTCAGCTTTTTTGCTAAGAAAATGATTCCATTCACCTTAAGGGAACAGTAAAATCTTATTCTATCTTTATTCAGCATTTATTGTTATCCCCGCTAGACTGTGCTATCGAGGTCTGTGTTGTGTGATCATCCCCTGAGGTCTGGGGCCTTCGGCTTCAGCATCTCGCATCTCAAAGCAGCAGCAAGCCACGATCTGAAGCTTTGAATGCAGCCCCAGGGACTCCCAAGGTTAAGGCAATGCTCATCCTTGGACCTGATATCTATTCCATTACCTGTACTCTACCTGCATATAATATAACCCTGATCGTTTTTCATTAGCAATAGCAGCACAAATCAACCAGTTACTAAGCGCACTGTCTAGGTGGTAGCTTCTCCAAAACTGTGAAGGAGAGGAGTCTAAGAGAGGCCATGCACAGCAGATAGCTGAAGTGCCAGCTGCTGCTCTAGGGTGTCTGTGAGTCCTCTCCTCACAGAGAACGGGATTAGTTTCAGAAACATGGATTTTTATTTTATTGTTAGCCAGCATGTAGGAAGCAGAGGAAATCTCGGTGCAAATATTTAACAGGGAAACCAGAGTGGAAGGGGTGCCATTGATTTTTGTCTTTCTTGGGTTTTGAAATCAATGAGGTATGCGCTTTTCCCATTGACTTTTGGAATCTGAAATGATTTTGGGAAGCTGCTAAGAAAATAATTTACAAGTTTGGGAGCCAACTCTTCTGCTAGAGCTCTGTGAGACATACATGAGAACCATCAGTACGTGCTGGTGTGCTTTCAGGCTTCTTTCTGTGCTGGTATCAGCTGCTGTCATCTGTCATGCCCAGCTTCATCTGATGTGAGGTTTCTTGTTCCTTGATAAGAGTGTGGAGAGGAGCAGGTCCAAGCCACTTCAATAATCTGAGCCTTGTGTACTTGTTCTCCATTTGAGAAAAGGGGTGCATTTCTAGCAGTCTAGCTGCTGGTTGCTAATTATTAGTTACTGCAGTTAGAAGAAGCCTCTGGGTCTGCTTGTGCTCTCTTGTTAGGCACAGTCACTGGTGCTGTAAGCAAGAGTCCTATTGATCCTTCCTGGAAAAATCTCATGCTATGAAAGCCCTCCAAAATATATACACTAGTTTAAAACAGGGTTGGTACTGTGCTAATGTTGTGTAAGATGCCTACAAAGAAGGAAAGTTTCAGAGCTTCTCAATCTCTGGACATCAGCCTCAGTTAGCAGTTAAATGCTGGAGAAAAGCTCTGCTGTGTGAATGCCTGTTTACTGCCTGGGTTGTTCTATCTTGCTAGGTCTGGTTCAGGAGTGTTCCTCCTGAGCAGGTGTGTTCTACTGCAGATATCCGTTCACTGATGCTAACACGGAGAACTTCAGGATCAACACGCATCCTGGATTCCATCATCTTTGAGGTTTGCCCTTACTCTCCTTGCTTCTCATCAGAAGTTACCAGTGGTGAAGATGCTCAGGACACACAGTGATTAGCTGTTCTTTATGTACCTTTTTCCTTTTTAAAAAAAATTAGTTTTTACTTTGTTGTTGTACAGTGTCTCAAGGATGCATTAGGTTTATCCTTTAGGTCCTTGTCATGTACAAAGAATACCTTTGGCAAGCACAGGCCAAGATACGTTTGTAGTATCAGTAACCTACAGTTGGGCTTGTCTCTGTGCTGTGTGCTCGGTTGCTGTTGTGAAGACAGTCACGCAGAACTACCCACCCTTCTGAGCTGGACCTGAGGAGCACAGACACTGACCCCAAACTAAACCTTCCGGGCACATAAGTATTGATACACAAGTACTGATGGGAAGATCTTATCAATTCCTATGTGCTAAAGTCACATCTGCAAATCAGAGACCAAACTTATTTCACTCCTTCCTGTTCAGCACACAAATGCTAAAGAACAAGCAATGTTTCATCCTTTCTTTTACATCTGTGGCAGACAGCTATTTGCTAAGTCCTATATAGAAATTGCCCTCTACTCATGGGAAGTACCATAAAGGCCCATGGGCTGTCACAGATATCCCATGGCTTGTCTGATGGGATCTTGTTTGCTGGTGAGGATGTGTGCATGAAGCCCAGTTTGGCTCTCAGAGCTCCAGTCATGTTTGCAAAGTAGGTTTTTTTTTTTTGTGGAAAGAAAATAAAGCACAAAGCTTCATGTTAAACTGTTCATTTCCTCTGTAATCACAGATAGCCTTGGAGCTGCCTCCAATGTAGTAATTCCTTTCCTCTTTTCCCCTGGAAAGTATTTTTTTTCTCAGATCTAGAACTTCATTTCAAGGCTCCGGAGATGCATCATACTAATAAATGTCATAATGTGACATTATCCCATCGCTTCTGACATTAACGTAAGTCGGCACCTGATGAAAGCTGATGAAGTAGGAAAAGCGAAGCTATGAAAAAATAACATGACACAACCCAGATGCACCAAGATCAAATCTCAGATGAGAAAAGGGAGCTGTGCTAGGCCCTTGGATATAAACTGTGGGTCAGGAGCAGTCAGTGGAACAGCGCAAGTAGGCGTAGATTATGTTTGTGTCTGTCCTTGGCTCAGTAGACCGTGAGCTGAAAGATCAGAGGAGAACAGGAAGATGGTGGGAAGATGCATTTGCTCAGCTAGGAATTTTCCAAGAAGAGGAGCCTGCAGCTTGTGATGTTTGCTTTAATATTCTAGTAATATGGCCCTACTGGTCCAACTTTTGGATAGACACTGTGTGGAATTCTTAACCTGTACATGTTAAATGCATACTTGGAGAGTAAAGAAGTAGACATAGATCCTTTCTGATTCAGTTAACCTTCTCCCAGAGTTTCTTCTACAATGTATATGACACTGGCAGATTTTTTGGGTTGTGCTGAGCCCAGGCAGAGCAAGTTGATGCCTGCTCCACAGGCTGCCTATATCAACTGTGCTGCTTTCAGGTGTGCTCTGCTGGCAGTGTCTCTGTTACCAGCATGGCTGCCAGCAGAAGGCTGAAGCCATAGGATGTTGAAACTATGGATTAAGGTAGAGGAATGTTCTCTACTCTTAGGTGAGCAAGGCAAGGAAAGGAGAATGAAGTCTGTTTTTCTTGTTCTGACCCACATCTCGAGAGCTTGAGAGACCTTTCTGATTCAGTAGCAAGCAGTCTGGTAGTTTGAAATCTCTGTGTTTGATTTGCTAAAGGTAACATAAACAAGAGAGATTTATCATTATTAGCATCAGCAAATGAAGCATTTGTATGCTTTCACTCCAAGTTAGTACCTTGCAAACACTCCTCCAAGACAAAGGAGACAAAAACTTTCACGTACTCTCTGATGTTATGAACATTTTCTACCTTAATTGAGCAATGCAAGACCAGGCCCATATGGAACAGGAGGAAAGAGGGAAATGCCCAAGAGCCTCCCATAAATGTTGGTAGATGTGATTTTATGTACTGAGCTGAGGAACTGATATGAAATGAAATGCCTGCATCCGATAGAGTTCTGTCTACCTGAAGTTCCTATCAGCTGCCATCCTTTGTGCTGTATGAGGGTGTGCACCCACTAATGTGCTATTTGTACCCCCTCTCCTTGATGCCTCCTGCATTTGCCTGGGGCCACCTGATGATGAGTCCTGCATCAGAGAGTTCCCCCCATGCTAGCAGGAACCTTGTCCCTCACTAAGTGTTGGAGAACACTGGAAGGCTGATACTCTTAAGCTGGCATCCAGAGCTCAGGCATGTTGGCCCTGCGAGAGCACAGCTTGTTCTCTGACTGATGTGTCCCCATGTCCCCCACCTGGCCCATCTTTTTTGGGTTATTGGGAGACAAAAGAAGCAGCAGGTGGGGCTTAGGGTGATGCAGGGCTGGGGCTGGGCCTCATGGGCTGTTCTGTGCTGCTGCCTCCTGCTCATTCACTGCACCTGGCAGTGATTGAGTCCTCCTCCAGCTGCTCCTCTGTTTCTAATTAACAGCAGAAGGTTCCAGACCATAAGTAACTGCTCCTGCAGATTTCTGGATCCTTCTGTCCTATCGTGGTGGGGTCAGGGCTGCCCTGTTGGTCAATTACCAGGATAGAGCAGCTGGCATTCAGGGACACTGTGACTTGCTGGCTCCTCTCTGAGGGATGGAATCACCCATCCCTGGTGGTGCAGGGAACGTTGCCTTACAGCACCTTTTGTGGCTTTTTACATCAGTGAAAAGCCACAGCAGTAGGTAAGATGGCTGGAAACCTGTGGTAGCAACAGGCAAAAATAGAGGGGATGGCAACAGGAGACAAACCCATGTGCAAAGATAACTGTGTGTTGTGTGAGACAGAGCTGCAGTCCTGCTCCATGGTCATGGAAACCAGCCCCTGGCCATCTCCTGCCCAAGTTAAATAGCAACTTTGGTAGCAATGTGTATTTTTGCTTTGGGATGACTTGCTGTCTCTCAAGTTGCTATTTGACTTTGGTTTAAAAAAAATGATTGGGTGCTTTCTGCAAGCACAAACCAAAGCATGCAGCTTTGGGTGGTTACCAGGACTAAGGCTGCCTGTGTAATTACATCGCCTATATTTAATCTGTGGCAGATCCCTTAAATTTTAGGTGCGCAATCAATAGCTTCTGCTGTGAGGCTTGGCCACTGTGTGCATCCCCTCCTCTGCTTGAGGTGCACAAAGTCAAGTCAGTACGCTTGGAGGGTGAGTGGATGTTCCCATCCATCCATAACCCATAGAGAGCGCAGAGGTCCGTGTGCGTGTGCATTACATTCAAGACAGCTGCTCAGACTCTATTTGTTTTACGAAGGGTTTGCTCTGGATTCATTGTAGCTCCCTTTAAACAATCCGAAATCCCCCCCCTTCCCGGGTTCAGGAGAATAAATATGCACGGCTTGTAATTCTGTTGCAGCTCTCGCTCCCAGCTGATAGGGTGACGTGCAGTTCGGAGGCTCGCAGATTGGCTTTTTGATTTGGCTTCTTGCTGCAGTTGTGCAAACCTCGGCGTCTCGCGGCAAACGGGCTGAGCGCTGCTCTGCTGCGCGGTGCGGGGAGCTTGGACGCGCCGGGGAAGCCCGGCACGTTCATTGCCATCTGGGGTACAGCCCATTTTCTCCCCTCCCTCTTCGACCCTCGTCCATCTCCATCCTCCTCCCCCTTCCCTCGCCGTGCCCGGAGCTGAAGACCGAGGCTGGTGGATTTACCGACGTCTCCCGTCCCCCCACCCCTTTTCCAGATGCACCTCCCCGCTCACCCTGACAGCTGCACAAGAGAGCCCAGGTTCCGTAGCGAGCACGGCAACTTGGAATGACATGCGGAGGAGCAGCAGCCCCGCACACACGCACGGCGGTGGTACCCACGAGATGCAGTGAGCTCCGTTAGGAACCGGAAGGATTTATCCCAGTGGAGCCCCCCCCCCCCTTACCCCCCCCGTCACCTCTCAAAAACTCAGGAAAGCCGCCAGAAGGGGTAAGTAAGCGATGCTCCCCGGGGAAGGGGAGACTGGCGGCCAAGCGCCCCGCCGCCGAGGGGGCTGTGGGAACGCCGGGCTGTGGGCTCGGGGAACCTCTGCGGGCTCCCTCTGGGGGGGGGGGGGGGTGGCGGCGCCGCTTGTGAGGGTTGGGGGGAGCGCCGTGCCCGCGGCGGCCGCTGCAGCCTTTGTGCCGGGGGGGCCGGGAAGCGGCGGGGCACAGCGGGAGCCTCGGCCGGGATCCTTCCCGGGGGTGCCGCGGCACGGCCCGCAGGGATGCCGGTAGCCGGGTGGGGGGGGCTCTGCCTGGAGCTGCGCCTCTCATGCAGTGCTATAAATTTATTTCCTTTTGATTTTTTTGGTTCTTATGTTCATTTTTTCTTTTTCTTTATGATTGTAATTATTCCTGCGGGGTGGGGTACTGGGCCATCCCTGCCGCACGCCGGGGGCACCGGGGCTGCCGTCCCGGGCAGCTGTCGCGCTCTGTCCGTCGGTGCCGCTTGTTTACCCCCGGTGTCAAATATAGCTGCTGCGCCAGGCGCTGCCCTAAATAGGGCACGGGGCCGCCTGCGGGGCCCCCGCAGCCCCCGGCGCGCGCACACACACACACACATGCATGCAAACTGCCCTGGATGGTGGGCGATTTCTTGCTCTTTCTCCTGCCCAGCATCTCTTCAAGCTTTATTGTTTTCACCTGTGTCTGAAGTATTGCCCTAAGTGGGAGACAAAACCATTGCAAGCGATTTTGGCTTTTATTTTAAATATATTTAAATGTTAGGATATAGCCATTTTCCTCCTCTCTCAGGTGGAAATGTAGAGAAGTGGTTGGCTTTCTTGGCTCCTTTGGGCATTCATGGGCTCATTTTGGGGACTTCACCTGAGAACTATGCTCTAAATCCAAGGGGAGATGCTGGAAGAATGTATGCACCATATATGCATCCTCCTCTCTGTGTGCATATATGTGTATTAATTTCTCACATTACTTTATAGCACAAGAGGGTGATTTTACTTGAGCCTATTTCTGGAGAGAAGGGAGCTGGAGGATGGAGATCCCAGCTTGGCAGCCCCATTCAGCTCACAGTGCTCACCTGCTCTCCATGGCAGCATGGCAGAAGCTGCTGGGACACATGGGCCTTGAAAGCATTCTGCTTTGGTGCAGCGGGAAGAGGCATCACTCCCACGTGGCACAGATGTTCCTAGGGAGTCCCCAGTGCTGCTCCATCCACTGCTGTTGCAGGCAGTTGTGTGCCCTGATGATGGTTTAGCTAGGAAAGTGATTTGCTTTTGGTGCTTGCAGTCAGGCTTCTGTGGTCAGCTGGAACGAGACTTGTTTCCTGAGCAGGAGTAGCAGTGTTGGAAAGGAGCACGTCCTGCTGCTACCAAGGGCTGACTGGGGCAGAGCAGAAGAAATGTGGGGACCCTTGGTTCTGCTGCTGGCTCTCAGTGTGATGGTGGCTACCTGAGCCACCCTCCTGCTGTGAACAGAGGGGTGCAGTGCCAGCTGGGATGGGGGCAGGAGGGATGGACATGGATAGCCCTAGGTAATAGGTGCAGTTGAGCTGCCTGTTTGTTTTGTTTTTTTCCCAAGCCATATGTGACTCCTATTCTAGTAAATCAGTGGTTCCAGAATGTGGAAGGTATGATATACTGTGGTATTACCACTGTGGAGTCCTGTGTGGGCACAGTGGAAGTGCAGGTGGGCTCCCAGTCTCTGTGGCAAGACTCCGGCATGCTGCTGGGCACAGCTGCATCATCCCCTGGGGCTCGTTTGTACAAAGTAGCTAACAGTATTTAGCCTATATGGGAATTTGGTGAGGAAGAGTTTGCTACAGCTAATGGATAACAGAACGTGAAAAGGGAGGCAGATGTGGAGCCATCCCACAGCACCTGTCCCTTGCAGAGAAGTTGCCCCTTCCTCAGCAAACCACCACCAGAGGAGCCAGCTGAGGGATTCCAGCAGGGATTCCAGGTGTGGCAGCCAGGTGGGGGCAGCCCTTCCCGTGTCCAGGTCAGTGCAGGAGCAGCTCTATGCCCTGTACAAGGCTGCAGAGGGCATTGCTGGAGCCTGTGCTGACCTAATGCTGCATCGCACCTGACCCAGCACTTCCCTTGGTCTTAGAGGGTCCCTTCTGCCATAGTATCATCCATCCCCAGGGATGGGGAGAGCCATAACTGAGTGTGTCAGCATTTTCTGATAGAGACTGAGTTGAGATGTATTCTCTCCACAATATCTTAAAGTAAAGCACTGTACAGATAAATGGCCTGTCTGTCAGGGTTTTGTTTGCTTGTTTTAAACAAACAGCATCCTTCTCCTCCCCTAAGCTTCCCCAATGACCAAACAGTGTTGACAAATAGTTCCTTGTTCTTTGTTGCTGTCATGTTTCTGATGCCTTTCATGTGCTTCAACAGTTAAAAAGATGGCTTTGGTTGTCTGCCAGGTACCTTTTTTTTAATCAGGTGGGAATCTATAATTCTGTATTAAAGAAAAAAAAAAATCAAGGAAATTATATTACACAGACAAATATATATATATATGTATATCTTGATACGGGAAAAGAATCTCTGTAGCCAGGAAATTGATGGCTGTGATACCCTGACTGCCATCGCCTACCGTGCTTGGGTGTTGTGGCACAGATTAGCGCTATTGTTCATTTAATGTTTGATAACAGTAACTCCTAGAGGCATCAGCCCAGTTGGGAGCCCATGTTTCTGTGTGCTGTACAGATATCTAATAAAAGCTAAGCTCTGTCCTGGGGAGCTCTGTGCATTGAGACACACAAGATCCCAAGCTGCTCTTGGGATGCAACTAAAGCACTCTGTGCAGCTGAGTTCGTGGTCTGACATTTGCTGAGGTCAGTGATGTGGGGTTTGCAGAAGTAGGTGAGCTTACTATCCCTATGTACCTCCAAGGTGGAATCTGGGAACCACCATGAGCCTGCAGCAGTGTGAAGGGGCTGCTGCAGAAGAGGCAAAGCATAGGTGGTAGCTGGCTTCCCTTCTGTTTTCTTTATCTTAATGCTTGAAACTGGAAACTCTGGGTGATGACCATCACGTATATGCACAAAGCTGAGCATGATGATTCCCTCCCACACTCAGGATTTTGCAGAAATAACAAGGCATCAAGCAGCAGTGATATGTCAGGCTAGGCTGAAGGTACAACCAGTGCCAGGCCCATCTACCAGTGCTGCAATGAGGAGATCCAGGTAGCACTGTCTTATGGTACAGCATCACAGAGTAATTAGTTCACCCATAAGAAGCATTTATAAACAGGTGACCATCATGGCCCTGGGCTCCTTCGACTCTCAATTTTCTGGCAATTCTGTCTCTAAATCCGCTTGCTGGAACCTTTGATCACACGGCTGAGCTGTCACTGATGTCCCTGACAGTTGACATCATGGCAGAGAGGAGAGCTTAGGGCTCTTAACATTTCCTTTATGATGGCTTGTTTTCTAACTAAACACTCCAATGAGGATTTTCCATCGTAATAAAACAGGGAGCTTTTCCAGAGCACTTAGATTTAGGAAGAAGCCTCTGTTTCCATTCAGCATTTCCTTTCACTAGCAGATTATTTCAGGGCTGCAAAGCTGGACTTGCTCTATTTGCTTCTTTTGCATACTCTGCTGTCTTTTTACCTAAGCCTCCTAACTCAGGACAGCAGCAGAGACAGCCAGGTCAAGAGCAATCAGAAATACTAAATATCCTGTGCTTCTGGGCATGTTTTGCAACCAGGGATGTGTCAAAGAGCTTTAGAAACTATAGCATACGAGACCGCATTGCCGCTGCTTTCATCATCACCCGCTCCTAGCCTGGTACTTGGAGGCTGTCTCAAAGTAAACAGCAGCAGTATCCAGCAGCAAAGCAGAAGAGGGTTTTAATCAAAAGAGGTGGTAGCGGTGCAGGATGTACGTGTGAGAAGGAACTTCTTAGATCTCACTGGCGAGGCTGTGTTGAAGGTGACGCGTGCAGGAGTGAACTTGGGCCTCTGGTGCTGATGATGCATGGTGCCAGCTTGTTTGTATTCTGGTGCATTGGTGGAAGCCAGCTTACTTCCCAGGGTTGGAGCAGGGACAACACGAGGGCTAGCACGTGTCCACATCTCATTCTGCTGTCTTGATGTGCTCTTGCTCCCTTTGTGAAGAGAAGTGGTAGCAGGGAATCTGTTGTCAGGATCTAGGCAGGATATGAAACCTACCTGTGGGCTCTGAGTGCCCCTGCTATAGCTCCCCACATCCACTACATTACCCAAGCGGCGATGCTCTGTGTGGAGAAGCCATCGTCCTTCCCTCTCTGCAGTTTGCTATCAGGAGCATTTGTTTGAGGGTCTCTAAGGCCTAGGTGTCTTGGTTTTCCACCTTGATGTGTCTGTTCGTAGGTGAGAAATAATATATTATGTGGAGTTGAAAGTTCACCTCCATCATCTTCCATGATTTTCGTTGAGTTTATGTTGTGACCCTTGGATGTGTGTGTTGGCTGAAAAAGATGAACATGGAAGCCTTTGTGTAGCAAAACAAGCCTGATAAGTGGTCCAGCAGATGCTGAAGGGGGAGACCTGTCCCTGCCTGTACAGCTGATGCCTCAGCCGTTTGTCATTTTTATATTGACTTCTACAGACTTCCCACCTGCTACTGTTCCATCCCCTACAGACAATGGGCACAGCAGAGCATGAGCAGGTGTTGCGTTCAGCTTCCTTTACTGCCCAATCATTTCCTGGTCATTATTCATGGCACAGCCATGCAGACTGTTAGGCTAACAAAAGGACAAGAAATAGTGCAGAGTGGGAGCAGATGACTGGACATGGAAAATGTTCAGCTTGGCTTAAGAAGCCCTGCTTCCACCTGTATTGCCCGAAGCAGTAAAGGCTTGGAGTGGGTTCAGCCTTGAAGTCTACTCTTGATGAGATGGATAGTCCTGAATGCAAATCAGTTGCGAAGAACCTAAGAGTGATGGGGTCTGCAAAGTACTTGATAAGCTATTAAGAGACACAGGGAAAAAAAGAAAATGAAAAAAAAAAAAAAAAGACAAAGGAATTTTTAATATAAAATCTTCCCAAGAACATGTACAGGGGTTGATCTAGATTGAAAAATAAAACCAAATACAAGGAATGCAGGCCAAGCTATTTCTCAGATGCAACATGCCAAATAGACCTCTTCAAGAAGAGAATAAAATAATAACTTCCCCTCTGCTCTCAATTCTTTGAAGTCCCTTGAAAGCTTTGCACTAGTGCTCAGCACTTCATCAGCAACGATCTCACCATGCTGAAGCCTCCAGACTGCATTCCCTGGCAGTAGAAATGGGAGCAGCACTGCTTGTTTTATTAGGTTTGCACCCACAAAACCCACCTGTAGGGGTGGACTGGCCCCCTCTCCTCCACACAAGGCAGCAGTGGGCTGGTTGTCTGCTCCCTGTGCTCATGAAATGAGCTGCCATTAATTAGACAGTATGGCCTGAGAGCCCTGGGTGAGCTGCCTGCCTCAGAGCTAGCCGTGAACCTGATATGTAGACTCAAGTACCAGAGTGAGATGGAGGTCCCAGTGTTGCTGTCTTGAGGGTACAGTGCAAGCTGGATCTCTTTGCATGAGTTTTTCACTTGTGAAGGATCCCAGTGAGGAATAACTGCATGCTTCTGCTTTTGTTTTGGCAGTCCCCAGACAGGAATGGGTCTTTCAGAATGTGTTGCATACAGGGAAAGCATAGGGAATGCATCTGGTATTAGATGTGATGGAGAATTCTCCTGCCTGAGCATCCTGGGAAAGGGTGCAGGAGAAGTTGCCCTCACTTAAATTACCACCTGCTCTGACTCTTCAACATCATTTTTTTTGCTTCCATTTTAACCTTACAGAGTAGTTTCAGGTTCACTTCTTCTAGTAAATGTTTCCTCTTCCCTAACTTAAATAATCTATCTCCCCAAACCTGACCTGACAGATGTTTCCCCTGCAGTGACCCTGCGCACACAGTGCACTTCATGAAACCCTGGCTTCCATGGGGAAATGCAGCACCAGCAGTGACCCTGCTGCTGTCCCAGCTAAAAATAAGCCTGTCCCTTCTGGCAGTGTTGGGGTTTGCTTTTAAGTAGGTAGGCAGTTTTATCCATTGGCTGCAATGTGCTCTTATACTAGGCAGAAGGCAGAACTTCACCTTCAGAGCATGACAGAGCTGCCTCCCTCTGGGGAATCACTCCAGGACTGAAGGTGAGAAGATGCTCAGCTGCACTTGGTGCACTTCTGTCAGCCAAATGGCTGCCAGCCTGCTTGTTGCTTGCCTAGATCTTCTCCTTGCTGCCTCATACACCCCAGTGAGTCACAGTCACCTCTCTTTCGCTGCCCCTTTCCCACTGCTTTTCCTACTGAAGTATATGGAATTATTCATGATACTCCATTTGTCCCAGCTCACAGAATCAAAAGTGGTTTGGGTTGAAAGGGACTTTAAAGGCCACCTTGCCGTGAGCATGGACACTTTGCACTAGATCAGAGTGCCTGGCCTTGAACTCCCCCAGGGGTGGGGCATCCACATCACACAACAACTCCATGCCTTCCCTAGACCTCTAACGGCACCCCTCACACATCCAGTCCTCCATTTATTCTGTGTGTAGCCTTCTGTCTGTCTCATGGGCCCATAGGGACTTGGCTGCTGGGTTGAAGAGAGAGCATTTGGGCCAGTTAGAACAGAGACACTCAGTTAAGAAGAGCCTTTCCAGCTTTGGCTGTACAAGCACATTAGTAAGTTTCATGAAAACGGGAAAACGAGTGTTTGGAATGTGTTCTGGAGCAGGAGGAGAGCTGCATCCCACCTGGTGAACCTATGGATATTTTAAGTATTTACATGCATATCTAGTTTTCCTTTGAGCCTTCCAGTGCTTCTTCATTTATTTATTGAATTTCACAAATCACATAAATGCTTATCATGAGTATACAGTACTTGCTATGTAAAACACGACTGAGTCTGGGAGCTCTCTGGTGGTACCCTTGGGCTTCTTTTGGCCTGGTTGACTGTCCCTCTAGCCATCACTCTAGCCAAAGCCTATTTTCCAAGAGATGCTGAGGAAGAGGCACGGGTGCAATGACAGAGCTGAGAAATGTGGTTGGTCATGCAGGACTCTGGGAACTTCCTATACTTGTTGCTTCTGGGAGCCTGAAGAGGTGGCATGATTGTAATTTTCACATACCTATGTAGGAACCAATGCTTTCATGTTGATCCTTCATTTGAAGGGATGAAGGAGGGACAATTCCTGTGACTGGAAGCTGCAGCTTGATGTTTTTAAATTGAGAGTAGGGTTATGCTTCATAACACTGGATGTGATGAAGCAGTGAAACAGTTTAATTAGTGGTGCCAATCTTGTAGTGCTGAAGTTGAAATGGGTTGCTTCTTGCTTGGCTGGTTGCTGGGTATTCATGGGGTCAGAGGAGGGGGGCATGAAGTATTCCACCTGCACCTGTGTGGACAGTGGAGGATGAAGACAACAGGCAGAGGACAGGTTACTGAAGAGTGAGGATCCTGTTAGGACACAGGGCTCAAATTCATTGGAAAACCATTGTTATTCATTTGTGTGCTCATTTTTCTCCCACAGCAAAATAGATTCATTTAAAGTCTTTGCTTGGCTTTAAGAGTGACTGTTCTGTTTTTTTCTGGAGGGGCTGTCATCAGTGACTAGAGGGACAGCTGGCTTCAGGATACTGCTGAGGAGGGGCTTTCTGGCCTGAGGGGTCAAGGGGTGGGCTGTGTGGAGTAATGGGAAAATGCAGACTGCTAATTTTTGCTTTAGCTGTTGCTCAAGCCAGTTCTCCGTGCGTACTTCCAGTAAGTGAGGTACCCTGCCATTTTCTTGCCTTAACCTTGTCTTATAAGAGATTTGGACTTCAAAGCAACTAGAGCACATCTCTGTTCTAATCTTGTCTCTACAGAAATTGATGGAAGGGTAAGTTCTGCAGTGCCTGAAGTAGGCTCTGAGCTCTTCAGTAAAACTGCAGGAGATATGGAACTGACAGTATCAATAAAAAAGGCTGTGCTCCTTGATGGCAAGGCTGAGGCCAACCTCTCTGCCCCAGTGGCTTAAATGACCCATGCAGAGGGAGGTTGTGTGTGCAGAACATGCGATTCAAGCACTAGCAAGTCACTAGCATTAGTGACTCCTGACATTGTACTTCCAGGGTGAGGCACTTCAGGAAGCTGATCCAAAGTGACACTGAGCACATGGTAGAGAAGAGACCTTCTTTGCTGAGAGTTGAGGATGAGGAAAGAGATTTTTCTCCTTCCCTTTCTCTCCTTTCCATGCCTTTGGCTGATGTGGTCATCGCTCATGACTCAGCTGCTCCTATTGGCAGAACTAGTTGTAGCAAACCTGGGGCCAGCACAGAGGGAAGGCAGGAACCAGGGGGTTGGTGAGAAGTGTGTTTGTTATGGAGAAAGCAGGAAGGTCCCTCCAGCTGCTGAGTGTGATGTGAATTACAGAGAGGAAGTAGATTAAGCTTTCCTACTGGGGAATTATGCTATATGCAGTGATGCCAGAACTCTGGCAGTTCTTCTTGGGTTCATGGGAACTATGCTGTGTTATACCAGAGAACAACTAGCCCAAGAACCCTCTCTCTCTTCTGTCTTACCAACCTTCATCCAGCTGTGTGTAGGTTGACAGGACTAGAAAGACAAAAAAGTGAATTGACTTTTCACGAAAGGGGACTGTTGGGAAAGAAAGTGACCAAAGTAGTGCTTGGAATACAATGAAAGTGGTACTTCTCCCACTTTGAAGATCAACAACGCTACAACTGACGTGTACTGTGCTAGGAAATTCTTCTGATAGACACTGTCATTCATCCAAGTTTCTATGTGTTCTTTGCTAATATCTCGGTTCAGATCTGTTGAGTGCTGGGTATTCGGGTCTTGTCTCTAAAAGCAAGTTAAGAAACGGTGAGGGGGGATCATCCTTGTCAGATAAGGTGCTTTGTTGTGTGCCCCCAGCATGGTATCTATATCATTTCTTCTTTGTGACAGCAGGAAATCTTGAGGTTGTTGGAATCTTCTGGAAGAATCAAGCTACATGCATGGCTTACCCCTATACCTTTCATATGTGGGACCTGTTCAGTGTCCTTGTCAGGAGCCAAAGGAAAAAAAGAAACCTCATGTATTACTTTGGAGAAAACAGCAGTGTCCTCTTATTGTAATCTGTTTGGGTTTCTGTGGGAATGTTAAATCACATCTAGGTGGCGAGTGGAAAATTCATTAATTCAGTGGGGTCACGGTGTCCAAGTAGGTTTAAAGAGATGCTCCATTAGACTTCTAACTATCCTGTAAAATCTGATCTTTTGGGATTCCCTCTGGAGGTGTGGCATGCTGATATCCTGTTTGGGCCAGAGGAGGAAGGTAGCTCTGTTGTAAAAGTAGAAAGGGAAAGGCAGATATTCAAAATGACCAGCTCTAGGCTGCAAGTCTGTTGTCTACCCTTGACAGAACAGAGTGGGACAGACAGCCAGGCAGGGCAGACCAGCAGGTGAAATGCAGACCAAAAGGTGAATAAACCTGTGCAGTAATGCCATAGCAAAGAACAAATCTCTGCGCTATAGAGATCAGAATGACATGTGGGTTTGTGCAGCACATAAGGAAAAACATTAGAAGGTGAGGGAGAAAGAAATGAAGGTGGGGCAGTGGATAGCCTGGAGACTGCTGCCACTTACTGTAATTGATGTAACGGCTCAGCTTCCACTGTTTGTTGTCCATGTGATCTCTGCAATTACCATATGGTAAATATGACTTGAGTCTCTAGCAAATAATGGAGCTAATATTAAGAAAGAATATGTAAACAGCTAGTGCGTAAATGAACAAAGAACAGCAAACAGCCTGGACTTGAAAAGAATGAATTAATCATGCTAGATGTGAGGTTATGGGTGTTGGGTTGTTTTTTTTAAGCAGATGCAGAATTAACAGATGAAGACTGAAGGATTAAGATGTCTAAATTGTCAATAAAAGATATATGGGGATACGTGTCAGTAAAAGCTGAGGGTGCTGTGTGAAATCCTACTTGAGAACTGCATTCAAATGGATGAATTTACAGGCTTTGGCACCTTCCGAGTGAAGTGGGAGGTATTTTGAGGATAACCCGTATCAGTGTGTTTTTCACATCCCCTGCTGCGATCAGATCTGCAGAGGCAGTGAGTGTGTTACAGTGCATTTCGCTTCTCTCAGCTGGAGACCTGACTTTTGGGTTGAAACTCTGGAAACGTCACTGCCCTCCCTTGTGTGCCAGCCAGCATGGCAGTCCTCATGCAAGCACTGGGTGTGCAGGAACAGGTGGAGAGAACCTCAGGGGTGGGCAAGGAAGGTGGACAAGGAAGGCAGCTTGTATGCATCACTCTGGATTTAAGCTTCGTAAAATTCCAGCTCCTCTTGAAAACCTGTAGTTTTGGAAACCAGCGGATGATCTGCTGCTGGCTTTGGTCAGAGTAGGCACTCCCAGATATTAGGCTGCTGCTGACCATCTTGAAGGAACCGGGAGCAGAACAAGATATATACGAAAGGGCTGCCTGGGCTAATTTATAAAGATTAAAATAAATTTGTGTGCTGCGGCCAAAGAATAACTGTGGAGGAGAACAGCTATTTACAAGTATTTGAAGCATGTAAATCTCAGGCAGGGAGGAGAATGGTTGAGAGTGCTCCAAGGACACGATAATGAGAACTAGCAGCATAAATTTCCTTAATTTCATCCTAAATGTAAGGAAGACATCTAAAACCTCTGAGATAAATTACATCGTGGCACAGCGTCTTTGGGGAGCTGTGGAAGTGCCATCACTTGGGTAATTTAAAACTGGGATGGACAAAGTGCTGGGAAATAGCGTTCATGAGGGGAACAATGCAGCAGTGGCCCCAGAGGAACGGGCCAGACAACTCTTCTGGTTCTAATTTGACTGATGCTGTGAAGTCCGTAGTAATTGGGCTAAGCAGGAGCCTTTCCCATCTACAGTTTCTGTGCCTGTTGCACAGAGGACTGTAGAAGTCTTCAGCTTAATGTGACAAACGCTGAACTTCTCATTCTTCACTGCTGTGGTGAAGATGGTTTCTGAAACTTGGCCTTCTCTCCCTCCCAGCTCCTCATTGGCTTCCACCCCTTCTCCCACCGCTCTGCTTACGATGCTTCTGCCTCCATTCATTTTTTCCTCTCTGAGCCCTGAGCTGAGACTTTCTGAAAAGAACTGCGGAAGACTCATAATTTCTTTTGCATTTAATGTGGAAATTTTGGTTAAAATGTACTTCAGACCAAGCATCAGAAACATTCATTTTTCCCTTTCTTTGGGGAGATGTTGAGGAAGGAAGGAGGCCACTTTAGGAGGCTTGGAGTGGTGCATGGACAGGCACCAGTGTGGCTGCCCAGCACCAGCCCCAGGGTTCCTTCCCTGCTGCTCAGTGCTGCAAACCCAGCACATCACCTGGCTTGTTCCATTTGCCTCGTGTGAGTGTTTTCTGCTAGAAAACTTCTTGAGATGTATTTTTCTTAACTAATTCTGCATCTTAAGAGTGAAATAAGAAGGGGAAAAACTGTTACCATCATCATTACAAGTTAGCACACCTCTGTGTACAAAATAACTACTGGCTCCACAGCACAAATGTGCTGTTGACAACAAATCCTAGAGTCTTTAATTGTAGCTACTGCAGGCCTGTCACCAGAATGCTAAACAAATGTCACAAGTTGCCACTGTCATCCTTCCTGTAGGCTGCTGTGAGCCACCAGGTGATAAGTTGCACTCTGATGGTGGTGCCTGAACCAGCAGTATAATATGTCCACGGAGCAGGAGCAGTAAATAACATGCCATGTGTGCTGCCACAGGCACTACATAAAATGTCTTTTACTGATGAGAAGTTTTCCTCGCACCTCTAGAATCATTTTTTTTCCCTTCACCCTTCCCCAAATGATCTTTGCTGCTCTTTGTAACCCAGCAAGACGGAGCAGTGAAAACTGCCTTCAAAGCTGTGGCTCTGAAGGAAGCTGTGCTAGACCTTGCCATGAAGAAGGGCTGGGTCAGCATGTGATGCAGTGAAGGGCTTCCTTCAGTGCCTCCTCACGTGCTTTTGCACTGGGTGTAACTCATAGTGCTGGGTGAGTGGCTGCCTGCCTAGCGGTGCTTGGGCACCTGGCTCTGGGAGCTCCAGGCTTTGCAGCACGTGTCTCAGCTGAGCAAGACAGCTGTAATTTTTCAGCTGGGGCAAGAGCGAGGAAGTAAAATGACCAGCCAGTCAAGTGCAGGCTGTGCTATATGGGAAGGGCACAATTAAATGTGGGCATCTTTATGGGCTGGCTATTTATGGCACTGCTTCTCCAGGAGCATCACAGATACTAAAATACAGAAGAAACAACATAGAGCAGTTCCTAGGGTGAACTGAGCGTTTGGAGATTGCTCTAGCTGGCCATGGACTTGTGATTCATTTAGGCCATCCTCTGGGATCACCTAATATAACTGGATCCTGTCACTGCAGCACTTCTATAGGGAATTATTACACTTCAGTTGTGTCAATTGACATCCCATTAGAATGGAAGAAACCACTCAAATTAGTAGAGGCTCCAGCTTGTCCGTATCAAAGACTTGCTACAAGGTCTAGATATTTTTTTTTTTTACAGTAGCTATATGCCTAATCTTGAGAAGAAAAAATGGCTTTGGACACATAGTGGGGGGTTATTCTGTAAGCCTAATTGCAATTTCAGGTGCGTTTCTTGTGGAACACAAAGCAACAAGCAGCCATAACTTTTCTATAGAGCCAAACTCTGGAGTCGTGTCATGGTCTAAGCATGACTTATGGTGCTTTTTCCCTCGTATAATACAGGTGCTGCAGCAGTAGGGAGCTGAACTACCCATTTCTGTACAATATTCTATGTAAAGAAAACTTAGAGTTGTTAGCTGTGTTTCTATCTGGTAGATGCATGCCATCAGTGCGATCACTTAAGGCCTCACATGTTTCTGGGAATTTGCCTTTGTCTGACACAGTGGATCTAATTACACTGCTGGATTGCGGATAAATCTTAATTTACACTTTGGGTGCTGTTGTAGTGATGAGCAAAGGACTAGATGGCACTTGAATAATGATGACTGAAAAATACACTGTGCTTTGTGTTAAATACTTTTTATGGCTTTATTTTGGTGAACGAAAGAGTGCAAATCAGGAACAATACTTATGTGAAAAATTTGTGTTCTTTGGCAGAAAGGCTATAATTTCCTTTTTTGCTGATGCTTATTAAAATCTTATGCTCAGTCGAAAAGCTTTTACGTGCTTTGGACTGAAGAACGTGAGGAAATTTTTAATATTGCTGCCCATCTGTGTTATTAAGATGAACCACATTTCTGTCTCCTCCAACTTGGGAGAGGGACTGTAAGATAAGATGGATAGCAGTACCACATCCGCTCTGCTCTGGGGCAGATGCTTGTCAAGCAGACAAAGCCCTTGATCCTGAGATGTCTGTGTCTGGACCTAGAGCATCACCCACGCCTGAGTGGGGCTCAGCCAGCACTAGTATCTGATCTGCACTGTTTCCTGTCTAGGCTGGAGCCAGGGGGAGAGAGGATGTGTGGCCCCAGATGTGCTCCATGTGCCTCATATATCTGGGAGTGGGAGGGAGGTGCCAGGCAACCTAATAGTATTTGCAGGTCAGTTTCAAAGGCTCTAGTTTTTATGATAGTTTAGAAGGAGACTAAATTAGAAATGAGTAGGAACTTAAAGCTTTGCCTTTGATTTTATATTTACTGAGCAGTGATCTTGGGAATGTGGTAAGTGGAAGGTTACTCCCTGTTACCTTGCCTCTTGATTTGATTTCTTGTCGTGAATGCTTCCTTTTGAAAATATTTTTGCCTAAAGAGTTTTGTAAGGAGATGTATACCTAATACTGAAGCACAGGGGATCAATCAATACAGCCTTCCCAGCTCCCTTGCCTTCCCATAGGTCTGCAGCAGAAAAACCACCGGTCTTCTGAAACCTAGCCGTTATAAAAGATGTAAGGAGCCTGATAGTTGTCCAAAGTCATTTTCTATTGCAAGCTTAATAGTGACAAGCATGGTCCATGCTTCCTTCTGGACTGTCTCCAAAAGTATTTCAAGATCTGATCTTTGTATTTATGGGTTTTATTTATGGATTTACAGATCACACAGCCATTGTCAGCTCTTGTGGAAGGAGTTTCCCCTGCTAAAATAACTTGCACATCTTCCCAGAACCTTCTTACTGAACACCAACTCCTTCTGCTGTGCTGGTCTTTTCAGCATTTTGCCTCTCTTGTCACTGACGGGATACTTTCAGAACTTATCCTATCAGATAGGGGACAATCCACTAAGAACCACTGCCCTTATTTGCATGTATTCAGTGAATTAATAATAATAAGGCTAAGATCTGTGGAAGAAAATGATGTTTGATGGCAAAGAGATAGCAGAAATCAGCAGAATCATGATCTCAGTGGTATAAAGCCAAAGATCAGCTGGTGCCAACTGACTTTTCATTGCTGATGATGCAGCCTTCTGTTTGCATCCTGCAGGAGCTGGGCCATGGTGCATCTGGAATTTCATTTCTGCACCAGATGTGGATGGGCTTTGTTGAGCTGGAGCTGGAGGAGTGACACCATGCCAGCTCCTGGGTGGCAAGCTGTGTCTCTGGAGTGTGCTGGCAGCCCACCCCAAGGCCCCATCCTCAGAGGGAGTGCTCTCACTGCAGCTAGCCCTGCTAAGATCAGCGCTGCTGCAGGGCCAGAGATAGGGAGAGCTGTGTCTGCTTCCTTCTGGGGAGGCTACAGCTACACAGGTCCATGGCTGTGGTGTTGAGGCTGGTTGTAGGAGGTGCACGTGGGGCCGACTTGCATCTTGTGTAAGCAGCCTTGCTGACCCAGAGCTACAAAGTGAGTTTTGAGTCTTCCATCCTCTGACCGCTGAATGGTAAAATTGTTTCCTCAATATTTTATTAACAGCTGTTTTAAAATTTAATAGTTTTATTCTGCACTTTTGCACCAGTTCCCAAGTGTGGAGAGGAGGAGTAAGAATGCTTTCCTGTGCTTTTCAAATGGGTTGGTTTAACTCTGTTTGTGTTAATGAATGCATATTAAGATCTTATTAAGCAGTTTGTCCATGGGCAAAGTTTGTGTTGATCTCACCGGGGAGCTTTGTCTGCATCAAAGAATTGCAAGATCAGGTCATAATTTCAGAAAATGATTGTGACCTCTGCTTAATGTTAAAGTGTTTGTCAAGGCAAGCGAAAAGCAAAGGAAGGACATGCTCCCAAATTCTGACATTTTAGTCTACAACCAATAGCCTGAGTTTGGCTGTCCAGAAGCATACACAGTGGCTGCCCTGACAGAGGTTGTTTATGAAATAATAATAATTCGAGGAATAACAATAGAATTGGGCTGTGCTTAAGATCAAATATGAAATTAAAGAAGGACTGGGAAGCTCCTGGAGTGACTAGCATGACTGGTGACAAGAACCGTCCCAGCGTTGTGTGGGGTTGACAAACGGTATCAATGACACAAGGTGGCTGTACCACCTCGTGGTGGTGGCAGCAATTGGTTTCAGTTTAGTCATTGTACTATTCCTAGACAGGGCTCTGAATTTATGTAATAATTCAACTCTGAAGTCATTTTTGAAACCAAATTTAGGTGCTTGAGTCACGTAGATGGCTCTGAAATGATTCCTGTCTTTCTGTTAGCTGTTTCTCCATGGCTGATCCTGGAGGACACTGCTGTTCAGTTAACGAGACTCTGGAAACTAGAAGAGTCAAGAGGCTGGTGGATATCTGCCAGCAATTGCAGCACAGAAATGGATGAGCTGATGTGCCTGGGGTGTACCAGAGCTGTTGTGTGCATGTACCTTGCGCCAGAGGCACCTGGAACTTGTCATCTTGATGAGGATGTGCATGCCTCTTCCTTGCAGCATAGGGCTGGGTTTGCTGTTCTTTGTGTCTCTGTCCCTTTCTAAGGAATTCCCCTGAGTCTGGTAAAATACCCTGCAGAGAGGGAGGGAAAACAAAATGAGAGATGGAAGTGTCAAACTGAACCAAAGTTGCACAGGCTGGCTGGGTAGCTTAGTCTTCCCTGCAAGAAGGATGGTGATGAGATAGAGGGGCTGGGGCTGCACCCCCCACCCTAGGCTGTGGTTTCCCCAAACCCTGGGGGCTGGGCTGGGATGAAAAGGAAGATAAGTAGGCATTTGAAAGAGAAGATAAGTAGACTAATATGGGAGAATCTGTCTCTTCTGAATTAGACTAGGTAACATGAAGAAGTGTATTATTTTTTCATATCAAGGGTGTCAGATATGGATTTGTGATCCTGATACTGCGTAATCAATTCTTTCCCCTCTGCTGTGCTCTGTCAGGGATGGTTTTGCTCATTTGCAGTTCTTGTTCACGCTTTCTTTTCTGTTTTGCTTGTCTTTATAGATTTTTGTCTGAAAGTTGAGAACACTTTTGTTGATACTGGGAAGATAGCACTCACTTTTGGGAAGATGTGAGCAACACAACATGATGATAAAATAGCCATTTGAGATGTGTTTCTTAATGTTGATAATGTTAAAATGTTGCCTGGAATCCATACAGTGCAAGGAAAAGGCTGGACCTCCACAAGGACTTAGGGACCAGTTCACCCCTTTGAACTCTCTCCATCCCAAGGTTAGGTATTTGCTCTGAACTGACTGTTCGGACACCCCCTCTAGAGCATGGCGAGAGACGGTAAAGGACAAAATCCTTTCTGGATATGTGCATCTTAAATAGTTCTTTTGGATCAGATCATCCCCAGGAAGTGACTGTCTTCTTCCTCTAACTACAAAGAGAGCCTAGGCGACTTAATTTAATTTACTGCCCAAGATTTAGATAGTTACAGTAGGGGAAATGAATCCCCATCCTACTGATTTAGCAGTACAAACCTCAATGAATGTTAGTGGGAGTTGACGCTCTTGAACCTTCCAAGTGCTTTGGATAATGCTGTTATTAAGTTTGATGTTTCCTGTGAGATACTTGGCTGGACTCACAAATGTGGCTTTTCAGCTAAGCCTGAGACCAAGTTCTTCCTTGTGTAAAGGGAGAGGAGTAGTGTGTGAAGGGCTGAAATTCCACATTCAACTGGTACAAGTCCTACAGTGATGCAGTCTGTAAGTAACACTATTGTGAAGTGATACACCAAACCTATGTGATGCAACATTTGGCTTCCTTGTTTCCTTTTAGAAGATATTTGAAAATGCATTAATTTCTTGGGGATAGCAGAAGGAATCTTTGTAGGTACAATTTACTGTATCTTAAGTCTCTTTCTAACAATAGTGTTTTTGTAGGTTTTCTTGCCCTTTTAAAAGCAGGATTACTGATACAAAATGTGACCCTCCAGATCACAGTAGCAAAGCTAGTGAAAAATGACCTTTAGAGCCTTGCCAAGCACAGTAGTCTGCTCTGTTTTCCTGCTGACATCTTTACCTCCTGATGTGGAGGCTCTGTGCCTCAGAAGCTTAGGGGAGCCCTGGGACCATTCTGGACATTCTGCAGTCTGTCACATGGTTCTGGCCGGGGGGATGTTTGGCCACCAAGGTACTCCATAACTGAATAAAGTCCTACAAATGGACTTAATTTAGAGATTGCTCACTGGCCTTAAATTATGCACCTTTTATTCTAGTGATTTCTTGACTTGTCTTATCCTCTTGGAGGTGAGACAGGGTGGCCTTCACGTTAGGTTTCTCATGTTGAGCTGAAGCACAGCGTTCTGGGGAACATGGTGGCATCATTAGGAGAGTGACAGCTGAGCTAGCAGTATTCCTATGGCATATGCTGTAGGTCAGTTGTGGGCTCTTGCATAGTTTCCCTCTGAGCTAGTTTTCTAGCGATTCATCTTCATCTGCTGGGCATGTAAATGCTGCACTTTCTTACAGTCCCTGCTAAGTCTTCCTCAAAGTGACAGACAACCTTTGCATCTCTACCAGTACTCTTCCATGGTGAGATACTCAAGTGCATTTGGATAAATGTTACGTCTTCCTTTTCTCTCATGCTTCCCTCCCCCCTCTCTGTTTTGTTTGTTTCAGGTTCTCGGCCTTTTTGGATCTACACAGTGGAAGTTGCATCTTGTGTATGGCGTGGTTAAGCTTGCAGCCTCTCACCTCGGCCTTCCTCCATTTTGGGCTGGTTACTTTTGTGCTGTTTTTGCATGGTTTGCAGGTGGATGCTGGCCTGACGGGAGACTCAACCAGTTCAGTACAAAACAGCTCGTGTTCAGGATCTTTTGACTGCAAGGAAGGTGTTATCCTGCCAATATGGTACCCAGAAAACCCATCCCTTGGGGACAAAATTGCCCGTGTTATTGTATACTTTGTAGCACTGATCTACATGTTCCTTGGAGTCTCCATCATTGCAGATCGTTTCATGGCATCTATAGAGGTCATTACATCACAAGAGAAAGAAATCACGATTAAGAAACCCAATGGAGAGACCACAACAACCACCATTCGGATTTGGAATGAAACTGTTTCCAACTTGACCCTCATGGCTCTGGGCTCCTCCGCTCCAGAGATCCTTCTGTCTCTGATAGAAGTGTGTGGGCATGGATTCGTGGCTGGAGACCTGGGGCCGTCTACAATTGTTGGCAGTGCTGCCTTCAATATGTTTATCATAATTGCCATCTGTGTCTACGTGATCCCTGATGGGGAAACCAGAAAGATAAAGCACCTGAGAGTTTTCTTTGTCACAGCTGCATGGAGCATCTTTGCTTACATCTGGTTGTACATGATCCTTGCTGTCTTCTCTCCAGGTGTGGTGCAGGTCTGGGAAGGTCTGCTCACGCTTTTCTTCTTTCCACTTTGTGTTCTTCTGGCTTGGATAGCAGATAGACGCCTGCTTTTCTATAAGTATATGCACAAAAAGTACCGTACTGACAAGCACAGGGGCATTATCATAGAATCAGAAGGTGATCACCCTAAGGGAATTGAGATGGATGGCAAGATGATGAACTCACACTTTCTGGATGGAAACTTAGTGACTGTGGAGGGGAAAGAGGTAGATGAATCTCGCAAAGAAATGATCCGGATCCTTAAGGATCTGAAGCAAAAACACCCAGAAAAGGATTTGGACCAGCTGGTAGAAATGGCCAATTACTATGCCTTGTCACATCAGCAGAAGAGCAGAGCCTTTTATCGCATTCAGGCTACCAGAATGATGACAGGAGCTGGCAATATCCTGAAGAAGCATGCAGCTGAGCAAGCCAAGAAGAGCACTAGCTTGCACGAGGTGCGGCCGGATGAGCCTGAGGAATTCATCTCCAAAATTTATTTTGACCCGTGCTCCTATCAGTGTCTTGAGAACTGTGGTGCTGTTCTCCTGACGGTGGTGCGGAAAGGAGGGGACGTGTCCAAGACGATCTATGTGGACTATAAAACTGAGGATGGCTCTGCCAATGCTGGTGCTGACTATGAGTTCACAGAGGGGACTGTTGTCTTGAAATCAGGGGAGACCCAGAAGGACTTTGCAGTGGGAATTATTGATGACGACATCTTTGAGGAGGATGAACATTTCTTTGTGCGGCTCAGTAACCTCCGTGTGGTGGACAGTGAGGAACCTCCAGAGCTCGGTAACTCCCCATACCCAAAGGCCATACTGGCTTCTCCTTGTGTGGCCACAGTGACTATCCTGGATGATGACCATGCTGGCATCTTCACGTTTGAGTGTGATGTTATACATGTCAGTGAGAGCATTGGTGTGATGGAAGTCAAAGTCCTAAGGACATCAGGTGCTCGGGGTACAGTCATAGTGCCATTTAGGACAGTAGAAGGGACAGCAAAAGGAGGTGGAGAAGACTTTGAAGATGCTTATGGAGAGCTGGAGTTTAAGAATGATGAAACTGTGTAAGTACCCTATTCATTCTTGTTCCTCAGTCTAGTTTTGGTGTTTAACCCCCCATTTTGCCTCTGTTACAGGTGAATGCTGACAAGGGACAGGCTCCTTTCCTCAGCTTTCCTTCAGTTTCCCTACTTACCTCTTTCAGGCAAGAACCGACAGCAGGATTTAAGATCTCAAAGTCTTTTGTCCCTTCCCTCTTGGGAATAACAAAGTGATTCTTAGAAATATTGCAAGGGACAGGAGGAAAATATTTCATTTTATGAGATCCTATGCTCAAGCTATGGGTTAATGGTGAGTTCAGGTAGAGAGAGGAGAAAAAGGGGGAGCTTTTAACTGGCTGGGCAGATATGGGAAAGCCTCCTTTTGGAAAAAAAAACAAAAACAAACATAGAGAGTGGACAAATTTCTTGATATCCCCAAAGGAAAATTTTACAGCAGTTATTCCCATGCAATCAAGAGCTGCTCAGTACAAATGGGGCTTTATTTTCAAATGAACAACACATTATACCTACATCCTTAGGCTTCCTGTGCAACTTGCAGGTCTGTGTGGCATCTAATTCAAAGCACAGCCACAGCTGCAAGCTGTTCTGCTAGACTTGTGGAACCCTTACAGCATTTATGTCCCCTTGGTCTACCCATATTCCCCATGTCACCTTCTCTATGATCTCTCTGTCTGTTTTCTTGCTACCTGTGGTTTTTCTCCTCGTAAAGTACCATGGCAATTGGCAGTAATGGACTAAAGCACTGCAGCTCACAGCCTGTCCATGTGGCTCTATGACCCAGTGTTTTCATACAGAATTAAGAAAGGAAGCAAAATAGTCTGCACCAGTCCTGTTAATTCAGCTCTTTTATTGCGTACAAAGTAGTTGATACGAAGCTAGGAAGCAATAAAGACCAGAGAGGCGATAATGTCTAATTGCTTTAAGTACCTGCTGTTAACATTAGTGGGGAATGAGAAAAATCCCTTAGCTGAGCAGGGAGAGGGAGGGGGTGTGAACCTAGTGCTAAAACTCCCTAGTGTTAAGTACCTAGGTTCCTCTTGTTAACGCCTAATCACTTGAGCCATCAAAAGAATTGTACAGACTTGCAACTGGCACCAGAGAAAGGAAATCTTTGTACGAAGTCTCCCTATACAGTATCACAAAGGATGTAAATGTTATGGAATAGGGATGCCCTAATTCAGAAGCACCTTCTGCCTTAGCCTGCTAAAACACTTAATCCAGCTAATGTACGTGGTCCTCATGCTTGATTGTAAGCACGTGTTCTTCCCTATTAAAAGAACAGAAGTTCCCGGTTGGCTGGATTCAGCCACAGGCAGAGAAGGGGAAGGATCAGCTGTGAAACTGGCCTTTTTGGGGAGATGGGCCAGGTTAGCTAGTTTCTCCAGAGAAAGCAAGGAAGAATGCCAACTGTGTGGATGCAGTCTTCTGTGAGACTACCTACAATGTAATATCTACTACCACACTTCACCCAGATCTTGAAGAAAAGGGGCTTTAAGATCCATCAGTGAGAGGCTAATAAATTTGGTGTACCAGAGAATAATCCCAAATGCTCCATTTACCTTCCTGCTAGTAGAAAACTTGTTTGTCCTAGAAAACTCAGAGCATACCCACATAGTTGTTCCCTTGCATTAAAACAATTACATTCATCAGGGCTACATACATCCCTGTAGTACAGACTAATGATGAGGAAGGTAGTTCAGAAAACTGATGTGCTCTGGGTGCTTAATATATGGCCCAGAGAAGATGCCCCAGATCATGGGTTGGACCTTTGTGTGGTCAAAACAATGTCCTTACCTAACACATGATGTGGCTTTCACTTCTGTGTCAGAAGGCTGCTGGGAACAGATTCCATTTCACAGGGAAGCCCTTCTTTCCATTAGGGGCTAATGGAGAGAAATTTATTTTGAAGTTAAAATTAATGTAACTTCTACGTGATTGGCAACCCTGCCCACAGTGGGGGGGGATTGAAACTAGATGATTATTATGTTCCCTTTCAACCCAGGCCATTCTGTGATTCTATGATTAAATCAAATTAATAAACAAGGAGATGAGGCTTGTCAGCCTAACCACATAGTCCAGCAAGCTGCCTTTATTCATTCCTGGGTTTTATTTTAACTATCTAGGTTTTCCAGGAATGGAGTTTTGGACTGTAAACACGTGAGAGTAGTTTTGGTAATCGCCCCTTGGACTTAATCTCAGTGAATGTAATTTGGGTGCTGTACATTGCCAGTTCTTTGCCAATGTGCAGGCAGCTACAATACTACTTCTCCAGCAAATGCTATCTACCTTGGGTCATCCCTAGTTTAGGGGGATGCTGTGGGCAATTCTGCAGGTTCAGAGGGCAATGTTCAAGTGTCTGCTGACTGCATGGTGCAATACAAGGCTGTATGAAGACACTGGGTCACCAAACAGTTTGAGTTTTGCCTGGCTGGATGCTTTAGAGCCTCCATCTTAAATGTCTTGCCACTGAGGGGAATCTACCACAAGGTGTCCCTGTGTGCTGAAGGGGAAACTGGGGGGTCCACAAAACCCTGGGTAGAAGAGAAGGGAAACAATGCTAAGGATGAGTGGATAGAAGGTAATGAAAGATTTGTGCTTCCTATTTCAGCCTGCTGGTCAGACCCTTTCTTAGGAAGGGTGAAATTTGAACATTGTCCTTTTCCTTGAGGAAGTCACTTGTAACAGCTTTTTGGCTCAAGAAGGAAGCACATGAATTGGCAGCCTCATGCAAACATGTAAGATAGTGTTGAGTTTTACTGTGACTATCCATGTATGCTACTGCCACAAAGAAATGCTCATTGGTGTATGCCAGAAGAGGGCAAAAGCCGCAGATCACACTTAGCTCATTCTCTGATGGGAAATAAGAACCCTCAGATTGCATTCTGCAGTAGCAGGCTATCTGTAAGTAGATCTTAGGTCAGCCTTCTTAAGTGCAGCAATGCCTAAATTAATCTGCAGGACACTGGATTACACAGCATCTTTGAGATCAAACTTTTGGAGGGCCACCACTTATCAAATCCTGAGGGCAAGTGGTGGCTACAGTGAGCGCTCTCCCTTAAAACAAAATGGAGAAGGGGTCTTCCCTTAAGTCTGTCAGGTGAAGTTAACTATTATTGGACTTGTCCTTAAGAGGCTTTCCCTGAGGTGTATGGGACTGAAAAAAGCTGAGTTGCTGTATGAATTACAGATAAGAGGGAATTGGATCCTGCCGCCGGCTCTTGCTTTCTGCCTCTGTGATTCTTTCTAGATTAACAAGGTCAAAGTTTCCTTACTTACGTTTGGGTGGGAGCACAGAGCAAGTGTGCTGAGATGAGGAGACTCAGAACAATTCCATCGTTACTGAAACATGCAATGTGTGCGTATGAATGTGTATGGATGTTGGACAGCTATAAATCAAATCATATGATCTTGAATTCTGTCATCTGGTGAGAGGAGACTTGATCAGGTTTTGAATGCTTGATTCTGCTGCTGCTTTTTCATTACCCTTGTGATTTCTGAGGCTCAGATATGACCTGAACAGCTGGAGGAGACTCTTAGTTCACTTGTTGACTAAAAGGAGGTTTTTGAGGAAGCAAGCCCAAAACTTAGATTTTTTACAAGGTGACCAAACATTTTTTCTATTATATAGTATTGTGTGGAAATAAGTTGGGTTCTTGGACGTGTGAAAATATAGAAAGGTGTATGACCATGCTGCTCTATCATGTCCAAGCAATACAGAAATCATTAAGAGATTAAGAGCCAGCAGCAAAAAGTGAATTGGATTTTAAAGGATTTTCTTTCTGCATAATAAAGGAAACTCTGAGTAAGTAAGGAAAGAAAATTAAAATTAAGTTATATTGCTTTGAATTGGTTCCTCTGTTTAAAACTGTTTAAAGTGATGTGAAAAATTGTCTATGTCTTGCTTTAGAAATTTTCAGAAAATGTAGAAGTTACAAGGAGCTAACTAATATGTCAGCTGGAAGGCAAATTCTGCTCTGGCCATGTCATTTGCTGCAGTTAAGGTTTAGACCGAGAGATCTACTTTATTGCTTGCCCATGTTACTGGTTGCTTAATTATGTGTAGGATCTGTGGTCTAGTGGAAGTGTAGCTGTCTGCCCTGAGACTGTTTTCTCTGAGTGCGGTGTTAAACTGGTATTAAATGTCTTGTGAAGACAATGTGCAAAGTCAGCACGGCTGGTCTTTGGTACAGTCATTTACATACGTGTGTTAAACTTGCAGTAATGAAAGTGGTAGAGATAAATGTATTTAGGACATCCTGATAGGCAGTGACGTTTTGTTTGATTTTGGCCTTTATGATTTGGGGATAAAGTTGTAAGTTTATACATCTCCTTTCCTTGCCTGCTTCCTCCCAGAGAAAACCTTGGGCTGGCTCTGAATGCGATTCTCAGCTTGTTGGTCCTCCAAAACTGTCTCAAAGCACAAGGCAATGGAAAACCACGTGCATTTTCTCCTTTTTGGAGGCATTTGCTAAAAGGGGCATTCATGGGATGTGTTTGTGCGTATGTACATAAGGGCCAGAGCTGTGCGAGAGACAGGTTGGTACTGGGTCCTAGGGATGGTGGCTAATAACTGCCCCAGGCAGCCACCATGTGCTGATTCTGCTTTCTGTTCTCCATGCTGTGCCACCATGTTTGTTGGGAAGGTCGGTTGTTGTTCCTTTGCCTCCTTTTCCTCTCCTGCCCAGCCACGTTCGGACTCAGGGCTGCCTTTGCTATCACCTCTTGCTCGTAGCCCTGATGAGGTGGATGTTAGCTTCCCCTTGGATCTGGTGGAGATAATAGTAGGGAAAGGTGAATGGCAGTTTTCTGTGTGAAGGATGTCATACTGAGGTTGGGCACAATTAATTATCCTTCCTTTTTGCCACTTGGTGCTTGAAGAAACTGTCAACTTAATTTGTTAATGTGATCACCTACGCAGTCATGGTTGTGGCATTTTGAGGAGAATGCTATTAACAACACTTAGCTCTTTTGCATGGTGCTTCCCCAGTAGATCTAAAGGCACTTTGCAGGGGAGATCAAGGGTTGTTATTCCCATTTTGTAGCTGGGGGAACAATGCAGAGAGAGTCGCTTTTCTTCCCTGTGGATTATCCAACAGAGGCAAAGGCGGGAATAAAACTGATTCCCTGAACTGCTGGCCTGTACTCTATGCAGAGAACTAAGCTTGTAATTTCGTGTCACTGAAAACCACAGTGAATTAATGCAAATTCACTGACCTCTCCCCAGCTATCAGGAAGCAGACTGGTACAGTCCCTCTTCCCCCCAGGCTGTCAACAGTAACTACAATTTTGGGTTCTCATTTTCCTAAATTGAATTTTGGTCATATGGTATGGAGGTGTATGGGAATCTGGAGCCCCTGGTTTGTCTATGTCAGCTGTAGTGACACGAATTAATGACCTAGGTCATGATGAAATTATTGTGATAATCTAGTCCGAACTCTTGTCCAGCAGCTCTCATATACTCTCCACTGATCCTAATGCTCTGGGCTTGGAGTAGAACAGCTCTCAATAAATTAGAACTAAGCAGTGGCAATAGAGGAAATGAGAATTTGCTGCATGAATCTGATAGTTTCCTTCTCTCAGGACACTGTTCCTTTCCATTTCTACTCTCTCAAGATTTAACTTCTAATGAGTACTACAGACTCTTCTTCAGTCTGTTTCCATCAGAGGGTGAGCTTCTTCTGGCTTTTCTCTTACTGCACTTTCACGTAAATTGGAAGTTCTTGATTCCTATTTTAATCCAGATTAAGGACAAGCAGTGGCAGCTGTCTTTGAGAGGGGATAATGGCCTTGCAAGAAACAGTCAGAGAAACTCCAGCATTGCTGTGTGTCCTTATTTAATGACTTTCTGAAAGGGAAAGAGAAGGGTCATTTTGTTTCTCATGGCTAGTTATCTCACCTTTGTATCTGAATTCTTACTTGCTGCAGGCAATATGTTCCTTGTAGGCCCTGATTTGGTCACAGATATGGATGGTTTTGCATGTGGTCCCAGTAAAAAAGCAAATGAAAAAAACAAAACCCCAAGCAAACAAACAACACAAACCACTCCAGTGGCTCCTTTATGTTGCCAGTGGTGAAAGACTGTTATATTCATTTCTTGCAGTGAAATTTTCGTGTTAGAGCTTTTAACAGTAGAGGTTTCTGATTTAACTGAGTTATTTACACAGGTACCTGCTCTGAGCATTTGTGTTTGTCCTGTGGTGAGGTCTAGGTGGTATGCCCTGAGGGGATTAGTGTAAGGTGTCAGGAGTGTTCATGAAGTCATTCTGCAGAAATGTGAGACAGTGACACCATCCTGGGAAGAAGAGAAGCCCTGAGCTGACCTTTACCTTCCCGGATAGCCTTGTTGGCAGGTGTCAAGTGGACATGCCATCCGTCTATCCATGAAGAAGGACAAATGACATGCTGTCTCAGGGACTGCGACTTCTTGCCTATCAGGGGAGTCATTTATATGAATTAATGTAACAGTGTTAAACAAGGGGGTTGCCTGGAACCCCAGCTCAGAAGAGAAGCGTGGACTAGAGTGGCTTTTCCAAGTTGTGCATGCTCTGCTCTAACAGAGAAGTCCCAATGAACCTGACAGGTTCCTAAGGTCCTCAGAGGGGCAGCTCTGGTGGTATCAGGGAGGGTGGAGATGTTCAGAGTTTAGAGCAAACAGAGAGACATTCATTGTGCCAAATAACACAGCCAAGTTCTGGATTTAAAAACAGTCCAACCAGAACTGATCCGAGATAAAAACAAGCTTACTGTGTGTTGAGTGAGTTTTGCTTCCTCCTGAGTCATGCAGTAGTGCATGAAGAACCTTTGGATGAATGGCCAATAGATGTGCATTTTACATGTGGGATTGCAGAGCACAGATCACGGGTTTTTGCTCACAAAAAGGAGGAGAAGCCAGTGTTTGAATGGTGCTGCCTCAGGGCTGAGAGCAGATGCTGGGGCAAGGCTTGGCAGACTTTACATCACTCAGTACAGGTATGTGTTGGGATTTTTTTTGTTGTTGTTTTTTGTTTGTTTAACTTTAAATCTGCAGTGGGAGCATTAATTACAGCATCGCTTCAATGCCTCTCTAGCTTTTAACAGATCAAAGTGCAAGCAAAGTTTCCAAGTAAAATATGGACTTACTCTTTTCTAAAGGAGATAAGGTGGCAGAATCTAGAGTATCCTTGACAACAGGTCCTCCAGCACATTTCTGTTGTGGCTAAATACAAGCAGCTGACCTTGGTGAAAGAGGGCAGCTTTTTGAAATAGAAGGAGACTTGTCTGTTGCTAGCAATGTGGCTTTGTTTCTTATTTACCTCATTTCAGGATAAGCTATGATGGTAAAAGAACTTGCTGCTCTAGCTGTTGTGAGCACTGTGAATCAAGTTCACCCTCTGTTTAGCTTCAGTGAAAACAGCAGATTTAAAGCTGGGAGGAATCTGGACTGGTACGTGCTTACAGCTGTCCTGGCAGATGGACCGCTGACAGATGAGGCCCCTCAGGCCCATGCCTGGATGCCAGCATTTAGTGCTGCTAGCTTTTCACCTGGAGCCAGCCCTGCTGCTGGGCAGGCACTGGTGCTCTCAGCATTTGAGTGAACTATGTCGCTCTCAGGAGTAGATGTACACCAGCTAACTGGGATGGCCATCCCTTCCCCTTGGCCAGCTCCTCCCAAGTAGTGGTGTTGAGCTCTTCTGGTTATTCAGGGAGCCTGGGGCTTGGCACTGCATCCCACATAAATAATAGCTGTGGCTCTGATCTCCTGGTTTCTCTCTTAGGTTGTGGAAGATTTCTTCCAGCTCTTATAGTTTAGCGGGGTTTTTTTTGCTTGTTTATTTTTTGTTTTAGTCTCTTTATTTTTATATCACCAAACAGAGCTTCCAGCCTTTGCAGCTCTGGTGTGTTGAGCATGTCCAAGTGGTTTGCCTACCGCTGTATATCTTTAGTGCTCCATGTAAAGGCATGTTGTTAAAGTGAAATGTGCTAGGAATTACCTTTTGTGCCTCTGTGTTTCTTTCCACGAGATAAGCAAGCCAACCAGGTTGTACCCTCATAAAAACCACTACCTGGGCACCATGCTGCTCAGCTTTTATCCTAATGCAATAAAGCCATCAATATTTAATGCAGAAATTCTGCTCCTGTTATCTTTGCTGTACCTGTCTTCCCTCCTGAATTAGTCTCTCCTTTACCTCATCTGCTTGATCGCATTGGCTTCATGCTTCTATCTCTTCCTCCCTTAGTAAAGATAACTGGGCTATAGTGCTGGTGAGAAAAATATATGCCAGGAACAATGTACTGACTCTTCAGGAGTACATAAGCACCTAAGTCTGCATCTAAGATATCAGAAGCACTTCTTTAAGATGCCTGAAGTATTTTTGGGTTGTCTGTGGTTACTTTTGATAGGTCATAGTACTTTTCTCTTTCTGTAGTGGGGTTGTGGAGGGAAAATGTATGATTTGGCAGCTTTTCACAGATGTGTCCTGCTAGCTGACACCACTGGAGTTGGGCAGAGCTCTGAATAGTTCAGAAGTGCAGCAAATGGGCTACATGTGAGCAATAACTGCCTGCCTGGCAGCCAGGCTCCTGGGGCTGGATGGGCTGTACGCTGCAGAGCAGGGCTGTGTGCAGGATGGTGCAGCACATCAGACTCCCGCCTGCTGCTCGGCACCACAGCAGCGTCAGTAGCTGTGCGCCTTATCACGGCACTGACTCTGGTGCCTTTCCTGCAGGAACGTCTTCATTTTCTATAATTAGCAAGTCCTTGGAATAACTGTCTTCTTTGCTCTTTTAGCGGCCTGACAAGTGGAGCAGTGCTAGACACAGGAGCAAGCACAATCTGTAGGAGTCAAAGCTGATGACAGCTTCAGTAGGTCATTCCGTTTTGTGGTGGGCAGCTGGTGCTGGCTTTCCCTTGAGGTGATGGAAAAAATAATAGGCTCAGGGGCCTGATTATCCCATCCTTTGTATGGTACAGAGCAGCAAAAAAAAAAAGGCATAGCAGATGTGACATCTCTGCTGACTATCAGTAAGTTGTAGACAGAGGTCTTGGAGTTGGAGAGAAGCAGTTTCCCTGATGCACAGCACCCAGAGGAGAGGCTGGGGGGTGACCCTGCTCCAGGGCTGCACCACTGCCTCTGTGTCACTGTGGCAGTTGCTTGCTGCTCCATAGTGTTGTAGGGCAGGCAGACAGGTAGGCTGTGTGTCTGGTAGTCCCTGCTGTCTTTGAGGACTTCTTCTCAGGGGCTCCTCAGCTTTCCCAGGGAAGCTGAGACCTCCCTTGTACATCTAACCTGGCATGTGATGCCATGTGCAGCACTGTATCTGCTGAGCCTTGTGCTGGGAATTGACCCAGAAAGGGTTATTACCCCCTAGAAATGGGCCATGATTGCCCTCAATGGGCTATTTCTCTCTTGGGATGCAGGCCGGGGAGTTTGATGGAGTGGCAAGTCTGCAGAACTGTCCCAAGGAAAAATACCCAGCAGCAACAAAACTTCTGCTATAGAAATTTCCCTTTCATTTTGTTTGGGGAGGGAGATGGTTTTTAAGTGAATTGCTGCATAGTATGGCAGCCCGCTCCCTGGAGGGTGCATCTAATGGAATTAAAGGGTATCTCTATCTTGTTCTGGGCGGTGAGAGCTTCCTCGAACCACTGCCCAGAATACTTGTGAGACACCCTATAATTCAATTAGAAGTACCCTCCAGGGAACATATAATTATATCATATCTATGAAACGTAATGACAGCCCCCTTGTATCACATGGTGAGCAACTCTCTGCTGCTGCCCAGAACCTTTCACCGGTAAGGAACTAATCTGCTTAGCGCAGACTGAGCTCACTGGTCTGCAGAGCTCACCCGCCTGCCGCTGAAGGGAATCCCTGCCAGCGGAATAAACCTGTTAGCAGTATGCCTGGTCTGTCACCCGCATCCTCCTTCCACCCTCCAGCTAGGTCTGCTGTCTTCTGCTTTGCTGTCCACTCTGACCAGTTTGTTCTCTGAAGTTTGCTGAGGAATCAGACAGATGGGAAGTTTCCTTTAACCTTTTCTTTTTTCCCTTTGTTGAGCAGCCTGTGATAGCAAGTATGCTGAATGGATTCAGCTGCAGAACAGGCAAGGTGTCCTCTCTTTCTGCCCCAGAACGTGGATTTTGATTAGGATTGATATGCTTTGGGGAAAGGAGTAGTTATTATGCATAATTACAAACTCACCCAGTTCTCTCCAGCATTTGAGATAGTTTAAGGCCGGAATTGAGGAACACCAAACATGACAAACATGGAGGGGATTTCTATAGAATACTGCAAGTTCAATTTACTCGTGCTAGCTTAAATCAATCTGCAGAAAACTAGAGAGGGAGTTTGAAGAGGGGGCTCGAAGTTACTGTGTAGCCTAAAGAAAAATCACATGGTGGAATTTCCTGTTGGAAAGTCCTCTGGGAAACAGCACCAGCTGCCTTCCACCTGCCTCATGATCAAGAGACACCCCTAGTCTGTTCAGGTCTGGTGGATGTATTGTATCAGGTCTACTGGCAAGACTGTATTGCTCCGGTCCTCTGTGGTTCAGCTGCTCCAGACGGCTCTCCCAGGTTTGCCTGCTCACGCAATTAATTAATCCCATCTACCTGCCATGAGATTGTACTTGCTGTCAGTGCTACCACATCACTGACTGTCAATCCCAAAGCATCTTTTTGCCCTCAAATGCTGGAGCTGTGAGTAAGCTCAACGCTCTGGAATGTGAGATGAAAGTAGTAAAGAGGGTAGAGAAGGCACTGTTGAGAAGTGATGAAGGAAGAGAGTGACATTTGCTCCTTTTTGAGTTGCTGACCTTGAAGGCAGCTGATCCAAATCTCAGTATGTGTCCTTGCCTGGTGTTTCAGGGGTGAGTCACCAAATGTGGAGCAGAGGTGTGTTTAACTGGAGTATTTTTCTCCTTGGGGATAGTTATACAGGGAATCACTGCCCAGCAGGGCCGCTGTGGGGATATGTTCGGGGTTCGAGGAGCTCAGGTGTAGATTGCTGAATACTCTGGAAAAGGGCAGACGGAGAGTAAGGTTGTCAGAATGGTAAAGTTAATGAATTAGGATTGTTTGTATGCAGCCTTGCTCTTCTCTTTAAATGTGGGACTAGGGTTCAGTTTCTTATTGAGAGGCTAGTACTTCAGTTGCGACTTCTCAGTCAGTGGGGCTGTCTTGAAGATGGATTCAGATTGATCTTTGAGCTCCCATGCCACTAACTGGTAGGAGAAGAAACTTCCAGCTTTGTTGAGGCAAGCTAAAGAAAGGAAGGGCTATTTTCTGCTTCCTTCTTTTCCCTGCTGCTTTCTCTGCTCAGACCCCCCAAAACTATTGCATCTTGGAGCCTACTTTCTCCCACTGCCTATTCCTTATGAACACTTCAGATCATACTGGGAAGCCATCTGCTCTTTTTCAGGCATCAATGCCTTTAACTTAGCATAGTGCAGACTGAAGAAAGAAACAGTTTTCCTGCCAGTGCACATCTTCTCCTCCCATCTTGGCATCCAGGTACCTACAATGATGGTCCCTAGTTCTGAAGGTTGCTGCAAAGTGAGTTATAGCACAAAAGGAAAACTTGAACCTGATGGCTCTCAAGCACCATATCTTTGTTTAGAACAGGAGTGGGAGGTAGGCAAGCAGTTGTGGCAGGACCTTCCCTGCCTGTTAGGGGTTATATTTTCACTACAGCTCTGGAATAACTCTCACTGCTTACCTGCATTTGCACAGGGAAATCGTTGTGGAACAACACTTTAGTTTTCAATTCTTTAGGGAGCCATCTTTTACCATCTGGATCATGCTTAACTTACATGGAATCACAGAATCCTTTCAGTTGGAAGGTACCCTTAGAGACCATCTAGCCCAACTCCCCTGCAATGAACTGGGACACCCACAGCTAGGTCAGGGTGCTCAGAGCCCAGTCTGGCCTGATCTTGAGTGTCTGCAGGGATGGGGTATCCACCACCTCTCTGAACAGTCAGAAAGTCAGCACCTTACTACCCTTACTGTAAAAATCTTCTTCCTTATATCCAACCAAAATCTCCCCTCTTTTAGTTTGAAACCATTTCCCTTGTCCTACCACAGCAGTCCCTGCTAAAGAGTCTGTCCCCTTCTTTCTTACCACCCCTTTTAGATTCTGAAAGGCTGCTTTCAGATCTCCCCAGAGTCTTCTCTTCTCCAGGCTGCACAGCCCCAGCTCTCCCAGCCTGTCCTGTAGATGAGGTGCTCCATCCCTTGGAGCATTTTGTGGTCCTCCTCTGGATGTACTCCAGCTGGTCCATGTCTCTCATGTACAGAGGACTCCACATCTGGACACAGTACTTCAGATGAGGCCTCACCAACACAGAGGGGCAGATCACCTCCCTTGACGTGCCCAGGCAGCCTTAAGGCTAGCAGCACTGGGTGCAGTGCCCGGCCTGCGAGGAGTAGCACGTTGCTCTCATGACATGTGCAGTGACTGCCAGAAGAGTGATCACAGGGAGCAGTCACATGGAGCTCTGCACAGGTGGGGCTGTCAGTGGTGATGTTGGTGGACCTCACATCATGTTGTGCCTCACTGGCCTGGGCTGCAGCAGTGTGCTGGAGGCCATCTTCCTTGAGGAAACCACTGGGAGCTGAATGTCAGCTGCTGCTGGAGGGCTGCTGTGGGGCTTACTGGAGCTCTGCCATTTATAGTACCTAACCCTGTAGCAGCTGCAGAAATGTTTATTCGTCTGGTGTGTTTGCAGCCACTGGATGCACTGTTCTCTCTGCCACACACACACGCACATCATGTATGTTATGTCCAAGGTGAGGGGAGAAAAGTGGTAGGGCTGCTATCTTCCTTGCTTGTGCTGCCCATCCAGAGAGCAGTAGGGTCCTTAAAAACTTGATCAGTCTAAGCATCCTTGTGCAGGGAGCCCAGGTGTAGTCTGGGGAGCCATCAGTGGTTGCAGTGGTGCAGGCTGAGGGCCAGCTGGCTGCCAGCAGCTCTGCAAGCAGGAGCTGTGCTGCAGAGAAGCTGCTCACTTCAGGCAGCTCCAACCAAATCAGGATTGAAGTGGTGTATTGACTTATCAGCAGCGTGTAATTAGCTATCAATCGGTGAACTCTATAAGGAGGATCAATATCAGCAATGCAATGGATAAATCACAACAGTGGGTACCTACGCATTGCTGATGTTCAACTATGGATTACTTAACAGTCTTCTATAAATGATCCCTCCACAGTGGTCTTATCTTGATGATTGTTTTGCCCAGGATGGGTTCTATATACCTCCACCAGACCTGCTGGTCCTCTTGGGCATGAGTCATCAGCGTAGCACATCCTTGGTATTAGCACTGTTCATCTGCACTGCTGACCTGGGATTTCTGTAAAGAGAAGCACTCGTATCCCTCTTGGGTGAAGGTGGGGGGTGGGGGGGTTCGGAAACTGGGCCCCAGGGAAGATCTCCCTGGGCTGCTTGCCTTCTGACCTGCTCTTGAGGAGAGGGATGTCTGTACTGAGCTGGAATTTCCCAGCTGAAGTCCATTTTGTGCCTTTCTTTCTTTTTTTGTGCATCTGGAACAGGTGAGATGTTAAGCATCTCAGCTGTTGGTTTTTAGACATATAGCAGAGCTCCCTGGGAGGGCACAGCCAGCACAGAAGCATATAATGTTTGGCAAAAAAAGTGGGAAAAGAAGAATTATATTGGAGTAATACTTTGTGGGGTTGTTTTTTTTTTTTTGTTTTTGTTTTTGTTTTGTTTTGTTTTTTTAATGCTAATAATAAGGAAAGCAAAAGTGATATCTTTTTGAGATCTCAAATACTGTGTATTTTATGCAGAGTAACACAACAGCCAGCCTGGATGTCTTTCAACCCTAATGTCTGGTTGAATTTCTTCTTCTTTTTTTCTGTTAGCATTCAATTTTAAATAGAGTAGCCCTCTGAGGGCCTGAGCTGAAGTCTGTTACGTGTGATAGAAAGGCTTCTGCCTTTGGAGCGGGTGGAGGGATTGCATTAACCATGTCACTGCTGGCATTTGCTGTTCTGTTGACAAGGACAGTGTTCACCCAGCACAGAACATTTTGATGTCATTTTGATGTGATGGGAAGGAAGAACAGAAGCCATGCAGTCATGGCAGCTTATATAAAGCACCACTGCCCAGGCATCCATGTGCCATGAGGGCATATCAGTAAATAGCCTTGAAACTGGGACAATTTTAACCAAGATCTGCCAAGACAGGAGTGCAAGCAAGCATGGAAAATAATTTAAGTCCTATGCTGGGTGGAAGAGCTTTCTTTTTCCTAGCTGAGAGGGTGTGAAGATTTCACAGGCCCAGAGGATGAGCGAGTGAAATTATCCTTGGGAACTTCAATTTTTCTGGTGGCGTTTCTTTGTGAAAAGGGAATAAAAAGGCAGTTTAAACACCTTCAGCTGCATATTTGTGTTTCTTCCAATAACTTGAAGGTACAAGAAGTAATGAGAAGATGCAGTAACCAGTAACAGCTGCAATTAGGGGCCTTTCCTGCAATTGTCACTATTTCCCCTGGGTTTCAGTGAGAGTAGGAAATCTCTTCCACAGGCTTTCTTTGCCTCTGTGGACATTAGGAAGTTTCCTCTGAAGTCTGTTGCCTCAGTCTTTGGAGGGGTTAAATCTCCATGATCAGGGTAGGAAATGTGACATAGGAGATTAGATCTAGAATCCCATTTTGCTGGTGCACTGATGACAGGATCTTATCAGCCTGCCACTCTTATTTGATTACTAACACCGCTACTGCAGAAACTGAAAGGGAGAGATGGGAAGTGGCTATTGATTGGCAATCAATAGGATCTGAGGTGCTTTCATCAACCCCAGAAGACAGCGCATTCACCGGCTAATTGCAGCCTGCAAATCCCAGAGGGGATGCTCTGGGCGCTGGTATTGGCATGGCTGCTTGTCGTGCTATCAGAACTACGCTAGAGAGATCAGTCTTGAAATTAGTGCTTTTGGCACTGGCCCCATGAGCTGTGCCATTCTGTGACAGCCACCCACAGTCCAGCCTAAGGTTAGCAGCATTGACTGAATTCATCAAACGTACTCTGGGAGGAAGAAGAACAACTCAGTATTGTATGGTGGGGCAGACTGTGCTTACTGTTTGAATACTGATTCTTCATTAAACAATAGAGGCTTGTGCAGTTGGGAATAGGAGCAAGCGTCTGTGATCTTGAAAGAAGCTGGATGGAAATTCATTTTTTTTCGCTCTCTTTTTTACTTATTCTAATGTATAGTTCTCTATTATCTTTCATCTCTTCTCCTTCTCTGGCCCTCCTTCATTTCTTGATTCACTGTGATTTCATCTCCAAGTGCATCTTTGCTTCATATGCTTTAAAATACCTTGGAGAAAGGAGCCAGGATTAGCAAGCAGTGCAAATACAGGGAAAGCTGAGGGGTGCCTTGCATAATATCAGCATCACCTCCACCACGGGAATATTAAGAGGTTACAAAGGGCAGTCTCCTATAGAGCTCCCTGCATTCAGCATGCTGTTGTGATACAGGCTCAGGCACAGATCGTCCCTAAGTGGTCAGTGACTGGAAGCAGGGTGCCAGGGCAGACCCTCTGTCCTTCCTTGAACAAGAGGTGATGCTGGGCAGGGCCAAGATCCTTCCTGCCATGCCTGGTTATCCTTGCAGAGCAGGTGTGCTGCAGCCAGACACAGGGCCATTAGTGGCAAAATGGGACATCAGCGGGCCCAGCTAAATGGTCTTTAATGCTCAGTACGCATCAGCATGACAGACATTTGATGGTGTTTTTAGCATCAGGCAGGGAATGTAGCTTTGTTCTGCAGGAGCAATTGCTGAACTGTGTTCAGCAATGGGCATGGCAGAAAATGGAGACTTTGGACACAACTGAGTTTCTGATGTAGATGTTCATGAATGCTATGTGTTCCAACCACTCCTGCTCTTCTTCTCCTTATTCCTTTTTACTGTTAGGATTTCCCTATGCCTGTAAAGGCTGTTTGAAGCCAGAGCTGGGGCAGGATGCTTAACGTAGTTGAGAGCCCTTTTGAAATACTAAGGTAGGGTGTGGGCATCTCCGAGGCTGATCCTCCGCCCCACAGATTACTGGCTGGAGCTGCCTGGGGCAAACACGATGTTTTTGCATTAAATCCAGTCCTGGGATGGAGAGCCTTCTTTCTTTTCTTGTGTTCTCCATTTAAGCTCATGAGAGGCTATTTTAAAAAATCTCGTTAAGCGAATGCTCCATTTGCATGATTAAGTCCTAGAAGTCAATAATGCCAAGCAGAACATTAATTTTGCCTCCAGTGTGTATAGTTATAAAGTGATATTTAATTACACAATTACAAACTGTTTATCTGATAATCAGATGTACTCTCAGTGTCTTCCACACACAGAGCTTCATATGTGAAACATCTTGTCATATTTTTGCAGTCTGTTGTACTTCCACCAATTTAATTATCCTGATCCTGCCACATGACCTGTGCCTAATTCTCTCTTAATTTTTACTGAGCCACTGGTGTTCATCAAGAAGATATTCTCTTTGCATTGGTTGAGTTACAGTGGTGTAAACCAGGCAAAATAAGATAAGGACCTTGTCCTTAGAGCAGGGGTTGCCAGCCTTCCTCAGTTTGTGGACCCTTCTAAATATTCTAGGGGGATACATAGGCCCCTTTGAAAAGGCTTCACTTAGTTTGCTTTATGGTGTGTGATGATCTTGTTTTTTTGCAGTAGCCTTTCATGAATCCCTTAGGAGCAGCCTGCAGTCTGCCATCAAAACGGCAGGCTGAAAGCCACCACTCTAGACTTTTTAGGCTAAACGTTCCTTTCCAAGTCAGTGAGTGTGTGCTGTACCATTCACTGTCCATTAGCACTCCATTTTAGAGGATGAAGTGTTTAACTTCAGAGCTATTTTAGCTGCAAAACTTAGGTGGCCTAAATACGCCTGCAGTGTTTCTCTCTTATTATGCACTGTTATATTTAATTTCTAGTAGGTTGTGTAACAGCAGTCTACTACACTCTTTTCTCATGAATGACTCCAAGAGGTTCTGTCTGTAATATCTGAAGCAATTCCTTCTACTGAGAGGTATTGCACTTATGGAAATAATATGGCTTTGTAGTATTTAAATAATAAGTTGTGGTTACATTGGTAATATCTGTACTACGTGTGAAGAGAGAATTGTGGGTAAGCCCCTCTGTTGTGCCATGGAACAAAATTAATTGCCATCACCCTGTTCTCCATGATGTTGCCATTCAATTCTATTGACGTAGAACATGTGCCAGAGCGCTAAGCTAAGAATACAGATTCAGGCATCACTTTCCTTACCAATATCAAGTCACGATTTTTAGGGTTGGTTTTCTTTTTCTTTTTCTTTTTTTTTTTTTTTTTTTTTTTTTTGTTATCTCCATACTATTATCATCAAGAAACATGTACCTTTCTTAGTGCATAAAAGATTCTGAGTTGGATGGTACCCACAAGGACCATCGAGTCCAACTCCTGGCTCCTCACAGTACCACCCAGAATGGTATCCTATGTCTTAGAGTATTGTTCAAATGCTTCTTGAACTCTGTGCTGCTCTTCAGGAAGCTCGTGGTGGCTTTGGCTTCTGCCTCCACAGTGGGGGAAGTTACAATATGTTGTTTTTTTAGCTGAGATAAAGATATAGCTGGAAGTTATGGAAAACTTGAACAAAACTGGAGGGCATAGCTGCTGGTGTTTAGGTTTGTGGCCACGCACTGAGCACACACAGGCTGCTCTCTCTCAAACCCAGGCTGGGCCAGTTGTGTTTTTATTGACTGAGGGATTGTCTGCAGACATTAGTTAAAGTCTGTTAAATCCTTGTGTGGCTGATCTCGTTCCCTTGGCCTTATGCTAGCCTAATTGCCTTTGCAGGAAGATTAAGCTGAACTGAACTGAGGTCATGTTCCTTCAGAGTGAGAGCGTTCACATGGGGTTTTCTCATGCCTTAACTCCACACTCCTAATTAACACAGCTAGTCTTTCTGGAGCATCCCCAGGCAGGTGAATGCTTCCCAGTGTTGCTGGGCTGCAGCTTCCTTATGTGACATCTGGAGCACATGCTTTTCCTCGTGCTGAATCTGGAAGACAACAGGAGCAGCAGTAATCTAAAAGTCCTCAAAGAAATAGCATCTGGGCCTGAAGCTTTGTCCTGCGCACCTACAAATACCTCTGAGATTTGGCATCAGTGGAAGTGACTGACTGTTCAAACTATGGGGGACCCAGTGCAGGGGCAGCTTGGAGTTAGTTCATCCTAATGTGGGTCTGTCTTGTTGTAACGAGCAGCTGCTAGGGCAGCACGCACCTTCACTGGCAAAAACAGAAATCCCCCCTTTGTTATGTCTTCATTTGCCGTAACTAAGTAGGCTAGTGTTAAGATTGTGTTTTATACTGTGATTTTTGTACATACTTTCTGTTTGTTTGTTTTTTGTTTGTTTGTTTGTTTGTTTTTCCCAGTAGTGATAGAGTTGCATTTCTTTTCCAGTTTTGGCCATATATGATGATCTAGGATTTGTACCTATAGAATGAACCGTTGCAATTCATAGTGGAGCAGCACATGTAGTGGGGGGAAGTTGGCTTCCTCTCCCAGACCTGCCTCTGGTTTGCTATACAGCAGTGGAGAATTCAAATCACTGCTCTTTACACAATGATGGTAACGTAGCAGTCGTTACACTTTATAACCCTACATTATCATGGAGGATCTTTTGCCCTGGATCTGGCCCTGGAATTCATGTTCTGACTCAAGATGGAGCATCTTGGGTGTCGTGGCCACACAAAGACTGAGAATCTTTTCTTTGTGGGGACCAAGTACATTTTTCAAATACATTCATTGAGCTACAGCTGAATAGAATGACCTACTGCATTGCACCTCTGGGTCTGAAGTATTTGTTTGTATGTTAGAAGCATAGATGAACATTTGCTTTCAGGTGGAAGGAAAGATCTTTTACATGTTACTTCTAGGGCGCTGCCAGCTTAACAATCTCTGTCCTGTATTTTTAAAAAATATTTGAACCACCAGGTGTACTCGGTGGCTTTGGGAGGACGATCAACATGATGTTAGCTACGTGGCAGGGAAAGCTACAGTGTGCCATACGCAGAACAGCGGGGGATGTGATATATGCAGGGCTCAAAAATAAATGTCCTTTCCCCTTCTCCACCAGCTTCACAGCCTTAGAGTTCTCCAAGGCCTGGTGTCTCTGTGAATCACCTCTGTTCACTCTGCTCTGTCTCCCAAAAACAAAATAGCCAAAGAAAAATAGACTGGGCTGCCTTCTGGTTTGTGTAGTAGTGCCAGACTTCACTGTGTAATTATAGGACCTTTATTATGGGGGAAAGCAGATAACGCCTTGCCTGACTCTCAAATTCTAGGCTGAGCTTGTAGAGGTGGTAGTTAAAATAAAGAAGTGATCTTTTTACTTTAAAACTGAGCCTGTTCCATGTGGAGGGAAACAAAAGGGCAGAAAAACAACAAAAGCCACCATCACCAATAAAACAACTGAAAAACAAATTACAGAGTTCTAGTGCTAACCACACTCTGGGGAGCTAAATATGTCTCCCTCAAACACTGAAAGCATCTAATTAACAAAGCCAGGCAGTCACTAAGGAGACCACCAACCATCTCCAAGCAAGACATGCGTCTCACTGGCAGTGTTTGCAAGGTCACCCCTTTTCTTTCTTCCCCACTCCCCGCCCCCAAAACTGACATAGCAGGGAGCATCTGCCATCCATTTCCCCCTGCCAGGCAATGACAGGAAAGGTGCGCTGGGAAGATGAGAAGCATGACTGATGGCAGCATAGCCTTGCTGAATTATTGCCTCTTGTGTGGGGAGCAGAGATTTGCTTTTGGGATGCTGGACTGTAATTCATCCATCTCATTCTTTTAAAGGTGAACTGAAGAGCTTTACACGCGGGAGAGAATTAACCAGTTTTTTTCAGAGGGCAAGACAGCGTTTGTAAGGCTTAAGCTCAGATACATTTACTTATTGAAAACAAGGACTGGAAATCGCTTTCTTCTTTATTTCTTCTCTACCAAAGCCATTGATTTTTGTTAGTTGCTTTTGTCTGGTCACAGCAGACACTAAGTGGGTGTCAGAAGGGGCTGGTGTATGCTGGTATTGTTCTGCCCAAATACCATGTGTTCATTCCTGCTCTCGAGATCTAGCCATCCTGCAGTGAAGCTGCTGTCACATCTCATTTGAGAGACATGGACTACTCCAACTCGCACGATACTGTGATACTGTGATACTGTGTGATACTGGGCACAGTGGTGATGGGTCAGCGGTAGGACTAGGTAATTTTAGTGGTGTTTTCCAACCTCAATGATTCTATGATGCATTGAGGTGGGATGGGGGCTGGTATTTTATCCAGAGACATTACGGAAGTACTGGAAGGTTACATTCATACAGAAAACCTGTTTCTGTGTTATCACAAAATGTGTATATATCTATCTGTGGCAAGATTTGGAGTAAAATAAGTAGTATTTTTACTGAAATCTAGGCTTGTTAGGAGTAATTCCAGGGTAATTAATGTTCAAGATCAGGGAACATCTACTTCTGTTGGCATGAAAAATCCCAAACAGCAACAGGGTTCTTTGAATATCAGCCCCAGTGTGATGCCCCTTCACACAGTTACCCCCCGGCTCTGGAGACAGCAGGGCAGGGATCCGCCTTGAGTTCAGTCTTGAGCCCTAGAAGAGAGCCCTTTAGGCACTCTAGACCAGTGGGAAGTGCATGAAATCCTGGCATAGATAAGGAGTTAGGTAGCAAGTGAGAAGCACCTTTTAAAAATAAAGGCTGCATTTGAAAGGCAGGTTGCCTCGTGGTCATGGTAGAGTTTGGCTGTGGCCTTGGTGTTAGCCTCTCTTGGAGAATGCTTAGAGCAGTCAGTCTCACTTTGGGTTTTGAATTTCCATTTGACAGGAAGATAATTTTTGCTCTCTTTAAGACAGATCTTAGCACTGTGGTGCCTCCTGGCTGCTTACAGGGATGCTGGCTCCATGTAGAGAGGGAACAGCAGTGCTGGTTCCATTTCTGAATTCTGATGAGGCTTTCTGTGGTTTCTACAAGGGCTTGTGGGTCATGGTGACCATTGGTACATTTCTCACCCCAGGAGATGACTATAGGGAGAAGAAGCAGAGTATAAAGCAGACTGTGAGGAACCAGGTTGGATATGGGTAGCCAGAAGTTGTCTTTATGCAAATCAGCATTGCTTAATTGGCTTCACTGGGTCTGCGGCCACAAGAAGAGAGCCTGCCTTGCAGTCTGTGCTATAGGAGCAACTATGCACTTTAGTAACATCTTTTAGTGTCCTTACTGACCTAACACCCTGTTTTGTAGATGAAGCTCTAAGGCAAGGTATCAGTTTTGTGAGGTTAAACCATGATTCCCTGCAGAAGAGAGAAGGGACTAAAGCTTCCAGGGCTTTTCTCAGCTACAAACTCTTCTATCCATTTGCAAGCATTAGGAAGAAGGAGGAAAGGTTTCTCTCACTTATTTGATGAAAAAATAGCCGTGTCATTACACTATATGGGCCATTTGTCCAGGGAGAAGGGTGGTGAGTGGACACAGTGGGCTTACCTGGGTACTGCTAATGGAAGAGAGTGTGGAATTTCAGTGTCTTGGTGAGTTTTGGAGTGATTTCTGCTTGTAAGCAGTGCTGTGTTCATCCATAAATTCCAGCGCAAGAGCAATAGTGTGGACCTGCAAGGGCTTTGTGGAGGGAGGAAAGAAGCCACAAATCCTGTGGAGTGCCAGCCCTCAGGCAGGGAGACCTAATCTCATGCTCTTCTTCTGAACATCGTCTCTGGATCCAAGTGACTGGTGTTCAGCTCTGCTGGACCCAAACAAAAAGCTCCCATCTGCACATTACCTGTGCTTGCAGAGCACGTGTATGTAGTGGCATGGGGACCATTCATCCTTTCTCAGAGCTGTCCCCACTAGAGCAGGCAGTGAAGTGCCTAGGCAGGAGTGAGGGAACTGTGGTTTATTGGCTATTATCCTGACCTGAGGTGTGGTGATTTGAGTCAGGTGGTAGAAGAAATGCTCAGGCACTGCTGGGTCATGACTCCTTGTCTCAAGCATCTCCTTACCCTTGCAGGTGCCCTTCCATTCAAGCGTTTTACGAACTCAGAGCCCAGCACTCCCTCTGCTTGACTTTTCCGTCCTGTGGGGGTGTTGTGTGAGAGAGGGCTGACATTTCCCCCTTCCAGGGAATGAATTACTCATTGCCATTTGGGGTGATCTGTCCCAGAGAACAGCATCCCCCCAGGAGTTTGCCTGGGCTTTATTGAAGCACAGCCTGGCACCAAGGCTCCCCCGGATCTTTCTGTCTCTTTTGTTTTTATTGCGGTAATAAATCTCCCAGGATCTCTCTAGCTGGAAGGGTGGGAGGGATGGAGAGAGGAGATTTCCCATCTAGTGCATTGCAGGCTTTTATTGACTGTCAGGAGCAGCAGTAAATCTGCAGCAGGAGGTGTGCCCAGCATCGGTGAGCAGAGCACCTCCAGCAGCTGAGGCTGGATAGGAGATGCAGGGGAGCTATAATGGCTCTGTCCTGTGGCTGCAGTCAATCTTGAGGGTGGGACTGCCATAAAAACTTCTCCCTCTGCTTTGCTTAACCTGCTTGCTGGTTCATGCTACTTGTAAGGTCCTTTGCAAGCTTCTCTGTTTAATCCATATTCTCCAGGGTTTTCCAACTGCAGATCACTCTGGGATTTCAGAGCCAGGGTGTTCAGGTCTGTCTCTGTCTTGCTGCTGCTACTGCAGAGCTGGAGGTCCAGACTGGCCCCTGCAGAACTGGTGTGTTTCAAGACAAAGCTGGGTGTACATCCTCAGTGCAACTGAGCAAGATGGGTCATCTGCTTCTCCAGGGCTAAGGTTAGTGTGTCTTTGATGGAAGAAAGACCAACCCTGAAATGTTCTGGCTGGCATTGATGCAGTGTGCGGATGCCTGGCTTCTGGGATGTTTCCAGATAGCTGCTTTGCCATAGCCAATATTCTTCAGCACCAGCCCCCAAACCCAAACTATCTTTGTATTGAAGCTTACTCATTTTTGCCTGCTACAGATCTCTTAACTGAATTTCTCACCAGCAGTATTTGTGGCGGAGGGGTGGGTGGGTGACACATTCCCTGTACAGCCCAATTGGGGTCACCCCGAGAGCCCTGCTCTGCAGCTGGAGCAGCTCAGGCTGCAGCTGTCAGAAGAGCTGGGGCTCTGGGATGGCCATAAAATCACAGTTTTAGTCCTGCTCTGGGGGGTTAATTAAATGCCAGAATGGATAGCCTGCAGCACTCATGCAATCTGTCATTGGAGGATTTAAACAATAAATTGGATGACTGTCAGGAATGGCAAAGGTAAAATAAAAATCACAGATAAAATAAATAAGCTCTGAGCATATGCATCAACAGTCCTTCCCAGCAGCTTTCAGAGGGAGCACATTGTATGGTTTTGTAGTAAGTACTTAATACTTACCAAAACACTGCAAATAGTATTTGAAATACTTACGAATAGCTTTTTCCACAAAAGCTGTTAAGCAGTAAATCTAGCAGGGTTCTTTTTGCTTATCTGCCCCGTTCATCATATTTAGATGCAGGGCTGCAGTGTAACACTTGCACTTCTTAACTTTAGCATACACATGGATGGCTACATCCCCCTCTGATTTTAATTTCATAGAAGCTCTCTCAGACTCCTCAGTAAGAGTGTGACACAGGATGTATGTCACCTGGATTCCTCTAGCTTGGGAAGAATGACAGTGCCTCTTTTATGTTTCCCTCAGCACAGCAGAACTGTGTCAACAAGCTCAAGTGCAGGGATCCTTACAGCTAGAAGCATCCTGCTGTTAGAGGAAGACTAGGGTGTTGTCCTCAGATGCTGGCAATTCATAAAACCTCTAGCCTGCAGTCCAGGTCAGACAGAGGTCTGCCTCTCTTGGATCTCTGAATGATGTCACTTTTCCCCTCTGTTAGTCCAGCAACCTAGATATGAGTTTCCATTTCTTTGCTTCTATAAACCCTTCCCTGCTTTGTTTTAAAGGGAGAGCAAACGTCAGCTCAGCATGTGGCCTCTTCTGTACTGACAACCATTTTTTTCCTGTGGTATTCAAATGTGTAGTGGAGGCAGAATGTTGCTCTAGCAAAGGGGCTCTCTGTCACTTAAGCTGGGATACCCAGCTTTTATAACTTGTGGCATGAAAGGCATTGATGTGGCCTGTTTCTCATCCTTCTTGCTCTAACTGCTCTCAATAGCTACCATAAGAAACCCTTCAGGACGTGGTTCTGCGGCCATAATGAATCATCCCTGTGGTCTGGCTCTCCATCCTTGAACACAAGAGACACACACAGATCTGTGTCCCTTCTCTTGTTTACTCTGCCACGTAGACAAATCCTTGACCATGAGGCCTCTTTGCAGTCTCCACACCTGCAGGGGACATTTCTGCATCTCTTGTGAAGTTTAGATACTTATAGTAATTCAGCTAGAAGCAGGAGTATCTTTTCACATTAGATTTCAGCATGCTGACTGTGTTCTTGGCCAGGATCTGGCAGTTTGTTGGCAAGAGAAAATGAGAAGAAGTAGGGGGGGATATGTAAAAAAATGTCAGATTTTTAACAATGTTCTAAAACTGGTGATGCTACAAAAATGGCCATGGATCTCAGCTCTGTGAAAACAATTCTCACATCCTTAATTCATAGCCTGTCTCATCTGAACACTGGGGCCAAATGGCTTGGCAGAGGAGGTGATTGAAAGCATCTCTACTACAGCGCACACAACGTAGCTCTCTACAGTTCTGAGGTCAAGTCGGGTAAGCAAAGGGTTTTTCTTCTCCCAACTAGCCAGCTCTCAAATTAGCCTTGCTGCTCATCCTCTGTTGGCACTGATGTTTATGGAGGAGAATACCACTGCTCTGCTGTGGTAGCTGACCATCAACAGTCCCCATTATTGCCTGCTTTTACTTGGAAGAGATTTCTCTTTTTCCTGGCACCAGCCTGCCTTCCAACAGCTGCAGCCAATGCAGTGTGCTGTGTTACAGGAGAGGGCAGAGAGGCAAGGTGATGGACAAGCTTAGTTTATGGAGTGTGGTAAGAATGGCCAACATCTACAACACTCAGGAGGATGATATGTCCGGACAGAAGAATCCTCCTTTTGCTGTCCCAGGATGCTAGCACAATGACTGTTACTTGCACAGCTGAGAAACGTGGGCATAACATGATCTAAAATATGCTCTATGCAACATTATCTCAGCCTAAGGCAGAGCCACTTGCATGCATGTCATTTCTGACAGATGTTTCCCAGCCTGTTCTTATAGGTCTCTTGGTGCAGTGGTATCTACAGTATCCCTAGGCAATCTCATGTAGGCCTTTGCTGTCCTAACCCCCTAAAAAGAGGATCCTAATTCCTAAAATAAATTGACCTTGCTCCAAATCTGGCCTCATGTCTGAGGATGTGGAAAATACATTTTTCCCACATCCATTCTTCTCTCTTTCTGGATAAACCTTTAGCATCCTCAAATACTGTGCCCAAAAGTTGCACTTCCCATCCTATATTCTCCTAGTCTGTAGAGTAATCCCAGTTTCTTTAACCTTTCCTTGAGTAAACCAGCTGTCCAGTTGTTCTCTCTGCTCTTCTGTGAACTCTTTCCACTTGCTGCATACAGAATCCTGAGCTGGACTCCACACTCCAGCTGGGGTCTTTTCAGTATGAGATGGTATGGAAAACTGCGTTGGTCCCAGAACAGCTGGCCTATGCCCATCTCTGCCATCAGCTCTAGGTCCTGTCAGCCCACATTGGTCCAGGCACTGGAGTAGATCATTCTTTCCAACCCTTATTTCTGCCTCTTTTCCTTGTCAATTAAAAGTAGTTCTTTTCTGTTTCTGCAGTTATCAGTGAAGTCAACAGAACTTTCCATTGAAGCTGAAGGCATGCTCCCTGTGTCTGCTTTCCTGTTCTCATTCCTTTCTCTGAGCTTTGTGCTGCTGTAAGTCCTATGTGTCTGCTCTTCAGGCCTCACAGTGCTTTGCAGGACATCTGCTTTCATGCCAGGGTGCACTGGTGCTGCACATGTCTAAGGACCATTCATATCCCATGTCCTGCCTGTGAGACCATGTATCATACTTTGTATGCACTTCGTAATATGCACCCTACTTAAATTCAGCCTGAATTGAGCTGCCAAGAGTCACTGCTGGGCTGGACAAGGGACATTTGAACAACTCCCCAGAAATCCTATGAGGAAAGCAGCAGGAGTTGAGTCTTTTCCCCTTTGGTTACCTAACAAGTTGTTGGGCTGGCTTTTTCTTGAAGGAGTCTCTACTGGTGCCAGGTCTGGCTCTGTTATTGTGCAATGTGGATGAGCAGATGGCTTAAGAGACTGAGAGAGAGTAAGGACTGTTAGGAGAGGAGCTAAGGAGAAGAGATTTTCTTTCTCAAAACAAATGTGTTAGATCTGCCTGTGGTCTGAAAATAACCGGAGGAAAGAGAATATTGAAAAGGGATTGGGAGGACAGCTAAGGTGGATGCTGTCAGATTATGGCACCAGGATAGCAAAGTTGTTGTGGATGGGGCTGCAGCAGAGTGAGCTGGAGCTGCTGGGAGCTTCTTCTACAGTACACAAGGCCTTTGCTTCTATTTGCAAACAATATTTGTATGCATTAAATTTTCTTGGAATAAGAATAGAACCAGCAGTTGTACAAATTAGGATGGAAGGATTCCACAGGCTTCAAATGTGAGTGGTGACAGTTGATGAAGAAGTAGAGGGCCTTCTCTCTCTGCCCTTTTGTAGATCTCAGGGAGATCTTCAAGGAGACATTACTTTAACAAGATATCTGAGATCTCAAAATTGTTTCCACTCTGAGACATAGGAAAGCACATAAAGCATCACTGTGGCTATATGCAGGGCTGCTTCCATGACTATCTTCTAAAATGTCACTCTTAGAGATTGGTTTAATGTTTGCCTTACACAGCAGATTTAGAATTACTTATTTTTACCAACATGTCTTTGTTATGCTCAACATGTCTATAGCCTCTTCGAAGCTTGCTCTTTTTCCTAGGATGTCACAGTTATTTATTGTATGTGAGATGGACCCTACGCTGGCCATCAGCTATCATCTGCCTCCGTAATAGTTCTGAGTAGGAGCCAGAAACTTAAAGATGAAAATTCCCCAAGTCTGCAGTCAACCCTCTGAATTACCCAGGTGCTGGAACTTCTGAACACATTCCATTGCCCCAGTTGTTGTGGTGAACTCTTACGTGGTGAATGCCTGAAGTTTGATGGAAATGATAAGCCCTTTTGTGTGGCACCAGTCCTTGGGTCCAGGACACACCGTGCATTTCTGAGGTTTGGGTGCACCCTCTCAAACTGTTGTTCTGTGTAAAAGAGAGACACAGATGCTACAGAAACCATTTGTTGGCACCTAGCTGAGCCCAGAGGATGCTCTTTTTTCCCCTTTGGAAATCAGGCTTGGCTCACAAAAGCTTTGTGGAACCTTTCAGGTGTACTCATTGCTCCCAGCCTGCTGCTGCAAACCTGAGAGCTTCCCAGCCTCCTGCAGGTGTGTCAATCACAGCGCAGATACACCTGTGATACTTAGGCCACCAACAATGTGGAGAATGCAGTGGGAAAAGGATTTGAGTCGCTGGCAGGTAGGTGCACAGCTAGACACAGCCTTTTTAGTTTTAATCTTCTATGTAACTTGAAATGGAACCTTTCATTCCTCTCTGAAATATCTTTGCTGACCATTGAGCTCCTTCCCCTTTCCACATCCACTGCTATTTTGTGTAGAGCAGCTTTTGTACTGAGACATCTCCTGTGCCTGCTTTCCTCAATGGACACTGATGTGACACGCAGAGCTGAGCTGTCAGAGCTCTGGGGTGTTTTTTTTCTCCTCCCTGTGATGAGCTGTGACACTCAGCTTCCCAGCTCCACAGGCCACTTCTCAACGCTTTTGTTAACATCACATTGTGAATGCAGCAGGAGGCCAGGAGCAACGCACAGTGGCTAGAGATTTGCCCAGGGCAGGGGGCATTGTGCACAATAGCATTTTTCAGCTTTACATGAATTGGTAAGGTAACATTGCAGAATATTCCTGCTCCCTTCTGCTCTTTCTTTGCCAGTTGTTCTGGAATTTTTTCTCCATCATCCCAGCCATTTTCTTTTCCCTCTGCTCCTCTTCTTTTTGGCTCAGGAGAGCATTTTGTGGGTGGATCCTGGGCACTTTGGGGCAGATTTACATCCCTTGGTGATGCAAATGAGACACTGCATCACTGGCGAGCAGCATAAATGAAATTATCTCAGCAAGCTTATTTCCATGGAACAGAATAACACTGGAAATGATAAAGGAGCCAAAGAGGGACAAGGAGAGGTTCTCTGTTAAATCATCAACAAACAAATGCTCACCTGTGCCTTTTGTGGAGTGGCAGCTGTGCACTGCCATGATTGGTCCTTAAGGCAAAACATGTAATCTCTTAAGGGAGACATTGCTGGAGGTGGGGTGAGGTTTGGAAGGGAGATCTTGAGCCTCTTGGATCCAGTGATCCCAGTCATGCACCAGGCCTGGAGCTGCAGTGAGCAGGAGGCAGCACTGTGTTTTGTGCTTGCTAGAAGTCCCAGCCTCTGCGTTTCATCTTCCTTGGGCTGCAGGTAGGATCAGAAAGTGCTGGCAGTACCCTGGTTGGTGGGAGGCATGGGAAGAGTGATTTTTGGGAACATACTGGCTTCAGCAGAGTAGGAGAGAGAGGGATGTGAAGCCAGTGGTGGGAACAGGTGGAGGAGTAGGTCGTGGTTCCAGCTGCCTTGGTCTGGTCCCAGAGAAAACAGATTCCCTTTTATTTTGTATTATTTTTCAGTTGAGTAAAAGGCCAGTTCCCGCATTTTCTAAAACCCCATGCATTTCAGCTGTGCTCCACATGCAGCAATATTGAACATGCACTGCAAAATATCGGTTCTCATCTAGCACATGCCCAAGCAGGGGGGATGACTGGAAATCCTCAGAGAGATTACTCTGATCTCACAAACAGTGGAGCGTGGAATAGAATAACTTTAAATATTAATGCAAATTTAACCTTAACCGTGTCTTTGTTGCTGGTGGGAGGTGCTGCTGTGACACTGCCAACAAGTTGAAATCCTCTCAGACTTTTTAGTCTTATAAAACAGAGATGGAAAGGACAAAGCAGATGCTTTGTGCTGCTCTTGTGCAGACTGGTAGGAGGTCTGTGGCCATGAGGCAGCCAGCCTATCCTGGTGATTCTTTGGATAGTATGACAGATTTGGGGGGGGGGGGGGAGGGGAAGAAAAGAAAACAACAGAGGAAAGCCCACCTTGTAGTGGTTGTTGCTTTTTTTTCCACATTAAAGGAGAAAAAAATAGCTATAGACATTCCAGAGGGAAGATTTTAATTTGTTGGTACAGCATTTTAGGGTTTTCTTTAGGTCCGGGTTTTTGGAGCAGGTAAAACCCTCTGCTGGCAAACATGCTCTGCATAAAAACAGAGCTGGATTCACTTTCCACAGCGGCAGTGCTAGAAGTAAACATACACAGATATTAGGGTGCTTGGAGTTCTCCAAAGACACTTGGCCTTGTAGTGCTGCAATTATGTTGAAAATATTGCTGAATCTGGGAAAAAGTCATCTCTAAATTAGATTTGTTGCTGCAGCCCCACTGCCAGCGATGGGACTTGTGCTGTGTCTGCAGAAGAGAAAGCTAACTTTGGCTTTAGCCTCAGTGCACCTTGGACTGTGATCTGTGATCACTCGGAGACTTTCTGGTTGGTGTTCGTTGATGAAGCAGGACTGCAGTGCTGTGGCCAGGTGTTGGGAAGGGCCAGCCTTTCTGCTCAACACGGATGTATGCTGGTGGGGCTAGTTTTTCCACTCCACCACAGGGCTGGGCCATTCGAGCACAGGTTTTCCCAGCAGTAGAGCAGGGACATGCTCAGGTCTTGGCTGAAGTGCATTGGCAGATCTGCATGTCAAAGTGCACAAGAGCCTGCCTGTGCTGTTGTAACAACAAATCATAGCCCTTGTGTATCCATGTGAATTTCATGAGACTGAGAAACATTTTTTCCCCCATGTACTCTAACTGTGCTAGAAATCCAACCAGGTATGCAGTTATGTGGAAGTATTATGCAACGAGTGCTACAGAAAAGCACAGCATGCTCTGTTTTGCAGCAGTTGAGAGGCTTTTCCAAAGCACTTAGCAGCAGAGCTGGTACAGCCATGGCTGTATGATTTCTGCATCTCTTTTGTATGCAACAACCTGAGTTGGCCACTGTGAATATGCCTTATGATCCTTTTTGTCCCAGTTTAAGTAATTTTATGGATTTGCTGATAGAGTTGGTTAAAATATAGCCAAACCCCTATTTGTTGGGATATTTCCTCAGCAGTACTGTAATGTCTGTTACCTTTGTGTCTTGCTTGTGTGGAGAAAAGACGGTGATACAGCCCCTATGTCCCTTGAGCTCTGCATGGGCACGTATATGCATGTATTTAGCAATTCTTTTTTCTTGTGTGTTTATCTTCAAGGTTTAATTCAATTGATGGGCTTTAAGCAGCAGGTCTGTAGATTGTGCATTGTAAAGTGGCAATACCTTTCTGATTCAATACAGCCTTTGGGAATGAGACCCTACCCTTGCTGTTGTGAAGGGTGAAGGCAGAGCTGAGTGTGCAGAGCACTGAGAGCTGTCTTTCAAAATGAGACGCTTCAGATTGTTCAGTGAAAAAAGTGGAAAGCCAAAGAAAAACAGAAGGTGACTGCAAGGAGTTTCTTTTCTGTGTTCAACCAAACCAGCCCTGGGGTTTTTAAGCTTGGGGCTCTTAGAGATGCTGGGAAAATAACTTCTCCCTCAACACAGTTATTGTGCTTTTGGGATGAGTGCTGATGACCCTGTTCTGCTTTGACAGGGATGAATCATGTCTGTGCATATGTCATGCTGCAAGAAACGGGAAAGGAAGGAAAGGTCCCCTCATCAATGTCCCTGGTTCCTCCTTTCCCTTCAAAAACAAGCGAGAAACCTGCTACAGGTCTGCTTTGTTTGGACACTTCATCCTGAGTAAAAGCAACACAGTGCAATGCCTCTTCAAAGGACACTGTGTCTCCCGCTATTCATGAGTTGCAAGGGTTAAGGAGATTAGCTGTTTCAGTGGATTAGTAAGGGGCTGTGAGATCTGTTCATCTCAGTGTAGCTAGCTGTCTTGTGAGTGGATGTGTAGAGCATCTAAAAATAATTCAATTATTTGTGCAAAATATCTGTCAGGCTGGTTTCCCTCAGGCAGATGTTCACTCCCATGGCATTGCTCTCACAGTGCAAGGTCCCACCCAAGGAGAGATGGGAACTTCTGATGGATGTAGAGGATCAAGATAGCAGCTCCCCACTCCTCCTTCCCCCCAAACACTATTTCTAAGGGTGGATTTCTCTTTTCCCAAGACCTCAACTGCCCAACTACTATTTGTCCCCTGATGTTGATGGCTGCAGGTGGATGTGCAGCCTGGGCAGGGCCTCCAATGGCAGTCCCTCCTGTGGAGCCTGGTGCTGGCCCTACATCATCAGGGCTCCCTGGAGGACGAGGCAGGTGGGTTGGTGAAGAACCCTGCTTATATGTTCTTGTGTCTCTGCTTGCTGCTGGGGTCATTTGTCTTTGGAAATAAGTGCGCCCAGACACCCAGTATTAGTCTTCCTCACCGCCAGTGCAATAAAAATCAGTGGCCCTGGGCAGTGTGAAATGAACTTCAGAAGCCTTGGCTGTAGATTTTCCACCTGTTTCAATATATGAAAAATAATAAAATTTTTATAGAACCCTAAAGCATCTCTGAGGTATGGGAGAACATTTCAGCATTCTGTGCTGGCGTTACTTCTGCCCACGCATGGCCGCTTGAGCTGGAGGTCCCCGAGGTGGTTGCTCAGGGCTAAAGTCACTCCACGCTGAGGGGAAGGTAGCAGCATGTAGGGAAAGGGCTGGAAAAGCAGGAGCTTGGACTCTTTCCCATTTTTTCCACTGAGCTCCTGAGCGTACTGGCAGGTCACTTACCTCACTGTGTCTCATTTCTGCTGTTTGTAAAATGGGAACACGTTTCACCTCACAGGGCTGTTGCAGAGCTTAATTAAGATTTGCAAAGTGCTTTGGTGCTGTATAAATGCCAGTCACTTTAATTAATAAAATGAAACGGCAGTGCACTCTTGGCTTCTTTGTTTACCTGAGTATGAGTAAGAAGCAGCTAGCAGGGTGATGCACAGTAGGGCTGGTATACCACACAGCTGTGTTTTATAAACGTCCTATTTTCCTGAAAGCATCTTGAGGTGCCTTACTGATCTGCTTTGAACAGGACATGGACTTGGAAATCAGGAATGAGTCAAGCCTTAGTCTTTATAAGTCTTATGAGGAGTGGCTGAAGGAACTGGGATTGTTTAGTCTGGAGGAGGCTCAGGAGAGACCTCATCACTCTCTACAACAACCTGAAAGGAGGTTGTGGTGAGGTGGGAGTCAGCCTCTTCTCCCAGGTAACAGCGATAGGATGAGAGATAATGGCCTTAGGTTGCACCAGAGAGGGATTTAGGTTGGATCATAGGAAGAACAACTTCTCCAAAAGAGTGGTTGGTACTGGAATGGGCTGCCCAGGGAGGTGATGGTGTCACCGTCTCTGGAGGTGTTCAGTAAATGTGTAGATGTGGCACTGAGACGTATGGTTAGTGGGCATGGTGGGGGTGGGCTGACCATGAGGCTAGATGACTTCAGTGGTCTTTTCCAACCTTAATTCTACAGTTCTAAGTCACAAGGACTGCCTGTGGTGCTGGTCAGGAAGGGACTGGTGACTCCCTGATGCAAAGCAACCCAGCTGAGGCTCTGCTGAGGGTAACTCCCAGCTTGCTCCTTCATAGCACGCCTCAGTGGAGTAGGGAAACCTGGGCAGCCCCAGACCCTAAGCTGCGAGATATGAAAACAACCAAAGCATCCTGTGGAAATGGCTTTTCTTTTTCCCTGACTATATACATGGAAATATTTTAGCAGCCGTGTCATCTGCATCTTTACAGAAGAAGCTTATTTCACATTCATGAGAACTAAAAATGTCCAGGAGGGAGAAGCCAACAATAGGATTGTGGAGGGATTCTTTTTGCAGTCTTCCAGATGCTACATGCTCCAGAGACCGCTCTCATCTCTGTCCCTCGCTACCAGGTCCAGGCCTCAGCAGTCCATGTGCCCAGTGTGGCACAAGATAGAGGTGCTTCCTGCTGCAGTGACCCAATGCTGATCTAATGTGAGCAATCCAACAGCTCCTTATTTCTAGCTGCTCTGGTCCCACATCTAAGCATCCATCTCTGAAATAAGGAATCAAAGCATAAGATCTGTGCTCTCTTGAGTTTTCAGTATGTTGGACTCTTTGCTAGAAAATGCATTTTGGCTGTCTCTGTGCTGCTCTGTTGTCCAGGAGACTGAGGGCAGGTTATTCTAGTGGAGCCTTCTTCTCCCAGTGCCTCTCTGCTTCTCAGGCACGAGGTGACCATCAGGACAAAAGACACGCTTTAGTCCTCTCTTTCTCACAGTGCAAAACTTTTTTGTCACTTTCAAATTAGAAGAATCTGTGCAGGAGGAGACGTGGTTTGATTATCTGTGATCTTTGATTATCTGTGATCACTCCTACAACAGTAGGAGGGAGGAAGACTCTGCAGAACTGCATCCTTCCTCCACCAGTGCATGACCCTGCAGCCAAAGGCACTGCAGGTTGGCACAGCAGCACATCCTCCAATGGAGGAGATGTGTGGGCAAACAGGAGATCTCATGCCTCCCGCTGAGGATGGTGTTTCAGCACGTAGGTATCAGTACTGGTACACTCCGCTAGCATGTATAGCTGTGTGTATCCCCACACCTATCATTTGTAGTATAGAGAAGCACTACCTGTTATCTGGGAGCTGGCACCACAGGGCTGAGTAGGCGTATGTATAGATGACTGCTTTTTTGAGCTTCCAAAGGTGCATACGTGCATCACGTTGGGCTGCTGGTACTTGAACACCACGTACAGCTCTCTCTTTTCCCACCCAACTCTCTAGGCAGGACCATAGGAGTTTGCTGGTGATTTCTCAGTGCTCACCCCTGCACTGGACTATAACTAACCTTTGGTGTCTGATTATCATTCCATGGTTCATGCTTTTGAGCAGAAATCCGTATCATCTTTCTGCCTTGCAGAATGTGAATAACTCAAAGCACAAGCAACAGTGAAGGACTGGGCTGCACACAGGCTCTCATATTGCTTCTTACTCATCCTGGTGTGACTCTGATCTTATATCACAGCTTAATGTGTTGTCCAGAATGTAATGTGTTAGCATAGTAATACCAGAGAGAGTCACAGGACCATATTAAGCTCCCTGCCTCTGACAGATTTGATTTCAGGAGTGAATTTACAGAAGAGAATGGAAATTTAGAGTCTAATTGCTAGTCCAGTATGAATTTCCAAATATAATTGGGTCTTTAAAGAGAGATAGTGCTGGGATCAGGAATATGTTATTTTTTGTTTTATTTAGGCATTTCCACTAAAAGTGCTCATGATATGCTGTTATTTAAATTTAAAAGGGCAATTAGCAGTCACTGCTGGCACTGTTAGCCCTTAAACAGCTTGCTGCTTTTTTCAAGTTTAGATGCCAATGTTGGATTAGTTTCATAGCTTCTTCATACACCAAGGAACAGTTTGTTCATTAATTGTATTGTTTCATTAAACATATACGTACACTAGGGGTCTTGTGTCTCTACCGTGGTTTGCACTAGCTTAAGGCTATCATATTTTAACCCTTTTTAATTAAACCACTACGATTTCTTGCATGGACAGAAGTAAAGAACAGAGTACTTGTTTGGTTGTCCGTGGGCATCACTTTATAACCCAGAAGTAGCACCTGTGATTCTGGTGAATGTTTCTTTGAGTCAATATTATGAGACTCTCCAGTGCATAGTATGAAATATGCTTTCCTGGTGACGTGTCTATCAGTGAGAAGGTGATGGCTGGTATAGGACATGGCTGCTAGCCTGGGAAACCACAGGAGCTTGTCTGGGGGTTTAACTTATTTTAGAGGCATCCAGGCCTTGCAGAAGAAGTTGAGACTCGAGTAAGGCAAAAAGCCGTATCACCATCAGTGATGAGGCAGAGTGCAGCCCGCGTTCTCTCAGAAATTTCCTTTATTTTCTCATGAAGTGCCAGCATCCTCATTAGAGGACCAGTGATGTGTGGTGGCTCAGGTGTGATGGAAATGCAGAAAAGGCCTTATTATTGTATGACAAGCTGGTACCATGTGATGCAAATACAGAGGTGCTGGGCTTGGTACATACTGGGTAGTGCTGCTTGGGCTGAAAAGAGCTGCTAGCTATGGCTAAAGTCATAGCCATCATAAAGGCATGGGACGTGCTCCTGGCTGCAGAACTGACAGAGTCCTGAGGGAGACTCAAAGGATTTGATTAAAAGTGTAGCTAGAATTTTGAGTGTTTAAATGTGTTCAGACCTCTTCAGAGAGTCTGAGACTGGAACTCCGCTTTGAGAGCCCTGGCATTGCTGGTGTAATGATGGACGTGACACACACACACTGTGAAAACAGCACTAGTCTGCTTGGTCTTTTTACCATCCAGAAGTGGAAATGCAAAGATCAGTGAAAAGTTACAAAGCTAAAGAAGCTCCTTTGAAATCTCGGGAGTGGGGTTCAGTTCAGATGCTTGCAACAAAAGCTCAAAGAGAATTTCTTTTTTTTTTTTTTAACTCCCCAGAGCATTAACTGGGAAACCAAAATGAAGAGAAAAAGAAAAAAACAAACAAAAAAATAATACAAACTGCCCCCAAACCACTCACTGTGACTGACTTCAGCTTCTCAGAAATACTTTGTGACCATTCCTGGTGACAATAAGAGGAAGGGCTGCTCACTTCCTCTCTGCTGGTGCTCTGACCCCAAATGAGCAGCATTCCTGGCATGCTGGCTGCATAAGGGGATCTGGCTCCTTGTGGGACCCTTCTCTGTCAAAGGTGGGGTGCCCTGCTTTGCTTGTGAAGTCAAGAGCAGCACAGCCCTGGGAATGGGAGTATTTCCATGATGCAGAAGTTGCTGGGATGCTGACTCACTGTGCATGCCAGAGGCACTGCTCTGCAATCCCGAGCATGGAGGGGGAGGGAAAACAAGCCACTGCAAAGATTGGTGGAGAGATAAGGTCACCTAGTGCCTCCAGCCACCAAATCAAGGGAGCTGGGACTTTCAGAGCATCTTTTCCCCACATGGAGAAGAAAGCAGCAAAAGCCTTTCCATATTACCCACAGAGAGATCGTGGGTTTAGCAACCCTGGCTTCATTCTGATGCATGCTTTTTAACTACCTGTATCAGGAAAGAGACCAATGAATTACTTGATATTTAGCCAGCCTGTCTCAATATGCTGAGTGTTGCACTGAGCGAGATTAGCCCACCATAGTCTGTGCTCAGGCATATGTGAGGTGTGTGGCACAGCATCCTGGCATATCTTTGCTTTGTTAGGCATTGGTGTCCTCCTTTCCAGTAAGAGCCACCTTCAGCTCTAATCCATGCTCAGAATCAATAACACTTTGTTGTGATACTTGTTAATTCTTCCCAGGCTGGAGCCGTAAATGTTGAGGCACTGGGACATCTCTGCCAGGCACAGCCTGTGCCAGGCACTTGAGTGACTTCCCACAGAAGCAAGGGACATCTGCAGACATCACGCCTCCCTCTCTAAATGCAGGGTACCACTCCACAGCTTGCTGTGCCTAACGTACCCTCACAGCAGCCAGTACCTTGGAAAAGGAAAAATACTAAACCCTACTGAGGCCAAACTCTGTGCTGCACACAGAGCCTGCCTTCTGTGTGCAGAGCCCGCGGGGAGGATGAGTGATAACAAAGCACACGTGACAAGCATTAGTCACGTTGCTTAATGAACAGCTAGAAGGCTCTCGGAGACTGCGGACTCGGGGTAGATGAAGGCTGTTCATGTGGATTTTCTGGCCCTGAAGTTAAAGAAACACAGAAGACCTTGTTCTTACAAGATTTCAGGGTAGGTTTTTCTATCAGGGAGTTGCATCTATTCAAGATAACCATGTAAAGGAGCTGAAAATGTAGGGGGTTTGGGAATTCTTCTTTTGCCTTTGAAATCATCCCCCAGGATGGTAACAAGGGATTTCCCTGAGCAGATCCTGTTGACATTTTAACTTGCCCATCATCTTCTTCTCTTTTTCCAGCTTCAGTTCCCGATCTCATTCCCTCCCTGAGGCAATTACAATACCAGAGCTAATTATTTTTAAAAAATACATTACCAAACATCATAGGAAGAGCAGGTGGTAAAAGCCTTTTCAGTGCAGTGGGCACAGATGGTTGGTTAGACCACCCTGCCCAACGTGGTGCTTGTTGCAGCTTACTTATTTTCCTTCCACGCCCTTCTGTAGATCAGTTACAGTGCTCTTTGTGTGGTTTGTGGTGCTCTGCCTGGCATTTTTCATGGCTCCCTTTACATGTTTCAAACCAGTCATCAAAAGGAACTGTGGGAGAGCCCAGTGCCTGGCGCAGACAGACAGGCTTGGGTTCTTTGTCAGCCCAGTGGGTCAAAAATAGTCTCAGGGAACTCTGCGAGGCTTGCATGGGAAAAGAAAGAGCAGGGCAGGTCACTGCTTGAAAAGTGACAGATGCTTTACTGTTGTGACAGCAGCCCTTCTGCTGACCACACAGGAATGCTCTGCAGGCCACTGGTGCCCCACAGACCATGGTCTAAGAACTGCTGTCTGCCATATGGGTTTTTAATTACTTACCCCTTGTGTTCTTTCAATCACTGAAATATTTAACATCCTCTTACCACTCCATGTTGGCTGTTCTAGTTCAAGATCCCAGGAGTGAATGATTTGACTTTTCTCTCGGTGATTTTCAGACTTCATAATGAGTAGGTCATATTTTCCTTTCAGAACAGAGGGATAGGAAGTCATTTTCCTTAATCTGCTGGTGAAAGTCCAGCCGGTTGTTTAATCTGTCTCAGAACAGGGGCCACCAATCCTCTTTCCTCTGTGGACATGTCATTGAATCAGGTGAGCAGGGGGCAGGCACTCACTGTGTTTATCCAGAGAGACAGAATAAGAAGGCACAGCAACATTTAAGACAGAAGGAACTGTGTACCAACGTGCTGATTAAATGCATGCAGGTCAGTGAAAATAAGTTCTCTGCCTGAAATGTTACTGCTATAATCAGCTTGAACCTTGTAGGCTGTTGCATGAGTCCCAGACACAACAACAGCTCACGCACACTGATTGTATCAGTATTCTTGCGGTCTTCCCATCACATGCTGCCATCACTGTTTTTTGTGCTCTTTAGGGAATGCTTATTCCTTTGTAAAGTCGCACATCAAGACGCTCATTTCTAGAGTGCTTGACATCTTTGCATCCAGCTTATTCACAAGTTTCACAGAACTGTGGAATCACAGAATAGTCTGAGTTGGAAGGAACCTTAAACAGCATCTAATTCCAAGCCCTCTACCATGGGAAGGAACACTTACTAGACCAGGTTGCTCAGAGCCCCATCCAACATGGTCTTGAACACCCTGGGCATCCACAACTTCTTTGGGCAGCCTGTGCCAGCACCTCATCACCCACTGAGTAAAGAATTTATTCCTAAATTATAATCCAAACCCCTCTTTTAGTTTGAAGCTATAATCCCTTGTCCTATCATTATGCTCCCTTATAAAGAATCCCTCTCCAGCTTTCTTGCAGGCTTCCTTTTGGTGCTGGTAAGAGTGGCTGAGGTTGGCAGGGACCTCTAAAGTCATCTGGTTCAGTCCATACTTGAATCAGGCCACTCAAGAGCAGAGTTCCCAGTACTGTGTCCAGGTGGTTTCTGAATATAGACATTGACAAGATTCTCCCCAAGTCTTCTTCAGAATGAAGATCTCAGCAGTCTCCTGATACAGCCTGGGACACTGCTAGCCATTAGTTAAGACTGTGTGTTAATTAGGCCTGAGCTCCCTTTCTTTGCTTTTCTCCAAGTCAGCCTAGGCCTTTTTCTAGGAATCCATGTATTTATCCACCCTCCACATAGCCACATGCCTCCTGAGCTTTTTCTCTTCCCTTGCTTTTTCCTTTTCTATTGCACTGGGGTGTCAAAAGGATAAACCTCCTATTTTACTCTTCTAGTTCTTGGTGTCTGTGTTGTGACAATAGCTTGTAAAAGGAGACATGAAATGGTTTTGTTGTGGCTTGGAAAGCAAAGCAGTCCATAATATTTTTTTACTCCGATTTCCAGGTAGCTCTTAGCCCATGAGGGGCTTTGTGCTGCCCTGGCCTTATTGGTAGCAACCTCCCATTTAGCTGCTGATAACCAGCAGGGTAGCTCAGCATCACCCATAGTTAGAGGTGATTGAGCCGCAGATGCAGCCCCCAGCATGCAGACCTGAGAAAATCCTACCTGTATGTAAATCTCAGTGCATATGTTTATTTGTGTCAGGAGCTAAATTAAATAGAAATGGATGGCTTGCCAGGACTATAAAAATGACAGGCCTTCAGAAGAGCCCCATCTATGCAAGAGCATTTGAAATACTGCATATATATTGGAGGGAATTAGAGACAAATGAGAAGATACCAGACAGAGAATAAACTGAGCTTTGCAGCCCATTGTTTTCAGGGATGATGAGAAAAGGGACTGCAGACAAACTTTGTGACAAGCGAGTTAACTGTGAGGAGTGTGGCAGGCTACTCATGCGTATGCAGGAATGGGCACAACTTCACCATGTCAATGTGAGATTATTATTCTTTTCTCTCCTCATTGAGCTAAGTGGACAGGGGTCTATTCTGTGAGTTTGTGCTCAGCTTCTTCAGAAAGCAACCTCAAAGTGAGGGGTGGATTTCTGATATGGGGTGGGAAATGAGCATGGCTCACTTGCAGTAATGTGGGAGACAGAGCAAGTCCTCGAGAATGTCCTCTTCCAAGCTTCAAGCTAATGATCTTCCCTTTGAAGGTTTAGATGGTGCCCCTTTTAACCTAAGCATTTAAAAAACAAAACCCAAAAGAACAAAAGCAGACTTTCCCCTTGCCTCCTAACCCTAAGCTTTAACCGCTGCCATCTGCAAATGTGATGAGAGTCAGGTATTTGCCTAGACTAAATCCTGCTTCCCGTGCAGCCTGTAGGTTTTCTGCTGATGCCCTTTTAGTCTGATATATCCTCCTTTTCCATCGCAGAGGCATTTTTCATTCCTTTCCACAAAACAATATTTAACAGGGCTTTTCCACCTATGTGTGGCTTAATTTTGGATAATAAAGTGAGGCTCAGTTTAGGCATCTGCTCTTAGCTACCTTATGCAGAATGTAGAATTTTATCCAAGACATGCACTGCAAATCTGTCACCTCTGGTACCTCTGGCAGGCTGCTCTCCAGAGATGATCAAGTCTCAGATGAGAGAATCACTTACGCGTGAGATGCAGGCCAGAGGTGCTTGTTAAGCGTGCTTTAACAGAAGCTTTGTCTCTATTTCATTCTCTAAAATCCAGAGTATTAACAAATAAGTAAAAGTGAAGTGTAATGATTTTATTATCCTTCTTTCCTCTCCTGTTGCCTGACCTGAATGTAACAACAGCCTGTTAGGAGGGTGTAATCTACTACAGACTTCTCTTTACAGCCAGCATGCCAGATTGTGTGCGCCTATTCATAAGATAACAAAACCCCTTCACTCTATTTATGGGTGTAGTCTTATTTTAAGAGCTCTTGTAAAGCAAGCCAAATACAAGGCAAAGCTTTGACTCTTCCTCGCCCACATGCTATGGTATTTCTTAAGAGTGATGAAATAGTAGAGATGTATCTGCAAGTGGTCCAAAACCATAGCACATTCTCCAGCTTTGTCTGCTGTAGTGCCTAGTTCTTTGTGGGTAGGTTTGAAGATGCTCTTGCTATATACTTACAGCTCTGATGGACTTGACTATGCTGGGTTTCTTTACAGCAGACAATATGTCCCTGCTGAGAGGTTTTCATTCATTTCTGTTGGAGAGGTACAGTCATGGAGAGCTGTGAACCCGTCTGCTTTGCAGAGTGGGAGTTTGACCAGCAAAATTTATTGACTGTGCATTTGGAGACATCAGACTTTTGCAGCATTCAGATATAACCTTTTTCATCCTTTAGCTACCATCTACAGAAATCCTTGTGTGGGGGAGGGTCTTCTCCCCACATGAAAGCTGGTGGCCAGGAGCTGTGATGTGCCCAAACTGTTGGGTGCTGTGGGTGGGAATGTCAAATGTTGCCTGAACTCCTTCTTGGGCCTCTGTCTCCAACAGCAGAGCGTGAAAGTGTGCAAGGCATTAGGACATGAGGGGGTTCTGAAGAGACCGTGTTGCTAGAAATGGCTGTGGCTGTCCTAATCACAGCATGCTTGTATGCTCTGCTTGCAAGACTCATAATTAGTAACAAGCAGAGATATCTGGGTCTGTAGCTGGGTTTTCTTGACAGACCTGCTGATTGCTGGTTTGTGAGAGCTGGGGGTGCAGTAGGGGTGCTGAAAAGAATCAGGAGCTAAGTCAACCCCAGCCTTTGCTTGGGTTATGTGCCACATGTCCCTGCCTTGGTGTCACACTGTGGATACCCTCCTGCTGGCAGAAAAAGAAGGTCCATGGCAGTTGAGCTTTCCCCTCCTGGCAGTTTCATTACCCTTGCAGCCAACTCCTCCTCTGCCTCAGTGCTGTTGGTCCTGCACTGGTCCTTCTAGGGATCCATGGAACTTGCATAGAAACTAAGGGGAATGGAACCGGTGTTTAGGAAGCCTTCCCAGCTGAGAGCATCCCTAAGGAAAAGATCCTGGGAAGGAAGAGCACACAAAGTGGGCAGGTTGTCTGAAGCCAGGTGTCTGAGCTGCTTGGTGAGGTGGAAACCTGCCAGAATTATGTGCCTCACTGTGAAGCATGAAAATAACCCACGTGCAAAGTCTGTGAGGGTAGCTTTACTGCTAAAAAAGGACTTGCTGCATTTTTACATGTGCGTACAATATATATAGTAAAGCAAGATTTCCAATCTGTCTGGAAATGAGTGCTCAGCAGTGTGGCTGAAGGAGGGCAGGCAGGAGAGGTGATGCTTTGAGGAACATGGTTCTGGGCAACCTGTTCTGGGTATCCCTGCTGGAGCTGGGAACTGGATCAGTTGGCCTCCAGAGTTGCTTCCAACCTCAGCCATTCTGCAACTGAGTGCTCTGCGGCATCTTCACCATTCTCCAGTGTATGGCCTTTGGCTCTGCAATGGAGCCTGCTCTGATGGCTTACATGCTTTCAGTTCCTAAGTGCAATCTGCAGTTTATAAACTCTCTATGTTATTTCCTTGGTAGACTTAAGTGGGCTATTGCTCTTTCAAAGAACTGGGGCACCATTGTATCTTCTGGAAGGAACTAATGCCTACCTGTTGGGACTGCAGCTGGTGTCAGGCCAGGTGAGAACTGAATAGGCATTCAAGAGTATTCTTGAGAGTTTGACCTCTTAATATTATGCTCCATATTTTCGTTCTTTCTAGTTTTTTTCCTCAATATTTTTTTATATCTTGCATTTCCCGGTTGTATGATACTGTGTAGCTATTTAGGTGATTGTAGGCAAGCTATCTCTCTGTATCAGTAACTGGAACCTTACTGCCCTCCATCTTGTTGCAGCAGATGTTTCAGGCTGCATCTCATCTGAGTTGTCTGAAGTCAGAGTGGTAGAAAGCTGGAGGATTTCTAGAAGCTGATGAGGATGCTGGCTTGATTGCTTTCTTACTTTTAAGTAAGAAGTTAATTAGCTATTTATGTTGCTGGAAACTGTGATGGCCTAAGGATATGAGAGTGGCAAAGTCCCTGGGGAGAGAAAATGTGAGCCCAGCTGATTGGTGTGAGTTCCCAGGAAAAGGCAATTTGAGTCAATGCAAACCTTTTTACAGGCCTGAAAAGAAATCCCAATTTTCAAACTGAGTACATATTGGGCACAAATCCCTTACGCTCAGAACTCATACAGAAATATTAGTTGAGCAAGTAAAGCCTATTACTTCTTCTTAAAAACCTTGCTTCTATTTATTTACACATTTCAAGTGTTCTCTCTTCCATAATATTGAAGCATCTTGAAACGTTAATGCATTTGTGCTTCTGATGTACTTTAGAGGTAAAGGAGTGCTTTTTCCCGTTTTACAAGCAGGGAAAATAAGTGGTTTTCTTGGAGCTATAAAGGAGAACGTTGTTAGAGGCAGAACAAGGAGCATATGGGGGCATCTCCTTAAGCCTTCATCTAAGTGAAGATGTGCCCATTGACTGACCTGCCCATTTTCCCCACTTGGAGCTGAGCTCCAGCAGCCCAGGCACCTCCTCTGGTCAAGGGGATGCTGCTGTAGCTCCTCTCTTGCACATTCAGCCCCCTTCCCAGACAAGGGCATGCAGAACATGGCCAGCGTTCTGCATGGGCAATAGCATTTCATGTCCCTAAAATCCCTGAATAGTTTCAGCATCTTAATTTGCACCACTGGCTTTTGTGCCGCATGTTGTTTAATGTGCACCATGTTTCATCCTAGCATAAGGCTCTTTCCATGGGGTGGAGAGATGATTTTCTACTATAGCTTGTGAAATACTTCATGCTGTGTTTCAGTAGGTTTGTAACAGGACACGAGCTTGTTTTAGCAGGAGAGATGTCACCAATGGGAGCTAACATATACAAAATGAGCTTGTGCAGGGATGGGTGCCTCCAGGTGATGACTTCTCATATCAACTGGGGTACATCTCTATGCTGGGCAAGTTTCTCTCAATTGAAGGGCATGTGAACTGAATCAGAAATAGAAAATCGTTTTTTTGTTTTCGACATTCAGAAACATGGGCTTTCTGCCATGTTAGAGGAGCCTACCTGGGGTGCTTTTTGGGGAGTGCTTGATTTTTGGCTGGGATTTTCAATAACAAGCTGCAATTAATTCTGAGAATCTTGTTTTCTGCTTCTAGTGCCAAGTACTTAGATCTGGAGAGAGACTGGGTATTCCCTTTTCCCATGCCTCAGTTTCTCATCCACAAAGTGCAAATGTTAATATTTACCTTTCATTTTCTTTTGAGTTGCTTCAATTTCTTCTGCATCCTTTGACATGAAGTAGTGTTTGAATACAAGGTGGTATATCACTCTATAAATGAAATAAGCAGAAAATCCCCAAAGAAATATGTGTTGTGGAGAAATACCGTGTGTTTCTAATGGAAGCAGGGGCTTTGATTTGTGACCTGATGATCGTTTTCCAGCAATGGGTAGCAGTGAATTGGCTGAGAAGAGGCTAGCTATTTCTGAAGTTCTTTCCATGTTTTGCAGAAATAATCTATGGATCCCTAAACGCCCGTCAGGCAAAGGACAGCCCCTGCTGATGTAATGCATAGAGCTGTGCACATCAAAGTGGGATTTTAGCCAGCACGTATCCATACCCTCATACACGATGTAGGAGGATCAGTATGGAGAACAAGAGGCAATATTCGGTTTTATTCTTATTTGAAAGCCAGGCTTACAACATTTTTTTATCCCAGATTTTCATCAGCTGTCATTGTTGTTTGTTTTTTTTTTTTTTGGGGGGGGGGGGTTGTTTTTTTTTTTTGTTGTTGTTATTGGTTTTTGCTTTATGTTCTTTTTCCTCCCCTGCACTGGCACAGAGGACATCATCCATGAAATGCCAACCAACGCCACTTCCCTCGTGACCTTAGTTGTCCTCAGGGCTCTGGCTCGGCCAGTTCCAGCGCTGTATTTTATGAGCTATGGCAGGAGCCAGACTTTACCGAAAAGGATTTTTGTAGCATTGGTGGCTGAAACAGGCTCTTTGATTTATCTCTATTTTAATATTTCTGCCTGTGGGTGATTGAGTTTAATTAAGGCCGACTAGTAAATATTTATCCTCATGCCAGAAATAGATGCAGGTTTGTCTGTTAAAAATACTACACAGCCTGCCTCCTTGGCTGCAGCTAACTGAACTGAACACTCAAAAATGTTATTAATAACGGCAAGGAAAAAAAACCTGAAGCCTGACTGCCTCAAGCTTTCCCCATGCAGACAAGGAGCATCGTGTCCCCCCCTCCCCAGCAGCCCCTCCATGAAGCTTGTTGCCATGGAAGCCTCATTAAATTTGCATCTTGCCAGGCCTGGGCTGCAGGGGCTGCAGCTGTATTTTTAGCCAGTGGTGGTTGTGTATAATAGGATGGCTGCTCAGAGCCTGGCCAGCAGGTAGCTGACGTGCCTTCCAGTCTGCCTTGGTGTTCACCTGGTGGGAGCAGCATTCTGCTTGGGGCCACTGCCGGCCAAAAGATGTGTCTCTGCTGTGGGGTCAGGCAGCCTTTTGCAGCCCCTGTAGCTGGTAGAGCTGAGTGTGGGGCAGATGCAATGCCCAGGGCTGCTTCTTGGCCAAACATGCCTTTGGGGCCACTGCATGGCTCTGTGTAGTGCTGGCAACTTCCAGTGACAGGGTCTGGTTAGATTAGGCTGCACATAACAAATCTCACTTGACTTGAGCTAAACCTTAGTGCCTTGGGGGGCAGGAAGAAACTCATCTGAGCTCAGCTGAAGAACAGTACTGCACTTCTAGCTGTGAATATTTTGGGAAGAAGGATGCGGCTCAAAGGAAGAAACAGTTAGGTGGTACCACAGATGATCAGTGTGAGCCTAGTCCTGACCAAATCTGTTTTTGAAAGGCTAAATTTGAGCCTATGTCCCTACTCAAGGAACTGCAGTCTGCACTTAGTGTACAAAAGAATTCAACATGTTCCCTCTTGGTCATTCCGACTTGGATTTGTTGATGCTGGAAGGAAAAGGAAGGGAGTAAAAGGGGGTTTTGGTATCTCTCAGCACTGTGAGGATTTCTTGGCTTAAAATGTGTGCCCCTTTCTCTCAGCACTGAATTTCAGCAGTGCTAAATGCTTCATAAATCAGATTTTATCCTGAATTACACCTGGGCAATCTTTCAGTCTTCAGCGGGCTTCACAGATGGCCAGGAGAGCCTTGTTTAGCCTGAGAAGCTGCTCTCATTTGTGCTGAGGCATGAGAAGGGAAGAGACCAGCTTGACTGTAAACCAATAACTTGTCTCTAATAAAAGCCATCTCTATGAGAATTTGATCTAGAGCAGTTGGGCTAAAAATTAAAGCGGAGTCCAATGCTGCTGTCCTTCACAGTCACCCTTTGTCAGGGCAGAGTTATGTTTGATGCTCCCAGGGCTGGTGGGGACTGTTATTATCATTGCTTTTTAAAGAGATGCCAATGCCACTAGGAGTGGAGGCTTTTTCCTTTTTCCACAGATGCACATTTCCAAATTTCTGCTTCTGTGGGAGGCACCAACTGGTAACTAAACATACTGAAATAAGGAGGGGAAAAAAAAAAAAAAGTAAAAGAAAAAGAGATGGTTTCTCATTTGCAGAAAATGGGATGTGCCCTGGATCTCTGAGGGCCTCACACAGCCAGCTTTTACAGCTGCAGGCTGATTCTGCTGTAGGCTGTCTCTAAGGCCTCGATAGGGAGTTATTTTCATGGCTACCTCTGCAGACCCTGCTCAATGTTAAGGCCATGAAAAAGCCAGAGCCTGTGTCTGGCAGGGCCGAGAGGTTCTGCTCTACTGCTGCTGTGCATCCAGGAAGCACAACTCTCCTTCAACCCTGTGTCAGAGTAGGACAAGGTACATCTTGACCAGACAGGCTCATTTTTCCTACTGTAGGTCAGGACTTTGAGCTTGCACAGACTGAGTAGAATGGGAGTGGGCCACTCAAGCTGCTACAGAAAGCCCTCAGTGAACCCTTCTGGCTGTTTCTTTGGTTCCTTTTCTGAACTAGAGCACCCAAGGCAGTGAGCTCACACCAAGGATAGGTGGGGACTATCCTTCTCTTGTGGGCACTCTGTGCCAGTGAGGCTGCAGCAAACAGGTCAGAGGAAGGATGTAGGCTGCAGGGGCAAGGTCCTACCCTGCACTGAGGGGGGCACAGCCAGCACAGGGCTCTCCCCTGTGTGTCATTCTGGCTGTTCCAGACGATTGTTGTGTATAGAGCTGAGCACTTTTGATACCTTCTCTGCTTCATTTCTGCTTCTGGAGAGCAGAGATAAATGCAGCTGGACCATGCAAAGCCATGGGAGAGCCTCAGCCTAATAGAGCGTGTGTTCAGATCTGGTCTATGGCTGATCAGGATCAGCTGCTCGGGGGCCTTGAGCATTTAGAATTGATTTCTCAGCATACATTTTACTATAACACCTCTTGGGGTGACTGAGGAAGCAGAGAGGGAGTGTGATAGCAGGGAGCTGGGAGAGTCAGAAACAGAGTGAGCTGCTGATAAACGCTAACAGACACCCGGGTTCTCAGACAGACCGAGCAGAAGGCTTCCACTCCTGACAGCCTTCCCAACACACAGCAGCATCCTGGTAGGAGTGCTGGCAGTGCAGGGCACTTGTGAACCCAGCTGGAAGAGAGCAGGGGCTGGAGCATGGTGCAGGCACCAATGACATTGCTGTCTGGATGCATCCTCTCTGAAATGGGGGCTGGCTGGTACCTCCTGTCTGGTGGAGCAAACATCAAAATCAGCTCAGAAAACATCAAATGCACCTTTTTATTTGTCTTCAGGAGCTTTTTATCTTGGGGTTTTAAGTTTTAAGAATGGGTGGTATGGTCAGCTTGCAGTTGGACTTGATGATCTTTAAGGTCTTTTCTAACCTGTGTAATTCTACGGCTCTATCGGGGTTTATATTTTTAAGATGAGAGGGCTTGGAAGGCAAAAGCTAATTAGATTACATTGGAGGCACAAGGGATTCCTGGTTAGAGGTCTGTGAGAGGTTTTTGTCCTTCAGAGCTCCAGCTAAAGGCAGTTGTGCCACGTCACCAAACCCCTGGGGACATGTTTGCTGATGCTGAAGTGAAGGGTGCTGTGTTCATCACTGAACTGGGTGAAACACCAGGGTTGGGGGAATTGTTATTTCATTGTTAGGTTATGGTTCTGCTCAGGTTGTGAGAAGTATGGGACACCAGCTTGCAAACCCTAAATTCAGTGGAAGCTTGATGGGATGTGTAACAAAGTGGATGAGGAGTATGGCTGGGGCCATGGTGTGAACTTTCTGTCAAGTGGTAGAAAAAGCAAGAGGAGGCTCCTGCCTGTCAGCCAGGGACTCCAGGAGGAATTCAAGCTGTCTCTGATGTGGGTTGGTCAGATAGATGAGTTTGAGAAAAATGCTTCCCATAAAGCAGGATCCATATGTGAAGGCTGAGCTGGGACAAAGTTTTATGGCAGAAATGACAGTTGTAAAGTGGATGATGGTTGATTAAATGTGGGCTGCAGTCAGTTAGGTTTGGCTGTGCCAGCATGAAGCACTTCTTCCCTTCCCCTGCTGAATGGGGCTGTCCTGTGAGGGGGTTGGCTGAGGGTAGACAGGGAGGGGGCTGGTATCCCAGCTCTGGGTGTGGAAACAGAGTCATCTGCAAAATATGGCAAGGGTTGCAGGGTGTCATATAATCACAGAATGGCCTGAGTTCAAAAGGACCACAACGATCGTCTAGTTTCAACCCCCCTGCTATGTGTGCTTCTGAAACACTCTTGCTCACCGCAAAGACAACTAATGACATTATTTTTGGATGAGGAGTGGTCTTTTTACAGTCTAAAGCTTTAGGTTCTGGAGGCACAAGCTTGTGGCTACAAGCCCAAAATGGGCAGCCTCCTTCTAGGAACCTGTTAACTCCTGGGAGCTAGCAAGTCACCCCATTTTTAGGGTTTTTTTTCAGTGTGTTTTTAACTAGGTAAGAAATGAAATAAAATAAACAACCCCGAAGAATGAAATGGTGTAATTGGGTATCCTCTACTCTATATTCATTGCTATAGAAGAGAAAAAAGAAAACAGTGTGCCTGGCCAAATGCACATTGCCTTGTATAAAGATACACTATATTGGCTCTGTGTAAATGTTTGGATGTTTAACTGTGATGTTGCTGTGGAAATTCGGCGTGATGTCCCTTATCTTGGTCACAAGAAGCCTGTGACCAGAGCCAAAGCATCCAGGATCCGGCTCCAGTTTCTTTTGTTCATATATAATAATTCTATCTGCAGCATGCAGAGCAGGCTCATTGCAGGCTGGCAGCTGAACAATGTTGTTTGCAGCTCATTAATTTCATACAGATTGCTGCCTTGCTGCTCTGTTGAATTGTAGAGCAACTCAAATGGCTGGGCTGAGCACTGCCCTGCTGGGTTGAAAGCATTGTGTGCATGGGGAGGGAGGGAAAGGAGGGCCATACAAGGCTCATGTCCGCAGGTTTCCCTGTGACAGCAGTGGCTTGTGTAGGGATGGAAAGGAGGAGACTTTCTCCTCCCAAGTTCCTGAACGCAGTCACCTGGTCTCTTCCCAGCCTGGAACTGTGTACCTCCATGTTTTTCCCAGTGTCATCTTTGAGGAAGGGCTGTGCTTGTGAACACACAAGTTTTGTCAGCTATACATCACACCTGATATTCGTGCATCTCTATGACCTGTATACCCAGTCAGTGTCTGCTTTGCTCCTCATTGTTTCTCATGTGCTTTGAGCACTGAAAGCTGGAGATGCTGCTAGGTGCTGGAGATCTAGAAGGTGTGAGAGCTGAGATATGAGAGGAACTGGGGTTCTATTCTGGTCTTTATTGGAAAACAAAATTTCATTGTAAATGCAGTATGTGTAAGTCAGGGAGTCTTGGAAACATTCATTCCCACAGAGAGGAGTCCTTTTCCTCCTGTGCTGGGAAGAGTAGTGTGTGCTTTTGGAGGTACATGGGGATCTACTTACAGCTGTACATCTGGTCTGTGCTGCAGCTGTTGCCAGCAAGGGGCATGTGGATGTGTCGGGCGGGAGACCAAAGTCTTCTGCAGTCCTCACCAACAGTGTCCACCTTCTCTGCTGCTACAGCTGGCCACCTGTGGTGGTTGGATCAGCAAGCTGAGATCTTCATGGTCGCCAGCCTCCCTTGCTCTGCTGAGTGGCTTGTCCTTGGTGTGCCCACTGAGCCAGGGAGCTTTGAGTAGCTGGGGCTTCCCATCTGCCTCAGTTGGAGGCAGAGACAAAGCTATCCCAGCTATGCCAGCAGCTGACTGAGACCATCAGTCAGCAGCCTTCAAAGGGATCACTGTGGCCATCTCCTTTTTCTTCCTTCCTTTTCCTCTTTTCCCCATTGAAATTTATGAATACATGTCAGCTGGAACCCGAGTCCCTTGGCATCATCTCCTTTTAGTCAGGGTGTGCTGGGGCTGACCCACTGCTGCCAGCCCAGCCATCAGAAATAGCTGCTGTGGCATTTTCACATGGCTCTGCTCTCTGTTCTTCCAATCCTGAGCTTGGTCATGTTACATGGTAATGTTTCTTCATCAGAGTTTTATAAATCAGTTTTCCTGCTTCTCATTCCCACCTGAGCCCCTGGTACAGAATCGATATGAGCTTGTACTGCTGTATGGGAGTAGTAGGGCCTGACTGGAGCTCGCAGAGGACTGGCTTTGGCTTTCAGGCAGCAGCAGCAAGCAGGTTTGCTGGGATGCCACATGGCATTACAAATTTGTTTTGGGCCACCCCATAGCTGAAAGTTTTTGCGTATCTGTTGATAGTTCAAAGAACAGAATTTTGAAGGGAGATTAAAGAAGTTCCTCAGAGCTCAGCTGGGCAGCAGCCAGCAGTGGGTGGCATGCAGCCCTCGGAGCTGTGCCCAGAGAGGAGGACATGGCTGGTTATCCTAAGGATGTGCAGAGTGGATTTCCTGGGGATGTGGGTGGCAATCAGTGCCCACAGGGTCTCTTCAAGCCTGCCACAATAGCACAGAGCAATTCAGGGCAGTGCCAGGAAACTCTTTCAGCTAGCAAGTTTCAGTGACTTTTGCCCCTCAGGGAATTTCAAAGTCTCCCCATGCTGGTGGTATGTTTGAATCTGGCACCTCTCATTCCAACTTCCTCTCCCCCTTCATCCCCACCTTCCCATCCTTGCCAGCATCTCCATGGCAACCCTGTTGCTGAAGAATAGGGAAGATGTCTAAATATAGCTTCCAAATCTCCATGCCTTCGGCTGAAAGACTAAAACCAGGGGGGCTGCTTGAAGCCCTGGACTGCTGACGTATCAGACAATAAAGGGCATCTTGCAGGTGGGAAAGCACTTTGGTGGGACAGGGTCCTTCCAGCTGAATTGTTTGTGAAAAACTTTAGGCGCTTTGAAGTGACCAACTTGCCTTCTGCTGCCCAATGCGCCTCTGCTCCTGCACAACATCAGGTTTTGGAGCTGTTCTGAAGAGCAGACAGCAGCATCTTGGTGCTTCATTTGGCCATCTGCACCTGTGAGGGGTTTGACATCCCAGTCTTTTGTTGCAATGCATCAGATAAGCTGGAAGCAGAGAAATTCAAAATCCTCTGATAAGGAGTGAATTGTCTCCCTTCCTTCTTTCTCCACCCTCTAATTTTTCTCAAATTCTGCACAGGGTTGTGACTAAGGTTTTGCTCTTTGTAACATTCCTTTCTAAGAGAAAAAGGGCACAGCGTCATCTCAGAAAAGCTGCTCAAGCAGCCCAAGTTAATGGGGGAAGAGACATTGATGCCCAGGGCCCTGGCACTGCTCTGCAGCCACACCAGGCTCATGCCCACTGGAACTGGCTGGTTCCGTGGACTGCCGAGCTGCATTACTGCTTGTGTAAGACAAGTGCTTATTGTACAGACCTCAGCACGTAGCACCATAGGCTGCTGAGGCTGTCTGCTCTCTGCTGCCCTGAAGCACCAAGTCTCATAGGGTCAGCAGGAAGAAGCTGTCCTGCAGCTGGACAGGCAAGGTCTGTGCATGTGCACAGCACTTCAGTAGGCAGCGCCAGCAGCCTGGAAGGGGATGCACAAAGCAGCCCAGAGCTTGTTTGGCTTTGTGTTGTGCTTTGTTGGGTGTTTGTCTTTTTTCATTTTATTTTATTTTTTTAAGGGAATTTAGAAACCATATGGCTGAGCCTTCAAAATGCTGAATATATAAATAGCTTTATTAAACCAAATGCAGAGGAAAAAAAGTCTGCGGAGTTGGGCTATTATGTTTGTATAACCAAATTTAACTCAGCTGATCAGCAGTGTGGATCAGCTGTGAGTAGGGGAGTTTAACAAACCATGCTACCACGTTCTTCCCATTTTTGCAGTAATTCTTAAAAACAAATTGGTGACATGCTTCCTTGAGGAACCCCTCTATACTGGATAATTTTATCATGCTTGTACAAAGTGAAATGTAGAACGCTTTGGAAATCTGCTTATCTGGCAGAGCTGGCTGTGCTTAGAAGGTTCCCAGGGTGTTTTGCTGTGCCTGCCCAGCATGCCTTCTCTTGTTCTTCCAGAGCTTCAGAGCTGAGCTTGCGATGTTTGCCATTTAATAGCTCCAATGCTGATCCCTGTGGCTGACACGTGTAGATGTGCTGCATCTCTTGAGTTGTCCTAAATACCATACCAGGTACTTAAGGATTTGTTTGCAAGGAATGACTGTGCTTAATGGGCTCACCTGCTTGTGACTTAGCAGTTCTGATTTTTTTTATTGCTTGCATAGTTTGCACCCATGCAAAGTAGCTGTGAAACTGTCACGTGGATTTGATTGCACTTTCTATCTCTTTGCATGGAGCAAGTCCAGAGGAGGGCCACGAAGATGATCAGAGGGCTGGAGCATCTCTCCTATGAAGAAAGGTTGAGGGAACTGGGCTTGTTTAGCTTGAATAAGAGAAGGCTCTGATGAGATATCATCATGGCCTTCCAGTACTTGAAGGGAGCTGACTTCATGCAGTCTGATAGTGATAGAACAAGGCGGAATGGCTTTAAAGTGAGAGAGGGGAGATTTAGGTTAGATGTTAGGAAGAAATTCTTTACTCAGAGTGTGGTATGGTGCTGGCATAGCTGCTCAAAGAAGCTGTAGATACCCCCTTCCTGGAGGCACTCAAGGGCAGGTTGGATGGGACGCTGGGCAGCCTGAGCTGATGGGTAGCAGCCTTGCTCATGGCAGGGAGTTGGAACTGGATGATCTTTAAGGTTCTCTCCAATGTAAGCAGTGGAAAGTGAGGTCTGTGCTGCTGTGGCAGGAAATGAATGCATACTGAGAGGTGAAGCTGACCACAAAGTGCCCACCAGCTTTTCCATTCAGGATGCAGGAAAGATAACAGATATCTCATACTTCTTTTTGACTTTATTTTAGCAGGTGTTGCTATACATCTTTCACTGGTAGCGCTTTGGACTTTTCTAGTACAAGCAAAGATTTTTAAAAGAGGCTTTATTCTTGGCTATGTCCCTTTAATTATTGTGTGTCAGCGACTAAAGCATTTTCAATAGTCCAAATTGAAACATGAGCCAATTTACTAATTAGCCACGACTACATGGGGAATACACAAAGGGAAATTACTTTTTTTTTGTGTGTGTCAATATTTCCTCTTTTTATCACTCTCCAAGACATTGTGCAATGTGAATGAACTCTATACCACAGCAGCCAGACAGATGGGGCTCCTGGACAGTGCCCAGCACAGTCCCACTGGGACAGACAAGGAAAGGCACACAGAGTTTGGGCTGAGCAGCCCGATCTCCATCTCAGATTATGGTCGCTTCTTGCTTAGCTTCTTCCTCACTGGAAGTTTCTTTCTCCCTGTGATCTGCCTTGGTGTGAGATGGTATTCCTGGTCTTGATCCTTGCAGAAGCAGCTATGTGCTGCTCATGTGGTGGAGCCCTCCCTGGGGCAGGGGAGCAGCAAGCTGTAGGTTGCCTGCACAGGTCCCAGCACTGAGCTGTGGGGAAGTTTCTCAGCAGCTTCTATACTGCCTCCTATCTCTATCCCTGTGAAGGGAAGGCCAGCCAAGACATTGGTGCTATAGCAAGGAGCAGTCCCTGAAGTCTCTTCCTTCCTCTCTCAAGGAAGTTTGCACCTTGTGTGTCAGGGTAGACATAAAGAGAGACTTCCTCAGCCTGAAGAAATGAAATATGGTAAAAGAATGTACAGAATATTGTGTGTATCATGAAGCTTTCAGAAACCAGCTGGGCTATCACTAACCTGTCAGGAATGACTTGGTAGGACTGGCTCTACCTGGAGGTAGTGATGATAGCCGTTGCATCCAGTTCTATTTTCTGGGACTTTTTTCTCTACTGGTGTGCCCTAAAGAAAGGCACAGCTCCTCTCAAGCGAGAACCAAGGCAGAATATGTTCATCCTGATACACACCACTTCTACCACTGCTCAGAGCTCTCTTGCTTCCTTCCTTCACTCTCCCTTAGCTTGCATCGCTGTAACATCTTCCAAGTGAGGAGCTCAAATGTTCTGCAAATTGCGACTGTCCCCTATCAAATCTCTGTGAGAAATAAGGATCACAGGCACTGCATGGATACAGAAACTGAAGCACAGACATATCAAGTAACTTGGATAGCCTCAGGATTGCCTGGAGAAATAACAGTTCATATAATTAGCACTGCAGAGAACCCTGTTGTAACGATAACTAGTTATCATCGGTTATCCCACAGGCTAACTTGAAGACAAAAGAGAAAAAAACGCCATTTTTAGAGAACTTCTGTCTATGATGCTCTTCAGCAGACTGGTTTGGTAGTGAAACAGTCTGAGCTGTTCCCTGTGTGCTTGCTGCACGTGGTGGGATGGCTCCTGTACAGCTGGTTTTCCAAGGTCCTCACGAATGACACAGCCAGTTCCTGGAAATTGGCCTGCAATGGCTCATCTCCAGCTTCTGCACTAGCACCAATTCTTCTGTAACTCTTACATCAGCAACTTGTACATCAACGATCTGCCTGAAACTCTATCCTGACACTTCATCTATCCTGTGGACATCTGCTTAGATAATTGGTACCAAGGTCGGCTCTGACCTTAGAGGCACCTTCATTTCTGACCTGGCTGCTAGAGGAATCTGGGGCCACCCCTGGTGGCTGCAGCTGGGTGCTTCTAAACCTGTTCTCCCTTTCATAATCGTCCTGGGAGCCAAAACGTGTCCTTTCGTGGGCATAGGCTGAAGACCAGAGTGCATCCTGTCTGTCTTGGTCTTAACACTGGATAGTTGCCTAAATTACCATGATTTCCAATTGACAGAAAGATCACTTGTTTCCTTTGTGACCTTGAATTGAACCTTCTTTGGGACTGAATGCTATTCCCTCCCCAAAACCTCCTGTCTTATGTATGTGACAGCGTAATTCTTTGCTTCAAAATGGTTCAGCTTGTCCCAGCTGGATTACTCAATGTGCAGCTCTGTGACCGTGTGCATCATGTCACGGTTTCTCTTGCTGTTTTCTTCACCTTGCCTGCCAGCACTGTGTCATGTAGCTCTGTTAAATATCCGCCTCCCAATGAGCTGGGCAGAGACGGCTCCCCACTGTACCTAGCCTTATTTAATCCTGTCTTGTTTGCCTCACATTCTGACATCTTACCTAGTCAGCATTTCTGCCACAGAACTTCTCAATGAGATCTTCTGGTAAAGAAAATAGGTTCTACCCATAGTTTTGGTTTGAAAAGCCATCCTGGTGCCAGCAGGTGCTGAGCTCTGGGCAAGTCAGACAGCAGTGCTGAAACTTTGAAACTCATGCTGCAGGTACCTGCACCCACAGCAAATCAGGTGAGAGCCTGGGTATATTACGGTGCATCCAGGATGTCATGGCTTGACCCAAGATGTGTGCTCCAATGATTCACATTAATGAGTTACTAAAGATCTCCTGGTACTTCTCACTGTCCTAGGGATGTTTACCTTGCTGTCCTGGCTGCTTTCCATCCTGGCTAACAGCATCCCACCGGGGACTGTAAATTCTGCCCTTGCACAACCCTGCCTGTTTCAATGGTATACTCTATGTGACATTTCCTGACTTACGCTGTTTTTAGAGCTGAGCCTTATTTCAGATTCCAAAGTCATGCAGACACATCCTCTTAACCTCCTCTGCAATAATTCCTGCAAATGAGAGTCTCCACACAGAGAGATACTCAATATTTTCTAGCACATTAATCAAATAACCATCCAGTTGTTGCCTTATGTGTTAGAAGTGGACGTGTTGTCAAATAAAATGATTTTATAGATTATCCTCTGTACTTCCCAGATGGGGAATTTAGCAACATCATGCGCGCAAAGTCCTTTAGGAGAAGATCGATGTCTATTCATTTCATCTTCTGTTGCTTACTCAGGGAAATCTTGTTCTTAATGTTCCTCCCCAGAAGGGGAGCTTTCCCATCTCTAACTTTTGAAAGCAGTGATTATTTTTAAATGCATGTTTAAAGGAGAGCTTGGACTGGCACCATGGGGGCTCTTGGTGGCCAGAAAGCATGGTTCGGTGCTATTGGAGATGGTCGCTGCCAGGCCCTGTCTGACCCATAGGCAGACATGCAGAAGGATGCTAGCTGTGCTTGTCTAAACTAAAAGAATTGCTCAGTCTGCTGAAAGCACCACTGAGGACTGAGTGCTTTCACAAATTTAGCCATCTGGGGGCTGGGATTGAGCTACACTGTGGTTTGGTGCTGGTACTGGAGCTTTGGGGTTTGCAGAGTGATTTCTTGCTGCTAGTTCCTGGAGGCATTTAATGAAGGCAGTTGACTGCTAGGACAGGCTTTTGGACATTGTTCTGTTGTTATCTGCTTTAGAACTGTCTGACATGTACCTGGGCCGTGATGGAGCTGTCAGAAAGGGGAAGGATGGCAAGTATCCTCCTTTTCCATTGCAGAGCTATCAGAGTGGAGTGCAAAAGCTGCACAGCTGAGCAAAGTATGGTGCAGATCTCATCGGGAAGAGGAATAGAATGCTCTCAGTAGCCAGAGTTGCCACAGAGCCTGGGACTCCATAACTGCCCTCCATCAGTGGCAGCATTTCTGTGCTGACAGTCACCGGCCCAGTGATCTGCTGAGAAAAGGGCACTTCACCACACGGAAGCAAGCGTGGCCCAGCTTCTTGCAGGCTGCACAGGAAACAACCTGGCTCAGGAGCAGGCAGTGCCTGTACCATCCACCCACATGTGGTATCAGGGTTCCTAGCCACAGAAGGGTCCTTGACACACAGCCCACAGCCTTGGGCTCCTGTGCTAGGTCCTGGAGTTTTTGCAGTGCCATAGTCTTGCTGTGCAGGTCGGGTGTCCCCTGGGGCACCTTCTCCTGTGGGCCTGAGGTTGGCTGAGGGCTGCATTGTTTTCCCTGTGCTTGTGTTTAGCTCCTTCACCTTCATTTTAGGAAAATGAGTGAGATGAAGCTGATGGAGGTGGACCAGTGGCCAGACGGAGTCTGTGGACAGGGAGCATGCAAGGGCTCCGCCACTGAGCTTGAGGACATGGTATATTCCCAGCTCTTGAACAGACAAGCTGATGGCCCTTGAATTGGTTGCCAGATTCAGACACCATTTTTTTGAAAAGCTATGAGTGCAGAAATGATCCAGTTTGCCACTGAGCTGATGTAGGAGTTCAGAGGATTGGTGCTTATATAGGGGACTTAATAGATATCATGAGGAGTTTCTGCCTTTGAGTTCCACAGGGCAAAACTTGAGCATCTGTTTCTCTTCATACAGAAGAGAAAATCTGAATATTTTTCTTGTTTCCTTTGGCCTTCCTTAGTACATCTAAAGTATTCTAGCAAAGGTATAGCTTGTTTGGTGGTTTGTTTGTTTTTTTTCTTATTTCTTTTCCTTCCTGAACTTTCCCTTGTGACAAGCTCACTTCCAACCGAGTCTGAGCGATGCTATCATTTTCTCTTCTGAACAGCCCTTACTTTGAATCATGGTTGAACTTCACTGCTTTGCAGGTGGAAAAGGGATTGGGAGAGGACTGGGCTTTGAAAGACACAGTGCTTATGTCCTGAGTTAATAATGCCTGTGGCATGCAAGGGAGGTAAAGCTGTTTGTGCAGTCAGACTGAATATGGGTTGGTGTTCTTTTGCTCCTGTGGGATGGAGAGCTGGGGCAAGGTGGGTTGGGAAGAGGGCAGCAGGTACTGACTGAAAATTGGCAGCAAGCAGGCATCAGTATGTATGAACCCAAAGGAATGAGGGGAAAAAAAAGAAGAGGGTGAGCTTGAGGTAGCGGCCCTTTACTTGATTTTATTTTTGAGTAATTATGTGTGGTCCTACCTTTCTGTGTCCCTGCAAAGCAAGGAAGCTCAAAGGGGCAGCCATATGCCAAGCAGAAGTCTTGCAGGGAGAAGTTGCCTGGCTGTCATAGGAAAGCATGCAATACCCCTACCCCAGGATACTTCTTTTTGCAGAGTCAGCATTTTTGCATTCACCCTTCCCATAGTCCTCACTGTGTTTTCTTTCTCATTCTTGGCTTTTAATAAAAAGCAAACAAAAAACATTTTAGAAGACCACTATAAGGAATTCTTATCACTGTGGGACTACTTAGCATACAGTCTAGAGCTCTGTAGTTAACAAAATGGGTACACAATGAGTCATTATTCCTTGAGTCCACAGTTTTGTGTGTGCATTGTGCAGGCAGGTGGAGGCAGGTGGATTGTGGGAAGTCAGGCTTTCCACACAGAGCACAACCATAGAGAGATCTGCCATGCACGCTTCCTCATTACATGAGCGTTTCTCCTCTGCTCTGCTATGTGCATGTGCTGCTGATGGAAATGGGAGACTCACCTCACTTAAGAAAAAAAAAGGGTAAAAGAAAGTTGCTGTAAGAAACCAAACCCAAATTGTGTATATGCTTAATAAGCAATACATAAAGCTTTAGAATGACTTGGATTCTGGGGACAAGTTTTGTTGCAGTTACTGAGTAATATGGGGCTCCTGGAATGGAAAGCAGTAAGCAATAGTAATTATGAATGGGGTGTTAAGAAGCAACCCACATTCAGGAAGTGCTGGCTGCTTTTGAAAATCCCACCTTCTGTTTTGTAGCATGAGAGCAAGAAAGAGACCAGAGCTGTGAATCAGATGTATATTTAATTCAGCAAATTGAAAAAGCTTTGCAAAGTACCAGGGGCCCAGAAAACATCTGGTTCAAAAGTGATATTCCATCAACCTCTCCAAAGAAAACACAATGAAATCATTCTGATGAAGTCTTAGCAAAGCACCAAAATTTACACCAGAGACCTATCATTTAAAATCCTACATCCTTCAGGCTGGATTAGAGGAGATTGAAAGGGTCTAGGAAGGGAAAGGAGGCTTGCTGGCATTAGTGCAGCATATTGGTAGAGCAAGCACTGGCAAAAAGAAAGCTGATTTAGCTTAGAAGAATTAGAGGTGAAATTCTTTTGTTTGCATATTCATACACTGATGGATATAGCAGGGGTTGTTCAGGCTCTTCCCTCTATCCCATATGCCATCATCCGAAAGACATCTTTTAAGACAAGAACAGAGAGTGAAAGTTCCCCTGTCAGAGCACAGATGCTGTTGTAATGTAGATGAGCCAAACTGGAGAGAGACTGGATAACTTTGTGGTCATTAGTGTTAGCAGTAGGAATGCAAGCTGCAGCAATGGAAGGCAACCAACCTGTCCATTTCCCACCGTAACATGGTGATTTTCAGGGGGATGCTGGCACAATTGTGGGTTGCAGCATCCCCAGGATTCAGGAGTGGATTGCTCATTCTCTGAAGCGCTATGGGGCCAAAGACACCACTTGTGTTTAATACCTCTGCTTAAGAGAGCAAGGCTCTTAGGGCCGCAGTCCTTTTAATAATCAGGCAAAGGGAATAGTACTTTCTGTCTTGTCAGTGAGCACGTGAGCAGAAGCAGCAGCTCAGCCTGGGGAAGCCGAGGCTGTCATTTGAAGCTTGGGGTTATTTCTCCAGGTTCTTCAGTTGCCAGTACTGCTGTTCTCATCTTTGCCATCCGCAGCCAAGACCAGTTAAGTGCAAAAGGCAGCAGGAGCCAAGCTAGTGGTGTGCATGCGCTTTGGTGTGTGTGTGCAGCAGCAGTGGTGTGGGTGAAGCGTGCTCTGCTCCTGCATGGTGCAGCTCAGCCCTGGCTGACAAGTCAGAGCTGTTTGAGTCTCGCTTCATTCTGCACAGCATGTCCTGCCCTTGGGTCTGCTGGTTAAACAGAAATTGGTCAGCACTGCTGGCAGCAGCGGGCTTTAGCCCTCTCCAGAGCCGCATTGAGCTCATTCAAGTGGGTGAGAAAACTTTGACTCTCTAATGTTCCTGTTCAGTTCCCAACCTTGCTCCACTTTGCTCCTCTGTTCCCTTCTTCCCTTTATGATGCTTACTATTATTTTTCCATCCACAGCAAAACAATTCACATCAAAGTAATTGATGATGAGGAGTATGAAAAAAACAAGAGTTTCTTCATTGAGCTGATGAGCCCCCGCATGGTGGATATGAGTTTACAGAAAGGTGTAGTACTGGCCCTCCAGACTAACGTTAACGTTCTTCTTTCTTCTTCTCTCTTCTCCTTCCTCCACTTTTTCTCCTCTTCCTCTGATTTCTCTTTGTTTCCAACTGCTCTGTCCTAAACACTGCTGTGCACGCACTGTGTCACATGGTATCCATGGAGTGGGGGAGATGGGGACAGTAGGGTAGCCTGGGGCAGACACCAGGGAAGAGAGAGAGAAAGAAGGATGGTCCTCAGTGGGAATATTTTTCCATGAATGTTTCCATTGATGAGAAGGGAAAAGGCAAATTCTGCAGCACCAGGGGAAGATGCTTGCTAGAAACATCGAGCGTGTCTGGAGCTCATCACCCAGCCCTGCTCCAAGAGCTGTGTCCCTTAGTCACGGAACAGGTTGGGGGAGGAGGCAAGCAGCATTAGGGAGGAGAAGCAATGAGATGTGCTGCTTTAGAACTGGGGATTAGAAACACCAGCCTGCTGCAGCAAGCAGTGCTGTAGCCTCACCCCACAGGGGAACATGGCTGTGAGTATGTGTCTCTCTTTTTTCTCAAGCTCTGAGCCCAGAGTCCCTTTGTTAATTGCGACGGTAGCAGAAACAATCAATCTTCAGCTAAAATGCAGTTGGTACCCCAGTGTGGCTCCTGTTGATTTCCAGGCAGCTGATACCCTTTCCATTACCATGTGACACTGAAAAATGTGCTGCAGAAGTCGCCTCCCACTAACCATCAGCAAGGTCCGACCCCACCTTTTCCCTCCCTCCTCACCTCCCTGCCAGCCCTGTCTCCCCCTGACACCCTCCTGCTCCCCAAGGAGCTGCAACCGATGCGCCATGTCCAAGAGGCCGGCCAAGGCGCGCTGCCCTGCAGGAAGGGGCCGCATGCCAGGAGCCTGTGCTGCTACCGCCGCCGCCGCGTTGCCTGTGGCCCGCTGACCCACTGTACACGGTTGTCTCTCTTGTCCCTACAGGAAGACCGTAAGGGTAAAGATAGTAGATGAGGAGGAATACGAAAGGCAGGAGAATTTCTTCATTGCCCTTGGTGAGCCGAAATGGATGGAACGAGGAATATCAGGTGTGAGATCCCTTATGAAAAAAAAAAACCCAAAGCAAGTAGAATCAAGTCTCCAAACCCCAAATCCAGAAAATATAACCTTCCCTCTCCTCCTTTCCCTCCCTCCTTTTCTCCTCCTCATGTGGATGGATGGGCTTTGACTCTGCCCTTCTGTATCCTCGCTCTCACCCTGTCCCGATGTCACCTCTCCTTTTAGCGCCCAGCTTACTTTTGATCCTCCTTTTGTGCAATGTTTGAGCCTCAGAGGCTGTACTATTTTGATGGGATTTCTTTGTCTTGGTCTGTTTTTGTTCTGAGCACACCTCTGCTGTTCTCCCCTCTCCTGCTCCTTTGCCAGGACCTTGGGGAATGTGAGAGACAAGGGACAGGCATAGTGCATGGCTACCTCTTCAGCTCATCCTGTACACCCCCCTGTCCTTCCCTCTGTTGTTGCCTGCCAGTGGCATTGCCTTGGTGCTCTTGGGTCCCTATGAGACGTGGTGAAAAGCCCATGGAAGAGGGAAGGTATGAGGTATCCTGTTCTGTGTTTATTTTGCAAAATGGTTCTCTGTGTCTTTCATCTGAAAAGCACCTTAATGTGTCTCAGACAACCCCAGCCTGTTATGCACAGGGTGTGGAGCTATGTTAATGTCCAACTTGAGCATTGGTACAGTGAGATCTGGGATCTCCTAGCAGATCAGGATTGTAGTGGGTATAAATCCAGATTTTCTGTCATGCCTTGCCTGCATGTATCCTTGTATATGTGTTTGAGTTCTTTCTCATTCAACAAGTCTTGCCATTGGCATCACTAGCTTTGGGCCTGGGAGAGCCAATCTTTAATCAGAGAAGCACTTTACAAAAAGGAATCCCAATTCACCTTTTGGAGTCTGGAAGGAAATAAAACCAGGTGTACATGCCTGTGGGGTTATTTCTGATCCCTTGTTCTGCTGCTGGTGATAGAAACATCTGGCAACTTCCCATGCATCACACAGCTTTCCCTTGTTGAAACATCTCCTGTTTCTTATCTCATAAATACAGGAACTATCCCCTCGTCAGTCTGAGCTCTCCTGTATGGTTCTCCAGGACATTTAGGATAGACACAACTTGTATTATCATGAGAATGGCATATAGTGTCTGTGTATTTGTAAAATGTAAACCCCCAAACCTTTTGTAGTTTATTGCTGTTAGACCATCGCATGCCTCCCCTGGGTGGCAATGGACTTGAGGTTTCTCTGTGTGCTGAGCTAATCCCCTCAGGTTTCATCAAAGTCCAGATTTAGTGAGTGTTCACTCTTAATCAGAAGCAGTGATAAACCTGCCACGTCCCATGAGGGTACATTCACTGTCCTCCAGCATAAAGATGTAGGCATGGCTTCTACCTAGAAGTTGCCTGTCTTCAGCTTGTAGCCACTACTTATTTTCCTGCTTTTCTCCATCAGATTTAAGAACTACGTAGTGTGCTTTATCTTCTGGATAGGTGCTCACTAAATCTGTATTACACTTAAATTTCTTCTTGGAAGGTTAAGGAGATTCAGTCTTTGGATCTAGGACTGCAAAACATTGTCTTGAGCCATAGAAGACCTCCAGGATCTTCTCTCCACATATGCCCCTTCCTATCTTTGGGGTTCATACCTCCATGTCACCAGGTACAGGAGGGAAATCACTGCTTCTGACTCCCTCCTGCACATGTAGGAGCATCTCGATGAAGTTCCTGCTCAGTTGTTTGCCTTCTGTGAGCCCTGGATCCTTTTTTAAAGCAGCGAGCTATAGAATCTAAGTAGGGTAGGACTGGCTTTTGTTAAATTCTGTGTTTCTTTTTCTGCCTAGGCTACCATGCTCATGATTAGCAAGACAGTGATGCTAGTTTGCTGTATCGTGCGTGTCTCATTTACACTAGCATCAGTGGTAGTCAGTGGGATTCCCAGGCAGAGAGAACTGTCAGGCTACTTGTTCTTCACCACACAGCCTGTGCAAGGCAGCCACTTTCACCTGAGGTGAGGGTGCAGCATCAGCTGGACTCTGCCTACCAGAAAGAAGTGCTGGACCATGAAGAGGAGGAGATACAGAGCCCTGGTTAGCCTCACTAGAGAAAAGTCAGAGCAAGAGCTGTGTGTTTGCAAAATCTAGGAGGAGCCAGATTAAAACACATCTGTAAGTGTTCCTGGCACAAGGTGGCACAGTTGCTACACTGATTCTAGGGCACCTGGAAGGATCCTGCGCTCTGCAGAGCTGTGCAGCACAGCCTCTCCATTGAGCTTACCTGGAACGTGGGATGATGGAATGAGGAGCTCAGCAGCACTGGGAGCGACAGCCAGCCACTACCATCACCAGCAGTGTCATGGATGGCTCCCAGCGGAGAAGGCAGCCCAGGGCATGGGCTCTCAGCACTCATGAAGGCATGTGCTCATATTGCTGTACTTTATCACAATGTGCTTCTACCTTGAAGGATGCTCAAAACAAGGCCACAGCAGCCACTTCTGTGCAAAGAGGCCTGTGCAAAGCAGAAAGGATGCAGCTACAGACTAGGAAAAGTCTCCACACATTGCCATGTGGCTGGGACTTGTTTTCAGTGTAGTGACAGATGGACCCCATGCAACTCACAAGGCAAGAGCAAAGTGCGGCTCCCAGCTCTCCTGGGAGGTTCAGGCTGGGTTGCTTTTGTTGAGGAGTCTCCCTGGGTTTTGGCTGCTCACGCTTCTTTCTAGCACTGAAAAAGATGTGGCTTTCTTGACTGTGTGACCTCATTTTGCTATTACTCCTCACTTGGCTCTGTCACATTGTGCCTGTGCCTAGAGTGCAGTAGGAGCATTTCATGTTTTCAGACTGCCCTTCATGGTGTCTTCAAAACATCTCTTCTGGCCCCCTTGGGAGCAGGATTGTATTGCATGACTCGGCTGGCTGCCAGCCATGCTTGGAAGCAGCCTGCTGCCCAGCTGTGCAGAGGCAGCTTCTCCATCCCTGTAGTGCCTGCAGTAGGGCTGCGTTGTGTGAGTACCACACCTGCTCTGAGCCTGCAGACATGCTGCTGTTAAACTGTGCCTTAAGAGTTGCTGACTGCATACTCCATTCTGTGCTCTTCTTTGTATCTAAATGTTGTGTGTGCAGTACCAAATGCTGTCTGGCAGCCCATTTCTTCTTTTTCATCAGCTGCTTTCTGCAGCTACAGTTTCTCAAAGAATTTCTGGTCACCCAAACAAATTACACTGAGCAAGTTGGTGTTAGTAGCTTTTTTTTGTTGATTTACTCAAATAATTCAGAGATCAGATAGATCTGCAGTGGGTACTTTGCCAGCCCATTCCATGATGAAGACTGACACTGACTCCATAGTGTCACGTCAGATGCCACGGAACTGATGTGAATAAATACAAAGAAATTGAAGAGAGGATCCTGTTCTCTGCTTGGCAAAGAGGCTAAAGGTAAAGAGAGAGTGTAGCTTTTCTCTGTCCTCCTTTCCATGTCCCACATTTCCTGATTCCTTCTTTTTTTTTGTCTGCCCATTTCCAAGAAATTAATCTCTGGATCGGACTTGTTTTACCTTTCCTCTCTGCTTGCAGTCACGTAAACTAAATCCCTCTGCACCGAGCATAGCAGGGCTTTGAAACCTCCCTATGCTCTCAGCCACCTTTCTGGCCATCCTTTTCTCAGCACCTTCTGAAAGTGTTCCTTCTGTGAAATGAGTTCTTTGCTTTATGACAAGATGCAATATTTTGGTTTCACTGTTACTCCCATGGCAGCTCTGGTATTGTGTCACCGCTCAGCTCACAGCTAGGTTTTGACTACTGCCAGCCCTGCAGGATGTCAGAGAAATCCAGCCTGTTTTTACTTTCTTCACACATCAGCTTTCACAGCTTGTTTATAGCCCTGGATTGTGGAAGCAAAACTTGCTTTGCTTTTCCTGGAAGTAATCGGTCTTCCAGCTAAATTGTGGTTAACCTTAGGGTTGATAAAGCTCAAATGGCTACTTTGGAAGATTTCACTTGATAATGGATAATGGTGAAAATAACTTCTGGAAAATTGTTTCATGAGGGTGACTGGGAATCTGCTCATGAGAATCCAACTGGAGACACAGTGGCAGAAGATTCAACCCCAGGGATGGAGCGCTGATTCTACAGCATTATACTCTGTAAAAGAGACCGACATCCTTCCTGCAAGATTTTGCTTCAGAAACTGATGTGATTATGAGATATGCCTTCACTGGAAGTGGGAGCACAGGTGGCTGGTGAGCACTGTTAAATAAGTAGCTGGCTAGGGAAGATTTTGTCTGAACTCCCCTTCAGCCTTTTCAGCACAGCGTGAAGTGGTGTGGATGGATGTCCTGAGACACCTCTGTCACCTCCCTGTACAGGAAAGCTTCATTGCTCAGAGGGCAGATGTGGCTGGAAGTCAGAGTGAGGATTAAACTGCAAAGAAAGATGGGTTCGTAGCTTGGATAGATCCAAACAAGTTATCTGTTTCAAAACGTTGATGATGGCACAACTGGGTGTAAAGGTCTGTGCCTGGACAGATAAGCCACACTGATATGGGAGGATTTGTGTGGCAGCTTTCTGTGGTGTGGGCAGGTTTTGAAAAACTCCTTCTTCCATTAACTGCTAATGGGAATATCAAATAAACATTAGATTGCTGCTGCCTTTTTCCCCAGAGGTTTAATAATTTGTTGCAGCTCTGTGATTAAGCTGAATGCTGCTGATTCTCTTGATGGACAGAATGGATCAGGGTCTGTTTCTTGGAGTCTTTGCCATTAACTTCAATAATAACAGGATTAAGGCTAAAGCTTCAAAATCTCTGCCTTGTTTATCTAATGAAAAATACATGTTCATAGCTCTCCGCAGTCCTTTAGGAAAGCAGTTCGCTCACTTCAGTGCAAGCTAGAGCCAGAGCCCATGGGCAGTGCAGTGAGCCCTGCTTTGGGCTAGTGGGCAGGTAGCTTGTGGTGTGGTGTTTCCTTTGTGTGCCCTAGAGTCCAGACCGTCTTTATCATTGATGTCAGTAGTGGAACTGAGTGCATCCTCAGCAAGTTTGTGGAGCTGTTTACAGTAAGGATGGTGAAGCACAGGCACAGATTACCCAGAGAGCTGGATGGTGGATGCCCCATCCCTGGAGACAGTCAAGATCAGGCTGGATGGGGCTCTAAGCACCCTGGTCTTGCTGTGGTTGGCCCTGTTCATTGCAGGGGAGTTGCGCTAAATGGCCTTTAAGGATCCCTTCCAACTCAAATGATTCTATGAAGGTTTGTGCTCACTCTTCCTCTTGGTGCCTGTGCTGTACGTGGGGCTCCCCTCCAAATCCTCAGCCTACCTCATTTCCATTAGCTCTGTAAGCTACATGCATTTAACCACCTATGCGGATCCTCTTAGCTACATAGCAGCTTTCTGGAATCTTTAGATACATCAGCTAGAAAAGATGTATATAAATGAGCATTAAGGCCAGAATAAAGCATGCAGTATGGTGAACATATGCATATGTAGAAAGAGCAGGAAAAGGTATATTATTGTTCAGAAAACATCTGAGCTTCTGTGGTTTTATCTGTGCACCACTGCCCCATGCTTGTTCCTTTCAGTATGTGCCACTATACTCTTTCCCTATGGAAATCAAGGCTTTGAGTCTCCTGAGAGTCCAGGGGAAGGCAGCGTTAGTGTCCTCAGCCTTGTCTGCAGGCACAGATATTTGTCCGCACACCTGCTGTGCAAGGTTTAGGCAAGGGATTCTCAAGACTTTGGATTTGGCTGCTGAGCTAATTTTAGCAGCTGCCTGTACTAAGATGCTTGCCAGGCCTCTGAGGATACCTGACATGCTGACAGCAGTGCTGAGGTGGTCTGGTTTGGGCTTAGGGAGGAATGGAAGAGCAGGGGCGGAGGAGAAGAGGTATGGGGAGCAGCACAGGGGTTGTGGGAAGATGGTATAGGTGTGGGATCCCCAGACAGAGTGACAGTAAGCTGTACAGGTCAGGACTGAGGGCACATTAGCAGATGCATGTGCGGGATGGAAGCTTTAGTCCGTGAAATCATTTTCTTGCTTGCATGCACAACATTCACTCAGAAATATACAGATAAAATAATCCCTTGGCTTTCTGCTTGCTGTATTCTTAATGTTTCATTCATAGCTTTATGGGCTTCTTCAAATATTCATGTATCATATCATAAGTGAAAGGGAGAAAAATACTTCTTTTGCAGGCTCAAAAGCAAATGGGAAAAAAATAAACTCAAATCCCAGAGCGCTAGGAGAACATTTTTGCAAAAACATGAGGAACCAATGATTATTATTTTTTTTAATAAGCACAGTGGCTCAGGGGCCCAGTAATACTTCATTATATTAAATTTGAACACTGAGCCGACCCAATGTATTAATAATTGTAATTGCAAAAGGAAAATTAAATTTCCTCCCATTGTCTGAAAGGCCAGTAGACCATGGAAGAGGAAGGAGGCCATAGTATGGAACTAGGACAGAGCTACAAGGTCCCTGGGGTGATGACCAGGGCCATTGATGGGGCTGGTCTTGTATGGTTGATGCTTCTTTACAGCCTTCAGGGCAGGGTTTCTGATGGCACACAGGTGAGCCAGGACACAGCAATGCTCCCCCGGCTATGTAACCTTTGACAAATTGCTTAGGAAATCACTTTCAAGCCAGCATGGATAAAATTAGGTACCTCTGTGCAAAGGTGCCTGCTTCTCTGAGGCCTGAGCTGGCAAGCCTGGGTAAATTAGCACTTTTGGACTCCTGCCCACTTCTGAGTTTGCAAAATGTTCCCTTTAGCCTCTCTTTGCTGGTTTCACCATCTGTCAAATGGGGATGTTAATACTGACTCAGTCTTCGTACAGAGTTTTAAGCTTCTGAGACTCAAAGTGCGTGATAATAAGTGTTAGTAATTACAGTACCATCATAGCATGCAACCAAGTCTCTGGAGACCAGCTTGCTGCTTGAAGGACAAGCAGAAGTCACAACTAAGGCATAGTGCTCACTTCTTTTGGAGAGGGTTTGGTATATTTTGCTGTGTGATCTCTCTTACAGGCTTCACTATGGTTACTTTGAAAGCTGTGCGTAGACTGTGGCTTTCCAGGGGGACCCCTGGTGTATCTAGACCTCCCCTGGCGAAGCTCTTGCTGAGCTGCAGTTTGGGTCATGCCAGGCCCTGATGGCAAGCATGGCTGTCCCCTGCTCCTTTCCCTTCCCTTCTGCACCTGCATCCCATTCCTCTGCCTTTGCTTGGGGGGGTGATTTTTGGGAGCCCTGATGCGGTGCTCACCAGCATCACCTCCACGTAGCTCCCATGTCCTTAGCCTCTGCCTGGCATGCAGCACTGAGCAGCTCACACATTGCATTAGGCCATGGCCATTGCTCACTGAATGTTGTCTCCTGCTGAACAGCTTCTCCTGCTTTTCCCAGAGCGACATTAACTTTCTCCCTGTTCTTTCTCTCTGTCTGTCTCTTGTCGTTCTCTCCCCACAGCTCTGCTGCTCACCCAAGGTAAGACTGCTTTTTCTCCTTACCTCATCCTGCTCTGCTCTGCCTGTTTTTGTCCTCTTTAGTCAGCTCTGTCTGCATTTGCTGCGTGCAGGAGCGAGGCACCACCCCAGCTCCAGGTGCTCCCATCCGGCAGGGGCTGAGTCAGAGCTGTGCATAAAGACCATAACAGTGACTGATGCCTGAGAGCCTTCCTCCCCATCCCAGAAATTTCCCTGCAGTTTCAGCAAATGGCCCAACCAGGGCCTGCAGCTTTGACTCCAACTCTACCCCCACCTCAGGCAGCTCTGGGGCTTTGGTCCTCCTCATGCATCCAGGTTTTCCTGCAGTCAAAAACCCCCTTGGCCAGGGCAGGCACGTGGGATGTCCCCATTGTCATTCTGGGTGCCACTCAGTGCCAGCAGCACTGCTGGGATGTGATGGGCTTTTGCTCCTCACCTCTCAATAGCAGCATTTACCTTTATTAGCACTGAATCCAACTTTATTGCCTGAAATCCCCATTATGCTGGTCTATCTTGATCACACCACAGTGGTGATTTATGCCTCCTGTATTTTTCTCACTCCTTCAATCCCAGGTATGATTACAGTTCAATTTGCTCTAAAGAAACATTTATCAAAAGCTCAAGGCCAGGTGAGCAGGGTGCAGGGAAAAGCTGGCAGATTGGCACACCAAGTTGAAAACCGACAGCCCCATATGTAGAAGCTGTGAGTCCTGCAGTGGCTGCACTAATGGTGGGGGCTGTTTGCAGACTTCAGAACCCCCAAGAAGAGCTCTGTGCTCCTTTGGCTCACCACAGGCCGTGGATTTTTGTAGGTTTTGTTGCAGATTGTATTTATTTGTAATACTTGAGCTGTGCTGCAAACTGAGAGTATCTCTGCTATGAAAGTTTCTGTCTCTGCAGTTTTTAGGAGGATGCCAAATGTGCTATTCAGGGATGGCCTGAGCCCACAGGAGGTGGGGCTAATTAGGAAATTGCTGGTGGCAGGCAGAAATCCCCAGCTCCCAGAGTATCAGCTTAGGATGTTTATGGAAAACTCCTCTGAGTAGTTTGCATGGCTTCCTTTGTTACCTTTTCAGCTCCAGGATGACTAAGAATAAGTTGAGCACAGCCTCCTTCCCAGTAATTTCATTGCTTTAATTCAGTAGCTGCCTAATTTGATCAGAAACTCGGGAACCAAATAATCTGTGTTAAAATAATATAACTTTCTCCCTCTGTTGCAATCCAGCTTGATTGCTCTTGGCAGCTGGTAGTGGATTCTGTGGTCACCAGCTCTGAGAAGCTGTTCTCCAGCTAACAGAGATAGATAGCTGTACGTGATGGGGAGGTCTGTGGGGCACAGCCCCCTGCTGTCCCCTGTGCTGGAATGCCCCATGTCCCTGGGGCACACAGTGAGTACTTGGCCGGGTTCTGGTCTGGCAGCACATAGCCCTGCTCCTGGAGTATGTTGCTGGAATGTCACTCAGCAACCATCATGGCTAATAAGTAGGGAGAGAAGTGATGTTCTCATTTAGTCCATGTCATGTTAGATTTAGCTTACACAGAAGTGCAGGAATCTGTGTAAAAACAGCTTTGTTGAGCATTTTTTGGGAATCTTCCAGTCCTCTTTCTCACAGACCATCTCCCATGTTCCCCTGCCTTTGCATGGCACAGCCCCCACGTGCCATTTTTTTGCAGAATTCCCCAGAGCCTGGATGTCACACAGGTGGGGAGATGAGCCCAAGTACAAACATGTTTTGTGGCCAAATGGCCCTTAGTTGGAGAACACTGGAGTGCCTGAGTGTGCCAACCCCTGCAGACCTATCCCTGGGAAAGCAGGGCTGTGAGTTAAACAGGAGGTAGCACTGCTGGGCTGGGAGAGCCTTCGGCTTGGGTTCTGCTGGTGCTATTTGCAATCACCAAACTCCAAGGCAGACTTGCAAGCTTTTCTTGGGCTTAGGATGTTTGGATTCCTAAAGGTATGAGGAATTACCGAATGTTAGCTGCTTATCTACCCTCACTTCCACATATTCATCCAGATCAAACATTCTAAAAATGTTTCTTTGTGCACTGAAGTTCATGGTCCTGCTTTCTGCATGTGAGCTGCATGGATGCTGCCTGCTTTGTGGTGAGAAGGCCGGGGAGCAGGACCACCAGCAAGGGCCTGAGAGCAGAGCAGCAGGGAACTCATAGAATCATAGAATAGCCCAGACTGGATCCTTGGGTCCCCATAAGGAGTATCGAGTCCCACAATAGAATCTGTGCGTTGGCTGTGTGTTAGCCCTCCTCTCATGGATGCACAGTTTCCCACTTTGCATTAAGGACACTGGAGCATGTACATTGGATGCATCACGCCTCAGAAATAGCTTTCCGAGCTAAGTAAGCAGATTCTTCCCATTTTAGACAGTGGCGCAGGCTGTGCGTGCATGTGTGTGTGCATGTGTTTCTTCAAAGGGCATATCATTATGCCAGACTCCACTGCCAGTGCATCTCTTAGCCAGCAGCCTTCCCAAGTTGTGACTGATAGATCGACAGTCCTCTGGAGAGAGGAGCTCATTCACACGCCGTATTTACTTTGTGTAGCTGGGATTATATTTTATTGAGCCACAACTAAAATCCCACTTTAATTGTCGCTTTAATTTCTTCCTGGCAGCACAGTCCCCAGAAGGGGTGACCTTCATGCAGATCTGTGCCCACTCTAGAAATGGATGGGTATGAGATAGCTCGAGGGGTGTGAAATGGCCTTCGCAGCAGTCTTTCATGAATGCATTGCTGGTTTTAATCCAATTTATTCAGGAAGTGACAGGGAACGGAGACTGGCCTGTGGCTGTTTGGTAGTCTTGCAGCATTTCCTAGGTGATAGGCATCTACCTCTCCAGCAGTGTTGCTGGGCCTTGCCATTGCCTGTTTCAGTACAAAGCTGGCAGTGGACTTTTTATCTAACTGATGTACAGTGTAGCCAGATAGTGTCCAGTTCACACTTGTTCCCAATGGTTTGAAGGGATTTGAGCAAGCAAACATTCAGGTGCAGTGCATGCTTTGGGAATGCTGCTCTGTTTTCCCCTTTACTAGTGGAAAAAAACAGGAAGAGCTCCCACCCAGCCTTTGCACTTGCAGACTGGCAGGTCTCCCTTGCCTCTAACAGCCCACAAGCAGCCTGGCACGAGGAGCTGATGTCCTCCTGCAGTACCTGGTGCATAAGACTGAGCTTCTGTAGTCTGAGAGGTCTGCATATCTCCTGAAGCCCAGATGGGCTGTTATCCCTTGGTGGTCGCAGACCTACATCCCAGTGCAAACAAGGTTTTGGGGACTGCTCTGTCCCCACCTTCCTCCTCCAGGGGAGGAGGTGATGGCCATCCTGGAGGCCCTGGTGAGCTCCTGTTCTTGCCAGGCATATCCAGACCTTATCAGGCTTAATTGGGGTTGACATCTGGGAGTCCAGGGTGCAATCTGCATTGAAGAGTAGGTGCAGATGCTGATACAAACAGAAATCAGGCTAGTTAATAATTAAACTGCAGTTTGGCAGTGTTCACCTTGTCAGGCTTGACCTTCCAAATTAAAAAAGTCTGTCTCTCCCATCCAGCTCAGCTGCTGGGCCTCTGCTCATGGGGCTCCACTCAGCATCCCATGGGAACAGACAGGATCAGCAAGCTCAGTTCAGGTTGTGTCTTAAGATAGGATGAATGACTCAGGTTTAACATTTTCAGATTCACCTTTGAAGTCTGTTAGGTTTCTGTACTTTGAGTAAGAGGTTCTCTTTCCTGTTGCATATTTGGAAATATTCTGGAAATATTTCTGCTATTTGCAGCCCTGAGGTATGTCCAGAGAAGGGCAGTGAAGCTGGTGAGGGGTCTGGAGCACAGACCTTATGAGGAGTGGCTGAAGGAGCTGGGATTTTCAGTCTGGAGAAGAGGAAGCTCAGGGGAGACCTTGTCACTCTCTACAGTGACCTGAAGGGAGGCTGTAGTGAGCTGGGTGTCAGCCTGTTCTCTTGTGTAACTTGTGATAGAATGACAGAGAATGGCCTTAAGTAGTACCAGAGGAGGTTCAGGTTGGACATTATGAAATATTTTTTCTCCAAAAGAGTGGTCAGGCACTGGAATGGGCTGCCCAGGGAGGTGGTGGAGTCACACATCCTGGAGGTGTTTGAGGAACATTCTGACGTGCTGAGGTACATGGTTCAGTGGGAAATACTGGTGACAGTATAGGGGGACAGTCGGACAGTATAGGGGGACAGTTGGACTGGATGATCTTGAAGGTCTTTTCAACCTTGGTGATTCTACAATGCAGGAATCACCTCCTTTTTGCAGCTGTAAGTAAACTTCCTCTGTCTGGTACTCTACCAGACATGCTGCCTATGAGTTGACACCTACTTGCAGCTCATATCCAAAGGGTTCAGCATGGGAGTGGTATTCAACCACCTGCCTGCAGTGGACACCCTTGACATGGCTTCTTGGGTGACTGTTGTTTCTTCTTAGTGCCCCAGTTCACTGCAGAGGTGCTGTGTGGGGGCAGCTGGACCTCCCTTACTCAGGTATTAGGACATGCTGTCTGCAGGCTGCAGCTCTCCAGATCTGGCCATCACCTGGCAAGGCCTCAGGCATGAAGGTGCCACTTCTGCTGACACTTGCAGGACTGCACATCCCACAGCCACCTGCCAGCAGGAGGTCCTGAGCACAGAGCTCTATGCAGCCCTGGATTGGCCCACTCCTCAGAGTGCTGCTGCAGTTCTCGCAGTGCACTGCCTGGCACAGGCACATCAAACAGCATGAGCAAGAAGGTAGGGGCTGAGATAAGTCTGTGCTGGATGCTACTCCTCGCAGGGAAGAGAGCATGTTCTGTGGTGCGTGCACTTAGGGACCTGTCTGAAGATGGCTGAGATTTGCATGAGGCTCTGTTGTCGTATTTTGTCAAAAGCTTTAGTCAAGTCAGTTAAAGCAGGGACTGAGATGTTTGCGTTTGTTTTCTTTTTAGCATTTCTCCTGTAGTTGTTAAGCTGGGGAAATGTGGTCCAAGACTCCCAGCTTTCCAGGCAGCTCTGATTCCAGACACTTGCTTTCTTTATCTGCTGCGTGACAGCAGCTGGTGGGCAAGAACCTGGTGCTGCCAGCTGCAGCCCATGGCAGTTCTGATGGTGTTACTTCCCAGGGAAGGTTGTAGTGAGCCAGATTGTCACTGAGTCTGGGCTGTGCAGCCCTGCTGGGATGGCTAGCTGTTGTGCTTCATCCTCAGCTCCCTGCTATGGGCACACACCAGCACCATCTGCCATGCTGGGCCCCCACAGAGCTGTGGGTGCTTCCTCCCGTGAGCTTTTAATTGTGGAGGGGGGGGGGGGAGGGGGTGAACCACACGTGTGGAACAGCAATTGATGTGTAAGCAATTGAATCTTTGATGTTAGATACAGCTTGTCATCCTCATATACTTCTGGGTAGAGGCAGAGACTCTTTCTAGGTCTCTGTCTTGGAGAAATAGATTAAGGTTTCACAAACTCCTTGCTCGTGTGAATATAAGTAGCTTGAATCTTGCTTCCAAATGCAGCATACAACAGAAGGTATTTCCAGGTATCCCTTTTGTGGCCACTTGGCCTTTGCCTGCCAGCATCCTCCACCCCTCCACCACCCTGCATCACTCCAGCTGCTCTGCTCTTCTGTCTCTGTCAGTAAGTGTAAACTTCTGGGAATTCCCAAATCCACAGGACATGTGTTGGAGCTAGGCAGTGATGGTTTTGATGTACTTCATTGATTTCAAGTGATGGATGTAGTTGTTTTGTGCTTCTGTGATGGTCTATAGGAATACCACTCGAGGTAGGAGTTCTCATATGTTTTATAAACCCTGCAGTCTCACAAGGCTTACAGTCTCTGCAGTCAGTCTATAAGGGCTGATGAGAAGAAGGCAGAGTTTACAATTGGACTCCACTGGAAGTTTATCACTTCTGTGCGATTTTGGTGAGGAATAAGAGATCTGCTGGAGTCCACTTTGGATTAGTCACATCTGAGGCATTGCCTGGCGTGTCTGTAAACACAACAGGAAGCCTTTGTAATACCTGACCCACTACTTGGCCAGAATGGGATGCTGTTCCTTTGTGGTACCTTGCCAGGTTCTGCTGAACTCCCACAACTCAGCATATATCATCCAAGAGCACCAATGCAAGATAAAGAAATTGATCTTTTTTTGAAGGAGAACTGTGCTTTATATGCTCTCAGTGACTAACAGATAGGCAGAAATCTTGGTCCTAAATAAATTCCCATGGCCCTGTACCCTACCCCTGCTCCAGGTGTCTGTGTTACTGCAGGGAGCTGCGAGGCAGCTGCTGCCTGCAGCTCAGTGTTGGTCTTGCTTTTGCAGAAGTAGCTGAGAGGAAGCTGACGGTTGAAGAAGAAGAAGCCAAGAGGATTGCAGAGATGGGCAAACCAATACTTGGCGAACACCCCAAACTAGAAGTCATCATTGAGGAGTCCTATGAGTTCAAGGTCAGTTGTTGTCCCAGGGGTCCTCCGGGAGGTGGAAGCTGTGTGGCAGTGAAGAGCTGCCTTGGAAAGCAGGGCTGAGGAGGCAGGGGGTGGCTGCATGTACAGGGGGAGGGCTGCCAGAAGAGGAAAAAGTGTGTGATACAACAGGGGGTAGGAGAAGCCTGAAGAAATGCAAAGAGATGTAGCTGCTGGTAGGCCAAGGTGAAGAGAGGAAGACAGGGGAATCCTGCTGGAAGCAGATGCCAGCATGCAAGAAGAGTCAGGAGCAAACTGTTCCTGCAAGGCAGGATTGACAGAAAGAGCTGAGCTTTGTTTGGTGTAAGGAGTGGCAAACAAGCAGACTGTGGTGAAGTACAGCTCGTGCTGTACTGAGCTGGTAGTTATGAGTGGGTTCAGCATGGAGGTCCTGATAGGAGTATGTCTGTGGCACCTCCACAGTTTTGAAGAGGCAGAAGGGATGATTAGCTTTGCCTAATAGCAAAGAGTCTAATTGCTGTGCATCTCTATTCCCACAACAGAGCACTGTGGACAAGCTCATTAAGAAGACAAACCTAGCTTTGGTTGTAGGGACACATTCCTGGAGGGACCAGTTTTTGGAGGCCATCACCGTCAGCGCAGGTGAGGGGAAGGGCAACCCCTGGGCATGTACAGCCAGGAATGAGATGTGTCTGGGCTTATGAGGCTGATTCTGCCTGGTCAGACCTGTTCAGCTATTGGGTATATATATGGTGGTTTCTCACCAGTGGCCAGAAGGGCTTTTTCTGAAGTGCAAAGAGAGATGCAGGATATTTAGTTTTCTTCTTTCTAGTAACTAACAGTAATGACCTCACTGGAAACAGTACCTCCATCCTTGGAGCAACGTTTTCTCCCAGGCTGCCTCCTTTCTTCTTCCATCTCTCTCCTTCCCTTGCTATCTGCCCTGTGCTCCCGACATGCTTTCTCCAGTTTATTTTCATCATCTGATATTCACACCTAGACCAGCAGTGCCTCCAATCTCTGAGTTAACCTCCCCCTCCAAGAGGTGACACAGCTGCTGCTACTTATACCCTCACACAGGTGTGACACTTCTTGCTGGGAACATACTGTCCATCAGCCCATAATTTGGAGCAGGTGGACCAAGAGAGCCCTCTAGTTTCCCTGAGTGGCACTCATTTCTATAACTTTCTGCTGTGTGATTTCATGGTGTCTTTTAGCAGTGATTTCCACTGGCTAACTAGGTACTCCATGATGGCCTGTGGGTGAGGATGAGAAGAGGACAGCCCATGAGGGTATTACTCACTGTCCCACAGCCACACAGGGTAAATGTGTGGTCCTGAAGTGTCCTAGGAGTCCCTCCATCTCTCTGAGCCCCTCCACTGCCACTACGGGCTCCGGCAGCTGCTAAGTCCCACCAGCTGCTTCCCCAGGTGGTAGCTGGCACCAACATGGTACACCTCCATGCTGCTTTGTGTGGGGAGGGAGCAGCCTGGGGAGTGGGGCAGACCCCCAGTCTTGCAGCCACTGGCCAGGATGGAGAAATGCAGCAGAAGGTGGGTGGCCATGAGGATGCTCAATCATATGGACCTCTTCTTCCACATTGTTTGCAGCGGGTGATGAAGATGAGGATGAGTCTGGTGAAGAGCGCCTGCCATCCTGTTTCGACTACGTGATGCATTTCCTGACTGTCTTCTGGAAGGTGCTGTTTGCCTGTGTGCCCCCTACTGAGTACTGCAATGGCTGGGCCTGCTTCGTTGTCTCCATCCTCATCATTGGCATGCTCACAGCTGTCATAGGTGACCTCGCCTCCCACTTCGGCTGCACCATTGGCCTCAAGGATTCGGTGACCGCTGTTGTGTTTGTAGCCTTCGGCACCTCCGTACCAGGTAGGGAATCTGCAGGAAGGGTATGGGGGGTTTTGAGGAGATTGGGGTCCATATCCTAGCCTGTCTGGTAGCACAACTGAGCCTCCCTCATACCCCAGCATGAAGGGTTGCCCATTTCTCCTGTTGGACCCTGATGATCCCTCCTTCCCCTGCAGACACGTTCGCCAGCAAAGCTGCAGCCGTCCAGGATGTGTATGCAGATGCCTCGATCAGCAACGTCACAGGCAGCAACGCCGTCAACGTCTTCCTGGGCATTGGGCTGGCATGGTCAGTGGCGGCAATCTACTGGGCATCGCAGGGGCAGGAGTTCCAGGTGTCAGCCGGCACCCTGGCCTTCTCTGTCACCCTCTTCACCATCTTCGCCTTCATCTGCATCAGTGTTCTCCTCTACCGCCGGCGGCCCCACCTTGGGGGAGAGCTGGGAGGTCCCCGGGGTTGCAAACTGGCTACAACGTTGCTCTTTGTCAGCCTGTGGCTGCTGTATATCCTCTTTGCCACCCTGGAGGCCTATTGCTACATCAAGGGGTTTTAGGCGGCGGAGAGACGATGCCGCTGAGGGAGGGACCCCCTCCTCCATTACCTCACCAGACACCGGCCCTGGATGCGCGGATTCAGCAGGAGGGACGGCTGTCAGCCCGCAGCCCTGACGGCTGGGTGCCGGGATGGGCAGATCCATCACGGGACGAAAAAGAAATCCACGAAAACCACCCCAAAAATGATGCAAGAGCAAAGAAAGCAACAATGGCAAGCATTTAAATGAACAAAATGAAGTGAACCCAGCCACTGACCCCAGTCTATGTGACTAAGAAGTCTCAGCCATCTCCCAAGGCCACCTCTCCCACAGGTTCGTTTCCTCTTCTCCGGAGCACCCCTTCGCTCCAAGGAGATGCTTTCTTGTTTTTTACTCTTTAGGAACTGCAGAAGTCTGATAGGAAATTTATTATTATTTTTCTTTTGCCTATTGCTTTTTAGTCTGGGGTGGAAAGGGGGCAGCACATGGCTTGATTTTAGTTTAGTTTAGTTTTATTATTTTCAATTATTTTTTTTTTACTACTTAGACAGAAAAATGTTAAAAGTTTAAAATCTAAAGCTTCAAGCTGCCGTCAGTGCTGGAATCGAAGGTGTACTTTTTGAAGCCACAACAGACTCTGACACTGTCAAAGAACTTTTTCTCTCTCACAAGTTTCCTCCCCCGCCTCCATCCATTTCTTTCTTTTTTAAGAGCATCACAGGACTGATATATTTTTAATACAAACACACACGTACACACACACACACACACATACACACACACACCCGTTCAGTGACGAAGGCTGAAGCATGTAGCATCTCAATCACCTGCCTGGGCTAAGAAAAAACAAAAAAAAACAAAAACAAAAAAAAAAAAAAACAGGAGGAGAAAAAAAACCCAACCAACCCTCTAATATACTATGTATCATGTATATTTTGACTATGGTATTTCTCTTTGTATAATTAACTTTGAGCTTGTGGTACTGCAGGAAGAGAAAATGATGTTAATGGGTGAGAGGTAACAAAATGAACAGCCAAGGGACTGATAGGCCTGGGAGGTGGCATGGGCTCGAGATAGCGGTGGTGGCATAGCCCTGTCCTGTAGGTCTCGCTGGATGTGGGAGTGAATCCCACTGAGTAACATGATGCTCTGGTCTACCAAAGTGAGCAGGAAGGCTCCACATGTCCTCTTCAAGCATTGGCCTTTCAGGTTGAGGTTAGGTTTAAACATGCAGGTTGGTGAAGAGGAGGGGGGTCCCTGTCCCACTCGTCACCCCCCTCATGCTCCATGGAAAGGGCTGGGCTTCAAACTGCCGCCCACCTGCAGTCCTGTGCCAACCCCAGCACATCCCAGGAGAACAGGCAGGCAGACGGGCACACCCTTTTCATCTGAAGTGCATTTCTTTTTCAGGAAACAAAACAAACACAAAGCAGGAGTATGTCATGAATTACATCAACGGCTGCAAACCGAAATGTTGGGTTGGTAATAAAATTAAATAAAACTTATACCTGTATCTATATAAACAGTTCTATCTATAAACACATTTCTTAACTGAGAGACCTGGAAGATATTGTTAAAAACTTTGCTTTCTTAAAAGTGTTTCCAAGAGAAGAATAATTTCTTCTATCAAGAAACAGGTGCTGTACAGGGAAATCTGTGACTCCGCTAGCATCAGCCAAACCCAGGCAGTCAGCACAGCACGGGCACGAGGGGCTTTCAGCATACTGGAGTGCTTCTGCTGCCCCAGGACAGGGAGACAGTGGCTGCAGGTGAGGGCAAAGCAGCAGGCATCGGGCTGTCGTGAATGGAACACACATATCATTATAGCAGGTAAAGAGATGAGCGTCACAGTGGTCCTTAAAACACAGATGAAATATTTATTTTCTTACAAAAGGCTTATTGAATATCTCGCTGTATAAATGTGTGTAAGCATGAGGCAGAGAAGAAGGATCCGTCTTGCAGGAGCTTTGCAGGTGGAGTGCCCTTCGTGGAAGCCAAAAGGAAGACAGTCTACTGCCTCTCCTCCTCCCTCTGCAGTGGCTTTTGGGGAAGGGCACAAGATGGGGATCCTGCCAAGTGTGTTGGTCTCTCTGGTCTCTGGCCATGCCACCACCCACCGACCAGCTCCTGCCTGCATTGGTTACCACCTCTGCTGCCACCCAGGCTGGGACCCCAGAGCACAGATGTGCGATGGGAAGGAAAAATGAAAGAAGCTCCCCCAAACGATCTCTGGATGTGTGTGTAGGGGTGTTTAAGGTGCAAGGGGATTCTGTTATCATTGCAGTTTTTAATTTGGATGTGTCAAGTCTGTTGAGTTCTCGTTTTAACCATACCAGTTCACCCGTTCCTGGCTAAAACCTGTCCATGAGGAGCTGCAGTGCTGTTATTCTGTTGCTTGTGCTGTATCGGTCATGTGCTTTTCATCTGCAGCTTTCTTAGGCTCACTCTGTGGGAGGGGGTGCAGGGGGACGAGCATCTGTGACTGCCAGTTAGTTGCATGGTGACTTCGGTGCCCTCGATGCACTGTGGAGATCTGTGCCAAGCTGAAAACTTCAGTGGAGTGTTTCTTTTATTTTTTCCTTTTTTACTTCATTAAAAAATATGCAAGCTTAAAAAAAAAAAAAAAAAAAAAAAAAAAAAAAAGCAAATGTGGTGCCTTGGGGATTTGTTTTTGCTGAGGCTTTTATGTTTTAGTTTTGGTTTGTGTGCTTGCATCTGGGCAGGTGTCTGGACACCATCGACTCACGCTGCCTGCTTCACTCCCCACCAGCATCCAGCTTTTTGGGGAGGGTCCAGCAGCAGCTCTACTTCTGATGCTTTGCAGAGGGGAACTTTTGTTGCTCAGTTTTCCTTGTTGCTGCAAAGGCGGCAAAGCCATTGCCTTTAGCTTCAGTGACTGGGTGCAGGGTGCAGGGTGCAGGGTGCTGGAGCTGCCTGCACACCTGGCTCACTGCCATCACTTCACTGAGGCAGGCCAGCACCCAGAGGATTAGGTCTGGAACCTAAGGATGCTACCCCAGAGAAAGCTGGGCAGAATGAGAGGAGACTGCAGGCATTGGGAATCAGCTGCAATACACAGTTAAGAACTGAGTGGCTATTAGAGCTGTTGAGCAAAACCAGGGAGGAGAGCGTTTGCAACTCTTAGCTCAGAGTTTCTTACCTTTTGGTAGTTTCTGTTGTGTTAGTGTCATCAGAACTTTTCTGAACAAGCACAAATTAAAGACAGAAATATTCTGCAATTTATGTTTGCTCTGATCTGACAGCTCATTTATAAGCCACTTGTCCCTGGTATCAGAGGACTCCTCCATGCTCCATCTCAAAGCAGCAACAATGCCTCATCCCACAAGAAGCCACCACCAAGCTGCATGTGCCACCACCATGGGCTTCAGTTGCCTTGGTCCACTGCTGTGGTAGGATGATGCCAACTCACATGCCTTCCCCAGCAGAGCACTTTGCTCTGGGAAGGCATCTTGATAAAGTATATAATAATAAAGGTTGAAAAAAAACACTAAAGTCATCAAGCCCAACCACTGACCCATCCCCACCATGCCCACCAACCACATCCCCTCAGTGCATGTGTACATACTTCTTGGAACACTTCCAGGGACAGTGACTCCACCACCTCCCTGGACAGACCATCCTCAGTGACTTTTTGAATGTGTGGTGTCACACAGCTGCAGGTAATCCTCATATCATTCACCTGGCATTGCTTTGGGGGTGGGCACTGTGAAGTTTCCGGGTTAATTCAGTTGGGGAATTGTCATGGCCGTGACCTTGGTGTAAGAACAAGCCCACACAAAAGGGAGCAGCAGTTGCTCAGCCCTGGCCACAAACTGAAAAGCACTGTCACCAAGAATAACCTCTGGACTATTGGATGGAAAAAAATGTTTTTAATGACTGTTGTCATAATATGTGTGTGTGCCAGAGGCAGCCTGCTTGTTAATAGTGGTGTTATTTGTGACTTGCCTCCATAGGGGGGTGGGGACAACAAAAGTCCTCTGAGTATTTAAGTGAGCTATTCACAATATAATATCTAGATAATTAAAACCATGAGTAAATGACTCACCGATATTCACGCCCTGAGGAGTTTTACCCAAAACACACACCCCTCTGTCTTGCCTTCCCCCAGGAGGCTGTACTTTGCCTCAAGAGGTGGCTGGATTGTGTTAGCTTTCCTCAGGAAAACCAAGACATGCTTCCAAGAAACCATGGCTTGAGCTTAGACGTGGAGCCTGCAGGTATGACATGATGCTGAGGAGCTCATCACCTATATCTGAGGATGCAACAGTGTCCCACGGTGCTATTGTAAATGCCACTTACATGGTGAGCTGAGGGGTAGTTGTAGCTAAAGGAAAACTCATGACTTACCCAATTCGTCATTGCTGGGGGTGCACTCAGAGATTGGCCCAGTTTAAAGAATGCAATGAAAAATAACACAGGCCTAGAAAGTTAAATTTAGTATGACATTTAGGTGAATTAAAGAACTAAACTTTTCAAGCAAGACTGTATTCTTTTAGGGTCTAAGTTTTGAAGTTATAAATAAATTCTTGGGATGATCTCTCTGCTGTCTCAGAAAATAGGCTTGCATTACAGAAACACCAATTGTGTTTTGTGGGAATGACGTGCAAACAACTTGGGTGCACAGAAAAGATGTAGGAAAAAATCTTAACATTAAAGCTGGGAATGGGCCCTCAGTTCTCAAGGACACCTCAGCAGGGCATGCTGTAGAGACCACCCCCATGGTTGTTCAGTAAGCTTTTAAAAATGTAGCAGAAGTGGTTCTATCACCTCCTTTCAGTAGCATTTTGCATAGAAAATATCAGCAAACCTAAATGGTTTTCTTTTGCCCTGATTACTTTTTTCCTTCTTGTTTTATTGGCATGGAAAACCACTCATTACTATCACTCATAAGAGTATGCTGTATGTTAGAAAGCCCTTCAGGTTCTCCCCTTTCTCCTCTTTCAGCTTCTAATCAGCATTTGCTACTGGATTACCTTTGGTTTGTACATTCACCCCAGTATTCCCATGACAGGTCATTGCATACTCCTTTGCTGAAACTCATCCTGTTGATTTGGATGGTTTCTCCAATTTATCAGGCATTCTGGATCTACCCTTTGTAAGTGCGTGCTCACTGCCCCATCCAGTTGGATGCCACCAGGATATTGTATAGCAAAGTAGATTGCTAAAGCTCCCGATGAAAATACTGAATAGACCTGGACCCTGGACAGGTACTCAAAAGACTTCCCCAGGAAGCTCTCTGACATTGACACTGAGCTCAGTGTATTGTGAGTCTACATTGCATTTCCTCAGCTCGCTTATGAGAATGTCTTCTGGGACAGTGCCAGAAGCCTTACCAAAGTCAAGATATATCACATCTAATACTGACCCCAAAGCGATGAGGCCAGTTATCCCTGTCAAAGAATGGAATCAAACTGGCTTGATATGATTTGTCCTCAGCAAAACATCAACAAACCCATTCCAGCCATTTTCCACAAACTTGCACATCTATCTAAGTGATTAGGGAATGACTGTTCAGCACCTCACTCTTAGAAGTTTTCACGTAGAGACACCATTAAAATATCAGATCTGTAACTCCCTGTTTTAGTTCATCATCTCTAGTTAGGTGACCTTATCTTGCCATCCTTAAGTCCTCTGGGAGCTCACGTTTTCTACAACGCTCCACAACCCAGCCCACGTGAGTCAGAAACACTTGGGCCAGTGCTCTGAATTTTCCACAGTGAGCTTCACTAGGTCCTGCTGACATTCTCCTAAATGATCCAAGAAAAACTTACCTTGCTCTTTCTCCTCATCAGTCAGGGGCTGGTGTGGCGTTATGCTCTTTTCTCCTTAATAAAATTAATTCTGCTAAGAATAGGGTCACAGTTAACTTTGTTAAAGTGAATAAAATGAGCTTTAAAGATTCTTTCTTTAAGTGACTGTTTCACATCACCTTCCATGCTATAACAGAATTTACCTTATCCCTCCACCTCTTTTAGATCACATGCTAGTTATAGGTATTTTTAGGCTTCAGCCTTTCTGATCTTACGCCTGCCTTCTCAGGCCATTGCTGTATTCAAAGCCTTCAGTAAATGCTCTTGTTTCAGGTTCTGTGTTTGTTCTTTTCAAGTTTCAGGATGCTGAAGCTCTTCACAGGTGAAGGCCCTTTACTGGTCTCTATGTTCCCTCAATTTCCTGTACAGCATGATAGTTTTTTATTATGACTTTGACCCCAGTCTTTATATCAGTTATCAGATCTCTTTTATCCTTTTGGACAGCTATTCAGAGATCCTGCCCCCACCAGTTTCCTGAAATCATTGCTATTTGCTATTCTTTCTTTTTGAAGTTGAAGTACTTTAACTCATTTTACACAGGGCTGGTATTCAACTGCATTTCAAGCAGGAAAATTCTGCAACAAACACCTGACCACTTGAAAAAATCATAACAGTTCAAGAGATGCAATAGTTTGCGTTCACATTAGACTGCAGGTGACCAGATCCAACTTTAGCTACCTCCATGCAGCTTTATCTGTTACAACTGCCAGCTCACAGTGAGAACATCCAAGTAACTTCAGAAATAGCTGCATTTCTTCAGCCAAATATTGTGTCAGCTCTTTTCTGGTGTCAAAAAGTCAGAAGGGATCACTTGAGTAGTCCCAGCCAAAATCATGTGATAGCAGTGGCACTGCACGCAATGCAAAGCCAGAGTGCTACTCTATAATGGGACACTAGACATTCAGTCACTGCAGTTTCTACTGCCCAAAGCACAACACTGAGATGCTACAGAACTCATTCTGGCAAACCAAAGATGAAGGTCACACACAGTGCTGAGTCCTTCATCCACATATCAGCAATTCATGCATCCTCACAGCAAAGTATACAGCGAGGCTGTGGTCTGTCTACCTGGGCTGAGAGCCACAGACCTTCAATCCAGACCCAGCATGCTGAAAGAACAAGACAACATGGATTAAACACTCTTGGTTTCACGGGAGGTGGGGATGTAGGTTTGCATTGCAGCACACAGCACAGAGCTGGTGGTGTTGTCAGAACAAGAGCTAGACGCCTCCTAGTGTGCAAAGGCAAGGCACTTCTAAAAAGCAAAAACAGCCATTAAAATTGCTTAGTGGGCCAGCCCACAGATAGAGAATAGCAAAAAGCATCATTACCTGTGGCCCAGTCAGCTGCAGGCTTTCTAGCAAACGCTCCTTATAAAGTACTTGCTTGTTGTACTCCAAGTTCCTGAGGTGCTGTTTTTGAAAACCCAGACGTTCTCCAAGCCAAGGAGCACTTCTTCTGCAGATTAACTTGCATCTAAGGACAACAGCTTTAAGAGTTCCTCCTCATTCAGCAATGTACAAAGTCTCCAACATGAGAACAGATGAGGAGATGCGAGGCACAATGGCTGTCTTCTGTCCCTGGTTTAGGAGAGGATGCTTTGAGATCACTATTTGCTGTGGCTGCCACCTTCGGAGATCACCTTTGCTCTGTCACTGAATCTTCAGGGTCTTTTGAAGCAGACAGGGCAGAGTCTGTCATCAAACCCCAGGGGATGGTACTCTGGTGCATGTTTTAATTCATCCTGAAGGCTTACACACAAGAGAGAAGCATCCTCAAATCTAATCAAAGACTGAGACCTGACTCTGGGAGAAGGAAAGAGTCTCCTTTCCTCTCTTTTGGCAATACGTAAGTAAAAGAACATTATGTGAAAGAAAGATGAGATCTGAAAATCAATATTCAACAAGAAACAACCATAAGACATTAGAGCAAAAGTTATCTATTTTATTACAAAACTAAAATCAAACAGATGCCTTTCAGTCTAACAAACAATGCCATAGGCAGAAATGTGCTGGGGCAGGATGAGTTTAATACAAACTTAGGCCATGAACAGCAGTGCCTTCATAGGAGTGAATCCCTCCATAATGCATCTCCCTCCAAGACACTGTGTCCTTGGAGTATCAGCAAAAAAGGATATGGTTTTGCTTCAGGCAGGAAGAGCAGATGATTTGCACTGTAGAACCCTGGTTCTCCTCTGTCACAAGTGTTTTCAGCTGTCATTTAAAGTGGAGCTGGAGAGGCCCAGGAGGACTTGTAGGATGAGGAGAAATAGCCAGGGTCCGTTTCCCTGTAGGATGCTACTGATGCAAGGCAAAGCAGAACATGCTTGCCACTGCCAGATAAGGACATTTGGCCTGGCAGCTGGGTTACTGGCAAGAAAACAACAAGGGATGAGGGGACCTGAATCATTGCTCTGTTCTGATGAGTACAGACTGTTTGGACAACTCAATGGATGGATTATATGAATCAGGACCAGTACAGCCTTGTGTGAGCTTTCAACACACAAATCCTGAACAAGTAATCTAACCTGTGTCCAGACTTCATGCAGTCATAGTGGTTGGGTCATGCACGTCAATGTACAAATGCTGCCATAAGCTGCTCAGAGGCCTGTGCAAATCCAAAGTTGTGATGCTGGGAAAAGGACTCCTCCCACAAAACCCTCACTCACCCATTAAATCTGCACTAATATAGCAATATGAATATCCACCAGTACCAAAGCTAACCTTGTTTGATTTCCTTGAACAACTGACTCAATTTTAATTACAAACTACATGTGAGCACAGGCCTTTTAGACTGGAAGGATACAAGGATGAGAAGAAGACCTGCAGAAGGATATTAACGTGACAGGCAGCAGTGCTGGCTGGCTGGTTTACTGACATTTCCAGCATTTCCAGATGAAAAGATGCAATGATTTCTATCAGCTCTGCTCACCCCTGCAATTCTGTGGGGCACAGCCTGCCCCAGTGGCTGTATGACAGAGCTCCTGTTGAGATCCACCTGTCTGCGTTTGCTGGATGTAACTATGCAATTAAAAAAAGAAATGAAATGAAAAAGAAACACACAAGAAAACACCCAGCAGCCAGAGCTTTTACTTTCTAAGACTAGCATATAAAGACAAGGAAAAGTGTTTGTTTTTAATACAGTTGGGTTCGTTCTTTGCTCCTACAATAGGAATAACAAGAGATAGGAACATTTCTAACTATACACTAAACCAAATCATTCCAACACACAAAAGATGAGTGCAGGGCATTTTAAAAAGAGAAGATGCAATTGAGAAGTTGGGAGCTTGCAGTCCAGATAAACACATACATTGTATGTGAGGAACCATAAAGGTTCGAGCTGCAGGATCTGCTCTTGCTAAAGAGAGCTCTTCTATATGTTACGGTGGTGTAACGTACACTTACCAGATTACCAGAGGTGTTTTCTACCATATAAAACACCTCAGTCAGCTCCAGTCCACTTCTCAGGGAAGAGTTGTTACCGCTATCATATGGTTATTTGAAAATCGCTTGTTATTTTATCTATTTTTCCATTATGACAACAAGGCATTAACTTACTGCATCAGGACAGTCCTGCTGTGATGTGTCTATCATTGGGTAATGTGCCACGAGGTGCCCGTGTTGCAACATTTATACCAAAGCAGCAAAGCCTCGGGGGACAAGTCCACCTTCTGCAGTAACACATTTTTACAAGCAATTGCTGGTGTGATCTCGTATCAGCATGGCACAGTGTCATTTCTTACTACTGATTCTGGGTCCAGAAATGAATGGCAAAAGGATTGCCAAGTTGCTCAGAATTCCTCTAGGAATTGGCAAGTGCCTCTGGAGGTTGGAAACGCACAAAGCAAAGCAAAGCACAGCGTGTCCCATCACACTCTGTCCAAACCCAGGATAGCTGATCTGCTGACTGCTACATCTGACTGAAGTTTAGTAGGCGGCAAGTTTGGAAAAACTGCAGGTAGTTGAAACGGCTCTTGTGGCCTCCAGGAGCACCAAGCTCTTCAATCCAAGCCTTTGCTGTTACTGAAATGTGCCCCTAGAGTACAAAAGTACAGGAGATACCGATACCAGAGAATCAGGTGAAGTATGAAGTAACAGAAACTAGACAGGCTGTCCCCTGTGCAGAAAGGGAGCCACCAAAGACAAGATCAGACATTGCAGGCAATCTTTTACCAGCAAGCATGGCCCAAGCTGCAGAGATGAAGCAGAGTAAAGTAAAAGCAGACTCTTGGTAACCAGCAGCATGATCGTGTCTTTCTGCACTGACACATTTGTTCTTTGCTCTCCAGCAAAGTAATAGGCAATCTGATGCTGCTTTTAGCTAATTCCTCAGTATTTTTTATCACTTGCATCATAAAGATGAACATTGTGTCAGAAAAGAAGATGCTTGACATCACTCCACTGATTCTACTAGGGTCTACAGTTTGCATGCCCTTCCAATAGCATTAAATTCCCAGGACATGGCACATCTTTGCTAAGCATGTCTTCCGAGCCTGAATAGCAACGCATTTGCAATTCATTTCTAACCATTTTGCAACAGGTGCAGAAACTATTTCTACATTTCCTTAATACAACCCTTTCCTACCCCTACTCTGAGGAGCTTTGCTGTGAACAACTCCTGAGGTGAAATCCATGCTCTCTCATCTCAGAAGTGCTGATGCCTGTGATTTGCACAGAGCTGCACAGTAATCAAAGAGGGGGTTCTCAAGAAGCATTTAGTATGTGGGGCACTGTGTGCACAGGTCATGCTGATATGCTTACTCCTTCGTGTGTGGGGATGGTAAGAGATCAGTTTGCAACTGAATGATGAATCAGATGGCAGAAATGAATGCATTACTGTAACCCATTAAAGGCAAAATGTCCCTCTAACCCTAACAGCCTTCAAAAGCAAAGGGAGGAACAGAACAGTGACTCCAACCCCTGTACAAGACAACTGTACAATTTACATACATATTTATATACAGTATATAAAATTCTCTTTCTTCGAGTCCCAGTGAACTCAATTTTAAGTCATCAGTAGCTGTTCCGATTTTAGAAAGTCATGATCCTGTTTCCCCCTGCTCTCCAAAGTATTAGATAATGGCATTGAAAAGAAATTAAAAACAAACCCAAACCAATTATTAGAAAGTGCAAACGTTCTGGGTGCCACTTCTGCTACGTTGGATGTTGCTGATGCTGCATGCTTGCTCATAAGAAGCAAGGTGTCCATCTGTCGCTGTATCTTTCCTTCCTTTGGGTCGGCTCCCGCCTTCCCTTCTGTCTTCTGCTGCTGTTACACCAAGCGGCCTACTGAAATGGGTGGGGTGGGCAAAGAAAGGGAAACAAAACAGAAGCAGGGAAAGTGGGGAAAAAAAGGCAAATTAAAAACAGTATGGCTCCCAAATGAGGTAAGATACAGTATACAGCTTCTGCTGCAAACATGGCCCCGTAAGGCTGAGATCTCAAGTAAGCTGTGAGGCTGAAAACAACACGGGGCTAATGAGACAGCCTTGCTGAAGAAAGTGTTGACTGAGTCACACACAGCCCTAGGGACTGATATATTTTTAAACGTAAACCACCACTTCCCTCTCCCTCCCCGCTCTTGGAAATAGGCAGGCAATCTGAGCAAAATGCTGGTCGATCCCTCTGCTCCTCTGCCTGTGATGGCTGATGCAGAATCGCACTTGCTGCATGGCTGCCCTGCCACCAGAGGCCCCAAAGCCAGCTGCTTCCATCCCTCAGCAGGCAAGCAGGAGGCAAACATTCAAGATCTCTCCCAATCTCTGTGACAGTAAAACATAGCAGTTTCCCTGCTTAGCTGTTCCTCAAGACCTGCCCGCATCACACCCTCTGAAGTCTAACAGGCTGATGAATCTGCGTGTCCCAGGGCCCTGCTGAGCTACACTGTCCCAGGGGATGGTGCAAGAATCAGGTGGACATGCACACTCCCATGCTTCTCTCTTCAAAAAGCTTTTTTTAAGTTCCTCATCAAAGGTTCTTTAAGAATCAAAGCATTTACGGGTTTAGAACAAGCACTCGCTGAGAATTAATTACAGGGAAAACATGGCAAAGAGAAGGCAGAAGTATGGATCTATTTTCTAAAAGGAGGGAAGTTACTAGACAGGCCTCACTGGAACCAGTGTGAAACAACATGCCCTACCAAGTGGGGGTAAATATTGTTAAATGCAAAATTACTCCAGGCTGTCATAACTGAATCTCATTACACAGCTCTGCAAAAGGCTCTCACAGTGCTCAATGAATAACAACAGCAGACTGACCTCAGTGTCTAGATGACCTGTCGTACATGAAAGACTATGCATGACTAGGAAAGAGCTTGAAACCACAGCACGTGATTTTTACAACACCTATTCTCAGCTTTTAGTGGCAAACAAAACTCAATTACATGCTCAGAACTGAAGACACACCAGGAAACATCTCTGAGACACAGAGACACAACCAATGAAGCTGTGAGGCAGCAGGTCTGAAAGGAAAGCAGCAAAAGTTGTTCCTCACACCTGATGAAAGGGTGCAACTCACTGCCACAAAGTACAGAGGAAAGCAAGCATTAACTGAGACACAGAAGAATATTCATGGGAACATGTCCATGAAGTAATAAAACATAAATACAACTAATCACCTGTACTGTTGCTTGCCAGAAAGACAAAGAGTAAAGCAAGAAGAGTATTCTTGCTGTATCCTATTCTGATTCCTTAGCTATATGATACATGATGTCTGCCACAGCTAAAGACGTGGTACTGGACTTTGAGCTGATGCTGTAGACCTGTATGTTATAATGTTCACACCTCTTAGGAACAACTCTGGCTTCTAGTTATTTATGTGTTGCTATTTGTGAACATAGGAGAGGAGGGAGCACAAATTTTGGGACATGTGGGTATCACAGACAGAAGAAAAAGTAACAAATATTTTGACAAGATACTCACTGAAAGGGTTAAGGCCTTGTCTTTTTCCACTGGGGAAACTGCTCAGGCTACCTGTAAAATCCAAGAACCGCGTTAAATGCAATAATGTCATGGCATGATCAAGGAGCATCCCAATCATCTGCTGCCAGCAGGCAGGCTTCAAGGAGTCCCTCCTTCTGGATCTGCACACAGCAAGTCCTGCCTCTGGAAGACTCACATGCAAGAGTCAGACCTACAAGCTACAATAGTGGATGCTAAACACATGGTATTCTAGTACTTGAACATCACAAGATCCAGAGAGTTGTGTGGGCAAAAAGCAACTATTACAAAGTTAAAATCAAGTCTGGAAGGAAGAAAATGAAAGGCAAGATGCAAGTAGTGACATAAACTTTCCCAAAACAGCCTTTGCTATGAAGTAAAAGATCTAAACTCTCATCTGGCAGAAGGGCAGGAACAGACTGCACAGCAATGCCTGTCACAAGATAAAGACGCATGCACCCCACACCAGATGGAGCTAACAGCAAGCACTTTCGCCTCTACAATAAACCAGTTCCCACCACCTGCTGGGTACTGACAACATAGGGACCATAAGTGCTGAGCACTCCCAAGAGTATGTTTCAATTCCCACTGGCTGCTAAGTAGGGATTCCAGGCGAGGGCCCTGCTAGAAGGGGGACCTCCTGCTCACAGCCAGAAGAATGTTGCCACCCCTAGTTCTGGAAAGGATGAAATCTTTGATGTGCATGTGCAGCTGACTTAAGGTGCAAAGTAAGGTATGATTTAACTTGCACCAGTAATTCAGGCACTCACACCTAAAGAACAAAGCAAAGCTGTGTGGAAGGAAGATGAGCAGAACTGTAGCAACAAGGTGGGAGAGCAAGGAAACTGCAGGAAGACAGATGCTGCACCCTGACAAGTAAAAGAGGGAGAGAAAGGCAGCAGCTGCATTTGAAATGGATCACAAAGCAAAATATTTTAGCTTTAAAAACTGTTAATAAGAGGAACTGTATAAACACAGCAAGTGAGTGATTTCAAGGTCCCCGAATGTGAGCCTCGTCTCAGCCATCTGCCCTGGCAAGATCAGAGAGACCGCTGCTAGCTGATTCCTGTGCCTGCACATAAAAGCAGGGCTCCATCGCCAAGAGGCAGACTCTTCCAGAGCTAATTGGGACTCACCGAGGGGCCAGGCAATAAAAACACAGTCCATCTAAGAATGGCTGCATCCTTGGGTGGCTCTTCCCCTAGAGGGTGCTGCTCGGCCGCACACAGCCCTGCTCTGTCATCACCCTTTGCCCTCAGCCTACCTGCAACTAAGGGCCTCACTGCCTAGGGTCTGCACTCACCCCCTCCAGTACTAAAGCTAAGACTAGTGTGCACTGCTGTGACTGGGACTGCTCGTCTTCAGAAAGATTTGGGAAACAACAGATAAGTGGATCTAAAAGCCCTGCAATGGCAGGGGGTTGTAAGGCTGGACATGACAGACCTTTCCAGCATGATGGTAGGGCTCTGTGCTTTCTGTGGGTTTATTTCCAGATGTGTTAGTGTAAGGAAGCTAACAACTGCCATAAAACTGACCATCTTTCACTCCAAAGGCAGAGAACACCATCTTCAGTCAGTTACTTTCAATATAAAAACAGGCCAGCACACGTAGCTATAGCGATGACAAAACCCCATCAGAGTAAAGCTGTCATGAGCATCAAGTAGAAAGGAAAGAGAGGAAGGGGTATGACAGATGGGGACGGTGGGTACATAGAGTATACCTGTGAAGCATTTGGGTATTGCAGGGTGACATCCCATCACTAACTGAGTTTCATAATGCAAAATATTTACTCAGCCTCACAGGTACAATATTTTGAGTAATAATTCTAGCTACAGTATATTTGGCCAGATGTCTCCCAAAAGAAAATGCTCAAGGAAACCCCAGCAGTTTTTTATAGGTAGAAGTAATTCCTCTGACTCACTGAGCAAACCCATCACTTTTGATGGAGAAGAAACACACTCTCAGGAATCCTATCTCACGTCAAGACAATACAGATGTTCCAGTTGGTACCTTCAGGATTAAAGGAGACAAACTATAGCATCACTACTGAGCCGCAAAGGAGAATATCTGAGCAAGGCAAACAAAACCAAGTACTGAACCAATGGAGCTTGTTTACACCCCAATCCACATCTAATTTCAATTAAATATACTCTGAATTTCAGTTCTATTAACTCAGTCACTACCTAAATGTGTTCAGCAAATAGTATCTTACTGTTTCCTCATAGCCTCTCAGACTGCCATCAGTTTCCTACTGTCATCAGTCCAGAGGCCTTTCTGATATGAGTACTCCCTGCTACCTGTTTCCACACAACTGCTTGCCTAAATAACAGAGTATCTTAACCCCCAGAAGCCTCCCAAGCACAAAGAAAATCAGTCACTTCTGCAGGTACTGATTAGAAGGGTCTCAAACGCTACTGAATTAATTCAGCCATTAAAATTGTCCACCATTTTTCCTTCTTTCTTTAGTAGCAGCACCCACAGATTGGGTGACCAACATTAAGAGTCTGCTGAGGAGGGGAGGACAGATATAACTGCATCTCAGACAGATTTGATCCTAACCTGGAAAGAGCTCAAATTCATGCTTGCCATTACGAACACTGCAGATGAATCCTCCCACATAAACCTTCCTTTTACCCATGCATGAGACACTAACATTACCGATTTGTCTGTGTCTTGTCCTCCCACCAAGCAACACTATTCCATGTTTGGATTGAACTGATTGCCAAAAAAAACTCACACACACACACACACAAAAAAAAGCAAAACACTAACAAAAATGCAGAAGCCTTAACTTCTGTTTTTCTTATCACGTCAGACCCTACAAAATCTGTATTTAAGCTTCATTTTCAAAATCAGTACAGGTGTTCAATTTGCTTAGCAGCAGGCACACTCACCTGGAATGATGACCCACCTCATGCTAGTCCTTACACTGCTGGATTCCAACCACAATTTGGAATACTTGAGGCAAGTTCACAAGTAATGAAGTGGAAAGGATGACTTTCCTTGCCTCCCTCAAGCCCTTCCTCATCCAAATCCAGATCAGAAGAAGCTTTCTAACAAGGATGTTTTTGAAACAACCATTTCCATGAATAGTTTCGGATTTATTTGACTGGCAGCTTACAACAGAAACTTCCCAACCAGTGTTTGGCTTGGACCCACAGTGACCTCAGCCCAAGCAAGTGTGCAGAGACCGCGGTATACAGTAAGAAACACAGAGAAAATACATGGACTTGCTGGCTGACTGCACAAACCCACGTTTTGAGATAAGAGGATGTTTAAAAAAGGGCATTACTGGCTGTTTCTTAATTTAGAGGTTCTTGTAAATAGAAGGCAGAGCAAATATTATCTACTGCCTCACAAATTCATTACTCCTTCAAGAAGGTCTACCACAAACTTGCATACTGTATACTCCACAGTATTTTCACTTGTTTTTAACTATATGCTCCCTGCATGAGCTCCCTCTACTGCTTGTTAGCCCTCATCATTCTCTAGCCATCCCCAGGTCCTTTCTTAAGAGTTCTTCCACATAACTTATCCATTTTACTTAGATCCTCAAGACCTACTGAACCTTTAGTAGGTATGTGGAGCTGTGTGACAAAACAAGGTTGGAGCCGTTTTGCACACAATCTTGTCCTCATATAATGGGATAATCAGGAAAGATCAGGTTGTGTGTCAGCAGCCTGGGAATCGGGGACTCACAATAACATCTCCCTTGCTGCTTGCTTTCCTCTTCACTTGAGCTCAGAGATTCTCATTTTCTTCTTTCTCTCCTTTTTTCTCCCCCTTCCATAAAAATTCTGAACAGTCAGTGGGCCAAGGCAGCAGATTCCAGAGAGTCTTATTCCAGGCCAAACAGCAATAAAACTCATTTGGCATATTCTTCTAGTGGGAAGGTAATAAAATTAAGGAACAGGGCTGCTATTTTGGTGTGTAATTTCACAGTAAAGTACCAATAATTAAGAAAACAACTTCCACCGAGGTAGGAAAGCTTAAAACTTCTCACAGTTGACAAGTAATGCAAAGGCTTTATTATGATAATCAAGATATTTGCAAAGCACCCAGAGAAAGAAGCAGCTCAACACTCAACGGTACTCATTCCCTTCTCATGCATGCTAAACCTGAAGAAAACATTAAGGAAAAGCTGGGACTGGAAAAACAAAGCTAGCCATCCTTCCCAGCCGGCATGACAGTTATAACAAGAGCTGACCACACAACCAAAACACCTGCACAGGAAATTAGTCCCTTGGAATCTCTTTGCTTACCTTCTCCTGCCAGGCAAATCTGCACATAGTCAAGAATGACTGTTAATTATTGAATATAGGTTGAAAAGTTTCAATTCACAGAATTTCCAAAAATATCAATTTGGTCCAGGTTTCGATAGAATGTGAGGTGAAAATGGAAGAGGAAGAAAAGGAAAGAGGGTGGGCCAATTGCTCAGTCACTAAACAGGAAGAAGAGCTATGCCTATGCCCTAATTCTCCCCCAGTCTTAAAATGCAGTTTAAATGTGAAGAAGTCCAACAGTACAGTCCTGCACTTTCCTTCTGAGTTGTTCTCTCTGCGTCATCCCCACTCCTGCATGCCGGATTTAGCAATGAAAATAAATATTGTTTCTGTTAGTCAACAGGGCCTCTGGAGAAGAACTGGGTCTGTGCTGCCTCATACATCATCCAACCTACGTGGTTGAGGCAACAGAATATTGTTAGCAGTGTATTACTCAGAGAGGTCCTGAACTGAACTGCAGTTTCTAAAGACTTTTACAGTACAAGGAGGCTTCTGGGTAAGACTCATCTTTTTTCCCCATATTGATTTAGTTCTTAGCACAAAGGTCTGTGATAAGGACTTTAAGACAGAGCCATAAAAATAATGAACTGCAATTGCATGGCAGGATATTAATCACTCATTTTCTCGTGCAAACTGTGGCATTTTTGAATCATCTCAGATAAAACTGATTCCTGAGTTTAATGTAACTACATCAGACATTTATTCTCACAGAATGGGGAAGGAAAGCCACTTACCTCCTTCCTTGCTGACTCCCAAGCACCCCTTCAGCTCCTGGAGTGAGATAGACTTGTCCTTGTTGAGGTCACAGTAGTCAGTGAAACGTCGAGCACATTTCTTGGGCTTGGCTTTCTTCTTCACGTAACGCTTGAAAGGCTTCAGCTCTCGTTTATTGATGTCATTGCTGCTGTTGTTGTCCAACTGGCTAAAGTACCAATGTACCACTCGCTCCTCCAGTGTGTGGCTGGGGTCTGGCTCGGAGAACCTGCAATGGGGAAAGCAGTCTCTTACCAACGCTGTCATGAGCATGGACGAGCCACATACTACAACATATGTAAAGCAGGATAAATACACAAATCTAACAGTCTCCTCCTTTTAGCTGAGATCTTTAGAGAGAGAGAGAGGAGCTTTATCTGAAGATGTCCTTTAGCATTAACAAGTGGTGGCAAGGGATTCCAAAAGACTGATATCCTCAGTAGCTCTGTCTCTCTTCACACCAGTTGCTGAAACTCTGCCTAATCCCAGAGGATTCCCCTTTGGAGGGCAAAAAGCAGCCTCCATGGTCCTTTTGATCCTTGATCTACCAATGTGAGAGCCACGAATGCCAGCTGCCACGGTAGTTTTTGTGATAGCAACATCTAGGCTTCAGAAAGGGAACAAATGTATTTAATGCAAGACACATTCATTATTTGAAAATGTCCTTGGCAAGATGAAACATTCTTGCTGTATCTATTTATATTATCTGAACTCCTGTGCTGTATTTGCAGCATATTTAATGCTTTTCACATGGTTGATTTATACACATGAATTCCACAGCAGACAAGCACCACAAATCCATTAAAAACAATACTATGGAACTGGCAACTTCAGTGTGCTCCATTTCTTACTCATTCTGATATTACAACTTTGATATTATTTGGCTCACATTTTCTTTCTGTGGACAACAACAAAAAATATCAGAGAGGAAGATCAGAGGAGGAACAGCCTCAGCTGAAGAAGTGTGAGTAGAGAACACTGCCTTTCAATCTCAGGCCCTTACCGAAGAGGCAGTAGGTCATACCGTTTACATGGTATGAGGTGCTCTCTAGTAGTAGAAAAAGGGTTATTCCTCAGTGATACAAAGAACCAGGGAAGAAATCCTTTCTAAATAAGTCTTTTTTTTTTTTTTTTTTTTTTTTTTTTTTTTTAAAGTTCACTAAGGTAGCCTGCTTTTTCTCCAAATGATGAATGTATCATTAAAAAAAGTTAAAACGATGCTGAGACTTGAGCCTTTTTCCTCCCAAGCATAAAGCATTTCAGGGCATGGAAATTAGAGGACAGGCAGTCAGACATGCTACACTGGCACTGGTTGCTCTGACTTATTCCAGGAGACACATCCAGCTGCTGCCTAATTCCTTCCCCAGCGATGAGAGAGGAAGAACAGTTGTGTGCTGCAGGCAGCCAGGTTCTGGTGTGAGTCCTGGGCATTCAAGCTAGGGAAATATGAACCCAGGTTCAGTATCACTAAGGTGTACCTTATAAAATGCATTTTAAGAATATCATCAACCTTAATTGAGAAACCGGTAGGTTATACATTTAAATGGCCACTGAAAAATTCTTATTTGGGAACTAGAAGGGTGAGAATCCTTTTGACCTTCTCATATGACCCCTTCTGCCTCTAAAATGTAGCTACAAAGCCCGAAAAAGAAAATCAAAACCTACAGTCACAGCACATCACTAATGTGAAAGGTAGTCACTACTTGGGAACATCTGGATCCCCCTAAAAGTAAATTCACACACTGGGAAGAGGTAAATAACCTACACAACATATTTCACAAGGTTTTACTTGAGAATGTCTCCTTCATCATCTAATTCTTAGCTAAGAAGCAGCCTGGCATTCAGTCACGGCATCTGGTCAATGTACAGTGGGATAAACAGTGTGGGAGGAAGAAGAGGTTAGGAATAAGTTTGTCTTAGTTTTGGGAGCCAAAACACAAGGCAAGCCCCTGGAGCTACCTATGGACAAGTAGAAATTGCAAAAATCTCCCCAGGAAGCTAAGGGAGTGCCTGGATTTTTTAGAGCCTTGAAACTCAACATGAAGAACAGGATGACAGGAGAGAATAAAAACACATCCTGTGGCTTGTTTTTATGACATTTATAAACACAGTCATTGGCCTCTCTCCCTTTTGGGAGTGAGCTGGCTATCATTTGAAGACTTGCATGTTTCCAACAGCCACAGAGCAGAGCCAGAAGTTCTGTATTTCAAGAGAGGAGCTTCTGCTTTTGCTGAGATAGAGGAACCCCAGTTTTTGCATGTGAGATTCCCCTGGTCCACACTTTGTCCTGCCCTTGGCTCTGACCTTTGTTTTCTGAAGATCCAGATCTCAAGACACAGAAATGGAGAAAAGGGAAAGAGCACCTCTAGCACTGATAGTAGAAAGACAGGAGCTCTTGCTTCTCTCTACCTGATGAAGGGATGCACCAAAGCAGGACTTCAAAGGGCCTTTTTTTTCTTCAGAAACACATCAAGGAGGAACTCTCCCAGTTACTAGAAGAGGCTACATGGTTTTCTCCAGCACTTCCAAAAAGAAAACCAAAGCAATCCATGGGCTAATACAAATACGTTGACTCATGAGGTGATGATGTATCAATCTTAGCCACTACAAACAAGCTGAGCATTTATACTGAAAACAGCAGCATGCTAACAGAACCAAAGGAAATTAGTTTAACTTCTATGACTGTAGGAGGAAGGAAGATAGAGCTATTACTAAGTTTTTACCACTTCCTGCTGGCTGGCCTAAAAGCACTGCAGTTCCTGAGCTGGTTGCCTGCCCTTTCTGATGATAATCCAGAACCTCAGAACAGGGAGGACTTTGAATATCCACATCATCTGAGGGTAGCCATAACTTCCCCGTGCACTGTGCAATTACATGATAGACTGAGAATGCTGAGGTTACAACATCCATCTGAATATCTTGACTTTCAAGACTGCCCATGCAAGACACTTACTTTCCATCCATGACACACAAGTTGAAGCAACTTCACAGCATTGCTAAGCCCCTTAGTTTTGATGATGTGCCATGACAACAACCATACATGCTGGGTCAGCTGAAATATATCTGAGGGCTCTAAATGTTCTGCCAGTGCAGAGTTTGAAGGAGTATTCTTGGGGAGTTTTATTCTATTGCCTTTCCATTGTTGTTGCAAGAGAAATGCATCGGTCCTCAGATGCAAAGTTAATTTGCTGGGCTGCTTCTCCACTGCACATTTTCAACTTCAATAAAACATATCTTACTCCAACACCAGTCACACGAAAAATCCACTGAACCTGTCTCTTGCTGCAGTATGCTAACAATTTCTCAGGCTTCTCATGCAGACTACATAAAAGACATCAAGTTTAGCTCCATCATACAGCATAAGCCCACCAAGAGCCCAACAAGGAAGGTAAGAGAGGTCTGTCATTAGCAGTCAAGGACAGGTAATCTGCTCTTTCAGTTTTCTTACTAATTCACTATTATCAAACAAATAGTTTTTTCAATAGTAATCGTTTGCTCCGCTTCATGTATAATGTGCTGTCAGCTCCCTCATGGGAAGCTCTTTACTTATCTCTTCACTCTCTAATGCCTGAAGGCACCTGGGTTAATGTACTATTACTTTTAACAAGGCTATTTTTCCAGCTGAGACACACTTCCATGGAACATCATCATATCATCTGTTGTAACTGGGGTATAGGCAGAAAGCTATGAATAAACATGGACACATGCTTCTTGCAGCTGCATTAAATTCTGGAGCAGAGAGGGAAGAATATGCCAAAATACCACCTAGACAGCTTGAACATGCTCTTTGCAAGCAGTCTGTAATGCTCTCCATCCCTTTCCCTAGCAAGAAAGAAGGAGTGAACTGTACAGGAAAGGGGAGGTATCTAGCTTAAAATACAGGAAAGCAAGGCCAGATAATACACGCATACCGAAACGTGCAGTGTGCAGTCACATTCTCCTCCATTTGGCTGTATTGTCAAAGGGTAATAGGCTCAACTACATTTTACTGAGTAAAACTAAGTCCCTTCCTTTCACAGTCAATCCTTTGCTCCCTGCACACTTGCAGCCCCGCTGCACAGTCTCCCTGTACTATCACAGTGACAGAAAATCTCCAAACACAAAATACATCTCTGGGAGAAAGCAAGGTTGCAAGCTCTGAAGTACCCAGCAGATTATCACCTGTTGGAAGGCTTTTCCAAAATCTGTTACTTTCTAATACAAACTTTAATTGGCAACAATAGCAGCTGAGGCAGGAGAAGGGAAGGGGATTAAGACCAGGTTAACATCCCTAACTCTAGACTGAAACGGGGGCTATAAACCAGTGGGAGCTAATTCCAGGATGAAAGAGCACTGATGAACAAGAAACTACTAGCAAAAGCGACAGAGCAGAGAAACAGCCCAGCTTCCACTCCCAGCACACAAGGCATACTTGTAGTCAGTTTCTCTACAGTATTTAAAGCTGTTTCTAACTCTTGAAATGATTTTGCAAGCATTTGTGCCTTGCTTGGTGCTGTTGTTGAACAAGAAGGGATGCAAAGAAATATCAGGACTGACCTTGCCAGTCAATGCCCAGCAGAGCACTAATGACGCCCAGGGACGTGATGATGGAAAGTGGCAACAGTTTTAACAGACTGAAGTAAAATTCATGATTCTTCTTTCCTGCTCTGCTTCCACTTCATAGTCTCCTTTTGTCATTCCTTGAGGTTGTCTATTATAAAGCTAAAAGCTCTAACTGTGGAACATGGCTTGAATCAAAGAGGATTACTCTAATGAAATTGTAAAAAGGATTGTGTATGTTTTCTTATTCTCCCTTTCCCGTAGGGAAAGAGTCAAGAAGCTAAAAAAAAAAATAAAATAAGCTGTGTTCAGACTAAACAAAAGGTTACTGTGCAGTCCAAATTCATTACAAGGAATGCATAATTCCTCTACAGCTAAAACTGAAGCTATCTTCCCATTATAGAGCCAGTTTCTTTCTCTCTTCCCTCCGGCTAAGCTGTGTACGAAACATTATTCTGAACACAACTTTTCTGAAGATTGTGGGATAAATCATTTAGGAGCTTTAAATATCAACTCCATTCCTCATTGACTTTTAAAGGATCCTCCTATTACACGATCTCTCTCATATCTTTAATTAGGCTAGAATTTCCATAGGAGCATAATGAGAATTCAGTATCCAACTTCAATTGAATTGCAATAGGAGCTGGGCATTAACTTCCCCACACTGTTTGAAAGTGTCAATCTTTATTAAAACACGGCTCAACTTCAGAACACCCTGGAGATGTGCTGAGCTTTACTTGCCTGCTTCCAACTGCACAACTACAGCATGAAAGGGAACCTTGGGGGCAATTTTCTGAAGTACCTTTTAGGGCTATTACATGGGAAATAATTGGCAGCTTACAATGAAGGCACACAGCTGCTGAGTTACATGATAAGGATAGCTGTCAGAAGCCGCTCTTTTAACCCAAAACTCCACAGGGCATTCATATTTTTCCTGATGATGTAACAAGCTACAGCGAGCACATTTTGGCAATTAAAATTGATTCCCAAATTGGCAAAGACTAAAGATAGTGTTTTAGATTGGGTAGAAGGAGGCTGGGATTTCCTTTGGCCTATTCCAGTTTAGGCCTCGTGTGACAGGAATACATCTGACATAAAATAGAATCAAATGTACTAAAAAGTGAACTCTTTTTTTTTTTTTAATTTTAACAAAAAAAATGCTGCTTCTATTATATAGAATTTATGCATGACACAAAACACTGTTTAATAAACCTATTTCCTACAAGAGTTCCCTTAATTAATTTGAAAACATACAGTAACAAGATGTGCCTTGGAGTTTATGCAATAAACCTAAGAATGAATTTTACCAGAGATTTTCTGTTTCAAAAGTTTAAATGAAGTCTATTTGGCTATTTTGCTGTAATATAAACCAGTGCCATGGCGAAGGGAAGTTCTCTTCTCATTTACGTTATTGTAAAGCAAGAGTAACTCAATTAAAATCAATAGCTTTGAACTTGCTTAAACGAGACAAGACCTATAAGGGATTACAAGGTTGTTTTAAGCATGCCCAATTAAAAAAAAAAAAAAAAAAGAAAGAAAAAAAAATAGTCTTATCAGGTTTTACTTACATTGCCTGAAGCAACAAACAAGTTGTAGTGCCTTACTTTGCTGCTACTAGATTGTTTTGGTGTTTGTCAAGTGTAAAGCGAGCAGTTCGGCACAGCCTTGTGTAGAGTTTTAAATGCAGATCTCTGGCATTTTTTCTCTTTACATTTTTCCTTTCCCTCCAAAGAAAAAGTAACAACACATCCATTGCAAAGCTATAGAGAACGTTGCCACATATTTAGGTAAAGTCTTGAAGATGCTCAGCAAATGCAGGCAGTTTTCACTCCACACATTCAGGTTCAGGCTTAAAGCTGCAGGGTCAGCTAATCCAATCTCCTGTACATCACACGCACAGACTGTGAATCAATTTACTATTAGGATCAGAACTTTGATTTGACTAAAGTATTTCTGAAAGGTATCAAGCCCCAAAAGAAAAGCCTTACAGAGAGGGAATCCATCACCATCCTCATTCATTCATTCTACCTTACAAATAGCTTTGCTTTAAAGAAACGTTGATCACAGGTTGGTTTATATTCAGCTGACCATGTTCTTCCCTGTTAGACTAAAGAGCTTGCAGAGCTTGTGTCCCTATGGACTCACTCAGATTGTAAGTAATCATCTTTCAATCCTTTTTTATTTCTTCTATTATCCCATGGAAGCCTGAACTCATTAAGACTCTCACTCATAGGGTTTTTTAAGCCCTTAAAAACTTTGGCAAGGCTCTTCTCTGTGTGTTGTTCCCTCTTTTAATGTTGATACCAAAGGTGTACATTGTACGGCATTTCCATCTCTCTCCTGCCACAGAGAAATGGAAATAACCCCTCCTCTCTAAAACTACCTCTCTGATGATAAACATTCACTTTTTGCCACAATCCCACACTGCAATCTTGTATCCACAGTTCAATCCATTTCACTAAGTGTTTGTTTTGGGTACTGCTCCATTTCTGTCCCTGCTCTGGAAGCCAGGCCTTACATTCAGTCCACGTACACCCAAAGTGCTCACTTTGTATTTAGAACTCACAGGACAATATACAGGGCCAACTGATGTGGGGAAAACAGCTTGTTTGTATAAGTTTGCCTGTCCTCTGTGACTTAAAAGCTTACTTTTAAACTTACAATAAACTATTTTGGTTATTGGCTTAATTTGTTCAGCCTCTAAAAGGGTCCAAAAATGGTGAACACTTGGAAAAAAGAGGTAGGATACAGAGGAAGGCAGTGTGTGTTTAAATGCAACGCTTGCCCTGCCATTGTTATAAAGACGGAGAAGAGCCTGCAATAAGTGAAACTTGCCTCACAGACATGTCTCAGCTGACACTAAGCTAAACCAGATCTCAAGCTTTTCTTTCCAACATCACCTTCTCAGCAAACCTGGGCGAGGGAGGTACAGGATAAGCACTGTCATAAATTAAGTACAATGTTAGTTGTTAAGGCTGGAAAAGAGTTCATTAGCCCCATAAATAAAATATCCATGAAAAAGAGCTTTCATTTCTAATGCCAGAGCGAAGCCAGGTCACCCAGCAGAATTTTAGATGTTCCTGAAGAGAGGACTCTGGACAATTTTCCCCTCTGGGAAACTTGGAAAGCAGAACTCATTGCATAGAGACTGCTTCTTGGCTTCCCAGCTCTGCAAACTCATACCAAATGAAAGCTGTACTGATTAAATCATTCAATTCCTTGAATTTATTTATTTATTTATTTTTCTTTTCCAAACTAAAATGGCTCCATGGTGGCACATGGATGGAAAAGCTCGATGTAGGCTCTTTGGGGTATGCACTTACCCCAACTGATGCACACGGAAGTTTATGCCAGAGCAATTTCCTGAACTTAATCACAGCTGGGAGCAGGCAGAATATTTGGGTGGCAGCAGCCTTTCGCCTTACAAAGGACAGACTGCTAAAAGATTTCTTTTTCCCCTTTCAACTGGGCTGCTGACACCGCAGCTGAAAATAAATCAATGTGGCGACTGTGAAGAGCCGGGCAGTGAAAAATTCTGCCAGAAAGGCTTCTATTCAAAGCTGAGAAATACACAAAGCTTGGGGGACATTAGGAAGAAGGCCTGCTGGGTTTATGGAAGAGCAGTGGGGGCATATATATCTCTGGTCTCTACAATATTGGTTTATATTAAGCTTTATTTTAAGAGTGATGATTACATTGGCTGGATTTCAGACCCTGTGCCAAAGATGCCAAATAAATATCAAATACTCTCCAGGGCTTCCTGCCACCCCCACCCACAGCATTTGAACCATGCAAATTACACAGAATTGACATTGGAATGCTTATGGCTGGGAGAGAACAACGTATTTCCCATCCTTGGGGCATTTTTCATCCTGTTTATATGAGTACAGACATGCTAGGCATATACTGCTAATTCGAAGGGTTGCAGACTATCCCATGCGCAGGCATTCAGCAACAGGCTTCATTTGCAAGGTCCAAACACAAAGTTAAAAACATATGGGTTCACAAGCAATCCATCCAGCAACCAAGAAGCACAAAGGTGCCACCCAGGAAGTTTTTGTCTTGAGAATTTTAAGACGGCATTGCTTCCTTATGCAATTTGAAAGAGGGAAACAGGGTATCAACATTACTCTATATGCTGGAAGCAACGTGTACAAAGGTACCTCTGTCTCTACATCTGCATTAATGTGAGCACATTATTTGCTGCGGCATCCCTGCCTGGCTAGCACTGTCCCCTTTTACAGTCAGAACCCTTGCCTAGTCACGGCCACACAGAATTCCTTTTAAACTCAACAAAGTCCATTCCCAGTGGCCTGTCCTGCCTGGCAGGTTGCAGCACTGCAGCTGCTGAACTAAGGGGATTTCCTATCATCAAACAGGAGGGGGAGACAAGATCTCAGGTTTTCCCCAGCTCCCCAGAAAAGCACACTTCTGCCCACCTCTTTCAACAAGACTGACCTGCTGCTCCTTCCAAGAGGGATGAAGAGGCAGCTGGTCAGAGGGGAGGGTCATGAAAAACAGCTTCTATCCTCATCCACAGGCTGGCTTCAGCCCCACAGCAAAACCACAGCACTTGTGCTGCCAAGAATTCCGTTCACATTCTTCACTCCCTGTGGTAGCCACTATGCCACACGGTCTCCTTCAACCCATTTGCATTTTATTAGGTCTTTTCATAGACTAGGGGACAAAAGAACAAGACACTTCCTCCCACTGAGCTCTCATTTCACACTTCAAATGGGCTATACTAACCTTTATGGTGGAACAGCTGCCAGGGAGGAGGGGTGGGAGCAGGAACGCCAGACTATCAGGACAAGACTCAGCAGTCTCTGATGGTGCAGTGCTAGCTCCTCTCCCAGCAATCCAGGTGAATGGGAATCAGCTCGGAGCACCGCTGTCCCTCCCACCCCCACCTCACAGGCATCCAGAGCCATCACCTTGGTGGTTTCAGCTCAGGTGCTTTCTGGACTCACCTCCCACCCCCAGTAGGTGCTGCTGAGTTAATAGCCTGTACCATGTCCGTAGTGAGAGCATCGAGTAAGCTGGTGATAAATTCAACTTTCTTCCCATCTGGGCAGCCTGAAAAAAGAAAAGAGGAGGTTTAGTGCAAGAACACACAAGACTGGTCTCCCAGCCCAATGCAGCAAGGACCAGTCAGAACCTCCTTTGTTTGTAACATTGTAGATATCATTGCAGGAAAGGCAGAAAAATTCCTCAGTGGGTTTCTCTGCATGGCAATTTGTCCTGCAGCTTTGTCCAGCACACACACGGTCACCAACAATATCTGGCAGGAAGATCATGTGGTTGGCTTTACAGCCTCTCCCAGTTCCCTACCAGCATAACCACAGGGATGTGCTAGAAGTGCCTTGCAGACAGAGTTCCCATGGTAACACTTGTACAGGAGTTTAAAAAACAATTCATTACCTCCTGGGTCATCTTCCTCCAAAAACACGGCTGTTCTGATGCTCTAACTGACAGCTTAAAGCTCCTTAAAGCATGGGCCAAAGTGAGTGCTGATGTTCGTACCACCCTGTCCAGGCACAGAGTACTGTCAGCAGCTACCACAACAGTTCAGTTCTTCACATGTCCAGACTGCACTGGAAATATGTCTGACCAAGTGATCACATGGCAAGAGCTTCCAGTCACTGCTGATTTGGGCAGGAATTGGACAAAACAGGCTGTGGACAAGCTTGGTAACTATTTGCATGACTTAGTCCTGAGACCATCCAGTTACCCACCACTATAACTACAGAATGATGGAGTCTCCTGTCAATCTTATGACAGGGCTGAGACATGAATCTTTGTCTCCTCGCCTTTATGAGGCAAACTATGCAGCCATTGTCCAAATCCTACCACCTAGCATCCCACTGTCTTCTCCAAAGTGACATTGAAGCCATCACCACCTTCCTTACTCTTCTCTTCCCCAAAAACTCTATTCACTACCAATTATCCACACAGAAGAGCAGTACCAGAGAACAGTATTGCCTTAGTAACAAGTAGCAATGTCAACACTTTCTCCTTTTCCCAGACAAGCAGAGAAGCACGTGTACCCCAAACACAGCAGCAGAAACCTACTGTAATCCCTTGACAGCTGAAGGCAGCTTGCAAATTGATCTGACAAAACTCCCTCCTTTGCAGCATTACAGACACTGTTCTCTGCAATAGCTAAACAACAGTCCCTAGCCTGTCTCCATATTACGTGTATTACACACACGCACACCCCTCAGCACTTGTTTGGCACATGGTCCAGAAAACGTCAGTCCTGTAATGGGTAAGCTGCTATGGCAGCCAGAGGAGACCACTCACTTAAAGGAGCTTTTTGTTGCAGTAATGAGAAGGTTGAAAAACCATTTGCTAGAAGTCATCTCTCTGGGGCCTCAGCATCTCACCGTCTGCAGGAATTAGCACCTTGCCTTTTGCTAGGTACAAGCAACACGTGCTTTCCTTCTTTCTTCTGATTCTTGTGGGAACAGCGTGACACAGTTTGTGAAGAGGGTATGCGAAGGTATGCACAGATTCATACTCTTGTCTCTCCCAGCTTGGCCTGTGCAGGATCACACAGAAGAAGGATGCTACTGCCTGAAGCACTGAAGGTCTGGAGGACAGGCAAGACTCCAGAAAAAGGGTAAGTAAGGGACCTCCCTTGGAGAAGTGAATGCAAACAGAAAGATGTCTCAAATGAAAGTGGAGATTTTTCTAAAAGTTCAGTTCCAATAAGAAAGAGAAAAGGAAAAAGAAAACACCTTTTCTCATTCCCTGTTCTTACTCACCAGTGAATTTTTATACAAGAGTAGCTAATCAAGCAAACCTCAAGTCTGCATTAAAAGACTATGGAGCAGACAAATTGGGATACATAACTCCCCTGCTCCATCTCCTACTCTCTTCATAGACAAGGGTATTTCTAGCAACAGGAATCATCAGGGATGGGAACCGTACCGTACATCCAAGCACAGAGCTGAATGTTCATGAAGGTACAAAACAGTTGCCTGAGCCTCGTGTACTTCCCACCCCCTCATCCAGTTGAAGCTGTAGCGCAGAAGAAGGAGGAAGAAACCATTCTGTCTTCCTGAGAAATCAGAAAGAAACTCTAAGGAGTCCAAAGGCAAAGGATTTTCACTAAGTTCTGCTGAGACAGAGAATAAATGCAAGAAGAATCAGAAAAGCAAAGGGAAAATAGGAGGGAGAAGAAAGGAAGTCAGGTTGTTCTATTTTACAATGATTTCCTAAGGAAATGAGCCTTAATGCAATCATTTAGCTGATTCACTAAATGGGGTGATCCTGCACCCCCCAAGTAACTGGCCAATTTCCAATGTAAGAGGAAAGCAGATAAGAAGTTTCTACATATGTTGTGAAAATGAGCAGCTGCATAGCAGAGAACCATGCTGGGGACAGAGTTGCTAAGCAGAGAGCTATGAAGCCCAAGGTCAGGAGCTGGCAGGAGAATCAGGAGATTCAAAAGGCAAATCTGGAACAAATCTCATTTCCTTTGCTAACTTGTTCAGAGATAACTCACTTCATGTTAGCCCTACGAAGGGCCAGAAGAAAGTGAAGCAGATTCATTGCTACCATCTTTTACTGTGGAACTTCAGGTCTCTACTTCTCCCTCACTGTAGAAGGGACTGACTGTAGCTTCTGTTCTTGGGAGTCATTCCCCACTCAATAGAGCAATGGCTGATCTCTCAAGTGAAGGCCTTCCCTGTGTACCTTACAAATGCAGAAGGAAATTAAAAACAGAGCATGTGTGTATGACATTTTTAGGAGCTGTTCAGACACCTATGCCCAGCACCTCTTCTTAGCAGAAACAAAGCAAGCAAATAGGAAATTATGGCTTGTCAAATTGATAAGAGGGAAAAGATGAAGAGAAAACAAGCAGCAATGGGAGATAAAGTGGGTCTCAGGTAGAAAGTGAGGGACCCAGTCCAGCCAAGAAAGCAGTCAGCATTAGGTAAGCAACCTTAATGCACCAGGAATACAGTCCTGCTGTGCCAGGGAGCCAGTTGATCCACTGACAATTGCCATCTGTGTCCTCCACCACTGCTCATCAGACCATCAAGCTACTAAAAACCAGCCCTGCTACACAGGAAGGATCCTGTTCTGGCCAAGCTTTGAAGAAAGGTTTTGAATGCTGAGCCCATTCTTCAGCTAGGGTACATCCAGGCATCCAGTTTTGTTTTTTTCCCCCAACAATTCTGTTTCTGCCACGTTTCCAAAGAAAAGCAGACAGGTAATAAAGCAGCCTCTCCAGACACTCCCAAGCTCTTCCAGTTATCCAAAATAACATAGAATAAAACCCATGGTAAAATAAGCACAGTGAGGGAAATCCCCTCAACAATATTATAGGCCTCTTGAGAGTCCCAAGGCAAGATAAGCAGAGACGGGCTCTCATTCTTTACTAACCTGGAAGTTCTCTGTCCTTGAATGGATCGTCAATCTCTGTACTCTTTGACCTGGCATCACTTTCACACACTGGAGTCTCATAGCTGGAAAAGAATATAAGATGCTAGACTATGTGATATGGCTTTAGTGTCATCAGATGGTGCAACTGGGAAATGTTCTAAATCTGTTCTGGGTGGGATCTAAGCGGCTGCAGGATGGAAACATAAAGCAGAGGATAATGCAACACTGTTACACTTCTGTTTCTGCCCCTCATACCATGGGCCAGCATTTTGAGCAAAGGACTGGTGCCTGCTACCACCAGAAAGCTGCATGCCAGAAAAAAAAAGGAGAAAAAAAGGCAGTTTTATATAATACTTCTCTGAGAGGAAAGCAGTTACTGTGTACCAGCTCCTGTAGAGGACACTCAATATGGCACATCACATCGCTAGCTCTAGGGAAGGTAGCTCAAAGTGCACTGCCCAAGAAGTACTAACTTATTTGCTATAGCAATACTATTTCTCATGGCTCATCTCCCCCAGGCAGGCATCCCACCAGGCTTACAGCTCTTACCGAGTAGAAGTACCGGGCAGAGGGCGTCCGGTGTCCACCAGGACACACCAGCAGTATCCGGTGGACTGGTGGCATTGCACTGGTTTGTAGAGCCCTCCTGGAGCGCACTCAGGGATGACGATACCCTCGCGGGGGTTCTGCCTGGCCTCCTCCAGCGCGCTCTGTCTCTCCTGGTCGCAGGAGTGAACTTTCTCTGGAAGACAGGAAGGAAATGGAGGTGTACAGAGAAAAACCGTCAAATCAAGATTGCCTTCCTCAGCTTAGCCAGTCAGGGATACCCTCCACAGCAGACCTTAGTGTGCTTTCTGCCCAATAACACCAGCATGCCTGCACCCTAGAGAATGAGAGATTTCAGGGCTCAGAACTTCTTCCTGCTATCAGAGATGACGTTACAAGATGATAGATTCTGGCTGTTTAATGCGTGTCCAGCAAACCAGGAAGTGCAAGAAATTGCATCCCCTGGGTAAGGCTTTTGCAGGTGATATTTTCGCATACTTGGAGATCCTCACTTGTGACTCATGGTTTTCAGTTACACAAAGGTGCCAATAGCCATGCCCTGCTCCCACCACCTACTCATCCAGAATGTAGCACATTATTCTATCTCATTTAGCATCCTATAAGCGTTATAGGATGCTAATGAGATAGGGCCACATGTGCCCACAAGGAGAAGAAAGTTATGTTTTGACACCACTTCATCAAGTAAATAGGATAATATTCCACAGGACATTACAATCTGCTTAACTCAACAGACAGTAGTTCTCAACAAGAAGTCTTCAAACATTCTGGTAGTTTAAGGAGAAGGAAAACTACTTCAGCTTTGGAAAGCAGAGAAGATATCAGAGAGAGGAAAAAACCATGCCATGTAGGGGAGAAAGCAGTCAATGCTAACGATCATAGGATTAAAACACATGAAGGCTAGGGGAAAAAAAAAATAAATTAAAAAGAAAAGACAACTGCTGACTTCTATCATTAAGAGAGTGATAAAAGCGAGAAGTGGTTACAGTTCTGTCCTACTCCAGGACAGGCTCAGCACAGACCCAGCAACACTCACTGTCTCCCTGTATTTTGCCTGTCCATCTGCACTCCATCAGCTCCATCTTATATTTTGGCCATAAATGCTTGGACAGGCTGCAGGTGTCACACACCAAACAGCAGCAGTTCTGCACAGCACCACCTGAACGCACCGTGCTCTGGGAACCAGACAGAATCATAGCAGCTAACACAAGGAGTCGCAAAGACCCAGCGTGGTCTCCCTCTCTCCTCAGCGTTTCAGGAATATAAAGGGCACCTCAGCTCCATCACACGCAAATCCACACAACCGAAACACAGGCTAAAAACTTCTAAGTGTCGGCAAGTCTGACTCAAGCAGAGAGAAACTTGATCAGGAAGGAGCAGGAGGGGGATAAAGTCAACAAAAACTGAAAGGGAGCTCAAGCCTCAGCTGATATTTAAGCTGACTTCATTTTGCTGACAGATTTCACATCTGAAAAAAAGGCCCCGTGACTGTTCCCAAGCTGCGCCTGGACAGAGAACGCATTGAGCAGAGGACTGCAGGCTCCCCAGCAAAGCTCTCAAAGCACAGGGCCCCATGCCTGTGGGCTGCCTGATGGCAATTTGCACCTCGGTCCGCTGCTGAGGAGGAGCATTTACACAGCCAGAACTCTCTGACTGTCATCGTTTTATGCAATAAGCAGAACAAAACAAAAACACCACCTACTGAACAGATCCAGATTCCACAAATTCTTCTATCTAAATCCCGAAACTTCCTGAGAGCACACATTGAAACTAAGATATCTCAAGTCCATTGAGTCTTGCGCAACCAGCGCTAAAAATGGCTCAGGATAAAAATGACAACGTTTTGTGTATATGTGCTGGGACAACATGTGTCACTTTTATTGAAATGAATAAAGGAAAGAAAGTAGCCTCTTTTAAATGAGTTAGTACCTGATACTACATATATATTTCCAGTGAGCTATGTAAATTACACAGAGAATAAATGTATGAACTGAAACACACAATGTTTGCACTATGCCATGAAAATGGCAAGAATTTGTCTGTGCATATTAAGATAAATGTGTGGGAATGGAAGTCGTGGCACTATGTGCCCGAATACAGAACTAATTGCCAGCCACTCCTTTTTGAAAGGTGTTCAAAGGCTAAAAATGCAATGCACCTTTCCTGTTATTGTTCGGCTGCCATCAAACAGATGTAACAATGCAAAACCCACCGCTGTCATTGGTTTTCAGTGGTCCATCGCTAGCAATTGTTAACGCCACAGCTCAAGTAGCAGAGAGATGAGATTTTTCTCTTAGCCAGTGTGTGTATGAAAGTAGTCACTATGAAAGTTTCATCTATTCCACCGCGCCCTGAAGAAAACCAAACAGCCATGCTGTGGCAAACCAAGGGCCCAACTTGTCAGTCTCTCATCTACAATTGTAGCCAAAAGCAGGCACTTAAGATGATAACAAAGAAACAGAACAAGCATACCTTATCTGTTCCATATATTCTTTCTGTCTCAACCACTTGTGCATCAGAAACTTGCAGAGAGCAACTCTGAATTTAGAAAATAGCTATAATTCTTTGCTTCCACCACTTTGCCACATCCCTCCTCATAAACTTCTACTGACTATGACACCCTGCAGCTAATTTTTGGCTCAAGTGCATATTGTGTGTGCAACGCAGCACATACTTTGGTGTGATCTGAACCTGGCTCCAACCAGTTTTGTTTGCTGACCCTGGTTCTTCTGAAGGATGGGACAGTTAACAACCAGTTGCAGTCCCTTCCTCCCTGCCCCTCACCACTTTATAGATCTCTGCTTCATCTCCTTTACATGCTGAAGAGTCCCAGCTGACCTAGTTGCTCCTTCTCTGGACCTACCCTATCCTCCCTAAGCCAGAGGGGATCAAAACAGCAAATACACTGACATTAAACGATGGATCTGACAACAGCCTTGTGGAAAGTTCCTTTGGTGCCATATGTCTAACAGGCAGAAGGCAGAATTAACTAGCACTAGCCCCTGGAGAGGCTCTTTCCTCCAAGCTATCACTCTAACAGCACTTAATTCCCTTAAAAACAAACACAAGTATTAATAGCAAGGGTATATTCCAACAGCCAGCAAAATCAGCTGGGAAATCCGTACCATCAGCTTCCCCAGCATGGGACCTGGCATGAGCCACGCACATTGTCACCCTAAAGACAGCCTCACTGGTAATAAAGGAACCACCGAATGCTACCCTGGCTCCAGCACACTGAAGTCAGCCCATTCCAGTCAGACTGCTTACTGGAAACTTTGTTGTTGCCAAAGCCAAGTTTACGGAGGGTAAGGAAAGCCTACGGCCAAGCTAGGTTTAATGCCAGGTATGAAATTAAACTGCCATCTCACAAAGCAGCACATCTTTATTGCATGTGCAGGGTACTTATGCCTTGCTTGAGTTAATGGGGGTTGCAGGCACAGAAAGACACAGGGAAAAGGCTTTCTTTCTTTCCTTCCCTATGTTAAACAGGGAGAGGAATGTTTAAGACAGCAAGTCAGTGAGAGACAAACAGCCTTCCCAGGACCAACAATAACATTACACTTTTTTTTTTTTTTTTAAAAAAAAAAAAAAAAAAAAAAAGGCACTGTCACATTCCCTTCTTTCCTGCCATCCCTGCTTTGACTTATGACTGCCATCAGCCAAGCAGCTGAGTAGCACTCGCCAGCTTGCTCACGCTGAGCTAAAAAAACCCTTGAGTGACAGCAAATCCACCTTGCAACAAATCCAATGACAGTGCAAAAAAGACAGGGAATACATGCACAAGAGGGAATTGCTGCAGAATTAACCATTTAACTGTTCAGCTCTAAAATGCTAACTTCCTGTTGCTTCTTACTCTTGACTTCTTCTAACATTGAAACATGCAAAAAAGTAGCACCGCTGAAGTCATGAGCTACTGCAGGAAAGCAAAGCTTGGACATCAGCAGTCTCAGTTATTTACACGACCATTGTCTCCCAGCAATGGTCTTCAGAGAAATACAAGGTCAGATTTATAAAAAGGCCTCTCAAGCCTGGTCCCTTAAGTAGACACATTCAAGAATACATCTAGTGTCTGCACAATAAAAATGATGGATGAGGTAAGGGACTCATCTGTCTGTCTAATTAAACAAGATGCTTATTAAAGGGGTGGGGTGTTTGTTTACCTTACAGAGTTAGAAGGGGGGGTGTCTAACAGTATTGAACCGAAGGCTTGTGCTTGACAGTTCTCATGCTCAGCCTGCAGGGCTTGGCTGCAGCTGAAGCACTGCTCCAGGTCCAGGCAGCTCCCAGCTGCCCAAACTCACTGCTGGGAAAGGCAAAAGACCAAACACTGATACTAGGACTGCAGGATGCTGGAGATGGTTAGGGTGGGACACAAGGAAGATTCACCATTCAAACACAGTTTATTATTTTTTGAGTATTGCTCTTCTGTACTCAATTTCTTATTATTAAAAATATAATCATAATAAAAAAGAGATTAACTATGACACTGCAACCAACTACCTTGGAGAGATCCCCACATCATCCTCAAGAGACAGGAGTCCTCCTTCCAACTAAGGCAAAACAGAGGGTGTAACCTGCCTCCACTCTTCTCCCCAGCCTTAATGAACCTATGTGAATAGTCTAACTCAGAGCTGCTGGCTGCCCCGCAAAGAGGGCAGACTTGCATCCCTTTTTCTCTCTCTCTTCTTTTGACCAGAAATTCCATCTGGACCAGAGAAACTTTTCCCATGGAGTTCCCACAAAAAGCTTCAGTTTTCATGAAGGAGCATTCATCAGAAGGGGACGAAAAGGTCTTTTACTGAAAGATTCTTGACCAGCCCCTATTGTCAGCACTGCAGTAGAGACCTGACTTCAAAATACAGCTTCAAAAAAAATCACACACATATCTCTCCCAAATTTCCTTTGTTCGGCTTTGAGTCCCTCCCGCATCAGGAACCAGTGCAGTACAGAATAAAAGGCAGCACTAAGAATATCTAGTGCCAAGTTCCTACTCACATCCTGTACCAACCCAAAAGCGAGGACTAAGTGTCTTTTTGCCTCTGTTTTCCTGCCGGTGAAAGAAAGCATTTGCAGGGCTCTCAGGGAAGCTTAATTCAAATAGGGTTGATTTTTGTTTTGGATTAGCTGCTTGATGCATTGCTTTGGTGGAGAAGAGTAGCCTTGAATGGTTTACTTTAGCATATCCTCTGTACCAGCATTAAAGTGCATTCATGTTGCATAAGCGAGCTGTAATATAAACAGGGCTTGAGGCCACCCTAGAACAGGTGCCTCAGCCCAAATATGGAGCATACAGAAGCCGCAGGCAGAAAACACATTCTCACTCCTGAGGGACATGTTCTAACAGCAACCCAAATCAGCATCCCTTCCACTTTGGAGGGGAAAGAGAATTGGAAAAGCCTTTGGTACACACATTCACAAGGGCTGGCAGAACTACCTTAGCACGGCAATGAATAGGCACCAGCTGCCTATCCCCAAAGCAGGGATATGGGTGGAGGAAGAGAAACAACCCCTTCTGTGTTTACTAGGAGCACAATGCCAGCTGAACAAACACGGCTCACGGGGACAGCATAAATCTCTCCTCACCTCTGTTAGTCATCAGTACTGCTACCCACTCCACCCTGTTCTGTCTGGGATTGTGGTCTTTCCAGGGTATTCTGGCTAATGTAAAAGTAAAGAAAAAAACCCCAAACCTTGCAGGTGCTCCCACACTGCACCACTTTAGCAGTCCTTGCTTTACCTTGGTTCTCACTCAATTTCATTTCTCAAGGCATAAAACTGCAGAAGAAACAGAGGTTATTACTTGTTCCAGTACTGAACAAGTACAGTGTGAAGTTTCAACAGGTGGTTTATAATTTTACAAATGCATTGTTCCAAGTGGCTCATTAAACTTAAGCTATTCGGGAACACATCCCATCCCTGCCATTTTCATTCTGTTCAAAGCAGTAAAGCAGCCCTGCATTGTCTCCAGTGCAATGTGAAGTCTATTCATATCTATCTCAAGCTTGAAATGATGAGAAAGGGCTGAAGGAGTGGAGCCTGTCTCACAGATCAGAGTGAACTTGATGAAGGTAGAAGCTGCCCTTAAATAGACAACATGTGCAGAATCTGTGGGCATTACATACTGCCCAGGTAGGAAGGGAGCCTGCTCCAGAGTTTCCAAACCACACAGGATTAAAGCTCCATACACCGCAGCTGAAAGCTACCTGTCCCAGCAACTCTTAGCTCTCTTTAAGACAGGGCTCGGAATCTTACCATCATCCTGTCTGTCAAGCACAGTCCAAACTCTAGGCACACTAGCAGAAACATGGAAGGATGAGGGCAGTACTATTTTTTATGGCTATAGTACATCGTCCTGGCAAAAACAGTTATATCATTTGTGCAACCATAAACAATGCATTAAACTGAGCTCTGATTAAAACCTAGTTCATTAGAGCATATTAAAAGTTGTGCCATTTTCATATGAAAACAAGGGAAATGGGCGCTACATATAATCACTGTGAGACTGTTGCCCAGTGCTGCAGGTTAAGAAAAACATGCTCCAGGAGGATAAAACTCTCTGTGAAACTGTTTTTTCTGTACTAAAAGGGATCATCAGATGTGTCTTGCATCAATTCTTGTAAGTGACCAGTTTGGCTTGTGGAACACAGCCTCCATTTTGCAGATGAAAGCTCAGGAAAAGATTCAAAGTCATCTTGACAGATGATTTGCAATCAACATGACCACAACTTAAAAATACAAAGCATAATAACACGCAGATGAAAATCCAGTGCATGGAAAGGAAACTACCGACATGATAACACCTGGAAAAATATTGTCAGAAGCTCAGGTAGACCACAAAAAAAGAAGTCTTCAACTTTGTGATGCTGCAAACAACACAATTAGTTGTTGGATGTAGTGACAGGGGCCTTATGTATGAGAAATAGGCACTGATGACTTATGAGCCTTTAAATCAGCACAGCGTCCAGCTCTGGGCAGTACCCTTAGAGTGAGAGGTGCGCCATTTGGCAAGAGTGCATAAGAGAGCAAAGGGAACAGGCAGGGGTCTAGGAAACTTGATCTATGAGAAAATGCTGAAAGAATTCCATTTGTTTAGTCTAGGGATGACATTCAGTCTTCTGAGACTTAAAAGCTGTTATGTTTTTAAAAATAGATGGTCATAGATCTTTTTTTTTTCCTTCCCCATGGGTATTTCAAGTAGCAGACAGTTTACTTAGAGAAGGGAGATTTAAGTTTGATATAAAAACACCCCAGCAATTAAGAGTTTGCTCATTGGAGGAGCCAGAGGAATCACTATCCCCATTTCAGGCACAGGCTGTACACACTAGAGCTGCAGTTAGCTGGATAGGACCTTGAGCTCAACTGAGGTGGAACAAACCTGCTCAGGTCTTTTGTGCTCTCCTCACATGGGCCGATAAGCTCCAGCAGATCCTATATAATTGAGGCATCCCTCTCTGCAAACACAGCCTGAAGTCTTCAAGGGATTTGAGCTGCTTTAAGTTTCCAGACTTTGGGATCTGATCTTCCTAATGCATCTGGCTGCCACATACGGTATGACAGCTGTAGCTGTGCAGTACCTTTATGACAACAGCTTCTAGCATGAGCAGAGAAAGTTTAGCACCAAAATGGAGCACTGTTCAGTTCTTTACACCAGGATAGTTTCTTAGCAGTAGAAATGCTTTCAGTCTCAGATACTGCTTTTGTGACTTTGTGAGGAAGCTACCCAGAGTCCACCGCTTTTCTCTTGCAACTCCTCTTTTTCAATTCACATCGCTTCCAAGCACTGCTAGCTTGTGGCATACCTAACTTTGAGATAAGCCACCTGTCTTTGAACATAGTCGTTCATTTTCTCCCTATTCTCCTTTCTTGCTGCACTCTTTCCATGCTGAGAAATGCTTTTCAATAAAAGCAAATCCATAGGTGTTTCCACTGGAGCCTTAACATTACTGGGAAACTATTTTTCACTTCCACACCTGTTTTTAATAGTACTTGGAACAACTACCATAGCAATTCTTGGAGAGTTTGCCTACCTCCGCTGGCTGGACTATACGAGCACAGCATTTTTACAGTATTGTAAGTGTATAGTTAATTATAGGACACCAAACAGAAAGCTTTTGAAAACTGTCACGGGCAGGTGAGAAATATTTCAGACTGGTCTACCCAATTAGAGTACCATTCCTCTTTTTATGCTACTGCTAAAGAGTAGGAGAGGGGAGAGAAAGAGGCAAGTTTGCAATGTGATTGAGTCTCTTTGTGTAATGATACATCATCTTCTTCCAGCAGCATTTAGCACTTGACTAGGAAGCAAAGGGAACTGCCTCCAACGGGAGCACTAGCACTCACTGCTGGACACCTATCACGAGCCAGGCAAAATGGTCAGGCTTTAGAGACACAATGACAATAGCGTATGGAACTCAGATATATGACAAAGAAACAACTCAAAAGCCTGAAAACATGCAGCTAAGACAACTCTGAGTTGTACCACAAAATTTACTCACTGATCTCCACTGACCACTTTATTTTGGCGGCCTGGAAAAATGCAAAAATGTGAGGATCACTAAGAGGCAAGGCACATGAGGATAGCAGCTTTTACTCATCCTCTCCATACAGCATATACACTGCACTCTTACAACATAGCTCATAGTTCTGTTAACACGAGGCTGGTGAAAGAGAACACAGCTGGCATTTACCTCAAATGTTCTACATTGCTCCTCTACAAGGATGGTCCTGCAGGACCTTGCACATTTCCCATCTTCTCTTGGTCTACTTACTGCATCTTTAAGGTCCACTGAATTCTAGAGTTTCTTTTCCATCCTGAAGTGACAACAAAAGTAAGAAGCTTTCACAGGACAGACAGGGCTTTCCAGAGGTTCTGGTACACAGCTCTGCTCTTTCACAGCTCTGTGGTGATATCCACAAGTTCCTTGTACAATGCTGGGGGCAGCAAATACTTTTGGAGATTCTGTTCCATGTATGTACCACTGAACCAATTCTTCATTCAGTTGGCTTCTTGCAGTCCACACAGGTTCTCAGTTTCATAACTGCCAAACCCTAGCAGAGCTTTTGGTTTAAGGAGAGGCCTAGTAAATCTGCACTTTTCCAAAGGGAATGTGGGAGCTCATGACCAGCCATTATTACCACTTCTCCTTACCTGCGGCTCTCTAAACATGCTATAATCTTTCCCTTGAAGCTGACAGGGACATTCCAAGAAAGGCAAGAAGGTGTGTCAGTGTCAATACATGTAGTCTATCAGCAGGCATCAGTGTATGCTCAAATGGATGCCTGAAGTGCAGATCCAAGCACAAGTCTGCACTAAATTGTGTTAGTGTATACAGGGAGGAACTAGCTTCAGCAAGTGAACGTAATCCCTTCAGTATGAATCAGCTCCTACTAAAAAGCAAAACAAACTCCATAAAGTTGACCTTTCCTCTCTCCATTTGTCACTGCATGTTTAGGCAGTGCCTGGTGCTGCAATCTATTTCCTTTCCTTTTCTCCCCCAAATTTTTATCAGTTTAACGTAAAATGCATTTGTCATTTTTTTTTGTTTTTTGGTGGTGTTTTTTTTTGGTTGTTGTTGTTGTTTTGGGGTGTTTTTTTTTGCTTGTTTTTCTCTTTTTACCCTGGCTTCTTACATCTTTGACACCTACTGCCCCCCTCCTACTGCTCCCTGTCCACTCTCCTTAACTGGCAGCTGTAGTAGTCATGACTCCATGTCTAGAGTAATTTGTTTTCTTTCTTTGGGGGATAGGAAGGGGGGAGTGACTGAATTCTTTGGGAATGATTTATCACACAGCACTCAGGGGGAGCTTCATTTATTTGCCTAGCTGCATATGGTTTAACACCTATGGTTGCATGCCGCTTATTATACAATGTTATTTTTCCCACTTGTATACTTTGCACCTTTTCATAGAGCAGATTAACTGGCCCCCAGTGGCATGTTATTTATGACTTTGTTTGCTGGCTGTCTGGAAAGGGCCCTGGTCCTGCTCTCCCCTGCCTACTCCCTTCTTCACCACACCTGTCCCAACTGAGACTGTGGGAGAATCATACTTGGGTATGACAAATCCAACCTCCTCGGAACTTCCAAGAGGGAGGAAAAGACAAAGATCCCCCATGCAGCCATAAAGAGCAGTGGTTGAACCACAGATGAAGCAGGAAGGAAAGAAGGGATAGAGCAAGGGAAAAACAATACTGTGCATTATGTCTTCCAAGGAAGCACTAACTCAGAAGAGACGAGCATGGCAATTTCAAGTGCAAACTGAAGGGAATTAGTAAGTTTTTGTGTAATACTCAATATCAGCTTCTCCTGATCTTGCTTCGTTTTCAGAAACTAAATTAAAATGAATTCCTAAACAAAACCAACCACTCACCAGACCACTAACAAACAAAACCCTCATTAAAAGGAAGGAGGAAAACAGAGAAATACCATCAAGGTTTGAAGATTAATATTTCTGACAGGTGGGACTGTAAAGTGACAGGTTTTTGACCAATGGTTCTGACAGCTCAGAGGACTATATTGGGAAGCACTGACGCAAGATGCAGGATGAGCCTGCAGACAGTAGAAAACACAGAATCATTCAGATCATGGTTCCCTTTCATGAACTCTTGTTCTAGACATCGTGCCTGACAGCTATGGGTTTGAAAGACAGTGCTCCTAGGTGTTAAGCCCAGCAAGAAGGGCTGCAGTCCATGTTAGGATGCCACCCCCCCACACCAAAATGTTCCGGTTCCAAAGTTACTGTAACATTTTATTCAGATGTCACTAGATCTACCTTCCTTTCTCAATCTGTTTCCTGCTGAAGTTGAAATCACCTTTTGATTCCTCCACTTGGTAGCCTAACAACTAAGCAGCCACAGACTGTGGGAAAAAGCCTACAATTCTGTGATAGACATTTGGATAGTAGCATTAATGCAGTGGCATGGAGATACAGTAAGATTGGAACTAACACAACCAGTTTAGGAGAAGCAGAAAGTAGGAGAAAAGTAGCAGGAGGAGAAGTAGAAGCCCATGGTCTCACGTGTCTTTAAATAATGAGGTGGGGAGTGCAGTGTGCCAAGACAGGACAGCTAAGGAATGTGGCTGAGAAGACAGAAAGGGATAAGCACAGGTGAGAAACTGCCCCCTTTGAAACAGTGCTTTGTGCTTTTCAAGAGTCTCATCTGAATCCACCTCCAGCTCCCTAGTCTCTGTACTGTTCCAAGTTTCCAAGGCACAAGGAAATTTGTTTCAACTCCAAATAACAATACATTCAATATGAACGGGTACAGACTCTCCTCATTTGGGAAAGTAATACATGAGTTTTCAAGTTCCTTGATCTTAGTCCTCACTATTAAAAATGAAAGGCTTACTAACAAATCAAACAAATTTTTTGTCTAATCTTGGCTATTTTTGGTTTATCCCACCAAAACTGCCATTTTCTTCCTAAAGGACAAATCAGTAGTCTCTGCCTTGTTATATGCTGGTTGGCCTCACTCAACAATCTGACATGGGAGGAACTGCATCAGTTCTCAAAGTAGGTGACTTAAAAGCAGACTCCTTGTTAATGTATGGAGTCCGAGCAAGATACCATGTGCCTAAGGTATGAATATATTTCTCCTTGGAGCAACCCACTACCCCCGATCACTAGGAAAGTCATGTAGGAAAATGGTATCACTTCCCAGATGAGTATTGGATGGAGCTACTGCGGTGTGCTATATAGGTTTTGTCACTTTTGTTTTCCTCTCCTTTCCTCAAAAAAATTGAGACAAACAGACAAACCACAGAACCGGAGTCCTGATAATACACCTAATATAACCACATTCCACCTCACAGTGCATACCTTTGGAGATAAACTATATTGTCGTGCCACACCTGAAAGCACACAGGCTTCCTTTGGGGTAGCCAGGTATGTTTGCTTCTTCTTCCTGCAAGAGTACGTATAGTCATACATCTTTCAAGCTATTTCTCTCTGATAAGCTCAGAAGTTTGGACACCATGTGAATGCAAATGGGAAAAAAAAAAAAGAAGGAAGGTGAATATTAATATTACCATTCGTGTTTTCACAGCTCCTTTACACTTACAACCCTGTCTTCTAAGAGCTCCAAACAGCAGAAAGCTCCATCATCACTGGAAAGCTGTCACATGAGATGCTTGCATGATGTCTGAGTGCCAGAGATGAATAGAATAGGCCATTTGGAGCTGGCTCCCATTCAACAAGCAGGATTTTGAAATAAACAGCTACTATTATTTTTTTTTAAACTGGGCACACACAAACCTGTCTTCAGCTGCTAACCTTAATGTATTACTCATTCTTCCTCTTCAATAACGTCATGTTCAAAACCCCTGTGACTACAGAATATTTACTTGAGGCTGCTACTGCTGGTTTCTCTAGAGCTGTTTATTTTTCCATGCATGAGCTCATTACATCACTCTGTGGTTTTCTTAAAGGTTGTCAGGGTAAGCTGGATACAGGCTGGAATCTCTTGCTAATCAAAACCAAATCACTAAGTAGCACAAATCAACTTGGAGATAACCCAACTCTGGAACTGAGGAACGACCGACCATGGATTCTTCAGTGTAGATGGGGTGCTCCCAAACAGGCTGCCATCGGATTTATATTCTTGGAAGCCAGACTCATTATCAAGTGCTTCCCTGGAGTAAAAACTATTAAAGAAAAAAACAGTTGGATTGCTCTAGGCTGAAGTATACTGGGAAGAGGAGGTTGTACAAGTTTGAAAATTTAAAAGTAGCATGAAAAGGTAATCCTACACATCCTGATTAGGGAATGGCCAATGCAAAGGTCCCATCTGTATCTCTTCCTGTCCTGGCAGCATTAAAAATAAATGACATCTCAAAGTCAAGCATTAAATAACAGGCTTAGTTTGGGGGCTGCGTGTGTGTGTGTGTACATGGGTGCACACTGTTGGAAAAGGCAGAAATCAATTCAAACCAAACAAACATCAAAATATTTTTGTCATTTTGCCACAGCAAACAAAATATTTTGTGTTGATCTGATGTTCTCTTTACATTTAAAAAACAAAACAAAAAAAAGCATAGTCAGTAAACGTACAAAAGAACTTAGCTCTTACTCAACAGTCTAGATCTCTAGCTGAGATATTTCAACCTGCATCTCACCCCAGTAAGAAAGAGATCTAGCCATCATTTGGAAGGCAGACTGGGATAAAAGCACTGGCAATCCCTCCTAGTGATGTTGTTCTACCTAACACACTAAAATTCACTGGCAAAACATCTGGAGATACATGGTATCTCAGTCAAGTACTCTAATCAACAGGATAGAATAGTTCTGATTCTCCTGATCCCCAGCTTATTTAATATTTACATAAATCATGCAAAATGTCAATGCTCCAAAATGAAGGCTGTTTCAGGAGAAGCTCTCCTGCTCATCTACGCTAAATGGAAAGTAGAACACTTGGATTTCAAATACAGCTTGTGTAAGATACAGACTGTAATATGGGTGTTTTCTTTTAGGAGGAAGCAGAGGAGTCACTAGTTCTGCAGTGCTCAACAATCTGCTGGTTGGTTCATCCTGAAGGGATGCAGGAAATTCCAACACAGACTGCTTTCACTTCTGCTACCTCATTAGCAAGAAAGAGTCCTATCCACCCCTTCTACCAAGATGGATACAACAAAATCTGCAAATCTTCCCTACTTCCTCACTTCCATCAGGTACACAGCCACACAGACATTAATGGGTGCAAGGCCTAACACAGGACAAGACCCAAAGCCTTGCTGGGAAGTGCTACTAACAACGTTGGAAGTACTGCTGATCTGTTCACTTTTCTTTGGGACAGTTAAAGGATTGAAGAGAATATTTCCGGCTCCTCTGCCTTTTCTTTCTTGTTTCTCCTTTTTTTTCCACCTATACACACTCAGGAACACACCACATACTTTTCAGTATCATAAAAGCCTTCACTGAAACACAGTATCGACCAGAAGAAGAAGAACAGCAAATTACAGAGACTATCTGTCTCAATACAGCAATTCTTACATTCTCCTCTCAGTCAGCATAGTGATGGCACTAGCTTTCCAAGATGTTCTATAGTAATGTTGGTCAGAAATCAGAAGTGTGTACACAGTATCGACCAGAAGAAGAAGAACAGCAAATTACAGAGACTATCTGTCTCAATACAGCAATTCTTACATTCTCCTCTCAGTCAGCATAGTGATGGCACTAGCTTTCCAAGATGTTCTATAGTAATGTTGGTCAGAAATCAGAAGTGTGTTGAGCATTTATATTTCAAGCTGCTAAGGAACAAAAGCAGTTAAAAGCATTCCCTAATTTTGCATGCCCATTCCATGACAGCTAATCATCACCTTGATCCAAGAGAGATTTGAAGATATTAGAAAAAATATTCTAAATGATAATCCTTCTTACTGGCCTTTGCTGTTCAATCCCACCAACCCTATATTGTCTTTTAACATACAGGACAAAGGTCAAGAATGAAAGGTACCAAGGAGGGGACTAGGTTTAGCTGGCTGAAAGAAAGACTAAAATAGGTCATCCCTCTTATCAGCTACACCATGATCCCATTTTGATGAAGCAGCATTTCTTGATATCAGTAACTCATTGTAAGAAACACAGACGACTGCGTGGCCTGGTGCGAAAACACAGGTCTAAAACTGGCCGCTCAGACTCTTAATGAGATCCTACAGCAAATGAGTGTTAGTCTACAAGAAAGGCTGAGTCAGATGAACCACACATCTCCTTTTAGCATGCTGCAGAAACCACCTGTTATGGAAATCTTGAATTTTCCAGAAGGCCATTTATTTTTGATTTGTAGCTTGTACCCACAATATCTTGCTCGAATACCAGAAATGACATCATAACTAATTGGAAAAAAAAAAAAAAACAACTGGAAAATGGGTAAGCTCACAAAAGGAACTCTTTCACAAACAGAACTCCAGCTTACATGAGGCAGCTTCCTGAGGAAACATTTCAACAACATGAAAAGCAGTCTACTTTGGCTCTGCCAGGCCAAAGGGTGGGAGACAAGCTCTTGAGTAAAAGATGCTCCCACTCTTGGGTCAGTTTGTAGCCTATCAGAACCCATATCTGGGAAATCTTATTTTGATCACAGCTACTAGGTTTGCTTCATAACAAGGAAAGCTGATCCCCAAAGTACGTAGGACCTATTACATAGGATTTTCATATTAAATTGTCACCTTCAATTGCATTGTGAATAAAATGGTCGTTCAGGTAGCCAACAAAACACAAGCTGCTTTTGCTCTCCAGTGAAAAACATCCATAGAGAAGACCGTTAACTCTACTACATCTTCTGAAGCTTTTGGATGATTTTCACTGGCAAGTTCCTACACAGACTACACTACTGCAAAGACAGTCAGGAGGTGAGGCATAGAAGACTTCCTAAAACTGGGGTCTGGGCAACACTGGATCTCTTCCTGCAAAGAGCTCTTCTCCATGCTGCAGCGAGACAACCATGATCTAGCCTTGCTTTCACTCTGTAGTGTGCAAGGGAAGAGGGAGGCTAAAAGAATTGTAGAGGGCCACGAATGCTCTCTGGTTAATTCAGAAATACCATCTGACCAGCCACTGCAAGCCAGCACAGTTTAACTGTTCTGGGGACTGAGACTATTCCAATAATTGTACCAGTAATGCATTATTTTGTAAAATACATGCAATAGCAACAGCTCCAATTGAAACCTCTTATGTACCTTTTTACCCTCTTACATTCTTCCACATTAGTTAAAACATATCAGACAGAAACCACACTTACCTCATTCTCCTACATTACTCTCCTTCAAGTTTCTTGTGATTTCAGTTACTTCACACAGTTACATGCTCATTTTCAATCCCCCAATACCAAGTTTTACACATTAGCTTCATATCTTGCTGCTTCCCTCTTTTTCCATTCACATTCATACCTTTTTTTTTTTTTTTTGCTTGTTTGTTTTGGCTTTTTTGTTTGTTAACTTTTTTTTTGTTTGTTTTTTTGCTTGTTTTTTTGCTTGGATCTTCTCTCATTCTCTCTCCTGCCCATAAAAATTCAACAATTATTTATGCCCAACCATAAGCAACTTACTTTCTCTTGTGAAATGTGACAATTTCTCTACTAAAAAATACCCCCTCCAGAAAAGAATCTTGGAAGTTGCAAGCCAACCCTCAATGGTATTTTCTCAATTGCCTAGATCAAATCCATAGCACAGATCTCAGAGACAAACACACCAATTTGCAAGTCCATGAAAAACTGCGAAGAACAACAAAATAGAATAAAGGTGAAAACTGGCTGGGATGAATTTTCTGATGAAAAAATTAGAGGTTCCCAGTACTGGTTTGGGAAACAAACACACCTTTGGGCACATCTACAGTGGCCTTCTGGACACAAAAAACACATGCTGCCTGAAATTTTTTCTTAGCCTGCCCTTCAAGTCCTGCAACGCAGATGCAGTCATACAGGTTACAACGAGAAAAGAACAAAACAAGAAATGAACATGAGAAACTGCAGGGTTTTTTTTGTTTGTTTGTTTGTTTTCTTTTTTCCTTTTTTTAAGATTGAGCATTACCTGAATTCCTTATACTGGAGCTGTTCAGTTTGGAGTCTTTGATGACTAAGTGCTTAATCCACAGGGTGGGTGCTGTGATTTCTGAAAGAGAAAAAAATCACTGCCTTAAAGAAACTGCAGTAACTAGTGAGTACCCATGGTCATTATTCGTGAGGACAATGTGTTTGCTACAATCATGACTTTAATAATCCATCATTAAATTGGATGAAGGAGTAGGAAAGGCAGAAGGACAAAAGCAGAAAAGGCCATAAAGCAAAGTGCTAGATCCAAACTCCCAGATTTGGGATGAAACTTAGCTCTGGCTCTGCAGTGGGTACATCTACAACTGAAAAGAAAGGGTTAACTGAAGTTAAGGGATGACAAAATACAGGTCAGGGCCTACAGAGACACAACAGTGTATATCTGTAAGTGAGGCTGACAACTGCAGGAAAAAGAATCACCAAAAAAAGGAGAAGGGAAAAGAAAGTGAACCGTTTGAGAACTATCATAAAAATGTATTTTCAATCCAGTTAACCTGGATAGTTTTTGGACTACAGAGAAATAATCTAGATTAATTACTCCTCTGAACAACAGGTATGTGGGAAGAGTAGATTCCTATTGTGTGAAGAGGTGAAATTTCCAAAAAGATAAAGTACACAAAGAGGCTGTTCTTTAGGAAATGAATGTAACTTACATGTTAAAACTAAATAGAAGTTGGATGTAAAGAAAATTGGGTCTAGGAGTACCAGAGGAAAAAAAAAAACTGTTGTGTGGGTTGTTTTTTTCCTAAATTATTTTATTTATAACTAAAGCAAAGGCCATTAAAATACTTTTCTGTAAAGGAGTATCTTGCCCTAAGAGGATAATCACTATAAAATCATTGAGATCCGTATAGTAATGCAACTAAAAAACTTTCTAAAGGGATGGCTGCTTTATGATTAAGACCTTGGACAGAAGATTTGAAGTCATCTGATCTACACTGTTTGTGGCTCTGGCGCTGCTCTCTTACATCCTCTGGAAGAAGGGAAGGGACTGGGTGGGGAACTTTTGATGCCAAAAATTTGAATACCCATAATCCTCTAATGTAGGTGAAAACATGAAAAAGGTAAGCTTTTATCTAAGAGATGTTGAACTCCAAGAGATAGTACAAGTTTCAGGGGCAGCTGAGCATATTTAATGCCTCTTGAAATAAGTCATTCTCTTGTTGCTTGAGGTAGGCAACCAAAAACAGAGAATGGAAAGAAATTCACATTTTTGCTGTCCATTCATCTTTAGTTAACAGGTCCAACTCTGGTTGCCTGACACTGAATAAACAGGTTTTCAGAAACCCAAAAAATATTTCAATCCCAAATGCACAGGAATTGAATGAGATTTGGACACTAACTCCTTTGAACATCCACACAGACTCTAGACCTGGTGGGTAAACGTTCTAAGTTTTTCTGTCATCTGACACTAAGTACATGCTGTTTCTCAAGAAATGCTACCTAAGATAATGGATGACAATGCAGCTCTGTGATGTGGTTGCTCAGAGCAAAAGGGCTGTTCAGCAAAACATACCAAGTTCACCTTCTGTTCAAGACAGGATCATCTATGGGATGAGACCACACTGCTCACAGCTTTATCAAACCGGCTTGGAAAGGAAGGGCAGATCACGCTGTCTCTCTAGAAAACCTGCTCCACTGCTAAAAAAGCTTTTCATTATATTCAGTCTGAATATGTTTTTTTTCCAGTTTTTGACTCTCATCTTTCCATCATGCACTACTATGCAGAACCTGCCCCCATCTTTTAGATAACCTTCTTGTAGGTATTGGAAGGCTGCTACAAGGTCAGCCTTAAGCCTTCTCTTCTGTAGTGTTCTTACATACTTCCTGATTTAAGAAATCAATGCAAAAGTTATGCCTTGAAAATACTTCTCATAAAAGAGAAGACAAAGTGTTTTTAGATTTTGCCTGTCACCATAAGGACCAGAAAAGGTCTGTTCACTGCAGTATTTCTCAGTAACTTTGCTGAGTTCTATTTAAAATGACCAAGATGTAGTGTTGCTCCTAGAAGGATTTTCTGAACAGGCTGTTTTAACCAGCTTAGTTCACTCCTGCATTTTACTAGTGCATTCTCTCCTTTGAATACCTATGGGCACTCCCTCTTGGGAAAATTTAAAGGCCAGAAGCATGCTGTGATTGCAGACTGCAATTTAATAGAACATGAGCTTGCTGCCAGAAGGAACTTTCCTTTGATATAAACAAGAGACAGTTAACTAGGCTTTAGACTCCACTGTTTATTTGAAAATGCTTTTTATTGCAAAGACTTTGTTTTGTTTCATAAAGCTTATAAGAAGATTCTTACACACATATGATTTCTAAAGATGACAGGACTACAGCACCTTGCTATTAAATAGGCTTGTTCTAGCAACAACACACACCACATTTCTGCTTTCCGTTTTCTCAAGAAGGCAGCAAGTATTAGCAATATGAATTACTCTTGCTCAGAAGTCTCCAATTCTGCCTTTAATCCAGTTTAAAATCCAGTAAACTGGTCACAGAATGGCCTAGACTTGAGCCTACAGCTCAACTGCTAATATGTCCACTCATTAATCAAGGATCAGTATCCCTGTTGGTAAATATTTCTTTTTGTACATCTAAAAGGCTTGATGACAGCCATTTTATCTCTGTTTCAAGGCTTCCAATGGGCTGAAGTCTGGTATTTTGAGATAATACAATTACATAACTAGCCTATTTGAGGAGGAAGCTGCCTTGGTGGGCTATGAATTAAGTAGACCCAAGACACTGACTTCACTTGCTCAGATAGTATGCGCATCAATGAAAGTAAATGCTAAAAAAATAAACCTCTCAGCAATTTTCTTCCAAGTCTATGTGCACAAGCTGTAGTTTAGCACTGTCCTCCCTGTAGTTATGCTGTAATGGATTGCAGAGGTTACAAAACTCAGGGCATCGAGAGGGTGAAGAGAGCAAGGGGAAAGGACAACCTCAAGGAAGTTCCCATTTCTGACTCAATAGACATTCTTTAGCCATGACACCTTTTCCTCCAAGGTTATCCTAGGAATTTGTACAACTGCTGTTATTGCTGAATTCCAGGGGGGAGAAGAGGATGTAAAAGGATTAGGGAAAATGCCTGAGGTCCCAAGAGCACTGTGAAATTTGGATAACTTATGAGATTCACTGGCTTTTCAGCTTTGCAGGATAAAGAAATTGTTCGAGCCACAAACCCCAGGGAAAAGAGTAAGGGAAGTATCTTTTTTCACTTTTTTCTTTTTTCTTTTTTTTTTTTTTTTGTTATTGTTCTTTGTTGTTGTTATTTGAGTTTTGTTTTGTTTTTTTATTTAAAAAAAAAAAAAAAGGGATGCTCTTACCTTCTCCATCAAAAATAGGCTGGGTTTCCATGGTAGGCGTTGGCTTTGACCCATCATCTGAATTGAGAGTTAGAAAGAAGCGAAAAGAAACTACCATTATTGAGGTAAATACTATCTACTCTCCAGTACTGTTGAATGTTTGGGATTTGTACATGGCCCGGCCAAGTCCAGAAGAGAAAGATGACAGAAAGAGCAAAACAAAATCAGAATTTATGCTATCAGCAGCAACATTTTACACAGCAAGCATGCACAGACTACCCTGTGATTCTAAAGAAGCCTCCCTCCCCTCCCTGGCCCTCCACAACTACCAGTATGAATCACCTAGCAGTTTCCATTTGCTGCACTGATCAGGCAATCGCCATTATGGTTTAAGTGGCTACATCTCACGCAGGTTATTCCTTGTGACAGCAGAGGTCTAGGGATTGCTGCCCTGTTGTGTCTTTCTCATTATTCTTTTTGTTCAAAAGAAAAACTATTCTTCTGAAACTTACCTGTGCAGAACCAGGCACCAGTTTTCACTGCAGAGCTGTTAGAAAGGGATGGTCAATAGCAAATCTTGTTTTCTTACAATATCTGAATCAAGGTGTTCTCTAATTGCAATGCGGTGGCAGTGCCTTCTAATTGAAATAGTGTGGAGAAACCTTCTGTGCAAGAGTCGTCTGTGTCTTCAGACCACAGGTCTTTCATAATTAAAATCTCCAACCAAAATAGATTCCATGGCAAACATAAATCACAAAATGTAGTCTGCCTCTACAGGGAAACTGTTGAGCTTACGCTCAGTTTGGCCCAATATGACTATCCATCACATCAACAGAAAAGGCTTGAATTTACACTGGATACTCAGAGGGATCTGGATTTCAAGACCCAGCCTGGATCATTATTACATAGCACTGGAACAACGGAGAGCACCATCCCACAATCAAACATTTTGGCTAAGCAGACACAAACTATATAGGAAAGTGTTTTGTTACACTCAAAATCAAAATGTAGAATATTGTTTAGATATAAACTAAGAAAAAGGTAGTAAGTTGAGTATTGTTTGCGCTGGTGGTTTTTGATGCTTATTTATCTTTCTTTCAGAAAACAGTGACTTAAAAAAAAAAAAAAAAAAAAACAATTTGTAACAACCATTTTCTCATGTATTACAGGTAAAGCTGACACTAGGCATCAGGAGAGTGGGCAACAACCCACAATGGAGAACTGCCAAGTACATCAAAAATCATTTGGAGAAAGAAGTCCATGCCAGAGAAGGCAAGCAACCACCACCTTTAAGACTGTATCAGATGCACAAGGCAGAAGCCATTGGAAGGAAAGGCATACAGGAGAACCCCTCCTATGGTAGCAACAACTGTCCTCTGGCTTCCCTTTACTGGTTCTGATTACACCAAAAAATAAAAAAGACCACTGAAGGGAAGGGGATGGGCAGAGATGGAAAACAGGCCCATAGATCATTTTTCAATCAAAACCTGCATTTGCAGTTTTATAAAGTGAGTAAAGTCTGAAAACCTCACAGCATTAACTTTATGTATTTCTACATAAAGCCATCTAATTCACAGGAAGCAAAAATGTGCTGGTAATTCCATTCCAACCTTAGAGATCTACTGAAGAAATGAGCAAAAAAAAATCCTCTAAGTAATTTTCCCTCTTGGTGTATGTTATTTCTTTTTGCAGTTAAGCATTAAAACAATTTAGAAGAGAACATACTTACCATTTCTCAGTTAACTCCTGTTTTGAGTTTTCCTGTTATTGGGTATTACCAGTAACACAGACAAGCAGTAATTTTGATTCAAAGTTTAAGCAAGTGATCTCTTGGAATAATTCCCTGATTTTTTATTAAGTTACCAGAAAGAACATCTTGCCTTTTGGATAAAAGTAATTAGTTGATCTTCACTTTTTTCTCTTTTTTCTTTTTTTTCTTATTTTTTCTTTTTTGCCACAATAGGCTGCTCTGCGCATACAAGATACCTCAGAAGCCACAGTGATTGCTTTTTATGCATTTAGGTTTTAACAGCGCCATAATGAAGATGTAAGCAAAATGTTATCATGAAATCACAGAATGGCTTGGGTTGAAAGAGACCTTAAAGAACATCCAGGGCCCATCCAACCTGGACTTGAATGCCTCTAGGGATGGGACATCCACAGCTTCTCTGGGCAGCTGTGCCAGGGCCTCACTGCCCTCTGAGTAAACAATTTATTCATAATATCTGAACTAAATCTACACTCTCTTAGTTTAAAGTCATTATCCCTTGTCCTATCACATGATAGGTTTTACAGATTGAGAAACAAGCCCAAAACAACAAAAGATACTCATAAAGCAACTGCAAAGGTAAATAATTCATAAGTTAGGTAAAATAAGAAGAGTCCTGGCACAAAGAAATTACCAGTATGATAATAAGTTAATTCCTATTGTTTGCATGAATGCTTCTGCAGCAAGTAATTACAGAACTGCTCTTCAGATTTAAAGCAGCAACCCCAGGAGCCAACAATGGAGAAAAATTAGATGTGGATCTGAGCCACAGCACTTTTTATCCAAACCCTCATGTGAACTTTGGCAGAACTCGGGATGCTTCAGGTTCAGGGGAATTCTTCATGGCTCATCTTTCTGTCTTTACCTGTGCATGTGTATGTGTGCAACTGGGAAACACACTTAGAGAGTAAGAATTTTGTATCTTTTGTGTGTGTGTGTGTGTGTGTGTGTGTGTGTGTTAACAAAAGCAGCCATTAAGCTTTTAAAGGGTATTAAACATAGACAGAACAAATGCAGCAAACACACAAAAATAAGGAACTAATCTTTGAGCTGTTTTTTTCTTTTTTAGAGCGTAGAGAGATGATCATTTAAGAACAACATGGTCATTTCCTCACTCAGTTACAAGGCCAAATTGTCACTAAAGCCATTATTGAAGCAGCACCCAGAACACTGTTAAGCATTTTGCAAATAGAGGGAAGCAAAATTATTCTCTTGTTCAAGTACACAGTTCTTTCATCGACACACAAGAAAGAAGTGCAACAAACAAGACCTCTGTAATTACATCCACCATATTTCAAAAATCAAAAGCCAGGGACATTACTGATTATTATTATTATTTTTCCAAAGGTCATGGAATAGGCACATTAACAAAAATATAAATAAAAATGCACCTTATTAAAAATATCCTGCTCAATTTTCAGCTGCGAGCTTCTTAACTCTGAGCTTACCAGGCCTATTCTTAAACCGGGAGACTCTCAGTAAGTCTCTGTTGAAAACTGGTTTACAACAAAAATTTTCACTGCCATTCCCATTGGGCAGAAGAACAACCCTAATGCTTGTCCACACTCATTTGAATACTCCTCTCTTTCAATACACTGTTCATAACTCTAAACATCTGTTCCACTGGCCTATTTGTCCCTGGTAAACATGGAACAAGTTCTATTTTTCATATCTAAAAACTTTGAACAAATATTTTCTTCAAGCATTTTAACAGGGAACAGAAAAGCCAAGCTATTTTGGAGGCCTAGAGTTTCTCGTGATATTACGTGAGATGTACAGCATGTGTTTACTTTGGAGCCAAAGGTCAGGAGGTGTATTCACCAGGTGTGATTTATCCCTTTCTTCAGAAAACACTCAAATTCCACACTTTAATAAAATGATGTGGAACTACAATAGTTGCCCATGCAGAGCTTGTCAAAAATAGAGAGAGATCAGTGAGGTCAAATGAGTGCCTCCTAATCCCCCTAGATGGCAATGCTTCCCGATAAGGAACAGGGTACCACAGAACCAAAGATAAAATCAGATGCAGAGTATCAATAATGAATAATTATTTAAAAATAAAATTACATGTAGAATATTCTCAGAGTCCTGATGAGGAGTTTACTTTTCTTCCATGTTTTACAACCCAGCACAAAGAAGATTCTTCTCACTCTTACCCTTGTTCTTGTTGAATATCTAGCAAGCATCCATATCTGGAATGAATGCAGTATACACTGGGGCTGAGGGGATTCAGTTCAAGTATAAGATGACTGTTAAAGTGATCTTCATACTCTGAACTACAGACACTGAGAACACGAGCAAGTTAAGTTATGCCTGGAGATAAGTAAACTCCCTGACACAGGAGGGCATACATTTCTGTGGAAAAATGTGAAGTAATTGCCCACTGCTGCAGTTCACTGTTTTTGCCAGAAGCATCACCTAATGGAAGCTGGATAGAATAAATCTTCTTTATCACATCCCCTACCCAGGAAAATACTCCCTGTAAAAGTCATCTGTATACCTGCATCATCATGCTAATGGATTAAAATACACTGTCCTTCTAAGCAGTCTCACATCTTTAGTAGATCACCTCTTTTACCCTCGCTGGCATTCACGAGACACTGCACACTTGATCCATTTTCAAGAGTGCTAGAGTGTTTATAGGGTCAACTGTCCTCTCATACAAAATCTAGTCTTTTCATAGGTCTATAGCTTGAACAGCAAAGGCAGTAAGAGTATGACAACCTTAAATGCATAGTTCTGTGCTAGGAGGGGGCAGCCTGTTTTCAGCCTCAGGTGATTTCTCCATAGATCACCACCCATTTTGAAGCACCACTGCAGGGCATAGCTGAGGCCATGTAGGCAACTTAGAACACAACAGAAACTGCGCTAAGACTGTATGGGAGTTTTGTACAAAAGTACATGTCCCTTCCAGTATTATACTGGTAGAGCAAGTTGTTGCCTTAATGATAGTTCTTTCCTACACCAAGTGAAGCAGCTTCAGCAATTTGTAATTAATCTAATAGCCAAAGCAACTTTTATGTACAGACAGATTTTGCCAATAAAAATGAAGAAAGTTAGCATTCATGCCAAAAAATGTGAAATTCTTACAATCCAGCCAAATCAAGATAATTTCTTGCCAAGTAGCTGAAATGGAAATGCAGCAGTGCAGAGAGACCTCCCTGACAAGTTTTCACACCCCTTCCACTTGTATGCATGGAGATCCCACAGCTGTTAGGGGAAAAAAAAAACAAAACCAACTCTCAAAACCAGAATAGTGAAAGTGAGTTCTCACTCTTCATTGTCTTCATCTTAAGAAGGGAGCAACAGTGTGTTTGGTTCAAGTGTAACAACCCACAGATGCTTGGAGACAGAATGTGGAAAAGTTTTGTTTGCATGTTTTTAAAGGTGAAAATACACCCAAGTTCCCAACAGAAAGGCCTTAAGGAGCTCTAACTACACAGGCTGATTAGCACAGCCACTGCAGCCATTTTTCCCTCCCTATATCAGCAATTCTGTACGCTGTACCAATGCAGGCTGTTCCTGCACTTGCACACTGCAGGCAGCACCCAGCCAGGACGAGGAGCCTTCCAGCGTGCCTTCTGGAAGCCATTAGTTCCCCCCCTCCTCCTCCCTCCTCACATCTCCCTTGCAGGTGCGTCAACATGAAAAAAGCTACTCAGGCCCCAAGGACTTTGTGATCCAATGTAGTCGGTGCATTTGTATGGCAGTACCATTCTTTGCCCTGCCTGTCCCACTCACAGACAGCTGGAAGCAACTCTGACCCCCGTGACACAATTCAAAGCCTCCTCTGTTTGGCTTTTTGATTCCTGATTGACACATTCACTGCCAGGCGGAGATAAATGCTGCTGAGAGGACAATGTTCATCTGCTCCAACTATTCTTGTGAAGGACTTTTTCAGAATAATAAACAAAAAACATCGGTGCACTTAAGTGTCTGAATAGAGCTAGAGATAGACAGAGAGCAACTGGAGAGCTTTACAGAGGCTGGCAAGTCGATTGAAGAGTTAATTGTCTGGGTGTACAATGAGTTTATTCTGACCGCAGACAAAGAGCTCTCTCTTCCTGCTCCTGGTCCTTCAAAAGAAAACGTGTCAAAAAGGCCTGGAGCAGCACTCTGTGTTAACAGCGCTGCTCTGCTCTCTGGGATTCCGTGCCTTTAAAATTGTAGAATCCTGAGATTCAGATAGTATCTCTGTAAAATCTCCTGTTCTTATTTATTGACTGACTTCTCAAGCTACCTCGATAGTAATTAGCCAAAAAAAAACCCAAAAAAACAAAAAACAAAAAAAACCCTGCCCTCTTCTTATTCTTTACAGCTTTCAGCAATAAGCTCCCTTTGAAAAGTAAAGGCACGGCAAAAAACCGCCTTTCAGACACAACGCTGGGGACACCTTCCCCAGAATGAGATCCAGTTTTATATTATTTCAATCGCTTCATTTAATAGGACTCCATTTAAACAAAGCAAGTTGCCCTATGTGTCTCATACTTGGGAATACACAGAACCCCAATCCACATCTGGACCTGCATTTCAGAGCTTGCACTACAATAGGTCAAACCGACACAATGTCCAAACACACCCCCTGCCTCTGGGAAAGTTCAGATCCAGATTCAGATTTGAACTTTGCAGGTTGAACCAAGCCCTGTGGTAATTACCACTTAAATACCTGACTCATATAAGTTATGCAAACCTTTCTGGTGAGGAAAAAAAAAATACCTTTCTAATATTGTTGTATAGAGAACAATGCAGAAATGAAAACTAAGCCATTGTACTTTAATATTCTGATGACAGAGCTCTTAGTGCCATTTTGATGACAGATTTTAGTGCCATTGCAGAGAAAGACATAAATGTTGTTCTAGGAACAAGCAACATCCATAAAAGCTCCGATAATCAAGCTATCTGGTGATGTCAAGTTTGGTTCAGTACTTGTGGAAAGCTGTTGTTTTAACCAGTTACAGAAATGCAGCATTCCAAAACATGTTCTTCCTCAGGTATATGGGCATGTTACCAAGAAGAAGACAAAGCAAGTACTTGAAAATAATTAAAGCTAGTATTCAGGGCACTTATCTAATTCAAACTAGAATCTCACATCTTGCTCTCCCAAAGCAAAGGTTCCAACTACAATGCTATTAACTTGGCAGTAAAGCAAGGAGCTTCAAGTTTGTGCGATCTCCGTTTTATTCTAACTTGTCAGTAATAAATGAACTTTGAAGCCAGAGAAATAAGATTTTTTGTTTTCTCAAACTCTGTACCTAACTTTTACTTTGCAGCAGACAATTTTAGAACATAAAATTTTGCATCGTGCAAGCTAAAAGCCCATCCTCACCGGTCACCTGAGCACAGTTAAAGAATGCTAGTTTTATTACCTGCTGAGGAATGGGACATGAAGCCCCAGCTCAGCTTCTAGGCTCTGCTTCTGTCATTTGGAAAGTTTTCAGACATGACTGCTGACTGCCTGTCATAGCAGACTGAAGTTTCACAGCTTCTAGCAACATTCAGAACAGATAAAGGTAAGAGAACCTGCACCAGCCACTGAGCATGGCTGTTTATCTTATATAGCAGCATTAATTTCAGTGTAGTAAGCTCAAGTACAACACTTAGGAAAGCTATCACAATACCTTCAAACCTAAAGAAGCCACAAAGGCTACAGAAAGAGGTTCCCTATGGAAGCAAAGAATAGTTTTCATTCTGTTATGCACCCACCTGTCCTCTGAAAGTTTAAAGTCATCCCCCTACTGATACCCACATCTAAGGGAAAATGGAAGAAGAGCTAAAAGATCCAAGTTAACTAGACAGTTTATGGAACTTGTCATAATACACAGCATTGAAAAAAAGCCTGTTACCAAAAATCACAACTACCTGAAGAGTCGTGGCCTATTTCCTAATGGATAATGACAGCTGGCAGTGAGGACCAATTGATGGCCTTCACTGAGAAGGCTCATGTCAATCTGCAGAGAGGACATTAGGCATTCTTGTCCCAAAAAGGAGTAATGTCCATAGTAACAAAGGGAGAAAAGGAATTAAGTCAGCATGGTACATGTCTGGTCCACGCAGCCCTGGAACTAGACAAGGACAGTGGAGACAGAACACAGAAAAGAGTGGTATTATAAGGGCTGAACAGATGACAATCCCCCTTCATCAAGAGTTGGAGCGTGCACTTTAAGTTACGAATGTGCTTTCCTTCCCAGAGCAGAAACACCTCCATAATGCCAAAATTACTTGAGTAGCAAAAACAAGGAATCACCAACAGACAGCTCTCTCTGAATACTCACATGAATGAGACTGAAGAAGTGAAAGATGAGAGTCTTTTTCATAGCTTCCCATTTGGTGGAAACATACATTTTCATCTCACTCTGTAAGTACCAGTAGTATGATACATACTGCAGGATTTTAAGCCCCCGTTTATCATGTTTGAATCATTTTCCATTTGGATCCTTCTGCCTTGAGAACATTTGAAATAAAACAGGGAATATAAAATTTCTGCACAAACAATAATTTCACTCCAGAATACCATGTCTCATAACAAGATTTTAGCACTTGACATTGCCCCAAACTTGGACAGCAGTATGCAGAAAGCCCTACAGCAGTGTTAGCAGCTGCCTGAGCACAGTTAGACAAAAGCAGCAACCACCATACGATTTTTGTTTAGTCTCTGATTTAATTCCACCTACAATATATCAGACGTCTACTTTGAGGACCCTCAGCTTTGATGTGAAGTAGCTTCTATTCACTCTTCCTACCCCCTCGCCCCCCAACCCCAAACCTATCCCCCCTTGGCTACCTCTCCCAAAAGGCTGCTTAGAGTCCATAACCAACCCCCTCCTGGTTGCTCTCAGACTCTGTAAGAGGGCAGACAGTTGTAGCTGTCTGGAAAAGAGAGCAAGGGTCTAAAAAGCAAGCAAGGATATAAGGGATATAGCGATTTTGATCTTAGATTGCTGCACAGAAAGAGGAAAGAAGTAATGATTGTTGTGAAAGCTTCTTATGAGTAATTATCAGATTCCTAACTTTGGGAATGTTTTAGTAGCTACCTGAAATATATGGTGGCCTGGGGCAAGGGGCACGAAGAGTGTGATTAGAATCTCAGTCTCTCTTTGCTCTTTCCACAACATCACTCACACACTCCCTTTCCTCCTCTCCTTCCAGCACTAGTCTTTTCAAGACAAAGGCTCCATAAATTCCCCTACATCTTCAAGGAATATAGCCTACAAGTGGGGGATGGAGACGGCAGCAAATTTCCCAGATCAATGGCCATTTGAAATTCAGACATATGGCTGAAGCCCTACAGCTGCATGTGTTAATTACCACACGTGTCCCCTGTAAAGCAGTCTGTTAAACACAAAAAGAAAACAGAAGAGAAAAAAGCCGTTCCAAGGGATTAAGTAAATAGTCTAAATTTTTGACCCTGCTCCCCCAGACACATGGCCATGTATAAGAACACAAGCTCCCTTCCTTTCTCAACCGACACCTGCATGCTGAGGAAGCACAAGACCCCTTGCATCTCTAGCCATGTGCACTGAACCTATCACAAAGTGTACGTTCACCCTTTCAGCTCCCCCTCTCCCTCCCTCCCAAGCCTCTTCTCTCGCCAGCCCCTCTCCCTTTCTCCTTTAGAGGACTAATTCCTGGCTGACAACCAGACCAGTCTTGAGCTTACAATACGCCTTTTCATTTCCTCACTGCAAAAAGAATGGATACCTCGCTGCTATGTGTGTACTGCATATGCGCAAATGAGGGAAAGCAAGAAAAAACTTATATTTTTCACCATTTCTTTTTACAGTGTTGTTTTTATCTAAGATCATTACAATAGAATGAAGACACTTAATTGAGCGAGTACAACTCTACTCTCTGACTACAATGCCCCAGCTAGTTCATTTCAGGATCTACATTTAGTTTTGAAGCAGTTTTTATATTTGATTATGAAAATGAAGGAATTGATTTTCTATATGAGAGAAGGGATGGGAAAGAATGCAGGGAGACAGACAAGAAGAGTAATTGAATTGTGCCAAAAGACTTCCAAGGAATCTAACCACCTTGAGAAGGAAATCAGTATATATAGAATAACACATGGTTCACCAAAAATGAAATAGTTAGGGCACATCCGGCACCTCAGTCTCAAACTCAAAGTATTTGTATTTTAAGAGAAGGAGGATCATTCCACAAAGTTACAAGCAAAAGACCGAGCTTAAGAACCACCACCAACTAAAGCTGTTTTTGTGAGTAGCTGAACAGTCATAATGAAACCTGTCAAGTCCATATTCTTGAGAACTGCCTTGCTGCAACACCTACAATCAGAATCTGAGAACTCTAACATTTAATAAAAGACATGGATGCAGCCAAAGAAACTCAGTCTGCTAGTAAAGCTCCTCCCATCTCTTCCTTTTATCAAACCATTTTTCAATATATCTCCCTTGCTGTCAGTGTAAAACAAAATCCCAGATAAGTACATGTAGGGAAACTATTATTCCAGCTATGTTTTCATTCCCAGGGGTACCATTTCAGGAACTTGAACAAAGACCACGGTTGCCTGTCCACCCTCCCCATTCCTTATTTACAAGCACATGTGCTCTGCCTCTCTTCATGTTTCCCTGTAACAATTTTGTAGCTTATCTCCCATATAGAGAAATGTTCATAGAGCTTATTGGATAAAGGACCTGAAAGGAAAGCACTTCCAGTCACGCTCAACTGAAGCGCTGTACCCAAGACTTGAAATACATTTCCTGTTGCATTACTGTGATTTAAGGAAAAAAAAGTAATGTTTAAATGTTTAGATGTCTAGATTCTTCCACAGGATGCAAATACTCAAACAAAGGAGGGTCACATCAGGCTGGTACAAGAAAGTTTCTAGCTTCATTGATTTGCAAAATCATCAGTTGCTCCAGTTTATCCTCGGGTTTGTTTTTAAGAACCAATAACTGCAGAAGACAGGAAGTCTAGCACTATTAATTTCAAAGTTATAATGATGCTGTTTTAAAGGATCTAGAGAAACATACAGCATAACACTGGGACATTTTGGCATGTTGATCCAGACAAAGAGCTTATGAAGAATTTATTTTTTAAACAACTCCTTAAAAAAAGAAAAGGTGTTGAGACCAAATAGCTACAAAGTACGTCCCTAGAACTACTCCTTTTCTCTGCAAGCCGTAATTGGTCAGACACCAGGAACCTCAGTATAGCACATAAACAGTTAATAATACCTTAACAGATGTTGCTTAATCAATTGTTAGCCTGCTTATTAGATCTACTCACCAGGCTGCTCAATACCATGACTTAATCATTTAAAAACCTTTACAGCTGTCCTTAAGACATTACAGACATGAGTAGTCTGTAGATTGCTATAATAACACTTGTAAACTACAATTTTATTAAGTCATATTATATAGACTAACCTACAGATTAGAACTGTTGCTTTATAGATGAAAGCAGAATTCTTGCATTATATCAAACAAAATATACGTTTAAAAAAATAAATAAATTTGCTTTCTGCTCAAACTTGCCAATGAAACTTTCTCCGGCCACAAATTTGATACACATGTTCTGAAGCCTCAGAAAATGCCTTGATAAAAAACTAAACAATTTCAGACCACATCAGTAATGCGGGCACCCAAATGGATTGCTTTTAAATTCTACTGCTTACGTAACAATTTTGAAGTTAAATATTTCTTTTAGTTCTTAATATTTCAAAAAATCTGTTTCATTAATGAGAAAATACTGCTCAGAACGTAGGTCTGCTCTGGAAAATTGATCCACTACAGGTAGTGGTGTGAAATCTACTTGCTTACTACAGTTAGATTTAATTGGCACTTAATAAGCAAATGTGCATATTGTACACAATACAGGGACAACAGTAAGTACTAAACTCAATTCTTCATACCTAGAAGCTGACAAATCTACCAATTAAAAGTAATGATACTTATAGAACTATTTTTTATAATGAAGAAGAAAACTTCAATTCTCACTCTAAGTTTGCTTGGAAATACAAATACAAGCTAATCACCACCTTAAGTGCTATAGACTCCATCCATAGAATTGTTAATCTGTGGCTCACCAAGACCTTTGCAGGCCCTTTGTAGCATTACTGTTGCACTTGTTTCTCCTGGCTCTTCCTCAGCCAGGAAGAATTCTCACTCAGGTTACTGAAAAGCAGCACACATTGGTGTTTCTTCCTGCCCCCTATTCAATTTTAACAAGGTAGACTGAGAAACTACTTCTGTGTCTATGGGTCTACCCCTATCAATGCATGGTGGGATGAATCAAGCTTTTGCACTTACAGAGAGCTTGAAGCATTTACACAGCACAACTCACAGCTAATCTGATGCTTTCAGGAAGCAGATGGCTTGCTATGCATATCCACACTATATGGAAACACACTGTGCAATTTGTGCAAGTGGGTGTATACTCTACCCAGAAAAGACAGAAGTATGTCAATCCTTGCTTAGGAATACTTCACAAACAAACCGTTCAGAGAATATTCTTTGTACTGAAAATTCTCCCTCATCCATGCTTAAAAATTAGGAGACTATTTATCTCAAAATAAATAACACAAGGGATCCAGAATTGTCTGAGTAGCACTGTGAACTTAGCACCTGCCAGTGTTCTGCAAGAAATTCATAACATGGTGACCACCAGTTAGAACCATCACTTTTCACTGCCCCAGCAAATTTATATTTCCTTCTTCTCACTGATGGAGGCCATGCTATACTTCTGTCTTTAATGGAGCTACCACAAGCTGATAAAGACATGAGAAAACATGTTTTAACTACTTAACAGATCAGAGAGGTGGGAAACCTGGTTTGTATAGTAGTACAGCTCTGATTCAGGTTTGATCAGTCCAAGCTTGAGTCCAGAAAAAAATGGAGAAGATACTGTCTGAAGTCACAAGCTTGGGTCATGTTTCACCTTGATGGCCTTGTCTACCAAGTGGGATGCTTTTGTCAAGATATCATCTGTCTGTTCATACTTCTGAGACATACTAATCCTTGGAGGCAGCACTCCCCCTCCTACAAGCAGGCAGCAGATGAATTGGTGCCAGCTGCACCTGACTTCCTACCAACAGCAGATAAAGCTTCCAGGTCTCCAGGTACAAATGCTTCCATTAATTTACATTAACATAAGCCATCCTCTGCTCAGGTTTGCCTGAGGAGAGCATTCACCCTTTTCTGCTCAGTCTAATTACTGATGCAGACTAATGGCTCCTTACTGATTCAAATTGCTACTACTGGCTGCACAACTAGTCCATTCGCATTTTCTGGAAGTTAAGACTCTTGGAAATCAGCAGGGAGAGCCACAGAGCGGGCCCACTTACCCACAGCTGCAGCTGAGGTTCTGCCTGCAACTGAGCCTACCTCTGTGCCCGTTTCATAAGGAGGAATACAATTGTACATTTGTAATTGGCAGGAATTTGAAATTGTTCATCATAGGTTCCTCAAATTGCTTCAGTATTTTCTTGTAGAAACACACACTGTCTGCAAACTGATTGGGCCAATTTTTCACAACTCCAAATGTGAGTCAAAGCACTGAATTCAATGTTTGCATGTAAGACAGTAAGTGTAAAACTTTTGAAACCAGCTTTTCCCTCCTGTGGGGCCCATCAGAGCTCACGTTCCACTAACATCACCACACCTGCCGCAGGCTCAGGGAATTGCAGATGCTGTTGCCAGCTTCAGCAATAGGGAAATAAAGCTAGTCAAAACAAGCCCGGAACTTCATACACTGCAAGAGACTTCATGAAAGAAAAAGAGAGTTCATTCCACTTAATACTTTTCATAATGACAGACACTGATATTTCATCCAGACCATATTTACCTGTACTTGATTCATCTCTTAATCCCTGATTATAGAACCACACTTCCTTTCCCATTTCCTTCATTCGGTTGATATAAAACTAGTATCAAGATGTCTCACACAGCATCTAGAACAGTTACAATCAGTAACAAACAACTATCCTCACCTAAACGTTCATTTCACTACTTTCTAGACCCTCTCTCCTCTATCAATTTACTCAGTTTCCAGTTCCAAGTATGAAGACTTAATGAATTTATGGAGATAAATAAAAATTACTGGACTGCTTTTTTTTTTAGAGCCTGCTTGGTGACTGAAAGGCACTGCTCTTGGTTGCAATTTGCCAAGCCTGCATCATTGAGTTCTAATGCTTTAACATTCCACAGATAGAGAAAATAAATTCTTGTGTTTGCTTGTTTTGTTTCAAACGTGTGGCACAACTTCCCTTTGGCTGGAAAGAGACAAGCTGCATTCTTTAGGCAGTGAAGAAATCCAGTTATGTTGGCTCCCAGTATGCCTTTCACTGCATCTTAATGTTTTAAGAAGTTCCCTGTGGGAGACAGGAGATCCAGCACTCTAGGGGACAGTGTGCATCTTCCAAATCTCTGAGGCTTTCAAACTAACTAAGCAGCAGCTGGAGTGAATTAGTGCAAGAAGCTCCTTATAAGAAAGGGCACAAGCAGGAACAAGTAACAGACAGCAATCCTAATTCGACCCAAGAAAAACTGCACTGACAAAAATCCTGGGTACTTTTTCCACGTGCCTGAAGGAACAGCATGTGTCAGACTGGATGGGCTTCCTCATCTCCTAGGTATGAAAATTCCTCCCTCTTTTTCACTTCAGGATTGCTCAGTCTACCTTGAGAGAGAACAGACCACTTCAAAAGAGTCCAGAGTACCTTAACTTGGTACCCAAAATCATTTGCTCAGTGACTCACCACTCTCTTACAGCACAGAGACCAGGACAGGGACCCACTTCCACCAGGAGGCTGGCAGTGAGAGCAGATCCAGCAGAAAGGGTTGCATGGCAGTTGGAGGGTCAGGATACCAGAGCACACAGTGCTGGGCACTGCAGGACCAAGCAGTTTGAGAGGCAGTGCTACTCCATCACTGCTTATCTTGGTAAGGGCACAGACTGAAATATTTGGAAAACATCTCCCTTGGTACAGAATAGCAAAGTGCACCATGCAAGGAAGTAAAGCAGAGAGTTTTAGCAGTGAATGACAGGGAAAGGACAAAGACCTTATCAAGTTCCAGTTCATCTCTCTGATGAACTGTAACTTGGGAGAAACATTTGGCACTGAGTCCTAGGCCTCAGAGATGAAAGGGACAAGAGGTCATGGAGGGTCAGACCAGTGCTGCCACAACACCACAGCTGAAGCCAGTAAACAATTTCCTTTTTTTTTCCCCCTTAATGAGAAGCAAACAGAATCCCAAATAGAATGGATTTGATCAAATAGATAATGCCAGCTGTTTTTGAGGAGTGTCTGCTGGCACAGACACAGGCAATACAAAACAAGCAAAATCAAGCCAACAAGGTACATCTTAGCAAGAATGATGCACAGCAGATCTAGCCTGGCATTAGTTTAAGAATTGGCATTGAATAATAGAAGGTTCAAGTGATCTTGCATCAGCAAAAAACCCTATAATTTACACCTGGTAAGTTTGGGCACCTCCTTCACTGTTGTCCCTCTCCCCCACTCACTGACAGCCTTCCCTCTCACCTCAGTCTCACCCTGCCGCAAAGTCCTGAGTGCAAAATGACACTCTTACCAAGTGATTTTGCTTGTTTAAGAGTTACAGATACTAACAACTTGCTGGGAATTCTTTTAGTGAATTCCACAGATGCAGAAATATTGTCTCTATTTCCAAGGAAATGGTCGCAATGAACATTGCAAGTGTGCATGGAAATAGTCTTAACACCATTCTGCAAACTGCTGCTTCAAAACACAGCACAGGAAAGCACTGCTCAGCGTCCTGGGAACTCCATGTGTGCTCACTGCCAACATTAGCTTGCTATCAGCTAGCTTTTTTGGAACTGCTCACCAAGGACACACACATCCTTCAGTACTATCAGCCACATTGCAGAATTCTTGCTGAGGCCTCGCTTCTTTGCACTCATCCACCTGGGTCACGTAAGCCTAACAGAATCAAGGATAAGAGGGACCAACCTTATTTATAAAACTTTCCAGCAAACTGAATTCGGCACAGGAGGAATGGCGGTAAATGTCTGAATTGCAAGCCCTGGAGAGTCTGGGCTTCCATGCTACCATATAAGAACATGTCACCACTTCCCCAGGCCCAGCTCTTCTCTGCCTTCCAACAACAGAGCATTTCACAGACGTGAAACAAATCAATACAGGCTATTTTAAAGTTTTAAGTTTGGTGCCAACTTGATTTGATTTAAATTACCTTACAGGGCAAATTGCATGGGTAACTGGAATTACATCATACAGCAAAAGCAGTAATGAAAACATGGACAACTAGAGCATTGGATTTCAAAATACAACTGATGTTTCGCCAGCACTGTAGCCTGTTCTCCAAAAAAAAAGTTCCCAAGAGCCACTTCTGGAACTACATATCAAGCCAATGGCCATAAAGGCATTTCATTTTATCAGTAGTGAAACAGCTTGTGAACAACAAGCACATATTACTTCACATCTTCTCATGCCTCCATCATACCTATTGACCTCTAGAAACTAGGCCAAAGCACTTGGAGGTATTATTGATAGCCAGCCCCTTTCCCCTTCCAACATTATTTTCAGCCAAGATTGCTTGTTCTTGTTTCAGGTTTCATTACCACAAATCCCATTTTGGATCACAACTTCAGTCACGAAGTGTTGATGAAAAAGTCAAATTCATTTTTAGACTAGGCATTTTTCACTAGTCAAAAGAGTAATGAAAACTCCCTCAAATTTTAAACCAAATTATTTCAGCTTCTGAAAGTTTTCTCAATCTCAAAAGATTTACGCAGACGATTTAATAATCACTCGCAAGGAATTTTTCTAATGTGGAGGAGAAAGGCTTATATGGAGTCTTCCAACAGATGAAGACACTTGGACATAAAGTTTACACGATTGCTTGAAGCATGCTGGCCCTAAGGGAAATGTTTTCCTTTTCTTGACAGCTACTGACTGCATAGGATATTTCTCCATCCACGTGATCACGCTTCGCATTCCTGAAATAGGATGCCACAGACAGCATGCAGAACAGTCAATTTATGTTACAAATTTTAGATTAATTCCTTCTATTTACATTCTTCTGTATGTTCCAGCCAAAAAGTTCAGATGTTTTTCCCTTTGCTTCTGTTTCTTATGAAATTCTATGTCAGCTGCTTCTAGTTCTAAAAGAACAAACCAGGACTACTCAGGTAGAAAGCCTACAAACAACTCCCACTCTAAAATAATGCAAGAGCTACCTCAGGCTAGACTAGCAATGATTGTATTAATAGAATGATAACAATATGTTCAGGTGGCAATTACACAGGCTGTGAGGTTTAGTAGGTAATTACAGGTTTATGAGACACATCCTTATCTGAAGTAAGAAGAATGCTTTAGCCTTCGGTCTTAAATTAATGGTTTTTCTTGCCTCTTTCTTCTTACCTTCTTTTCCTGAGCTACCATAAACAACAAATAGACTGGAGAGCAGATATGTTCAGAATACATCATTGCTTTGAACATAATTTCTGTTAAGTGACAGTCCCAGCATAGAAATGTTTTTCAAACTAAAATTAGGCACCAAGGTAGGCATTTTGCTGCATTTGTAAGTCTCAGGCGTAATTGATTTAGAGTTAGCAGTAACAACCCTGCTTCATATATCTAAATAGGAACTACTCCCAGGAAACTGTTTTCATTCTCACCACTGGGAGTGAGATTGCACTCAATGCAGTATTTCTAGTGTAAGGGGAAACTAAAAAGTTGACTCTGAGTGGGGAGTTAAGGAGAAAATGGATTGAAAAAAAGCATGTAGGACATCTAAAGCCAAACTTGATTGCTCATCAGTGTATACTCCAGTGGCCATCCATTCCATGACTATTTCTGTGAACATAAAGGCCTACTAATACACAAATGAGAGGAACAGTGACTCATCCAGCACCCTGCCAGAGGAGGCAAGGACTGAAGAAAGCAGTGAAAGGAAGGATGGCCAATGTTTAATGCACAAAAGAGTAAGGTTTACAAGAGCAGATGAGTCTCAATGTAGGTCTGCTCCAAGAGGCCAGAAGGTTTTATGCAGATCAGTTAAAAAAAAAAAATTATAAAATAAAAATAAAAAATAAAAAATAAATAAAAAACCACAACCAACCCACACACCTTTACAGTACATGTAAGACCACATCCATGACTGCAAGTGTATCCCTAATCTCTAGGGATTTTACTGAGAAACACTTGTAGCAAACATCAAGGCAAACAAACAAAGGCTCTCCCATACCTGCTGTCTCTTTGGGAAGCTCTGCTTTCATTTACCATTTCTCAGCTGGTTAACACAGAGAAAACAGTTTTTCATCCACAGTGTAATGCACAAACAGACTGTCATCTTATTACTCCTACTGTAGGGGGAGGTCTAAAAGCACATAAGCCTCTTACACATAGAGCTATTTAGAAACCCTAGTTCTAAGTTATCCCAACAGACTTGGCTGGGGAACTATTTGCTATTAGAAAACAACTTGCTGAAGCATAGGACTCCACTCACCTTTCCTCCCTGAGTTACCCTGGCTTGATGGCTTATCAGTTACAGAACCTAAAGTGGAGAAAAAAAAGAAAGAAACATTTTTAGATGCCAAAGGATCACACAGAACATTTACCTGAAAATATTACCTGAAAACAGTCAATTTCTCAATCTATAGAGCATCTGTTTTACTTGCCAACAGACTGGTTTACAATTCAGAGATCCTGTGACTTCAACCAACTGGGACAGCATAAGGAAGTTTGCAAACATCAAGAAGAACAAATCACAAACAGTGAGGGAGAGCATGCAGGGAATGCAAGGGGCAGTATTCTAATGGAAAGGGATTAAGAGGGACAATTTCCAGAAAACTGATTCCAGCCAAGCTCTGGACATCCACAGCCATTTGAAAAGAGACACTGGATAAGGTCCAGCATGTACTTGAATAGGACGTATCCTGTTTATTTTAATATACAATTAAAATTTCATATAATATATATGATTCTGCACTTGTTTCTACAGTTTTAGTGCTTCATTGTGATTTTTTTCACTAAAACTTGAGCAGATAATTAAGGCTTTCTGAACAAATCTATTGCAAAAGCATAAAAATCCACAGCAAGCATTTTTTTTGTGTCAAACAGTTTTATTCTCAGGAAACTGATTCTTCCATGTACCATTATGGAACAGTTCTTGTCACTACTGTTCCTTCAGAAAAATAGATCTAAAGTTAGTTTCAAGGAGGCAGCTTTAACAGCACTGAGAGTCCAGTCAAGACAAGCCCTAAACTTTATTGCCCAGGCACTTGAACTTGCAGACCAGTTCACCACAGGTCTACTGTTGAATTACAAGTAGGAATCAGGTACACAATACTAGTAGGCATAGGCTAGCTTCTGAGTGTTCTACAAAACACAATGACTCTAGATACCCGGTAACATGATTTTATGAACAACTCAAGAGTAAGTGAACACATGAGAAAAACATGCTCTAAAATCTGCTCTGCCAAATCTGGAATGGTGGATGAAAGCCAAATTACTGCATAGATCTTACTTTCTTACCATGTACCTGTGAAACACCAGGCACCCCCCTTCAAGCTACCTTATTTGACCCGCTAGTCCATAGATATCTTCACAACTCAACTTGAATACTCACACAAGTCATTATGTTTGCATATTACCACAGTACATCCTACAGTCAAGAAGATGCTGAAAAAAGTGAGGAGGATTAAAAAGAAAGGTTTGAATGCTACCATGCTTGTACCTAATGGGCAAACTCTGCAAGGTGTTAGAGTAGAAATGCATCAAATACCTGTGAGGTACAAACTGTACAGCATGAAGCCAAAGGCAGCAGTCCCTACATGGCATTACTTAACATGTTAGACAAGCCTATGCCCACTTTCTTTTCTTTTGGGGGGCAATAGGTCATCATCCTAGTGTCTCCCAAACTGCAGAATTCTCCCAAACTCCCAAATTCTCCCAAACTGCAGAAACCAGCTTCCCACTGCTCCCTGTGCTCACTATTTGCCACAGCCACTGCAGTTCTGCTCACAGCCTGTAAAGCTAAAATCTAAACCATGAATTTGGGCCATGCGAAAATCTGAAGCCCTCCTCCAGCCTATTTGAGCTGTGGGTTGCTGTGCTGAACTGTGGGGAGAAACAAAACTTCGGTCTGCTTTAAGTGCAGAAAGTGATGACTTGCGGAGTCTGAGTGCATTTCTGTCAACCTCTGAAGGCAACATGACTCCATAACCCAACTCAGTGCAATCTGAGAGCCACTTCTCTTAAGTACAGCTTATGGAATAAGAGTTATCCCATCCGCTATGGGGACTCCTGGTTTTGGTGTAATACTGCAGCTTGTGCCTCAGAAACCACAAGCTGTGCTTCCACTCTGTTACCTTAGGGACTTTTCTCAGTGAGCCTTGTAAGAACATCAAGTACCTTTGGTGCCAGGTGGAAATGCCACAGCCCAAGCTTCCTTGAAGGTTCCAAATGCCAGCAAGCAAACAGGGAGATACAAGCAACAATTGCAGTTATAAATTGGGTAAACTGGCTGAGTCACCTGAAAAGATTAAGTGCTCTGAATAGGACATGTCCACCCCATGCCCCTTCGGTTATCAAAAAGGTATTTGTTGAAGCCACTCCCACAGTACCTGAACATACAGGAGTTTTGTTCTGTACAGAAGAGCCGCTAATAGGCTTGCCATCAGGTGTCACACACCAGCAGTATCCAGTGTAGGTATGGCACTGTACCTGTTTGATAAAACAAAGAGCAGGCATTTCATTTCTCACTCTCACCCACCACTGCCATTACAATCCAGCTTTTCAGTGGAAATCCCAGCTCTAAAGCATCACAAGGAAATACTTCAGAGCACGGAACTCACGTACAAGAGTACTTTTGGTGGATATGCTTTTTTTTGACAAAAACCTTCTCCTCCCACCTCCCTCCCCAAAGAAAGTTTTTTTTTCCTTACTCCATTAACTGAAATTCAGGAGATAACAGAAGTTACGAAAACTCAGCTGAGAACACTTCAGTTTGGGTACGCAGTGATCAAATCTCAACTCATCCCACCCTTTGCTAAATCTTGTTTACTATTCACTATTAAATAATCTCTCCTTGGAGTCCCACTGCATCCCAGTTGGAATGAGGGAAGGCCACCTCAGCCCATTTTCACAGCCACTGCTTGAGAGCAGTGCTCTGTAGGAGTTGGGAGAGCATTTTGTTCAGTAAACACTGCTAGAAAAACACAACATTTCACTTAATATATTAACAAACTTTCTCCAGACAGATTTGAGCTCACTCTTGTTACTATGTCAACTCAGGCAGCAGGAGCAAGATACTTGCTCTTTTACTATTGACAAGAATTTCAGAACATTTGATGAGGGATACACAAGCCAAAAGGTTCACAGCACAACATTTAGTTACTTCATGTTTAAACCTCTGCATCTGAACTTAACATTTAGAATTGCCTAGATCTTTCCATCACTGTGGAAGGACACCAGAATGACTAGTTCATATGTGAGAAAAGAAATCCTGACCTAATGGTGCAGTCTTAGTGATGCCTATGCAGATATTATTTCAGTGGCAGTATAATTTCATCCAGCTAAATAAATCTCATTACATCTTTTGCCTCACCTTTCACAGAGTGATCAGTACTTCGATAAAACTGAGGATGCCTTGAGACAAAAGTAAATGATCATCATACAGGTATCTGTGTAACTACTATCCGTTTCCAGAATTCTTCCTAGCAAACATACTTTCAGTTGTGGCCAAGTCTGTGCATCAGTAATACCAGCATCCTGGAATGATATAGCAGTTCTTAAGCTAATATGGACCCAAGAGATGGCTCCATCATAGAGTACTGATAAAGCCATGAAATTGAATCCCTTCAGAAACCTTTTAATTTTGTTTTTAAACTGAATTCTGTCCATTCTCTGTCTCCTCCAAGGAAGTTCACTGAAGTTGATTTCCCATTCCAGTACTCTCCCCAGAGAACAGAAGAGCGATACGGTATTTGCACCATTCCTTTCATTAGGGATCCTTCAGAACTAGAGTAGTTATTCCTCCTCTTGCTGACAGCTGGCTCTGATTCCCTAAGGTAGCAGAGTTTGTTCAGAGACTTAACGATGGTCTTTTTAAGAGGCTTTGAGTATCACATAAAACATGATCTAAGAGCAATTATAGCACAGTACCACGTGTTTATCTTGGATTTTACTAAAGCACAAAGCAATCATTTTGCCTCAAGCAAACTCACTTTTAGCAGCCAAAATCAACAATATTCTCACTAAATCCACTTGTGCTGCTATCTGCGCACTTTCTTTTATATTCTCTCAAAATAACACAAAATTGATTGCAAATTGTTCAAAAGAATTATGAATAAAACTAGCAATAAATTTGCCAGTATTTGCCAAGTATTTCTTATTGCTTGGTATAATCAATGGCATATTTAATATACACAGAATAGAAATGCTTGGATTTCCGTGTTCAGTGTTTATCTTTGCTGACCTTATGCACATTATTGCATTCCCAACAGCACAAGATGCTGGCTTTACATCTGAGCCCTAATAGTAAAAAAGACTAAGATCATTGCATTTTGTATTATAGAAGTATCTGCATCTTGGATCGCTTTTTCAGAATTGGACATCTGGACTCAAGTATTTCCAAGCAAAGGTACAATGAACATTATTGGGTTTTTTAATACGTTTCTGACTTTTTTAACATAAAAATGTGAGAGCATCATCTCTTCTGGAACTCCTAATACAGCCAGCACCTTGTAAATATTCAAGTGAATTGAAAGTCCTTTAGTCAGACCATCAGAAAACAACAGAGTCAATGGCAGAGAAGTCCAAGAAGTCTACTGACAGACTTAGGATAGACACATCAACTAAGAGGCAAAGGAATGTTGTGAATAACTCAAATGAAACCTGATCCTCTCTGTACTGGTATCACATAGCACCTTTCCAATCTCTTTCCAATCTTACTTGGCTATCCTGAATGTCTCGATGTTAAGAGATGATACCTGGAAAGGTCTCAACACATTAAGATGTCATAAGAATACTGTCCTAAAGACTTTACAGCTTAAAGGTTGTGAAAACAAACAAACAACAACAAAACAGGAATTAGTCTTCATCAATTATACAGCCCTGTTGTAACTTAGAAAAATGTAAAGGCAATAAGTTGATCCAGCACCATTTCTAAGCATTGTGCATAGACAAAATAAGACATTGTAAAGTATTAATTGTTCCAGAGTTCCTAACAGCAAGGAACCTTGGAGATTCAGCTGTGCTTTGTTTTGTTTTTCATTTTTTCAATGAGTTCCCAATGACCTTAGGCTCGAGTTGTGTTTCACATTACAATTTTCTACCTCAATCTAATCTTACTTCTACAGCAACAAGATTTTTAACTATTGTTTTAGTCAGAAGAGCAGAAATGACAAAGGTTTAATGCACAAATATCATCTTTGGCTACCGAGTTTCTTATTTGGGTTATTCTAAGAGAGTTTGACTTCTCTTCTCCCCTCCCCCTCCCCCCCCAACCCTCTCATTAATCTTCTAAAGCTGACTATGCTGTGACACATGAAAAAGACATTATCAGTTCTACAAACAAAATGACTAACCAAGCTCCAGAGTGCTCAGTGCTGCAGGAAAGGCTAATTACAGACAGCTATACATCTCCAGCCGCCATCCACCTGTCCAACACCTAAACATTTAAAGTTACATAGGAGGGAACCAGAGAAATAAAATCTGCAGATCAGAGGTCTTCCAGACTCCCCACTAACAGCTACACACACATAAATAAATAAATAATAAAAAATTGAACTGCAGTTTAAAGCCCTTCGAGCACCTGCATCCCTGAATATGCGGGACAACACCACTTTCATATTGCTGGGGTGAGATACGCCACCTTAGCTGTGCCTCAACCAGACGATGAAAAGTTCCAGGGATAAGCCCAACAAAAATTGTTCTGCTGCCACTGCCCAAATTAAGAGTGTGGCAGCAGCTTCTTACACCCCTGTGCCATCACAATGTGTGAAATTAAACAGCAGCTACCACACTAGCCACTGGCTGCATGAATGAACACCTGCCTTCATTCTGTTCATTACAATATGAAAACATCAAAACCATGGTCACTAGCAGACATCTCTGCCTCTTAATTCATGAGGGAAAAAGCCACCAGTGTGTGGGTTTCTTCAGCACCTCAGTGGCAATGCCAGAATCAGACTCCCAGTCAGATTTAACAAGCAAGCCACATCCTCTCTTCTCAGCCTTTTGACATAGGTGAATCAAGGGGCTGGTTATTTATCCATACCCCTCCTCTGCTCTGGTTTAAATATCTCACAGGACTGCTTAGACCTGGACTGCATCCTCCTTTCTTCCAGGCTGTCAGCTGACTACTGTCAGAAGCCTGCCTTTCTTTTACTGACAGTTTTAGGGAGCAATCAGCCTACAACTTAAGTTTGAGCTTTGGGATTTCAATCCCTTAAACCGTTCTCATCACTTTTTCTGTTCCCTGCTCACATTTAGCTCTTCCCAAATGATGTGCAGACACACTCCCATATTCCCACCAAAGCTTTCTGCAGCACCTTTCCTCACATCTATGCACAGTTCAGTTCAGTTGTTTCACGGTAATTTCACTACGAATATAATTAGGGAAAAGTGATTTGTGGCAAAAGCATGTCAGCCACGTTCAAGAGTACAGCCAGCAGATACACTCTGCACAGATATCACTTTTAGCAGGAGAGTAATCCCCAGCTAAAGTCACATTGATCCTTTCAGAAGCAAAAAGCGCCTCTGAATATTAAGGATGAATGATCTCATACTGTCACTTTCCATAAGGCTTCCCATTTGTGCTTTAAAAATCTTCTCCTTTACTCTCTAGACTGGTTCTTCCTTGAAGAAATGCCATAAATAAATATATTTATATCTCAGCCGCACACAGGCAGACTTGAGAGAAAAAAAAAAAACAAAACAACAAAGCTAAACAGTGGAAAGAGATGGCAAAACAGCAAGACATCACAAAAAGCCACACAAGGCTACACCCTCAGAGTAAAGTTAAGATTATTCCTGCCCATATTCGTTTGTCTGAAACTGATTCTGTTAAAAACCTCAGCAACCTTTTCTGAAAAAACAACTGCTTGGGGGAAAACTATGAAGAATGCAAGTCTCTCTCAGCCCATGGCAACAAGCCCAATGGCACTAGGCAGCAAAAGAAAGTGCGCAGATTACCCAATAGAGCCTGTTGTTTACGAAGAACAGATCACAGCAGGTTAAGTGCAGCATGGAAAGGGAATGGCATTTATGCAAAATACAGCATAACAACAAAAAGGAGAGAGCCAGTCTTGGGAACAGAAACTGGTTTTAGCCATGTCTAATTCTGCACAACAGTACATGACCTCAGTTTTGTACAATTAATCAAGTTACTCCTATCAAACAAGCATCCTTGTGATCTGAATAACTCAAATTTTATCTGTCTGCTTATGCTACTATGGGTAAATCACTGAGAGCTTTTGCTATATACGTAATATTCCTCACGCAGTGACTGGAACATGGAGAAATAGCCTTACTGCACTTTCCAGAGAAATTTACCAGGTCTGTCCATATATATAGTCATTCTACTGTGCCTTCAATGCCACCACCTCTCCCACACTGAAGATTCACATTACGTTTTCATATGTACAAGCAGTGCTAAAAGGGAGGTTTGATAAGGTCTTGTCTTACACAGACTCCTAAAATAAGAGAAGCAACAGACATGGTGCATAGGTAAAATTATGAAAAATAAGGAACTAACAGGTGGTTGCTCCCCTTCACAAAATCCACTAGAAGTGGATGTGTGAAGTAGCCCTGACTTGAAAAATTGGACATCCATCAATATAACTGGTGACAACATATCTTTTCAGTCTAGATTTTGCAGGCTATGAAAAGAGTCTATAGGAGTGTGCATAAGACACACAGGGCACCTTCAAAGCATTTAAACATAAACCAAAGCAAAGTCTTTGCCCTCCTCCCTTCTACCACTATTACTATGTCTAACCATTTGGTCTTTGAGCCAGTTCTTCTGCAGGAGAGTAGGAGGAACTAAGACAAGCAAAGTCACCCCTGCCAGCTGCTCCCTATGCAGCACACATTGCAGGCAGCAGAACACCGGAGCAGCTATGCCCTGGTTTTTGAGCCTACAAGACTCATCCAAAGTGTGGTAGATCCAGCCCCCAAACTCAATCAGCTTTGTTCTGTTTGAAATTCAAGAAGCCAGAAAGTGTAGACATCAGCTGACTCAAAAAGCCTCACTTAGCACTGTTTTCTGTGTACACTCATAGTGCAGCATGACAGCAATTTGGTTTCTAGTCAAGAGGATGATGATGAAACAAAGTCAACAGGCTCAATCTGGTAGAGATCAAGTAGGTTCTGTGAACATACTGTTAGCACTACCAAAAGCAGTTTCCAAACCTGCACTGTCTCTGTCACTTGCTCCCACAAGAATTTCATGCATTTCCACTCATTAATGAAACAAAACCAGATATTTTGAAGTCTGAAGGCCTGAACATCTACATGCTGTGTATGTATCTACAAAGAAAAGGCTCAGCTCAAGATCTGTGAGTGCTGTAACAAGCAAGACATCTGATATTCTATGTATACTCATGCATATTTTATCCCTCTCATCAAAATTTTTCTTTCACCTTAAGTATGTCTGCAATAAAAGTTACATGACAGGGATGAAACTGTTGAAAAGTCTTCCCCAAGCAACTCCAAATACAGGGTATACCCTGAAATGAGTGTAACTGGTTAAATTCTTGTTGGGACAGGGATCCAAAGTTGGAGATCTTACTGGATATTCCTCCTAAAACATCACTGAGAGATGCTACTCTGGTGTAAGCTTCCCAGATGAGATTCTGGAGTTTGGATGGAGCTACTCAGGGGGTACTGAACCAGAATAAACTAATAACAGCATAGATCCGACTTCTGCAAAGCCCCAGGCATTTGAAGAACCAGCCTACGCAGCTCTTCTGCAGAGCAGAATCTGGGGGTGCCAATTCTCTGCTAAAGAGATGCAGTGTCCAAACAACTTCCAACAGACCAGATCTATTTGTGAGCAGCTGGAAGTAAAAGCTGTTTATACTGTTTACCAACATTCTACTTTTTAATCCTGCTTTTAAAATCAAGTTAAATTAATTTGAACCAGAAGCTAAAATGTTTGACTGAAATGCAGATTGAAACCAGTTTGCTTCCTCGGCCATTGTTTTTCATTCACATCTTCGGCAGGGACAACGACCTTAAATGTTGCAATACCACCGATGAAGCTTGCTGCTGAGGTATGTGGAACACAGGGCGTTAAGATCCAAGGAATGATATGAATTTCAGTTAATGCCAGTTGCAAAAGGATCACGGGCTTTCCTCCGCATGCCAGGTAAAACAAAAGAATTTTCACGTTCACAGCAGATAGAACTAAATAAAGGAAGAATGTGAAACATCACTTGGCCATCAGATCAGAATATACAACTTTTTCTAAGCAGTTTCATGCTGCTCCTCCACTGAGAACACTGGCAAACCACACCGGCCAGGGAATGTGCAGAAAAGAGGCCCAATAACTGCTCCACGGCCCAGATGCCAGCACTCAACTACCGGCTAAGCCTGTCTAAAATAAAGCTTTATCAACTTTGCCCTCATTCTTGCTTATTAAGATTCACCTGCACTCCCTACTTTAATCTCCAAGAGGCTGACGGACAGCTGACAAACACTGACAAGTCAGCTTTCCCTACCCCTTTCTTCTTGAACTATGAAGTTCAACACGCAACAATTAGTTGGCTGCTATGCTAGGTTTTTATAAGTATTCCATTTCAGTGCCAACATAACCTGAGCAACTCTGCACAAAATCCAATTTCAACAATTGGTTGAGGCCGTAGTTAGATTTTAAGAAACTGCAGCCACATCTCTTACTCCCATCTTCCTGAGATGCTCCATGCTGCACATCGATATGACACTGCTCCAAAGAAGTATGCAGAGTTGGCATGATGGATAAAACTTTCCCCACTTTACCATGAAAAAAAAGAAAAAAACAACCAAAAAAACCCAACAACAAAACAAAACCACTCCCACGCAACAGATAATGGGAGGGTAAAGCTGAGAGGGAATACAGACTTTTCGTGGGTTATCATGAAAAAATCTTTCCTCTCCTTTTTCCCCAGGCATCGCAAAGTGTTTGAACCAGCCCCAAAGCCTTCTGAGCTTCTCATCTTTTTGAAGCCAATATTGATTTTATTTTGTTGGGTTTTTTTAAACCCTCCAAAGACTTTGCAAACAACAACTACCAAATCCTTGGATTTCTCAGAGACGCAAGATATCTAGAACAGTGCTAGACATAGAGATGCTATAACAAAATGTTGCATGATTTATCCAAGTTCACAAAGCCACCCAGGATGCAGAATTTGGGTTTTTTGAGATCTGCCACAGTGAGCAAACATCTTATGTCTCCTATCCTCCACGAAACAGCACATGAAGCATTTTTAACATCCAGTTCAGTCAGCACTAGAACATTACTCAACATGCCAGTGGTAACAGAGCCAAATAACACTGCACATTTCTACCCTGCCTTGGCAATGTCCCATCTATAGAAGTGTTCAAGGCGAGGCTGGATGGGGCTTTGAGCAACCCAATCTAGTGAAAGGTATCTAGATGATCCTTCAGGTCCCTTCCAACCCAAACCATTTTATGATTAGCAGACCACTCTTCCTCTCCAAATTTCCTTCAAGAGTGCTTACCATTTACCACAACTATTCCAGCTCCTCTGGGAGCCTGCAGGACCTCTCCCAGTTGAACTACTTGTGAAAGATTTTCAGTGATCAAAATTGACTACTGATTTTATACCAAAATTAAAGGCCAACAAACAGTGAGCCTCCCCTGCTATCCCTGCTTGGGATAACTGCTTCTCAAGAGAAGCAACATTATGAAACAGTCTACTAACCCAGCACATCACTTAGTTTCAGCAAGTAACCACTTAAGAGTCAGAAACCCTAAACAGTTCTCATCACTTCTTTTCTAGACCCTCAAGCCACAATAAGGCAAAGAATAAGAAGCAAGAGTGTGTCAATAACAAGTGCCATACAGAGGGAAGAAGCTCAGTAGACCACTCTAATGCTGAGATAGATGAAGCACAGGTAAAAGAAGAGTGAGCTTGGCTCACCCTGTTCTGCATGAGTCAAAATGCACTTTTCAGCTCATCTTCAGAGAAAACTTGGACTCCCCTGCAACTTTCAGCATAGATTTGCTTCTGTGCTACACTGGAGACAGATGCCATCGCATATGTGTGTGTGTTAAGGTACAGATGGTGACTGAATCAATGTTTCCTACTGGTTAAACTAGTCCTCAGCTTTCAGCACCTTTACCTTAGTAAACAGGCTGTGTACCCACATTGCCATCTTCACTTGGCTCACACCTTAATAGGAAATCCCTTGCAGTCACTAAGAGTCTGCCTGAAGGAAAACAATGACAACTTTTACCTGTGTGAATGACCCATCCTCATTGCATTCTGGGATGAAGACTGCTTCCTGGGGCTTCTTTGCCTGTTCCAGTGCTTGAGCTCTCTCTAATCGACACTTGCTTTGTCCAGCATCTACAAAAAAGAAAAAAAAGAAGCAGCAAACCCCACTTAGATTGCAAATAAACATTTGGATTCTTCATAGCTACCAGATGCACAATACAGCTGAGAAGGAAAAAAAAGGCATCAACAACCATTACCTGAAGGTTAAAAAGGCAGCTACAGAGTTAGTGATGACTCCCAAAGACAAATCTGTAATGTCAAACTTTGAAACAATTAATGAAGAGCTGCCTAATTCCTCTTGGCAATGACATTTATAGTCCTCCACATTTAAGACTTCTTCCATGCACAATATTTACATAGTGAAAGGAACTTTCACACAACTTCTGGAGGAAGCTGTGTTTGTTCTACTGTTAACAGCCTCTAACTGAGCATAAGCCAAATAACTTAGGCTGAGAAGTGAACAATATAAAGCAGGAATGGCCCCAGCAAAAGTTCTTTGAGCAGTTCTCCCAATTAGATGCCAAAATAACCAGTCAGCCAGCTAAGCTTTCACCTTCATGTTGTTCAGACAAGGTAGATGTGTCACTGCCTGCGGTTTACCAAAACCCATCTTCTACCTCTAGTCCCACAGCATATAGCTAGGTATGCATTACACCTCTTCATCCCAGCTACTCTGCCACCGAGAAGAAATGCTCCTCTGAAAGCTGAGCTCGAAGGGGTTAAGAATTAAGTTCTGCACTTATTTCAGCTGATGGCTGCATATAGCATGACCTTAACCCCTTCCCACCTCTAGTGCACATTCACAGAATGTAGGCCCAGATAAGACTGACTGATGGGTCAGAGGAGAATTCTGTCCCATAGAGATATAGATTGACTCTGTGTTTACATTCAAAAGCACAATGTTTAACAGTACTGCTGTTCAGTCTGTAAAGGAGGAAAACAGCAAACATCTGCTTCTACAGGTTTGACATAGGGACCAGCACCTCCTTCCTTTTCACAGGAATCCACAGACTGAAAGATTTTCAGTGTAAAAGAAGCATTCAAGATGAGAACTTCATACAACTGACGACTCAAGAGACTAAGATTCAGGTTTGCTAACACTGTCTACATAATTTCATTTTAAACATATCACATTAACAGTCCCCAGTAAGTAATTTAGAAGCCTTATGAAATTATGGAAATCAGACCTTTTCTGTTTAGAAAAAGATCATTATTTGCAGCAAACTATTCAGTACAGACACCTGTAGCTTTAGCACTAGTTTACAAAGCAAGAAGTTCTGCATGAGTTTTACCACTGTCCAACAGAGGCCTCACTTCCCCATGACCTTGTATCCCCATTGATCCCATGTAACTCCCATGTTTACACTGTAATTTGTTTAGGGGTGGTTCGCACAATGCCCTCAGCAAGCGGGCTTTTGATCTCAGGTGGACCCAAGACCAACTCAGAAAAAGACTGAAATTATGACAGAGTATAAAGACTATCTTAAATTTAAACCAAATTTCAAGAAGCACTAATAGGTTTTATTTTGTTTGTTTGATGATTAAGTTAGCCTTGATATAAGGCTGGAATTTCAAATTTTGGATGCAAAAGTGACCAGACGGTCAGACTCTGTTTGCACACCTCCACTGGAGGACAGGTTTACAAGCTACATGCTAGTTACTTCTGCTAGAAAAGAAACACCAGCAATGCTGTTAACCAGAATACCTAACCATCACCTGCAGATCTCCTGTTCAAGCCCAAGAGCCTAATCTTGCTTGGCATGACATAGGGCATTATTACAAAAAAGTAATGTAAAGCACTTTCACATAGCAATTGCATCAGTGCTGGTGTACTTAACCCTTATACACAGCAGCACCTACATAACTGAAGCTGGATGCTTCACCATGATGGTAGGAACAAGACTTTTGTGGTACCCTTCTAGCATGAACATGCTCGGAGTCCAAGCAGAAGACAGTCATCTCCAATCCTTTTTCAGTTCACCTGATGCACACAAAACCAAACCCTCACCATAAGGAGAAGATGGCATAAATGTGGTACACTGAAGTGGCTCTACCTTTCCTAGCAATTTTAACAGGTCTTTACAGAGCAAACTCTTCTTTCACACAGCTGATCGCATTGTGTAGCACACCGCCACAACAAAGAGTTTTAAGAGCTCATCACTGTTGCAACATCCTCTTTCACAATTCAACCTTTTGATCAAGAGGCACCATTTCAGAAATTGCTGCTGAAGAAGCATAGAGAAGATGGCAAATATTTTCCTCTTCACAAACACTCAGCACCAGTTATTTCTCCCATCCTCCCTCATTGATTTCCAGGGGTCGTGCCAGACCTCTTAAAGTCCTGACTTGGAATAATCATCTCAGTTGCACAAGCAGAAGAGGTGCACGCATGCAGCTATCTTTTTTTTGTCTGTTGTTTCACAGTTCAGTTCCAGTAACAACCGTGCCTTTAATATCAACATTTACCCATTTTGTTTTTAAAAAGGACCGTCAATCCTTCTCTTCTGCACTCCACAGGCTGGTATTTTTGTAATGTTTGCAACAACATGTGATTTCAGTGGGATTACTTCAGCTTGCTATTTTTGCTTTATTAATTAGAAAACATAAAATATTACATAGGTGCCAAGCATTAAAAAGTAGCTGCCAACAGGCTCACCCGAAATATAAAACACACTTTTTCTTCTCTTTTCTTAAAAATGCTCTCAGAATTATCAAACACCAAGCTTACAAAACAGAATGCCATTACTGTATTCTAGTTTTACATCCCAGATAGACTAAAGACGACCTTCTCCTCTTCCATAAGTAAGGTGAAAAAAAAAACAGGATGACTTTTCCAAAAGCCAAGCTGTTTAATAATTTTACTTTACATGCCTTCAAAATTAAGACAGTTTCACTGCAGCTCAGAAATCTGCCTTTTAAAGAAAATACATTCTCAGGCTGGTAGCTGGCAACCAGGAGACTGAACTACACGTGATGTTTCTGACATCTGGGGCCTAATCTGCAGACTACAGGTGCACATAATTTTGGATTTTGCAATGAAGTTGGCTAGTTACCATGGCTGATCTTATCCATGAATAGTTCATTCAAACAAGACCACCATGTCCCTCATAATATACACAGTGCTGTCCTGGATAGGTCCCAAGAATTCCAGCATCCTCTCTTCAACAGGTAGAGGCAGTTTTGACACCACACAGCATCACGGTATGAAGACTAAAGGTATCCTAATAATGCAAAGCAAAACATCTTTGGGCATCTACAGAATGCTAGCAGCAAATCTATACTACGTAACCACAAAAATCTAGCTATTTAGTTTTGTTTTTATCAAAAGCCTAAGGGGCAAAAATTGATCCAAACAGCTTTTGAACTATTAACAGCTGCATTAGGTAACCATCTCACTACAAGCCAGACCCCCATCAGACACGAGACAGTCCAGCTATTCCGAAATCAGCAGATTCATACCCGTTTTCTCCAGCCAATGATCCGTGTCTTTACACGAAATAGGCAAAAATGGGAGCTGAGCCAGTTACAAAAAGTGCTCATCTGTCTCACATGGCGTCAATCATTCTCCACACTCCCCATTGTTTTCCATTTCACTTCTAAAGTCCTGCAGTCTTGTTTCCTCCCATGCTGACATATTTTGCTGCATCTTTGATACCCAGACACCACTGCTGCTCCCTACCTTATTCAGAACACAGCTAAAAACACACCAAAATGTGAAAAAGGATTGAAAATACCAGATTTTGAGAAAGAGGGACTTATTTTTTTTTCTGTCATTTCAATAGAAATAAGAAAGTTCAAAGATGAAATACACGAATCTAGTAAATGGACAGAAAAAAGAAGAATTTTTTTTCTCTCCTAGTGGGAACAGTAGGGAGAGGAAAAAGGACCTTTCAAGCAACACATCACTAGTCACATTGAGATTTCCTTTTCTAGCACACTAGCCATAGTTGCATTCACCAAGGTCTCCCAGGAATACAGGCTGAAGACTTCTGTTACAATTGCCATCAGTAACGTGTAGATATTCATCCTACACAGAGACTTATGATTGTAGAACAAGCTCTGTACCATCACTTTTCAAAACCAAACGCTATGAATCCAAAGGGAAGCCTTAAGAATACAACCCAACTCCTTTTTTAATTAACCAGGGCAAACAATTTCCTACAAATTGCCAGTTGACACTGAATTTAGGTGCTTAAGACACAGACATCCAATATACCCAAAAAATCACTGTATAATCTTGACAGCTCAACAAGACTCATTTAACAAGTATGTGTCCACCATTCCTGTAGAATTTTGTTATTTAACATAAGATCTTACCATGCCAGCTGACCAAAGATCCAGGTACATGTTTTTTGCTGTGTATTTTACTCATAGCTATGCCATCTGGAATGATTCTCTGAAATCTCATCAACAAGGCTCCATTTGTCATGGTTGCCAGAGTTTGATCATTTTAAGCTACTCTTGACTTTCAATCCTTCATGACTTGTGTGTCTGTAAGGGTTGGGAAGGCGTTAGGACGATTTAGTACTGGATGAATTTCACTGAATAAAAGTTGCAGTTCCCAAAGAAATGACGAGATTTCATCTTTAAAGGCTTCTTGATAGAGAAGAAAGTGAAACTGATTCCAAAAGGTTCTGTTCTCACTATGGAAACCATTCTTCTTGCCTTAGAACAGCACAGTTCAAGTTACCAGGACATGAAGTTGGAAACAGAAGGTATTCTGGGGCCCAGGACAATACACTTCCTCTTTTCCTTATTTTATTTACCAGATTTCCACTTCCTCCCATGAGAAGGAAGCACAAGACTGCTAATTTCACAAGAAAAAAGTCTACCAGGATGTTCTCCAGGATCCCCTCAAGTTCTACAGGAGTTCCCCTGCAGAATACCTTTGTCATGCAGAAGGAACAAAGGCTATTCTACTTCCCAGAGGTTCACTGGAGTGTTAGACAGTGGGTTAAAAGTAAGACTTGCAGTTGTCAAACACTGTCACATTATTAGGTGGCTGGGAAGTGAAATGGGATAATGGGAAAAGGGAAAGGAGAATACAAGCAGTTTCAGCTAAACATTTCAATTGTCTGAGTGTGCAAAAAGGAAAAGTATACTTCTCCTCTGCTTAAGAGAACAAACTTAGTTATTTCCCTGGGAGCCCTTGCAGTCATGATAGACTGTACAGTTTTGCAATCAGCATTTTCATCATTTCCAGAAACAGACACTTTTGCACACAGCTGTACCACATTACAGACCTTACGTTTTAAATGACTGAACAGTGCCAGTTTATGTGCCAGTTTCAGTGTGGAATTGGGGTTTTCTTTTCTCTTTACTTAAGCCACTCTGCTGTAGGAGAGAAGCTGCCATAAAACAACCCAGCAGTGCTAAGAAAAATCATAGAAGTGAGCCTTTTTCAACCATTTAAATGACAGCACTACTCGAGGTCATGATGACAATTCACCTAAACTATAAAGCTTGTCAATACATTGAAAAGAGATCTCCAGTTTAGAGCAAACAATTCTGACAGTGCTTTAAAAATACATTTTTATAACAGGGAAAACAAGCTTTCCTAAGTAAGTCAGGCTTAAACATATGCCTGTTTCTCCTTCCACGGGGATTCTAATGAGTTTCTCCTGTCACTTTAACCAATTGCTAAAAACATCTGTGCCATCTGCCCCATGAGTCAATTGTGCTCTGAGAAAATGCACGTGATGATTTTTCACTTCACTGCAGAAGTAAACCGTTTGTGTGACAAGACACCAACATTCCTCAAATAAAAAAGTGGCAGCTATGCACTATGCACTTGCTATGCAGAAGAAATGCTGAACTGAGAGAAAGACAACATCCTCACTTCTAAGCAAAGGTGTAATGGCTGAAGCCATTACATGCATTCTGTCTTCTTATTTAGCTCAGTACAGAAATAGCAAAAGGGTCCTTTTTCAGGCTAGCACATCATCTAATCTGCATGCAAATTCTTCCTCACTCCACACTCCTCGCAACCAAAGGTACTGCAGTTTCTCTCCGGTGCAGTAGCAAGGAAAATATTCTCTTTCCAGGATCTGATTTTGCATTTCCACAAGTCAGCTCATTCTGTTCCATGGACACACATCTGGGGCCTTCTTCTGAGGTGTGTCTGGCTCCTTTGACTTCTTTCCTTGATAATTCCATTAGGTCTTACCCCTGACTCCTACATCCTACATACAGATTCAGATACCTGTGCTCACACTGATGCATTATTTCGATCAGTTTACTCTCAGTGCATGGTAACAAACTCAAGCAAGTACTCAGCAGGTAGGACTGCCATTTTCCCCCTTCAAAGAGGTTTGAAATCCACCTACCTTTACACCGGCCACGATGTGTCACACTCAGGCTTGGCTCCCGGCACTTGGCTCGCTGGTAGTCACACATGGACTCATACGTTCTGCCATCGGAGGCACAGAGTGGTTTGGATTGGGACCTGGAGCAATGCAGGTTACACTGAGGGTCTCTGTCACGGTCGCTTATTAAAAACTGAATAGAACAAGAAAAAACAAGTGAGGGAGAGTGGGAGGAAAAAATGAGTTTTGTTTGCTTCCCAAAACACAGCACAGCACACTTTGTTTTTCTGACAATAGCAATGTAGTCTATAATGCAATTTGAACTGCCTACCAAAACTGACTTTTCCTGAAGGGAACTTAAAATGAAACAAATACATTTTTATTTTTTTTAAGGGTCTTTGCCATTCCATTTTCTTTAATAGAAGGGAAACATTACTCACTCTGCCTCACCTCTGAAAACACAAGATGTGCAAAGCCAAACAAAACCCACACGGGAAGGGCAATACTGAGTCATATCAGACCAGTTTGCCCAGTGCCCTGACACAAACAGCATCTGGTATGAGACAACTTTAGTCAGAGGTGCAAGAAACTCATCACCAAGGATGGAGGAACCCAAACAACCTATCAAGATTGGCCCTTGTGGATGAACCACGGATGTGGCCAGCTTTATATCACCAGTTATTTGTTTACTAAAGCATTACTTATATCACTGGCAAATACTTCCTGCAGCAGCACAGACCTGTGCACTCACAAGGCCACCTTTTGCTGCTTCCCAGTGTCACCAGCTGACAATCTAACGGCACACTAGATGAAAAACTACTTTCCATCAGAAGATTTGAATTTGCCATCTTTCTGAATGCCTCTTCTTTCCAAGCATGTAGTGCAGATGCAACCTATTTTTCTACATGCATATGGCGCTCCTTTCTCATCAGTATCTCAGCACAGAAATCCCAACATCCCAAGTACTCACTTCGATGTCCTCCAAATGACATCACTGCTGTTTCCCTTCTCTGAAGTCAGCCTAGTTTCTGCCTTAAATTTTGGAGACAGTGAAAGCCACAATGCACATAAGGACAAGCCTTCCCCTTCTATCCACTTATTTCCTGCACAGCCCAACAACTGGTGATGGGTTACCATTATACCCCCAGCTGCAATCCAACCAGCCTGCAGCAATACCAGGTTTCTTTCCCAGATTCATGCTACCTTCCCGAGGACCTTCATTATTATTTCTCTTTCCATAATCACTGGCCTAGTGTTTCATTAGGACAGTGTAGTAGCAGCTCTTTTCACTGCCTCGCTTAGTGGTGAGATTAGTCAGATCCTTAATTCCTACCCAAACCCAACTATCAGCTCACAGGAAGATTTCAGCAGACTTTAAATGAGTGCCATAAGGATTAAGCAAGGAAAACGGATGGGAAGTTAAACCTGTCTTGCACTTCCCTTTCCCGAGCTCTATCTCTAAAACCTCTCTCGAGCCTGAGGGAACCTGAGCTGCTCTCAGACAAACCACGATCCCAGCACACTGTCAAAGCACTTAAGAGCTCTGCAGTTTGGAGCTGGTTGGCAAGTGGGCACTGACTGACACCCTGCTTGCATGCACAAAGCCACGCTCTCCAAGTGTGTTGATAGCTGGATGCCTTACAGGGAAGTGTGAGTCACTACCATAATCACCTTGGTGTTACAGTTGCCTACAAAGCTGTCTGCTCCACGCTTTGAGGTTAAAGCTGCTGAAAAAACATTGCCTGAAGCCTTTTGGGCTGGTTTTTAACCACTCCAGAAATGTGCATCTCAGAAATTTGTTTTTTGACATTAAAAAAAAATAATAATAAAAATAAAAAAATCTTTGCTCTCGTTCCCCCTCCCAATTAAGCAAGATGAAAAACAATTGAGAAACTGAATATTTTCATATGAAAACATATTAGCTGTATACTGCCGGGTCTTTTGAAGACTCACGCGTTACTAAGAACCCTATTAAAATCTGACAGCTGGGAAAAGTAAGCAAGGTCTGCACTTGTTTTAACTTGGGTGGTGCAAACATTTATTTATTTATTTATTTCAATTCTCATCTGTCAGAGATTTGCCAAAATTTGTAACAGCAAAGTTTTTTTTTGTTGTTTGTTTGTTTTTTAATGTTTTTGTTCCCTTTCTGCAACGCTTTCTATAACCTGGCAACACCTGTTCCAAATGGGAAACTGGAAAATCTAAACCTGAAGGCAATTTTAAATGGTTTATAGAGACCTGGACTAGACTATAAAAACACTGTAAAACTGGACCAGATTTTTGCCCAGTTCTTGTCTACCAGAAGTTAGTTTGGAATTACTCCGGTACAGCCGTGTCTTTCTGTAGCTCCTGAGGTGCAAAGATCCCCAGTGTCCGTAAACATACACCAACAGGCAGCAGACTGGGGATGCAGAAGCGTCCTCCCAGTGTGTAATGTCAGAGACCGTGAAAGACTTACAAGGCCTTTCAGCTGTTTATGCAAACAGACTTCAAAAGCAGAAGTGCCTGACAGCATAGCAAGGTATACATGCAGTGGTTAAGCATTCAGCTAAAGACAGAAGCCACTCTGCTTCAGAAGGATAGACATGTTTGTCATTTATCATGACTCTGAGGGCTTGAGCTACCAGCATGAAGCCACTTTTGCAAACTCCTTATGCAAGCATATTGAAAACTCACCTAAGCCTCCTGCTGCCTGCACCACAATACTTGACTGAGGGTCTTATGGGACAGGAATGCCCCTGCTCCCAGAGAAGACATGGATGAGGAGTACAAAACCCCTCTCAGGCAGCCAATACAAATGAGCTGAAACTAGGGCTATGGAACAGCTTTCCACGGGTGCCTCTTCACAGAGGGATGGGAAGGAACAGCTTGACATTGATTAATTACGAGGGCCTGAGGAAACATGCAGAGTGCCCCAATGCAGTCTCTATGAAGTTCTTGCCTACCCAAATGAAGCCAAGAACCACCTAAAAAAATATATATATCAAAGCCTTTTTAGCATTTGTAATTTGGATTACAGCAGGGAGCCCACACAGCATGTTAGGTGCTTTCCAGGCACTGAAGATGCCACACCTGCCTTGCCAAAAAAGTTTATGGTTTACGTAGCTGCACAAGATGGTGCTTGTTTTGTTCAACTAGATTTTAATAGTAAAGTTTGCATTAACTTCCAGAAGGATCCAGATTCGTGTCTGTCTGATCAGGGTCCACATGAGCAGCTAAAACTGCCAGCAAGGCTGCATCCCCTGCAGGCATTGCTGAGGGGCTCAAACCCGCCCCTGTCAGGACACCTGCTCCACCATGGCTGTGAGCCCTCACCTCTGCTTGGCAGCTTTCAGATAACAAAATGGCGACTCTTTATTTACCATTTCTAGAGCTGCTCACGTTGCACAAGCAATCATCAACACAGCCCTTCCACAAATACTTAAGGTACCAGTTATCTTCAGTGCTCATCCCCTCCTAGCCAAATCAGAATGTTTTCTTTCCAGCATTTTGCCTCTCCAAGAATGCTCCTTTGTTAGCAGCCTCAGCAACATACAGCAGAAAAGACACTGGATGAATGCTGAAATATGTGTGCCCACCTGGGGTGGGGAACAAATGGGAGAGCACTCAAATCTATCACTGTCACAGCTAGGACTACAATTCACAAGTTCCTTGTTCCCAGCCCTTCCTCCCCGCTCCAAGTAAGCAGCACACAGCTCACAGAGAGCCCTTGGCTGTGGCAGGAGGCATTGCCGAGACAGGGAGGACAACGAGCAAGGCAGACATGGTGCCCACAAGGCCTGGGCACCAACCCCACCAGCATCACTACAGCAGCCCCACAAATCTCCTCTCCCTTCAGAGAGGAGATCAGGCACTGCACTTTTCACGTAGCAGGTCCTATAACTCTTGAAGCTAGAATCAAAGTCCTAACAGCCTCGGGGCTCCCACACAAACAGGCTTTGCAAACAACGGGATGATCAGCACATGTGGAGGTGTGCTGGGTGCAGTACACACACAGACACACACACCATGTAAGCAGTTGTGCACTCAGGGAAAAAGTAACCCTACAAAAAAAACGTACAGCACCAGCCATTCCAAAGCCTTGCCCAGAAAGAATAGGGAAGTCATTATCTTAGCTCTGAGATTTCTTGAAGACATTTCTCAATGCCTGTGTTCTCATTTCCTTCAGAACAGATGACATCCAAAACAAATGGGACTGGAGAGGGTGTCACTGGGCTTATCAGTCCTTTTCTCCCCTCCCTTTCCCTCCAAGGGAGAAGAATTATTAGAAGCAGAAGCAAAACCAAAACAAACAGCAATGACTAAAACCACAAAAACTAGCTGAAAGAATCTATTTTCCAGGAAAACATTGTAGTTGACCATATTTAAATGGTATTTGTTAAACATAGACTCCATACTAAAATTAGCGTAAGTAACATTAGAATTAGACAACAATACTTCTATTTGCAAGTATTTGCTTACATTAAAGGATCCTGTACCATTCCAACACCAATCAGTTTGAGAGTCCCTGCTCTAAAGAGTTTACTGTAGTTCTCAGAGCATCGTTTTATGTCAAATGCTGTATCTGTATGAGGACACAAACCTCCTCCTTTAGCAAATACATTTACACAGGTGCTTGCAGAAACCACTTCCCAAACTACTTTCTGCTTCTTCAGACTTGAAAAGAAAATGGAAAGATAAGAGGTCAAAATAAAGTTAACTTTGCCAACAAAGCATATCTGTTCTTTTTCTCCACACCTCAACACCACTGCTGACAAACAACAAACACTGATTAAAGGGTTTTTAATGCTTGTGAAGGAAAGCAGACTCCCTGCAGCTGCACAGCAGCTGGGAACACTTGTGTTATTTAGCCGAGAAAGGTCTGACCCCACAAGTGAAAATGAGCTTGGTGGTCACTCATTCTATTCACCATCTGGGTACATTATAAGCACAAACAGAACAGCACAGCCCTTTGTGATGGGGGTGGCAAAAAATGGCCACGGCATTGCAAAGCGCTTTAGCAAAGGTTGAAGGAAAAGAGGGAGCAAGGGACACAAGTGACAGGAACGTGAGAAACTCAGAGTCTATTAATAAACAAATCTAAAAGACAAGTGCCCACTGCAGATCAAACCAGAGGTGCCTCAGCTGGTTAGCAGCTTTGTTTCACAGCAGTAGTGCAGGCTGCTGCCTAAATTAATGAGGAGTAAAGAGATAGAGGAAACAGCATACACAGTGCCCTATTCCAGTTTTGGCAGACTTCAAGTTTAAAGACCCTCTAGAATATACCTTTGGAAAAAGTGATCAATCTAGGTGTGCACTCACCCATTTGTCTAAGCACTCAGACTGGCCAGTCTTAAGTACAAATGAGCCAGTCCTTCCCAGGGAGAATTCCCCAGGAAAACCATACCATTTTATACATTAGAAGAGACTATAAACTTCTGGACATTTTTGTTGTTGTTGGAAAGCATCATTTCACATTTCCTAGTTTTAACCTTACAGATTTATGCCTTGGTTTCAAGCTCCAAACTGGTGCAACCAACCATACTGGAGGAAGAACTGGAGCCAAGTCCCTGTTTTAATCACGGCTAGACTCTAAGCCCCATGGCAGGCTGCCTATAGGGCCCAAAAACTTCAACTCCAGCCACAAGTTTGGGATCTCAGCCAGGTTTCCTGCCATGGAACCTAGCAGCCCTCAAAGGTGTCAATGACCCTGCTCTAAGCCAGAGGCTCAAAACGTTTGGCTTCTAGAAATGCAGAAAGAAAACCTGAAAGCTTTTGAAACTTTGGCAGGGATGGGACCGTCACAGTTTGCAGTATCCCTCACGAATGTAGATGACAGCCAGCCAGAGCCAACACAGCACCCAGTAGCTGACCAGGGTCTTCAGCCTCAGATCTTATCTAGCAGAAAAAAAAAAAAAGCAAGAACTTTCAAAGGCAGCATCCTGCAAAAACAGTGGTGTATTGGGATGGAGAGGAGGATTAGTTGATTTTCATATTCCCTCTCTGGAAATATGCACTTCACTTTCACCCAGACCGATAAAGTTTTAAACCCCAGTTTCTCAATGATCTGCATCTTAATAAGTTCCAGTCTCTGAATGGATGCTTTTTCCTCAGTTTCATGCCCCTACTTAAAGCATTCCCAACAAATTTTGAAAGAACCCTGCTCCATCCTCAGACAGGCAGGACTTAAGAGAAGGGCACTGCAGCACTTTTATTCCTTGAATCATCCCACCTGCAAAGGGTTCTAGCCTAAGTTAAAGCACCACTTAGGTTTCAACCCTAGGCCCCCAGCTGTGCAAACAAGTATGGGTTCAAAGCACACAGCCTGTGTGCTTGAGGATGGTGAATGCTGGGCAAACATACGTGATCAAACCACAAAGCAGGCAAACTCTGTTATGTGTTTGCAGGAGTTCAATTAAAGATCGTTCTTTCCCCTTACAGGCTGGAAATCTTGGTTTTGCAGTCATTCACCCTCTCCCTCAATTTTTATTCTGTGCAAGCCCCCACAAGGAAGGAAAGAGCTCAAGCATTGTGCTTCATCTGCTAGAAGACTTCTAGCTATGGAAATAATACCTTGGTCAGGGGAGTCAGCTTGTGAAGAAAATATGTTGCAGAAGCTGTACTGTGCTTGTAGAAGATGAAGGACTAGAGACAAGGAAGCTTTCTAGGTCTCACCTACAACAAACAGTTGAGTAGAAAAGCCTCAGAATTTGACCAGTCCCAGAAAAGCTCTTCTACTGGGCTTTTCTGTTTGTTGGGTTCTTTGTTTTGCAGGGGGTGGCCGTGTGTGTTTTTCTTGTTTCTGTTGTTTGTCTGGTTTTATCTTCAGAAACAAAACAAGGAAAAGCCATTACAGTGTGAAAGTAAATTTTTAAGCGTTTCCTTTGCTATCAAGGAGCAAGCTTATGCATTAAGTAAAATCTCTTTACTAAAGTTCGTTTGTGGGAAGGAAAATACCACTTACTAAAACATAAAGAAGTTCACTTAAGCTTTTTAAATAATCCTTTCCTCTTCCATGGAATTTTTTCAAAAGGTGATACAGGTTTGTGTATGAAAGTTCCTTCAGTTTGATAAACATCTAGCCTGTTGCAGCATATTAGATCAGTAGTTAGATCACAGATCAGTATGCTGATCAACTGAACAGAGGGAAAAAAAATCTCTAGAACGTAAAGCTCGAACAGAAGTTTTTATTTTATAATTCTAACGTGATTTCTAAACTTTTCTAGTTTGGCAATATTAAAGTAGAATCTGATTTAATTCCTTTGAAATAACATTACTTCAGCTTCTGTCAAAGCTCACGCTCATAAGCAGATTATTCTTGTAGCCAAGATGACATGCAAGCCTAGAACAAATTTGAGATTAAATTTAATTTGTCAAACACACTGACAAGAGGAGGTATGTTTAACTTGGACTATTTCTTCTCATTAGCTGTGCTACTATATATAATGTTGAACCAGATAGAAAATCCAGATGTTTGCATAGTCAAGCAATGAATTTCTAGTCCCAAAGGAAACAATGGCAAATCTTCCATTGACTTAAAGGTAGAATGTTGTCTCTAATAAATTGTATTGTTTAATAATCTATATTTGTCTGGTTTAGGAGTCTTCTTCTGCATATCTCAAAAACAAAAACAGCCTTCAAAACATCATCCTGTACAACTTCTGCCAAGTTAGCCTCCTTGCAGGAGCCATACCTCCTACTTCAGGTTGTCATAATGATAGCTGAGGTTGTTCTTTTCCCCTGCAAGTATAGCAGGATTATAACTTCGTGCTGTCACCAGAAGGTGAGAAGTTAAATATTCTACTCTAATAGGGTATAGAATACAAGTAATATAAGTTGTATAGTTTAACAGAGGGCAGTTTCTCAAGCAAGATTTTTGTGGAAAGCACTCCCTGTCCTTACACAGGACAGTGTGTAAGTGCCTTAAACCACTGAAGAGATTCCTCAGGATCTGGAGCAAGCTCTCTTGCCGCTGCACTCTCCTGAATCATGTAGGAGACTCAAGTACGTGCTTTCTTACCCTTCACCATATAACAAACTTCATTTCAGCTTTAGATTCAGCAGAGTTCTGGTGATCAACCGTCCCATGTAGGTGCAGAAAGTAGCTATGAAGAAAGACTTTCCTGAGCCCATTTTCCCCATTGTACTCCTTCCAGTAGATGTGGCTACAGCTAGCCCTAGGAATACCTTCTTCACCATTTGAAAGAGCTGGCAGTACTGTGGACAGAATAAGCAAGCTGAGGAAGACAGAAGTTCACCTAATTAGAACCAGCTGTGTAATCCATAGTACTCCTCTCCATCTATGTTTACTTCCTTCCCAATATTTCTGTTAGAACTTCTGTGGGACCTATTACTGCTCAAGAACAAGTATGAGAACCTTCCCTTGAACTTGTCTCAAAACTACTAACGGGAATTTCCCCAACATTACTTTTCACCGCGTTGTGCCCAACAGTGCAGCTCTTCTTCCTTGTTCCAAACTTGTTTCAAAGAGTAGAGGATTCTTTATTTCAAATAAGTTTCCACTATGTCTGTTCTGTACTGTAAGGATGCACATTAACTGCAAGCATGTCTGATTATAACCAAGTTTTTTTGAAGCACCCTTAAATGAATTATCTGTGTGAAGTAAAAGCAATCCAAGTTTCCATCAGTAGCCTGCTAGCTACAAACAATTTCTCTTCCAATCCAAAAATCCTTTAAAATTTGTCTGTATCACCTGATATCAAGTCACTCAAATCTTTCTCTTAAGCAGTCTCACACTAAACTAAACTACTTTCCCTTTCCTTCCCCAGTGTTATTGCTATATGAGAGCAAGGTACCTATTCTAAATTGAGTTTTCCAATCAGCTGATAAGCTTTCTAAATATCCCAAATTATCAAAACAAGAAAAACAGCCACTATCCACTTCAGTCTCACTTCAGTGACTAGCCATATGTGCTACACGTTATCATGTAAACAAGACAGATGTATATAGAGAACTACAGTTCCTGAAAGTGCTCTACTCTGCTAGCAGATCATCACACAAGAAGTGGGGCTTAACCGGTTTTACAGGCACAGCTTGATAGCCATATCTTTAGAGCTGAGCACAAGTGAAAATACAATTATGCAAGGCTACCATAAGAATACAGTTTTGTTCTTGTAGATTTTCCAGGATTGAAAATGCCACCCATTAAAACTCCATAGCCCTACAAGTTTCAGTCCTTCTTAAATCAGTTCTCCTATAACACTGAAAGAGGCATTCAAATCGAAGTTGGCACCCAGCCTTCATTATAGCTGTTGTTACTGCTGCCAACAGCAGAATCAAGAAGCAGATATTAGAAATAGCTGAGCTCATTAGTTTAAAACTCAGCGAGGGCTGGCTGCCCATCAGTAGAGGTACATTAACTAAATGCCAGGTCTGGCATTCCATTGCACGGGAGGGATACTGAAAAAGAAGGTACTGTGAACATTAAAGATTTTACTTTTGTTATCTACATGCTTACCTTCACATCACCCAAAGGCCATGATGAACCAAACTCAGCGGAAGGTGACTGTTTCAAGTGGTTCTATACATTCCATTTGTCTTTATATTCAATATACTCACTATCATCAAAACTGAGAAGATAACTATATTGATGTCTCCTTCCACAGGTCTACTTTTGCATGTGGGTTCTCACCCCACCAGTTATATGGAGTAATAAAGGAGGTTGCCCCTATTTACTCCAGTTCTTCTCCAAAGTATCAAAAACAGTGAAACTGAAGAAAAGAAAGAGGAAATTCACTTTCTTAATTACAGAATATCATGTTTTCTTTCTAAATAAAGAGCGGCTCATTTTGTCAGCGCTATGAAAGTAGTATTTTTTCTCACATTTACAACTAGCCTTGCTCCAGAGCTCTCAAAGAGTTTTTCTCCTTGTATCTTAGAGGCTGTCTCATTCCTTGACCTTTAGCCTATGGATTAAGAGACAATAGTAAAGATACATTCTCAGCAAAGGTACTAACTGTTCAGCGAATAGCTATGAGGCCCTCTTTGCTCTTCCTATGAAGCACTGCAGTAGTTACATCCACAGACCAATCACACAGGCAACTATTTGGCTTACAGACTGTCAATGAGCTGCTTTCAGACACTCAGCTTTACAAATCAAATGATAACATTTAAGTCCATACCTTCCAGCAATCTTAACTCTTGCTTTAGCAGATCAGCATAGAGTCCTCAGAACAGCCCTCCACTAAGGTGCTTCTGTCATTGTAAGGCTCCTGCCTTTCACCTTTTAACACTTAACTGCTTCAAGTGTCAAATCTATCTCAGTGAATTCTACACTGACATAAACAGATGCATTCATCTAAGGCAGGGCTTAAATTCACAATAAAATAGTCCTGTTTACCAAGAAAAGAAATATGCCAGCCAGGAATTTAAAGCAAGAAGGAAAGAATCAGGAAAGGATGTATGAAACAGAACTGAAACTCCTGTAAAAAGTCAGAAAAAAAATAAACCCTTTCCCCTAACTCCCTAAGGGGAAGAGTCATTGTTCTGATTCTCCATTCTGCAGCTCTGTTTGCATTGTGTTTTACAGAGTTTACAATATTTCTCATCTTTCCTCCTACATTTGAACCAAATGCTTCCTTCAGTTGTGTAGGGGGCAACCACCAGCAGAGTTTAGCTCTCTGCTCTATATGAGCAGTGGTGGACAATGATTCCTTGGAATGTCAGTCAAAGCTTCTTGGCACAGCACAGGCAGTAGCAAGAGAAGCTTTCCCCATTGCTGAGGTCTTTCTGGACCACAAAAGGAAGAACTTGCTGTGAGTGGAAAGCTCAGGGCACAAACTTCATTCTGCCAGTATGAAGATTTAATTATTTGTTCTCACCTCAAAGAAGTTACTTAATATGACCATCTAAACATACAATAAACTTCCCATAACAGAACAAGATGTACTAGCTGCTTCAGGAGTTGAAAAAGCTACAAGAGACAGTTCTAAGATAAAACACTTATGCAAGGCAAGAAAAAAAAACAACAAAGGATCCTCATTAGCTTTAATTCCATCATCTGCTGTCAGCAGCAGACAACATTCAGAAATGTGTTAGTGTACACAATGAGTAAATATTTGTTAATTTCTGCAGACAGGATTCCTTTACAGTTACACATCCCTCTCGTCAGACTTGCCGCAGTAAGTTAGGCACTGATCAGAAGCTTGAAGAAATTAAAAACAAATCAAACATTAGTATAGCTATTGTACTGCCGCTTACTGCACACCAGGCAATGCCATTCCAAACTGGAAAATTGTTACTGTGCAAGGTTTTCTATCCTATTTAAGAACAGAGTTTATATACCTTTTGAAAGCCTGGGAGCAAGGTGCTGTATTTTATCACTTTTACTGTCCAGTGACCGGAGGCTTGCCAACATAACTCCCTTCTACAAGAAGGGTTGTATGGAGGATCTAGGGAACTACAGGCCATCATGAGGGAAATCAGATAGCATGCACAGGACAACCAAGAGATCAGGCCCAGCCAACATGGGTTCGTGAAAGTTAGGTCCCACTTGACCAAGCTGATCTCCTTCTATGATTGAGTTACCTGCCTGGTTGATGAGGTAAAGATTGTTCATGTAGTCTACCTAGACTTTAGCAAAGCCTTTGACACTATCTCCCACAATTTTCTCCAGGAAAATCTTGCACCCCAAGGCTTAGACAGGTATACCCTTTGCTAGGTAAAAAAAAAAAAGGCTGGATAAGCTGGACCCTGTGAGCAGTGGTGAATGGAGCTAAATCCAGCTGGCAGCTGGTCACGAGTGGTATTCCCCAGGGGTCAGTAATGGGGCTTGTCCTGTTTATTATCTTTTCTGATGACCTGGAATGTAAGTCAGCAGTTTACCCAGGTAGCCAAGAGTGTTAATGGCATCCTGGCTTGTACCAGAAACAGTGTTACCAGCAGGATCATAGAAGTGATTCTCCCCCTGCACACAGCTCTGATGAGGCCACACCTCAAGTACCCTGCTCAGTTTGGGGTCCCTCACTACAAGAAAGACAGAGACCCTGCAGCATGTCCAAATAAGGGCAACCAAGCTGGTAAGGGGTCTGGAGCACAAGTCTTATGATGTGTGGCTGAGGGAACTGGGATTGTTTGGTTTGGAGAAGAAGCAGCTCAGCAGAAACTCTCTACAGCTATGGTAATGGAGGCTGTAACAAGGTGGAGGTCAGCCGCTTCTCCCAGGTAACTGTGATAGGGCTAGACGGAATGGCCTTTGGTTATGCCAGGGGAGGTTCAGGTTGGATATTAGAAAGAAAATTCTTCTCTGAAAGATTGGTCAGGTGCTGGCATGGGCTGCCAAGGGAGGTGGTTTAGTCACTGTTCCTGGAAGCGTTCAGGAAACGCTTAGATGTTGTACTGAGGAACAGTGGGGAAATACTGGTGGTAGGTGAACAGAAGTACTAGATGATCTTGAAGGTCTTTTCCAACCTTGGCAATTCTATGACACTGAGCTACCAAGAAATATGTATCTAATTAGCCTGACACTCTGTTCACATAGGTTAAGAACATTTCCAGTACTGAAGTGACAAATGTAAAATGTTCCAAACAGCAGCCCAAAGAGATCTGCAACAGTTATCACTAACCTGTGAGTGTTGCTGCTCTAAGACTCCTGAGTTTTTAATATATGGAACAGAAAGCAAAGTCAGAGGTGTCTTTGAAAGTAGAAGTATTTGATCTTCAAGGTCTTTTCCAACCTGGGTAATTCTATGATTCTATGATTATGATGCACCGGGTCATTGGTATGAGCCTCCCCAGTAAGATATAACATTCCTTTCCCTCACTCCACTATATACATATACTTAACCCCCACATCCAAGCAGAACAACATTAGAGAGCGACTGACCTTCATACAGGCTGCTCACTCTCTCAGTTTGACAGCTTTTTCACATTTTGTACCATGGAACTGTTTATTTTAGTATCTATTTGCTTTCAGCTTGGAGGAAAGGTTGATTCCAGAGACTCTGAACTATTTTTCCATACTTAGTTGAGGAGCTGCAGAATGCTCATGAAGATTCCTTTTTGCTAGAAACAGACAATTTCCTTGCTTTCTACAGAACTAAGTTTTAAAGCATTTCAAGTTGACCCTTAAATACAAGAGCTGTACTAAGATCCTCACAGTCAAAAGCTGTCCAGGCTGGTGGTGTACCTTCAAACAAGAGCTCTTCCATCCAGGGCTGTCAGCATCTCATAGAAACAGTCACCCCTAGTCCAAAGTTGCACTGAACTCCCAAGGTTAACTTTCCTCCAATCAATTGCACTCACTGGGTTTCTGGAAGTGTTCAGCTAACTTTGTGCTAACAATTTGTATTTGTGACTCCAATGGAAGCTAAAAAACAACAACAAAAAACCACACACACACACACAACCCACTACTAATGTACATATTGGTCTATTTCTGCTGCCTGCCTCCCTGAAGGGAGTAGGGTATCAGTCTTAATATAAGCAAATATGAAACCTTTGCATAATAAATCCTTGACACACATAACTGGCAAGATTGCTGCACTCCCTCATCTTCCTTTTCAGGGCATGTTATTGAGAAAGCTATGGCAAAACAGCTGTGGCTTTATCTGGATTCCTCAGATTTTCTGGATCTCTTTCAGTCTGGTCTAAGACCTGGCCTCAGTACAAACACATACTCAGGCTCACTGGTCAGACTTCTCAAAGTGGACAAAGACCAAAGTTACATTTTTAGTTGACAGACTTAAAGCAGCATGTGACACCAACTTCTTGATACGCATTTTTTGTGACTTCTTTGAACTATGAAGAGTAACTACTGCTCCTGTCACCACCACACCTGGAAGAGTACTGGGAGTTTCCTCTGCATAGGGGGGGAGAAACAGATTTTTTTTCTTCACACTTCCTAGAACATATGAAACTGGTGGGCCTGATCTCACCTGAAGGAGTTTACTTTTTTGATCCCAAAGATTAAGGTCACTCTTCTCATTTGGAGAGTATGTCCCACCTTCCCAACAGTCTGGACAGCACTCTATACAAAGATGAGCCCAGAAAGAACAAAGTGGCACCAGTAGTTATGTATAGAAGAAGCAGGACTGGCTTTGTCTCTGAATATCATAAAAGAAGGGCAGGCTACTTACTGCTCAGGTGGTACTGCACTGCTTGAGAGTATAGCAAGGAGACTAATACATTGGCAGGGAACAAGGGAGAGGAAGCACCTCTCATCCCTTCTCCTATCTGTCTACAGCCACCCATCGAGCAATCGCAGTAGCCTGTTATGGTGGGAGTTCAGGGGATCGGGGGGAAGAAGGTAAAAAACAGACAAAAGCAACATATTTTCCTCTCCCTTCCCCTTAGCTCAGCAACCTTTCCAGGATGAACTGTTACCTCAGACAGCAGCTGTCTTCACAAACATGTTAAGTCATATATACTTCCTATGAGTTTTTTAGTCCATATCAGGAGGCAAGGGACAACTGGAGAGAGAAACCAAGTTTTGAAATGAATCCAGCAAGATTTAGCTATACAAACAGGAAGGAAAGAATTAGCAAAATTCAATTTTATACTGCTTGATAGGACTCCAGACAAATTCTAGATCAGTTTAGTTCAACTGAGACCTGATAGCAAATGTCTGTTTTAAGAAATTGGACTGATAGTCACATAAAAATTGGTTCTTGGTGCCTATAAGATGCTACTGACCCTCGAAAACTGAAATATGGCTAGCAGTATAGATACTAGCATGACTGGAGTAGCCTGCTTATTGACACCTATCTTCACTTTGTCTGACTCTTGCGAGTCACACATTTCTCTATGCAAGTCTTGTATCCTGATCCTCTCAGGTTCTCACTCTCAGCCATTGCTCCTCCTCAGTTCCAACCCTCCTAGATTCAGAGAGGTCCTACACATTTAAATCAGCTTTCTTCCAGTACCTTCTCGGAAAATGCTGACATCTTCGGGGAAACATTAAAGCAGAGAAAAGCCATTTCTGCTCCTCTCTTTGAAGTATGCCAGCTCTTGTGCACAGAATGAGCAATCCCATGACTGCTTTTGAAAGATTTTTCATTAGCAATTATACTAACATCTTAGAGATAGAAATACTGTTACCAGCTCATGCACCAATCATCTTCTTACCAAGTTTAATTGCATGCAAAACTGCTGGTTCATTCCCATCCCTCCTTATTGTTCCAGCTTCTCCTCTGATTCACAACTTAAGCAGCTTCCTAGACCTCCCCTCTCATCCCAGTGCCACTTACAAACCCATACTACTTCATTAGCCAGTTTTTCATTCAGAATACAAGTAGGAAGAGGAAATTAATATCCAAACTCTAGAAAGCTGTAACTGTACTCAGTAATCATCTCTATCACTTGATACTACTTCAATTCCAATCTGCTTTTACCAGTTACAGTTTAAGTACTTGAGCTGTATATTCTAGCCAGCAATTTTGTTTTCACAAGACTCTGAATCTAGGCTATAGAGAAGTAAGTCAGAAGTAAGCCAGTCCAATGTTGCCCTGTTTTTGAACCATCATACTGGAAGAAAAACTGTAGGCCCAGAAAACAGATTTGGTTTTCATTACATTTCAGTGACGGGACAAGGTCTGAGTAGCTTTGCCTCCAATCCCTAACAAGCCTCTGGGTATCACCTAGTTATTGGCCATTTGACAGGGTCACAGCAGCTCAGTTTCATGCAAAGATTTCTTAAAAGCATCACAAAAAAAAGCAATTTATCCTTAAAAAAATGCAACACGTCCAAAAACAACGGCAAGCTGTCCTATAGAGAATTCATTTCTGGATTCAGCTACTTTTCTTGCACACCCAGAACCTGCTAAGAGTACAGGTATATTACAGCTCACACAGGACTAGGACTTCTTGCAGTTCCGAGGCTTGGCTGTGAAGCCTCTGCTAAGGAGCTTCCTTATTCCCTCTCCCCCTACCACTGGAATTTCCTCATTTCTCAACAGAGCCCAACACAAACTTCTTAGAAAAGTTTGCAGGGTAATTTAGTCATCATTAATCCCTAGGTAAAAAGGAGGGAAAGTTTCAATAGGTAAAGCCAGAGCCAGATTTTGAACACCTGTGAGCAAGTTTTAAGGGAGGGAAGGTCTAAAGTTTGCACGCAAAGAGGCTGACAGAAATATTTGGCTCCAGCAGGCAGATTCATATACCTTGCTTATTTCATCATTCTCCTTGTCCGTGCCCAGAATTTGATTCTGTCAGAATATGAAGACTGCCTCAGAGCAGAGATCTTCAAGCTGAGCTCTGTTCTTAAAAGACAGTCACTTACAGTGCTCTATCTATCTATCTACCTGGGTGTATCCCAGGCTTGTAAGCAGCAGATAGTCTTCTACACAGAACCTTTTAGGAGAAAGCCTTAAAGCAAGATCTGAGTATATCATTAACCATGAAAAGAAGTTTCTTCAGAACTACCCTGTATGTAAGTGTCAGTCCCTAAAAATCTGTTTCTGAATGAATTCCTAGAGATCAGTAAACAAAGCTGGAGAGATGCATAGCAATGCAACTGGCCTCCCTGAATAGCAGGTTAACAAGCACTAAAGACAACCGCCCTAAACATTTTTTACACAAATTTGTCCTCTCAACTGAGAAGCTCTGAATGCTTCAGATGGCTAGATACTTTAAAAAACAAACCAACAAAACCATTCAACCTGAAGTGGCACCAGCTCAAGAAAGAGAAACATAGTATCCCTGCAGAAACTCAGTATAAGCAGTATGAATTTAGGGAGATGTCGATTTGTTTGAAAGACATTGTACTAATGCAGCCTTCTATTGATCGTTTACTTATGGGGCCTGAACATTCTGCAAAACTATGGTAGTCCAATGTCAGTATTTCTATCCAGAAAGGAGCTCCATAAAATATTTATGGCAAATCAAAGCAGCAACAATGTTGCTCCTCCTCCAGAACAGCACCCTACAAACATAAGGTTCTAAAAGACTACTACTTAAGCTCAAAAATCTGAAGGCTGCTTGTTATAGGAAGATATAAAAGTCAATAGTTAGTCTTTTCAGCATTTTACACTTGGACCATATTGTTCAAGAGGTAGTAATTCACTCTGATTAGGTGCATAGTAGGTACATAGCAATAACAAACAAAACGCACACCAAGAAGTGTTAATAGCTAATCCTGTTTTCCTCTCCATCTTTTTTTCTACTTAAGCAGAAGTGTATTTTAACAGGATAAGCAGCTTAAGATAAACATTGCCTTCAGATAAAGTTCTTCCCATGCAGTACTAAACAGCTTGGGCACAAAGGTACCATTACTGGTTTGGGGTAGCTCTACTGCTGCTGTTGGTCCCATGGGACAGCTCCACAACTAGGTCTACACTGAACTGCTCACCTCCAACTCAGCAGTTGTTAGCCAGTGCACCCCTATAAAAGAGGGTCAACATGCATAGCAACAGCTATCCAAGGCAGTTGTACCAAGATGAATTAATGCAGGCAATGTGTGGATAGGGTCCTACCTAATAGCTATACTTCAGTCTTCCTGTGACCTCCAATTGGCACCTTATCCCCAAGTATCTCACTCCATTTCCCATTTATAATTATTCCCCCAGCACAACTGTATTTTCTGATAAAGTCTGCAACTCTCAGGCTTACACCAGTTCTTCTCCACCCTGTAAGTACCAAGAGATCAGCAGTACAATAGCACCGAACATTGCTTTTCCAATTCACACAGCCTAGTTTCACCAAGTGGAATACAGGATGCATAACCCCAAGCAATCTGTCACAGCACAAATACTCAATGTATTTGTATTGCAGAAGTATCACAAAAGACCTGTTTAAATTCACCTAACAAACAATTTATCACGGGCTCCTACAATATATCTTCTTTAGATCTACTGAGCTGCACATTTGCATTACCTTTAAACTATGTCCATGTGCACAAAGGATTATGTTTACCCTTAGAGAAAATGCTTTCAATTTTTGTAGAGTCAGGTTATTAGAGAACAAAACCAGTAGTCAGGAAACTGTAGATATTTGCACAGGAAACAATCCCCTTAAGAAGTTGCATAGCAGCAAGGACATTTAACAAGGGACTTAGTCTGAAGCTAAAAGGACTTACTATTACGGTCACTATTAGAAGAACTGCCCACCAAGCTCTAGACTTTATACCCCATACACTGAACTGTTTGCACCAGATTTGAGCACTGGATGAATGTGTGTCCTAGCCTGAGAAAAATGCAGTTCTCAAGTCCACCAACCTCTTCAGCTTGCCAAACTTACGTTCTCTTTCTTAGGCAACATGAGTTTGCTTTTCTTGAGAAAGATAGGTTATTTAGACTTGCTGAAAATATAACAAGAACAGCAGAGAAACCCTGCAGCTTCCAACCACCTTGAGCTGGCTTACAGCAATAAATGGCAGTAGCTTAGTATTCTAGTCTCAGAAGCTAAGTGACTACAAGGAGTTTGAACTCTGCAAACCACCCTGTTGCAACTGAGCATTTTAGGAAGAATACCTGCAAAGAAAACTTTCCATGAGAACCAAGCATCAGGAAAGATACTGACAGAGCTTTAAAGGACAGAACAGAGTGGCAAAGGAAGGCATGTAACATCCTGTGAAAGCCTAGTACAAAAGTCATAGATTATTTAACTGAACGGCTTTCCTAAAACTGTATGAATTTTCCTAATGACGCCCACCAAAAAGGCTGTTTTAATTACTCTCATCTCTAGCCAACTCCAAATATAGTTTATCAAGGAATGATCTCTATCTGGTTGAGTCTTTCAGTCTGAGTATCTTGTCCACAACAAGATTTAGTTTCTTGCACTTCACAGTAGAGAGGAAATAATGCCAAAAATAAGTGTTTTTCCATCTGAGGTATTTTATAAGCAGTGAGGATACCACATCTAATGCTGAGGTAGCTCACAGACAGTATCACACTTCTAACTTTTACCTCCCCAAGCTCCATAAGAACTGTTACATGGCAAGCATGTTCTTCTGCAACAAACCAATACAGCAGTCTCTTTCAGACACTTATTCCCTATGACTACACAACCCAGAATAACTGAGGAATACAGAAAGCAGCAAGAGACAGTTGCCATCTCAAGCATTCCTAAGACAACTTTTGCCTGGACTCTTTGGCCAGTAGTTTTCAGCACTGGCTGCACTCTGCAGGAAACTGGACTATCTTTTGATGCTTTGTACCCTGGATGTAAAAGTGTAGTATTAAGGGGGTGGACAACTTCTACTGCCATATGAGCAGCCTGTCCCTTGAGCAATCACTATATCAGAGTACATTCACATTCTTAAAATCAAGAGAGGACATACCAGCTTATTCCAAGTTTTACTGAATTGTGCAGTTGTGAATAAAGTGTATTTGCTGTTCCCAACACAGTGCAGACACCCCAGGTATTCTCTACTCCTGCTGAATATTAAGACAAGGATTCTCCAGGGTGATGTGCAATGCTTGAGCAATATAATTTGGGGTCCTATTTAAAACCAAGGATGGCCAGGATCTCATCAAATGCAACAGGATACATACTCGGCTGTCTCTTATGAAATAAAGACTTATTAAAAATATCAGCTTAAAACATCACCTGTTCTCATAGCTTAGTCTGAAAATGTCCCTCAATAACTGGAAATTGCAGCAGCCACTGCCAAACAGCTGTTTAATGGGGATATATCATAAGCATGCTATGCAGCTTCAGAGGTTTTGCACTTCTAAGACTTCTTTTATCTGTGGATGACAGCATATTTACTAAGAAAAAGGCTCCACCACACCCCTGAACAAAAGGCATTACCCTACTTTCGGTGAAACTTCAGAGATGGCAACTCAGTCAAGTTCACAAAAGAAGCCAGTAGAAAAGAAAGCCAGTACAAGCTTCCTCCATTCTCTAAGTACATGATGCATGGAAAGCTACTCTACCCCAGCTTCTGGTCACGTTCATACTACTCACCACAAGTCAAGACATGGATATAATAATGCACCACTGTAATGAGAGGCAATATTTAACTCATGTCACAGAACTCTTACCTCTTAGGAATTACAGCTGTGAAGGAAGTACAGGCTTCACTTACAAGCACTGTTTTTAACTACAGTGATACACTTGCTGAGGCCACCTAGTATGGGGGTAGAGGGGAGAAGAACAACACTAGAGAGCCATGAATGAAGTTGTGATACTATTGTGACCCAACCATTGCAGTTAATGCCATTCAAGAGGAAAGTGTTAAGCAATGATCTATTGCTACTTTTACACTGCTTCAGCAAGTACTACACCGGGGACACGATATCACACTAAGCATTGCCAGAGATCTTTCATCTGTCAAGGAAAGACCATGAAGAAACACACAAAAGGTGGCAGAAAAGCTATGGCTCAATGAACACACAGCATTCTTACCACAGTCTTGTCAACTTGTTTGGACTTTTCTAAAAGTTGCACATATACTAACCTCAGGCTGTGAGTCAAATGGAATCTGGGACTCAGACCCACCCAGCTGTAGGAGTAACAAACCACAGTTTCTTATAAAACAAACAAAAAAAGTTATAACTTTATTAGTAGCTTGCCATAAGACTTTAACTTTCAGTAGGAAGGAGGCAGGTTATTCTTTTTTACTCTCAAAGGCCTGCTTCCCCTCCAACAGCTGGTACATTCTCCTCAAGGGAAAGGGGTCAAAACAGAGTAGAAATTCAACACTAACCTGATGTTCCAAGTTTGACAGCGGGACTTAGATAGTCCATATAACACTCCAGAGCTTTCCATCACATTTGACATGTTTACCCATTGTTTGAAAGGCTTGAAAATCCTCTTATGTTACCTGATCACATCCTGTGGCAAGTTGAAGATACTTGACATTCCTCCCCCTCCATTTCCCCACTTTTGGGGCAAGTTCTATAAACATAGCCCCAGATCGACTACAGCAGTGCCAAGTACCATCTGGGAACTTGGAGGAGAACCTTGTGCCATCAGATGGTAGAACAGCACAGGACTTCTAAGAATCATCCCGCCCCATCACCCTAAGAGTCTGAAAGATCTGAAGCCTTGGGACAGGCAGTGAAGAACAAGTTTATTTTCAGTATTATTCCAATGCTGACACTTCCTCTCAGATGAAAATCTAGAGATGTAGGGCAGTTGCTCTGTAAAAGAAAAAAAGTCACTCTAAAATGCTCTAAGAGCTTGAAAAGCATAAGGCACTACAAAACATGGAATGGGCTGCTACACATGGAAAAACACAGAGATCCCCTTTCAAACTCAATTTAAGCACAGACAAGAAAGGAGCCAGAAAAAGCAACCAGTGTGACAAGGAATTCTCAATCAGATTCACAGCTTGGCAGGTTATTCCTGAAAGATTCCAGCACCTATTACTGCCCTGCAAATTTGGTGGACAACATACAAGTTGTTGACAATGAATTTTACTGTGCTTATACTGCTAACATCATTTGCGTTCATGGAGAACTCTGCTCACCTTCTGATAAGCTCAGAGTGAAAAAAATATCAGATCTAAGGCGTGCAACCCTTGTGGGACATCAACAGCAATAGACTTTGAAAGACGCATCCAAACCAACTGACTCAAAGCAACTACAGAAGTTGTGTGGCAGCTTTAGCAACTGCTTTGCCATCTCAGTATTGCTCCTTTGTATCCAGCATGGGAACATCCAAGGCCAATATCAAACAGGATAAACTTAGCAACACAGCTGCAATCAAGCATAGTAAAAACAATAAAATCAGAAGCTGAAGAGTCCGATTCAGTACTTTATCACCACAGTACAAACCTGTTAAAACAACAGTTGAGACCTTCAAAGGATTTCCTCACCTGCCAAATCACAGTTCTATTTCTAGACCTGCGCAGAGGCTTCATGTCACTTTTGCTTTACACACTTCTTAATTAAACAATTGCACATTACAGAAGATAAAGTAGTTGTTTAGATCTGCTGAACTCCTCAGACATCCAGCTGTGTCTGTGCAGAAGCACTACAAAGGAAAGTAACCTCAGATGTTTTACAATTAGCAAATACAAAATGGCAGTAGGCACAACAGGGAGAAGACACCATCCTCAGTTTGTTCAGAAGCTTTGTACTGTTCCTACTGAAGTAAATTAATCACTGGACTCTGAGAAAGACAGAATCAGACAGGTGTTTTGGCAGCTATATATCCACTGTACTAGAGTAAGACAAGGTATTCTTAAAACACTTTTGCTAAGCCTCCTGTTCTCTTCACTGAAGTGTTATTCAAGATCCTAAAACTAGTGATATGAAATCCTTCAGTTCTTGGGATACGGCCTTAGAATGCTGGGGGAAAAGCACTCCAAAGAACACAATAAAGAGATAACATTTTAGGCTCGTTTTGGCCATGCTGAATCTATTTGCAGGTTCTCCAGCTTAAAACACAACCTCAGCAAGGTATGACAACGGGGATTCTCTAGTCCACAAGCACACTTGGATGAGAGTTAGCCTTCAAAAGCTAAATGCATAACCAATCGTTGTTCCTTCATTTACAATTTACTGACTACCACTTCCACTGCTTTTATTAGCTGCTTCCAAATGTAACTGCTCAATTTCCAGTTCAAAGTATTTTATATTAAGCACACAAGAAAGCCATCTTTGAGACACCTTATCAGTATGCTGCACACCAATGCACACACCTTCAAATGGCACAAGTGGCCAATTAATTATATCATTGGTCAGGCAGACTATTCAAGTGGAATTAAAGCATCTAATTAACTTTCCCCAACAACATACTGAATGAAAGTTGAACTACTATAATGTTATTAGAAGCCACAGCAAATTTAAAGATCAGATTTAAAAGCAAGAGTCTTGCAAGCAGTTCTCATCTTGAAAGCTCCTTGAGGCATATTCCAGTTTTAATCCTTGGTAGTGAGTTCAGACAGCCAATTATGCCACCAAACGTCTTTTTGCCTTCTATGCCACACGAATATTGAACTCATCAGGTTTCACTTCTTGAAAGTAAAAGGACAAGCATGATAGCATGCAAGCATCAGCATTCAAAGCTGAGCTGTTTCTTCAGGGGACTAAACTAATTCTTAAGACCTCACATCAGTACTCTGTTTTCCAATACAGAAAACCAAAAGCCTTAACAGCCTACTATTGCTCTTGTACTGTAGATGAAACAGTATGCATATCCTCCAACCATCAGGTTTTGTTTCATGCTGCTGAGGCAGTTTTGCAATACACAATTCTGAATGTCTGTCTTTGCTAACTCCCATTTGAGAATTTGATTCTTCTCTTAAAAGCTCTGTCGCTTACAGAAGGGAACATTGAACCTCTTCTGAAGCGAGTTTCTCAGAGAAGATTCATTCCCAGCCTAAGAGGGCAAAAGTATCTCCAGATCTCACTTATGGAATGCTGGGCATTCTGCAATATTTAAATAATTCAGGTTTGGAAGCATTTCCTGGATGTTTCCCATTGTTCCTTTCCGCAGAGCACAGTTGTGTCTGCAGTATGCACACCTTCACTCACCTCTTCCAGACGCATGAGACACAGAGGTGGTTGGTGGTGTTGATAACCAGACAGCCATTCCTCACATAGTTAAAGCCACTAGAGGGCATTGATATTTGCTCTGAAAATAGGATTCATTGTGAGAGAGAGGCCTTGCCTACACTTTCAGGGGAATTCAGAGAGTTTGGTACTGCCTTTCTCTACCCAAAGTCCTTATCTACCGCTGCACAGATGCCTTAATAAAAGACTTCAGCCTTTAGTTCACATCATCACTTTCAAAGGACAGAAACCATGTCAAACCATATCTTCCCATTCCAGCACACCACTGTATGAACAGGTGAAGTCTGCTCTTTCATTTTTATTTTTTTCTTAATTTGGAAGGCAGGAAGGCTTTCTGAGCATTCTCTGCCCCATCTGCAAACAGCAACACTATCTTCCCTTCTAGACTATGTTCAACATTACTAAATGTTCCAGACCTACTTTCCTCATTTCCATCAAGTTTCCTGTTCACAGTTGCAGTGTGAATGCTATAACATACTGTGTTTATGTACAACCATGACAGATTTTCACTTTCACATACTGCAAACCTAAACAAGGAGAACTGAAGGCCAACTGACACTCCTGAATTAAAATGTAACAGGCAACAGACGAAGGCTGAAAGCCCTGTGCTAACCTGAATCTGCTCACTGTTCTATTTCAAGCAACTACTTACTTATTTGACAAAGTAGAATAAAAAGCAGCTGATAATAACCTTGCACAGGTTGATCATGGAACTTGAAAGTAAAGAGAAAGTACAAGTCAAAAGCCCAAATTCATCTCTGTGCCCTAGCTAGGCTAGATCTAATCCATTACACATACCCAAGGACTCTGTTTCCTTCTTGTTGAGATACACACAGGGCCAAACCCATCCATCAAAACATCTTTAAAATTCAGTTTCCAGTGCACTACAGACAATACTGCCAAGGTCTGAGAAATCACATTCCCCAACATGCTACATTCAGTTTGAAGTGAGAGTACAACTGATAAAGTATGCAAATTTAGAGCATCTCCTGATAGTCCTCTCAGCTCCAGAGCATTGCCTAGTCTTCATGAAGAACTCAAGTGCACATCTTCTACAGTTGCTTCCAAAGGTGGGCATCCTTGCTCAGTTCAACAACACTTGTAGACAAGTCAGATCTAATCCCCACTACTATACCAGACACGAAAGTAAAAGTGCCCAACAAACAGCAGGACAAAATTACTTATAATGCCGAGGCAGGGACATATGAGGTACATCAGATCTCTTTCTGTGATATAATTCTATTAAATGATCCCCAACATCTCCAATCCAGGGGAAGTCAAGATGGTAAGAGTTAATAAACCAGTCTTGGGCAGCAGGTAAAAAGATGGGCTTCTAAAGCAGGAGATGCACCCTACTGCCAGTATGAGTTCTCAGTATCCAAAAAATAAGTTGCAAGGAGCAGATTACTTTTTTTAACTGCTGTGCCTTTAGAAGCAGTTTCAAAAGCTAGCCTTACCTGATTCACTAGTGGGTTGCATAAATGAAACAACTCAAGTACTTCCGTGTGTTTTACCTGCCTGATAACTAGACGTGCTGAGTCAGGACCAGGAAAAGCTTACTTTGTGTCATCCATGCCCACAGCCAGCACAAGCTGGCTATCAGAAACTACAGTATAAGGGGGGTTCCTATCACCTAAAAGCCATTCATCCTTGAAGATAAGTCAATGACTCCACCAAGAGGCTACAGCTGTCCAGACTGCCTCCATTAGCTGTCCTTCACTAACACTTGACTGCCAAGGCAGGTGACTAAATCCAGTTCCAGCCACTCAACCAGCAGGCAAAATTTCAGTGCCAGCCCTGCCACAGAAGCACATGTTCTGCCTGGAGCCCAGCTGTAGCTCGCAGCAGGCCAGAGAAACCAGTTAAACCCATAGAACGGAACCAGAGAACGTGCTCGGACATGATCTTGGCAACCTAAGCCAACAGTATGGATTCAGAATAAATGGTTGCTTACAGGTGGAAAATATAGACTGAAAACAGGCAGCCATTACAGCTCAAAGTACCCAACTCAGCATGCTGCCAGTTGTCCTCAATGGCCAACAACCTTAACTCAAGCTGTAACAGACCATTATTTTTCATAATTGTTTTATTTTTCACTCAAAACTTGTACTTTCCACTGAGTCCTGCCAAAAGGCAGCCAGCAACGCAAGAGGGGAAGTAAAATTTTATTGCTGCTTTAAAGCGTAAGGTCAGTAAGTGCTTGTGAATTACTGCAGTGGCATACCCTTCATTAGGCTTTAGGAGATGAAGGCCTAAACCCTCAGATTAAGGTGACAGAAAAGTCAGCAGAAACTTTTAAAGGTTTGCTTCTATTCTGTTTGGAGCCTACTTGTGACTGGTCTTAGAAAGACAGAATCTAAAAACCAACAAAAACGTTTTACTCTCAAGTAACTTAAAAGTGTCAAGGTAAGTCCAGTATTGGTTTCTGACATGCAGGATATTCAACCGAATAACCCAAGTATCCAGGCCGAAGCTATGCTCTAAATATCAAATCTGTTCAATTATTTCAGATTCCTTCCCACCATGGAGCACCAGCAGTATCGCTTGTCAAGTTTCAGCATCTACAACTTGAGCTTTTGAGATAAAATTAGACTAGTTTTAGCACTATCTTCTGCCTCACTGAATAGCAGTGACATAACTAGCTAGGCTTTCTGCTGGTAAAGGACAAACATGCCTACAGAAGGGAAAGCATAGAAACACATCCAAGCATGCAGAACACCAGAATTTACACAGAGTCTCTTTTAAGCTGCCCAAGTTATAACATCTGGCACTTCCTTCAAAATTACTCAGTACCAAGACCAGTAATAGCACTCCTTCCTCACAACTGTGTGCTCCCTTCCTCTTTTAAAATAAGAGAATAAGAAGTCGATGCTGTGATTTGACTCAGTGATTTAACTGTAACTGGTTACGTGATGTTCCATCTTTATCACAGCCCCTGATCTTTTTCATCTTTTTTCTCACCCAGCCAGGTTGAGGGAGGGTGAGAGAGCAGCTGGGTGGGCAACTGGCCAAGGTCAACCCACTCCCAACAAGAAAGACAGAAGAAACCTCTCCACGTTGCAGATTCTAGGCACCATCCTCACACTTCAGTTAAGAACAGCCCATACCATTTGGCCCTGCTTAATACCACCTTGCTTGTAATTAGATGTGACCGAAACATAAGTGACATAACAAACACAGGGATACCTTGAAACCTGCATTGACAAGTTGGCATAAATGAATGATCCAGTAAATCAAACAAGAAAGGGAACAAGGAAATTAAGTGAATCAAATTATTAATTACATTTAAGTTTAATCTTTCCATAGTGACTGACACCAAGTCATTGGTTCTGAGTTTTGCCTTACTTTCAAGGGAACTGTTGACATTTTAAAGTGATAAAGAAGCATCTGCCTTCTGTTTTCTAGCCTGACAGCTTGTATTGCAATTACCAAAGTGGATTCCAAGCTTCATCTGAGACAGACACTCATCAATTACTTATGCAGCACACTAACAACTGCTTCTTTAGAAGCCTGTAACGTTTGTTGAACCACCGCCATTTGAGTTTTAAAAGTGGAAAGCCTTCCTAATCTTCCTCAGCTTCTACCAAGACTTCTCCCAAAGGGAGAATCACACTCACAGGGAAGCTTCCTTACAGTGCTTACTATCTGAAAGAAGTGGATTCAAACCGCTGAGCAGCCTCTGCATAAAATTTAAGATGTTTCCCTATAAAAGCTTCCTAGGGGCCAGCTGTATGTTTTAGCCACAATGAACTGAGAACAAGATCACAGTGAGTATCATCAACTTCCACCCCAGCAAAATACTAATACAGGCACCTCCCTCCCAGAAGCAGCTGGAAGTTTCCTGATACTTCAGGGATCTGAAGCTCCAAGCCAAGGGATCAAGAATAACAAAAAGCCAAACAGCAGCTAGACAAAGCTTTCAAAGGAGTTGGTACTCTAACCCAGCAACTACTTTGTCAGCAAAAATAAGGGCAGAGCTGAGTCACCAAGAAGAAAGTACTCCCTACTCTGAGAAAAATCCATCCTAATACCCTGTCTCTGGCTATCTCAAGAGGTTTCCTCTGTTAAGAGCCACTGAATACTGTATGCAGCTTAGTACAGGGCATTAATTGAGCAAGCTGCAGTACCAGCATTTTTAATGCTGTCTTCAGTTAGCATCTCACTGCTGAATCCAGTGGTGACTTCATTCAGATGCTTTCTGTAAACAGTGCCTTTACCACTGGTGTCAATCACTTCACAACAAAACCAGTGTGAGTGAGACTTCTATCTTCACATCAGCACCTGCTAGTGGCTTTTGTTTCACTAGCCAGTTCCACTACAGCAATTTTAGATAAGAATGGTTCTAACCATCTGAACACTGGCATGAGATATAACATGATTCTGTCTTCTGACTTGATCCTAATTGTTTGCCTTAGGAAATACATGGATATGCATGAACAGTAGTTTGCCATCTACTAAGAGCTGAAGCACTTGGCTTAGTTTGTTTGTGGTAATCCCTAGGCTTGCTTTCTAGTAAATACTAACCAAAGAGTCAAGCCAAAGATAACGCCCTACTTTGTCCTCTTAATCTGAGGTGACTTCATCATGTCTAACATCTGCCTTCTGGCACTTCCTGAATGTGTGCCTGCATTCCCCATGGCTTCATAGAAGTTGAAGACAAGAAAACAGAAGTGAAAGTCCTCTTTAGTTCTGACACACTTCAATTTACCACTGCATTGAAAAGCTGGCTACTTATATAGCAGAGAAATGTTTATGAAAGCTGAGCAAATTGAAAGAAGGCACACCAGGTGGAAAATATACATGCAGTTTTACTTAGTGTGCTTGCCCCAGTGATTTCCAAAGGAAACAATGAGTGAAGCCTCACCTTTGACAGAGCAACATCTCCAGGTAGAGTTTAGTAAGAACCACCAAGTTAAGAACTGTCTTCCTAGGATAAGAGCAAACAACTACATTGTAGCTGTACAAACTGGTGTGTTACAGACCAGATGAGTCACCGTGCTTTGTCCTACAGTTGCCTTACAGTTAGAAATCTGCAAACCGTTCACTGCAGCATGCTGATGAGCAGCAGCTAGTTTCAGTTCCAGTAATACTGCCAAAATGCTTCAGGTAGTATCTCAGTACAGAAATGCTCAACTTCCTTTTGTTCCCATTCCAGCTAGTTTGGAACTCCTTCAGCTATCTATAGTTAGCAATAAAAATCCTGAAATTGAGACAGTATTCAGTTCTTAGTGAGACAAAGACAAGAAAAGCAGCAGCAGCCAGGTTTGCACATCCATTGTTTCCTGTTCCCCATCCTGTTCACCCTCAAGAGGCACATATACTATTGATACCATGCACAAAACATAGAACTTAACTGACACCATCAGACTCCTTAAAAATAATCCAGATTTTTTGGGTGTACATAACTGATAGATTATAGGTTAATAGAACCATAAAGATCAAGAAAGCTCCTACAATTAGGTTTTAACAACTCCATGAGTTTTAAGAACAGAACAGTCCAAGTCTAGCAAGATAGTTTTCCCTGACAGCATGTTTGTTACCTCAGGGCAAGGGAAAGGACAAAACCTAGCAGCTGTGGAAAATCTAAGTCTTCAGATGCCGTAGTCAGCAACATTCAAACAGCTTTGAGATCAATCCGTCTGCTTGAGTGTAAAAACGCACTCACTGCAAAGAGAATGCTTCTTTGGAAGCCCCTGAAGATGAGCATCTGAAACAAACTCGGACTGGTGTGCTTCCTCATACTGCTGGGGAATAACTTTACCCATCATTGATATGCCACCCCAGCAATGTAGGTTTATGACCACTTCGTAAATGCCTGAAGAAACTGCAGCTACTATCCTTTCCACAGTTCAAGCTTAAATTATGAAGAGCAAAGTAAATGCAAGAGACAGAGCATCCTACCTCAAAACAGCAGACCACCACTGAAGACTGCAGAGGATAGCTTTAACTTTCAAACCCACATCCGAGGATATGACTCCTGGTCTTAAAAATATTGGCTGTATTTGCACAGTAGTAAAGATGGGAGGATACCTCACAGATAGTACCAAGGCAGTGGGATGCTGGCAGCCACCTTGATAAATTCCTCCAATGTTCACCCCTTAATCACAGAAAGGAGCCCCCTTGTTGGGCAGCCCAGCCACTTATTTCACCATTAGATTTTCAATGTTCAGATTGGCAGTATCCATTTTGTCGCCACTTCAGATTTCACTAATAAAGCTGCAGGACAGCACCTCTAGAATAAAGTAAGGCTACTATGAGACACAGCAGCCAGGGGCACCACACACTTTCAGTTATGAAATAAACCCACGGACTTGTACACACATGCAGTGCATTTATGATATCCTATCTCATGGCAACAGCTTTCAGAAGTTAAAGCACTAGCAGGACCGTTTTCTGCATACGACAACTTTCAAGCACATTCCAGATGCACTGCATCTAAACGAGACGAGAGCAAAAGCATGAAGAACCCAACTGGCTACAGTTTATTACAGAAGCAGCAAGAAACAGCAGCAATGGTGCAGTACTATCTTACACCAGATCCTTAGATCTCCAGAATTGTGCAGCAAAATATATATACATATATATATATATATATATAAAAAACATCAAAAAAACCTCACACTGACTGTGTTCCCCTTGCATATCAGTCTTTAAGGACTTAGGCATATTTTACTTCCTCTGAGACATGAGCACATTAAATCTGCCTTTCCTTTACAAGTTCAGAAGATTATCCTCTAGTATTCTAGACACAAATTTTAGAAAGCTATTTCTGCACGTAACTTATCCACTTCTGCAATACCTGCCCACTCACTCCTAAGAGCAGAGCAATAAAACAAATGCAAAACACCAGACAAGAGCCAAGAAGAGTTACCACCATTCTGGATGGTAACTAGACCCAAATCAGAAGTAGCTACTTGGCTCATTCAGAAATCCCTTTACCTGGCCAATATTCACAAACCCCAACTCATTTAACATCCTCCATGTGGAAATCACACCTAAGAGCTTCTGACTTCTTAGTTCTCAGTTTGTATCTCATTCCACCAAGTATTTGTTTAAGCCTAAGTGTAGACTACATGTAAATCAGCTTCAAAGAAACAGGAAAGAAAATGGTTTGATATACAAACTAGAGTAGGCTCTTTAATCTTCATGATACACAAGGGAGCCTGGACTGCAATAGAAGATTATCATCCTATCTGCCTGTGACAAGAAACCAGTACACAGAGAAAGAAGATCTAAAGATAGCATACATCTGAACACCTTTTCTAGGCATATGTCCCCGTTGTACATTAAAGGATATCACTACCTCTACCAGGTGTTCTCACTTGAACATGCTTCCTTGTCTACTTGATTCTTACTTTACTCCCCTCCACGTAAGACACAGCCACACCACGCTTCTGCAGCTTAAGCATAAGTCCACTCAGTTTCATGTCTTCAGTGAAACACCACATTAAGACTACACCGGATGGTTTTAATTTGTTGGAGTATCAAACTCTGAAGCACTAAATCTTAAACAGAAGCATCAGACAATATCACACTTCATGTTCTCTGTGTAACTAAAGACTAATACTCCTTAACTCAGTATTTTGGAACTCCAGAAAAGTACAACAGCAAGCACTGTAAAATACCCAATAGCAAGCAGAAGTGCAGCAGACCAGTTGTTGGACTTCTCATCAAAAGACAGGCTATGGCTTCCTCAAGCAATTTAAGTGATTGATCTCAGTCACAGAGCAGGGAAGAGAACAGGGATGGATAACATTTTCCACATTCCTTCTAGTCTGTGACCCAGCTAATGGTAACTGGGGTCTGGTAGCCAAGAGAAACTCTGAAACCAAATCTGCCCACTAAGTGGTTGGAACCTCTCCTCCCTATTTGAGGGATCAGCACTGCCCTCTGGATTTGATTCCAACTATCATTAACTGGACTAGTGGCCAAGAACAACCTTGAGAAAGCAAGTTATTTCATCTGTCCTACTTCCCCATCTTCCTTATTCTTATGTGCTTTTCCCTTCCATTTCCTATGATTCTTTCAAGCTCACCCATGAGATAGCCCTTCCTTTTAACACCTCACACAAACAAAGATCAATGCATGCAGATTGCTTCTAAGCCAATACCAAGAAACCCAGTTTACAAAACAATGGCACAAGGTCTGGGTTTGTACCAAAGTAATGCAAAGCACTTATGCAGTACTGTTCTCCTCACATTCATCCATGTTCTTCATTCTGAGGCAGTAGTTGGTCCTTAGGAACTCCAGCCCAAAAGAGCAGTCAGCCTGCACACTGATGGCAGAGCAAGTTATCCATCTACTCTTAGCAGTTCCTGCATGGAAGGAACACCACTTGCATATAGGAATCCACCAACAGCACTGGTAGGTTGCTACTTGACAAAGCCCAGTCAACTTTTAATGGTAACTAGTGTTATTTCCCCATCTCTAGTCAAAGATGCTTCCCCTCAAGGTCCAAGCTTGATCCCATTTGACACCTTCTCCACTGCACAACTACATGCCTCTCCAGATGAGAGCACTTGTCAGAAGATTATCAAAGGTATCTGGCTCAGCCATGAAGCAACGGGATGCAAAAATGCACAAGTCTACTGAAACAGGCTACAGCTGGGAGGTCACCACAGAAGAGACTGACAGTGTGGGCAGCTGTAGGCTCATAGAGGCTTCTACACCTCTGCTCTGGAGACAGAAGCACCACTGCCTCAGAGATGCTATTATGGGAAACATCAGACTGAATCCCATTCCTTCCAGCTGGCCCTGCCAATCTTGACCTTCACCGTATCTTAGAATGGTCACATAGACTAGAGCAAATCCCTTTACATGCTATAGCTGGTTTCCTCCATCATCTCTCCTCACCCAACAGGGATGCACTTTCAGTGTGTAAACCTCTTGATCAGGTAGCACAGGTCTCCCTAAGAGTAACTTAAGCAGGGGAGCACAACAGCCGTTGTTTGTTGCCTTCACAGAAGAGCAGACAGCATTCATGAGTGGGCAGGCCTTCTATGCAAGGTAATGTCTCCCTCAAACAAGCAGACAATTCTTCTCAAATGCACCATCTACAACGTTAACGCAAGAGACCAAGTTGCACCAGGAGGCTACCGTGATAAAGAAAGCACAATCCCTAACAGGAGCCACGAGCCTAGTTTCAAGGCAAGGCCTGGTCCTTAGGGACATGACTTGGGTTGGCTGCTCTCAGACTGAAGAACCACCCATTGCCCACACAAGGCCATGTACAAAGGACTCCTTTGTACAGTGGGGTGGTTATTTCCACCACTTTGAGCAGAAGTTTTACTCTGGTGTGACTAGCTACTCCTCCCTATGGTTTCTCTCCTGCAGCTACAAAGCCTCCCAGAAAAGAAGGCAGAGGTGATTATCACACAGCCCACCACCAGAAAGGCCTAAGAGCCAGAGTGCCCTGCTGCCCTGCCAGCACACACAAGCCCAGAAACCATCGCGTGCAGACAGCTTCACATGAAAACTGCTCAGTGCTAACTGTTAGCATGAGCCTGTCAGAAGAGGGAGACAGCCGCATACACAGCCAACACATCTCAGCAATCTCTCTGCAGCAAACATTTCACACATGCTACCCAGAAAGCTCCAGCACAGAAGCAAATCCCTTACAGCAATGGCAGCCTTGTGCTGTTTGGGCAAGAACCTAACAAATGGAAAACTTCTCACAAAGAAGAATAGCAAATTTAAAACCCTACCAATTCTGTGATAGTAGTTAAACTTGAAAGCTAACAAAAAAGAAAAAAGGCAGCTTCACAGTTCAAGCTGCAAGTTACACCTTTTACTCCTCTGCCTGAGCTTCATTTGAGAGCAAAGCATCAAGCTTTGTCCATCACACACATGAAGCACAGTGTGAGCTCCACTGCACTGCACCATTCCTGGACACTGTATCACCAGAGTCTTCATGGAATCCACCAGTGGAGCTCTGAAAGGGAAGCTTTTAGGCCCTCACACAAGTGTGACAGTCAGTGCAGTAGCTCCCAGATTTAGCTTTAGTTTCACCTGTACTGCCTCAGCATTCAGCCTTTAATGTCAGCATGAAGTTTATTGTGCAACACTTAAGTATATTGTTGGATATGTCGGCCTCAGAAGAACTGGGGATTCAGCAGCCAAGTAAGAGACAAATGAGTTTTTGTTTGGGTTTTTTTCCCCAACAAAGTGATGTCGCAATTAGCTTAAGATGGCAGGATAAGAACATCTAAGATATTTAAACAGCAGTATTAGTATTTCAGCACTACTGTACCACTGAAATGAAGTTTACAGTCATCTTACCAATTGCTTCAGGCCATCTAGAAATAAAAGAAGCCAAGACAACATCTGTTCTGCACTGATGGTTGCAAAGATTATCTTAGCACATGACTTGCGTTAGAAACTTGAAAACTAGCCCAAGAGGCTATCACTATAGATGTTCCACAGCTGCAGAATTTGCTGCCACCACCAGCATAAGTACACGAGCAGTTTCTTTTTTACATAAAATCTTATGCTGGCCAGAAATCTTTCATTAGGAGCAGAAGTAATTAACATGAGTATTCTTGAAGCCAACTCAGAAGCTCAAGAAGTTAAAACACACTAAGTCTATACAGAACAAGTTGTATCCTATAACTCTTTCTTGCCTAGAACAGGACCCAGTGTTCTAATAGTGATATACTGTAATTTTTAATACTTCTCCTGTTTCTCAGCACAGCTGCAAAATTTATTAAAAAAGCAAGTCAGATCAGCTTCTTTGATAGTTTGCAGGGAATTTGGCTATCTAACATAAAAGGTCCAAGTATGAACAAGGAAAGGGAGAAAAATCATTACTAGTTTCATATACAATTACAGCTTCTACTTAGGCAAGAACAACTATTACCCAGACAGAACAGAATCAACTCCAACCAAAAGCTATGAATAACAAACCTGTCCTGATAGGTGATGCTTTTCTAGGCACTTGCCTCGAGTACTTATTCCTTCACTGAAACACTTCCTCTGTTACTCATCAGTTTAGACTGTTGCAATGCAATGATTCAAGCTCAAAACAAGCACCAAAATTCAGTTACTGGAAGCCCATTCTATCACTCCTCTAGATCTCCTTTACACATTTTGCCTTGTATTTTTATTTTACATCTTTCTCCTATTTCTTCCTACCCTGAAGAAAACACTGTCCCTAATTTCAGTAGGGCACGCACAGGACACCTGTTCTGCAAAGCCCTACCAACAGTGTTGCTGTGAGGGCACAACAGAACAGTTTCCTCAGCACTACTTGCCAGGCTGCTTACTCCTCCAGGGGAAATGGCAGCACTGCAAGAGCCTTTGAAGCCTTTTTTTCTTTATTTATTTATTTTTTTTACTAAGGTACTCCTGTGAGGCTGTAACTAGTAACCACCTGTAGAAAGGGAGTTCACACTGCTTTATGCTACTCCAGTTTACACTTTGGGACATGCAGATACCTTCAGAGTTTCACTATTTACTGTCTTCCCTTTACAGCATCACCAAACTGAAGGTGGTTCCCCTTAATTCAAGCCAGAATCCCTTTATCGTGGAGGGATATATAGAGTTTCCATGCATAAAGCTATGAGGAAATTTATAGCTATCGCTTTCCCTTCCCATTTCTTAGTCCTTTTCATCACTGGGGAGATGCAGACCCCCCACCTTCCACAAATTTGAGGTCATTCCTAGCTTCTGATTGCTGCAGTTACATTCTGCTGCAAGCACCCACCATTTTCCTATTCTAGCACTTGTTACTACTGCTACTAATAGCCCTGTTACAAATGGAGCAGGTTCGCAATTGTCAGGATTCAGACACAAAAAGGAGGGAGCCTACAGGAAACACAGCTCTATCTTTCTGAACTAGAAAGCCAAAGGTCACAATTCATTGTCCAGATGGGGAAAATAGAGCTTAGTGGCATTATGTATTTAATCTGCCATGAGAGAGCGCTACCCAAATTTATCACACAGTAGGAGATGCAAGAGCCAGCACAGTCAAGCTCCCCACATTTCCAAGCCAAGCTGTGGGGTCAAGGAGAAGAAATGACAAATCTTGGCTTGACACACAATTCCACATCTCATGCCAACAGAGAGAAAGAAGCATGCAAGAAGGGAATGTGAATAGAAAGTAAAGCCTCATTATCTTTTTCCACAAGGCGACATTCTTCAGACACAAAATATGCACAACAAAAGTAGAAGTGATCGAGCAATTGCTTAACGCAGCAGACAACTTCCTAGAGCCTTCAAGTAAGGAAGAAAATCACAATAACCTTGGACTTCCAAGTTATTTCTAGGGCATCCAAGACATCCAACTTCCTATGGGGATTTACTTAGAACATTTATTAACTGTCAGTACAGCAGATGTACAAAAGCCAGATGTTCCCTACAGGTCATTGACACTTTCCAAGCCTAAATTGATTCATGTCCCTGCTCAGCTTTAATCTAAGAAGAAACATCAAGCTTTGAACATCTTTTGAAAGCCAGAGGTACCTCAGCAGGCCAGTGGCTATCAGCTGCTCTTGTAATTTACCTTTGCATCCAGTCACCTCACTTCACCTGAAAGTCTGCTCTTGCACTGGCACAAGAAATATACATCTGCCTGTTTCTCTATGCTACCCTTCACTTTTCACCATTTTCAGCCCAGAAAAGAGGAGGCTGAGGGGAGTCCTCATGGCAGCCTACAGCTCCTCACAAGAGGAGCAGAGGGGCAGTGCTGATCTCTACTCCACAAAGAATGGCATAGAGCTATGTCAGAGAAGAGATAGGTGGGTACTGGGAAATGTTCCTTATCAGAGTTGTGTGCATAGGACAGGCTCCCCAGAACAGTGGGCATGGCCCTAAGATGCTGGAGCTCAAGGAGCTCTTGGGCATAGAGTTTGAATTCTGGGTGGTGCTGCATGGAGCTGGGAGCTGGACTCAGTGACACTCATGGGTCCCTTCCAACACAGGATATTCTATGATTCTACGAAGCAGATCATACCTCTCTACTTAATACATTCAGTGACATGGCTGGATGCCCAGGTTAGCAGAACACTGCTGTAGTAAAGGGGAAATGCAAGGAGAAAGATCAAGAACCTGTTACAAGTATCACTGCTGTTCACTTAAACTAATTGAGAAGAGTTGGATTACATGAACAGTTCCCTTTTTTTGCATCAAATCATTTGCTGGCCAGTACTTTCCCTGCTGTTTACCTTTAAGAGCATTTGAGTTCGCATGCACTGAAGTTCTAGTGCCTACCATACAAAAAAGAAACAGCAAGAACATGTAAATATCACTCCTAGCAGTTGAACGCCTCCACAATTAGATGCCAGGACTGCAACACTGACCCCAGCTGTCAGGGAGGGTTTCTGAGGGGAATATAGTCCTAAATGCAAGTCCCTCTGAGAAATAGTGGTGTAATTCTAGGTGATCATCATAAACCAAACAATAATAATAATAATTCAGAACTTTCTTATGTGCATGGGAATCTATAGCATAGCACCTTCACACTGGGTAACAGTTTCACTGGCAGTGCCTAACTACAAGAAGAGATTAAGCCCAGGGATCTATCAACGTGGTTGCAAATGATTGTGCCAAACTGCATACTCGTAAGCAGGACACTTGGCAGCATGAAAAGAGGTTTCACACACAGAGCATCCTGGAAGTGCAGAGCTTTCCACTACAGAGCTCTGAAGTTAAAACTTAAAGGCAGATCTTACTGCAGAACCACAGACAGTGGTACCCACTTCAGCCAACCTCCTTCCCCTCAGTCACAAAAGAGGGAAGAGCAAAGTCATTCCATCATTTCAAGCAACAAGTAAATAAGAAGTCTTTTGTATTTGGAACTGTATTAAGGGAGCTGAAGTAGCTCCCATTCCAAAGATGACACAGCACATGAAGCAATTAAACTGCCCTGCATAGCACCATATGTAAAAGTAGCCTATATAGAAACCATTTGATAGACAGGCTAGCCGCACAGTCCTGCACTGCCACTTGGATACAATTTTATTCTTTGTTTCAGATGCTTCTTATAGAAGCATTCAGATACCAGTGCTGATTTAGGGCCCTAGTCACTCTCTCCTATCACCTCAAAGCTCCTCAAACATGGTTCCACTCCAGCCTCAAGGTTTAGTTTTGCTATCAGGTAATAGAGATACATGTGTGAGCACCCCACTGGTTCCCCATCCTTCAAAACAGGTCCCTGAGGAATTACAGCACACACTAAATCTAATCTGCCACTTCCTAACAGCTGCTGTTACACATCTGGCCATAAAAGAGACTATAGCTGAACACCAGGACGGCACAGCAGCCAGCACGCTTTCTGTGGTCCTGAGAAGCACATAACTACCCTCACGGTCAAACAGCAGCTCTAACAAACTAAAGCACTGTGCTCAAATCCCTTATTGTTATATTCCGTCTGAGTAGGGATTCCAAAGCCTTCTGATCTTGCTTAACCATGGTAGAAGTTAATTAAGTACTGCATTTCATAACACTTCAGACTGATGGGTCAAGAATGCACATGGCCAGTGCATCCAACACGCCTGCAGAGAGATCGAGTTTTTCCACTTACCCAGAACTATGTCCTTATTGCAGCCTTGGCTAAGGAACAGCTACTGGTGTGCAGCTCTAACAGAGAGCTCTCCCGCTATCCCGGCACGGTGCTGCGGCGGTAGCGCACTGGGAGGACCATATTTAGAAAAGATGCTGTGTTCTCCCCCAGAGCAGTGTAATTGTACGCTAAGTGAAATTAACAGCCCCAGCAAGAGGCAGACATCGTCAGATTAAAAAAAAACTGAGCTAGGCTCCTACAGGGAGCAGTCTGGGCCGAAGGCATCTAGCTTTATTGCTGGGATTCATTTAATCCCTTCTTGGAAACATTATGAAAAAGTCCCGAAGCTACACTCTGGGATCGCTAACCGCGGGATGGGCAGCGTAAAGCTCAGCTCGCTCACGCCTCCCTCCCTCCCGCACCCGACCCGACCCTCACACCGACGGCCGCACGCCCACCGGTACCCAACCGAACGCGGGGGTCCCCGGAGCTACGCGCCCGGCGCGGGACCCGCCGCGAGGCTCCACCTGCGGCGCTGCCGGTGCCGAAGGGAGCGGGGCGGCTCACTTACCCGGGGCCCCGCGGCTCGGTGGCCGCCACCCTGGGGCAGATGCGCCAGCAGCAGCGCCAGCAGGAAAGGGCGAGCCCCCGCGCCGCGCCAGGCCCGGGGCGGCATCGTCCCTCGGGGCGGGCGGCGGAGGTGCGGAGGCGGCGCGGCGGAGCTCGGCAGCCACCGCAGGCTGCTCTCCCGGACGGCCGCCCCTGGGCCCGGCGGCGGCGTGTCCGTGGGCGGCGGGCGGTACCCCGGGTCGGCTCTGCCCCTCCCGGCGCGGCAGGTTACCCGCCTCGGCCATGGGGATGCCCGTTATAAAGCCGCGGCGGGGCGGGGCCGGCCGGCACGGAGCGGGGCGCGCGCCCATCGCAGCGCAGCCGCCGCGGGCCGGAGCCAATGGCCGGGCGGCGGGGTCCTGCGCTCCGCCCTGCTGCCGGGTTCGAGGCGGGCGGCGCAGGTTGGCCCCAGGCGGCGCGGAGCTGGAGACGGGGGCGGCACCTGAGGCTCAGCCGTGCAGCCGGGGCAGCCCCGTGCGGGCAACTGACAGCGGAGGAGCCGCGGGTCTCCCTCCTGCTCACCGGCCGCCGCCCCCCTCTCGGCTCGGCCGGGGGATCACAAAATCGTAGGGACCTCTGGAGGTCGCCCGGTCCAACCCCTGCCTGCTAAAGAGGGTCTCCTGCAAGCAGGTCGCACAGGAAGGCGCCCAGGCTGGTGTTGAATGTTTTCAGAGGAGGACGCCACAGCCTATCCGAGCAGCCTGATCCCGTGCTCTGAACCTTCACAGTAAAGTTGTTTTTCTTTTTTTTACTTGTGTTCGTACGAAATTTCCTGTGCTCCAGTTTGAGCCCATCACCCCTTGTCCTGTCAGAGAGCACCACCAAAAAGAACCCGGTCCCATCCTCTTGACTACTGCCCATTAGATATCTGTAAGCATTGATAAGATCACCTCCCTCTCAGCCTCATCTTCTCCTGGGTGAACAACCTCAGATCTCTCAGCATTTCCTTGTAAGGGAGATGCTTCAAGCCCCTCAACATCTTTATGACTCCATAGAAATTCCCCATCTTTTTGGTACTGGGGAGTCCAGAAGTGGACACAAGACTCCAGGACAGAGAAGAGAACTTTCATGCTGGGGTTCAGGGCATGACTCACAGACACAGGCAACCTGTCCCTGAAGAGCCTCACTGCCTTCCCAAGCATGGCAGCACCATGCCATTCTCACTGTCACTCTGCATTGCTCAGGACCACCTATTGGCCCCATCCAGAAGGTGACACGACCCTTATTCTTAATTACATACCTTGCACCTAGAAAATTATCCTGAAGCCAGCTCTGATGTCTCTCAAGACACTAAGCCCCTTCAGGCTGCATATGGGACTCAGTGTGCCCCTGCACAGCCAGGAACTAAATGGGAAGCATGGGTAGAAACATGCGCTGCATCGCACAACAGCACATAGGTGCAGCCCCAGAGAAAACAGAGCTGCATCTGTGGGCAAGACCTGGGAAAAAAGAATTGTTGCCTGAAAAGGCTGGATCCTGCCTCAATGCAATTCTGATGGATCAGCTTGTGAGAGAAGCAGTGTTGTGGCAGTGCAATGGAATCTGGCTGTACCTGGAGACCTGAAATACAAACTGGCTGTATTTGGAGACCCTGGGCAGTGCCAAGCCCATGTCCACCTGCCAGCTGAGGGACAGATGTCCCTCAGGAATCCCTGCACTTACATCCAGTCCTTCATTTTTAAATGACAAGTGTGGGTTTGGTTGCAGGCATTTCATACATTAATGTTCATGGGAAGACACTGCTTCACACACAACAGTGATAATAGCTTTTGGTAGGACAAACTCCTTGTGGTCTTTTGGAAACACAAGACATGTAGTTTCTTCATACAAGACATGTAGCTTTCCTTACTCAGTGGCCATACCAGAGCCAATACACTTACACTTGTAAAAATTCCCTAGAGTGTATCCGCTAGGTATGGGGAGGGGCTGCTACGCCCACACCAAGAACCTTGTTACACAGTAGAAGTCATACCATTCTGGCATCTTATCAGAGCAAAGCAGAGTGTTTAGCCATAGCGGTTGCTTTAATCTTTTTTTTTTTTTTTTTTTTTTTTTTTTTTTTTTTTTAATATGTGTTTTAAAACATCACTATGTAACATTTTGTCACTAGCCTAGGCAGGATTAGCCGTTTGTTACTCACACGGATCTCTGCCAGTATTCATTATTCTTGGCTTGCTGATCTCTCTGGAGCTGCAAACACAGCGCCCTGCACAAGCCTACTGGTGTACCTTAGTCCTAACCCTCACCACTCTCTGCTCTCCTGGTCCAAAACTTTGCCAGCTCTGCGGTATCCTCTGATTTTCCATTTCAAAGACTCTCTGATGCACACCTGAGATTCTGCCATTCCACATGACATGAACAGAGACTTTGAGGGGAAGAGATGGGTGAGAGCTAGGAAATCTGAGTGTCCTCACGGACAAGTTATACCACTGCACACCTGGCACCTGTGGAAAGAGGCAGAATCTAGCATAGTTTTGTTGAGGTGGGGATCCAACCACAGCATCAAGTACTGCATCACCTCTAGTGTTGAGTCTTGGTTAAATTCCAGTCCAAATAATATCTCACTTGCCTGCAACCCCCTCTCCAACTTTGTGGGGAGTTTTACTTGCACCTAATCTACTTGGGATGCCTTCACGTATTCTTTGCCACTTGCACTTTAAATGTGGCTGCATTTCTTTGGTGTATTTTCCACAGATAAACGAATGGATACCAGGACTTCTCTGCTAAATAAATGCTCATTATCTTAACAAAAAGAAGTGATTGTTCTCCCGTTCCCTAATAGAGTACCAGCCACACTGGACACCTAGGCTTCGGTGCCTACATGACCTGGACACCAGCTGAGTCAAACACCAAATAGGAGTTGCAGAGAGGGACAGAGATCTCCAGTAGCTGAATGGTTTGATGACTTTGTGGCCAAAGCTGTATATAACCATAAAGCATGTATCGGCCTTGAACAACAATCCCATGACCAGCTGTTTCTCTTTAAGAACATATATTTTCTCTGCCAATAGAAACTGCATTAGTGCAAAAACTAGGTCTAAAGGGTCTCCACAGCCTGGTTACACAATCATTAAATGTCACTCAGCTGTACTGAACCCAAGAGCCATCCAGGAAGATGTTCAGTCACATTTTAGAGGCAGCTCAACTCACTTTGTTTAGTGGTGAATCACATTAACTCCTGGAAATGAAACTCTTCAGCTAACCTGTCTGTCTTGGCCACCACTGTCATGGCACAAATGCCATGCTGATGAGCCAAGAGGAAGATATTGTCCAAACACAAGAGGCACAGGGTGCCTCAGCTTCTCCCTACCATCACCCTGAGGCTGCAGTGCCAAGCACTGTGTTGGCACAGAGCCATCTCAGTCATGGGTGTCTCACCAGCAAAGAACTTGCCTAGGGTGATTAACTGAAAACTACAAAGAGAGAGGGGCACAGAATGAGAAGTTGTTCTTCATGTCCAGGCAACCAAGTGCCAGACCCGACATTCAAATGCTGCCGAGCCAGATGTGAGCCCAGCCGTAATGAATTCAGCTACATGATGCTGCTGGAGGTAGCACCGAGACTGATAACGTTTGGGCTTGTTGCATGCATCAGATACAGCCTACAGCTTGCACTGTTGAAGATTTACCCCGACATGTGCCCGTGTGTGTTGGTGATTAATATCTTGTTGCCATAGTGCATGCATATCACATGCACCACCACAAACCCATGGCACAAGATGTATATATTGGTGGTCTTGACAACTGTTCAGGGAGAAACAGTTGATTGCCATGATTATTTGCCTTTGCTTCTACATGTCCTCGGATGAGGTTCAGAAGACTGCTGTCCTGTTTTGAACAGTATTGGCACCACAACAGAACTGTCACGGGATCTGCTTGCCACAGCTTCCATCAAAGAATATATCCTCTCCTGCATATGCTTAGCAGAAATGATTACTCACATTTTCAATAAAGAATAATTTACTGCCTCCAAATATGAACAAGTTGCATTGACGGAATCAAATTAATGCAACTGGTTCTTCCCTAAGTGGATGTTACAATCACTCCTCCAGAAGGTCTCGATTTAGCTCCTTTTTGTCAAAAAAGAAGTAAAGAGGAACAAGAGGGATTTGCTGCGAGTTTGATTTGTTGTTAGTTGTAACAATGCAAAACTTAGAACTATATTTTTGTACATTATTTTTATCAAATAGTCTGAGTAATAATATCCCAAGAATTGGCCATTCCTGCCAGGGCAGGATTGCTGAGAACCCACAGCAGCAAAAGAGCTTTTTATTATATGCTGAACCTCTGCAAACCTCTATAAGGGCAGCCCAGAACAAAGACTGAAGAGCCACATTTAAGCATGCCCATGAGCCTAAGCAGGCTGGAATAGAAGCTGCAGGATGACAGTCTGTGCAATCAGCCTAAAATGAGGTAAAGTATCATTTCCCTATCATCTCGACACAGGTTGACTATTGGGATAGTGGGGAAGAGGGAATATGACCTTTAGGGATATGAGTCTGGAAATTAAAAAAGAAACAAACAAACAAACAAGCAAACACTGGATTTGGAAGGAGTCGAGTCCCAGCACATGGCAGTGTTACAGCACCATCCCGCTGTTAGCACACCTGCCACTGCAAGAAAAGCATTCACACCTCTTTAGATGTAGAAGCACATCGCTGCTAACACGTCTTGGGGTGGACTTGCTGGATTATATCAACAACAACAACAACAGAGTCTCAACTTCTTCTGAAAGCTAATTACCTGCATGCCTGATTGTAACAGAAACCTTGTCAGTAAGCATTCTGTTGGGCTTTTCATCCCTGAAACTCTTGGCAGAGTATTCACTAATACTTGAACAAAGAGTTTCTCTAAAAATATGACAAGATAGCAGGTATTTTTCCATGAAAGTCATCTAAAGTCCACTACTTTATTTGCTATAATTTGTATAGCAATTCTGTGCGGATCTTGTCTCTGGAAAGTATATCAAATTGCACAAATCCTGGCTGGGATTCTTTGATTTGCCAGAAAACAGCTAATAGTTCTCCTGGTCATTCCCTACCACTGCCAAACCCTCCTCTTATACCTGTACCCATCTGTCAGCTCATACTCGCCAGCCAAACCTTCATGGCCTTCTGTTACTCCACCATAGGAACAGGTCACTGATCATATACCAGTCTTACTGTGCAATAAAGAAATAAATATAAAGGAATGCAACAAAACACAAGATGCAGTGCGGCCCATTTGAACTACAGTAGTATTTTTCACAGTCCTGAAGCACACATCTATTTTAAGGATGGAACCCCCACAGTGACCTGACTGGTATTGGTATGTAACCTGCCAACTACTTGAAAACAGGGATATTCTTTTTAGCCATTTTACTCCTACTCACATTTTGCAAATTCTAGGATATAGTGTTGAGAACCCATACGAGGCCAGTGCAGCAATGGTAAAACATTGATATTTATGTGGCTGGAAAACTAAATGAATCATCCAGTAATCTATCCCCAGATTTCTAACGTTCACTGCACACTTCTCTGAATTTTGTGAAGTAAATGTAATATCACTTCAGGCTCTAAAAAGAATGCCAATCGACCATATCTTTAACCTTTATAATCTTTAAAAGTATTTACGAACTTGCCAATTTTTTTTTTATTATTATTATTTTATATATATATATATTTTTTGAGTCAGCAATGAGATTGAAGTTGGGTTGGACTCCATATGGACTCCAGAAGAGAGGAGTTCTGTTCCAACCTCATTTATCAATCTTATCAAGGCAAGGATTCTTTCTGCTCATCCTGTCTACCTGGGTGGGATAGACAGAAAGTGGGTGGGGAAAGAAATACCTCTGAACTGAGATTTTGAGGACTGGGGACTCTGGGCTGCAACTGCCAAGGAGAGCGGGTGATGAATCTCTTCTGTGTGAGATCCAGCTGCCCGCATGGAGCGGGCTCACTATTCAAAGTGTAAAAGAAATGGGAAGGGATCACATCAGGGCACAAGGAAGGCAAGGTCTCTTGCATGACCTTCACTCTGTGTGATCCTACAGTGGCACAAACAGCAGGAAAAAGGAGGAGGAAGCAGCTAAGGATCAGGCCCTATGAGTCCAGTGAGTCATGACATTAGGATGATTTTTTTTTTTTTGTCACTTGGGCACAGTTGTTTGACTTATTAGAGAGATGCTTAGACAAAAAGTGTCAGGTATTCCGTGTCACAGCTTTGTACCTCCTCATCTAACCTCCTCCATTAACAGTTCTTATCCTCAGTAAACTCAAAATCAGAACTGTCTTAAATGGTAAGAAAGCATCTCAGAAACATACTCCTGCAGAGAAGCCTTGGCTTCACATTAGGAATTCTTTTTCTTCTGAACCGGGGAGCCAAATGGGTGACAAAACAGCAGGATATAAGCCTAAGAAGCCTTGATCCTACAGCTTTTCCATCAGGGCCAAGAGTAACGCTCGTTATCAGACAGGCAAAGTTTGTTTTTTCTTTCCAACCAGTTTCTTAGCACTGATTTAGGCTTCACACTGACACCAGCAAAACTGCACTTAAATCACAGCCCTGAGAACCAGCAACACGTATCCAAAGCTGAGCAGAGTTCAAACCTCAGCCCTGAGCTGATACAGAGTCTTTTCTGTTTTAAATTGCCCACCCACTCACTATTCCCAGCTGCCGAGCCACATAACGTTCAAAGACCACACACAAGGTGCAAGAGCAACAGGGGCCTGTTGAAAATTAAAGCACAGCAGCTTAGTTGAGAGGATAGGCTCCAGCACTGCTGCCTAGAAAATGGGGACAAGGAATGAGGACAGAAGGGCAGAGAGAAACCATGGGAGATCCATACAGAAAGTGATGGGAATCTGTACCACAGCATGTTTTACTGAAATTTTCTACTCTCATCTCACAAACAAGGGAGGGACAGAGCTTCCCACATGAGTACAGGCAAGAAGCAGCTCAGAAAAAGAGGTGATGCTTTCCAGAGGCTAGAGATGACATTGAGGTCCCAGGGTTTGTTCTCAGCCTGACTGCTGGCTTGTTGAAAGGACCTGGAGCTAGTCATGAAACCTCTCAATGCCTTATTTCCCCCTCCTGAGTGAGTGTCAAGATCTGTAAGAGCCTCATGTGTATGTTGTGCAATGAGTTACCTGGTATTAGCAGGACAGCTATCTTCCACAGTCCCTGACAGACAGTAAAACTGCCAAAGAGTTCTTACTTTGCTCTTCAGTGCTACTGCTGGATGAACCTTGCTCTGAAAAGCACTCATGTGGGTGCCATCTAGTAGTGCCACCCATTCCTTCTCATCACATTGTGAGAGCACATTACTTTTGAAAATTAGCTTTGTGATCCTGCTTTGATGACATGAAGACAAAAAAGGGCCAGCATCACTGCATGTCCTGTTGTAGCACCTCCACATCAGAAGAGCTGACCCTTGGGCTAGAACTCACAGGGTCTGAGGGAAACTGGGGAAAGTCAACCCCACTCTCCAAATATCTCCTCAGATGGCCATCTTCATCATTATTTTGCACAGAAAGAGATCATTCACCTCCAAGTGAACATTCTTAAGTTTTGTCCCTTTCCTTCTATACATAATGAACGCGTGTTTGTGTGTTTATACATCAAGATTTTGTGCTTAGTTGCTAACCAAAGCAAAATACTTCAAGGCTGAGTCAAGCTGTACTATAAATGTGGGCTATTCTGCCCATCACTAAATGAAACTGCTTCACCGCTGAGACAAGGCAATGTTGTAACGGCGCGCAGCCGCTCGGAACAAGAAACAACGAAGGTGGTTTCTAACAGAAAGTACTCAGGCTGTTTGAAGAGGCAGGCTGCCAGAGCTCTACGGGTATCATCCTACTCCCAGTCCTCAGCTGGGACAGCGGTTCAGGGGAGATGAAAGGAGGAAAGATGAAACATAGCACGCCATGAACTTTCTTACTGCAATTCTGATTGCTGCTAGCAAAAGCAAGTAAGCCAAGGAGGCACTGGAAGGAAAGATTCACTTGAGTAGCCCACACCAAACACTGGGACGCTGTGGGTTGAACCCAAAGCTACACAGAGCAGTGTGCCTGCCATGATCTCAACTACAGCCACAGATAGAGAAGCGCTCACGGCATTTTCAAGCTCTTGCATTCCCACATTTGGGCTTCAGAACACATTCCACAACAAACAGAGGAAAAGATGCTGATACTGAAGTTGTGGTAACTAATGCTTTTGCTCTTTTAATTTTGCTACGTTCTAATATATACATATAGATAAATTTAAATGTACAAAAAAAAAAAAATATACAGGCATACACGTGCCCCACTTCTTTCTCTCGACCCCTGTCAGAAACTCAATGCAGGAAAAAAAACCTTCCAGCAATCTCCTGCAACCAGCTTTTTGAAATACCCCACTGTGATACATATCAACCTTTTGCTTTTGATTGATAGACTTTGCTGGGGAAACACGGCAGAACAGATGTGTGTGCATGGGTGCCATCAAATGAATTTTAACGCTCTTTCTCCCCCCTCTCCCACCCACATTCTTATAAAGTTATTCTGGAAGACATGCGAATCCTAAATTATGGGGGAGGGGAGACTGGGGATTAAGGGACATCTGAAGAAAGTAGTATAAAATTGCACTGAAAGCAAAAAATCCACCCACCATAACCTACCCTTGTCCACCCCTGTGTCAACAAATATGCAACCAATTAATGTAATTGCAGAGTTATTTATGGCGCACAGGAAAGTGTAGTCAGGGACCCTGAGAAACAAGGTTGCAGGGATAGGAACGCCTGGGCTTTTTCCCCCCCTCCTTTGCAGATGTTTAAGTTGACTTGTGGTGTCCATGTGTCTCATAACCAAGAGCCTGTCTACTTTGCAGGTGTTGCTTGCTCTGTGGGGGTGGGTAAAGTGGATGAAAGGAGACCTGGAAAAGAGTTGGGGGTCTTCTGATTTCAAACTGTGACCCAAATATATGGGTTGTTTTCAGATATTCTCCCCCTTCACAGCCTACAAAAGCCACATACTTAATCCCTTCAGATGACCCTTCTGACAGCACCAACAACATTTGAACACAACTGGGGGGAAAAAAATCTTAACTCCATGATTTGATTGTTCAGGGTGACAGTTTTGTTACTGTTCAGTGCCCTGCACAAGAGAGGTTTTAATTAGAGCTATTGAGTGGTTTGAATTGGCACAATTAGGGTCAGCATTAATGATTGCTGCATGTGTTCTTTTGAACAGTAAGGACTTTTTTTTTTGCCCACAGACAGGAGGGGGTAGCAGTTAATGAACTAGGAGAGTGCAAATTATCTCTGCAAAGCTGGGGCAAGTGTAATGCACACTGGGGATGTAGCAGAGCAGGAGAAAAGAGCAGAGATTGTGGGGCTGATGCAAAAGTCTCCCAGCACAACCAGTCCCTGCTGCTTGCTATCCAATTCCCTGGGTACAGAAGCTGCAATATGTATATATAATAGTGTGCAATATATAGTCATAAAAGGAGGTGGGAGAAATGCTGCAGCCTGTTGAAACACAAGGCCCTGCTCACACAAAATATTACTCCCTTGAGTAGGCTTTGCCCACTACCCATTCACTTCTGTGGGATTTCTGGATCAGTCAAAAGGAACACAGCCACATAAGACATATGTTTACGTACAAGCACTCCTCCCATGCATGTGAAGAAACGCCTCCCAGATTCTCAGACCTTCCCTAGCTGCACTGAAGGTGGGTGCAAGAGTCATGCACACGACAGCTCTGCCAAATGCTGACCCCACCTCTGCTGGGGAAACAGAAGCCTCCACAGCACCTGCAACTAGACCTAATGAGAAGACTTCCTGGGGCAGATCTGTGGCCAGCCAAGGGCTATCATTTGCCTGTTGGGGCATCCTGCACCACTTGGCCCATGAAGGTATACAAAAAAGTTCCTGGGCTGTAGATGAACACACTGCCACGCCACCCCAGCAGAGTCAGAGGCCTTCTTCTCCCATATCAGCAGACTGGAGAAAAGGCATGTAGGCATCAGTGACACCAACCTCGTAGGGTGAGGATTGGCCAGCTGCACAAAACCTCACTGCCTTCCACCATGAGCAGTGAGACAGCTGTTCTCTGCTTACAAGGGCAATGCATCTCATTTAACTAAGGGAGGGTGACCATCTAACGACTGGATGAGCCCAGGTGTTCCTTCCATCTGGTCTCCAGAACAGAGAACTCTACCAGTGGTGCCCTGTAGACCTACTTGGGTCTGGCAATACCACTGCAGTCAGATGCTGGCATTAGTCTCTTTTTGTCTGTCTCCTGAATACCTATGCAAGTCAACAGGTTCTCTATAGAACATAAGGTCTGCTTGCCTGCAGCAGTGATCTCTCATGAACAAAGATGGAGATGCATTTTCAGGCACCATGAATCAGAAAAGAAGTTGCTTCTTTCTTTAATAAGCTGAGGTAGCTGGCAGAGCAGAACAGGAGTAGCACATATGTAAACAGTGTCATAGAACTGACTCATACATTTTTTTTACAAAACAATTTAAGCCAAATTTCCTGCAGCCATCCCAGGGCACGGCCACCAACAACAAACCACCCAAGTTTCTGAGGCCAAGCATTCATGCCAGCCAAGGCTGGTACCTGTGTTTGCAAAGCAGGCAGAGCTTTGTGCACCACTGGCATGGAGAAGCTTGGTAAAACCCTGGGTGTGCAATCTCAGTTGGGAACTAGCCAAATACTTCACTGCTCATCTATGCAAAAGGAGACAAAGGTGCTCAAAATATGGAAGGGATAGGGCTCTTTGGTGTGGTTAAGCAGAGCAGAAGTTACTATGTATTTCTGTTTGTAGGTGTTTTGAGGCATTTCAGTGCCTCCCTCGCAGAAATAACACACTTCTATTAAGCAAAAAATGATTTCTCAGCTTTTTTAAAATGCAGATTACATTATTTAATTCTGTGCTTATATTCTGTTATCCTGATAGAGCTAAAGTTTAATCTGCAGCATAAAGATGAGCCGGTATTGCTTTGCAACCCATTTGTAGCCAATGACTGAATAAAGTTTCAGCTCTCACAGTTAGGAGATGGCCTCACTTTGTTCTCAACAGCAGAAAACTCTGGCCTAAAGTAGACACCCTTACCACAGGTGTGAGTTACCTACTCATCTGTCACATCTGTGGCTTTACAGATTCTTTATCACACCTTCTCTCTGTGCTGCTAGCACCCAAGATGGATGAAGGCTCAGCCAGTGGAAGCCCTCCCTTTCCCTTTGCTGGACACAGGTGCCCCAGCCTCCAGGACATTCAGTGCTCAGCTGCATCAGATAAAGGTCTACTGTTGCTGGCAGGAGCCAGGGCTTTGAGGTAGATGCATGAGGGTGAGAGCACAGCTGTGGGTGCTGCTGCACCAAAGCTTGCTGGGCCACAGCCCCCTCAGCATCCAACAGCACAGCTGCAGGTGACCTCATCTCACCTGACAGCCTTGAGTAGAGAAGACACATCCTGGCCTGGGCTGACTGAAAGGAGTCAGTTCCGCAAAGGCTAAGCAGAGAAGCAGAGCTGGAGAGCCAGAGGAAGGGCAGAGACACAAGGAATGTCTCACCAGGGCTCAACCCCCTTTGCCACTGACTGCTTTCACCTCCACTCCCTCAAAAGTCCATCTCATAAGTACTTTGACTGTTCCCACGTCCAGCACTTTGGTTTGGGCAGACATCCAGCATCGCTTAGCAGATCCTAAATGACACCTCACACATTTCTGGAGGTGTGAAAGAAACAGCCAAGCTGAACGATTCCTCCATCCTCAGGGTACCAGAGGTGATACCGTAGACTTGCCAAGGAACATGCAAGGACATCCACAAACATTTCACGACCACCTTCTTTGAGTCTGCTTTGTTATTAAATTGCTATGTGTTTTCACATTAGCTGAAAAGTTAAACATTCAACTGCTCAGATATGACCTCCACCTTAACTTTCTTTCTGCATATCCTAGAAAAGTTAGGCCCCCAGAGACAATTCAGTGAAGGCTTGGATTTACATAGTCAAATAAGTGTACTACTAGTCTTCGTATGGCTTACCTACAAGCAAATAACACTGCATCCTGGAGGACTGGTTATGGTAAAGGCATCACAAGCAAAGCATCAGAGCCCTGACCTGACGCTAAGCAACCCAAGAAAGTTGTGGGAGCTCACAGGATATGACACATAGACAGTTGGATGTGAGAGGTGATACTGTGAGAAGCTGGGAAAAGCTTCAGCCAGCCCTCATTGTGCTGTCTGAGTTTCTCAAGTGGTTAAGGGGAATGTATGTGAGAAACAACTGAACCACACAGGTAGCTGGAGGGGAACGCCAAGGACATACTGAGAAACAAAACCTCTCCAGGCCAGTTACCCGTGTTCATGAGGCTGAGATAACCTAACAAGCAGCATCAGAAACCCAAAAGTCAAGTGAACACCTAGACTGATGGACAGACTAGGCATCCCAGCATCACTGAGTTGGTGTCTATTCCAGGCCTGGCATCATTAGGAACTGCCTCATAACAGACAGCGCTCTGTTATTTTTGGTTTTCAGTTCAGTTAATGCAGATAAACTCTCAAGACAGAAGACCACCTTCCAGCTTATGCTGTACACTCAATAAAAGTGTCTTCTAAGAAGATAAATTACACCAAGAAATCAGAACTGCCCCAGTGCAGGCACGTGTCAGGAGAAGCAGGATACCCAATAAGCCTGTCTCTGAAAAGTGGTGCTTAGCAGTTCTGAAAGCACTCCCAGAAGAAGCTGGAAATGCAGACTTCAAAAACGCATCGGGAGAAGCAAGTAACTCAGCATTTACATAATTTGAGCTCTGGCTGAAGGTTTGATACAGTTTTGTTTTTACAGGAATTTGTCAACACATCTCTAACTTAAAGATATTTTGACTTGAAGCTCCACAGCATTTCATTCACTGTCACTCAGATCTCCCATAAACCAGAAAATTGAGCATTTTATAACCTCTCCCTATTGGTTCTTGCCATACCACCACATTGCTGTGCTGCAGCCAGACCAGTGCAACTTGCGAGCAGACCAGCTAAACTAGAGATTAATGACCCCCTGGGGACAAAGCTGCAAGACATCTCTCCTTTGCCTGAGTGCTGAGCAGTGAATTTCCTCTCACAGCCTATACACCATATCCCCACTTCTCCTTCCACTCACATGTCCAGAATTTGTTTGAGACCTGGACCTTACCTAGGGAAGCCATTAGCTCTCAGCTCTTCTTTTATAGCAGAGACTGCTGTCATTCTAGAGCTCCCATCCCAACCCCCCGTTGAAACCTCTTCTGAACGCAGTTTGTCCTCCAGCCTCACCACAGGGAAAATAAGTTACTTAGAGTCTGTATCTAAGAGCACTTTGGAAAACTCCAGTGTTGCAATGACACTGGCAGGGAGCTGAAAGAAGACAACTATTTGCATCAAATTCATCAGACAGACCTGAAGGCATGGCTTGGGTGGCACGTGAGTCTGCCATGAGTTAAACTTGAAAAAAACTAGCTTTTGTCTTGAAAAAGCAGCAAGAATAACAATGTGAACTACGTGATGGTTTAGGAATATCAATTCTGATGTACACAGCTTCGATTTTTCTAAGTAAATCCACCACTCAGTCCACACTCACAACAAGCTAATGTGCAAGAGTTTCTGCAGCTGGGGAAGGCTTTCCACCTGCACCACAAATTTGCAAAGGTCACAGTACTCAGCAGCCCGGCTCCTTCACCTGCATCCCAGCCCAGTTCTGTTCACTAAGTCACGTCCCAGAGTCCCACCACGCACTGATCTCTCAGCAAGCCTGAAAATACTTGCACTTATTGGAGATCTTACAAGAAAGAGGGATTTGTCACTGACGCATTCATATGCAGTATCAGGTTAGAATGATGTTTGAAATGAGGATTCTGTAAAACAGCATGAGCAGCCACAAGCCAAGCACAAGCACCACTGCACAGAGCTCAGGTGCTAAGAAAGAGCAGTACTACAACAAACACAACACTCTTTCCTTAAAACTGGGTCTTAGAATTTGTCTGAGGTAACAAGGCTAATGCACTCTGCTGAAAAGATTTCACATTCACCTTAGCAGAAAGAGCCGCTAAAGAATTACCTTGAAAGAACTAATATGCACAATTCATAGGAAGACATGCCTTTCAGCATTTCAGCATCAGCTCTCCCAAGTGTTGCTAACCTCCGAGAGCATAGATATTTTGGTGGGAGAGGCTGAGTAGCATTCAGTAGCACTGAGCACCGTGTCTGAGAAGATATATCAGTCAAGCAGGTTGTAATGTGAGGACTGCCTCTCCTCCCACATAAAGTGCTGTCCTTCCTTGTACATATATATAAGTGGGGGAAAAAAATGCTAACCTCAACTGCTCTCTGCACTTAGATTGTACATATGGCTGCAGAGGGCTGGGCTGGAGCAGGAAACATAATTTCAGAGTGACTAGCCTCATGCTTAGTAAATTGGGCCCATTATGCAACCCCCTGTCCATATGTATCACCTTACATATAGAGTACATATTGATGAAGAGGGATTTTTGCATGCTGAATAACATCCATATGTTACCCAGGAGATATTTCCTGTTCCTAGTGCTGCTGCGTCATTAATTTTCCTGCTTGTTTTGACTGTTCATCTCTCAAGCTAAAGCATCTAGAACTACTAAAGCCCCAGCCAAGAAAGAGTCAGTAATATAAACATCATCAATATTTATGATGGACACCCGGAGAAAAATATTCCACGATGCAATGCCTTGCTTTCCACCCAGCTCCAGCTAGGATGCCTCGGAATGCTCTGCTGCTGCAGCTCCCGGCCATCCTCCCCCAAGTACCTCGCAGCATTTTCTGTCCCTTTAACAGTCCCCCGGCCCGCCAGACTTCCTCCTTTCATAGCCCCCGGGCGCTCCCCCTTCTCTCCCCCAGGGCTAGTTAATATGTGCCAAATCCTGACACCCTGAATGGTTTCCCAACGCTGACACTAATCACGTTTTCAGGAGCAGGTCAGCAGTGAAGGAGCTGAAATTCGTGTGAAAAAGTCCCCGGGATGGCCCCGGTGCCTCACACCTGCGTGCCCTATTCATCCGCACTGTTTACACATTGTCATCCACAATTAATTCTTTCCAGGGACGCTCCACCGCCTGCCCTCCAGTTGCACAGGGACCCCATTCGGAGCTGTTGTGTCTGTTAAATTGAGCATAGGGTGCTGTGATTAAATTAAGTTTTGTGGCGCTCTCTCTCTCCCTCCCCTTCTCTTTCCCCTCTGCTAATAACGATGCCTGATGGACGATTGCTGGCACTGGAATAAGAGGTAATTACAGGCTCTGTAAGTAGGGGAAGAAAAGTTTATATTTGGAAATGTGAATGGGGACATCTTTGCTGGCTAGCTAACATCGCCCTCAGTGTGAGGTGGGAACCTCAGCCCCACGCAGTGTCTATAGCACGAGGAGGGCACAGGGCTAAGGTTCTCCATAGGCAGAGCAAAACCTCACGTTAGAGAGCCTCTGTCCCTTAGATCCAAAATTAGTTTTCTTCAGCAAGTGCCATTCACACCTCCTGCTGCAGTACAGCAGAGCTTGGCCCACACAGCTCTGTTTGTGCATCTGTATAGCACGCATCAGCAAAACTGCTCTCCTCCCAAGTTACTGTACCCAAACGCACCAGGAGAAATTCCCTGAGCTAAAGGACTGCCAAGTCATGTCCCCACAATGACACAATTCTGCACCATGGGGCAAAACAGAAAGGCTCAGCAGAGGTAAGGAGGAGGAAAACAAGAAAAGACAGGAATTCAGCTAGCTTTAGGAGTGTACAAGTTTGCAAAACACCCACAAGGCAGCAGCATTTTTTGCTAGATGCTTTGCTTGCGCGTGAAGTGGGCAACTGTTCTTTATTACTGTGATGTCTGCAAAATCAAAGAGCCATTTTTGCTCAGAACAGAAACGTGCAGAAACTCTCTGAGCAAGCCGAGCTGGGTGGATTTGGCTTTACGCCTTAGCTCAGCCACTCACAGGACTTACTGCCACAGTTCAGCTGCAGCCCTCTGGCACAGCACGCCAAGTGTCACTACAGCAAGAACAGATCTTGAGCCCTTCCAGCTAGCTATGGCCCAGCTGAAATGCAGCTTCTATTTGCTGTTCCAATGCTAGCTCACACCAGACAAAGAAATACCCAATCACCTTAGGTTTTGAGGCCTCTCTACAAAAGACACATGAAATTTCAAAACCTCATTGGCTGCAAACACAGTTCATACAGCTTGGAAAATGTCAGCCTTTCTCACTTTTATCCTATGCAAAAAAAAACTGTCCTTGTGACAGAAAATCTTCGTAGCAGTAATTAGAAGACCAGCCTCCTCATAAACACAGCTGTAAAATATTGTTGCATGCCCATGTGAAACATGCTGGAAAGCACATGCTACATCCCCCTCTAGTGCTGAACCACTACAGAATAACAACCCAGCAGTGCTGCTGCTCAGTGCTGCTGGAGCATAGGCTGTTCTGCAGCAATTTGTGATTAAGCCCCATAAATGAACCACAAAGGCGACTGCCACACGTGAAGGCATCCTTACTGGATGACTGCTCCACAGCAGATGGAGTCATGGGGACTGATGACCCTGAGATTCCTTGAAATCAGAGGGATTTTAATAGCTTCTGAACACTCGCATGAACCCGGAACATGTCTGTTTGGTTTTCCAAGTTTCCCTACTTGTTCTGCACTCCCACTGGAAAACCAAGCCTCACGTATCACACCTGATCAACACACATCCCCCAGCACCCAAGGCACTTTACACTTTGTGCAGAGTAATACTGGGGATAGCAGCCCTTCCACAAACACCAGCTGTACTTATAATCCTCCCAACCACCCTTCCTCACTTGCAGATGTGGTGCTACCGACCTTTCAAAGGGAAGAAACACACCACCCTCCCACAAAGCAGCCCCTCAAATGGGGAAGACAAGCTTTCAGTGGCTGCCTATACCCTGTTGCCCCAGCACATCCCAACACGTGCACTTACCAGGACAGTCAGGCTCCACACTAAGGTCACATCGCTGCATGGGTCTCCAAAGCTGCTGGCAGCTCACACCAAAAGCATTTAGGTCTCCAGCCCTGTTTCCCAAACACACAAGCCTGTATCTTAGCCACCCCTGACTATGCAGAGCTTTATGAAGCAGAGCTGGTCAGGGGGTCTGCACTCGCCTCACTTTGGGCCAGCCTCATCTCGTTAGCAGATGAGGGAGGAGGTGGGGTAGGGCCAGCCATCAGGACACAGGTGGGTGAAGTGTGCCAAAGTACAAAGCAGCTGAGCACAGGTCTCTGTAATGAAGGCACCTGAGCAGCCCTACCTACAAAAATGTGAAGAGAAGACTCATATCTAAGCTATTTTCCTGAAGTAGAACTATAAGAACTCTTGATAATGTAATTGTGACAAGCCCTGCAAGCTGCCTACCTCCCTTTTCTCCCACTGAAATCAATGAGAGTGGAGGACATTCAGCAAATTATACCATTTGCCCAGACCATAAACAATTTACATAAGGATGCACAGTTCTGAAGTGCTCTATAAGCACATATTAATCGGTCACTAAATAATTTAGATAATTCCCTGTTTTTTCTCTGGCACTCCCAGACATCCCTATAGCAACGGAGCGGCCATGGCAATGCACGCTTGGTGAGGCGATGCTAGGGAGGACCTTTGCTCTCCAGCCCTCCAAAAGTCATGCAGGGCAAGCGGAAGGGGGCTGTGAGAGGTGACATGCAGGAAGGAGGCTTTCAATTTTAATGGAGATTCTTACGATGACAGTCTATGCAAATGGGTACATGAAAGAGGAGAGGAAACAGATTGGGGGAAGGGGAAGAGAAATTAACCCTGGTTCGGATTTCAAAGCAAGCCAGGAATAATTTTTGTAGCTAAGAATAGTTGCAATGCACCTTGTTCCCCTTGGTCTCTGCCCTGCATAATCCTTACGTTTAGGGGCTGAAATTACAGCTGGGGGGAGGGAGGCCAGCGTTCACAGTCCAGGAAACACCACTGCCCAGACCTCGGCTCCATCACCTTTATCGCTCCTTTGTGTCACCAAAGCCAGCTCCAAACAAAGGACTGGGCCCTCTGCTTTGCAGGGCTCTTGCAGTTGTTTTGCAAATGAGATTGCTTGATTGGTGAGCAAAATCAGAGATCTTTTGAAGATGTTGCCCAGGAAAGGGGGAGGAGGGTCTCAGCCACCCCCCACAGCAAGCAATACGATCTGCCTGATTGAAAATGAACTGAAGCAGCTTCAGCTGTCTCCAGAAAAGAACGGGATCTGCCATCTGCCATGAGAGAAACCTCTCACCCTTAGTCCCCTTTGGGGCCAGCGGAGACAGAGCTCCACTCAAGGGGCTTTTCTGCCTATCCCAGATGCATGCTTTGGGCTCTGCTCAGCCGCACGGCAGGACACGGAGTGCAAGGGACCAGCCCACAGCCCTGGGGAGCTGATTGATGTAGGTCTTGTCGACACCTAGGCAGGCGCTCGCTGGGAGACTTCCTTCTTTTTTTGATCAGAAAACAGTTTCTGCAAGACGAAAAAGTGCCTGTGGGAAGATGGGGATGCTGCAGGAAAGACTTGTGTTTTGTCGGAGGTGAACTGAAACAGAGCTTTGATTAAACTGCCCCCAAATTTTTCATTTTAGTCGAGTTCAACTTCAAAATGAACTTTCCCAAAAAGGCCTCTGTTCTTTCCTGTATATGGGGCCTTGCAGCTGAGCTGCATTTACTGAGAACAACGTGGATGTTGCCCAAGCCTTATGGGAGCTGGGCAGAGCTCCCAGGGAGCGCAGCCCAGAGGAGAGAATGGGACCCAAACCCAAGGAAACACACTGCCTACTTTAATGTTAAGCAGACTTAAAACGAAACGTTTCATGTCAGTTCAACAAATTGAAACAAAACATTCCTACCTCAGAAACGTCAAAATGCTTCACTTTGATCCAAACAAATGTCAAAACAGAGCATGTAGACATTTCTGAACATGACTGTTTCAATTCCAGGAAGCAATTTTTTTTTTTCTGAGTTTTTTCACTCCGGTTTGTTCTGTTCTGGAGAACAGAGGCAGAAATTCACAACTTCACATAGTTCTCCTTACGATCATTTATCACAGGAGGGACCTGCATTGCCTATATGCTTGCATACATGAACACCCTCTCTTGCCTACTCACTCCGGGTACACCTGCTGCCTCCCTGTCCCCTTTCCAGACTGCTTTCACCACTCACATAGATGTGCCATGGCCAGAGGATGCCCTTCAGCTGCAGGAGATCTCAAGCATCTGGTCACACCCAGCGCAAGCGTGCCATGCTGTCACACCAAGCAGTGGCTGTCCACATACTAACTTAAGAGTAGAGTGCTTAGGATGTCATCCCCACTGTTGCTGCAGAGCCCATACACAAACTTGTCCTCTTCTCCCAGCCAGGGCAGGTATGGGTTTTGGTCTAAGCCATTTCAGACACAGCATAGAGTGCCAATGAAAGCTGTGTGAATAATCCCCTGCTTTGGGAAGCAACACTTACAAGAGTGCCCATGAAAGAAGAGGGAGCTGGGTGGGAGTCTGACACACCACCTCAGTGCATTTTGACCAGTGAACTTCATTGGTATTGCTGAGTATTACAGATCCCCAGTGTGGTTAACAGCAGACTAGTATGAAGAAAGGCAGACAAATCCTAATCATGTACTGCATGCCCAAGAGGGATCCTCAGACCCCTTTTTACCTCGGCATGTATAATCCTAGCACTGCATCTAGTAACAGTTTGACTACCCATCTAGCCACAACTTATGGAATCATAGAATCTTTAGAATTAGAAGGGACCTTTGAGTGCCATCTAGTCCAACTCTCCTGCAATGAACAGGGGACTTATTTCAGGTTGCTCAAAACCCCATTCAGCCAAGCCTTGAGTGCCTGTAGGGACAAGGCATCCACAGGCCACGAGCAACTTATTCCTCACCTCCCTTGGCCTTCTTTTAATGCAGTCCAGGATACTGTTGACCTTCTAAGCTATAAGTGCACACTGCTGGCTCACACTGAGTCTTCCATCAATGCCCCCCCCCAGATCCTGCTCAAGTCTAATCTCATAGCACTATTGCCTTCCAGCTGAAGGCTGCAAACGTGGCTCCATGTGTTGTGGACCCTTTGGAGAAAGTGTTCCTCTTTTGTAGTGCAACAACCAAATCTTCCCCTGAGTTTCCACAGGGATAAACCACTTTTTCCCAAAAGCCATCCTAAATCTCGGAGCGTTTATGTTTATAGTCCTTCAGTGCTGACTCCTCTGCTACACATTCCCAAATAGGACTCCATGATGCCAAATCTCAACTTGTATCTACAGGGCAAAGTGTCTGCATGCGGGTACACCACACTCTCTTGCCTCAGTGGGACAGTTCACAAGGCCAGGCTTCATCCACATGTCTCAGCCCTTTGGCCCAGCCTGTCCAGGACTTCCCTGGTATACTCCACACTCCTCTGCTGTCAGACTCCAGGTATTTGATCCTTATGTTTCCCTGCTACAACCCAGTCTTTGCCAGGTGCAAAGTTCACCCAGGTGAACTTCTGTGCATCCTTGCATCTTCCTCACTGGGATAAAAAGCTTCTTTTACATACTTCCCAGCAAGCATTTCTGCAAAACAACAACTCTCATCAGTCCTGGACATAAACAGTTTCAGCGCTAGGATATGTATTTCTCTCCTTTTTCATAAATAACACTTAATAATTCATTCTGCTAATCCTGATTCTGTCCGAATTTTCCAAATTAATTCACCCTCTAAATGTGTAAAAATAAACTGCAGGAACAATTCGTGTTACATCTATGGCTGAAGAAACTCTCTTGGGTTCCACTGTTACCCAAATAGTACCCTCCAGGCTCATTCCCTGCGGGTTGGCAGTGGATCAGCACTAGCAGGCTCTCTCAGAGGTTTGGATATTAAGCAAAATCCATCTTCTAACTGAGCCCTTGCAGTGTCTTCACATGCTTCCTGTGACAGTCTAAAAGAACATCCAGAAGGCCTTATCCATCACTGGGCTGTGAGATGAGAATGGATGTGAGATGGGCCAGCTTCCAGGTGATGATTGTTCCCACCTCCTAGTAACAGCTTGCAGCATCCTTGCCAATTGCTGTTGTATGTCCCTAAATATAGGAAGGTTTTAGGCTTTGAAATGTGATGGAGATGATTAAGGGTTCTTCCTTTTAGGGATAAAAGTGAAACAACATTTCTTGGAAGCAGTGTATCACCTTTGAGGATCATGGTGTGCATTGTTTTAAAAATAAAGAATAACTACAGAAACAGAGGAAATGAGTGTGCAGGTTATGCTCCAAAAGTCTCCTGAGTGAAGCTTCAGATGTGCTCTGCTGCAGTCATCCCCCCTGAAGATTATTTCAAGGCTGTACTAATACGTGGATCATGAGTGTGACTGTTACCATGGGCACACATCTAATCAAACAGATCCTAATTACATCTATTACCCAATTTGGCACTTGGAGAGTGCTTCAGTGATTATTCTGTTGCTTGTCTGACAAATAACATGATTATTCAGTAAGCTGCATACGTTTTAATGGTACATTTTAGTTCTTTGATAAGAAGCTGTCTAACTAACCAAAAGTGCTTTTCACTTGCAAAGGCATAGCTAATATTAGCAACCAGACTCTATTCATTGCGCTTAATAACCTAATAAATATATTTAAGACTCTGTGCTATGCTCAGTTACCTTTAGAAAGCACTTTATCATTAGTCTCTAAAAGCAAAATGGTCTCTTCTTTTCAAGGATGAGAGCACTTCTAAAACTTCGGTTGAAGATCATAGATTGCAAATGCAACTCGTTTTAAAAATAGGTTTAAACGTTGATTCTTGTCTTTAGCTTTAAGAGTGAAAGCATTGTTTATGTAAGCCTTGGATTTATGAGAGAAGCAAGGAATTTTTCAAGAATATGTCAGAAAGAAGCTGGTGATGCTGATGTTCGCTGCCTTTTGCCAAACTCATCCTTTTCACAGCATGAGGGAAAAAAAAATGTAAAAAAACAGCAATTCTCCTGCATTACCAGAATCCACCCTGGAACAAACAGAAAAAAAAAGGATTTTCCTGTCAAAGGATGGATGTTGCCAGCAGGACAGTGGGACAGGTGATGACGGAGGCTGCAGAGCTCAGCCATGCTTTACATCATCTGAGACAATGCGGGAGCCTGTCAGACCTGTGTCAACAAGAGCTTAGCTTCTAGGGACATGAGATGCAGACAGCATCTCACTTTCTTTCTCTATCTTGCTGGCAATTCTTTATTTTCTCTTCAATATATTTGGGAAGTGGACAGAAGGCTGCCGCTGGAGTTTTCCCCCAGCACATTTTACTTTCCATCCCCACCCTGGCTGCACAGCCGTGAGGAGAAGGCCAGGCAGCACCCAGGTTCTAGCAGCCTCTCCATTCTATTCTTCTGTGCACAGAAAGGATGACACAAGGAGAAAGGGAGCTTGTAAATCAGCAGATGACCAGAAGGACACCACCTTCTGTGTCTTCCTTCCCACTACACCTGGAGTGTGCAAGAGACAAATGTGCAAAGAGCGCAGCTCGGACAGCAGGTGTGGGAATGAAGCAAATGATACAAGGGGACTAGCATAACTGAACAGTAAAACACAGACTGTGAGGGTTCTAGGTAAAACGAACAATAGGAAAGTACAGACTGCCAGAGATAAGGACAAGTGAATAAGGTCATGGTAAGGAGGAATTCCCCACGTGATGCCCAGGGGAGAGATTATCAATACAACCACATGTTGTTAGCAGGTTGGCTTTAGTCACATTATTTTGAAAACCCTGAAGAAAACCCATTGGTGAATGTCTCTCTGATCAGCTGCTGGGTTCAATGAGGAACTTCTGCCCTTGCCTCTTCAGTGTGGATGGGTGAAAGGGGCAAATAGCCCTCAGCCCACGCTACTTGTTCACAGGCAAGGTACCCACCCCCAAACACCAGAGAGGTGATCTGCAAGAGCAAGACTTACTTGGGGTGGTGTCAGATTGAGAGGTGATGATCCTGCTCCTGTGGGTCAGTTAGTGCTTGAATGAGACACTGTGATTAGAGTTTGCATGCCTGTCACTGTAATGTGAGATGTTATTTGCATATAACTGAATAATTAATAATATAAGTAGAAGCTGGAATATAGGTTTATATGGTAAAGAGTGATACTTTGTCATTTGATATTCTTCATGCTGTTTGCCACCCAGTTCAGCCTGTAATCTCTTTGCTAATAAATCCTTAGGCTCACAGCTTTAGTTGCTCTGTGCCACCAGGCACTATGAGACTAAACAAGGCCTCCTTCCATCTCCCAGCCCCACATCATTAATTTTAATTAAACTGTTCTGCAGCACCCAGGTGTCAAAAGACACCTGGTCAATCTCACTTCTAACCACCTATGGGTGCAAGGATTGCAGCACCGGTGGGGCAGCCTGGCCTGCCCTGCTCCCCAGGCACAGCAGGAAGCACTGCCTAATAATGTGTTCCCCAGTCACAAGTCAGCATGTCCAGCTATCCCATTCTTCTGTGTTTGTCATTTTCCATCAGTCTCCATTTTCCTCCCAAGTCTCTTTGGTGTACCAATTAATCCAGAGGGTTTTCATTTACTCAGGCTGTCCAAACCAGCACTATGCTAATATCTCACACAATCACTGCCAACAGCTCATAATACATTTTAACTGCTCCTTGGCCTTTGATGTGTTAGCCTTCTGGGCAACATTATCATTACCCTTTATATATCTCTGTAGGTGAATGCAGCACTGTACTGCGGCTTGCATACACTAACTGTGGGCCAGGGTTTGTCTGTGCCTGCAATGTGTTGTCCTAGGAATTGTGAGAATTGTGCTATCTTTGCTGGTAAGACCCAAAACAAGCTGCTGACCCTAAATAAACAACAACACCACCCTCGGAGATCTCATTTTCAAAGTGGATGAGCAAAGATAGTGAGGAGCAGGACAAGTCAGCAGAGGCCCTTACCTGGGGAGCGGTGCTGATAGGAAACCTCAGGGTGGTGAGGACTTCTGGTGGGGTCTGAGAGTGGGCACCACATCAGGGAAAGCAGGTAGTGTTCCTGGCTCACGTTCATGTGCTTTGAATTAAAATCACCACTTGAGCTGAAGCACCAGATACAACCAAATGCAGGAAAACACAAAGGGCAATTTGTAGGGAGCCAGGGGCATGCATTCTTCACAACTTCGAAGCCATTTACGGTTTTGAGGGCTCTCTTAATGGAAATAGTTACAATTGCATTTCTCAGGGAACATAAATCAGCATGGGTGGCGTCAGGCTGACAATTTGGAAGGGCGCTCAGCCCAGCTTGGAAACTGTGAACACATCCAAAGGTCTGAGAGCTTAGTTTGAGATCACACAGGTTAGCTTACAATGTCAACACAGCTCACAGGTGCTTACAGAGGGTGGGTGGAGAAACAAGCTCCCTAAAATAAGCTATTCCTGTGGAAAACAATGGGTAACTGATGTTAATATGAGCACACATGGTGGAAGTTACTTCTAAGGAAAGCTGTCAAAATCAGCATGAGAAAGTCGTCAGATCCTGGGAGTGCATCCCTGATCCCAGCTGGGCCACAGCACCCAAACTGTCCTGCTCCCCTAGGCCCTATGGCCATGCTATAGCTACACAGAAAAACTCTTCATTGTTGCCCTCCCCAGTCCTCCAGACAGTCATTTGTGGCAGCATCTGCCATCCCTCTCCACCTCGCAGGGGTACCATCTCACCAAAATGATGTCCACCTTCATCCCCATCTCCCAGTGGAAGAAGTGACTGGCATTGGGATCACCAGCAGACCTCACACAAGGGAAACTTGGGTTTCGACGCTACAGGCATAGTTTTGGGTAGCACAGCAGGCCTGAACAACAGGCCACCACTTTGAGACAGACAGAGCCCAATGCATGCCCAGCACCACAGCAAAAAGCACTGGGGGGGGACAGCTCTCAAGCACAAAGGGAACAGGCCCCTGAGAGTTCACTGTGAAGAGCCGCTGACATGCACAGCTAGCACTGAGGAACACAAACTGTGCTTTCCAAAAATACAGAAGCACAGTGCCCAGGGGACAGTGGCTCAGAGTAGAAAGCTGGCTCTAACGCCACATCCCCATGGGGCTCTACAGGAGGCACCCAGCCTTCCTGTGACACCCAAAGCAGTCTTGTACAGCAGGGAAAGAGATGCTCACAGTAACAGATGCCGCAGAAGACCACAGGCCACCACCATGCAGACCATGAGTTTGCAGACCTGAAGCACGTAGTTAGACACACCTGCATCAGGCATGCAGCCTATTGTCTGCCATGGGGACAAAGATGGCCGTTGGCTATCCTTTCCAAGCCCTAGAGAGGGCAGGTGGAGCTCACTGCCCAGCTACCCACACTGCACAAGGTGAATCCCACCACCTCTGAGCCCTCAGGAGACTCTTGGCAATGAGACCTTCTTGCCATTGCTCTCCTTGGGTCACCTGGAAAGTGCTGGCTGGCCCACACAGGTACCCAGGGCTCTACAGGACTCAACATCACACCCTGTAGAGATGCAGTCCCATCCCACACAGGGAAGTGCAGATGCAGAAAGCACCCAGCTTACAAACACAGAAACAGTTAAAATCATGGGTAAATAAAACTTGCAGTACAAAAGCATGTACATTTCTGGGCAAAGAAAATCATCCTTTCCAGCACTGCCAACCCCACATACTCTAAAATTACGTGTCAGGCTCCAGAGAATCACAGCTTAAAAATCACGAGGGTTTTTGTTCTGGTTTTTAAAGAAAATTATAAATGTTTGAGCTTTTCCTAATTGCACTCTGCTTTCTTGAACTTTATGATCACTTTTTTTTTTTTTTTTTTGCAAAACTTTTCTCCAAATCCCTGAAGGCTACAAACCTCTACGTTTTTATTATAAAATAAAGTTGAGAACCTCACCTAATGCCCAGAGCTTTGAGGCAAATGGCAAAGATCAAAAGGCTTCCATTAAAATTAGGAGAATAGGAAATACTGGAGATCTCAAGAATGAAAAGACCTGCAACGTACTTGTCTCTTGCCTTTTTTCTCTACTGTTGCGCAAAAGAGCTTTTAGAAAATATTTTGCTGTTTCAAAAAACATCCCATTGCTTAAGCGCATTTCTTGCCAACTTTAAGAGAAGGCTTTCAATAATGTTTTGCCTCTGAGAGCAATGTTGTTTGCATTCAGCAGACACAGAAAAGTCACCAATGGAAGCTGCTGCCCCAGGCTGTCATGGACTGAGAAGCACGATGTCTCAAGAATATGTTGCCTGCTCTGCATTGCTGTTCAGGGAGTGGGGAAGGTTCAGAAACATTATCCAAGATCAAATCCAACCTGACCTTCAGGCTTCAGTGTGATCCATACTGGCTTTACAAAAGGGAAACTTACTGCCAAAAATGGGGCTGGTGCGTGCCATCCAACTTTCTTACTTCGTTTCCCACAGCACCAAAGACCTGCCATATGCTTTTCCAGGGATGCACATGCTACAGCTTAGGTAAACTGTGGTAAATGTATCAGTCTGTAAAGGGACCAGTGATCCTCCAAGATTAAAGGGCAACCTGAGTGTGGACTTGCTACCAAGCCTCTTGAAAGGGTTGTAGCAACCTGATTATTGTTTGCTATCTGTAAAAGAATGTGATACTCTCTCATGCACTGGTCTTTTTAGCTTTATTTACCGTAAAGCTTCCTGAAACATCCTCTTGTGGAGATAATGGCTTCCTTTGTTTTCCGTCAGAATGAACAAATGGAAATAAAAACATGCTGCTAATAATTGTGTCCTACTATAATTAAAGCGAGACAAAAGCATTGCACTGCTGGGTTTGGCTTGTTGTTGCCTGGGTGCTTGGACAAGACCTAGCACAGGAGGTGTCCACAAGAGCAGCAGCAACCAAAAGACAACAGTGCCTAATTCAACCAAGGAACTCAAATCCATGTGGCTTTGGCCAGACCAAAAAACTCAGCAAAACATCCAGGAGGACAAGGAATGCATTTGGAGAATCAGAATATTCCACTCCTCAGGCTCCAGCATTTAATCTGGGTATTTATTAATGGGAGCAGGAAGAAACTTTCTCACCGAGATGGTTATTCCATGACCGTCTGATGGGGATTCACTCCCTTCCCCTCAGTTTCCACACATGGTGGATAGAGACAAGACATGACAGAGGATGCATGTGCCCGATTCCTTTAACACTGTAGGGCAAGGAACGAGCCTCTCCTTTCCTTCTAAGCAACTAAACAGGCACAAGCCAGGCAGAGATCAGGCTGTTTCTGAGCTCACCAAGAGGAAAGCAGCAACAGGGCTGGCAGCCAAGGCACACAGCTCTGCTGGCACGCAGACCAGAAGCCGGCAACCCAGAGTAGTACTCCCACAGCACTTGTGGGCCTTAGGAGATGCAAAAGGCGAAGACAGATGGGCAAGTACACAAACAAGGTTTTCAGCAGCCCACTTGAACTTTTCACAGTCCATTGGCACCATGCAGAAAGGACATTTCAGTTCAGTCAGGATGCCATGGGACTTCAGAAGGATGGTGCCCGTTGGATACAGGCATGCCGGTGCCCTGAGCTTTCCTCACATCAAAGGAGGCGTCTTCAACTCATCACACTGGGCTCCCAGTCTTCCCAGTACAGCATCAAGGTATGATGAATCCCAGTACCACATCTCCCTCCAGAGTTTTCATTCTCACTACACCAGCAGGAAGTAAAAACATGCTTTCAGCACCTACCGCTAGAGGTGGAATAAGGGCAGAAAATTGTTTCCCAATATTGTATGGCATGGGCAAGTAAGGAAGTAGGTCCAGCTCTCTCCTCACAAGCAGACAGCAAACCCCCCTGCACATCCTGCCTTCTTGATCAAAGAAGTATAAGACAAAGGGAACAATGTAAGTGGGAGAAAATGGAGAAACACCTTTTGGTTTCAAAAAGCCTGCCCTGTAAACTAACATATCTTCCTTTGCTTTTCCACTGTTTAAAGACTTTACTTCTTCTCTGTGCTAATGGTCAGCACCTCTCAGAAGCTTAATGCTGTGACTCTGCTGTAGATCTGAGTAGGATTCTTCAGCATCATCAAGCATCCAAACATGAAAAAACCTTTCTGTAGCTAGGAAGCATTATGCTCATTTTTTAAACTCCAATTGCCTCAGATTCCACACAGGAAACAGTGAGAAAGCAGGGACCAATATCTAGGCTGATCCAGGTTATCTACAAGTCTACAATGACCAGAAAAGAGGTTGCAGCAAGATGGGGGTTGGATATTAGAAGAAAGTTCTCAGAAAGAGTGATGAGGCACTGGCACAGGCTGCCCAGGGATGTGGTGGAGTCACCATCCCTGGAGGTGTTCAAGAAGAAGGTAGATGTGGCACCAAAGAATGTGGTTTAGTGGTCATGTTGGTTGGACTTGGTGATCTTAGAGGTCTGTTCCAACCTTAACGATTCTATGACCTGCTCAGTGACCTTCTCAGCCCTAAGCCTTATGAGTAAGTGCAACATGAACAACAATATCTCTTTCTGACTCGTGGGGAGATCTCTGCAGCAATGTGAGCTTACACATACCCTTCTTGAAGCACCTACTGTGCCTATGGGAGGGAGGGAGGAAAGTCTGATCTTCTAATACATGCAATCTACAGCTTTGCTGAAAAGACTGCAAGAGTAAGAAAGAACAGAGACATTATCTTCCAGCACCACAGTCAGTGATGCAAGGATGCCAAAGCAGGAGACAAGAAGCAGAAAAAGATGCAAGTTCCACAGCAGCAGCAGCATCACTTTCACTCTTATCAGCCCAGTAACTCTGAACTATTAGCACGGTCCTACAAGGTCAGGTATGCATTTCAACACAACCCTGCTTTGGACTGTATTACTTATATATCAAATCAGAAAAGCTAATTTAAAAAGGAGATTATTTTTAATATACCTGTTTTGATTTAAGCCCATTCCAATTTCAGCCTGACCACCAGAAGCGGACACAGCAGAAATGTGGTAGATACTGAGGACATCAAAACAGGGTTAAGGAGCTAGAGGTTATAGGGTTGATGAATTATTTGCCCTAATCTGTTCACAGGGAAGATTAAAGTTTTCAAGTGGCTTTGTTGATGGCTGGAGCATTATGTCAGCAGCTTGAGGATGAGCTCTGTCTATGTAGCATGACCTAGGTTTTGCTAACATGACATCCCAATGATGCCTGCAAAGGTACTGATGACAGTGGCAGGCTCTCCTACTACCTAGGCAGTTTAAACCTATGGAGTTAGCACCTGAGCACAGCCTGCCCCAGTGAAATTACTTTAAAAGTAAGCTTGGATACAAATGATGCACACTAACCTCGGGTCAAGACACAACTGTCCTTCAAAGGTGAAATGCATCTACAACTGGAAGCTGGAGAACCTCCTATCCCCCATACCAGCTCTCCCAGGCTCATACCAAAATGGTTTATCACCTGACATACAGAAAACACAGCATCTTCTGAAAACCCATAGCCCAGCATATGTCTGAAGAACAACAGACAATGCTTGCTTTGCCCACAAAACTAAGAGCAATAATGAAGTATATACAAATTGGATTCAGACTTAAGGAAGGTCCTGATGGTCGACCAACAGAATTTTACCAGACTGAAGGAAATTTAAGCTGTCAAATATTTATGAAGCTGTCTATTACATCTGGCCCCTAAGGAAAAGAAACAGTCAAGATCAACTAGGCCTACTAATTACATAATTAACAAGTGACTACAATAGACAATAAATAATAACTTTTCCCACGGGGAAAACTAAACATCACGGAAACAAACAGGCTTCCTACAGTCTGTGCAGTTCCCTCCCACACTTAGACTTGCCTTTGAAATGAGCCTGCTCCAATGCTACCCTTTTGGCAGGCAGAGGCAGTGAGCCAAGACATCCATGCCCATCCAGGCTTGCTGGTTTCAGAGGAACAATTTCTCTGGAACTCTCTCTGTCACTTGAGGCATAAGCAGTGCCCACCTGGCCACCAAGTCAGTATTTAAAATGACTCCCTTAAAATGGAGAAGGGGCCGTTTTTTCCACTGCCATCCAACTGAAGTACACACTCAGACTGACAATGCTGAGCGCTCCGTGGGACCCACAAGAGATGAGGCCATCAGGAACATTGTGGAAGGGTGTGCTTTCCCCTCTGCTGGCTGCTTAAAATAAGCATCACCAACCCAGACAGATGCTGGCGCTGCATCTCAGCAGGCACTAATTTAGCCCATACACAGTGCTCTTACATCATTTGTTCTGGGCAGGGCTTAATTGCAAAATTAATTATTTTCCTATCAAACAATTGTGTAAAAATAAAAATCCTATGACTTCTCTTTATTTTTTAAGCCTGATGGATGCTAAATGAGATTTAAGTACATATAAACAACTTTGTCTCTTGTTGATGCTAAGAGAAGCACTGCAGTGACAGAGAGCCAGCAAATGCCCTGCACTGGGACTCAGGGCATAGCCACTAGGAAGGCCATACTGCTGACCACCCCACCATGGGGCATGGGGAACTGGGCTATCCATTGCAGGATGTCAGAACAGGCAAGGCTGGTCAGTGTTGCAGATGGTGGGCCCAAGCAACGCTGCTGGCCATCGGGCCAGGTGTCTCCCCAGATCTGTTTACTCACCAGTGTGCCATGGAGCTGGCATGAACACAGGACAGGACAGCACAGAGGAGAGGGGAAAACAGCTCTCATTCTGGCACCAAGCTACACCTTCCTCTGATCATGGCAACTTGTGCCTGGCTCTCAGTGGCCCTGCGTGAGCATTAGATGTGATCTGGCCAAGACCAAAGGCCTCGTCACTCTTAAGTCTTTCTGTGATCCTGCAAGTGATTTCCATCTCAAGATGAGGCTGTTCAATTTGTCCTCATCTTTTGCCATCTATCAGAGCAGAATTAGACATAAACAGACTTAATCACCACCCTCAAACACACAATTTTCCTTGTGCTGAGCCAGAACAAACCACAGGCAGCAACTGCTGGTCACACAGCCCAGAACCTACCTCTTGCACATTCATGAACAAGCCTGGGGAAACCAACATTTGAGCAGCCTAGAAGGCTGAGAAGAAAACTGAAAATCAAATCCTGCTTTAATTATGATGGAGACCACTATAGAAAAAATTAAGACTCCTCTTGTTTTTAAAGAGCCAGATGTATCCAGAATTTAAACATTTAACCAGGTGGGCTGCATCACCCAAATGATAACAGAAAGGAACTGTGGCCTTGCAGAGCCACAGGTGGAATAAATCAAGGCAAGGAGCAATTCCACCTGCAGAAACCCTCCCTCTCCAACCCTAACAGGCACACCTGTGGGGGTAACCCTCCCTTGGACAGGCTGCTCCAGCCCTTCAGCCTTGCTGTTGGTACTGACTCAACTCCAGTAATCTCTGAGCAGTAGGACAATGCTGAGCAGGATGAAAAACAAGAACAGGAGTATATGAGCACTAGAACTGGTTTTGGCACTAGGGATGGAGCCAATCGCATTCAAATCTTACAGTAAAAGTAGCTAAGCACAAAACTGTGCAGCAGTAAAACCTTACCAGGACAAAGCATGAGATGCCAACATCACACCTCAAGCTGTGGGCCAACAGAGCATGAAATCCGGCACAAATCAAGTCACCACCATCCTTATCAAGTACTTCAGGTGATGTACAGCCTTTGGGCAATAGTCAGGCAACACTAAATTCTGTAAAAACACCAAGATAATGACAGTCCCAGCTGCAAATTAGAACAGCACAGCTTGGCTCCTCACCCATGAAAGATGCACACAAACCATTTCCTATTTTTTAATCAAAATGATGAAGTTACATTACAAAAATCACAAAGCAGCGATGCCTTTGCCGTCTTCTCTATCAAAACCTACAACAGAGTTCACTTTGAGCACCAGCAAGGGGTCTGTCAACTTCTATGTTTTAGCTTTAAATACTACCTTTGATGCCTCAGGCTCGTTAAGCACCCTGTGAAGCCCAGCATATCTTTGGATTTGGGAGTATCTGAGGGATGGCTCTGATGAGGCTTGGCTGTTTTGAGGTCTTTCATCCTGAGCGCGATCTGGCTCCGGGCATGCAACCACTGCCCTCGTGTGGTGCGAGCTGGGCAGAACCCGCCAGGGTGAAGCCATCACACCCCGTGTTCCACCTCTCTCCGCATCTTTCCCTCGGTTCCTGGAGCGAATCACCTCTGACTACTGGGAAGCAGCAGGGCCGTTTGAAGAGCAAACAAGGAGCAGGAGGTTTTTAACTACAGGAGTAGCCGGAGCATTCTTCTACAGTTCCGCAAAGAAAGACAAAAGGCAAAAAGCGTTTCAATATCGTCATTCTAAAAGGCTGAGCAGGCAGGGAGAGGTCTGGGTGCCACCAGGCAATGGCACTTTACAACCACTGAGCTGCTTGACTTGACTGCACGTCTTCTGACAGCTTTCAGAGCACAATTATTAGTTAAACACAGCAGAACAAACATTTGGAGAGTGGCAGTGGGGGAAAATATGAAAGGGAGAGAGGAAAAGAGGCAATAGCTGGGCACTTTTCTCTTGCAGTCTCTCAAAATTCCAATGAACCTTGCCCACATGCAAGACCTGGGCTGGGAATCCTGCAGCTGCCCAAAGCAAACTGAAGCACATGCAGTACAACAGGCCATCTCCTCTCACTCACTTGGCAGCACTCTGTGCCACACCACTGTAAGAGCCCTCTTGCAGCAGTGCCAGCAGGACTGCAGGAGATACCGTGGGCACACACACACAAACAGCTCCCAGCACAGCACTGTCTCACTGCTTTCCCCCCATCCTACTCTTATCAGGGACACCATGCCAGGCTCCAGATCTGTTGTCAGTGCCTTTCCGGCCTGGCTCTCAGCCTAGAAAACCAAGTTCTCAAACCAAAGTGAGCAGGAAGGCAGGGCAGCCCTGGCATTCCTTCCTGCTGCCAGAGGCGTTTCCAGAGCAATGGGGCTGGAGAGGTCAAGGCCATGGAGCTCCAGATGAATGGCTGCAATGAAGATGTCCCTGCAGCAGGCAGAGCAGCACTGCAATGACCTTCAGCAAAGGGACTAAAGCTTGGCCACAACACAGCCAGCCTCCCATGCTGAAAGCCCTTCCCAGTCCTGAGCCAGGGAGAAAGAGACAACAGCCCCATAACAGCACACATTCTGATAGTTTCCCCATCCAGATTGCTTTACATTCTACAGGCAGAGGACAAGATTTTACCAAGGCAGAAAGATTTCCTTGATGCAGAGACTCCAAAGCACCCCTGGCTCAGCATGTACTTCCAGGAAGGGGCAGAGCAGCAGGCAAACCCATCAACATCCTCACCATGTGCACTTTTGTGTGTAAGGTAATGGCATTCATTTCACTTCAGTCTAATGTGTTTAGAGACGCACACTCAGCCTCAAGTGTGGCTCATGTCAATGCATTCCACAAATAAAGGGAAAACAAGCAGGCCCAGCCAGGGCCCAGGGAGCAGCAGGGGACCACCAAAGGCCACCCCTGCAGCAGCTGAAGGAACAGCCTTGGGCAGCAGCCTCTTCAGCCCCTTTGCCTCTTCAGCACCAGCCCACCAGCTCCTGTGCATGTGTGCATTTTGTGAAGGCTGGTGCTGGAAGCAGAGGTACGCGCTGCAGAGGTTGGTAAAGGAGCTTTTTATGCAGAGCCTCTGGTCAGACCTAATGGGTGAATTATATTATCACATTTTGGGGAAGCTCAGAGAACTAATTCTTTCATGTAGTCAAAAAAAACGATCTAAATGGTGCTCTGACAAAAGGGAATCACAAGACAAATCACAGAGAAAGGGATGTGCTGTGCTTCTCCTCTCTATAACATGCCACAGACCACTGAAAGGGTTGAGGACAACACTCAGGACATTCACTTCACTGCTTTAGTCACTGAACTACTTTCTCAAAGAAAAGTCCTCCCCCTTTACCAGACCAGAAAACATTTTGTAGTCTGTTTCTAAAATGGATCACACTTGTCAAGGTTTAACTTCTCCTCCTTCAGATGTAGGCAGACAGTGTACATAGAAACTGGCTGTCAGAGCATCCAGCTCTGCTCCACTATCCTCAGAGTGGCCTTTGCCATGTAAGTCACTGGCCATCTGTACTTATTCCCATTGCTCTACTTGATAACCCAAGTTGGAGAGGGCCTTCTGCTGGTCCTGATCTTCAGGATCTACGACAGAGTGAGGAATGCAAACAGCAAGTACTGCTTTCTAGTTCAAACCACACATGCTTACCAACAATTGCCAATGAATTGCTGCTTTCTAGGGACAGGGCACATCTGTCCTTTACCTCAGTAACCAAACCCAGTGTAGCAAATAGAAACCAGCCAGTACAACAGACCATGGTTTCACTGCAAGCTGAGAGATTCAGTAATAAGCGTCACTTACTGTGGGGGAAAGAGGAAAACACAGACCCACACAGCACCATGACTAAAAGGAAGCATTGGAATCATTTTAGAAAAGTACATACATGGATTCAAGATTAAATATATATATATACACACACACACACACATACAGGGTATAAACATATATGTGAATATACTAACTTCAACAGATGCATAACACCAAAGCTCAGGCAAATGTCTGAAGCTCAGACCCTCCAATGGTCACCATCATGCTGCTTCCAGAACAGCTTCTCCCAGGCCCCTGGGAAAGGGTAGCAGCTGAGCAGCACTGTGGGCTGCTACAGGAGCATTTTACCATGTAGTTGTGCACAATCCTTTTATAACTCAGTACCAGAACTACCTTTCTCACTAGATTTTTCTTTAGGTGCAGCAAAAGCAATCTGGCAGCTGTAGACACAAACGCTGCTCAAGACACAAAACCAGTACCCAGACCACGCAGTTACAGCAGGAAGCCAAGAAGGCAGCACAGACTGATTCTGCAACAGCTGCTATCACAGCCCTCCCCTACAGCCAGCCTACAGTTTTCAAACAGTTCTGTGCAAGTCTTTAGTCCCTCTGCTCATTTTACACCAGAAGATCTGTACCAGAATTATCTCCACCCTCATGTTTCCCACAGAACTTCCTCCACAGAAGAAATCTCCCCAGGCCACTGCAGGAGGAGGATTTCAGGCTCCTATACAGGAGAAGACATTGTAGCAAGCTAGTGCTACTCTTTTTCCTCTGTGAGGATCCCACCTGCCTGCCCCTAGCTTTGCTGTGTGAAAGAAACAACTCCCTCCAGTTCCCATCCTGAACTCAGGGCTGTCCTGTTGGCATACCTTGCAAGCAATACCCAGACACGTCACTGCACATTTATGTAATTCCTCAAATAAGGACCCAAAACACAGTGTGAAAGCTTCCCAGTGCAGGAGCCACCGAACATGTGGTAGAGAAGCCAAAGAATGCTGGTCACCTCTATGTTCTGTGAACCTGAGCAGCATGCTGTACTCCTGTGCTTTAAAGGAGCCAGCTAAGCAGAAGAGATCTACAAGACACCATCTTGTTATCTTCATCCTGCAAAGATCAGTATTTTTAGCGTATCATAGATCCTCACACACTGTAATCTAAAGTAACACAGCTTAAATAAGAATAAAGAGGATCATGCCAAGAACCTACACTGAAACGCAGCATCGTTTCTGAGTGGGCGGCAAGTTGGGTGTTTTTGAAACAATTCAGAACAGTTATTTATGGAGCAGGAAGTACTTCATATTTAGTCACAGGATACAATTCTCACAGAGGGGGGAGTCTGAAACCTCACCCATTAACTACATGCCTTCAGTCACCTGGATTACAGCCAGAGCCCAAGTCCCATTTAACACAGATACCTGTGCTTTGGAAAGTGCAACAAGACAGCACAGCAGCAACATACAAGGGTGCAGCAAGTGAGGATCTCCTCAGACACAACAGCAGTGGGCACAGAAACAAGAGAAAGAAGCTGCTTACCTTTAGAATGTCAGTAACTTCTCAGGTAGGCAGACATCTCCAGTTGAGATACACCCATCTCCACTGCCGACCCTTAAATGAGGCCTGGGAAGGACCCTGGCTCCACCCCTTCTGGTCATTCAGGCACAGTGCAGGCAGCTGAGCCCCATAGGGTTGGCCCTGCCTCCCCACCAGGTGTTCACTCATCAGTTCAGGCCATGACTCAGCATTTCCAATTCAACTGTTACTGCCCAAGCACACAGGAAGGACCAGCTGACACGAGATAAAGCAGGTAACCATACAGCTCGGGTTACCAGCAATACCTTATTTCTTCCTGCAGGATGAGGTCATCTCTTTCCACTTTGTAAAGCAATCCCACATCTGAACTATTATAAGCCACTGAAACCTCCCAGTTCCCAAAACCAAGCTATCCACTGTAGCAACTGAATAAATCAGTACAATGGGAAAGGCATTACAACAGAGGTGTGATGACAGAAGGACCAGCACAATAGAAAGGCACTATAAAAAAGGGAAGAAAACTACTCACCCGTGTCAGATTTCAGGTTCACAGGGGGAAAACTTCACCAAGGACCAATGTCCAACCAGAGACCCTTTCCCAGTGGCAGTCAGCCCTTAAATGAGGTCTAAGAGATGTGCAGCCAGGCTCCACCCCCTCAGCTTTATTGCCTTCACCTGTGTTCCCAGGGCTGACTGGGTCCTTTCCCCAGGTGCTCCATCAGTGGTTCAGGCCGTGACTGAACAGTTGCCATACACTATCAATCTCTGTGTTTGACCTCAAGAGCACACGGCACATAGATACAGTGCCACCTTAGTCAAACAAGCCACAAAAGCTGATTCATGTAGCTGTGTTAAAAGCTAATGAAGAACTCCGCAAGACTAAAGGGAACAGGGAAGAGGCCTGCAGACATCAGAAACCACCCCCTCCCCCACCACTCTACTGACCCTCCTCCTCCCTTTCCCCACGACCTGATCCTAGGATCCAGGGATCTCTTTAAAGGTCTGTGGATAAGTAGCTTAGCTTTGGAAAGCACTTCAGAAGAAAAGGTATTTGTCACTGAGTCACTTCTGAAGAGCTGTCCTGAAATGTGGACAAGGGTTTGAGTAAACTACCTTTGCTGGGATGAACTTACAAAGCACTAAAGGGCAGAACCAAAGGCTACAACCATGCCGGTGCAAAACAATCCTCTTCTTCCTCCAGAATGAGGATTGACGCCTGTAAATATCTTCTGCCCCTCGCACACATTTGGGCACACAAACTAACGCTCACACCCATTTCTGATGGTTGTGTCCATCTCGAACGTTCCATGCCCTCCGAACAGTAAGTTAACACTTAAAACGATTCAAACATTCCACTTTTTGCTACCAACTCTCTCAGACTTCTCCTCACCACAACTCTCATGTTGAGAGCACAGGCACACAAAAGATAGAGGTAACGAAGGGCACAGCGTGGTGTAATTTAAGAAGTTCCCCCCCATGCCCAAAACACGCAGCAAAGGCTTTGCTGAAGACCCACCTAAAACCAGCCTCGCTGTCCAACCCCATCAGACATGGTCGTAAACACGCGATTAACAATAAGAATAAACAAGAAGCAGAGACGTGTTTCTTTAAACTTTATTTAAGCTGTTTTAATTCTTAAGTATCAAGAGTTAGGGTGCCTCAGAGAATACTATTACCACAGGGCAGCAAAAAGGGCATTTTCTTACTGCAGATCAAGGCGTATTCAATGAGAAGTTTTTTAAAGTGAAGCTTTATTAGCAATACTGTGGAGCACTTAACCTGCTGACCTCTAACTGAAACAGTGGTTCTAAAGCACAAAAAAAAAGGCTCTGAAATAAAGCTTTATGTACAGCACACGTAGAGCTCTTCGATGCCTAAAGCCGTTAGTTTCACACCTCAGATTACACTAATATTCTGAACTGCTATTCACAGTTGAGCGTACTGGGAATTAAGAGTCCAGATTACTCTTTTGGGAGTAAAAAATAAAAATGAAGATAAAAATTTGAAGTTGGTCTGCTTTAGTTCTAAAGAGCTCTGGCAATATACACCAACTGTTCACTTCAGACATTCACAAAGAATGTGAGCAAAAAAAGGGTTATCAAAAAACATGTCATACAATTAGTTAATAACCCTCCCCGCCGTGGTCCACATCTACAAAGATCCCGCAACTCCACCCGCCCCATTTCCTCCCTCCCTACCCCATCCAAACCCTTCCCCTCAGAAAGTCACATACTTACCACGGGTTTTAGCAAGTATGGTTTAAAAAAGGGCCCCCAAGGCAAGTCACTAATAGTTCAGTTGCCACTATCAACGGATCTGGACCTCGATCTAGACCTCTGTCGATCCACAGATGACGGGGATTTGGATCTGCTGGAAGAGCCACGCTTCTGGCTCTTCTCTGGCACTGGAGATCTGCTAACTGAGCGAGACTTGCTACGGCTCCTGCTCCTTGACCTGCTGTAAGACTTGCGGCTCCGGGACCGGGAACGGCTACGAGACCTGGACGAGCTTCTGCTACGAGACCGTGACCTGCTTCTGGACCTACTGAGGGAACAATAAGCAGCGGTGTTAGCACTGCAGCAAGCACACAACCCACTGTCTCCAGTTGTGCTCTCCAGTCATCAACTTTAAAGCTTTCTTAATTCATGATCCATTACTTAACAGATATCCGTACCTGTGTCTTTTGCTGCCTTCGATTAGTTTGATTTTTCTTCCGTTTATTTCTTTACCAGAAAGCTTTTCAATAGCATTCTTTAAGTCACTGTAAGAGGCAAATTCAACCACCCTACGGAAATTCAGAAACAAAAACAGTCAACGCAGCTCACTATTACAAGTTGTACTTCTGATGATACTAGAAATAAATTAAGCAGTACTCTGGAGAGGAACAACTGAACTACTCAAAAACACTCCATGATTCTTGTAGTCATCCCGTGTCACAAACTCAAGCACAAGCTGAAGAATTCCCCTCCCCAGCTACCACAGACTGCATGTCCTGCACGGTTAAAGGGAAGCTACATGAAGCCACGGATTCATAGCTGCTGAGCAGTGAAGTAGCCAGCTTCCCTCCCTCCCCACGCATCTACATTGCATATGCAAAAATTATCCCAAGGCTTTCAAGAGAATTTCGACTTACCCTTCATTTAACTTAGGTCTGTGTGCATCTGCAAAGGTTACTTCCCCAGCTTGTCTCATGAAGTCTTTGAGATCCTAACACAAGACCAGTAATGTTATGCAAGGAAGTGAAAGGAAATACTTACACATATATTTATACATAGTTGCTTTTGGGTTTGTTTGGGGGTTTTTGTTTTTGTTTTTTGTTATTTTTTTTTAAATATGCTATTATTTTAAACAAAAAAAGACTATTGGAAGACATGAGATAAATTACAAACATGGCAACTGCCACACTTGTACTCCATTGAAATTGAATTATCTACATCAGGGCACGAAATAAATGAAAAGAAGCATATTGCTTTAAGCAAAATGCTATTAAATGTCTTAACACTAAGGAAAATAAAGTCTATGAAGATTAGATAGAGAAACAGAAATCTAAACAACACATTTGTATACATTTACGTTAATAGTGGACTGAGTGCAAAATACTACCAATATACTTTTGTGCTATTTCAGTCTCCATTTACATTACGAGCCTTATAGGCATACAGAAATACAATTACATAACGCCATTATTTTGTGCCCCATATGTCATGAAAAATATAGTTTACTTTACCTTTATTAACATTTCCCTAGGCTAGCCAAGCAGCAAACTGTATTAAGCGACCGGAGATACCGTCATGATTTATGCCCGACTGGCTCTTCGCCACCCACTTGACGAACACTACCCAGTCGATGGAAGCCATTAATCGCACCGCCCTCCCTATTAGGAGTCTAGTGACGGATCCAGACATTCGCTATGCTTGATGTTACCAAGGACCACTTTACTGCGATCAGGATTCCAACGACCACCTAATTTCGTATCTTTCAACTCTTTTCGACCAGGATCTCTTATTCGGAAGCGTTACAGGAAGAACAGCTCTCAACTTAGGAATCAGATCTCGTTAACGCTCTGGGATCGCTGCAATGTGGCACTTTAAGGAGTGCATCGATTACGTCTAGACCGGCAAACACAGATCTAGAGGTGGCCAAGTGACATTGTAGGAGCTGACTGGAAAGTCAACCAGGCCCGACCAAGAGTGACCAAGACAGAACGATTAGGATAACCCACAGGCACTCCTCGTCATAAGGCCAACGACACAGATAGGCTGGCAAATAAAGGGTTTAATATGTGGTTAAAATGGATTTAAAAAACAAGAAAATAAATAAATATACTTCCCCAAATACATACATTTATTATTATAAATTAAAGTTAACTAGTTTTCATTTGAAACATTTAATTTACGTTATTAAAAATTACATTAGTTACACAAACACTTTAATAAATTAGATTTAATTTTAATTAATCATTTAACAAAGTAATTACGTTACATACCCATTAAATGAAGTCAAAATAGTTAATCGTGTTTTAACAAACCTGCCAGCTGACTCGGGATGACAGATTTTCTACTATGAGTCGGTTTTCCGTCCTTAATGGCGGGGCACTTCTGCGGGGAAATAAACAGTTGAGACTTCTGGTCGCAAACAGCACAACCACACTTGACATTAGCAAGGCCAATAGCTGGCATGAGCTCATGAGGAATGCCATCACCGCTATACAGGGCCTCGAGGAGCCCAGCACAAGCACTACGTTCTTTGTAGGTACAAGCGTAAAGGAGCTGAGCATTCTGCACAAGCTCCCTAACACTCGCTACCCCACCATCCCGTTGCCTGGTTGTGAGGAAGGCACCAATTGGTGCTGTGCTCCACCTCAAGCTTCCAGGTCAGACAAGCCCAGAGCTGTGATAGCAGACAGCGCCAGCCCCGTGCAATACACACCTCCTGTCACTGCGTGGCCGGCGGCTGCTAAAGCGGTCAGAGTACCTCCCTCGGCCTCTACCCCTAGAGCGTGCTCTTGCATGCTCAATAGTAACCCTGGAGAGACAAAGAAGAAAGGAGAAACCAGGCGTCTTTATGCTTTTTACACGTTCCTTGTTACTGGGAGAAAGCCTACAGCGGGGTTTAACTGTGCTGCTAACAAACCTCAACTCATAAACAGGACATGAAGCGAGTTGGTTTGAAGCGGCACACGAAATGGGGCAGCTCACCTCTCACTGCAAAGCTCTTTTCCATCCAGCTCATAGACAGCATCGTCCGCATCTCTCGGATCCTCGAATTCCTGCAAACCCAGCCCAGCAAACACAGAACACGTAAGGGCTAAAGGCGCACGTAGCGGCTTCATGGAGACGGCAGGAAATGCCGCCCCACGGAGCCACTCGCACATCGCACGCCTGCGGGTCACGCACGGCCTCCGGCGGCAAGGGGGCCGGGCCGAGGCGCACTCACCACAAACCCGAAGCCCCTCTTCAGGTCGATGTCCCGGATGCGGCCGTACCCCTTGAAGAACCTCTCCACGTCCTTCTCCCTGGCGGCGGGGTTCAGCCTCCCGATGAAGACGCGGCAGCCGCTCATGGCTGTGGGCGCGGAACTCGCTGCGGGAGACGCCGTCAGCCCCGGCTCCGGCCGCGCCCGGTGACTCAGCACGGCCCCGCCCCGCACGGCCGCCCCCCGCCCGCGGCCGGCCTCGCCCCCGCGGCGGCCCAATAGGAGCGAGCCAGCTGGAGTACGCCCCGGCCCGCGCCAATAGGAGTCCGCGGCCCACACGTAGGCCCGCCCGCAGCACGCCCCGCCCTCCTCAGGCCCGCCAGCGCATGCGCGTAGGCCCCTAAGCAGAGGGAAGAAAAGAGAACGCTATCGCCCAGCCACAAAATGGCGGCGCGGGCCGCACCCAGCAGCGTAGGGAGCCCCGGGTGAGCGCGGAGCAGCGGAGAGCGGGCCCGCAGGGCGCCCCGCGCGGCAACGGAACCCCCTCGGCGGAGAGCCCTCCGACCCGGCTACGCGCTGCAGCGGCACGGGGAGGCTCCCCGCGCTCCACCCCTCACGAACCTGTACCGCGGGTCCCGGGGCGTGCGGTCCGGTGGAGGCGGGCAGGCCGGTGCTGCGCTGGCGGGCGGCGCTCTGCTCCCTGTGCGGCGGCTCGACACCGACTGCGCTCCGCCCCGCCGCTGCGCCACAAAATGGAGGCGGCCCCGCGCCAGGGCCACGCCCCTCATGGCTGCGGCACCACGCGGCCATTGGCGGAGGCGTTTAGCCACGCCTCCAGTGAGCTGGGTCGGGCCGGAGCTGCGGGACACGGGGAGCAGGTGCGGCTGCGCCATGCGGAACAGCTGAGCTGGGAGCTCCTGGCTCCTCCTCTTCCAGAAGGCTCGGATTGCACAGGCGGAGTTAACGTCAGCTTCGGCTCTTGCTGAATGGAGACCCAGCGTTCGATTTACGAAGGGTACGAAGAACAGACGTAATAACAGGAAACAGTGGGATAGCCTGTGTTCCCGTGTACTGAAGTAGCCATAGCTTGTCATCCTTAAACTCAGTGAAGTCACTGAATAAGCCACCACTCAGAAAGCTGTAGCATGGAACACCTTGCTGCCCGTAGGTGCAGTGGTGTTTTCATGGGCAAGCTTGCCCTCAGAGGTCAGAGAGGCAGCAGAACGAAAGATTAAATAATCAGCGTATAAGCACTTTCATCCATTAAGCTGCTAAGCTACTCACACCAACAAGCAGGCCCTTGGCAAGCTGTGTCAGACAAACCCAACGCTCCTTACTGGAATAACTAAGCTAGGGGAAAGGGGGGAAATAGAGACGTGTTAAACCTGGCTGTAGGAAATGCTTCAGTGCTGTGGCACATGACAGAAGCACATTTCCAGTGTTCGCATTCAAAATAGCTCCTCGGCAAACTTAGGGACATCTCCTTTGTAGGATGAGGGATCTCTGCTCAGCACGGGGCTGTTCATCGACTGCATTAATAGTTCTGAGCAGATTAAAACATGCAGTGCTAAAACGTGGGCGAGTCAGCCTGAGGAGAGGTTCAAGCACTCTGGAGAAGGGAATTCAGAGAGTCCAACAAAGAAAAGCAATGATTTAACAAGAGGAAAATCTGCAAGGACAGGGGCAGGCTGTGTTTAGGAGGGCTGATCCACCAGGACAACCTCCAGAATCCCCAGCTGGAAAGCAGTAACAATGTACAAAGGCTCGAGTTAAAAAGTAACCCGATATACCAACTGGCATTGCAGAATCAGCTAAAACCTACTTTGGGATTCGTCTACACACATGGTATTTAAGGGAGAAGCACTGATCTGCCTTATGATAGTAAGGTAAGTTTTTAACAATAAGCTCACAGCTTTCATGTGGCAGAGCAATACTCAAACACACTATGGCTCCCACACAGTCCATGAAGAGGATTTGATGGGGAAAAAAAATATCAGTCAAAGTTGTGGGTGTTGGAGTAGACTCCAGATGTAGCAAAGCTGTGGTATAGATTGCTTTAATCTTTAAGACATCATAGCAAAACCCTTGCAGAATGCTGGAGCGCTGTCAGTACTGTGTGTGGTTTCTTGTGTTTAGATAACCTGCAGTGCTTTTTTCCTGCCTTCATGTGCTCTTCCAGCCTTGGAGGGTGGTATGCATCTCATCACTTGTGGGTTTAGTCCTCCTTTTTAGGTTAAACAGCAAACTCATTAAGCTGTCATCACAACAGACTTTAAACTAGCTGTTATCTTGCACAGGTAAAACACAGTATATACTAGAACTTACACATGACACCCTGTCTCCTCTAATCTTCTGAGAGGTCTTGCTGAGAAACCAGCTGCAATTTCATCTACCATGTAACCATCCAGTAATTATGCATGGTTCTGCTGGCAGAGGAATAGCAGCAGGGTTCACATCTGCACCCACACTGGAGAATTTACCTCAGAAGAGCCTTGGGGCAGGGCTCTCCTACCAGGCACTGTGCCCCTGTGGGACTACTGGGAAAGGGAACAAAGACCCTCACCCAGCAGGTCCAATGGATTTTGGTTAGAAAAGCTCCTAACCTCAATAGCTCAATGACAAACTAGCTCACAGCTGTTTTATTTAAAGCCTCACTGATCTTTCTCTGCTGGGAGCTTATAATGAATAGCAGACCTCACATCACAAATATTTGCTATGGAGACAGGCAGAGGAAAAACACTGGGACAGGGCGAGCTTTCTTTAGGGATCAGGGAATCCCCTTCAAGCATCAATATCCCCAGTCCCTCACCAGACTAGAAAAGAGACACATGAAAGTTTTGAATAACTTTTTAAGTTATGGAATCCAATAAAACATGAAAAGTACTTTGGGCTTTGGACATTAAAATAATATAGATTATTTTTCCACTCTGAAAATTGCAGAGGAAATTGCAACAGCTGCCCAGAAGGGCCACGCATCAGGAAAATTTGTCCCCTCTCCCATAGGAAACAATGGGATGCTGCTCCAGAGAGAGCAGCTTGCCCCATGCTATGGGGACAGGCTGTCTCCCCACACAGCTGAAGGCCTGTGTTCCAACTTGTGTTAAAGTCGGTGCTCAGTTGCATGTGATGCTTGGGAAAGCATGGGAGCAAACATCCATCCTTGAAAAGCCGTGCTGAGCCCGCGGGTGCTACTCCCAGGAGAGGTTCCCCAGCACCATGTGCCCCTTCACCCAGACCCCTCCTGTGCTCCCTTAGGTCTCATTTTTTCAGTCTTGTCCTGAAATTCCTGATGTCATTGCCAAAACACAGCAAAGACAGCAGCTGGCCTCCCTGTGTGGCTGTGCCAGAGCCCCACTGATCTGCCCTGGACTGGAAGCAGAAGTGCGAGCCCCCAGGGTGCACTGGATTCATCTCAGACCTGCTAGCCACAAAGGCAGATAAGCAGAGCACAATTATGCAGCGTGTGCTGCCTTACTCCTGCCTTACTTGCCTGAGGAGAATCGATATCTGTCCCCCATTACCACACTGCTCTGAGTGCAGTCTGCACTGACACAGAGGGCTCATCCCCAGCACCAGGCCCCACTGCAGGGAATGCAGCCACTGAAGGAGGCACCACAATGCAGTCCTACTGAAGAATTAAAGCCCAGAGTTTATAGCAGGGCTAGCAAGATAAGAAGGACAAAACAACATGAGGTCCTGCTTCTGGCTGCTAGCATTGCTGCGGCAAGAGGCCACAGCCAGCAGAGAACACAGATAATGCAGATTAAATAATTTAAAAGCCATTCCTGGAGGCCACTGGCTCCCACACGGCACTGCCTGGCACCGGGCACAGAGCTCCAGTTTCAGTATGAAACTACAGCAAGATCAGTTTTCCATGTGGGAATTATTTAAAGAATAAATAAATGGAAACGGAAAGAAGACAGATGTCAGCTCTTCCCTTCTTCAACCTGCCTGCTCCTCCCCAAAGAAAAATTCACTTGAGAGTAAACAAAACTGTCATAGCATCTTTCAGGACTCTGCTTTGAACAGGCTGACCAGGATGATCTCATCTCTCCTTGCCATCCCATCTCCTTCCTTTTCCTATCCCACTACTGACACATCGACTTAAAAGCAAGGAGCTCCCACCGGCACACTCGCCTCAAGGGGCAGTGTTACCTTGGAACTTTGAAAAAGCACACTAACAAAGGACTGCACCACTTTGAGCTCCAGCTCAAGTGGGAGTCCATTCATCCCTCCTACCATTTCTCTTCTTGCATCAAGTTCAGATCCAACAAACCTCAGCTCCCGTTCAGGACCTTCCCACAGCTCTCACCCAGCCCACGTCTCACACCATTCACCCTCTCCCCATGCTACGTTGCTGTTGCCTTCTCTGCCTTGTGAAGGGACTCCGGGTGTGTGCAATTCTACTGCTGCTGCTGGAAAGCCACATACTGGTGCCATGTCCTCTTCATTTTGGGCCGAGTGTGGCTACTGGCTCTCTCAGGTAACAGCCTACAGCAGCAGGAGCCTGGCCCAGCTCCTTATATTCCGAGGCACAGGCACAGTAAGGGACAGCTTTGTTCCTGAGCAAGGTCACTTTGAGGAATACCACCCTCAGAGGGATGCTTCAAGCTCTGTAATCTCCTCCTCTGCTTCAGCATCATCCTCCAAATGGATGGCTCTTCATATCTGCAGCACTCCCTCTGCTCTGCTACACCTTCAGTCCACGAGGCCCGAGCAGCTTGAAACACAGACAAAGATCATCGCTTCACTTCAAAAGAACTTTTTTCTTTTTTAATTTAGAAATGCAGTTATATACATAGAACAATTAAATTAAACTTTGTACAAATATTAAAATACTATCTTCACACCCACCGCAATGTACAGGATACCAGAAAATATCTATAAAATAAAGCAAAATAGAACTGATCGAGTGACATCCTGCACAGCATCAATTATGGTCTCGTTTTAACCCCACATACACACGGAGTACCATTCTGCAAATAATTCCATAGTGGTGCAATTCAGAATTTAGAAATCAAAATAACAAACACATACAGGAAAAGAAGAAAAGATTAATGCACCAAAGGCAACCAAGCTCTCCTTGCATTCGCACCAGCAGCTACCAGCAGTCTGCCCACCACACCACAGCACAGCTGCTTCATAGGCAACTTAGCTTTCTGTTCTTTTTGAATGGGGGGGGGAAATAAAAGTGACGTTGAGAATCAGAACTGAAACATTTTCCAGCACGACCCCGTTGCCTCTGTCTGTGCCTACCCCAGGATGGAAGCAAAAGCAGAGCCTACGTAAAGAAATGCAAAAGCATCAGGAGCCTGCTCTGGTGGGCATGGATGTGTAGGCGACCTGCCTGAAGCAGGGCTGAACACAGGGCCTGTGTGTGGGAAACACCCTGCTCCAATATGGCTGTGAAGGCAGGGGGAGGGCGCGAAGGACCGGAGGAGGGCTCATCTCCTGTACAAAAATATGCCTTAAAATGAAGCCCGCTGTAGGAAACCTCTATGCACTTTCAAAGCATTTTATAGAGAATAAATTTTCCAAATGAAGTTCTTCGGCAAAGAAAGCACTTCACAAAGAAGAAGTTCAGTGTGCAGCTCCCTGGGAAGGGCTGAAGGCTGAGGCTGGGGTGAGGTCAACATGAAAAATGGATGGGGGTTTATTGCATTCATATACAGAAACCAGAGTGAAATCGATCTATCTGGAGAGAACAAGAAGGCAGATTTTGTAGAACGACTGCTATCAGAACATGAAAACCAGGCTTTGCAAGCCTGTTCCAAGGCCAGCAAGGAGATCTCAGTGTCCTACTAGTTGTACATTAATACTTTTATCCAGCAAGCCTATGGGCCTGCTAAACCCAGACAAAGCACAACTCCCTTAGAACCTGGTCATGAAGGCATTGGCTATCATCAGCCCACAGCATACTTCTCTTATTGGCCACAGCTCTTCCTCACCCACCCCAATCCCTTCCTGCATTCCCTACACTGCACTGCACACCACTTCACCAAGGTGTGGTTACTGCCAGCGGCTGAGCCTGCTGCTCCCTTGTAGCTCCGCTCCTTGCAATCATCCCCATTTTTTATTGCAAGCAGTACTTCACATTTCTGACGTGCCCTTTTATTTTTTTAAATATTGGACTCCAAAATAACTTCAAAAAAAAAAAAAAAGTTAAAAAGTGCTATTTTTATTCTTTCACCGTAATTAATTTTAATGTTCTTTGATTTTATGTGGCCAAGCACAAATGACTCAGCGTAAGACCATTACATCAGGGGCATTAAATAAGAAACGTATTTCCCTCTGAATTCTTTTTGTCAGGTTTAGGTGGGGAAAAAAGGTGGAGAAGAACCCAAAGCAAGTCACCCACTATGCTGCACCTTGTAAGGCTGAGCCCCTGCACTCCCTATTGGCACATGGAGACCTTTCTGTGACAGCAACCCTCGGGACACTCTCAGACACAACCAACACCCTGTGCAACAGCAGGGCTCAGGCTGAGGGATCCATACATGTCAGCCCTTGCTCTCAGAGGTGAAGACAGGATTCTTCAGTTGAATTAATCTTCTTAAACATCTGTCCCAAGGACTTCCCAATCCTCCACAGAATAAGAACAAACAAGTAACAACTGCTCACTGACAAGTAAATTAAATGAGTCCTTAAACCCTCTCCCCTTCAGAAAAAGTTATCAAGCAGTCCCTGCTTAGGTTCCTCCCCAGCTGTTCTACGCTCTTTTATATGAGAATATAAAGCACCCTGGGAGCTCCTGCTTCATCCCCAAGCAGTCCAACAGAGGCTGACTGTAGTGCCTGATCACAAGACCGAAGCTTGCATACTTTCCTCCTACCTCTGCATATTTTTCCCAATTACTAAAGCCGTTTTCCATAATTTCTGTATGTGGAACAAAATGAAAGCACTCCCCTCTTCTGCACAGCTTCCTTCTCTTCCCACCCAAACAGAATTTTTTTCTCCTCAGTTGGCTGCTGCTTACTTTACAACAGCAGAAAGCAGAGGCAGGACCACACAGTACGTGCTTTCTGCTAGCTGAGCAGGCACTCATCCAGGGCAAGGTCAGCCTTGGCAACAGCTTCCAGCTTCATCAAGGGGTTCTTTCACCAAGCCGGTACTGAGCCAAAAGGACTGCTCCCTGCAGGAAGGCAGCACACACCTCACTTCTATCCCCTGATTGCTCAGGTTTGCGTAAGAAAGTCCTTAAGAATCTAAAAGCAACTCCTGCCCTGAGCTGGTTAGGTCTTAGAAAACACGTGACTTAGGAAAGTCACATATTCTCCCCCTTCAGCCTTGCAGTTGCTCACTGCCTTCACAAGCCCTGACAAAACCAGTAAGAGAGACAATTTTCATTTTTAAGGTAGGAGTTGAAAACTAAGCATGAACATTTCCACTCTCATTTTCTAGAACTCCAATAACAGATATGTAAACATTATCACTCTACAGTCCTCGAATATAAAACAACATGGCATCTTCATCACCTCAACTGAACAAAAGAATACCCAAACCATCCAAACCGGATTGATCAAGTCCTCGTGTTAAGGAAAGATAACATGAGCAACAGGGAAAGAAACTTACAATGCTGCATTCTTAAATTAATAATGTCACTCTGAAAAGGATGAGGAGAAAATGATTCTTCCGTCCACAGGCACGCACTGACCCAGCTGCCCTAGGATTAAGCAGTTAATCAGAAGCAGCAGGTGCAGGGCCAGACACTACAGCCAAGCCCCATTTCCAGGAACCAGAGCTAAGCCACAGCGATTATTACTTTATTTTTAAGGTGTTATGTCACTTTTACTAAGTGCTCTGACAGCACAATCTTGGAGCAACAAGGATGAGAATAGTAAGGATTGTAAAACAAAAGCGAAGCGGCAAAGAGCACCCCTATTTACCTGTTCATTGCCACATGACACATAAGGCTGTGGCATTTTGCTCCTTCACCTAAATTGAAAATTTAGCAACTTGTACTTCTCTGGCTATTTCAGTAGGTTGTGACAACACACCTGCATTCATGAAGCCAACTTTTCCTGATAAAACCAGTTTCACAGAGCCCAGTTTCCAGACCACCCCTCTAAAGAGTCCTACAACTACCACACTTCTGTGACTGAATCACCTGCCCCAAGTGAAGTTGGTTTGCTGCAGAAATGAAGTCCCATTAACAGCAACCAGGATATTCTGACCTGCTGTAGGTAACTGTAAGGAGCAGAGGTACACGTATTTTTGGATATTCTATTCCCTGCTATCAGAACTTAAAGTGATCTTCACAATTTATGTTCAGGTTTAAGCTGTGGTATCCTCCCGGTCAGTGTAGCCAACCTTCTCAGCAACAGGCAACTTGTGTTGTACTTAGAAGAGACCTTGTAAGTGCTGTTGACCCTAAGCCAAAATGAGGAAGCCCTTCAGGACACAACAGCAGACACTTGCTAGAGAGCAGCCTCTTAGGTAGTATCGAGGGCTCAAGTACCAAATTACCCAGTGCAGCTGGGAAGGTAATTGGGATCACACCAATGGCACTAAGCATTCACCACCTACACGTAAGTTTTTCTTGACAATTTCAAGCACATGAACTGCTTCCAGATTACATCTGAAAGCATTATCTCTGCCTGAAGATCTGACCAAAGGAACCCAAGTGTTAGTGTAGAACCACCTTCACTGGGAAAGCTCTGAAAAACACACAGTTCATCCAGAAGAGCAGGGCCACAAATTTGGTTCCAGACCCGATGCCTAAAAATGAATGCTACTGATTGACAGGAAGTGAGAGCCTCCAAGCTTTCTGCACACTTTCCACTGGCCATTTCCCTAAGGCTCTCCTACAATCTAACAACAGGAGCTGTTCTGTCACCAGACCAAAGCTGAAAGAGTGGTTTTATCATCAGTACAGTCCCAATCACAGCCTCCAAAAACACCATAACCAAGTGGGCTGCACCGGTAGTGAAGGAAGGAGGAGACAAAAGTGATTTTTCAGGAGTGGACTCTCGCAGAGGTGTGTTTTGTTGTTCCTATGTTTTGGACTTCTCAGCCTTCAGTGCTCTAGCAATTCTCAACTGTTATTGCACAGCTAAGTTGCCTCACAGCCTATCTCACTTGAGGCGCTCCTAGATACTACAGTCTGCCCTTTACCTGGGATCCCTCTCAAGGTCAGTTTCAGTCCCAGTGAGGCAGTTTATCTTGCTCTGTTATAAAGAGGATGCTGGAAGAAGAGCCTGTATAACATATATATGTATATATAAACTGTCTGCACCCAGAGAGCAAATGGTTTCAGTCCCTGCACTCTGGGCAACAGAAGGGCTAGAGAGGCTGCCAAGCTGCAACAAGCCGGTGTGAGAAGGAAAAAGGCACAAGAAAAGAGCAGCTCTTCAGAGACTGCTGTCAAACATCTGGCTGGGGTAAAGGAGAGGAGAGCTCAAATCCACTACGTTCCTTGAGTCTCTGATGCATATGGAATGGGGAAGCCAGCTCTGCACCAGCCCCACTGGTGCATCCAGGAGGCAACCTGGCAACATCCTTTGGATCTTCAGCTGAGGGCATCTCTGCTTGGAGGTATCCAGGACACAGCTCGCGAGGATGGGGAAGGCTGCACAGAGTGCTTCTGTCCTGAAGGCAGGGAGGGGAGAAGGAAGAAATCCAAGAGCGAGTAGGCTAGACATGTACACAGCAGGCCTCATGCTTCCTTCAGTAAGGGAATATCTGAATGGTGGGGAGAGAAAAAAAATAAATTAAGAAAGAAGTCACACTTTTGTCATTCAACATACACCAGAAAAACCACTCTTGCAAGACAGGGTCCCATTTCCATTATGTGATTCTCTTCTTGTCATCACAGCATAGCAGAAGGGACCTCTGGAGGGCCAGCCTGCCTCTGCAAGCAGGACCATCACCACCCCCAGCCTTAAAAATCTCATATGTCTGGCCCTGAACTGCCCTCCAAGCAGGAAATATTTTCCTAATGCCCAACCTGACTCTGTCAAGTTACACTTCATGTTTCACCAGATTAAGCCCAGCTCCCTCGGCAGGCTTCCAGCAGTGCCTGCCCAGTTCCCCACATCCCTCTTAAACTCGGAGGCCCTTTCTTTTTTTTTCCCCCCATGACCTCACCAAACTCTTAGTTTCTCAAAGTGTCCGAGACGAGTAGTTTCGTGCTATCTCTGGGGTGGCTGAGGATACACAGATAACACCTGCCCTTATCTGACTCCTCCAGTAGCTGCAGCTTCCTTGTCTTTGAACCATAAGCATAAGCTTTATGGTCGTCTGCTGCATAGGGCAGCCTGTTACTTGTACAGGTAACAACAGAAGCAATATGCGTTTCCAGGCTGTGACAGAACACGACACAGTGCAGAGGTAACACACTGTAATAAGTACGCTGTGGACTCTTTTGGGTAAGCACCACTTGTAGCTTTCCACTGTTTATATACTGGAGGTTTAATGCCCATCTCCGGACATGTTGCCACTTCCACCCTTCAGTGGAAATCTCCTTTAATTGTTTTCATTGCAGAGTTCTACTCTTGAGCTACCTACAAGCCAGTTACATCTTATTTTTGTCTAAAAACACAGAAATCTCTGCAAAAGCAATCTTAGACAGCAGCTTCACATTAGCTCTGCCACTGTAAAGTAACTGCTTCAGGGCAGAACAGTGAAGTTAAGAACACAAGAGCCACTAACCATTAAAGAGACTTGCTCTGGACAGTAAGTTCAAACACATCCCTTGTGTTTTCATGTGTTTTCTCACATGCCTGGGCTGTAGCACCACATGTACTGTGACAGTAAGCAGCTTACTAAAATCATCTAAAAATGAAGCAGCTTAAACATTACAAGGGCTTTGTATTTCAGGCATACCCTCCCACTTCCACCAACTTGTTTTGCACAAATGCATCTGTTTTACTGCCTTTGCATAATGATGCTTGAGGTTGGCATTTCTGCACAAATCCCTTGCTGAACCAAGACTGAGAAGCAGAACCCCAGTGTACTCTTAAAAGAGTCTCATACAGCACTGCTTGCCCAAGTCACGTACCATCTGTGTATTCCTCAGAGGAAGTGAGTGATAAAAGGCTCTGTATGTCACTGCTTTCTGAATCCTGGACTTCTTTTTGTACAGGTCTACTGCTAGCCATGCCAGCTACCCAGGAAGAGGTAGCAGCCTGATGAACAAGAACAGTTTCAGAGCGCTGAGAGCCACTGGCTTCACACAGTCCAGAGTGTCCGGGGGCTTCATCTTCTCTATCAAGCCTACTGCGAACCCCTTGGTCCTGCTGCTGCATCTCTCTGGCTCCATTTTGCCCAGCTCCCTCTGACAGCACAATTTGCACCCGGGAGTCCGAGGGTGGAATGCAGTTCCCTGTGCTGCCGTACACTGCTTCTTCATAGGATGGCAAGGCCACTTGGACACCATCCACCATGATAGAGACCTGATCCCCAGACACACCTTGGTCTCGCCTCAAAAAACAAAAAAAAAACAAAGGAGGAAAAGTTGAGCACTTAAATGTTATAGATATTTTTGTTACCAAGAACCCCAGCAGCCTCCCACCATCACCACAGCAAAATTATAATGCTCACTACAAACATGAATGGTAGATTACTGAAGTTAAGCAAGTATGGCTTTGCAGCTCTAGTGTGAACTGCCATACACATGACTGGGGCTGTAATTCAAAGTGACGATGGTTATACTGTCTCCCATCTCATCTGCCTCAGTAGCTATGTCTGACAAAGATCGTGACCCAGGGCCTCTGCTGTCAAAGTCTGCAGGTAAAGAAAACTCTGACCACTGTTGATATCAACCTGTTACAGTGCTCTGCTGTGAAACACCAAGCACTCTATGTTCTGCTACCTATGCTGCTGGTAAGATAACTGGCTAGCACAGGTGGGTCAGACAGCTCTTCAATTGTCACAGTGTGGATAAACCCAGATCAATGGGTCAGAGTCCTGAGACTGAATCTGTATTTGCCATACCAGTTTAGACTTCTGCAGAAAAGGACAAACTCCTGTTCCTGGCCTCTGAAGCTCCCCCAGCACTGGACAGCCACACCTCTGCTCTTATTTATGAAGTATTATTCATTTGTTGTGAAAAAGGACTACACAGCGATGCTTTTGACATCAGCTGGCAGCAGTGTTACAGATGGGTCCCTTTTCTCATCCACAGACCTAGGCCAGGAGGGCTCTCCTCCCAGTGCAAGAAACCATGGCATATCTGCACATGTACATTATCAGGAGGAGGCAGTGAGGCCAGGCAGTCTGCAAAAACCAGACAGCCCTCTGCCTACACAGGCAGCTCACAGCAACAGGCAAAAAGAATTCAGCCACGTAGCTCTAGAGTCTACTAGAACAATAGCTTAGATACGACACAGGAACACTGCCTTTTCTTTCCTGAGCATTAGACTGTACTGTTGCCAGTCCTTCTCACCAACCTGCCCTTTAAAATCCAAACATAGGTTCTAGCCTACCTGAAGTTTCTGACTGAAAATAGCCTCTCGTGGGAATTGCCCGTGACTCACAGGGGAAAAGTAGAGAAGCAGGGAAGTAAAATGAAGGCCAAAACCAAGCACCTTGTCAAGTTTCTACTGCAAAAAAACAGGATACCTCGAAGCCTGCCCAAACCCCAGCTACACTTACCTGCTGTGATGAAACGACTTCAGCTTTGGCTGCAACAAGACAAACAGCACAACTAAGAGAAGAATCAGGGCAACAGAGCTTGCGGTAGAGGCTACTATGGATAGCGTGGGTACTCCAATTGTTGGTGGGGAGTCCTTTTCTGCAAAATCAAAAGGAATGCAAAATGATTCACTCTTTAAATTACTGCTGTAGGGAACAAGTAACATTCACATTGCCTTCTCTCAAGAGTTGTACTTGGGTGCAAAGGTGAAGAGCACAAGTTTCTGGTACACTCAAGGCAGAGCAGTTACCTCCTACAGAGGACACTTCAAAGCTTAAACTGATCCTTCTCCATCAACTGTAAAGGAAACATGAAACAAAACATGCACATATACGTACTTTGGCAAAACATATGGCACACAGAGAAAAAGGATGCAAGCTGGTCATACACAGACAGAGAGGGAGGGGTGGTAAGGGTCATGTTATATTTACATCTGGTTGAGCAAGAGCTAAAAAAAATGTCCTGATGTCACCACCAAGGTCAGTAATTGTCTAGCACTAAAAGCAGGATATTCTAAGGCCAAACAATAGAAAAAGTTCCAAATAATGGATTTTTCTCAACTAATTGAACAGCTTCCCAAAGGAAGGGAGTGGAAGTCACCTGGCCTGCTGTTATTTAAGATACAAAAGTATTCAGTTTCTTTCTCACACAAACACATACCGCAGGAAATAGAGAAGGAAGGGAGCTGTTGTTATAAAATGCTGAGTTTTCAGCATTAGATACACATACTCTGTCCACATTATCCCCCTTTGCCCTTTCCTCATCTGTGCTGCGTGACTGTACAAGAAACATTTTGACTTTTAAAGGTCCATTGCAAGGCACAAATACATTAGGAGCTGGCAGAGAAGGGCCTGGAGCTGGCATAGCTGAGCCCTGCACGTCATGCCTAGAATGTCACGCTAGTTCTTTCACCTCCCTAGAGCACATAATTGCCTGTACATGTTTTGTCTCCGTCCTTAATTTATGTCTTTGGTAGATCTTTACACACCTCAGCACCCCATCAGCAAACACTACTGTCCGTTTCAGGAAATCCCCGTCTATGCAATTCTACCATTTCTTTTTGCTACACTTACCACGTTCCTTGGGGAACAGTTGACAAACTGCAAAATAGTTATCATACAGAAATAAAGAGGATGAAGATCACAAGCAGAAGAAAAAAGCTGGAGGACCACTGTTCTTAAGCTATAGCCTGGGTATCTTTTGGTATAGCTTGAATGGCATACCCGAAATAAGTGATTTGGAAAGTCTGTTAGCATTTTATCTTCTTTTAGGATTAAACTTATTGGTTCAATTGTTCTGAAAATTCTCGGGAAACAAGTTCAAAAGTAGCCTGAACTGCACCCAAGTAAAAACTCCATCTAATACACTTTTCCTTCTGGTAAATAGGACTTAGTAAGTATTTCCATTTTCAAGATTGTTCTGGGAACTACAAATACAGACAGAGAAGAAGGCAGGCAACACAATTCCTTTAGCCCTGAAGTAAAGCAAGCACCATCGTGTAGGAACACCATTCAGAGAGTTCCACTTGCAAAGCCTTCTTCTGCCGCCTGGGTGCAGCAAGGGGAAAAGGGATCGCTGTAGAAAGGAAGCCTGTGCTGAATTTGAAAAGCCTCTTCAGGATCCAGTAGCTGCCAGGTGAACTCCCAGTCCCACTTACTTATACGTCACAGGAAGGAGCTGCTAGAGTGGCCATGACAGATACTGATAGTGTGTTTGGGACAGGACAGGATGTTCCAGAGTTTTCAGATATGCAGCTAGCTCCAGAAGGGCCTGTACATGCTTTTGTGTCTATTTCTGATTAAGCTAACACATTCTGCTTTATGGATTACTAGATATAGCCTCAGACTGCATACATCTTGCTGACTCTGGGTGACTGAGCAGTAAAATTCTAACGGCAGGCCAAACTTGAAGAGCAGAAGGATTTTCTCTTTATCCAGTACCCATGCTTTAAATCCAGAAAAGCAGTTGGCAGATAGGAGCTGTACAATTACAATTTTCCTGCAAACCTTTCTATTTTTATGCTTTCATGAAGGAAATCCCATTCATCTGGGATAGACCCATAAAACAAAAACTGCCTAGGTCCACTTGGAGAAGAGCAGACACCATTTGTCAGCAGTGTCTCTTCCTGCAAGTAAAGTAGCCCCACGAAGATCTCTGCCACAGGAGGCCAACAGTTAGTTATTTTGCAAAGGAGATCAGCTCTGTGTACTGACATGCATACACATGTGGACAGAAATGTACCCCACTGAGGGAGGTGCACTGTCAAACCCACCACGAGCAAAAAATGGAGAGCAGTGAAAATGCTTCAGTTTCAAGGTCTCACCTGTTCCTGGGATGAGAGCTGCCAAAGTAAAATTCCAACTAAGTAACAAGTTACCTGGCTTTACACTACTTCCCACAGGCTTTCTCTTTGCAGGAAGGACTCCACAGTTAGCATCTGATGGGCAGCTATATAAGAGGCATTTCTGATAAAGAGCTATGATTGTGAGCAGCATTTAGAAAACTGCTGGAGCAGTAACCACAGCAGCATGGGTTGCTTCAGCACAACACTGCCTAAAGTGAATCTGAAAAGCCTGTGTAAAGACCAGTGTAATTCTGAATGTCCCGCTGAACAAAATGAGCACTCACCTGGGCTGAGTCTGCAGCTAACTTCCATGGCAGGGTTCCACTCTCCATTCTTACAGGTCAGGTATTTATAGTCTCCTTTCAACATGTAGCCTTCAACACACAGATACTCTATGACGCTGCCTGAAGTCAGAGGGTCGTTGCAAGGACTAGGGTGGCATTTGTAGCCTCCATTCTCGGGTTGTGGTGGCTGGGGACAATCTGGAAAAGAGAGAGAGCATCACAATAGTTATCTCAGAGGAGGATGTCTGCTGCATAACAGATACTGCACACAGATTAACTTCCACCTAAGAACGCTCGCTGAGCTGAAAAGAAACTACTAAAAACAAGAAGAAAGATTGTCACACAACAGCAAAAGATACTGCTTAGTTCCACCTCTGATATGTCTTTTGTGACTGCTAAGTACAGCTTATTATCCCAGCCATACAATCTAGTCGGCAGGCAATTGAATGGATGATATTTTCACACAGTGACATTTAAGTTTGTTACAACAGGAATTCTGCATAAAAGAGGCCCAGAAAATCCTTGATGTTACCCTTTCCCCACAGCAGTTTCACGAGTGACTGGGGGATGAAGCAAACAGCCAGGCTCTCCGATTAGCCTTCCAAGCCTCGTATGGAAGAAGGACAAGACCTTCTTCTGAAATGAATGAGGAATGCAAAGACCTGGTTGTACTGCACGTACAGCATCAAGGTACAGATCTGACCCAAAAGTTAAAATTGCTGAATTTATCAGCTTTATACAGGCATGCTACATACCGTCCTGCAGTAGAGCCACATTTTCTAGCCTATTTTAAAAAAGCAATTAGTTACAAAGATATTTTTAACGTAAACCACTCATTTATCTACATAAAGTCTGCAGTGCTGAAAGCACTTTGCATTTCTCCTTCCATCTCCCCTATCCTAATGGATACAGATATACTAAGTGTGAGAAAGTTTCTTGTAGAGTTTTCAATGGCTATTCAAATAAAAACAGACTGCAAATGAGGAAACCGCACTAAAAACAGGAGGATGGGCTTCTTAGAATTTCATCTCCTTTGACAGCTCATGGTGATTGCAGAACAGCCTCAATATGCCTTCATGCCACACACTCACCTGACTATAAAGGAGGAGTCTGTAAAACCAGATCCGCTACTCAAGCTTCACAAAAGAAAATATGTGAAACATTCCTCCAGATATATTTTGGGACATGGAGACCCAAGTGACCCACCAACTCTATTCTACCACAGTGCGGTTATCCAGGCTTGCCCCTAATCCCTGGAGCTTGTGAGAAATCAACTGGGCAAGCTTCAATTAACTGGGTTTTGTGCAGGGCCTAAGACTGAGAAAACTTTGGAGATATGTTTCACTACAGAAAAAAATCTGCTGCAATGCTGCAGTGCAGGTGACCCTTGAACCTAATCACATGTGTGAACGCATCATAGGCAATGCCTTGTAAATGCCAGAAAACCCTGAGATGAAGTGTTGAGTGAAACCAAAAGCCCTCTGGTATGAGTTCTGCCAGCTTTATAACTGCAATTCAATTTACTTCTTGAGAGAAAAGGTTAACAGGGGTCTAAGAAGCAGCCTTTCAGTAAGACTTTGTTCTTGAGGAGATTTATTCTTAAATAAGCTTCAGAGAAGCCACCGTCCCATCCCTCCTGAGCACTGACTGTTGCAGCTTCTAAGTTTATTTTTTTTACTGTGACCATTTCCAGTGTTGTAATCAAGGCTTTAATGCTTAATCTTACAAAGTTAAAAGATGCTTTCACTGAATGCCTGTCCAATGCAGCTGAGTGACACTCACCACACATTTCACATCTAAGCACTTCTGCAGGACAGAGGTGCTTCCTCCTAAATTGCAAGGACCTGTCTGAGCACTAAGAATGTTCTCAATCATACAGCAAAGTACCTCTCCAAACAATGACAAAGAGCTGTGGGAAAAACCTCTGTTGCCACAGCAGCAGGGACAGCTTCCCCACATCTTTGATGCCACAGAAGGCATCTGGAATCGCTTAGGAGCCATCTGAGCTCCTTGCCACACTGCCTCGCTTCAGCAGGAATTTTCCCACACATGCACACAAGTTTCCCATTTCCGGACGAGCCCAGCAGGCTGGTCCCTCTGTTTTAAGGCCTTCATTAGTCAGCAGATGAGATATGAAGACAAGGCTAGCATGGCTTTCTGCAGAAAGCTTGTCCCTTTGGGAGATGTAGAGGGTCACACAGAACAATACATTCTGTTGAAGCCCCTCAATCAAACCTTAAGTTGGTAGAGCCATAGAGCTGCTGTTCAGAGGGCTGAGGAGCGACCAGCTCAACCTGAACCAGTAAAGGAAGCTTGCTGTTTCTCAGCAGCATTCACATGGTCTCTGCTCTCCAGCTGCAGACAACTGAGCTCTCTCTGTCACCCACGCGTGCTGAATTATCTGCAAAAATCAGCTAGCAACCAAAAAGGCGCTCACATACACAGCAGCAGAGCTCTCAAAGGCCTACAAATACCATAGCATTAGCAATCCCACGGGGCCCTAATTTGGCCTCCTTGTGCAAGTGCTTTAGGACCAGATCTGCAGTTATGCCACTGCAGACTGGTTTGCTCCCCACGCAAAGGAGAGGGGCAGCTGCTCATTATGTATTCAGTGCCTTGACCTAGAGCTGTCCTCGCCCATGAAAGCTGCAGAATATCTCCCTGAGGTCATCTGACACCCAAGAACACCACAAACACTTTTTAAAAGGCACCTCCACTCTGGCAGAACAGGCCACACACACAGATGGAAGATGTAGGCAGAAGGGAAAAGCCATCTATCAGCAGTCCGAAGTGTGGCCATGCTGTGAAGGGGCAATGCAAGGTTTGGGAGCAAAGAACCTGCCCCAATTGTGCCAGCTCCCACTCCCAGCCAGACTGCATGCTTTTAACCTTTAGTGAGGTTTGTATGCTGCTGCTCAGCCTCGAGCTATCATTACTTTGGCACACACCATCCGACGCTTTCTGAGCCACACCAACCAACGGAAGATTTTTCAGTATTTCAACCCCAGCTGGGCAGATTTCAAAGGACACCGCAACACCGGCACATGCAGATACATTCTTTCCAAGTTTTCAAAAGCAGGTGGCACACAGTGGATACATTGAAGCTTCCAAAAGGTTACAAAATACCTCTTAAGTTGTGGGACACTTAAGAACAGATACTGTAGCCACACACTCCCTTCCCAACAATGCTGGCCTAGATTCTCAGTGCTATTAGCATGTATTTGAAATACAAAGAAACACAGAGGAGCATCATCATCTCTCTCCCTGAAACAGGAGGTTCTTGGAAGTACCCCAGAGTTTGTGAGACAACTTGAAGCAAACACAAGTGCCAGGCGCTGAGGAAAAATAGAGGCAAGTTAAGAAGTTATCAACTTCCTAGGGGGTTACTGACATCCCAGGCTTGCATTTGTTCCCAACACCATCATTTGTCATGACCCAAGGATGCAAGGGGACATTAGGTTTGAACATCGCAGTCTTGCACAGAGAAGGGAGAGCTCTACTCCCTCAGGCCCAGTCTCTAAGAGATACTGACGTTTGACCTCTCCTGAGAGCTGGTTCTCTGATGAAAAGACAAACCATTTTCAGCATCACTGAACTCTGTTCAGAAATAAAGCAATCGGCATTTCCAGATTGATGGACAGAAATAAAGTTATGTACTGAAGTTTCTGCAGATGCCATTTCTAAATATTAGGTTGCCCACCAAAATGCGGGACAAGATTTTAATACATAAATGAAAAAAAATACTATGCCAGTATGAATCTCCTTCCAGCTTCCCATTAATGACAAGCACCATTTTTGTGTCTGCGTCGTATCAGAAAACACCATCCTCCTCAAAGGGAGCATTAACCACATATATGTTCTTTACATAACAGTTAGAAACTTGGCAACAAGCAGCGCTTTGTCGTGCTGCAAGGAACTGCTTTTTCTGTTGTAGCAACAAGCAGTGTCATTACGCTGGTACCTTCACAGTCTTCCACACTCATGGCTTCAACAATACCCACTTGGTTCCTCTTAGACCAGACCTGCAGGCAGCTGTGATGGGTGGGAATACGGCTTCATTTGGAAGACCAAAAAATAAAAATAGACATCAGGAGGCCAAATTGATTAACCTAATCACCAAAGAATGAAATGGATCTTCCACAGCTTGGCTGTGCTGAAGCCGAGCAATAGCCCTGAACTCTGATCAGAGACTGCACTACAAAGTGCTTCTAACAGTGCAAATGGTACACAGAACCAAACACAGACAATACCAAAGAAAACAACTTTGTGGGATGACAGAGTGAAGGGGTAACGTATTCAAAACACAGAAGAGGCACAGCTGAGCCCTGAACTCTGTGAGCAGAATCCAGAGATGAGCAGATTTCCCAAGCCCATGCAGGATCAGACTGTTGTGTCAAGAAATAAGCACAATACAGCCCGTTTGCACATACAATATAAAATTAAAATATATTTAAGTGTGACCAGAACGTTACCACATACGTATGAAAGCTCCACAGCACTGACATGCTTAGCGCAGACACAGCATACTGCACCAGCGCTGACAAAGGCATCTCACCTCAGCCGTGGTTCTTTGCACTCTTTTTGTTTCTTGCTGTAAGTATCATCTCTCAGATCCCAGCAGGGGTCTTACATCTCTTTCTGCACCAAACTCTCAAACTGTATTTCACCCACTCACCTACTTTGCTGAGTAGTCCGACCCCACAGAGATGAAGAAAACCAAACCCTCTTCAATGTAATACATTCTTACAGGAAGGCAAATACTCATCATCATCTGCTGGAGCTCATAACTAGGTTTGTAACTAAGCAATAACAAACCACTGCATTGCTCACCTTACGTGGGTGGACAGATTGGGAAAACATTGCTCAACAAAGGGATGTTGTGCACTGAACATAGTAGAATTTATTATACTTCCCCACAGCAAGGCACAAAAAATCACTAAAGGTAGGACAGGTACGGTTTTGACTAATAAAAGTTGCTGCTCATATTACAGCCAGTCCACATTCCAATAACTTTAGGAGGAAGCAGGACTGGGCCTCACGTCAGCTCCTCACAGACTACATGTGTGTTCCAGCATGCCTGACAATCTTCATGGCAGCATCCTAGGAAGCTTACCAGTCCACTGAGAAGCATTTTGGAGGGAAATTATGTGACTTCTGCAATCCAGCAGGAAGATAGTCCTTTTTTTAAAGAGAGGTGGCTAGGATTGCTACCCAGCCTTCAGATTCATATGCTGCAGTTCCACAACACCCCCCTCTCATCTCCTTGAAACCAGGCAAAATGAAACCCCACCGCCAGCATAGAAGACAACTCCTCAGTTGGCTACTTTAATAAGTGCCCAGTTCAGACCTGTTAGCATCTCCTGGCCTTCCATAGGTAGATGAGAAGCAGAAGATGCTAAGCTGTTCTTCTTTGTTCTTCTTTTTCCTCATCTTCAAGATTTACCCCAATTAACTGATGTTATCAAGACTCAGAGGAAAAACATCCTACAAACAAAAACCACTCTCCTGGTCTAACAAGATGTATACTCCCCTGGACAGTCTGGCTAAACCTGTCATGATTGTTTCATACCAGTGCATAAGTGTCCAACCTGGTGAGCAAACAGCTTTGTGAAAGAGAACACAGAAGCACCCAGTTAAAAACTGTTCCTGTACTAGAGGCCGTATGATTTGCTTCACGGTGCTATTCGTTCTCTCAGAAGCCTGATGCTAACTTTATTGTGCTATATTGGCTTCCCTACAGTTGGATTTTCATTGAGCAGCTTAAGGAAGATTGCCTTCCCTTTTTGTCTCTGTTTATGTGTCCTGTCACACAGATGAGTTTCCCCTCCTGGCCTCAGTCCCTGCCTCTGCCTATTTACCTTATTTGCTACAGAAAATACTGCAGAGGCAAGGAGTGCTTCCCCACGAGCCTCTGATTCTCTGAAACACAGCCATCTTTATCCTCTCAGGCAGGACTTTCCACTAGCTATAGAAACAGCACTTCTAGAAAGGCATCCAAAATAAATACAAGATAGGGATATCATCCAATTACTTGCCCCTGCTGTAGAGGCCTCTGATTTTCAAGTTGGATAATTTGTGAGTCTGCATCATTTCAGTAAGACAGAAGGAACTGCAAAAGCTATTACTAACTTCTGGCAAGGATCTTCAAAAGCCCCAGTCTCTAGGGAACTCTTGAGAGTAATCCTCCTCCTCTACTCCTCTCAGCCTGGGTCCTGCCAGTTAGACGGGTGGTCAGAAACACCAGCTAAAGCATTATGCAGACACTGCCCTTTTTCAGCACCTGAGGTTCAAGTTCAATTCACACCACACTGAAAATAATAGTCAGGTTCACTCCTTCTCTCCAGTAGTGCCCTGAATTGGCCTGCAGCAATAGCTTTCCTTTTTTTCCCCCTCACAGGTATTATTTAAGTTCCCCCATAAGCCTTCTTTTTTACAGAATGTTTTGGGTTTTTTATGATACAAATGTGACAGCCTGATGCAGGCAGCCAGATGGAGAGCTGGCAGTGCAAGTCGGAGACCAGCAGTAGTGCTGGTTTTAGCTTGTGGAGGGGCTGGCAATTCAGAGTGCTGTCCATGAATCCTACTCAGGAGTGGCACCAAACATTAGTTTCGCCTTAGGAAGCCACTGAATGAATTTGCTAGCAAGAGCTCTGTATTTGCTATCTGCAGAAGAGACATTGTTTTCTCTCTTTTCAGAGTTTCAATTATCACCAGCAGGGCACTACCTGACCTCTGCACTAATCTCCTGGTTGTTTGGTAAGCCAATAAGGAAACAATTTCACCCACCCTTTGCCTGTTCCTGGATTTCTTTATTTATTGGACGTACTCCCAGCCTCTGTCACTGGTATTCAGAGAAGCATGAATGCAGCCCAACCAGATAATAGCGTCACTGCTGTCCTTAGCCACAGCAGTGGGGTAACCAGCCAGAGTTGCCAAGCTCACTTAGCAGCTTCTTGAGCAACAACAAAGGCAACAGACCAGCCTCCCAGAGCCTGCAGACAGACTGGAGTGCCTCAGCTGATACCTAACAGAACAAACTGCAAGTTCTCATGCAAATCAAAACCTGTTTGGTTTTTAACATTTAAGCATTTCCCCCCACCCGGATAAGTGATTGTTTCATACCTTCCCAGATCACTACGGTAGGGCAGACCCCTACCTACCAGTGCGATGAACTTAAAAAGAACTACATACTTGAGAGGAAAAAAAAACCACAACAGAAAAACACAAATCTAAAGGAACGCATACAACCAGCACATCATTTTCAGCAGCAATCACTTGAGTTTTTTAAACCCTTCCCTAGTAGCAGATAGAAATCTATTGTCCATGTTAGCTTGCTTTCTCAGGATGACTTCATCCATGACCCACAGAATCTGGGCTTGCTGCCTTGCGTAGGAAAACTACCATATACCCATTTGATTCAGAGAGCACACTGGCCAACTACAAGACTTCTCTAACAAGAGCTCCTGCTGTGTCACTCTCTGGGGCAGAGAGGCACAACCAACGCTACTGCAGCATGACACCAACTGCAGAATAAAACTTTTATTGAGTTCCTCTCTTTGGGTCAAGACTTTTCCTTATAAACCAGGCCCTTCACACACATGTACATCTGGGTTTGTGTTTGGTTCCAGGACTCTTCTGCAAAAAAGATGATGATGGGAGTGATGGCATGAAGGACCGGCCAACTTTGCTTTCTGTGTGAAACCCAGACAGACAACATCCTTGTTTTTCTCTCTCCTGTTGTGCACACAAACTAACTTATACTCAGCAGAAAAGAAAACTTGCAGAAACCTCTTCTTAAAGCAGCAGTTTAATTTTAGCAAGAAGCAAGCCTGAATCAGTTCACATCCAGCTTGCTACATCAATAAACACCATCTTATGCCAAAGCAAAACCATGTCTCAGGCAGCTGGTTTGCAGAGAATCACCTAAATAGGCTTTGATCACACTGCTGAATCTTCCTTCTTGCTGAGAAAGCAATGACAAGGGGATATGTTTAGGAAAGGCATGAGGTAGTAAATGCAAAAACCAGTCACCTCCACCCACACACTCCAGCTGGTCAGAGCGCAGCTCCATTCCTGAGTGCTAAATACCTTCAGGTTTCCAACCAGTCTCATTTTCCTGGATGCACTGAAAAGCTTTCAGCAGCACAGCAGTTTCCCCTAACACGCAAGCTGCTCCTGCACTGTTCTCCTTAGTCCAAGCATTCGGATTAATACCAACGTTAGGCTAGGGAATGGCTCATCAAGAATTTCATGGATAAATCTCACTGCAGGTAACAGCAGGTCTGTACTGAACACAAAGAACCTCATGCTTTGGACTGGAATTTCTCCTGGCAGGCTGGCTCTGAGAAGCACAGCAATGATCTGCTAGGCGGTTGCATTCAGGGACTTGTATTTGAGATGCAACCCTCTTCCAACATCCAGCGTTTAAGCCCAAGTAAGATTAACTTTAACTGCAGTAGACGTTTGTGTGTTATTAGAAAGCCTCTGCCGTAAGGAATGGACAGGTCTTCCAGGAATTAAACATGCTCTGCTGACCTTCCATGTAGCTCAAGAGATTTCTTCCTCATTGCTCAAGTGTGCTAGCCTGCATGTTTTAACTATACACACAGAAGCTACAGATACAACACCTGGAAAGGGACCCAAACTGAAACAGTGGCATTTCTAACTGGAGGCTAAACATCTGCACCATAAAAGACAGACAATCAGATGACCAAGATTTCCACTGATCTCTAATTTTTTCCTGACAGAGACGGGGCTTGGAACCAAGGCAAAAGATTTTGAACCCTCTCCTTTCTAGCACACTGGCTATCTCTAGCACACGAGCAGATGGGTCATTTCCCAGAGGGGCAAACCTGAGACAGCAGCTGCTGTCAGAGCCCAGCCACAACAGCTGAGTCTAAAGAATCTCTTTATACGCTACTTACAGGAAGCAGAAGTCACTAAAAAGCCTCTATTGTGAGCACACACATTTCTAGTCGACCCTGTCCCTAAAATATTTTAAGCCTTCCTAAAAACATACTGCAAATCATAACTCTCCTTTGGGCTCAGTGTATTGAGCAGAGGCCAAAGTCCACTGAAAAATCAGCTCTCTGTCTTTACCGGCCCCACATGCTGCTTACTCTGAAGTCAGTGACAGCATATCAAACTGAGCAGGGCAGGAGCCTTTACTGGGACAGTACAGTCTCCCTTGTAAGGACACACTCTGAAGAGGAGGCTTATTTTTCTTAATCTCGTAATGTGGGTAAATGAGAAAGAAACGAAGCAAAGAGATTTGTATACATAATCATATAGCTGCGCATTTATACAGGCGTTCACACAGCCATCCCATGTATGCCAAAGTTGCCTTTTAGGTTTTTTCACCCCCCTCTTCCTCCTTCCCTGTTGTACCCCCCCTTTTCTTCAGGGCAGGGGGAGAAAAGAGGAAGAAAGAAAAGACTAATTGCAGCCTTCCACCAATGCAGTCACCATCTGGTAACTCAAGGGACACATGGAGCCAAATTATCTTAATTAACATGTTACAACAGTATTTAAAAAAACTCTATGCTTATTAACACTCAGCTGTGATTAGTCAACCATGGAGGAAGCCTGCTAATGCCACATTAATTATGGGTCTTGTCTTCCTTTCCATTATAAATATGATTATATTTTTCCAGTGGCTTCTCTCTCTCCTAAAAAGAGCACCATTGGCATCAAATCTTGTTCTTAAATGCAAATTCTGTTTACATTCTACTAGAGTCAAAATGTTTAGGCTATATGAAGCTTCCACTGGTGCTTCGAGGCTGCTACAGACTGTCTTGATACAAAATGCAGTTTTCTGTTTGCCCCTTAGACAGCTCTGCTTCATTTAGACAAATCCCTCAGTACAAATCAAGCAGATAAAGAACTATTTTGTGTCTTTCGAATTCCTTTCTCCCTCCAAAACACAGATACAAACTTAAATGCACGCTAGGCCAGATAAAATAGGATGAAATCCAGAGCTAAAAGAAGAACCAGTTGGCAACAACAGAGCACAGTGGCTCTGAGCAGTCTAACAAAGAAATCCGCTCTCCCAGTGGCAGAATGGAGATTTCCAAGTGACATAACATTTCTTTTTTTCAAGTCTTCCAAGGCTGCTTCTGGCCTCCCCATGCCTTCTTCCAGCCACCCTATAATTACAGCCACATGTTAGGAGAAGGAAATTAAGGAAGTGTTCTAACATGCTTATACCATCAGCAGAATCCAGGATTTTACTCTTGAAACCCCAACCCTCACAACTGCATGAGAAACACCCAGGCAGGTTTTATTTTCTTTCCTCTTCCAAAAATTTGATTGAGGGGAGCCCCTAAGAAAGCTACGTAGGCTTTAGACTGGAGTTCTCACTAAGAAATGTGAGGAGCACAAAAGTGTTCACCACACTGGGAAGGGACAGTTAAGTCACCAGGGGTCTCCTTTCCTCTCACTGGCAGCTCAATCAATTCTAAACCTTGTTTTACATCGCAATAAGGAAAACGTTATTTAAAAAAAGATAACAGAATGGACAGAATAATTTGATATCCTTTCAAAATGGGAACAGGCAGTAATGGCACCTTATTTAGTAGATTTAGTAGAAAAGGCATTAGCATGGTACTTGAAGTCATGTAACATCCAACTGTCCTCAATTACTGGGCCTAATTTCAAACTCCAATTTAGACCTTCCCACAGCGTTGCTTCCTCACTTTGTCCCTGCTCATTTCCTTCCAGAAATGTACAGATCTAAAAATTGCTCATAATTCAGAGGTAATCTGCACATTTATCCCGCTGTTTCCTTGGCAGTTTGTAGGTGAGTTTTCCACTTGGGTATAGTAATAACCCAATGGTGTCTTCTTAGGATAAACGCCTGACAAACACTATGGGCTCTGGTGTCACGAAAACTGCCTACCTCTTCAGCAGAATCAATGAGAGACAATAACCTAGAAAAGAACATAACCATGGCATGCTTGTGCTGATTTTGAGCACTAGATTCTGAGACTACAGAGACAACTGATTTGTGCTGACTAGTCTGATGATAAATCCCACTGTTGATGCTTAGAGGGCAGTTCTTTGAGGAGAACATACCTTAACAACACAGCAGAGCAAAACTCACCTCTACTACCAAGAGACCTGCAATTTAGCCTCAGGAGGCACCCCAGATGACATACATCACAGCTGGTAACACTAGCAGCTGTAGGACTCCACTGCTCTCCTTTCTCCACAGGGTAGAAGTCAGAAGTTGCTGCTAACCCGCAATACACAACACTGGGCTTCTCCTTACCCAGGCCTTCCTTCTAACCCCAGTTTCGCCATAGCTCACTTTGTGTCTTGGCACTGACTAAGGTAGTCCTTACCAGAGAGATCATGGACACCCAGAATTTTAGAGTTTAGAAAGAAGCCCTGTCTTCCTGAGCTTGCATGAGAAGATCCCTATGCTAGCCAAGTTGCTTTAAAGCTCTGCCCTGGTAGGCCTCCTTCGTTCACTAATCAGCCTTTTGCAGCAGATTCATTTTTCATCCTTTCAGCAGCAGCAGCTGTTGCCTCTGACTCAGCCTATCCAAAAAGTACTAATATGGAAGTTTGGCCAAGGCAGATCTAGTAATGGCATGCACACAGGAGACTGCTTTGTGCTATGTGTTGTTCTACTTTAATCTGTGTGGAAACCTAACAGGAAAGCCCAAAGCCTAAGGCGGCTGAAGTTACAACTCAAGTTGTTCTCTGCATTAGGTCTAGTTTTGCTACAGTGTGGTGGGTAAGGAGAGCAATTGTGACACTTCTAGGGTTTTTTTGTTTCTCGGGTTTTCTTTTCGTTGTTGTTGCTGCTTTTTTTTTTTTTTTTTAACATCAAAGAACACCGTAGAATACTTTTTCCTTCTGCCAAGCCATTTTTCTTCTGATTTTTGGCTCTGTTCAGGACCATTGAACAAATCAGAATCTAATATCTGGGCAGATCTGTTTATCCTTTAAGAATGACTCATCTCTGCCAGGGGCCTTGTCAGAACAGGCACTCAAATCATTTACCACTGGCTGGGTAGAACTGTAAAGAGTTATTAGTCCTGTCTCACTGGAAAGCCTCTCAAGCACACTTCATATTTTCACTCTAGATGTGGTTAGGTTAGCTGTAAATATTAGGTCATATTTTCTACAAGCTTTACAGGAGCTTAATATTGCAAGCAAGTTCTCTGCACAGTCTGGCAGGAAAGCAAAAATAGCCCCACTGGGACACTCCCCAGGTCATTCCATTCAAAGCTGGAGGCACCTCAGACTACAGAGTGACTGAAGTACTATACATGGCAAACCTGACTTTCTTATAGTTGAGTGTCCTATAGCCTCCCAGCTACACTGCAAGTTGAACCACTCTCATCTTTATTTCATTACACTGCTTAGCTGAAACTCAAAATGGACTACATTATAATTCAGAAAGCTCTTAGAGCGAAGGTGAAGAACCAAGCTCCAAAATAAAAGAAGAATTTTCTTCTCTTGACAAGAGCTATCTATGACACGTCTTTCTAACTTGCCCAATATTTTAACAGTGTTGAGCAACATAAGCACTCACAAGGTGGTACCAGGAGAGGTGGTGTCAGGCCTTGTGTAACCTGCTCTGAAACTCAGCAGCTACTTAGTACCTGGGCTACTCTATACACTAGCAATGCAAGTAACTGGAGAATATTCAGAAAGAAGAAGATAATTCAGTGAAGCTATTGGTGAGTTACATGACCTAAGTTTGAACAGCTAAAGACACCAAGGTCTGAAGGGATGCTGCTGGTGCTTTGATCTACAAGTCACAGAAGCCACCATCAGTTTTCACAGAGCATGCTAAGTCCCACACATTCCACCCACTCAGATTCTGCTTGGGATCAATTGGCATATCAAAAAGTAAACAGCAACTCAGTATAACACTTATGAACATAGCATATAAAAGAATTCAGATTTCCAGTTCTGCCTCTTGAGAAGATTGTTTCATTATACAGCCATAATAGCTTTAAAGTGTTTGTTTTACAGTTCCATTTTCCAGGTACCTACCAACAGCTCCAAGCAACTGCAAGGATATGAATTTGCAAATTGCCTAACAAAATGTATTAGGAAATTGTCAAAAATATACCTTGTAGCAAACACAAAATCTTCCTTTCTGTCCTTCTGGCTCCTCATTCTAAACTCCCACATGGTAAACAAACCTTAACCAAAACACATTGGGCTTGGAAAAATGGTTCTTTTGAAGAAACCAAGGTCCTTCCATAGCTAGCAACAAGTGTTCAGAAAAAGTGTGTCACCCTTTGAGATACTACTTGCTCTTTAACACTTTCACTGTAGCCGTTGGAACTGAAGTACAGGACAGTCAAAATAACCAGCTGAAAAAGCAGATAATAAGGCTAGAGTAGGGACTACTGAGATATGACCTATTTGTAGCTCCAGATATGACAAAAATTCAAGAAGAGATGAAATACCATTCCTTTCATTTGACTAAAAGAGATTATAAAACACATAAGCAAAACCCCATGCTATAACTATTTTCAAAATAAAATACTCATAAAAAGGGCCTGGGTACCCACCCCCCTCCAAGCCCTGCTACACCTCAGACCTGCCTCTGTGCACCTTGCTGATCTTGAATGAGAAATACAAGGCTATAGATACTCTTTGCTCCTGATCTATATTCCTCAGTCATACAGAAAGATCCTTCTTTGTTTTGTAGAAATAAAAATACCAAGTTAAAAAAAAAAAGAAAAAGAAAAAGAAGGGAGGTACAGGGGAGAAGCAACCCCTCTCATAACACTTTTGATCTTTACCTGGGGACGTTGGAAGGCAGAAGGTGTGACAGATACTCAAAGATGCTTGGAGACCAGAACTCCAGTTCCTACCTGGTGCCACAAAGTCACCCACAACACATGCCATGGCTGTAGCAACAGTGCCTCCTCACAGTACAAGCTGAAACATTGAAGAGTGATGCAACGTAGCTTAGTGGCTGGAACTAAAGCACAGGCACACGGGCACAGGCCTAGACACAAATTCCACTGCTAGGTAACCTGAAGTTTTTGCCTCCTTGCCTTGACTTTTCACAAAGCTTTCCTGTCTGTCTTTGAGAATATAGAAGTTCCAGAAGTCTACAGAGCCCTGTGCGATGACTTAAAGGTTCTTGTCAATGAAATTAATTACTCTGGTGACAAAGATTTACAGATCGATTTGCTGTAATATTTGGGTCTTTTTCCTTATGAAGAATGCCAAGCCAGATGCAGAATTTCACAGTTCAGTAGTTCTTTCACAGAGGTCTCTCCAGACAGGAATTTACTTCAGCCTTTACTGCAATAAAGGAAACCAAGACATGGCTAGGGACACATACGCTGCATTACTGTCTTGCAGCATTACCATCTGGTTTTAACTCAACAAAACTCCCTTTTCCACTAGCTGGAGGGTTTTTTTTGTTTGTTTGGTTGGTTTTGCTGTTTCTTGGAGGGAGTTGGAGTTTTGGTCTTATGTGCGTTTTGATGTTGTTTGTGATATTTCATTAAGTTTAATTTATTATTTTGAGGCACTCACTCAGCTCTCTCCAGTGGATTCCTTCTTCTACATATTATCTATACAGCACCATCCATCACATCAGAGCAGTTACAAGAACAGCAAGAGCATTTCTCAGTACAGCATAAAGTTAACAAGATAACAGTGTTGATAATAATAATGTTTGACTTGAGTTTTTGCGGCATTAAGTAGCCAGATTCATACCTTGAGGTTAGCATTTCACTTGGATCACTCTTGACTTGGACAGGCTAAGTCTAAATGATACTGTCAACACTTCAAGGGACTAGACCTTGGGGTCTAAGACACTGCCTTATTGACATGGGAGTTCAGATTTTTCCAGACAACTCATCAGATTTGCAAATGCTGTTATAAAACCTTGTTTCTTCAAACACCATAAGAACCCAAACAACACAAAGCCATTTTCATTCCTTGTTGTCCTACGCACTTTCCAATCAGCACCAACAGCATCAAGCTGGAGACATTTCAAGTCTCTCTTGAGCTTCTCACAGACTCACCATGCTGTCACTTTTCTTCATAGCCCTCTTCCACACATCAGAAAACTCCTGCTAAGCTCCCTCACTTCAGACAGTGGTTTCTCCAGCTTCAACTACCTACCTCCATAAAAAGCGATGGCACAGTTATGTGGAATTTTGGCATACTTTTGTTGCTGTTGCAGCTTCTTTTTTTCCTTTCTTTCTGTTATAAGTATCTACCTGCAAAGACAGTTCCTGCATCTTCCAGTTTCAATGATGTTTAGGTGAAAATATTAGTGGATGCTAATAGCATGTACTACATTCCTACTTGCTATGTTTTGTCCAAGTTGTCAGTCCAAACAGGACAACATTTCAAATTTGGTTTCAAGAGGTGCAGAACCACCTCACCTCTACCGGGAGAGACAAGAAGACTTCTGAACAAAAGCCTAACTTTACCTTATATAACTTTACCTTTGCCAATTCAACTCTTCAATATTTTGAGAATCAAGATGAAGTGGGAGGGACAGATTATTCTAAAATACAATTATCAGAGCATAAAGGAAAACTTCGGTGGGTTTTTGTTTGGTTTTTTTGTGGCTCATAATTCCCTAGAATATAAAAATCTTTTCTACTGCCCTGGTCAACAGAGAAAATCTCATACCTATAATTACTGATCTAGCAGACAAAAGATTTCACAATCACCTTCTGACTCACTTTGAATGGGAAACATTAAGTAAGAACAATAAAGACAGTAGGACAAATTTAATAATTTAACTACAATTCCCCCCCACACACACCCCCAAAAACCACACAAGAACAAAGCAGTCTCAAGAAATTCCTCACATACAAAAAGAGCTTTTAAAATGCTCCCCAGAGAAGGATACAAGAGAGGAAACTGTTCCAGCATGCCTTAATGCCACCAGAAGTTCTGCACTGAGCACAAATTGGGAAAAAACAGTGAGCATTTCCAGCTTCTGCAGAGCTGGGGCTGGACCTTGGAAGAGCGCCGAAAACACCCCAGGGAGACTTCAGACAAACACAGCAGGACCCAGATCTGCCTCCCACAACATGTGATTCATATGGTAGGAAGCAGTATCCAAATCCCAGTTCTTCACCAGCATCAGAGCTCCTATCTTAAACTCCTTCAATCTTAAAAACAAATAAACAGCAAAAAAACAAAAAACAAAAAACACCCCTCTGTTTCCCCATGGTCCCCTCTTTGAGTGTTCATATTAACAAATCACTTCCTGTGCTAACTAATGCAACGTGCCCCCTGCCATTCAGTTGCACTTCCTTGTCCCTTAAAGAACTATTCTCCATGAATTCTCTGCACCAACCAAGTCCCACCTCACTGTTTAAAGAGATTATTTACAAGTTAATGCATTTTTTCTTTCTCCCTGAAGCAGATGTTCGATTTTCTCCCTCTGGATTATAGCCTGGTAAAGTCTATAAACCACGTTTGTGGACCAGGGAGAGTTTATCACTAGACCAGTGACAGAAGATCCCAAGGAACAGTATATATAAGCGCTACACAATCAGTGCCCCTACACCACATGTAGGGGTGTAGCACTTCTATGACAGGCTGCACTATGCAGTCTCTTCAGCTGTTCTAGAGATCTCAGTCTACCAGAAGGTACACACACAGTGCTTACAGGTTTCTCGGTAGTGGAACAAGAGCTTCTCATGCAGCTCTGAGATCTACTCAATTGTACGGTTCAACCTCTTGCCACTTTGTGAAGTTTCTCACAGAAAGGAAATAGAAGACTCAAGTAAAATACACTAAAAATAGCAGAAATGCTCGTTCCCTGGAGACACACTCTTGGGAACACTGCTAGCTGCAATGTGCAGATTCCTTGAGAACATTTACATAGGCAATACAGATGTCTGACTTCTGAGATCTAGTGGGAAAAGCTACAGGAAAGGAAGTTATTTTGATGCTGATAGATTAGTGTCTAGACAGTAAAACAGAAATCCACGGGGTGGAAAAAAAAGAAACAAAAACAATTGGAGTCAACTTACTGAATGTTATCAATCACAATTCTGTAACTCCTCTCTTTCACATCAACACAGAATTTCAGAGAACAGCACATGCACTTAATCAGAAAGAGTAAGTGGTACAGAGGTCACAACGTAAACAGGAACGAGAGATCTCCAAAATCAGAATTCATTGCTTCGGTCAAATTTGGCATGAACACATCATCTTTAACACCCATTCCTAGGAAGCCTACAGACCAACAGTAAATGTTACAAAACTGTTCCATTATTAAAGGCAGACACACTATTATACAGTCTTCCTGGTTTTGTTCATCTGTTTCCTGTCTTCTCTATAATGGGATTTGAAGTCTTTTAGGGAGAGGACTGGGAAATTGCAACAGATAACCCACTAGTAAGGCAAAGGGCACTGCAGAGCCAAGGCTAGCAGGTAGAGCATAGAGCTACAAAGACAAGAGAAGTACAGCAACCCCACAGCTCTTTTTTTCAGACCTCCGGTCATTTTCCTTTCTTTCAGTCTCCACTCCAATATAGTTTGCCAGCTATGTTCTGGTCATTAAAATTAAGAGCACAGGACAATACTCTAAGGAGGCGGCTTAGAATCAATGGAAAGCAGCTCAAGTTTGGGAAAGAAGTGTTAAAGGCATCTACTTTTCAACTGGATTTCCTCTCGTAATAATTTGTGTTTCACCAGGATATCAATAAACTACTGAACAGCCCAATCTAAACTCAGTTCCCCCTGTGCCCACTCCTCCCCAGCCACCATTTACTAGTTACAGTATTCAGCTGGAGTTAGACAACACATCCTCAGGCTAACATCACATTCCAGCTGTGCAAACATGAAAGAGCCTTTCAAAACCTCACAAGAGCATATTACGTTAGAGAATAAGTACAAGAGGTCTTTCTCCAAAAGGATTTCAAAGGCACAGTTGCTAAAATACAAGTTCAAGATCTAGCGTTGCCAATGGACCCACTGACAAACCTTAAAACAGTTCTCAGCTCTTAAAATGATGCTGCAATTGTGTCAAAGACCACTTTGCAGTTGAACACATCATTATAATGTGCCAATTTCTACCAGAATTAAAGGTGATTTTTCAAGTAGAAGCAGAATTCAATGTCTGGAAAACCAGGGGAATTAACACACATACAAGATCCCCCAGAAGCAACTCAGTCTTAGCTAATGCCATAGAGGATAGTAAACACCTGTCTCAGCTCAGATAAACACAGATTTTAAATTGTAATTCTCTTATCTACAGAGCTCTACAGCATCTTACCATGGTTCCACCACCCAAGCCACAAGAGGTTAAGGTAAAAAAGGGGAACGGTTCTTCCACATAACTGATCTAGAAAGCAGAATGTGGTTTAATCAAATAAACTCTCTCTCCTTTTCCGACCCTTTTCCCCAATACATCTCCTAGATTAAAGCACTTCTTACTCTCCTTGGAAAGACAGTCCGTATTTAAGCTATTACCAGAACTGGCAGAAAAACAAACCCATCTGTTCCTCAAAAAACAAGCCCATTGTTCTTCCCACCCTCTTTTTCTTGATATCATGCCTAAGGATGTAGCATACAAAGGCCTCCCAAGCACTAAGAAAGGTCACCTAGGATTATGACAGCAGACTTTTACTTTCTCTCCATGCAGAAAGGGGGAAATTCTTACCATTAATGAGGTGGGTGGAAACGCCTGTTTCATGTTAAACAACATGATCCACTTTTGCGTCTTTGCCCTGCCAGCATCAGAAAATACAGCCATAAATGCAAATCACTGCAACCTAGTTACGGCACATCAAAGCTGTCACTGTCACTCTTATTCTCGGGGTGGAAGAGACAAACAGACAGTTGACATTTACTCCTTAGCTCACTGTGTAAACAGAAACCAAGTTGCAGTATCTATTCCTCTGCTGCATAAAAGTACTGACCACAGGCTTCCCTGCAAAAACTGCCCTGTCAGGCCTAACATCTGTTCTATAGCAACTCCACAGGGAAGGGTGAGCTACCCAATTCCCATGCTTCCTCTCAGTACCTGTGGTTTTTGCAATTCTCCTTCTCTGCTCCTATTCATCAACAATGAAAGTCACCTGTAAGACACATTAGAATGGCAAGGAGCGGGTCATGATCATACACCGTGTTTCAGGGCGCATAGCTCTGCCACAGTTACAGAAATTGCTTGCATTGGAAAGGGAAAACACATTTAAGGTTAACATAATTAAAGGAGTTTGAAAGTAAGAAGCTACTATCATGCGGCAGGCAGAACTATGCATACTATTATTTTGCATTCTGAAGACCACAGTTTGGAAACGTCTAATGTCACTGTAGCATAGTTACAAGCAATGGATTTCTAGACCAGACTCTGCAAAAAGCTCCCAGAAAAGCAATTTTCCATATGCACTGTTCTGAGGGGAGGCCATGTGATCACAGCTGCAAAATTAGTACATATGAAGGGAACTGGCACTCCAGAGCAAAAAGGATTAAATAAATTTCATTAACAAGGTTCATGGCAATGGGAACATAACCTGGAAATACTCTTGAGTATTTTTTCCTGGTGGGCATCTTCTCACAGACAGTGGTAATCACCAATATTAAAAGCTGACCAGCAGTGTAAGAGAGCTTCATGTCTCCAGTCTCCCTAGTTCCATGATGAGAACACACGCTGTCAGAGCTGCGTGAGCCACGAATACTAATATTAATAGCTGCAGTTCTAGCTGGAAAGAGATGCTTCTGTCATCCCAGTTTGCCCAGTATCTGGTTAAGCTATTCTCTTCAGTACCAGGCATTTATTTGATTGGCATCTTCTGTTCTGGCAGCCTTAGCAAGGAGGCCTTTCAGACCTCAAAGCAAACTAGCTGCATAACAAAAAGGAAGTACAGCCTCTCAAGAGCATTCATTTCAGGTGGAATGTGGAAGTGCCCAGAACCTAGAGAGCATTCTGAGGAATTTTTCTTTCTCATGTTGCTGTTTATTACAATAAAGCACTCCCACAATTCCAACGCAAATGTGAACTTTTCTACTAAATGTAGCAGAAACTAAACTAAACCATCAAGAAGGAATTTCTGACAAAATTTTACTGTGCAAAGATTTTTGCTCTGGCATTCTGCCCCATCCCCTTTCCTCCCAGCTCATGAACTCTTACTGCTTGTGACAATGAATCATATTAGTCTGTTTAGCCATTTTCTCTCCATATTTCTGTTTTATGCTGACAAGAACAGATAAGTACAACTTTGTTATAAGGTTTTAATTGAAAGTCAGTATCTTGGCTGCTTCCCCACATTTTGAATTGCATCTTCTCGTCTTGGTTTCTCTCCTCCTGGTACATCGAAAGCACAGTAATTCAGTTCTCTCAACATCTACAGACACAAAGCACTAGTAATGTGGGATACAGCAGTTAAGTTCTTACATCTTTAATTATTCTGACTGATTTGCCTCTTCCTTTAAAATTCACAGTCTTGTTAAAAGTACATTTGAGAAAACCACAAGTTCACTACTAGCTACTCCCAAGTAATTAAGTCCATAAAGCCAAACAAGGAACAAGGGAAATAGAACTAATCTCTCCTTCATGCTTATTTTTCGCCCCTCTTTTCTTACTCCAATTTGTATATAAATGCTCTTATCTTACTGAATATTATAAGGCAGCAAAAAGTAGAATTAATAAATGCTGGTTATCTTTCTCTTGCAAGCCTTAAAACAACAACTGTCCTGAAATTGATAAGACCGAGGGTTTTCTCATCTGCTCTATAAACCTGCAATTTGATCAGGCCCTCAAAAAACAGACCATTAGTTGTTTCCTGCTTTCTTCCTGTGTTTTTAGTTCACATTGTTTAGATTTGCAGTTTTACTTTTTCTCCAAGCTGCTCCCACCACTACGCTGAACATTTGTTCATTTTTACTATCACTACCAAAAAAGGTGTTTAGAAAAGGATAAATAAGCTCATATGTGCCCCAACCAGCCATGTAAAGATGCAGGGCAGCCAAGGGTAACTGTAGATTCAAAAGTGTGTTCCAGAGTTGGTTGCACAGTATTTCAGTGAGTAACTCTGCAATGAGAGAACAGCCAAATTTGCAACAGCAGTCTGCTGGCACACTTGCAGAAACAGAAAAAGAAGAGGACAGCATGGTGTGACAGTAGCAATTTGCATCCCTGCTGCTCTGTGCTTTTTGTGCAGCTCACATGAGCCACAGGACACTCAAAATCTCCATCTTCACTCAGTACAATTCAGCTTAGCATCTAGAGTCAAGGCACTCCAGCCTTGTTTAAGTTTACAGATAGATCTGTGTTCCACAGAAATTCATAGATTTTAAAAGACCTGGAGATTGGTAGAGTTAAAAATACACTAAGCGCACACATGCACACCTTGTCAGCAGCCACCACACTCCTGGAACGCCTTCCACAGTTCCTGTTTTCATACAGAGAAATTAAATGCCTCCCTTCCTCAGCACAATAAGTACCCTGTGCTGTTTACAAAGGAAACTGTAATTTTGCTCCTCCTTGATGCCCTGAGGGACAGTCCAGGCCTTCTGTCTCATTCAGGAAGAGCCTCCACTTTGTCACAAGCTGTTTGTCCACGAGTATCAGCCAGGAGGTCCAGTCTGTGGCTGGTCCTAATAGTGCAGCTCCCTTCAGAGCAACAGGCAGCCCTGATTCAAGCCAGTATTGCTTTGGAGAATCACTTATTGAATTAGGCCCTTTGCAAACAAACTTAGTAAGAAAAGTCCTTATGGGTACATGCAAAAATTATGCCTGTGGACATTTCAAACTATATAACATCTATCCACTTAAAACATACCTTTGTCTGGCTGTTCAACAGTTAAACACACTGCTGAGGACAAGGCTCCAGGCAACCATCTGCATTTACTGCCAAGTGCCTTCCAACCACACTGTCACATCATCAAGCCAAGGGGCTCCAATCTTGGACACTGGGAGTCAGCTACTAACTTTAGGGTCCAGACATGGTCAAGAGGTTGTACAAAGTACTCTTGCCTCTCCTTAGTGTGCCATGAAGACAATTTTGTTCTCTTGTCCCAGGGATCAGATAACCAGCTTGCCTTGTCTCTTCATTTCTACATGTAATGAAACTGGAGAGGACACAGTGACCACATGATGATATTCCAGTAGAGCCCAGTGTACACAAGGCCTTAATGTGAGTTGCAAAGAACAAACAACAGCTAAGACCAGTTGAATATTCAATCAACAGGTCAGGAAGTAATTTTCACTACGAGAATTTTTTTGTTTTAAACAACTAATTTATGAAATACAAATTTTTCCCTTTCTCACCCTCCCAAAGAAATTGCTCTAAAACCTGCAGTCTGTGCACAGAATGTGTTTTTAGTACCCAAGAGGCCTAGAAGGCATACAATGAATAGGATGCAGGTGCTGCCTGTTTCCACTGGTCAAAATATATGAGACAGGATAATGTAACTACCTTAAATTATTCCTGCAAGCATAATTTAAGAATGCTTCTCTAGCGTACCACTGCAATCCCAATAGACTCTTTGTTTCAACTGTTCCACTAGGAAATTCTCAGTCACTCTGAATTAGCAAGAAAGAATGCTGTCAGCAACAAGAGCCTCGTATCTAACAGTTCACACTTAGGCCAATAAGTAACCAGCTTCCTCACAGCAGCAACAATCCACTTTTAACACGGGGCAGCCACCTTCAGCAATCCTTCAGAATCCAGATACAGGGGGGAAAAAAACAGAGATGGCCACAAAGCAGCTTTTCAGTTATCAGCCAGAATACCCTCCCCTTAGAAGCTGGGGGCTGTAGTAATCTCCTTTTTGAAATGCTAATGTCATTACAACCATAGCACCAGAAGACAAGTGGTGAGGCCTGGGTGACAGAGACTCTGCTGTGCCCTTACACAGATGATTTAAACTGGGCCTTTTGTAGCTCTCCTCCCCAAAGCCCCCTGCCCGGAATCACACTTGACAGGAGATGCAGCTGCAGTCCGACCCTGCCGACAAGCAGGGGTGGAAAGATCAACGCAATGAATTCATGTGTGTGGGGTGAGGGTCTGGGGCACAGTAGCAGTGTGCCAGGGCATTGTGCTCTCAAAGCCTGTAGGAGCGTAAAGACAGCCTTGGGGAAGGCTTGGGGGGAAAAAAAATAATAATAAAAGGTAAAGCAAAAGGTTTCCAACCTCTTCCTTTCTACTGCTAAACAACTGCATGAACATAGGAATCATTACAGCTGCTCCTTAGGCTAAACAACAGATACAAGCATAGAAGAGCATGGCTAACAGAAACTGATCAAGAAATTGATCTGTTCTCCAGTCTCTGAGAAGAATTCCACCTACAGAGAGAGCTACTCCAAAGGGACAGAGAGATATCAATTTTCCTGAAAAATCAATGGGAACTGCTTGCTGTGAGGAGATCAAACACCAGACCGGGCACTGCAAGTTTGATTCTACCACCACGTGATACGTTACAAAGGATAAATGTTACCGGAGGGTTATTTAAACATTGTTTTCAATGTATTGCTCTCATTGACTCCGGTACAGCTCAGGGAATGGCTACAGAACACAAACTTCCATAATGATTCCATTCTAAATACTACAGCATTTGTTAAAGAGAAGTAAAATTCCTACAACTTTCTCTCTATTGCCACAGGAAGAAAGGTGATGGACCCTTCTGGGAGGTTGCATTTGGTTTAATCTGCACAGGCTATGAACTGTAAAGCAGCTTTGAAATGCTGCCACCAAACCCAAATCGTCTTTAAATGAAAAACATCTCCTGGTACCCTCCCTTGGTGCTAACTAACCAGTGACAGAAGACCAATGACAGGAAGATCATTTCCTCCATTTAAAGCTGCTAATTAAGTTAAGGGTTCAGGGGATGGAAACCGACTTAGTGATAGATGCTTGCCTGCTGTCAGAGGATGCAGAAGAGACATCCATTTTCATCCTTTCAAATTACTCTGCAGTCCTTGATGCAGCCAACCATGAAATACTCCTAACCCGACTCAGACAAGTGGCAGGTGGCCAGAGGCATGCGGTAAAATAGTTAAGCTTTTGCTTATTGACTGTAGGCAGAGATTGAACCTCCCCACAACACCCTTAATCAGCAGCAGATAATAAAATCTTTACATTTTGTATCTTAAAACTTAAGTCAATTACGTCCAAGAAGCATTTACAATGAAATGTGCAGGCTGTTCTACAGGAGTATTCCAAGGTTACCTTTGCTAGAGAAATCAAAGCCAAAAACAGAGTGGAGAAGTCACCATCTTTAAAATAAACACAAAACATGAAGGATATGGTCCTTTGCTTGTGCTGAACCATGAGTTGTGATGCAGCACAACTCCAACAGTACCAGGCTTTCTCAAGAAGCAAGTAAATGGAGTGAGAACTTGAACTACTGGAAACAAGCTGCACAGCAGTCACATCTCCAGTTACTTTGAGTTTCAAGTATAGCCACTCTGATGATAGGAGTGGAACAGGCCAGAGGAAACAGTAAAAGCACGCTTTCCTCCTAGCCAAGGATAAATCAACAGCTTTGGTATGACACAATTACTTTCCAAAAGGTCTCTGCAGCATCAAATAAGACTCCTGGACAGGCCCTCCGATGGTACAGGTGGTCCAGAATGAACCGGCAGCACCAGTGATCACATAACCTACTCTGATACTACTGATACTCTGGTACTTCACAACATACAGAATACCGCCTAGGCCCTTCATGGAGAACATCACCCTCAGCGGGAGCAATACTTTGTATTGACAAAGATCCAGCATCTAGCAGTTTTAATAGATTTCATTTGTTTACTGTAAGGATTGCTCTCCAGTGGGTACAGCACACAACTGTAGGATGTGAGGGAGAAGAACAAAGTTGCTTTTATCTATAAAACTGACAACAAACCAAGAAAAGCAGAACTTTCTCAGAAAGTTAAAGACATTTCTCCAAACATGGCAGCAACTCCCATTTGAAACTCCTCTTTGTCTTTTATTCCACACGTCGCTGCTCTACTGTCTTTCAGTTTCTCTCTCCTCTAGATCGCCCAGCTGTAATGTCAGAGCATCCATGGGCAGCCAAGCCAGCACTCCAACATCCTCTTTATCCTGCTCTGCTCCTGCTTTGAGGAAATTCCTTCCCTGAAGCTCCAGCCCCTGGAGGCTACATTTGTTTTGTAATCTCGAGTTCTTAAACTTCACCAGTCTCATTAGTCAGTGCTGCTGCATATAGAAAAGACTCAAAAGCTTGATGTTGTAAAGGCATATGCATGCATTAAGACATTTACCTAACAATTAAAAAAAAATAAACACATGCATACACTTCTACCAGAGTCCTCCCTCTCAAGACCATACTATTCTCAGCCGAGCTAATCAGCTTGCATAGCTAAAATTAAAACACTACCTTCTTCCAAGACTTATGCTACTTAATCACCAAGCCACTAATTGGCTTTTTAAACCAGCAGGAACTTTTCACAACTCCACTTGAGGAAACCTTCACCTCCTGCTTTCCTGAACTCCCCTGACCCTCTCCTCCTCCTGAGGATCTTCCTCCCCACTCACCTTCAGCCCATTCTGTCACCTTCCTACAAATCTCAATCTCCTTGTAGTCCTATTCCTATGCCCAGAGCCTTTCTCCAGAGATAACTAGAATATTTTGAAGGAAAGCACTACCCAATGCAGCACATTTTAACTTACTATCTCAGCAGCTGGTATTTCCTAGACTACAAAGTCATCTAAACAGCAACAATGGTAAGATCACAAAACAGTTTTATTCTTTCTAATGCATAATGATGTATCTGACAAAACTTGCTATATCCCATGCTAGTCCTTTTCTCAGGACATAGAAAGCATTCCTGTAAGCTATATGAGCAGCAGCGGCAGCTTTTGGCTTTCTAGTTACAACTCTGTGTGCATGTCAGGCCTATCATGTTCCTTGTCTAATCTAGGGCTGAGAATTCAAGAAATCCTCCAACAGATGTATATTTCTCTCTAGAGAAAGTATTTTTTGAATCAGACGTGATTCTCCTTCTTACTGGCTAAAAACAAAAACACACTTCAGAAAGCAGCAGCAGCAGCACGTATTTCTGCTCTTTAAGAGAAGAAGGATCTTCCCCTTTGAATTACACTGACTGGCTAGACAGCAAACACTGAACACACAGGATTTAAAAATGCTACTGTCAGGCCAAGGCAGTATGTGAGCATCCTCACAGCTTCTTCAGCACAGGAACTCCCAAAGCTCTGCTCCTCCTTCCATCATCATAAGATCCATTCTAGACTGGGCCAGAATGCTCACTTTATTCTTCAGTAGTTTAAGCAACAAGCCCTTCTAGTCCTATCTACCTGGCATGTCACACAACTCATCTAAACAGCCCTATACCTAAGATAGTTTTTCAAATCCCTTGAAAGACTTCTAATCTGGAAGCCATTCACCATATCAACACAACACTTCACAAAAGCAGAGGCTCAACCTCAGGAGAATTCCTACTTGCAGAGGAAGAGAAACACTCAGAGACTTTCTTCTTTGAAAGGAAAATGCTTTTTTAGATGCAGATCAACACACACAGATAAGCATGTACAAATGCTTGAGACAAAGTCATAGTCCAGTCACCAGGTTCCAATTGCTCTAATGACAGCACAAGTACATTCGAGCTTGCTGTTCAAGTAAGTGCCTTTCAGCATCCTATCCTCATTCTTGACCCTGGAGCATGTCCAGAGAAAGGCAATGAAGCTGGTGAGGGGTTTGGAGCACAAATCTTAGGAGGAGCAGCTGAGGGAGCTGGGACTGTGCAGTCTGGAGAAAAGGCTCAGGTGCAACCTCATTGCTCTCTCCAACAACCTGAAAGGAGGTTGTGGTGAGGTGAGTGTTGGCTTCCTCTCCCAGCAATAGGACAAGAGGGAATGGGCTCAAGTAGTGCCACAGGAGATTCAGGTTGGACGTCAGGAAGTTTCTTCTCAGAATGGTCAGGTGCTGACACAGGCTGCCCAGGGAGGTGGTTGAGTCGCCATCCCTGGAGATGTTCAAGAAACATTTAGAGACTGTACTAAGGGATGTGGTTTAGTCGGAGATACTGACGGTAGGTAAATGGTTGGAATGGATAATCTTCTACTTGTTTTCCCCTCATTGCTCATGTTAAGTATGCCGTGGACATCATAGATCTACACACTGTGTACCAGCTATTCCAGCAGTACCTGCAGTAATAGTCCAGAATGAAGTTTGCTACAGTTTCAGAGCAAATATACTTTTTGTTCTGTCATTCCTGCATCAGGGTCAGTAATAGGCGGCAACCAAAACAGGAGGTGGTAACTGCTTGTGCTGCTACAGTTATAAACATAAGGGGCTGGAGAAGCAGCAGCAAGGACAAATTGTACAGATGTAAGAGAGTGAGTCCAGCAAGTAGCAAAAAGCATTCAATGTATCTGGAAAAAAACACTATGCTTTCTCTACCACTGTAAATAGCTTAGAACTCAAAAGGCACAGAAATAGAACAAGAAATGTCAAATGGCACAAAGTAATCACAAGCGAACTTCTCTGTCCTGCTGTCAGGCCTTTTCCATGAGACTAGGAACAAACTCAAACTATTCCCAAAAGATAGGCTCAAGTAGAGAAAGAAGGAAGACTGACAGGAGCCAGCTGTGTGAGAAGACAGACAACCTGTATCTCTAGTGTAGCAGGCACCAGACATCAGGGGACTCCAACATCTGGACTAAAGTTGCAAGTACTTCCTCTTGAAGAATGAAGCTCTTATCAGTTTCCACCTTTTTCACTGTAGCCCATGAATCTGAATTAGATGAACCAGGCAGTTCTTGAGCTATTTCCTAAATTAGCTTGTTTTCCTGCTAGAAACCATGGCCAAGAACTGACGGCACCTTTGCATTAGGCGTGTGTTATATCAGACTTGCCAAGAGTAAAATTCAGACAGATGAAAAATTCAGGATTCAGAGGATTCCATCTGCTCTCCTCTTCTGTCTCCATCTGAAGACCAAAATTTGGTAGGTGGTACGTTTACTCCCCCACCACCTTCAAATACTTCATTATGAATCCATTCTTACCAGACTTCATTTTGTCTTCCCTTTTCTTGAAGGAAATGGGAAGATTCGAACTAAGGTGATCACTTCAACAAAGATTTACACAATTTTTCATATATTTAGAACTAATAAAGACAGCCAAGTATGCTTCCCACTTCCTCCTAAAATTACATACCTCTGTAACACATACAGGAAAGGCTTCAGACTTTTTCTGAGCACAGGAAATGGAAAGCTGAGTATTCAGCACAACATATCCAGAGTTACATTCTGTGATGAAACATTCACCTTTCTTGATTAAAGGAAACAAAAGGGTTTTTCCACCTCAGCTTGCTCTTCCCATCCTCCCAGTCCTCTCTGGCACCCTTTCCAAGCTCTCACAACCAGCATAACTTTGTGTTAACAAATATTCATTCTACATGGTTTTGAGTCATTTAAAATCAAATACTGTAAAGACACATAGAGGTGCCTTCAAGCACCTCATATGAACATATGAAGTTATCTCCCTACTTTAAACTGAAGGCAACCATCTCTCCCAAATACAATGGAGAAAAAAAAAAAAAAAAAAAGAAAGAAAGAAAAGCAGAAATGGGGCACAGATGCATCACAGCACAAAAGTAAAACTGTGAATCTTGGGTTGTATAACCACTTATGTTAATCAGTAAAACACCTCACTCATTTCTCATAGTGCAGCAGGGAATAAGAGTTTACTTACACGCGGGTCCTTTGGATTTGCTGAGCCAACCTGAAAGGAAAAAAAAAAAAAAGAAAAATTAGGATTATTATTAGGCTCACTTTAATTCATTCTTCAACCATTCAAACTGTTTAAAATTCAACAAGCTGTGTGACTACCTGAGATTCCTGTTAACGCCTTCAAGTCAGCTGCTTGAAAATCATTGCTTAGAGATCTGCATAAGAACAGAATGTTCCCTAAATAGCCTGGTTCTGGGCCCATCTGCATCTACCTCCTGGCAGCCTCACCACTGCTCTACGGCTCCTCACCATGCTCTTTTGTACCACTCTGCTTTTACGAAGCTCTCCAAAGGGAACAGAAAAAGGAACCATACTGAAAACTGCATCCTTCCCTCTCCATGGGCTGATACAACCATTTATTCAAACCTGTACTATAGGAAGCATGCAGATTAGAATTAAGGTCCTCTGTTCATGCACAACACCACCCCACATTTTTCTCTAGCTATCCAGTACTACTGCCCTTGTTTTTATGACCACTGAATTCATCCCTAGCAGTACTAAACTCCTTCCTTTCAACCACATAGTGAGAGACAAAGGAAACCTCTGCTTCATACAGATTCCCAAGGAATAGGAACAAGTCTGAATCTGCTCAGTGGCTGGAGTGTGCTTTAACAAGCTGTTCTATGCAATGCAAACAAACAACAGTGGTATCCAAGAGCTTCTGTGTAGAATAACCTTGGCACTGAAAAGACCTTAGAGCAGCATGCAGCAGATTGGCTGCATTTGCGTCAGAGACAATAAACAGAAATGAAGTCGTTTCAGTTTATTCAAGCTCAGTTTATCATTTTAATAGCAATCTTAAAAATTAAAGGGATAACTTTATAGTATTTCACACATGACCAGTCAACAAAAATCAGTCTGTGTTTAAATCTAAGTGGACTTACATTTGCCAAGTCTGCATTATTAATTTTTAAAGGCTAACATTTAAACTCTCTCCTTTATGTATATTGGTATTTGTTTAATTATACTTATGCTAACACCTTCACTTGCATTTCTCAAGATAGGCGATCCTCTTATCAGCAATGAAAAGCCCAACCTACTTTTAGACAGAGCTGGCTAGGAATCTCAGAGAAATTACACCACTGAGAACACAAACGATAGGAAGCTTTCAGAATATTTCAGAGACTACAAGTTAAAATTTTATAAGTAATTTACTCTGATCTGCTGTGATCCTTTCAGAAACAGCCTAGTCAAACAGGAGGGCTGCTATGAACCTGGTATACACACAAGGCCTTTGAGAACTCAGGAATAACCTTTAAGGGCCAGAACGAGGAAGCAGGAAGAAAGAATCGGGACAACAAAGAAAAGAACAGAGAAGTGCTACAGTTTAACAAAGCAGACCAAGCAGTTGTTATTCCTCCTCTCCAATAATTCCAACATTTCCCTGTATCTACCTACCAAGCACCCAAGCACTCAGCTAAATCCCAGAAGAACCCTCAAAGAAAAGAGAACAAGAACAAGGAACAAGAATTCAGCTGAAGTATTTCAGATCCTTGCTTTCCAAGGCTCTTCTTGGAAAAGAGCCTTTTCATTCTGCTCTTCCCCTCCCCCCCCCCCCCCCCCCATTATTTCCCTCAATTAATCTTGAAGAACTTGCTAGAGGGGTAAAAAGCCACAACAGTGATTGAGCTGAAAAAGTAATTATGAAGAGCACTGAAGCCTTGCCTAAATGCTCCAGATCTGGCATAGCTTCATTGTTTGCCCATCACCAAATGCTGCATTTGGTTTGTGTTAAAATACATGCCGTGGTCATTTTTACATTTGTGACTACCTTGCTGTGAGAAGGAATGAGCTCCCCCAAACTCTGCAGCAGGCTCAGTGACTAAGCAACTTATCACATTCATCTCACAGCACTCAGGGATATTTGGATAGATTGCTTGAGACAAAGTGCTGATGACTTTTGTTAAAAATCCATGCATAAATAAAATCAATTTATTACCAGAGGAGAGACCAGAAGCTCACTGACTGGAAATCAGTCTGCCCTCTGCATTCATCACATGTGAAAGTGAACACATCCCTGCCCAGAACATGAATATGTATCTAAGCCTCCTGAAAGTCAAGCAATAGCATCTCCAAACAGTAAAACTATCGCAATACAATATGCATTATATGGTTTTAAATGTATGAATAATAAGCTCCACTTTGTCACTCAAAGCCGAGCCAGCCCATTGTCTCCATGCTTGTCTGTCTTTTTATGAGAACATTCTTCATCTTTTGTAGCAATTGTGAATGTGTCGCATTGGCCCTGTATTCAAGATAAGCATTACCACCAGGAGATTTAATGCAATCTCTTGCTTCGTGTTAACATCGCTTTGTTCTGCCTGCTTTGAATGTTTTTGCTATGTAAACTAATAAAGTGAGGATGGGGGGTGGTTGGGGACAAAGACGAGGGAAAGATGATTTTCCAAGCGTCTTGTCAGTGCTCTTTGTCTCTCCATCTGGGTCTCCGCTCCTCGGCTGACTGATTCATGTCACTTGTGGCCAGTGCACTGCTGCAGGTGCAGCTCTCTGGGCCCATGACAGGCTGCCATGGACTCCCATCCCTCCCAGCCCCAGACTCTATGGATGGAAGTCCATTCTATCCTCTCCCCCTCAAGGATTTCCCCCTTTGTGCCTTGCCCTCTGCTATGATCCTGAGTTTCCCTCCGCACGCACTCACTTTCTCACTTCTGCTGAAGGAAATGCTTCATGCCTAGCCACTCTAATCCTATTTAGCTGATGATCTGCCTTGAACAGTTTAGCACAACTGGTTTCAGGTCCCAAATTAAAATGAACGGAAAAAGGGAAATTACATAGAACCATTCTAGAATCTTATGACATGCTTAACCAGTGCTTTTTCAATGTGATGCGAGATATCCCAAAAATGATACTGAAGATGCTTGCCAGCATAGTGGCTGCCTTCCTCATTTGGCAGTTCAATGCAGCACAAGGTATTTGCATACTGATTACAGAGTGTCTGAAAAGCGTTGCAGTATGTAACTGGAGTGTCAGGAAGGGACTGTGTTCCAGCCTCAGGCTGCAGGGAATATCTTGCAGGCCTACATCTGAAACAAGGCTGGGGTATTATCAACAACAGCTGGAAAAAATGAAGGACAGGCTTTGGAGAAAACAAAGACGAGAGACCTTTGTCCCTTTCACACTCTTATTTGTTCTTACCAGTCAGTCACATCTGTGATTCTTCCACATACCCCTTTTTACCAACAAAGCCAAAGCCAGTCTAGCCAGAAACACACAAAAGTCTGGGATCCCTCATTCCTCTTACACTCACTTCTGACAGAAAGGTCCTCCCGTCTCTACTGTTACTTGACTTATGCGTCATTCTATTCCACTATTTACATTATTTTCCGCAGTTGGTCACCAGACATCAAGAATCAAGCATGGGAAATGGGGAAAAACTCAAGATGCAGAAGAGATCCAACAGAGGAGTACACTTTGTGAATGCTCAGGTGCCAGAAGGTGCCACACAAACAGTGAACAGACTCATCAGCTGTGCAAAGAGCAGAAGTCAGCCTGTGCTTCCAAATTAATTCACATGAGCAGTTGCTACAGGGCATACAAATGCCTACGTGAGAATATCACAATCAAAAAATGGTCCATGCTTGCTCTTAAGACAGTCATGGCATCCCCAGCTGCAATGAAAAGATGAAAATGGAAGCAGAAAAAAAAAAGCTGAGGAAATCAAGATGGTAGCGTAAAAGACAAGCACTCTAGCACGCAAGACTGGTTCAGTCCAGATACTGCCCTTTGCTTAACAAGCTGGGGTGAAATCTTTCCTGCAAGCACAGAAATATGTATACAAACGCATCAACCACCTCCAGTTTCCCCACAAATATATAAGGCCATTTCCAAACTTAGACATCTCTCACCCTTTGCAAGTAAAGGTTTCACTTACCTTCGGCCTGTGCTTCCAAAATAAAGTTACCAAGGATAACTAGCAGAAGAAACAACCCATGGCTAGTCAAGACAAGAGATGATCCTGTGTTGCTCTTTGGTGCTACCATTCCATGGCACATCTTTTACCCACCAAGGTTTCTTCTAAAAAAGATCTGCTTGATTAGGAGCACCTCAATCTAGGAATAAAAAAGAGACAAAAGAACAGTAAGAATTGAACAAAACATTTACGACATCCAAAGGGATGTTATTATATTTAAGACCAGAACTTCTCACTTGACCTCTAACAGATCAAGAGTGAAGACTGCCCAGCTTACAATTAGTTTTAGATCTTCCTTTCAAGACAACCCCAGAGAATACAGTACCTGGAGAATTTGTTCTAGGAACAGTTACAAGGAAACCAGCCTTCCTACACCCACCTCACCTTTCAGAAGACACAACAGACTGTACCAGACAGCTAGGATAAATAAATCAAATGCTTCCTCAGACACCTGGAGAGGCACAGTAAGTCTGACAGCCAGCCAGCAGGCAGGCAAACACACATGAGGAGGAATGTAAAACAGCCTGAAAACCTCAGGTATAATGTGACAGTACACAGCACAGCAATTAGAATTGCAGGATGTGACACTGCTCATACCTGAGGACTGACAAATTCAGCCATAGCTCGTCTGACACTGTCACATTGAAAACACATATCACAGCTGGGACATCGAGAAAGCACAGGCTGAACCACAGCACAAGCTGAACACCTGTTTTTAGTGAAAAAAAGGCTCTTAAGTATACAGTCCCATTGAGCTAGCCAGCAAGACTTCTGACAGCTTTGGATCTGGATGAATTACAATGTCATGCATGAGTACAACGCTCCTGAAAAAGACTAAAAATCTGAGTAGTAATCATAACTTAGAAGAGTAAGAAGAAAACTGGTATAAAGACATCTGGTCAAAAACAGCCACAAAAAAAACCAGAAATTCATTTCAACACTTCTACTGTGCTGCTCCTCACACAAACATCTAAAGCTACCAGGGAAAAAAAGTGTAATTTATCTTGCAGAAATCACCTTTTCTTCACAGTTGACCAAAGGAATGCTTTTAATTTTGAAGGAATCTCCGTCTTAGCCACAGCTTCTTCAGTTAAATGGATATTTCTTCTGAAGGGAGATTTTTTATGGGGGGGGGGGGGGGGGGGGGTGGAAGGGGTAAAGTTTCAAAACTTCTGGATAACTCCAAATAAATCTAAGAGTTGTAGAGGTAGGTGTTGTACCATTTCATAGCCTGAGTGATCAGATGTGAGACCTGAAGAAGGCAGCATGACCTTGAGATCCTTAAGTACTTCTTAAAAGGATTCTACATGTCAGCACTGACCAGAGAAACACAACTCAAACAACCACAATGTACATTTCAAATTACTTAGGGGAGAAAAAAAAAGTAACATTACCATAAGGAATACATGAATTTGATCATAAAAGTTCAGTGATCCTAAAGGGACAGAGTTTTCCTAGCTGCACGTCACTGCTTTGCTCACATCTAACTCACAAGAAGGCCATCTTTAGCATTTGGATCTTTCATATGAATTAGTCTCTATCAAAGAGGACTTATTTTTCTGTATACATCCCCAGTTTGAAATAGCATTTCAAGATGATATTTAAAACTCAATGTGGTAAGTCTGGAGCTGATGCTACAATATATAACTCTGCCTGCCCATCAGTTTCCTGCTTAATTTGGAGAGGGAGGAAGAGAAATGAAGTGACCCCATTCTACACTTGCAGCAAAGTCAATACATTTCTAATACGTTCTACTGATGAAGACCTAATGTCTTTTTCACCATGCTCAGCCCTCCTACCAAGCAGAAAGGATTAAGGATGCTGCCATTTACCTGCTAGACTTCCTCCAGCAGCAATCAGACCACAGCATGAAAAACACTGCTCTGAAGAAAGCCAAGCCAGCTAGTCGGCACATCTGCCCCCTCCATGCAAGTCTAATCTCTCACACAGATTTTAAATTCCTACTCAGGTGGAGCATGCCAGCATCTGGCCTGTACTGCAGGCCAACAGTTGGGTGCTTCCTCCTGAATCACATGGAATTATAGCTCAACGCAGCACACAATTTTCAGTGAAGGGATGTCTTATTGCAGCAAGAAAGGTCTGCTCTTTCCATTCCAACTTAATGAAGCCTTATTAGCACATGAAACTTTGCAAGTCTTGTCAATTCAAGGGCAACCTTCCCTGCCCTGGGTCAGGGCTTAATGCATAACATCAGTGGGCAGGGGAAGTACGGAATACAACACAGTTATGACAGAATTCGTTCACAGAGATGCCTGAGGTGTGCTGCTCTGTCTCAGAGGCATTTTCAGCACCCAAAGATCATACATGGAAGCTAGCAGTCTAATTTTAGTCTCTCAACAATAAACAACAGATACCTAAATCAAGAATTTATTCTGGGGAAATCGATTACCACTAATTCTTGATTCACTAACAGACTGCTTTAAAGCATGCTGCTTTTACCACTCTACTAAAAAGCCAGGCATGGTTTCCCCATCTCCTTTTAGCTCCAAGTTGCTCAAGTCCCATATTATCAGGAATAGTGCCTGTCAGATGCTGGGCTGCCCCACAAGGAATGCCTAAATTGATGCTGTCATGCCTACAGTAACATCCCACTATGGTGATTTTGCTCAATGCAAGAACTCAAAGAGACAAAGGCAGCAAAACAATTTTGTTCTAGATAGGATTGATAACCCCCTCTGAATTGTTAAAAGACAATGGGCACAGGTATTGCCTGCAGGAGTCCTCCCTCAGGCTTCAACAAAGTTACAAAACTTGTTCCCAGCTTGACTCTCCCTTGGCAAAATTAGAAGACAAAAGAGATTCCAGCTAGATAAGAAGGTATCCTTTCTGCCCAGAGGGGAGCTGCTGGATTAGGAAGCTATTTAGACATTCAACTCCCTGAAAGCCGATTGTTGTTTTTAGCACTTTCCTTATACCTACAGCTCACGGGGAAACAGCTTTCATAACAACTTTCCTGTCCTCCACCCTCAGAAGTTAACTGGCAACACCCAAACAGCTCACTGAGGGTCTGCAGTGCTGCAGGGGTAACCTTTCCAACAGAAGCATCACACATTTATACAGATGAGACTATCTTCAATTACCTTCTTCACACTACTAAATTATTCCTCGTCTCTTTCCCACTTCCCCATCCCAGTGCAACTGAACCACAGCCCATAGGAACTCTTACAATCTAGTCTGACTGCTGCCAATGAAAATGAATAAATAAACACACCACAAAGAACTGAAGTTTGCTAGACTGACAGCCCTTATCTCAGGGCACAGCTTGGTGTGCTGTAGAGAGAAAACAGAAGCTAACAGGAAAAAAAATAAAAATAAAAATGAAGTGCTCTCCCTGTTCCAGCAGCACCAACACATTGTAGAATGCACACATTTATCAGCAGAAACATACTCTCAGGGAGAGAACTTAACAATTCATGGGTTTGTGTAAATCAAAGTGGCTCCCCTGGTTATACACAGCAGCAAGGAGCACACTGGGTTCATTACTGGATCCTAGCAGCAAGGCAGAAGCCTATAGTAGCATGAGGATATGGAAGTGGAATGCTTCAAACTCGTTTCATGTGCCACAGCCTATGCTAAAGGGTTACGGGAGGATTAAAGTCCAAGCAGATGTTTTCAAAGATAATATTTAGTAAAGTCAGCAGTTCCCTTAAATATAGCAAGAAGGGGAGAGGAGATTCTTCTTGGTTAACTGCTTCAAGCCACAGAGGTCATTTTGTTTTCATTTTAAATCTGGAGAATATAAACTGTCCTGCATGGCCACAAAGTCAACAGCCCACACCCTCTCCAGGAACGCTCCAAACAAGGAAAGAGCTCCTTGCTTCCTGGTTCCAGCCACCCCTGGCTCCTACAGGTACCGCAGGCTGAGGCAAGCACCAGCAGCTTTCCCAGGGACCCTCCACAGCCCTGCTCCCAGCACCAGGATCTGCTGGCCTCACAATAATAGCTTGCTCCTACATGAACGCCCTGAAGTAGGCACTGCTTTCCCCGATAGCACACACACCGGACTTCCCACTCCTAAACCACAATGGGCCCTTTCCAAGATGACGCACTTGCTCTTGGCAGCAGCTTCCCTAAGCTAAGCTGTTTGGGGACCTCTGCCATTTCTCCTCTAGACCTTTAGAAGCTGCCAATTGCCAATTCAGACCCTTCAATACAAGATCACATCACAAGCACGCATACATTTTCTAGGATTATGACTAATTTTCTGGTTTTTTTCCTCCCCATTTCATCGCTGCAGTGCTCCTAGATTGCCACAGAAAAGTGAACTCTGAGGGAGGTCAAGATGTGAAAAAGCAGCAGTTTCAGGCAGTTCAGGTGCACCGAGGACAAGGGATCAGGGGTCAGAGGACAGTCTGAGGCACTGTGGTTGCACGATGTGCCTGGGGCAAGGCTGTGTACGACCTGTGTCATTATTGCTGGAGAACAGTCTTTAACCTGGATTCTATGCAGTGTGTCTTGGGAAGTGTTAAGTATGTCTGGAATGCTACTGGCTTACTTTTAAATACCATGCTGCAAACTTGCCAAAGGAAAATGAGTTATCCTCATGCACATCAGAAATCTTTCCTTTAACCACTTAGTTTCTGCCTCCTGTCTTACAGAACAATATTCAGAAATTGCTTGCCATGCACACAGCAAGAATTGTGCCACAGAGCAAGAGGACTGTTTTGCCTCACGGCCATACTGCAGGCAGAACTTGACATGTACACTGCTTCAGAGGGTTTAGCTTTCACCTTCAACTGCTGTTCATGTTTCTACTACCTTTTATCCTTATTTTGTGCACCTCCAGTGAACAGTCAAACTTCAAAAACAAACCCCGAAATCCTCATCCTCTTAACTGGCTGATGAGGAAAAATTACAGGAAAAAAAAAAGTAATAAAAAATCAAGTCCAAAGGACCAGCACATAACCTCCTGCAAAAGTTCTGGGTTGGAAGGGGCCTTAAAGGCCACCTAGTTCCAAAGCTGTACTTGCTTGCAGGCAGGGCTGTTGCGCACTAAATCAGGCTGCCCAGGGCCCCACTCACAACTCTGAATTTTGAGTTGCCATCCAAAATAAGGTGTGCAAAGAAGCAGGTACAGGGCTGCCAAAGGGGGAAAAAATAACAATAGTTTTTTAAAAGGGTGATATTCAGCACCCTTAACACTACGGAAATTGTAGCAGTAGATAAACCTCAGATGTCTTACCATCCTTTGTCTTGGTTTGATGGACAGGGGACATTTTAAACATAACAAAGAAGCACAAGGGCATCTGATGCACTGCAGGTGCTGAGGGCACCTTGCTCACTAACCTCCTGTTCTTAATTACCAACCAATGAAAATGAACAAGAAAGAAGGCAAAGAGCCTAAGTGACAATTGTCCAAGCAGCAGCAGAAAATACATCACCTCCGATCCTTTCTGCCTTACCCTCAGTTGGTTTCCACATAGTTATCTCCTTGAGAACCACAAGACACATCTGTGTATTTTGAAGAAAGTTTCTGTAGAAGAGGGCTTAAATCAGCAAAGTGAGGGGCCCTGATCCTCTAAAGAAAACAAAGCAAAGTGTATTTTCACTGCACACTTTAAAAGCCCCTTGCTACTTCATTCTCAGCTGTAGTTCACAGATTTGCAACTCCTACAGCCTAACCCGCTATTTCATTGCTTATGCATGCTATATGAAAGATTTAAGAACCAGCCAGCCACATTATCCAGATCTTCTAAGTAAATCTGCGCACTGTAGCAGTAAATTCCATCTTGGCAAGCAGGCATCAGAGTAGGCCTCTGAAAAATGTACTTTATGTCAGGAGCTAATGCATCACCCATCTGACTGCAGGGGACAGACTAGCAGCAAGGTGCTCTGATCTGTCAACATGCAGTAACTAAAACACCAGATCTGCTGAGCCACAAGATGTTTTCTACTTAATTGACTTGCTTTCCCATCCTGTGACAGTAAAGCAAGGCTTGCTCTGGGATCTGGTCACAGTTAAAATCCTGATCATCCTTCCAAAAGAAGGAAGCAGAAGATACTTACAGGCAGCCTGATTACAATTAAGTTCCAGCCACCAGTATGAGGAAAAGAAGAGTCATGAAGGGACAAGGTTGAGAGTTAAACAAGTTAATATACACAGCACCACTAATGCACTGCAAATTTCTGTGCTATTACAAACAGGCTTATAGTGATGAAGTCATGGCACCAATGAATCACAAGAAACTGCTTAAGGAAATACTGTATCCACTTTACTGATCATTTTTTTTGCAAGCATACCAATATTAATATTACCTATGGGATCAAGTAGACACAAGGGAAAGCAGAAAATACATCTCATGCAATCTTCCCCATCCGTTTTTGTTTTTCCTTTTAGATATGCCTTTATTTGGAACAGCATTCCCTTTGGAAACTATTGTTTCAGCATTTTTCCCCTGCCGCACTGCATCACACAGGCAAGGTCTCATACTTTCAGCTTTAATCAGTACAACAGCACATTTACAGAGAACCATATGCACAAAATGTTCCAGAAAGCTTTCCAAAAATAATAAGTCCTAAAAAAGAAACCTCACAGTAAACTGAAATGGCTTCAGGGAAGCAGAATAAAGAAAAGCCATGCAAAGGCAGAACCTCTTGAAAGCACACACAAGCCTGAAACAATACGTCTAATAAGAACAGGATTCTCAAAGAGGCACAGAATTGGTTGGGTCGCTTTTATGTCCAAGAGGATTTTCCCATTTATGCAGCTGCGTTAATCTGTTTCAGGGAATACATCACACAGCACATGTACAGTAAAGGCTTATTTCATAAGCCCTCACTACTAGAGTATGCTTTTCCCCATCCTTAACACTTGTTGTGCTTCTATTTCCACCGATGTGGCTAAAAGCATCAGCCTGCTACACACACAGCTGCAATACTGCCAGGCACAGTCATTTCAAGAGGACATTCAGTTGGGAATTCCTTCTTCCTAAGCCTTCCATATAACTTCAGTGAATCAATCTGACATTTACATAATTATACTACAAGATGAATTTTTAACGTTTGTCTTTTCCATTTCTTCCTAAAAGCAGAGCTGTGAGACACCACCCTCAAGAAATTTAGAAATTACCACCCAGACGTGAGAACATGCACTCATCACTCCCAAAGGATGGCAATACTTGCTGTGCGATGCTTATTAGTTGTGTCAAAGCTTAGACAGAAAGTTCTCCACAACAGACATGTTTCAATACCAGACCCTTCCAGGTGTCAACATCTGAACATCTGTCAGTGCAAAGCTGTTTTAAGATAAACACACACACATACACAGCATTCTCTGTCCCTTTATTACTTGGAAAATTGAACAACAATCTACTATTATCGATCACCTTCAGAAAGAAGTACACTTCCAAATTTTGTTAAGAGTCATAAGAGTTAGGGTAGTATGTTTAGGCTGTAGTTGAACTTGATGATCTTTAAGGTCATTTCCAACCTGAGCAATTCTCCCACTCCGGTTCTACAGTTAAGCCTGTTTTTGAGATCATAACACAGAACTGCTTCAATAACTCTCTGTGGGTGGGAAGAAAAAGCAGGCCTTCAGTTGTTCTCAGCACCACAGCTCACGCTGGAAAATATTAGCTCATTATGCCCCTTTACTTTTCTTCTTCACAAAGCATTAAATATTTTCTATTTAAGATGCACCACACTAATGCCACACTCTCCCTGTGACAGAGGTCGATAACAGTGGTATCAGAAACATTTCATTCTGCAGAACCCAGTCATGTTTTTTTTTGACAACATGTAATTTGAGAAGCAAAACTTGATTTTGCATAGTCACCCAAAGCCCCCATAGCTCAAACCACAGGAGGAATGGGGCAGCGTTCGCAGGTCATGCAGCCCCACAGGCTCCCAGATGAGCGCCCTTCACCAACCAGAGCCAATCTGAGTGCCCCACTTGCAGCCGTCAGGCTCCAGGCAAGGCACCATCAATTAATATCTCAGAAATTAATACTCAGGGGCCACGAGAACAGGCATGGGAAATAGGAGTCCTAACAGCTTGCTTTGTTTTAAGTCATGTACTCACAAAGAACACATGCATCACTAAGCAGAAAGAACCCCACAGCTGTTTCTCTCTAACTGGTCTCCCCCAACAGGCAACACTTAATTTGATTTTCTAACAAGGGATCCATTTTCATTATGTTCCGATTTGAGTAGCACGAGCTAGGCACATCAAATCAGAGCAGCGCTAAGAACTGCCGCTAACTGCTTTTTACAGGCAGCAGACACGCACAGAGCAGAGGCCAAGCTTTTGGAGCAGAATATCCAGCACGGGTCACTTTGTAGCAGCATAGCAAACTGGTGTCCTATGACCTGCAGGCACAATTCTAAGGTTGAGCAGTTACCATTTGCACCATTAATCAGGAGAGAAGGAATAAGCCAGAAAGTAGTAAGAACCCCCAGGACAAAACCTGTCATACACAAATCCTGTAAACTGCATTTCAATGGAAGGCCAGTCTGATGCTCAGACTTCTCCCATCTGCATAGCAGCAGCAGTTCCCTGTCCTTTACTCCCCAGTCCTCTCATCTGCCCCTTGTATAACAGCGCTGTCTCTGCCTCCAGCACCTAAGCACAGAGAGCATTTGTGGCTACTTCAACTACAGGGTGACCCTTCCACCAGGTCAGCTTCAGAGCTGCACCCCATGCTGCCACTCCCCCCTCCTCATATAACCAACCACTCTTCTCACAACACCAATCCAAATCTTCCTGGACCTGCTGGGGAAACCAGGTCCTTGTACCTGCACAGCACTGCAACTGGTAGCACAGAAGTTGGGGAAAAGCATGGAGCTCCCACCTCAGCTTTGTTTGGAGCTGCTCTGACTCAAGTGAGCAGCTTATACTGGCTGCTGGGTCAAGCAATTGCTCAGGCTTCCTGCTCCTAAATCCAGCTCTGTCTTCAATGCACATTAGGATGTAGCAGAGATGATTTACCATGTGTTAAGATGCTCTCAATCAAAATCCTGCCCCTAAATCAGGGCTCTAAGCAACCTGCAGATTGAAAAACGGAGAGCTGTGTGAGGGTGCTCTGCTATAGCCAAAGGCAACAGGGGCTTGCCCAGCTACAGGAAGTCAAATGAAATCAAAGCTGGGAGAAGGGGAAAAAGCAGAATGGCAGAAGTCAGTACTGGCTTTGGCAGTCTATCCTATGCTTTTGTGTAACAATGTGAAAAGCTAGGAAGTGCCACACACACAGAGAGGAACCCCACTTGTGCCAGCCCTGGATCAGAAGGCAAGACATCCAAAACCTGGAGAACAAGGTTATTGAGCTCTCTGCCTTGCATCTCTGCCTTTTTGTTGTTGTGTTTTGTTTTTGTTTTTCAGGCATTTTGCAAGTAACTACGAAGCTCCAGCCACAGCCAAAAATCCTCAAGCAATTTCCTGTCTCTGGAAGAAAGGCTCCCTTCATAGTGAATTGATTAAATATGAGTTACTAAAATTAGTATCCAGAAAGCTACCTTAACAGTCACCCACTTCATGTCTGTACCTGTAGCACACTGCTCCAAGCAGAGCACAAAGATCAGCTGCTAAAGCATACAGAAACACGAAACTAATCCACAAAAATCAGTTGAACTGCACAATGAAGGCTTAAAATGCCTTTCCACGACAGAGGATTTTCACTTTCATCTAATCTACTTTCAAGTGAGTTTCTCAAAAGGAATTCACTCGATCCCTTTATTACTGTACTCTTTCTTAAGATTAAATTTGTTTCCCCTGTTTTATGAGCCTGACATGCAACTACCTTTCAGAGAATCATCACTTCTCATCACAACTGTTTGCAGCCTAAGACTTCATTGCAAAACTACAAACTACATCTATCTGTCCCACCTGCCAGTACCACCAGTTCCCATTTCTTCCAAGGTCAAACATTTTACATAAAAGCCACACTGCAACACAAGTGTTAGTTCCTCTAAATACTCAGTGTGTGTGGGGGTAAGCAATCAGATTGCTGCACCATCAGAAGCTTGTGCTGACGTTCTCCGGTATCTCTTCAGAGACGGTGGTCTACCACTTGCAGCTATGCAGGTTTTCAACAGAAACCCTCAATGTATTTCAAAAGGCTACTTAACAAGCCTCACTTAGCCAAAAAAGCTAGCTTCCACATGCTTTATACAGACACTAGTTCACCTAAAACTGTTTAACTGGGTGATCTGAGCATGACATTTACCAGGTGCAGCAAGACAGCTGCCTCTCAGCAGCAAATTATCTTCTTTGTCTCCTTTTGCACTTTCAGGTCTCCTTTCCTCATGAAGGAGAGCCATTATTTCATGGGCAGGATTTGCCCAGAAGAAGGAAGTGGGAGGAGGACAAAAAGAAGCCTGCTTTGTGAAAATAAATAGCTCCATTAAAGTTCACAGGATGCTGCAAAGCACATAATTTTTTTAGGAAACCACCCTCCTTACAATTCACTGCAGAGCACAACAGCTATCAGAAACTCTCCAACAGCCACATCCCCTTCTCTGTCTGTGAACAGTGCCACAGCTTCCCTTTCCAGCCCTCCCACCACCTACAAATCACACTCCTTTCAGAGGCACTTGTAGGTACATGCTGGGAGTCAGCACAGGGGCTGCTTTGCAACACCTCTGCAAATGGAAAGAGATGCCAGTGAAACTCTTATCCGACCCTTGCCAGAGGAGGGGCCATCTGCCAATAAGGACCGAGCCAAACAACTTACTTCAGGGAGACCAAGGTTAAGTTTCATCTTCATTGCCAAGCATGACCATGCTTTATTTACATTAAAGGCACCAAGAGCCTTCACAAGTTCCTCACAAATAAACAACAAATTCTGAAGAAGTCTAGAGACTAGGGAAGGCATACCATAGAAGGAAGTGATTCAGTGGGAAAGATGAAACATGGGAATGGGGAAAAGAAGCAGCCAAGTGAGGCCTTGTCATTTCAGAGCATGGTAATCCTCAATCCCCACTGCACACTCCTGAGTGCGTATAAAGTTCAGCAACAAGCCAGTCATCAAGAACTGGCAGCATGCAGAGGGATCCCAGCTCACTTCTGCAAGCATCAGCTCAGGCCTACACAAAGTACAAAAGGTTTGTGATTGGTGAATTAGGAACCATGCTAGTAACACAAAAAACACTATTAGAAAATAAAGATGCACTATGTATGTACAACCAGGCTGCCAAACTGAGCAGAGGTCTCAGAAAGCTGACAAGGACACTGGAATAGGGGAAATGCTTGTTACTACTTTAATGTCATCAATACTTAAATATAATTTTCTTTTTTTCCTTCACTATTAGGCCAGAGGAAAAAAAAAAAAAAAAAAAAAAAAAAAGCATGAAGGAAAAGGAGTATCAGGGGAACAAACCAGTCCTGAAGAGCTTCAGAGAAGCAATCAAGACAATCAACGCTTTTAAAACCACACCTGAACTGCAGGCTGGTTTGTACAGGTGATTTGCATAAGAAACCATTTCTCAAGGGTCAAACCAGAGCTCTAGAATCCTTCTGGAAAGATTTCAGCTAATCACCACAGCTCGGTAACACAGTTTGTTGACTTGAGAGATACCAGGTATATCCCAAGCAACACCAGGCTTGCTCTACTAACCTACAAGCAGTCAGCAGATTCAAGACAATCCTGTTGCTTTGATAAAATCAAGTTGGAAAAGATTTCTCCTAAAAAACTAAAAACAAAAACAAACAAACAAAAAAGACAAAAAGTCCTGATAGCCTTGTGGTAACTCTCAGCTTGTAGTTCTATGTTTGAATGCTGACACATTTTTCAGAAGAATTGAAAGCCACGTGCTTCCTTAGAACGGGATCTCCTTTTGCCTAACATGGAACACATTTGTTGTAGGACAAACTGTCAAATACAACAAGAAAGTTTAGATGGTATTTTAGCTGCATAATTGTTTTCATGGTGTGCATAAAAGCCCTCAGTCCCTCACATTGCTTCTTCCCCCTCTGCATACACCTCCCCCACCCTCCCTCCTCCCCCACCAAGGGCAGTCCTTGGGCTGAAATGACATTTGCTGTCCTATTCTTTTTAGCACATGCTTTGTAATTTGTTTTTTTGACACATTACAGCTAATTGTTTTATCTCACTGTACAAGTATGTGTAATGAGAGAAATGTAAATGCAGAGACCGAGGCATACATTTGCTTCAGACAGGTGTGTAGTCAGGAGAACAGTACCTTCAGGAACTCATCCTGCCTGGTTAGCATTTGCAAGGCAATGGGAGGCAAAAAACTGAGAGTAGGAATCAGAGCACACAGTGCTAGTTGCTGGATAAACCCTGAAAAAAAACCCAAACCAACCACCCAACTCTGCTACAAAGACATCAGAAGCTCCCATCGCAGAAAGAAGCCACCTCCTGAATTCCAGTCATGACTGGCTCCCTGTGGTCTTACTCTCACAACAGCTTCTTATGATTTAACCCCTAAAGAAAGCCAGAGCTATTTGGTCTGCTGCTAACACCCAATAAGATCAGCACCACGCCTGTTCTTAATGCTCTCTTTGTTCATTACAGTGGATTCAGAGGATTGAAAAGGAAATTAAAAGGTCACTCAGATACTCGAGCTATTTCTGTCTCAGAACATGCCAATAATTTGGCTCAGAAGCAAGAATCAGAAAGCAAGTCTGCTTGGAAACAGACTTCCTTCCCTCAAATTCACACCAGTAAATATTTAACTCCCTTTTTATTTCTATAGCTACGGACACCGACATTAGCTTGATCCCTGTTGATTTATAAAGCCAGATTTATTCATAAGGTAAAGAGTAGGACTGCATACTCATTACTTCATTGCCATTGGCCCTTCCTCTTCAGTTCACAGCTCTTTCCCTACATCTTCAAGCCTTAACATAGCCTTACCTTTGCTTTACCCTTATTTTTTGTTCCTTCAGATTACTACCACAGCCCTTCACCCTCCCTGCACACACTCCAATTCATGTCAGACACACCTGAGTGAACCTTCCATCTCCCTCCAGTTCCTTTGTGCTACTTCCTCAGTAGAACTCATTAACAAGGTCTCCAGGACTGCTCATGGCTGAAAAACTCACCCCTGGGCATACAGGAATGAGTTTGTAAGGTTTTGAGGGCAGTTACTTTGTGGATTTTCAAAGGTGCAGCACTAACGATGTGGAGGTGACAAGGGCTGATTCGTGCTCTCCCTTCTCAGTGCTGGGCACAGAAGTGCTGCACCTCGCTGACATAGGCTGCTGTCCTCCATGCAAGGGGTCATTGCCACCCTACAGCTTTCTGCCTGACATTTTCTTAAACAACTGCAGCTGGGAACATAGGGATCTCCTGCTCCAGGGACAAAGAAGCAGACTGGCTCCTCTCCAGTGCCAGATGTACTTTCAAGACTGCCTGCTGCTTCTCCTGTTGCCTTTTTTCTTTCTCTCTTTTTTAAACTGTTCCCCAGTTTAGCCACGTCTCTTTCAGAGGGAGACCCTACGAACAATCCTACACTTCTTGCCTGGGATCAGGAGATGCTGCTGAATATGTCTTTCAGGGCTTGACGCTAAGCCAAAGCACAGCTGCACTATGGATAACAGGCTACTGCAATGGCTGTGGTGAGCCAGATACCCAAAGTAGCCGGACAGAGGACCCAAGTTCACTACTGAACTGCTCTGCTCTTAGCCCAGCGTCCCCAGATGCACCTCTTCTCTCTCCGACAAATAGTTCTCTAGGTTTCAGACTCTTATGCAAATGGATATTTAGTATAGTGTGGCCCATGGGCTGGCTCTGCATGACCAATTGGCCAACCTGTTTGGAGCTGTCTGCAAGCCAGGGTGTTTTCCAACAGAAGCTGCTTGCAGGAATACCTTGTCTCAAAGAATACAGCACCCAAGGGCTTGCAGTTGGTAAGAAGCACAGCACAAACACACCAGTAGGAGCTCCTACCACAAGTGACTTACAGCCCCAACAGAAGACAGATGGTCCCAAAGCAGTCAGTCTTCCAGAGATGCTACCTCTGGGGTGGAGAAAGGTGCCTCTTTCCAGAGGCCTCCCCAGGTATACAAAGAATGTCATTTCTGAGGAGCTGAGTCACTCTCACCAGCAAGGACCAAAGTTTCTATTGGTGCTGCGTCAAGCACTTTAAACAAACAAAAGCCCCATGCAAACAAAAAGAAGAGCACAACTTTTCCTAGTGCAATCTTCCAATCCCTATGTGCCAAACTGAGTGATGCTGCAGTCCATTGGTGCTCATAGATACTTGTTATGTTGCAGTCCACCACCATACACTCCTCTCTCCCTTACTGAACTGCAACAGTACTCAGGTAAATAAGAGGAAAAACAATTACACTGGTAGGGAAAATATAAAAAAAGGTAGCCATTTGCATCCAGAAATAGCCCCATTCTCTTGCTAAAGCAACACTAGTATTATTAAGTTATGCAGATTTGCAAAGAAGCTGCACTGACAAGTAAAGCCAAACTAAAACAAGCCACCTTGAGGAAGGCGGGGTGGACCATTGATTCATATTGAAGAACAAAGTTCAGAGTAACAGCACAGCAGGAGAAACTATTCAGCTGAGTACACTGACCCAGAATGCAGGGTTCAGCTACCATCTTTGCACATGTACACTTCAGTAACACTGCCCAAGCAAGATTTTATGCAGGTCCATCTGTGCCCTTCATTTTTAAACACACATTTAAAAATTCAGAGCAATTACCTGATACACAGGATCCTGCTCTTACAGCAGAAAGGGTAGAAAGAAAACAAAGAGAATTTGTGTAACAAAAGAAAACAGAGCAAGAGAGGAACATCTGCTGCTTTTACCAGGAGCACCATATGGTCTGTATCCGAGGTACAGAGAATGAGTTCATTCATATTTAAAAGCAAAAGTAATAGGTCACTCCTCCCAGGACACAAGGGAAAATGGCCATCCCCCTTCCACGGTCCCAGCCCTATCATCCCCAAAGCAGATTTGGCATTCTGAAGAACTGGTGCTACTGGTATTCCTGCCCAGCCAATCAAGCTCAGAGCACTTCATCACAAGATGCCAGAATGAGGAGATGAGAACGTCCCTTCGGAAGTTCTGTTTAGCCATAACACAAGCCTGCTTTATCCAGCCAGAGCTGCAGTGCCGAATGTCTAGTTTTGTCAGAGCAGTGCTGTCATCTACTAGTGGAGCTATAATGTTTGGCAGTAGTACGGTGCTGACTATCCTTATATCTCAACTGCCATCCTGGAGCCAACCCCAGTTCCTGAAGGCTCTGCCTGAAACAGAAACCTATAATAAAGGTCGTTTAGGTCTGAACATCCAAGAAACTCTTTCTGCAACACATTATCAGGATGTTAGAAAACAATGCTGCTACAACACAGACACATCAGCTGAGAAGGTCCCTACTTCAGCAGTGCCATCCCTCAGCGAAGTTACAATACAGGATATGCAGGTCAAGCAGGATAATCCTAACACAGTTTCATTGTTTCCTTAAAAAACAGATTGGTAAATTTTGTCTTTGTTATGCTTTGTTTTTCTCTCCTTTTGAGCACTTGGTGGTGGCTATGGTGGCTGTGAAAGACTTCTGCAAGCAGATAAGATTTGGCGGTACTGGTAAAGTTCCTCAACAGCACACAAGCTAGATCAGCCACTGGAAGAGTTCATTCTCCCAATAAGGCCTTGCCATATTTGTTGCTTCTTTATTCTTTCTAAACCTGAATCCTCACTTGCTCTCTGAAATTCAAGTCGTCGCTTTGTCAATTGAGTTTTCACTGCAAGAGACGGATGGCAAAAAAGGATTAGAAGGATTTTGCAGCAGTGCTGAACAGCCTAAGCCACAGAGAACAGCACATAAAAGCTGGCTCTGACAATTGAATGCCAGAAGTAAATAAAATGGAAAATGACAGGCCAGATTAACAAGTGCCAGCATTAGCTCCCGGACTCATCCAGGTCACAACACATCCCAGTGCCCATTCTCCATTCCTTTAAAACACTCCAGCATGAATCCTGTGCCGCCCTGAGCAACACATACCACTGTGTGTTAGGCTCTGTCCATGGAAGAAAACCTGGGCAAGAAACCCAGACATGAGCACTCCTACAAAAAGCAACTCACAAGTGCCTATATCAGAGCCAAGTATTTGCTTAGATGGCCCCATGTTCTTGGTGCAGAGCTCTCATAGGGACTCCAGTCTCCTGCCAAGGCAGCAAGGCTGTTTCAGCTCCCCTACAAGCAATAAGGGAAAAGCAATGCAGCAGAGTGGAGACACAGAAACTGTCTGAATAACAGCCTCACTGCCAGAAAATGCATGAGGGAAAAGGAATCTAACACCTGAATTTTAGCTTTTGCCAAGTCAAATATTTACTTTGGGGTTGGTACCAGCCTCATCTTAGGACCAGAAACTACAATCTTATGCTTAAAAAAAACCCAGCTTTTGTATCATAGTTGTTTCCTCCAATTATTTGCCTCCCCACACATATGTTTCATTTACTGGTGATCCTGTTAGAAAAGGGTACACACTGCATCAGAGAGCAATAGAAGTAGTGTACTCCCATAATGCAGCAGCCTCCTAGGGAACCTGAAAACAGAACGCAGGCTTCCGACTTTAAGGCCTTCTGCAACACAAGAGGTCTGTGTTAAATTATCCCTATGTAAGATTTTCCATGCCATCAGAAGCCACCCACAATTGATTTTGAGCAAGATCCATAATCTAGGTTTCTTCCACGTCAAAAGGAACACCTACTGCCAGCAAAGCCATCACAGAATTAAATGCATTTCCAGACTTGGGGGTGGGGTAGGTAGGAGGGGTGCAGAAATCAATAGCCTTAGAAATTACAATGGCTGTTGCACAGCTTTAAGCAAGTCAAAAGCCACTGGGAGAGATTAAATATAGCCTTCTATAACAAACACTTCTACAGACTCTTTCCTGCCTAGTATCATTAACTCTGCTTGTGGCTAACTGTGATCAAAACCACAGCAACCTTGCTACTCTTTTCAGAAAAGGAGGATTTTACAGAGAAGAACAAAATTCAGGGCTTTGGGATTTTTTTTGTTTGTTTGTTCATATTTTACTATGTGGAACTTGGGATGTCCTACGCATTTTAGTATTACCTAAATCTGTAGCTGCACACAGTGCTCCCATTGCACTCTGGAGCACGAAGAAGCAAAAACCTGAGAACAAAGAAAGGTCAGAGCACACAAGCAGCTGTGTGAGTGACACCAATGCACATGCATAGGAGTGCAGGAGAGGCAGTGGCCAAAATGACTGCAGATGGCACCTGCCCCCTGCAAAGGATAAAGGAGGCTGAGAGGAAGAGGCTAGTACTTTATAGGGCAGAAGTCAGCTTCCACATGTTCCCTTCTGAAGTCTGCTCTCAGTCCTGCAGCTTCAATATTAAATTTCATTAACAAGGGAGGAGAGGCACTATCACTTCTTGCTTAAAAGCAGTTAAGTTTTGCCTCAGAAAATCTCACTTCTGCCCTTGTATTTGTCATATATACAATAATAACTTGGAAATTAAAGGGAGCCTCAGGCTTTAGAGATGCCCCCAAGCTGCTCTACCATTGTCTGAACTCATCTGATTCTTGATTGCTTTGTTTCTTATCACCTCATGCAGACTAGAGATGAAAAAGAGAAGGATAGCCATAGCCTACAGCCCTGTGAGAAGCAGATCTATTCTGCAAGGTATCAAAAGGACTATGTCTATGAAAACAGGCATGCCGCAATCTACTAAAAGGAGAAAAAAGCATTTGTGATCCAAACTTTTGTAATCTTACATGAATAGATGCAAAGCAATTTTTCAGATGTCGGTAGGATTTCTCAGGTAGGATTTCCTACCTTTTGTAGTCACTGGCCTCTAGGCATTCAGAAATCCCAGAGTAACAGCACTTTGGTTTGTTTCCTGAACACCAATGGTTTGAGTTCTCCAGCCCAATGAAGTCTGAAGAGGAAGCCATTGCATCTGTAGTAAAAGCAGGTGAGTTCTAGCACAGGGCTACTATGGGAAGAGATGTTCAAATTCACCATTTCCAAGAGATTTGTGCAAATCTTGCTCTGTGGCATAGCTGTCACTGCATGTTTTTCATCCCAGATAAATACAGTAGCTTATTTAACGCCTACTACCACAAAGTAGCTTAGTTTTCCTTTCCAGGCCAGATAACAGCCCTGTATTCTTGAGTGGCTCAGTCCCACCCTCCCACAGCCACCCACACATACAAGGGCTACAGCCTCCCCACGCATCACCTGGTGTGTCAGAGGTAGCTGGCACAGCCTACACAGACAGCTGGAAACTTGGCAACCTTGCAGCCAAACAGTGGAAAAAACACAATATAATGTAATCACACACCACAGTACAAGGCATGCAGCTGCCACACATTACACCCTATTACGCTGGAAATAGCCATTAATTTTAGAAGTAAATCCACGTGCAATTTTTATGCAATTAACTTTCAGCTTCTGTAATTCAGAAGACTTCAGAAGCTCATCCTGCATTACAGAGGGTTACCTATGAAAAAAAGAAAAAAAAAACAAAAAACCAGTAATCCAAGTGTAAGGCTCACTGCAGCAATGCCTTCTCCACAGAAATACCAGGGAAAAGAATGCATGTAACCTTTTAAAACCTCAAAAGCCCAAACAGTAGCAGTCAGCTGAATATCACCTAAAACATGAAATCGAACAATGAAACCTTTGCAATCTTCTGAGCCTCTCATTCCTCTCTGGCCAATAGCAGTGAGGTTAAGATATTTCTGCTGGGGGAAGGCCTCATGAGGGACACTCACCTAAAACACACAACCCAAACCATTAGAGAACGCATCCAGATTCTCACCTCACAATCAGATCTCCAGAATCTGAGTGCTTGCTCTGCACAGGAAGTCAGGCCTCCAGAGGCCCAACCTTTACTATTGGTTTCCACAGCCAAAGCAATTCCTTCTCTCCAGGCAACCAAGCAGCATCATCTGAGCTGACAGCTACCTCCTGGGCATCAGGAGAATGTTGAGAGTTTTGTCATCCCAAAGGCACTCAAGACCATCATCTTCCCAAAAGTAGTTCCACATAGAAGAAACAGTCTAGTTTTCAATGAATTACATTTTTCTGTGTTATTTTTTTCCTCCCACCTTCCTTCACCACAGGTTATTGACCTTCAACTGTGATTTGTGGTCCCACCTGAGAGCGGTACCTATCACACTGCAGATTACATTTCCGTTACAGACAGACAGCTCTGGAAGCTGATCTACTGTGCAAAAATTCACAAGATCAATATGAGCTCATCCAGCATGCTGCTCTATTTCCTGAGGATGCCACCGTCTTTTCTAGGCAGGAAGCATACAGAGAAGCTCAGGCAACAACTACACAACATACGTGGCACTATATAAAGCTTCCATTAATGCTTCCTATACTAAGCACCTTTCCTAATCTCCCTTCGTTTTGTTTTTCACTTGGAAGCAAATAAAGACAGCTCTGAAAGCAGAGACTGCTTCTGTTTTTATAGGCACTGTATCTAAAGTATTCAGCATCCAATCCCTGGGCTGCAGGCACAGCATCACATGCTGCTGAGTACACTTACCATGTACTCTATTTGCAATATTCTTACTTCCCTTCCCTGCAAAGAGGAGAGCATTTCCACAGTAGTCTTTCAAACATCACATACAGAGAGCATAAGAACAATCACCCTCACAGTGTAAATCTGAAATAGAGTACTGAGTTTGTGTGCTCGTCTCAGTATAACTGACTTAAGCCAGCTTCAAATAGCCTGCTTGAAATATCTTATCAGTTGTTCTTCAGCCTCACTCTTCTCCAAAGAATAAATACAAAGCAAAAAAAAACCATTGCCTCAACTTGAAAAACAGGCTGCCTTCTACACTTACAGCAAATTCTACCATCATCACATGGAACAATTGTGGCTTTGTACCCAAAGAGGACATAGAGAAGAACTCAAAGATGAGAAAGACTAAGGTAACAATGAGTTCTAGTGGGAAAAAAAAAAAATCCATCTAATTTTAAATTTAATATTGTTCTTTGTGTCTTGGAGAACAACAAAAAAAGAAGCTGCACTAACCTACAAAATTCACCACCTTTGGGCACTAAACAAAACAAGCACATAGCATGAAGTTCTAAAAGTGAAGAAAGTAACATTTCAAACTCCTTTGAGGAGCTAGAGAGCTATAGCTGTGTAGAATTCAGGATATGCTCATATCCTTTTAAGGCACCATGCTGTATTGCCTAAACTGAGTAACACAACTGCTCAAAGTATTACTCCAGAGGAATTCCGTATCCCTTTTGTCTAAGTACTAGGAGTCTACTTATTATGCCAGACATTTAACAAACAAAAACATACGCACAAAAGAGCAGGAATTGGTTATGCTGCAATCAAATACACAACGTAGGAAGACTATACAATACCAGCTTGTCAGCAAGTACCTCACAGAAAGGATATCTTCACTTCAGTAAGGCTTGACTGGAATCACATTTGGAGAGGCTGTGGTACATGCAGAATTTCATAAAAGGGACATTTCTGATTCAAGCCCTCCTCTTCAGTCAGCACCTACCAATGCACTAGCACACTGCTGGAAATGGTACAAAGGACGGGGCACAGGTGCACATAACAAACAAGGCAATGGTGACTTACAAGAGGCAGCCTAGAACATCTTTGCACCCAGGCTGACAGAGTTCAGAAGAATGCAAGTGCCAACTGTTCAATATTCTGTGGCTCAAAAACTTCCATTTCTTACAACTTCAGTGTTCAGATCCCTTCAGAAGTCTTATGCGTATACACATTTCCTTTCTCATCTTCCTGCTCTACTGAAGATTTTATGCAGGGCAGCCTGGTTTTAGCTCAGAAAAAAAAAAAAATCAAAGTTTTTCTGAAGAATCTGGGGATTCCTTGTGAATCATTTAAACAAGACAGGAGGCACTAACAGATTGCAGGTGACATACCTTTGAAACAGGAGATTTACTACAAGTTTCCATAGCCAGCTGCTTTTGAGATGAGTATTTCACATTGATGAGTTCCTCACATATTTTCACTGCCATAAAACTGCCACTTTGTCAACAAAGAGGTGAGTTCTTATCCTGGAAAGCTCTCTATGTAAGTTACATATTAATAGGTATGATGCTTGTAACAAACTGTTGTCTTTTCTTGGGACTCTTATGACAGATTTGCTGAACTAGAAACATTGACCTTTCAATTGAAAAGACAGAAAAGGGAGGACTTAGACAAGTGAAGTGAATGGCAGACTGGCTATATTGGTAACTTCTTTGAACATACACAGGAAAGACATTGCTAACACCCATTTTACCAGGCTCACCTCCACTTTCACGTGAAGAGCCTACAGTTGTAAAAGAGAAGCAAACCAACCTAATGTATCATGTGTGAAGCTACGTCTCCTTACTGCAACTCATCCTAAGGAACATGCTGCCAAGAGTCTGATTTCCCTTCTCCAGCATGTGGGGAAATGACACTGTCAGGCAGCACTAGAATCCAGCCCACTGCTCAGAGGCGAGGTGAGATACCTGATCACTGCCTACTTTGACCAGAGCCCTCCCCAGATCCTAAGTTCTAACAAGGAACTGGCTGATAGAACAACTGAGCTGAGGGGCAGCAGCCACAGGACACAGGCTAGGGAAGGCCACAGCTTTACATGCAGCAAGCTATTTATCACACACAACGTCAGAGTGCCTTCTGCAATGTGTTAGTTAATGATTAAGCTGAGCTAATTAAAAACCCTAGCTTCCCAGCAAGTGATAAATACAGATGAAAAACTAAAACCAAAAGTTTGCTCCATAGAACACTGAGGAGCATGGGAGGGGGTGGGGAAATGCAATTGTCACATGGTTTAAGTGAAACAATGTTACTGTGCTCAGGATGCAGTGGCTAGCCTGCCTTCCTAACTCTCTACAAAAGAGCAACCTGGAGAGTCAGGAGGGTTAGCTGGCCTTCAAATCACCATAAATTAAAAAGAAAAGTATACTGGTAGGGGAAAAAAATATACACATTTAGAATCCAAGCCTCCAGTTAACAAGTAGAGAAACAGGAAGATGAAGTGGAACAGGAAGAAAACACCTAGGGAGAAAAGCAGATCAATTTTGACTGTTCTGCCCTTCTCCTTTTATTTTTTTAATACCAACAATGACATATGTTCCTGGATTTTCATGCTAGAGAATACTGTTTGAAAAGGAAACGCTAACTAAGAAGAGAGAAACAAAGAACATCAGGAAACAAACAAAGGAGAAACCCAGGTAGATATGAAAGGATGAACGTGAGCACCAGCCCACACCAGAGCAGACACCACTATTACACGCGCTTGGGCATCAGGCTAGCTGTGGTCCAAACTGCCACAGCAGACATGGGGAACAGACATAAAAATGCAGTCTAGAGAGCATTCAAGGCCTTATGGGAAACTGAGCAGCATGCGTGCAGAAACACTTCTGCAATCCTCCTTCTGTTCTCACTTCTCAGGATAAAAATAACGGAAGAGGAATTCTGTTTTCGGTAATGCAGCTTCTTGAATCAAGATCTCCCTCCCTGTCCCACTCACACATCCCTACACCCACACCAATTTAGGATAATTGTTTCATACCACAGGAGATAAACTGAAGATAAACGCTGAAAAGTGATAAAAACATGAAAAACCCTAAGTACAGGGCACTCGTTTGAGGCAATGCCATGCATAAGCTAACTGACAGTATTAAAAATAAAAAATAAATAAAAAATAAATCAAAGTCAATCACACATATGCCTTTCTATTTTCAGGTCATAAAATCACTCACCACACTGAAAATAAGCATTTCCCAGGACTGAACAACTGATATGTGAATAGCACCAAGCAAAGGCAGTAATGCCTTGCCATTATTTTGCCCATATAAAACACCTTGCACTTCTGTTATCAGTGACATATCTTCTGAAGATGGCCAATCGAATCAACCTTAGAAGAATTCCTGTTTGGTGCTTCCTGCAGCAAATGCTTCCATGCAGGCTCTTTACCTGCATACAGGCTCTAGCAAAAGGTAAGTCTGGGCTTTGGACTCCTGCACCAAACAACTTACATCAGTCTCCTCTGAGATGCACCTGATGAAGCCTTTCTTTCTCCTCCTCAGTACATTTTTTCATACATTTTTCCTTTAGTTCAACTAATCTAGACATTATACCTATACAGCCAAAAATTTTACAGTTTGAAAAGACAGCAGATTTTTATATTGTCACTTCAGGCCTTTCCAAGCCTGCATTGGAAATAAAACCCCTCCATCAAAATGAATGCTATGAGAACATTGAGCTGAGATGCTGCCATGAGCTGTGCAGATGCACTCAGTTTCTGTCTTCTGGGGAAGCTTTTTAGCCTGTTTAAATCCTTCCTGTCCCACTGTTATATACTGACACTAAAGAGGGTCTCAAACCACCCTGCAGAGTGAACAGCCTCTAGTGAAAGGCTGCAAACCCCCTTACAAATTCATCAGGAGGGCAGCTCAGCCAGACTCAGGCCAGATTATCCACTGAGGATTGTCACCAACTATCCCCAGGAAACCTGTTATCACAAACCAAGAGTCTCAGCTAGGAAATCTGCTTTTATAAGTACCAGGATGAGCTTCTTCTCAGCTCTGTATTGCACAGAAAGGCAGAAGAGGTCATAGCAATACAATTCAACCCTTCCTTCTTGAGCTGCAAGACATTTTGTAACAACTCTGTCCAACCTCTCACCCAGGATCCTCACTACCATTTCCCACCCACCACTGCAAACAGAAGGTAGCAAAAATGTATGGTCATAGCGGATTATTTCTGTGTTATATTACATGTTAAAATGTATTTTGCTTTATGCTTAGGCTTCAAGATCTACTGCTAAGCAGTTTATCTTTAGATGAGGAGAAGATCATTAGCATAAAATAAAGCAATATATATGGTTTGCACATACGTTCTTCCTAGGAAAACTGTAAAGCTCCTTGTACCCATAATCAAAGGTTTGTCAGTTTAAGGATGTTTAAAAATATTTGAGAAACAATTTTTGTTTGCTCAGCCAATAGAGGTGGAAAGACACAGAAAGAAAAATACTTTAAGTTGCATCTCTGGTGCCTACTTGCATTTTTCCAGTCACGCACCCCAGCATGTAGCACAAGATGCCACTATGATCAAATCCAATATAGCTTCCTCCACCGAAGTTACTTTCCCACTTAATGATATGAAAAACAAAGACGCGCACACATCCATCAGGAAACCTATTTAAAGCATACAAGCACCACGCATGTGTGCTCCAAACCATCTCAAAACGATTTAGACGACACTCTCAGTGAGAACCCTTAGAACTCACCCCTTTGCACTCAAGCTGGCAGTTGCCGGAAGGAAGGCTAGCAGGCCAGCACAGCACTTAATGCCTCATCACTGCTAGGGGAGCTGGGGGAAGAAAGAGGTGGCAGCTGGAGGAATTATCCAGTTCTGATTAGCATCAGAACAAAGGCTCACATTAGTCCTGTCAGCAGCAGGGCTCCCCGAAAGCACTGAGTAATAACCCTGTTGAAAGCATTAGAGGGATATTCCTCCATCCCTGCTCAATTCTCATCTCATCTTTAAGATGGAATGGAGGGTGATGGGGGGAGGTTTTGGAGCAAGGTCCAAAAAGCAGCTTGATGTTTAATTCGTTGAAAAAGACTCTGGCACAGTCTTAGCACTAATTCTATTCTAGCTTCTCAAGGGTAGCATCTGGGAGCAGATATGGGGAAAACAAGAGAGGGAAAAAAAACAACCACAAGCAGAACGCATTTTCTGTTCTTTGAATAAGACTGAATAGTGCAGGTGGCTTATCGTGCAAGGTTAACTCTGGAAGGCATAAAGAGTTCAACAGTTTCTGTAACAAAGCCAAGAAGTGGTAATGGCGTGAAGAATACAAAAGAAAAACACCCTGTGGTACATGAGCACCATTACAAAGTCAGAGCTTCAGGAAAAAGGATGAAGCACAGTTATAAAATTGTAATAAAATATTTTAACATAGATTTCAAAAGAGGAACCAACTCTAGCAGTACGTGGACGTCTCATTACAGCAGAATATGGAAGGCAGCACATTCTGACAAGTCTGGAGAACAATCTCTGGTATTTGGACAAAACACACACGTTTAAAAAGCAAAGAGAAATGAAAGTAACCACATTAGCTTTCATCTTACCTGGTGATGGCAGAAGTTAGCATACAACAGTTGTTCTTAGTACAACACAAGTGATGATTCAGTGGTGGTAGGTTGATTTGCACACCTAGAATGCATGAAAAAAAGATAAGGGTGTTATCACATAAATGAGCCACTGGGCTGAGGGGAGAAAAAGTTCCATTATTTTTTTTAGATCGCACGCATACAGATATGCTTCTGCTAAATTCATACCTGGGCTTGAGACAAAGATCTCAAACACAGCAGAGAATCACTGCAGACATTTCCCAGCAGTAATCAAGCTTTATGATTCTTTTACGAGACAAACTTCTGAGAAGTTATTCAAAATGTGCAAACTAGAACTGCATCAATTCCAGCTATGCAGTACATGCACACTTGTACAAGTAAAAAAAGCTAGGGGTCACAAATCTTTCACACTTCCCTAACAAGCATAGGAGAAAGAGTATTTCTTTATATCAGAAAAAAAACATGGGCATATTTTATAATGTCTTATCCCCCTACCCTTTTATTTCAGTATTAATACTAGAAGTTCAAAGACTTGAAAAGGTGGCTATTAATAAGGTGACTATGTAACCTCCACCTCAGTTGGAAAGCACAGCAACTGAGAGCTGAGCAAACCGAGTATCAAAAAAGCAGAAGCTGTGCAGAAGAGGGAATTTCTGGCTTGCCCACTTAAAGGTCTTGCTGTTAAACATTTAAATAACACCACATTTCAGTATTTAATGACACACCGACTTTCTGACTGAGAACACACAAGTCCTTCAAGACAGTCATAAAGCAAACCAGAAGCAGACTTGAGATGAAGTTCCCACAGCTAACAAAATGAGAAGCAAACCCAGCGGGCTTCTCTTGTCTCTTACTCAAATAGCCATATGCTTATCAAAACACACATCCCCAACTGTGCAGTCCTGCTACCCATACCTACGACGAAGTCTTTGGTGGGTCTCTATTAGCAGTTGTATGCATGGTTTTATAGCCTCCGCTCACAGTTCCTATGATGAGTCTCTAGCATATTTTTGTTGCACGTCACAGAAACAGTTTACAGCATTTCAGGATCTCGCAGCTCTTAAAGGAGTTGTAATTAACATCAGAGCACCTAACTAGATCTAACAAAATGCCTCATGAGAGCAATCGGTACAAATGGTCTCCAACACCCAAAGGAGATTCTGGCAGATCCTACAATATAACTGTGTTAGTGCAGGCTGCCTCAGTATCTATTGCTTAAGAATTTCAGAAGTTATTTACCAAGTGAAAACAAACCCACAGCAATGTTAAACAGGTCAAGGACATTCCAGCGTTTCACTCATCTATGTATTTAAAACTATAAATACAAGTTACAGCTCCTTTCAAAACAAGCTACCTTTGCAACTACCACTGAAAACCAGCGACAAGGTACACATTTATCTACTGAAAGCTCTGTATTTTCGTATAGCACAAGAACATCACTCTCACAACCTCTCATACAGAAATAAAAATATATAAAATGAATCTATCAACAGAATTTGCCTTTCAAAACTTATGTTCCCTTACAGTCCTGCAGGAAGAGATCTAATGCAATCTTATTTGATATCTTCTTTGCTCGTCTTCATTCCAAAACAAGATTCAAACTTGGGTTTGCTCAGAGACAGCTTCACTTCTAATTCACTTTATTACAAAACCCCATTATACCAATGCAAGAGACAACCAGGAGCAGTAGCAAACCACAGAAACATTTATCTACAAACTGACAGGAAAACGATTCCTGAGTAAGCATAAACACTGTTAAAGTTTTCAAAATGGTTCTGGATTTTTTAAGCATAAGCTAAGGATGGAGACACAGCATTTAATACCGGTTCCCTTCCAAAGAGGAGGTTAAATGGGGCACATCTCAGCCTAGCAGGTTCAAGGGAAAGTCATTCTCATAACAAGTAAGCTTACATTGCTGGACTGAAAGCCTTTCTGGTTTGCAGCACAAACACGATGCAGCGTTCCCCTCTGCCCTTTACTGTGCTCTACTAGCTCCAAAAGCTGCATTTACCTTGCCTAAAGGTTACAGCTGCAGAGGGGACAAACTCCCTTTCCAGTTAATGCTTGCTTGCAACAGGAAAGCAAATTTACGGCTGAGTGGGCTGGTTGTCAGGATAGCAGTTTCCCCTGGGGAAACACCAGAATGACATGAGACACATTGATCCTTTTTGCTGTGGAGAAGGTTCCCAGTGCATGCTCCACTTTCAGAGCCTGCCCATTGTTCAACACTCCAGCAGAGAGAGCCAGGAGCTGGGGGAAGGGGCAGCTGGAGCACAAGGGAAGAGTTCTACACATCTAACTTCAGGTCCTGCAGCTCTTCATTAGCCAGCAATTACCACACACAGATATCACTGCCTTAAAATATATTAGAAAGCAAACAATAGACCATGCTGCACTGGTCTTTGGAAACCTTCAAAAGAAAAACAAGTGCACAGGTCAGCCTAGAAGCTGCAAATTCTCAAAGAGCACTCAGTTCATTATCATCAGAAATATGCTCTTACCATCACTAGGTTCAGTTTGCAAACATCCTGCTTGCACGCTGCCCAGAGCTGGATGGGTAAGAACACTGAGCTTCCTGTGAGAAAACACTGGTTTCCATTGCTTTGTATCAAAACAAACAGCAAAACAACATTGGGCACAAGTATTTCTTGCCGCATACAAAAGCTCACTTCCTAGAATTTATAAAAAGCATTTCCACTGGTTAAGCTTAAGATCAATTTTTGCAACTGCTCAGCAAACAAGCCTGCTAGCAGAATGAAAGAAGATCCGGTCTGCATAACTACAGAAAGGCAAAGCCTGATCAACAACAGAGGTTCTGAAATAGAGTGCCTCATCTGTTCCTAAACTCCTGTGTTGGGGGTCAAATAGTTACATCTGGAGCAATTCCATTTGTACCAAACACAGCTTCAAAACTGAGATCAAACACATACTGACGGCATTTTGAAAGATGTGGTGCTTGTCACGATGGTTGGATAAACGTAATTACGAACTACCGTACTTCTGGCAAAAGAAGTTTGCTGTAACCAATACCACATTATGAGCAAACATCTTTGCTACAGATGGGATAGGGCTTCCCTTTTCCTGCTCTCAGATATGCCTGCATGCTTCTATTTACCTACTCCCAAAGTAGAAGGGAAAGGGAACCCCTGCCTCCCCCAGCCTCTCTGTAAAGCAGAGCAAGCCCAGCCCTGGCACAGAAGATCCCCTCACCTCCAGCTCAGCCCCCTGGCTGAGGTCAGCCAGCTCCAGCGCTCTGCAGGGGCTGAGGGTGCAGGAAGCCCAGCGCCAAATGAAATGCAGGGGAAAACAGGGGGAATGCCACGGAATGCTTGAACACAACTGACCTGTCATGCAGACACTCGTGGGCTTCTCCAAGAGGAACGCAGATCAGCAAGAACAAACACAAAGGAAGCAAAGAAGAAAAAAAGACCCAGGTTCTGAGTGCATATGTCAGACTCTACTGACCTGACAAAGGCCAGCAGCTCACATCTGTTTTCTCACAAAAGCGGAACAAGTGAGAGATGTGTTCGGGTAGCAAGGAAGTGGGTAGGCACGGCATGAACAAGCACATTGATAAGAAGAAGTGATGTAACAGGAACAGCCCCAGACACAGAAACCCAAGTCTGCAGCTAAGGTTGCACAGCTGAGGTTAAGACTGCTGCGGATTGCTCTCACTGTGAGCCGGGGCCGTTCTCGAGGCAGGAACAGAATAGCTGAAAACAAGCATGATCAGAAGACAGAACTAATCCTGCCAGAGCCGCTGCGCTGCGGGCGAGGCAAACCCCCAGCACCAGCGGTAAGCACTGCTGGCTGGCTCCACAGCAGCTGCTGCCAGCTCGAGCAGCCATGTCAGCCCACCTCCACCGCTGCACTAAACATAAACTCTGCCGGTAACTGCCTGCAAACTGCAGAGACTCAGTGAAGTGGGCGACCCGAGTTCGCCCCGCACTGCTCATAGACCACAGGTGGCCAATTTGCATGACAAGCAGAGAGGTGACAGAACCAGAGCTTCTGCTGCCGGGAAAGTGCAAAACCGTAAAAGAGCGGCTGGGAAATGTCAGCCTCCGGATCATTGCTTTCCCAGACCTCACCGAAACATCTGCATAGGAAAAAAGAACCCTTGAAAGCACCAGCACGAGAGCAACTGGATTTTCACAGCGGCTTTTAAAATGAGGTTATAACTTCCTTATCATGTGCTACTTTGCTCTACAAGGAGATGCAACGCTCCAATAGAGCAAGGCAACGAGAATCCCCTTAGATTTTACCAAGTTTGCTACATGACACGACAGCTTCTTCAGGCACATAAAGGCTCCCCTCTACAGAAACAAGCCTTCCTACCATCAGCAGCACTTCTATCCTCCGGCTGTCTGTGAAACGCCTGTTTATGTAACAGGACAAACAGATCGAGGAAGACAGATAAGTCTCCAAACAAGAGAGAAGTTTATATACTTCTCAAAGTTTTGCTCATTATCAGAAGTCACAAAAAGACAGAAGCGTGTCCAATGCCACAGCAGCACTCGACCACAGAACCCTGCACTGAAATAAAGGCACAGACACACCATGGCATGTAACCAAGTGGCAGCAGACAGGCAGATAAGACACCTGAGGGGGAGGCGAGGAATAAAATCAGTGATAAACCAAAGCCACAGGAGCACCGATCCCCACGGCACCGGCGTTTAATATGCAAACCGCCCTCTCCTGAGGCATTTCGCCTCTCTTTGATGTACGCAGACAAGTTCTAACAGGAGGTGCGGGACGGGAGAGTCCCCTCTGCCCATTATCTCTGCTGTCTATCGCTGCTCCTGCGCAGAGGGGGGAAAAAAGAGACAGAACAACAACGAAAAGAAGTGCAAAAATCGTTATTCCTGCAGGAGAAAGGCGCTGTGCTGCCGGCTACGAGGCAGGGCGCAGGCGGCAGGCTGGTGCCCGGTGTCTGCAGCCCATGAGAACAGAGAGACGAGCTTTAAGGCAGGGCACAGCAAAGGCGTTCCGGAGACGCTCAGAGCTCCCGCAGAAGGAATCGCGGAGCTCACAGCCCCCTCCGAGGAACTTTTGCTCCCATTGTTCTCACCGAGCCGCTCCGGAAAGCTCCGGGCTCGCAGTGACAATGCGTGCGGCTGCCGGGAGCAGCACCATTACATAACAGCGCTGACGGGAACACGCACAAAGGCACAGGGAGAGGCGGGCGGACGGCTGCCCTCCTACCCCAGCCACCTCCGGCACAACTCGGACACCCTCCCACCCCCCTCGGTCTCACGCAATCAACCCACGCACGCCGCAAACCTTGCGAACGACCGTATTTACGCCAAACCCACCGCCGAGCAGACCCAACGTACCACCGCCACTTTTTCACCTCTTCCTCCCTTCGCTTCGCCCGCCCAGGTGCGCGACGCGGGCCCGAACCTCCTCCCATACCCCGCCCCTCCGGTCCCCCCGCCTCTCCCTTCGGCTGCTCACCGGCCCGTCTGCGGCGGGGTGCGGGCAGGGTGCCGCAGCACGGGGCTGAAGGTCGGCGGCCTCGCGCCCCGGCCGGCGCCGCCGTCTTGCCCGCCCCCAACCGCCCGCGCGTCGCGTTCCAGGCCCCGCCCCGCGCGCGGCCGGCCGGCCGCGCGCGGGGCGGGGCCTGGAACGCGACGCGCGAGTCTTAAAGGGGCCGTGCTCTCTTCTCCACCCCACCTGCTCAACACCCACCCCACTCTTTCTCATTCGATGTATACACGCTGGCATACACCGCGATGCTCGCCGCTGCCCAGCGCCCTGCCACAGCTTGCTCGCAGCCTCACGATGAGCTCAGCCTCGGCTCGGCCCCGCCCGGGCCGCCACCGCCCTCTGGCGGCTGTAGAGGGAGAAAAAAAACAGGGAGGAAATTCAGCCATTAGCATTGTCTCTCGCCATATGTCCCTGTTTCCAGCTACCTCTTCATGCCATGTCTCTTCTGCGTGTGTCTGTTCCGTGCATCTGCCCAGCAAGAAGCTCCATTTCTCCAGAGACTCGGTGAAATAGCTGAGGGACAGCCACAGATGACAGCATGAAGCAGAGCCTCTGGGCTACGAGCAGTCAGGTTGTTTCCTCAGCTTTGGGTAGTTTGTTTGCAAAAGCCTGGCTGGGCCTGCAGAAAAAGGCCAGCGACCCATGGGAGGAGGGAGGCATTGCCTGCATCTCACAGGCAGGCAGCTTGGGCCAAGGGCAGGAAGAAAGCAAGAAGCAGAGAAGGACAGAATAAGAGGTTGAGCACGGGAAAGGAACAAAGGAGCCAAGACTGAAGTATCCCAGAGGAGGATTTTGGCTTTTGTCAGGCTATTGCACCAGCACTGCGGTGTGTTGGGTTTCAGGCCTGGCTACCAACCACGTCTCATAGGACTTATGTTCATAATTAGGCATTAGACTCAGTGCCTCATGGAAGTCTTAAAATGGTCCATCAAACTTCCCACTGACAGGGGAAGGCTGTGCTGTGAGGCTCTGGTGTGCGGGGGCTGCCCCCTGGCAGGGAAGAGACGTGTGGCTCACAACAGTTAGGTCAGGGTCCTCCCAGCAACAGTGTAAACAGCATGAGAAAGAGAAGGCAGAAATTGCAAAACAGATGGAGACGGGAGTCAACCTGGAAAACTTCTGCTTGTTGCTATTTAGCAAAGAGGAAATAATTCACCAGCTAACATTCCCATGGTGGAGGGGGAAACAGTCCTAGAAAGACAAACTGTTAAAGCCAAAGCCTCCTTAGAAGAACTAGCCAACTACAGAAGGGGAGATGCAAGAGGGAAAAAAGGCAGTGCACAGGCACCAGGGCTGCGTGCACAGCCTGCCTATGCCAGGACACATGGAGGCAAATGCTTGGTAGAAGCCCTGGCTCAGCCCATCAGCAGCAGCAGCAGCAGCCATAGGAGGACTGATGCTCTGGACCGAGTTCAGAAGGAGGGTGATAGCTGCTTGTGCAACTACAGGCAATTGGTTTACAATGACGATGTGTTTTCCTTGGCTCTGAGGGAATTTGGAAACGGTTTACAAACATTTGTAAGGCATAAGCTCAAGCAGGAGAGAACTTGTAGCCAAAAAAGGCAAACTACTTTCCAGAGAAGATAAAACAGTAAGGAAAAACCAAAGCAGAAAGTTAACTAATAACATTTTACTAAAGGGCTTTCATAGGTTGTGAAACTGCTCTCCCAAGCAGACTGGGGGAAAACCCAGATACAGGCAGTTCTAGAGCCGGACTGGGAAGGATTAATTAATACACGAGTGGAGAGCATACAGAAGAACTCGTTGATTTGAAAAGAATATTTCCATCTCCATAACCTGTAGGCATGATTTCCCACTGCCCTGCATCTCTTGCTTTCATTAGCAGTGATGCAAAGAAGAAAAATCTGATAAATCAAAGGAGGAAGGTAACCCTGTAGTACTCAGCCTGCATGCATAGATTTCTCCCATTTCCAGCCAAAAGAGAATTAGGGTTTTAAATGGTGTGGGGGAAAATGACACATAAGTAGTGAACCTCTTTAGCTCCTCCAGAGGGCACCTCCTGCCCCATCCTATTTCCCTTAGTTTTGATGAGATGGGGATATGACTTCAGTGTTTAGATAGCATATGCTAATGGCTCCAAAAGCCATATCCAACTACTTCTCAAGCTGTCTGGCAAGCCCCCTTCCCACTGCATTTGGGTGGTTGCTTATGGGAGTCCTAAAGATCCACACAGAAACCTGAAAAGTCAAGGTCCAGCTACAGCTCCATTCCAAGCTGAAAGAGCAACCTGCCAAAAGCCCCAGGAAACCCGTGCCTCACTGGGCATGCACACTTACCAGCTAATGAGTTTTCATGAAAAAAGTCCAATAGTGGCTTGACAGCTGCTGTGCTGCAACTCCTGTTCATGGTCAGCACTGTCAGCAGTGAGCCAGACTCTTCTGACAGCAGAAAGCTGCTCCCTGACCTGAGGATGTTCCCATAACTAATTACCAAGCTTTATAACCACCCCCTACACACCATGATGATGATGAATGAATTAGATCAGATAAGTTAATATGGTTCATCGGTGTAGTTTGCCCACTCAGTGTATCCTCACTGTGCGCATCCATCAGCACGGAGGATGAGATAGATTCAAAGTCTTTTCTCATACTAAATACATCTCCACTCATACACCACCAACCTGCAGCTCTCTAGCTTCTCCCAGGGACTCCCTAGGCCTTTCCTAGGTCTTTCCCTCTCTGTCATTGTCCTGGATTATCCTGGAAGCTCTTTGATGACTGCTTTGTCCTTCCTTATTGAAACAAAGCAGATTAAGCTGCATCTATACTGGCTATGTGATAAATTGCTGAAGAGCACTGAAGTCACAACACAGCGTCTAACAAGCTTTTGCTACTCTTCTGTGCCTGACAAAAACAGAGTTGCTCCACTGTGTGGCACAGACGCTCTGCGCTCCACAACCAGCAATGATGCCCTCTCTGCTGCATGGTATTTCTAAAGCAAGGTGTTTTCAGTCCCACTGTGGCTGCTGAGCAATGGATGCCTAGAAATTCTGAATCTACCACAGTAATTGCAGCCAGCCTGTTCCAAGTGGGTACCTGAAAAGTGGTACTGTACTGCCTGCAACATTGTTTCAGTTCCCTCCTTCTCAGTCTTGACTTATCTCTGCAGCAAGCAGTAGCTTGCACTAGCACTAAAGGGAATAGGGGTATGTAGCTGGAAAGTGCTTTGTGATGAAATCTGAGCGCCGTGCCGTTCTGTTCCATTCTGACACAGATTCCCAGCGGCCCCAGGCAGGCCACCTTCATCTCCCTGCGGCTGTTTGCCATCTGCAAAACTGGGCTAGCATCCTTCCTCCTCGCAACTCTCTCTTATCGACCGTAAACACGGATGGGCTTCTCTGCGCGCGGGCACTGCGCAAAATAGGGAGCACGACTCAGAAAGCGCTCTTCACTGCGGGGAGGACGCGTGCACGGAAGGACACGGGGACGGCGGGTGCACGGCGGGACACTCGCCTGGCGCGGCAGCGGCACTGCCCGGCCCCGGCGCAGGGGCTTCGGGGCGGGTCCCCCGCGCCCGCCTCCGCCCGCCCCCGCTCGGGAGCGCGGCTCGGCGGGGCTGCGGCGGGGCTGCGGCGGGCGGCGCGGGGCCACGCAGCCTGCGGGCGGCCGCCGTGCCCGCCGCCGCCCCGCTGGTGCCATGGAGGAACCGCCGCTGCCGCCGCCTCCGTCGCCGCCGGCCACCTGATCCCCGCGGCTGCCGCCTCCGAGACAAAGCGCGGGGCTGCCCGCCGCGCCCGCCCGGTGAGTGCCTCCCGCAGCTCGGACCCCGCGCCCCTCCGTTCGCGGCCGGAGCACCCCCGCCCCAAATACCCCTCACCCCAAATACTCTCGCGCTAAACACCCTGCCCTGGTTCAGCCCCCCTGTGAGCATCCTCGCTTGCAGCCCGAGCTCACCCCCCCCCCCGCACAAACGAACTCCCCCGCCCGCAGCCCGGGTAGCAGCCCCAACGCCCCGACCCGCAGCCACGCACCCCCCGACGACGGGAGCACCGGAGGGGCGGGTATGGGGCTGCCCTCTCACCTCGTGTGCCCCAGAGACCCCCGCGTCCCCAGCCCGTACGCTCCAGACGCCCCCACAGATGATCGCAAAACACCGTCGCTACCAACCGCCCCGTGCACCCCAATCCCACCGGGCACCGAACTCCCGCCCCTGCTCGGCTGCTCCATCCATCCGTAGCACCGTGCCGGAGGGACAAAGGGGACCGCAGGCTCACCCGCCACCGCTCTCTCCTCGCAGGCCCAACCATGGTGGAGCCCCCAGCAGAGCCCCCCGCGCAGCCCTGCCCCGCACCCGGCGGGGCGACGGCGGCGGCAACACCTGGGGAGACGTCCCGACCCGGGGAGCAGTCCCCGCTGCTGCACCTGGACCTGTACAACTTCGACTGCGCGGCGGCGGAGGGCAGCCGGTACGTGCTGACCAGCCCCCGCTCCCTGGAGGCGTGCGCCCGCTGCGCCGTGCGCCCAGTGGAGCTGCTGCCGCGGGCGCTGGGCGAGCTGCTGCGCGAAGCTCCCGGTCGCTCCATGCGGGTGGCCACCGGCCTCTACGAGGCCTACGAGCGGGAGCGCCGCCGCAAGCTGCAGCAGTGCCGCGAGGAGCGGGAGAGGATTATCCGCGAGGAGAAGCGGCGCATCCTCGCTCCGCTCGGCAGCCTGCCTCCCTCGCCCGCCGCCCGCCTCGCCCCACGGGCTGCCGCCACCGCCGCTGGACCCCGTCCCGTGGGGAAGGCTGGGGCGTCGGGGGGTGCAAAGGCCAAGAGCCATTCCCTGGACTCGCTGCAAAAGCGTCGGGAGGGCAGCTGGGGCAAGACCTCCTCGGAGTCGGGAGCGTCGTCCTCATACAGCGGGGAGAGCCTGCGAGGGCTGGGGGGCAGGGGGCGCGGCCGGGGCCGGGTGGCCGATGGCTCCCTGCTGGGGCGCAGCTTCAGCCTGGGTGATCTCAGCCACTCACCGCAGACCGCCCAGAGGGTGGAGAGGATCGTCAGGGAGGTGAAGAGGAAGAAGGGCCTCTCGGAGGTGCCCGAGAGGGACAAGAAGATCGCGGCGCTGATGATCGCCAAGCACCAGGAGGCCAACATCCTGCGAGAGCAGCGGCAGGCAGCCCACCTGCAGTGGGACAGCCAGCGGCGCCTGGCGGAGCAGCGGAAGGAGCAGGAGGAGAAGGAGAAGCAGAAGGCCCTCCTGCAGGGCCAGAGGATGTGGGAGAGCCAGGTGGAGAAGCGGCGGGGAAAGCTGAGCCAGGAGCAGCAGGAGGTCGCCCTGCTGAAGCAGAAGCAGCGGCAGGTATGTGAGGAGAGGTGGAGGGAGCAGGCAGAAAAGCAGGAACGGCTGCGGAGGGAGAAGCTGGAAAGAGCCGTCCAGGAGGACAAGCAGAAGAAGCTTCATCAAGAGCACAATCTGAAGGCGAAGGAGGACAGCAAGAAGGAGCAGCGGGAGCGAGAGGAACAGCTCCTGCAGGAGAAGCTGTCCACAGCTGCACAGAAGAGGCAGAGGAAGGAGGTTCGGCTGCAGAAGGAGAGGAAGCTGCTCAACCAAGCAGAGAAGCTGAAGCACGAGACTTTGCTCAAGGAACTGGCCAAGCAAGAGGCAGAGGAGAAGGAAGTGCTGAAGGCCTCCCTGGAGATGAGTTTGTCCAAGGCTCAGGAGAACTATGAGCAGCTAGTGGAGAAGAGGAACCAGGAGCTGAGGGAAAAGGCCAGGCGGGAGGACATGCAGATCCAGAGAGCCAAACTGGCAGCAGAGAAGAAGGAAAGAGAGCAGAAAGAGCACTTGGAGGCCTTGGCTAAAGAGACAGAGAGGAAGCTCCAGCATGCTGCACAGGTGGCTGAAGAGGTGGTCCAGGAAAAAGCCCGCAGGTTGGTCTTGAGCCGTCTGGAGAAGGAGAAAGTGCAGAAGATGAACAAGCAAAAAGTGGAACAGTACGAGGACTTACGGCGCAGGGAGATTCTCCTTTCTATAGAGAGGAAACTGGAGAGGAGCGAGCAGATCTTCAAGGAGAAGAAGACCGTCTTAGAAAATGCCAGGTCTGTAGCTCGGGCATCCTTCCATGTCCGGGAAAGGGTGCGAGAGGAGACCAACACACGCACCTTTGACAAGATGGCCTTCGAAGCAGAGCTGCATGCCAGTCTGGATAAGAAATGAAAGATCTTGGTGGGGATACATTATCAGTTGTCCCTCATAACGCATCAGAAAGCTCCTCTGCATTAACATTTAATGAAAAAGAAAACAACAACAAACAAAGCTAAGCACCCTAATTTATTGTTTTGGGGGAGCAGGGTACCGCACAAAAACATGGCAGCTATTTCACGGACCTTTTAAAACTTGTTTTTGTTCTGGATGTGTTTTAAGGACTGACCTCAGTCATCTTCACGGAGGGGAAGCGAGTTTTTGCATCCTCCGCCCCACAAGCACAGAGGGCCGCAGAAGAACTTTGCGTGATACCTGTGAGTTACAAACTGATTGTCTAAAATGGAGCTGACTACAGCTGCACTATTTTTTTTTTTGTTGGAAAAACAGGCAATAGAGACTACGGGCTACTCTTAGAGACTATTGACAAAGAACCCAAACTGACCCAGCTGATTTGGGTTTGAGTGACATTCGGTGCGGTTTGACTGACAGGATTGCATTTTCAAAGCTGCCGCACACCCAGGAAGATGGAGAAATCCATGCACCCCTGGGCACGTCTCATTCACTGCTGATATCAAACATCGGGGAAAGAAAGCGTGGGTCAAGAGTCAGGCTTCATAACACCGTTTAAGCAGGCATTACAATCCAAGCTGGGTAGAAGCTGTTAAAACTACCCACAGACACCACAGTTTCACTTCTGCTGTTTGCAGCTGTGGCCTCACCCCAGTATCCTTACCCTCCTTTCTGAGTGTCTCTTGGAGAGGTCTGTAGAGTTTCTTCTTTCAGATGAGTGGAAGAAGGAAAGAAGTCTGTGGGAAATCCACAAGCTGACAGTCATCCAAACAACCCATTTGTACATTAAGATATAAAAATTAACAAACCTGTGGAAGCTGGCTTTTGTTGCAAATGTGCAAATGGAAATCTGCGAACAGATTGCATAAAGGGGCTGAGGAATATCCACGCTGGGAATATTCATATTTGACGAGACCCTGAGCAACCTTTTCCAGCTCAGCCTGCTTTGAGCAGGAGGCTGGACAAGGCATATGCCAGAGATCTCTTCCAAACTACTGACTGCATGAGCTGCTTGCAATGAGGCTGGTACCCAGCTCTTATTGTTGTAGGGCAGCTTTCGTCTGTCCCTTGGTGCTATCAGTTGCATTATTACTTTAGGGCACAAGAAAGAGTAGGTGCACAAAATAAGGTACGTTACAGATTCTCTTAGGTGAGGGTCATGGCATTTTTTTACAAGTAACTCAATACCAATTTGAGGGAAACAAGATCTTTTGACATGAATGCACTGGAAATGTGAAAAGCCTACTTACGCCCCATGGATAGCATTCAAGTCACTGTTCTGTTCCGGTTCTCCATGTTAACTCTCTGCCAGATTGCAGTTACAAACCCGCATCCAAACCGGGCACTTTCTGTTGGCTCTTTTTTCTGGCTCCAGGCAATGCCAGCGCTGTGCTCCACCATCCGTGACACTGTGCTGGGCTGCTGTGGTGACAGCCGTCAAACCTGGAGCAAGGGAGAGAAGCAGCAAGAAGAGCCAGGTTCTCATTTCCTTGCAGATGTCTCTGATATACAGCACAGGGGAAGAGGAAAGCAGAAGAAGGTTGATATTGATTCAGGCATGCAGTGTCACATGCATAGATTGCTTACCTCTCAGAACGCTCTAACAGCAGTAGACCAAGCACACTCTGGTATCCTGCAAGGCTGGAGACACTGTAAAAGGAGTGTGGGAAATGAAGTAATCTGATGAAACTTGCTCTCTTTGAATCAGAGCGATTGGCGCTGTATGGGCAGATGGCACAAAAAGCAAGAAGTGGGACACCTGAGTTATGCTAGCTCAGTTGTTGGCTTGCTGTGTAACATCCGGCACATCCTTGCGGGCTGGCCCTGCTCCTATTGATATAAAAGGAAGCAGAATCAGACTCTTGGGATTGATGTGGCTCGCAATAGTAACACGTGGCTTGGCAAAGCACTTCCAGGGCTTTGGATGAAAGATGCTAACAAAGCACAAAGTACTGATTTATTTATTTGTTTGTTTGTGGTGTTACTGAAAAAAAAAAAAAGCACATCCGTTGGTGAAAATGGTCAGGTAACACCAAAACCTAAACAATGCACAGCTGTGGGAAGGACAACGGTGCTCCTGTTTCCAGCTAGGAGCCTGTCACTTCACTCTCTTCCTTGAAACTACAAGTGATTTGAAAAGAGAAAGCAATCCTGCTGCCCTGCTGTACCGCCAGTCATGTTCATGTGTTGTTTGTACTGCAGTGTGCAACGTGATGGGCAGGCGAGTGGACACAGCCGCTGTCATTTATTCCCTTAACGCTGCATTTTACCTTCTGACGTTACATTTCCAGTGCAGATCAAGAAAATTTTTACAGCCAGGAGAGATGCCTTGGCTACTGACTGTAATTACACCTCAAGTCCGTGTCTTGCTGCTGACCGAGTATGACATCTTGGGGCTACAGCCAAACTAATCAAAGCACACCTCGGTGGTGGTAATTGGATTGGCTAACCTCTGTTCCTACGTTGCGCAGTGTGCAGCTTGAGTTTTGAATGTGCAGTCTTTGAAAAAAAAAAAAACTATTTTTTTTTCCAAAAGATACAGATTTGTGTGTGGACTTTTTTCATGTCTGTAGATATTCCAGTACGGAGCTTGTGAGAGTCAATGGAGTTTATAGCTGTTTAAAGTCGCGACGTGGAAAACAAAGTCAACTAGATGAATGGAGTCATCAGGGGTATTTCCTGAGTCTGCTTATGCTTCTGTTTATATGAGGAATTTTACTGCTGGATTTCTATGGAAATTGAAATGAAGCCCTGAGATGCGTGCAAGACATATGGTGTTTTTAGATGAGGCTTATTTTATATTTGTGATACTGAGCTGCAGGCCAGAGAGAACTAAGAATCAAAGCAAGTAGCACATTATCTGGTTGCTCAAAAGTAGATCACAGCTTATTCAAGGTGCAGGAGGAACTGATAACGTTTGGTCAGGTTCTACAGAAAAATAAGTTGGTTCTCTCCTCAGATTAGAAAATGCATTTTAGGCTATCAGTCTATTATAATCATGAGGTTGTAGCAAAGAATTTGCTTCTAGATCATGTGCATACCTGCTACAGAATGACCTCTAGATCTTGGACTGTTTGCACTTTAAAAGAAACAAACACCCTGTATTGGGAAATTTCTGTGACTAATGGCACACCAGAGGTGTGGCTAGCATTGAATTCCCAGGTTTCTCCTCTTAACTAGATTTCATATTGGATCCTGTTGATGTAGTGTATCAACCCAAGATCTAGATCCAAATGCCATACACTGTCAAGTCTGAAACCAAACGTGCACAAACATGTAACCCTGCCTAAAGTTCTGTATAGGTTAGCTCTGCCAATGGACTATAACTCCTACTAGCATTTAACCTGCTTGAAACCACTCTGAAGAGTTTCTGAAGTTGAGATATTGCAACACTGGGGAGAGAGACTCCATTATCATCTAAATGTTAAAAAAAGAACTATGAGACCATGAGGTCTTGAGGTTCATTTTCAGCTAGAGCTGGAGGCCTTCAGTGCTGGTGAAAGTTCCAGCACTCTGTCTCTTCTGAATGCTACCTCTTAGTAAAAAATTCATCTCTAAACTGTGATTTCTCTGTCAAGGTTGTATTTGTTAGACGCATTCAAAAGCTATTAGAAGGCACAGCTGCACCCTCCAGTACTTAATGTTTTACAAAGTATTTTTAACCCAGTTTATCATAAACACTTTCACAGCATGGATAAGAAAGGTGCAAAGATGAGATTTCTCACCTTAATTTGTGAATATGCAATATGCACAGGTCTGAGAGGTGTGAATGTCTTTACTAAGCCAACCTTGGACAGGGAGGTGTGGGGAATACAGTATTTGCAATGCAAAGTCAGAAGTTTTCCAGAGGTTTTTCTAAGGGCCACATCCATTAGCTATCCTCAGGGAGGTGACATTTTCTGCTCCCTTTTTGACCCCTGAGAAAGCCAGGCTGATGACATCCTACCTGAAAATGGCTTTGGCTTTTCATTGCCACCAGGCAATACACCTAAAGAAAGTATTTGCTTTGGTGTGTGTCTCTTCTTCCTCTGGTGTTGTAGCTAGAATGCAGTTTTTCAGGTTGTGTGGGGTTTTTTTTTGTTTGTTTGTTTTTAATTCAGGTGCAGGGTGTATGGAAACAAGACACAAGAGCAGTTAGTTCAGGTGGTGGCCGTGGCTCTCTGCTCACACTTGCTGTGCAGACCTGGGTCTGGGTGGTCGCCCAGCAGAGCAGCCTCCACATCTAGGAGAGTGGAGGTGCTCTGAGAGGGATCCACCTGCTCTCACATCATGCAGGATCCTTTCAAAGCATGCCTGTGTAAGCTCACTTAATGCTTTGCTGAGTTAAGGTCCTAAGTAATTTAGTTTGTTAGGTTCAGACCTACTGTTATAGTTGAAAAAGAAGGCTGTTCTCAGCAAAGAGGGGTACTGGCTTGCTCTGAAGTGAGCTGATGGAGCCCTAACACAACTTGCTGTGGGAGTGCAGCACCATATCCCCTCTTTGGAAGCTTCCAGACATTACCTCAAAATGCATCCTTCATTTATGCACAGCAACCAGCACTCTGGGGAAGGTGAGCGGTCAGAGCCTTTGTAATAGGATATGCCCTGTGTCCCATATGCCTGTTAACGCTAGGGCATAAAATATTCAGTTCTGGGTGTGATTCTTTTGTTCTGTGCCTATTCATTTTAGCATGGCTCTTTGCTGTGAAACACAACCTTGTTACTGTAGGATTCTAGTCTAAAAGGACCCAAATACTTCTCTTGCAACTTTACACTAATTTCCTCTCTCCATCATTCAGCAAGAAATCTCCCACGTTACAAAATCCCACCAGCAGCAAGAAACATCCTGGATTATGAAATCAAACTGCCAGTGCTATTTTACTTTTATGTGCTTTACACAGCTCTCTGCATCCAACCCAAGGACCGAACTGCAAGGTAAATGAGTTATTGCTCCCAGCCTCAGCACAGAAAGACTGAAGCAGAAAGAACGGATGTGACTTGCCCCAGGCCATGCTGGCGCTCAGCCGGAGCTCTCACTCGCACCCTCCCCGTTCCCCCAGCAGCCCTAATTAACCTCCTGGTTGCAAAGGGAGGTTATGCCTGAGCCTCTGCTGTTGCAGCTCCTCTTGTTGCTGCTCTCCAGCTGGAGCTTCATAGGAGTCTTAAGGTGCCAGCCTCCACTCACAGCCCTCATCTTCAAACCTTTAAGCATGCAAAGGAAATGTAAGGATATTTATGCTTTCAAACAGGAAGCCTAATGGTGAATGGTGCAGGTTATGGGGCATCCAGGAGCAAGGCAGGACAGGAGGAATCTCAGAATCATAGGGGTTGGAAGGGGCCTCCAGAGATCATCGAGTCCAACCCCCCTGCCAAAGCAGGTTCCCTACACCAGGAAGGTGCATTAGAGGGAATGGGCTGGGACACAGATAAAAGTGTTAAACGAAGAAAGCGGGCATGAGATGGGTGGGAATACCTACACCATCCTGGCCAGCCTGAAATAACTATATTTTTAACAGCAGGAAATTACACTACTCTTTCTTTCAGTACACTAAAGTCACACATTCATCTCATTACTTACTTCACTGGAGCTAACAGCTTCTCCAGGAATTAATGCAGCCCAGATACTTTAGCCTTTCTATTATTTATGCCAACCACAATGTGTTAAGATAGGTTATGCCTCTCAGAGCCTGATGGAAATTTCCTCTTGCTTGACCCATACCTGGACAGCAGGATGTAGGGTCATACGGGTGTGGGTGGTTTAGGTGCAGCAATGAGCCTGCTGATACTCCGTGCTGCACTCCTGGGTGTTTGCAGAGAGCTGCTCAGCACAGCTGGCACAGAGGCACCTTATCAGACTGCAAGCTAAACAGTGGGGAATGAGAGGTTTGGCTCTGTGATGGATGCTACTGGGAACATTTGGGGTTTTGGGAGAGTGATAGGATAAATTCTTCTCATTTTTAATCACCTCCTAAGTAAACTGTGCTATTTTTGTCAGTTATTTAATGATTTATGAGAGATGGGAAAACAAATGTGGGAGGGAGTTCAACACATAAATGTGCAGGTAAAGCAGAAAGACATTTCCTTTCCATAAAGCCCTGAGCATTACGCCAACAGTTAAGAGCTTTGTTAAAGTGCCCATCTGCATGCATTTTGTTCAGGCCCAGGAGAGGGCCAGTCTGTTCATAGCTTTGTTACCTGTGCCCCCATCTCCTCACCAGCTTGGTCCTGAGGCCATCATCTGGGAGCCAGCTTCAGGATGCAGCCAAGTCCACACTGATCTGGAAAGGCTTCCAGGCAGCTTGTTTACCCTGCTGGTCCTCAAAGTGAGGCAAACCTGTTACATGAGCAATTAATTACAGGTGCTGTCTGAGCCTAGGCTTTAGGTCTTCAACTGGTGTAGGTCAAAAACCTACAGAACAACTAGAATGTTTTGGAGCAGCAAAGGGATGCTGCTGTTTGATTTTCATACAGCACAGCACTGCTAATTTGATTCCCTTGCACTGTTTTCCCAGATGGTGTAGTGTGGGTGGGGAGAGCAATTGTGGCACCAGAAACCCGCACCAAGTCACATAGCCAAGAACCTGTATTTTGGCACTAAAACCAGTACAGATGTGAGCCCTGCTACTGGAACAATCACTCTAAGCACACTGGGCTGGGACAGTTTGGGGATGTTTATGTGTATCTTACCAGCTCTGAGCCATGGCTCACTTCTGCTCATGCTCCATGACGTTTCCCCTCCTGCTGCACAGGATCAAGCAAACTCAGGGAAGATTGTTTCAGAAAACCAGAGGCAGGTGGGTGGCCTGAAGGATCCTTCATCACTTGATGCAGTGCTACTTGGCGCACCTGACATCTGAGATTTGCTCTGCAGAAATTCCACATCACTTTGAGTGGTAGATGCCACATCAGCTTATGTCTCTTAGGTGCAGCAAGTGCTAATATTTTCCAGGCAGAAGGGACTCTGTCTTACAACAGAAGGTGTCTGTGGTTCCTACTACACGGCAAATGATCTGCTCACCTCTTCTAGTTCAGTCAGGTATTTCAATGCATTCTCTTTATGGCCTAATAAATAAGAAAAAGTGGTAATTCTGGTTCCTGGAGGCATTGAAGTTCTCACTGAGAGCTACTGGCCTCTCCAAGAGCTTCTGCTCAGCATACACTGTTCTACTCAACTGATTTCCCATGGAAAGCAATCTGCAGAGCCTGCTCTGCAGAGGGGCTGCATCATAATGCAGATGGCATATGATTCAGTCACAGTCTGAGTTCCCAAATGCATAGAAAATTTACCATAATGCAGCTACCAGGGGAATTTCTGCAGAGCTTCCTGGAGTCCTCAGAGGCCCTTTGCATCCATCCTGATGCCTGTGCTCTAGAAACTCACAGGCTGTGCAGTACCTACTGACCTCGTGGTGCTGACTGCATCCTCTCCATGACAACACACTGTGATGCTCAGGGAAAGGAAGGCATCCTGCAAGGAGCAAGGATGGCCAGGGAGTATAACACTATAGAAAATGATATTACCATCAGTCTTTTCTACTGGGGAGGTTGGAGGCCCAAATGCAAAGGGATTAAGTGTCTTCTAAGAGGAAAGGAAATAATTGATGAATAGAAGAGATAAGAAAGAAACAGCAAAGTCAGAGATTTGAACAACCTCTGTGCTCCAGGACACCAGCTAAGGGGCATCTGTGAGCTGGTGCTAAGATTTCCCCTCATGCTAGGCTCAGTAGGATGAGCTGCAAGACAGATATCTAGCTCAGGAACACAGGGTGAAGCAGCACATTTCAGCTGAAGCTTGTGTCAATCCCACTTTTTTTTTAGATTTTTCTCTTAAGGAACAAATTTAATATCAAACTGCCAGGAGTGGGCAGAGGCCCATAGCATGCCCACAGCTCAGCTCATTGTGGGAAAGCAGAAAGCTAGCTGTGAGCTTCCCACCAAGGTGAAGGCTAAGCACAGCTCTATCTGTACGCGGCCACTTTGATACAGGCACCAGACCACGGGGCTGCGTCATTCCTGGTCAAGTCAGTTCCTCAAATGCAAGAATGGGGTGACAACTACCACATTGTTGTGCCTGGGGTGAGGTGACACTGTGGCCAAAGGAAACTTGAGGCTGGGGCTAGATCAAGGAGGGTAGGGTCCTTCTGAAAGGGAAAGGACAGAATAAAGGGAATTCATAATTCTCAAATATATAGTGGTGACATGAGAAAAGACAGACTTTGAGCAGAAAGGGAAGACAGGCAGCTGTCTGGGAGAACGAAACCTCCTACATGGATAGATAGTGATAGGATGAGGAGGATGGCTTTAAACCAAAGGAGAGGAAATTTATATTAGACGTCAAGGGGAAGTTTTTCACTGAGAAGGTGGTGAGGCACAGGCTGCCCAGAGAGGTTGTGAATGCCCTATTCCTGTGTTCAAGGCCAGACTGGATGGGATAGCCTGATCTGGTGCCTGGTTCAGTGGTTGGCAACTATGCCAGCTGCAGGGGGCTGGAAATAGATGATCTTTGAGGTCCCCTTCCAACCCAAGTCACTCACTCTATGTTATGATTACATGTGAGACTTGATCAAAGCTCTCCCTCTGCTCTCACTTGCAGGCAGAACCGTAAGGGTTTGGGCCTCAGCCTTCTATAGCTTGTACAGTTCTGGGATGTGGCCATAACCCCACAGATTGGGGTGCACCTGAACAACCCATGGTGCTTCTGTGGGCACACTCCCCAGACACCAGGGGTACAATGGGCAGGGAGGATCTAGGTGTAGGAATTTTCTTCCTCCCACTCTAGGCCAAGCCTGTAAGGTTAGCAAGTTATTCAGGACTTGCACAGAAAAGCACTTACAAGCCTTTTTCTATGCAGCAAATAGAAGACAGGATCAATACACAGAGGGACTTCTGATTTCTGACACGTCTAAGCCCTCAGACAGCTCTGGTTTTTGCACCAGATGGCTCTATCGCTCAATAAAGTAGTGCCCTAGATAAGCTGGTTGTTTTCCAGCCCGCCAGCAAATGAAGTCAGGAGGATGGACACGCACAGCCATATCCTATGCTGTTACCACAGAATCTGAGGTCTCCAGACCTATTGCAAACCGCTGCATTTTTGCAGTCCCCTCCCCAGCAGCAGCTACCAAAGGGATTAAACAGGGAGTGTTATCTAGTGCAGTGGCTTAATCACTAAGCAAAGGGCTCATCCCCAGACCACAAGGTCAAGGAATTATCTCCCTGACAGATAATGCAGCCAGGGCTTGGAACAACATGAGAGGTTAGATTGCCATTGTCAGCCTGTGGGTTTATTGCCATTTCTGGGAGAGTAGTGCCACTAAGATGCTGTGAAGGTGTAGCGTGGCTTCCTTCACCTGCCCTCGGATGCCTTTTGATAACAGGGGAAAAGGAGAGCAGATAAAAATGGCATCCAACCTTGTCCCTGTACCTTAAAAACAAAAACAAAAAGCAAATTTCAGAGGGCAAAAGGCTTTGGAAGCTGAATGCATTTGGTACAGACTACTACCTAGAGAACAGAACATAGCAGGATCTTCCAAAAGGCTGTGAAGAACTAACCGAATACTAAGCCTGAAGAGAAGCAACGCAGCTGACCCATAGGGAAGCACACACCTAGAAATATGATTTCAGAGTTCTCTGCACAGGCTTCAGTAGAAGGTGGGACATCCCACTCCCCTTAGGCTAGCCTGTTGCAGCAGAGCTCAGCATGCACAAGGGCAGCCCACTGGGTTCCAAGGGGTAACTGCCTCCCTGTGCAAGTCCAGGTGGTGCGCGTAGAGGTGCTCCTCTTCTCGTTCTTCACACCACAAGGGTGAGTTATCAGTCTCTCTTCACACAGAGAAGCAAGCTACATTTTCTCAGAAAGCCCAATAACATCCACGAAGCAGCACCTGAGAAGCTGTGTTATAACTCCCTTCACGGCCACCACAGTCTCTCAAGCTGGCTGGATCAAACCCCATCCCCTTGCTGCCTTTGTCTGAAGGACAAAGTCACTTTGGCTGCACATTTAACAGGTATCCACCATCCCAACCTCCTCCTGCAGCCCCAAGAGGCCTCAGCAGTGAAGGACAGCAGGGGGAAACCTGACCCCTTCAAGGGAACCTTTCTCTCAAGTTTCTCCTGCAGGAGGCAAAGGAAACTTTCCCAACTGCATTTCTCTATACCTACAGAGAAATCTTACATTACATATATATTGTCCTTATTTATGACAAAAGATCCCTCTCTCCATGAAGTGATCCTCAAGAACAGAGACAAGGGAACTTGCATTCAAGTGCCATCTGATTTGCAGCCTAGCCATTTGCCCCCAGAGTGGCAGAGATCCCATTCTTCAGCCCTTTCAGCCACAGATTAGAGCAGCACTAAGTAGGTGAAATATATTTGTCTGTGACAGACAGGAGGAAAGATTAGATGCCACAGCGCTCTGTCCTAACTTTAAGCTTTCTGATAAATCTCTGAAGATTAAGGAGAGATGAGATTCCACAATATAAAATCTGATTTGACTTTAGCTCAGCTAAAGACGAGCACCCTCTCCTCCACAGCCCTTCTGTACATCTCACCTTCCTGCACACGCAGGCACTGGAAGGGGAGCTGAGGTCATGGCCCTGAGCAAGAGACCATTCCCCCATGCTGCCCCTCCTGCACAAGGCACACACTGGAACCAGCTCTGCCCCATAGACTCCAGCTGGCCCTGCACTGCCAGGCAGCAGGCACCTGCAGCTACAGGACATGCTCAAAGCTGCGCACGAGGAGGGCTGCACAGCAGTTCCTGGAGGTTAGCACCCCGGGGTCCTCCCTGAACACTCGTACACATTTTCTGCATGAAACTCTCTCGGGTCTGAAAGACTTTGTGAGTTGAATGAGTAACATTTTCTAGACAGAAATTCAGTACTGTTTAAAAAATGCTTGAGCAGCTGCAGCTCCCTGCAGGCCACATCTTACCTCCCGTGCACCTCGCAGTGGGGTGGACCTCCCCTCTGCCAGCAGCAGTGCCATGGCCCAGCCTCTCAGCACAGTGAGACAGTGAGGGGCATGTCCATCCCAGCCTCATGCAGACGTCCTCCATTAGCCACACTAGAATAACAGCGAAGTTGAGGGAAAGGGCAAGCACAGCAAAGGGCAGATCCAGCACCAGTACTATCATCCCCCTTACACACTCTTGAGTCCCTTATTGCTTCTTAATCTTTAGAACTGGGTGAATGTTTTTGCTCTATTCTAATGCTCATGAAGAGGTTCTGAAGCAGCTGTAAAGCAAGGAGAGCCACCTGACACCCCTGAATCTCCTAACCCTCCCATGCACTCTGGGGTGACTTCACAGGCTGACTCTGGCCATGAGACACCAAACAGGGCTCACCCAGGCGGCTCACATTCCCTCCACATCCTCAGAGTGGAAGAAGCTTCTCAAGAACAAGAGCTCAAGCTCTTGGCAATAGCAAATGGATACTGAGCACATTTTTCATTTGCTGCAGGCTGGCTTCAAACTTCTAATGCAGCATATCCTGCAACTCCTCCTCACCCAAGCCTGGCCTATCAGAGAAACACCCTTATTTTGCTCATCTATGGTAGCTTTGAGTGGCTGGGAATTTTCTGTCCTCGTTTTGAAGCCCACATTCCCCCTACATAGGGAACAAAGCCAGCTCTGCTTGCACAGAGAGCCTACATTGTTTCTCTTAATCTAAAATAAGTTCTACATTAAAACCCACCTGCTCTGCATTTGTGTGCAGTGAGCAATGGCAAGAGAAACTCAGCAGAGTGAAGAGGAAGCTGGAGACCAGATTCATTGCTTTTTGTCTGCAAGCATGACAGCTGCAGACACAGGAGGACCTGACCATTTCACCAGTGTCAGGAAGGACAGGCAGGGGACAGTCAGTGCTGGGTTTGCATCACCCAGATGGACCATGCTAGCACTAGGTTGGCACTGCCTTGCCACCTGATCTGCAGCACAAGGAGGGGAGAGGGACTTTAGCTTCACAAACAATGCACTATCAGGAGTGGTGCAATTTTTAGTCTCTTCTGCTGTCCTCCCAGCTCTCTGTCCTGTTTCTGGAGAAGCCTCCTCACCTGTAGTATGCAGCATCGCTGTGCCTCTGACCGAATGGAAAAAAGAAAAAGGGAATGAAAGCAGTTCCTAAGCGAGTTGTGATCTCTCACATCTCTCGCAGTCTTTGCTTTAAGCCTCCTCAGCTAGCTTGCTATCAGAGTTGCAACATTCCCACCTGCTTGCTGTGTGGTTTTAATTCTTCTCAATCTCATGTCACTAACCTACCTGTGCACCTCCATCAGCACGGTCTTTGAACACTTATGAGCCCCATCAAAGTTTGATCTCTACCACCTGCGCAATGGCCCTGCTCCTGGCAATGCTTCAGAGTTCGGAATAAAACCTAGCACAAAGCAGAACCCTTTCCTCTCATGCCAGGGGAGCAGGGGCTGGTGGCTCCTACAGGCAGGCACTGACACAGGGGTGAAGTGAGAGCTCTCCTGCCCCCAGCACAAACAGCAAAAATAAAAATAACTTGTAAAAAAATCCAATAGGAGCAGCAGTCCTGCAAAAAGACCCATCACCTTTGTGCCCCTGGGTGGTTTGAGGTAGGGTGCAGCCAAGAGGAACTCGAGAGTAAGCAGAATTTACTTATTATTTTAAGCAATGCAAAGCTTGCATTTCTCGTCATACAGCAAAAGAACCCGTGACCCACACTTGTTCTATTTATTACAACACTTCTGAAATAGAAAAAGGTGCTTTTGCTACCTCCACAAAATGGCTTTTGTCATTTTTCTTCATCTGAAGTAACAAACCTGCCAAGACTGAAAAAGAGATGCCAGCCCCAGCACTGCAGCACCTCCTGTACTCAGTGCTGGCAGAAAGAGGAGCAGAAAGGACTCACAGCCTTGTCTGAATCCTCAGCTGGATCTTTCCTCATTCCGGCTTTAGAGTTAAGCCTACAGTAAGAAGAAAAGGAGTTACTTAATATAGGAAATGTTATCTTGGTGGGCAGAAAGGCACTGAGGCTCTGAGTGAGCAGGCAGGCAGAAGAGCCTGGAGGTGCAGATAGCAGAACAGCACAGCCCCATCATGAGGGAAAGGCACCTCAGACCAGCATGGCTATGTTCCAGTGTCTGGCCACAGCCATTCATTCTCCTGGCACCACCATCTCTCCCACCTGTACAGATGCGTCTCCTTGCAAGGCACAGTGTGAGGCAGCTTCTGTCCATTCACTTGCCACGGGAAGCACGTGCATGGAAGAGCAATCAAAACAGACATTTTAGTGAAAAACTATTATCCTCCCTCCAAAGAACCAATACCAGCTGAAAATCTGCCCGCCATCCCAAGATAAATAAAGCCATGCTCCAGAGCTGAGGATCCCTACCACCCGCATCCCTTGTACTCTATGCATAGCAGCACTAACACCAGCAACAGTTCACCCTCTTATTGGCTTTTGACCCTGGAGGCAGTTTCCATTTCTTGTCCGCTTTCACTGCTTTAGAAGTAGCAATTCTTTCTCTGTCATTTATTTTTGGGCAATAACAAAGCCCTGAGGCAGTGAGTACCAGAGGAGCTCCCAAACTCCAGTCCACAAAGCAATAATTCCTTCTATTGCAGGCAGTGAAACAGCCTGGAGGCTTCCTGCTGCTCACGTGGAGGACTAAATTAACCCTTAACACAACCTGAGCAGGAGTGATGGTCTTACTGTGTATAAGTAGTTAAGAAGACACAGACACTACAGCCTGCGGTGTCTGCACATTAACACTGTTTTCATGAAGCTCTAAAGGGATCAACTGGGAAAGTCTTCAGAGGGAAGAGAGGTTCCTAGGTGAGAAGACTCTCCCAGGGAGTTTATGGAGTCAGAGCTACCAGGGCCATTGTCTGCAGCAAGAAACAGCTGATAGCAAGCACATTGCCACAGGTGGCTGATGGCACAGCTTGGTTCCACCTGCTTACCTGAAGCCAGCAAGCAGCGTTAGATTTCTTCTTTAGATTTGATACACCCTGGATTGAGCATTATATCCATTTTAAAGTGCAGAAGCTCAACCTAGTGAATAAAGTGAAAGTGGGTGGCAAGGGTGAAAGCATTTTATACACTGCCCTTCGAGAGACGATGCTCAGCTCGTAAAGCAACCCAGCGAAGCACAGCAAGTACCCTGGCAGTAAAAGAGCATGTCACAACAATTTGTCTCTACTCCTGCAGAGGCAATTTAACTTCATTTCAGTAACAGCGTGACAAGAACACATAGGAATTCGCTCTGGTATCAGTGTAACTTTTATTTACTTATTGCTGTCAATATGCAGTAAAGGAAGATCAGATGTGACTACCTCCTGAGTACAATACTTCTGTAAATTATGATATTTGTGGCATTTGATTGTAATCAAAGTGTTGCATTCACAAGCCACTGAGTGATTTTTCTAACTGCCTTGATTATAGATACACATTCTGGTTGTACTTTTCATTGCATCTTCCAGTATTACATGATAAAAAAAGATTGCAACTGGAAAATAGCCTGAGATGTTGATAGGACAGTGCAAAGGGGAAAACCAGCTCTGCTTGTGTTTCTCAACTTTTCAACCTGCTGGGAGCCAGAATTAATCTCTGGCCTTCTAGCATGCAGGCTAGAGTAGGAAAAGCACAGAAGGGTCAGGTATGCTGAGGAGGGATGTAAATGTTATTTTTCTGTCCCATCACCTGTCACTGTAAAAGTGACAGCCCTCTGTGACGAGTCCTCTGGCTTTTTGAAACATCCCATTGTCTGGCAGAAGGCTAGTGGTCAGTGAGTGGCTGAAATGGAGAGACCATGCCTTCAGTGCTCATCTTCTGGTCACACACTCCCCTCCCCTCCAGAAGCTCTCAGCACATCACACCCTGCACCCTCCACCAGCATCAATGTCACTCTCATGGATGACAGGACAAGGTCTCTTCCCTATCTCATCCCCAAATGCACCCTAGAAGCAGCACAGGATTGGAAGGGAATGACTTCGATGGCCAGAAACATAGCCTGAACATGCTCAGTGCCACAGCCTGCACGTAGGTAAGCAGCCACCCCAGTCATTTGACAAAAAGGGCATGTGTAATACCCAGGGGTACAGACCTAAAAGCCCCAGTACTCTAGCAGTTAAGACCCCTAAGCAAGCTCTCCTTCTAGTGTCATCACCTGTATATGTTTTACATCTTTGTTTTCTGACTTATATCACAGGGATAAAGCATCACCAAGTGTGCTTGTCACGTGCTCTGTAAGCACTAAGCAGTGCTGTTGCTATAGTGTGGATAATTATTAGCCAGCTTGTATGAAGGAGAGGTTTGTACAACAAAGCCATTCCTCTCATGTAAAACATAAGATAACCAACTACAAGGTAAATACTCCACTGCAACAACCTCGTGGTGAACAATGAGGAGTGACCAGGGGTCAGCCAGGAGCCCACTTCTGATTAAGCTGTACACAGGACCTCCCCCATTCCAGTCTTGGCTTCCTGGAGGTCTGGGCTAGAACACGATAGCTTGGGCTGCAATTCAGAGGACTGGCAGAGAGCAGTACAAAGTGCTGGGTAAGGGCTATCTGCTGCAACACACATTGAAGTGGATCTCCACACCTCCTCAGCTGCACTACCCTGACATCTTGCTGCTGACAACATTTAATTTGCAAAATGGCAGGTGTCATTACTGAACAGTCCTCACCTTACTTGCCTGTCCTTAAGCCTGTGTTCCTGAGGTGATGAGAAAACCATCAGAGTCAAGGCTACTCCACACTGAACCTTCCTACCATTTTCTGCACAGGCCTACACTGAGGAGGCAGTTTCCTAGAAGACATCAAGTAGAACGGGTTAAATTGTGCCAGCTGGGGGGTGGCTACACCAGCTGCACCATGGGCTGATGAAGGATTTCTCAGAAGCACCTGTTTTTAGCAGGAGGAGTGGGCAGCAAAGAAAAGAATAGGCACTTCCTAAGCTAAGGCCAGTGAGGTCACTTTAACACCAGCCACAGTATCTTGGCAAAACATGGCTTAACATAAGCAGCTGAAACAAAGGGAAGTGATCCAGAGTCATCAGCAGGGAAGGTCTGCCAGACCACAGGGAGCATCCAAACTAAAACAGAGACACTACCTGAGGGAACTGCCTACACACAGCTTTCCCCCACCTTCCTCACCAAAGGGTGCAACTCCCTTCTGACCCTAACGCCTGACTCCTTGGTGTTTGCAGAGCTGAATGGCAAGTTGAGATCAGAAGTCCCCTCTCAACAAGAGTCACTTTCCATCCCCTGATGATGAATCTTTGTGTGATCTCATGATTTGGTAGAGCGTCTCACGGAAGTGCTGGTGCCGGCTCAGTCTTTTGGCTGCCTCCTTTAGCTCCTCAATGTTTTCAGCTTCTGCGTGTGAGACAATGAAGGACTGGGACTGCTTCACTGAAACAAGAGCAGCATAAAAAGGTCAGAACATTCAGTCAAGGGGACAAACCAAAGAAAACCAAGAGAGCACGTGAGCAATGCAATCATCACAACCAAGAGCCTAGTCAGGGATGAACTAACCATTGCACCAACAGCCTTGCCTTACTGTTTTCAGGGAAGGAAAATGCTAGCAGCATGGAAATACATTTTTCTTCTTTACAGGTCCTTTGCTTTACCTCTTTCCAATTTTACGGTGCTGTGCAGGAACTATCTGACCTCAAAGACAGCCATGTTGAGCACTGGACTAGGCAAGACATTATGCACATGTCCCTTGCAACTTAGCTCCATATGAGTGCTTAATCACAAAAGAAGTCAGCTTTGAGCACAGGTTTTTTTTGTAGAGACCTGGAGGCATCCCAGCAATTACCTTTCCAAATACATGGAGAGACAGGTAACTATGCAGATTTGCTGCCTGCTCTTCTGACAGTGAAACCCTGGGTTAGCCTATAGTTCCACGGTACTGCTAAGCACTATGTATTATGAACCGCACTTGCAGATCTTGCTGCTTTTTCAGCCTCATCTGCATGCATCTGCTGCTGCAGGGCACAGAGGAAGAAGCTGCCCACTACCTACAGTCATTCCATGAAGCGCTGGCTCTCCGGCAGTGAAGGCGGCAGCTCTTTATGCGACGAGTGGCAGCTTTATGGATGTACACAGAGTTCTTCATGATCACGGGCATCTTGGCCTCCAGCTCAGCATTGCGGATGCACTCTTCAAAGAACTCTGAAAAGAATACACCACTATGAGCAGTGATGGAACAGACTGCAAGCAGTGAACCAGCCAAAAGGGACTATGCTCAGTGAGTCAGGGGATGATGTTCAACATTTCTCTAGATCTTTACAAACAACATTTTGTGAAGGACCAGGACATCATCAAGTTCAGAATGACAGAAACCTCCGGTGCCATACTTTCAAACTAGAGAAAGAGTAGCAGTTATCTCCTTTTGTCTTTCCCACATCTGCTAATGGTGTAACTGTAGAAAGGCAGCTTACTCTGCTTGATATTATCATACGACTTCTCAACTCTGTCATCACAGAGGGTTCTGAAGCCTTGTTGGGCATGCTTTCCTTGAAGAAATCTAGAACCAATCAAGTTCTCAGCTGCAGAAATGGAGGAGCTAGCAACACTGTCATGGGCATGCACATCCAGATGTGCCATGAACAGACAGGGATTTCTATTAGCACAGCAAATACTGGTGGTGGAGAGCTGCAGCAATCACCTAGGAGGACTGAGCAACAGGTGCTATGCCACAGCTTCCTTGTTTGAACCTTTGGAAAGCCTTTACATACTTCTCTACCCATAGATTTGTCTTCCACTACAAAGGGAAGTATGGAATAATATTGTTCTCCTTTGAGGGTGAAGCATCAAGTGTATGCACAACATATTCTGACTCCTCCAAAGGATGGTGAGGTTAAGGTATGAAAAGTGTTGGGAGAGCACTCCAGGTGCAGCCTTACTGATTTGAGAACCACTTTTTGAGTCTGGGAAGATGGGAAGAAATATTTCCTCTTGGGGTTTGCTCATCAGTAGATAAGACGGATAACAGACTTACTTCTCAGATTACTGACATCTGCTTTCATCTTTTCCTCCTTCTCCTTGTTCCGATCCAAAGAATTTAAGCCTTGCTCCAAGCTCTGCAATGCTTCCTCAGCTTCCCTCAGTCTCTTTTCCAGTTCCATGCGCACCTTCACCTCAGCCTGAGGAAGATGAAGAGAACAAATGCTCCTGAAATCAGCTTGTGCATCAGTAAGCCTCCTGCAACTCACAAGGTTTGGAAGGGACCCAATGAATGATTAACAATAAGGAAAACCAATAAAAATAAGACAAAATTTGTTTGTTGTATCCTCAGACAGAATTAAAACTCCAGATATTTTAGCAATTCTCCTCTACTTTGACTTTCCTTTTCACAGCTTTCTCATTTTATGAACAACGCAAAGTCAAAGAGAGTACTTCAACACCTGAATTCATACTTATGGAAGTATTTGAATCTGAACAAGAACAGGACATCCTTCCGTCTGAAACAGACTTGAAATAGTCAGATCCCACAAAGGTGTGGAAAGTAATTGCAGAAACAAAATACAGTAAAAATTAGAGGAAAGAAAAAAAAAAAAAAAAAAAAAAAAGGTAAAGTAGTAACTTAGTAAATGAGCATAACTCATATAAACTTAGGTCAATTTAGCTTTAGCATGGCCAACTGGAATATTGAAGAATAAAAACTTCCTAGAGATGTAGGAAAAAGATGAGATGGGGGGAAAATGGACAAAATATTCAGAGAAGGATTTTGAGTATCAAGCAGCCAATATTTAATAAAATAAAATATTTAATAAAATAAAATTTTTACTGAATAGGTTGATCCGCATCAGGATGAGAAAAATAATATTGCTACAGATACGGCATGGCATCCTCATGTGTAACTGTGATATGAAGCATAGCAAACAAAGAGTTGTGACCACAGGATAAGAACAAGTCTCTCTTCTGGTGGGAGATGATCTAAAAGGAAAGTGAAGGATGTCAGGGTCCGGGGATGGCAATTGCATGATGCATATAGCCAGTACCTTGAGGTCTCTCTCTGTCTGCTGCTTCTCTGCAGTCAGCTCTGAGAGTGAGTTCTGCAGTGCTTGTGACTGGGAAGAGTAAAACTCCCGCTCCGCCTCCAGGGCTCGGGACCGCTCCTCATTCTCCTTCATCCTGGAGCATGGAACAGAAAAAGTATCCCACCATCCCCACCCCAGTTTGACTCACACAGAGGAAGGGTCTCAGTACTGAATAGGGGCATGTGTAACTACCAGGCTGCCATGAGCACAGAGGTGCTAAAGGCAGCATTATCTGCATTTTCACTTCAGTAGTGCAGGCATGGGTGGAAAAAGCCATGTGGGCAGTTCCTCAACCTTGTTTTGTGTTGGCAACCTAAAAGAAAGACAGCAGACAGCCACATAATGGGGCACCACAAATCCTGATCATGGTAGAGCCGTCCTCTCCTCTCTATCACAGCCAGAAGTTGAAAACAGGGATCTCACCTGCTTTCAGGCCTTAGGGTAAAACAGGAAAGAATTCTGTGGTGACCCTATCTTTAAGCCTGGAAATATTTAGCCATACCCTTTCTTATTGCCTCCCACCTGTGAGGAGAAAAAGCTACCTCTTTTCCCGCTAGAAGGCATCTCAATCCACATCCCTGGCACCACTGTGAGAGCCTTTGCCCCCACTTCACCTCTTCTCTGCCAGAAGTTTCTCCTCCAGGAGCTGCTGCATCTTCTCTTCAATCTGCTGCAGGCTGCAGTGCAACCCCCAGCTGGGACTTTGCTCCTTGCTAGGGCTGGTTGAAGGTGGGCTTTCATTCGTTTCCAACATCTCCAACATTTGTTGTTTTTCCACGGAGAGCTCCTTGAAGAAGGACAGAAACTGTGAGCAGCAACTAAGTCTTATATTTCTGCTCCTTTTCCTGTCTGGCTTCTCCTTACTGAGTTCTTCCATCTTTACACCCTCACTCCTCATTCAGGTTAAAAATGGGTAATACAAGGTAATAGGATGTACCATGCTACAAAGTGTTCAGTCTGTTGTGAAGCTGGAGTACAAATGCTCCTTCCCTAACTGTTCAGACCTTTTTTTCCTACCTATAACTGTGATTAGGAGAAGATTTCAGGAGGAACATCCTGAAATCCTGTCCAGATTTTGGACATCAGCAATAGATTTCTGGACAAACTTGTAGGATTAAGGTTGATTGCCTTCAACAAGCTAATCGGGCTGAAATTTCACACAAATTGTACACATTTAGAAAACTCATTTTTTACCTCTCCGACAGAGCAACAGCAAGTACATATAGGGCTCAACACATCAGCATTCCATTTCCTATACTCTTGTATGTCATACACCTCCCCGGGAACAATGCTTCAGCCTGTAAGCAAAGAATACTTCTCTGCTACTCTAATTTCTACCAGGGCTTATGGAGCTACTGTTTAAAAATGAAATAGCTGTTTGGTTTGCTGTGTTCCTTGCCACTTCTAATCCTTTTCTGAAGAGGATGTTGGCCTTCATATCATACTAAAAGATCAGTTCATCTGCACAGGGTTGATTCTGACACTAACAGATTAGATTCAAGCTACAGGACAGCAGTGCGTTCAGTCCTGGTAACTCATCACAGACTGCTACCATTCAGAAGGGACAAGTGATCACTCACCTCCAGGTTTTTCTGTAAGGACCGAGTCAGACTTTGCAGTTCTTTCTTTTCTTCCTCCACTCCATTAAGGGAGCGGGCTGTGAGCTCTAGCTCCCTAAAGAAGGAAATACGGTGATAGATATGGCAGGAAACACCAGCCCCACAAACAACATTCAGGTTGCACAGGCTGTGGACTTCAGAGCAGGATCTGCTACTGGTGGTTGGTACAAGCAGCCCTCAAGAAGCAGGAATTCCAGGCAGGAATGTGCCAGAAAGCATCACACCTTGAGCAAACCACAGGCACCCAGGAGCTTAGCTGTGCCTCCTGGTGGAGCAAAAACCATCCCCTGTGTGCTTTGCTAGTGAGGGGAGGACCATGATTACAGCTCGCAGGGCACAGACAGCAAGCATGAGTAAGCAGGTGTGTTTCTATGATAACAAAAAAGGCTTATAAAAAACACTCCACCTTTCTGAGCTGCCATTTAGGGGGTAGAAGAAAAAAAAAAAAGAAAATGAAGAGAGCAACAGCAAAAGATGCCATTTCAACACTCAGAACAAAATCCTTATCTCTTTCCCTTTCTATACACATTTTCATTGCTAGTTTTCTGCATAGTGTAACTCTCAAAAAGACAAAATTATTCTTATTGAGGCAACTTTAACCTCCACCCATCCAGCTGTGTGTGCAAAATCAGGCTGAGATGTCTGGAGCCCATGGGGCTGGTGCAAATAAAGATGGTTTTGTCACTGAAATCCTCTGACACGTGCCTGTTGTCGTACAGCCCCAATTAATCAGGGGTTTGCTTATGTCCCAGTTTCTTGGAATTGAGGTTGCTGGAGTCTTGAAAAGCAAATGACACTATGATGTGCTCTATTGGTCAATCAACAGTAGCAAATGCAAGTAACAGACCTCAGCCATTCCTATTTTGGTAAATACTGCATTTATCTCCTCAGTAAATAGGCAAAATCAGTGAGTTCTACCCATGCCTTTGATCCCCAGCCTCACCAGCACTCCCATGCAAGTGAGGAGCTGGTGTCCTTCTCCTGTCCTGCCCAGCTCATGCCCTCACCGCTTGATCTGCTCCTGCTCCAGCCGCAGCTCCCGTACCACCTCTTCAAACCGCTGCTTCTCTGCTTCCAGCACCTGGTTCAGACGCTCCAGTTCCTGCACCAAGAGAGGAGACAGGACTGTACTCCACACTACTGCCAGCCTCCCAGCCCTGCCCCAGGGGAGCTGAATGGAATTGGCTTGTGAGGAACACCCACCTCTTTCTGCTCCCTCTGCAGACACAGCTCTTCTGTTTCTTCCATCAGCTTATCTGCAAACATATGCACACAAAGGCCAAATGAAGATAAATGCAATTTCTATCCTGGGGGTGTTTATGTGTGAGAAGTGCTGACTGTTTGGAGCTTGCAAATGCGTTACCCATTGCTCTGTGTGTGATATGTGTGTGCATCTCTAGCTGAGAGACTCCAAAGGCTGAGATTACACTAATGGGATGTTCTATAATTTTCCTCCTGCCAAATCACTTAATAAACTGAACAACCTTATTGCTGCATACTCCTTCCAAAAGTTCCCCCCAAGGTTCTTAAAACACATTAATGAACTAACCTTTGCCACCCTCTAGCTGAGTTATGAAAACAACCTCCTTTCTGCTTCATGCAAAAGGAAGCTAAGGCACGGAAGGGCTAAGCAGATGCACAGGGTCACACACAGCATAGCAGCAGGGTGTCCTCATATATTCCAGTGCCTCATCCTTTCCCTCCCATCACCCTCTGCATCAACTCCTCCAGGTTCAAGTGGGAGAAGAGGTCTCCTAGCTTTCCTCGAGTCAAGAGAAGGCTCTAAAACATACTACAAGCTCTAAATGTATGGGGAAATCATTGCCCACACAGTCAAAGATTTCAGTTTACTAAGCCTCCCTGGATGCTCTAGATCTTTAGTAAAATCAATAGAATAATTTTACATTGAAAGGCAAAGGTCTATAGGGTCCTTCATAAAGCATATTAAGTTGACATCTATGGATGGTTTTCCCTGCTACAAGCTTCCTTGCTATCAGGGAGCACCATTCCTGGCAGGATTACAACTGCTGGGAGATGCAAACAGACCTCTGCCTCCTTCCCACAGCAGTGCTCCTTATGCCAGCACTAACTCTTATGCTGCTAAGGCCCTGCTGGCAGCCACCGCTGCCCTTTTACCAACTTTCATCCTGTTTCTGCTTGCCAGGAGTCCGAGTCCACACAACTGAATCACAACCTTGCAAAGGCTCTCACACCTCCTCTTTTAACTCTATTTGATGAGGCCAAGCCCAAGGCTTGAGGAGCAACATCCCTGCCTGAAAGGGAAACCCGGATCCCAAGTGGATAAGGGTATATGGAAGGGAACCCCAAGGGGACTTGGAATTCCCCAGAGAAGGGATGAAGGACAATATCTGTGTTCTCCAAAAAGCATTGACCTGCTGCCAGCAGCAGCACCTGACCTCAAAATTTAACTACAGGATGGACATAGATCACTGAAGACGAGGCTAATGAGGCAGAAATCTCAGCACTTAAATAGGAATAAATGTGGAGCTGCTGTCAAAGGAAAGTAACCAACTGTGAAAAATCACCAGCTAAGGATAATCTTGTCATCACAGACCAAATAAACCATTGAAGTATGTATTTCTACACTTCAAATATCTTGCTTTGCACAGGATTTGTTTTCCATCGCTGCTGTATCATCTTGTCTTTTACCATACTTTGGCCTTAGGCTCTTTATTCAGCTTTGGTATTTGCAAAAGAATGCTTTGATAAAACTTTCCTTTTTCTAACTTTCTACCTGCCTCTCCAGGTTCTCCTCTCAGTGCTCCCTGTTATCTCTGTGTAAGGCATGGAGCCACTGCTCCCTGCCTGCCTCACACATCAGCTATCTATCCATCAGCTCACACATGACAACGTGTCTTGATATGCAATTATGATCACTGCTATGTGTGAGATGGTCTACGGAGATCACCCTTTGTCAGTAGCCTGATGGTTAACAGTAGACAGCAGGAGGCAGTTTGATGTGTCACTAACCTGAAGCACTAAGCATGTCACTAACTCACCTACTGCAGGCTGCCTGGGCAAATCAGCCCACAGCCCAGGAGTGTTACACCTACCCTGGGGAATGCTTTACCTAACTTAGGGGGCATCTGGGTTAAAGAGGCTGCCCTCTCTTGGCTCTTGCTATAGGCAGTGTGGAGAGTGACAATTCACCTCCTAGAGCAGTCAGAGTACCCAGAGTACTGCTGTCCAGAAGCTGCTTTCTGAAAGACTGCAGTAATTAACCTCCAAAAGTATCTTTCAACCTAAATTATTTCATGGTTGCTTGGAGCAACTGCTCTCTCCACTGCCCACAGAGACAGTAGTGAGAAATCAGCCATAAAACACCACAAACAAGGCCCTGTAAATGCTCCCAATTTCAGCAGGAACAACATGAGGAAAATGCAGGCAAAGACCAAGCAGATGTAGACAAAGGAAGAACTAAGGGGAAAAGAAAATCCAAAACAACCATGTATAAAAAGCTCTGACCAAGCTCAGAAACACCAGCCCTATTTGATTCAGGACACAGAGGTATTTGGCTGGTTTCCTGGTGAGCAGGTGAGACCAGCACATCCCAACATTTGCAAAGGACAGTCAGCAGGAGCTGCAGGACTGCAGGGTTTTGAGCATGGCACACTCTTCCTTTCATGTGATGACCTTGATGTCTGGATCTTACCTTAACTTTTTTTTAACTTCCTTCAGAACCAGAACTTGAGCTGCTGGCTTTTCAAGAGCTTAATCTTGTAGAAGCCATCAATAAAATCCTTTAGCTGCTTGGCTTGTCTGAGATAGCAATTCCAGAGAGGCCAAATGACTATTTTGGGTTTTACAGCTTTCAGAAGTAAGAGTTTCCTACCTACATACTCCTGTTTCTCCTTGGCCAGCTGCAGTCCTTGGGCTTCCAGGCTCTCGATCATGGCTTCTCCCAGCTGGGCATTCTTCCAGGTCCTAGGGAGAGCAGACACAAAGCAGACAATAAAAGAGATCTAAGGGTCCCACAGAGAGAGGCAGAGGGACTCAGCCTGGCCATTTACCAAGGAATTCAAACGCACTCTCAGTGGGAATGGTGATTCTCTAAGTTCTTCTCCACAAGTGACTTAGAAATTTTCCTGACATTCAATAACAGAAAGTTTACGGGAGCTTCAGCGCAGCACAGCTATTCAAACATTCCTCTAGTGTTTCAGAGATCTCTGTACTAAGCTTAGTCCTAAGTGCTCCAGCTGCAATATGCTGTACGTGGAACACATTAAATGGATCCTGACAGACTTCAGAACCAAATTTTAGCTTTTAGCTCAGCTAACATCCAATTTGCTGGTGAGATTGTCTTCCATCGTCCAATTACTATTTTAGCCACTTTTCCACTTCAAACATTAACTATTTATTGGCTCCTTCTCACAGGCTTTTATTTTTTTATCTTCAGCCTTTCTGGCATCCATCATCCACCCATCCTGCAGCCAATCAATCTCTCCACTAAATTGGAAAGCCTCTAGAACGGGGTGTCTGGCCCTACTCTGAGATAAGTGTCTCTCCCTGTAAAAGCACTGAGGGATCAGAGATAAAAGCCAGATGAGAAGCTGGCAGGTATGGAAAGTTAAAGGAAGCAGGCATGTTCAAAGAATACCTTGCATTATTGTAGCACCATTGGCCAGAGGATCTCAAGGTCTCTTGAAAACACTATGAAACTAAGCTGCAAAAAAGGCCTGTGGAGCAGATGCCCATTAGTGAGTGAGTTGATGGACAGAATAGGCTTCAACACAGGGACTAAATAACCAAGGATGCAGACATACAAATCAAAAGCAGAACTAGAAATTGAGTCCACTGCTCACTTCTATAGACTTTCCATTAGATAACAGTAGCTACACAGATAAAATACATTAAATGCACATGTAAAATTAATCCCAATCTATTTTTATCGGTGCACACACAGAAAAACCAATCGCTGCCCAGAAGTTTTGTCATCTTTGTTAAATCACAAGGGAGCTTATGAATTAGATACCTGTAAGCCTTCCTGCACCAGGCCTCTTTGTGAGCCACCTGAATCTCTTATGAAACATTTCAGTGCAATCTGTGCTTTGTCTCTGACAGAAGTGAGACAAATATATTAAACACACATCACCCCAGGCACCTCACACCTCCAGCAACTCAAGCTCTGTGCTCCTTGCAAACAGCTGGGTTTCTTTCCAACTAACGAGCATTTAGGATATTTCCAATGCACAGAGGAAATTAGAATGCTAATTTAAAAGGTGATGTTGTGCCCACAGGTAGACCTCTTCATCCTGGGTGAGAGCATGTGGGTATGAACATGTGTTTTTCCACTAACTTGCTCTTATGTAGGATGAATCTGAGCCCAGAGAAGCCACCAGCAAACAAATGAAACGAGGGAGGGAGAGTTTATCATACAATTACATGGAGAGATTCAAAGTGGCTGCAGCCTGTAATGGGTCTCTTTATTAGATTCGTGTTTTCAGAGCTCTCTCCCCAGCCCCACAAGATGTATTCTTGTCGGTAACTCAAAGTTGCCTGCATGCAGCACACGTGCTTATTACAGCTGAGAGGGGTGCAAATACTTTGTTATTGTGTACTTCCTTCCATGTGAGTTTTCCTTAGCAAAAGACACGTTACTTGAAGTACTGTAAAGCACAGAGCCAGGAAGGGTCTTAGAACAAGTAGAAAGCGCCTTTATAATATACTTATGGAAAAAACAAAACAAAACAAAACCCTCAATATTGTATTGTATGTATAGCAACTCTACTTACTATCCAGCCCAATCATCCTCTATTCCAATCCTTCTGCAGCACTAGGAACTTGCTTTGCCTACATTTTACATCTCCTGTGCAGATCCATAACCATTTTCTAGAGCCGCTTTGTACTTCATGGTCCATAGGGCATGTGTACTGCCCTAGTTCCCTCTACCTAACAGCCCAATATGAATCATGTATGCAATGGGGGATGAGCAGATGGGACACAATGTACGAACGGTTCTTCAGGGATACAGGCTATTTGCAGGCAGAGCCATTTAAATAGGTGGTGTGAGGGTCAAGGGCATACTTTGGCTAGTGGCCTAGAGGAACAGCAACAAGGAAGGGATCTCTGCTTAGAGCATGACTGGAAGCAAAGAAGAAATGGCATGGTGGAGGATTTCACACATACTGAGCCACTGGTAGAAGTTGTCTGAGCTTGAGCTGGTTCTTAGGCCATGGCAGCCACAAATATCTATAGAGCAGATCCAAGAAAAGAAGGAATAGAAAGCAGCTTACACTTTTCCAGACTCCTGCAGCATCTCCAGCCACTGCGCCTGCTCAAACTCTGATTCAGCTGCTAGAACAATGTTGCCCTAGAACAAGGGAGGGAGGAAATAAAACAAACAACAACAAAAAAGAACAGATTAGTAGGCTGGTGTCTTCCATGCATCTGTGTGCCCGGGGCACAGACTGGGCACTGCTATGGCAGGAGGAGACATTCACCACCATGGGAAGCATCATATGGGACCAAATATGTCATTCTTGATTGGAAGGAGATGCACGCAGAAAGCAGCCATGGCAAGAATAAAGTGATAGGGAGGGGGACTGGGAGGAAACGAGCTCTCAGGCTCCTGAATCTCCATCTACTGATTTACTACTATATCAAGAGCTGCTGCCAAAAGAGGAAGTTTCCTTGGTGGTTTTCAAAGCAGGAGCAGTAGTAAAGCTTTGAGGGGACTTGAAATGCCAAGCCACTCTCTCTCACACGATGGTTTGCCCAGAGAGGATAAACATACATTGACAGAGTAGAAAAATCAAGCTCTGCTCATCCACAATAACTGCTTTTGCTTTTACCTAGAGAACATAAAAATGATGTCTACTTACATGGAAGTCTTCATGAGAGATCTTTATGGCATAAGGCATGCTGGGCTCTTCTTTGGGTTCCACAATGCAGCCCCCCAAGGGTATGACACCCTGGGGATGAACAAGGGCACTCAAATCAGTCATCAAATTCAAGTACGACGCTTACAACTAATCAGGAACTGAGCTGCCACCTTTGGCCACTAGTGGGACCCTGACCTGCCTGGTATTTTCCAGAGAGGCAATAGACACAGCTCCTGAAATGCAGATGGACTCCCATCACCGACACCAGGAGACCTCCAAGTGGTGTCTGCAAGGGGAGTAAAGACCTGCTCCCAGCTTGGAGAAAAGTTTGAGGGCTAAAACTCAGCTGTGGAATCTGTTTTATCAATGAATAAGTGATCTCTTGAGAGGAGCTTAACAGCATTCACACAGGCTAATACAGATTAGGAACAACCAGCAGAGCTGGTTACCTTTGTCAACAGTATTCTCATGGCCACAGAATTAGTTGATGAGGAAATCATGCAAAACAGGGGATACACCTACTGTTAAGGGAAGAATTAAGGCCATACATCTGATGAACCAGTAAGGAGCCTGAAAGAGATGCTGACAATTCTCCCTTTTTTGTGTGTGTGTGTTTTTGTTTGGTTTTTTTTTGAGGCCCCTCTGGCCTTGCCTCTTCTTCACTTGCAGTCTTATAAAAAAGCCAAACACCAAGGAAGAGAATAACTCCCTCTGCCACACAAACACTGCTCACCTTGGGGTGGATATTGAAGTATTTATTGCTCTCAAAGCTCTTCTTCTCACTCTCAGCATAGTAGAGCAGGAAACTCTCCTTAATGATGAAGAACCTTTAAGACAGTAAAGAAAGAAATTCTGCTACAGTAGAGTTCTTGATTCACAGCACAAGAAAATATCCACTAGAAGGTGAAGAGTTGATCATTCCCATCTAAACTTCAGGTGGGGTGCCTCGCTTCTGTCCAAAGGTGCTGGTGCTTCACAGTGAGCTCTAAGTTCTAGCATGCAGAGTGAAGACAAACCGTAGCAAAATGTACTGGCAGATAAATGGGACAGAGGTCTGTGCCCAAGAAAGGATCCCAGCCAGTGCTTTGACATCTTAACCTGTGCCTGTTCTGTCTAGTTCATGTAGTGGACTCAACCTATTGGAAGAGAGACGCCACTTTTTCTTAGTGGCTCTCTCACATGGGCTAAAAGCAATTACTAGCTTATTTTTGCCATCAGCTTCTTGCCACCCTCTGTCCCCTCATTTCCATTTGCCAGCTTAAGCCACAAAGGAAGTATTTTATCTGTAACACTGAGTCATACAGCAGAGAGTGCCACAAGGTAGCATCCTTGAGCGCAGCTCTCAAGGCAAAACATTTGTCATGAGAGCACTCAGGAGCAGAAATAAATTGTGCTGGTATTTTTAAGCACAGCTGTTGGCAAAGTCTTCTGCCACTGGCCTTTGTAAATAGGAAGGAAATTTAATTATTTTCTTTTACACTTCTCACATTAAAATGCACAGCTAGCCTTAGGTACGCTCTGATGAATGCTGCATGGTAGCCATGAGCATCACCTGTAAAGCAAGCCTGTAATTTACCAGAGCGTGCCCTCAACATTGCAATTAAAGGAGAACCACTTCTAGCTTATTTGGATGTTCAGAATTCCCCTGGGAGAGCCCCTCTGCTCCAAGAAAATTGATGTTGCATTTACCCTGCAGACAGTGGTACAGGAGAGAGATATTGGACTTCACTTAAATTCAGTCTGAATACCTGCAGCATTCTACAGTGCTGATGGGCATCTGAAAAGACAGGGACTGGTTTAGCAGGGAGCTTTCAAAGAACTTAACAACAAAGAAACTGTTTTGCACTGTTCTATAGAAAGATCTGCAGCAAGCTCAGGCTCTGGACCTACCACAAGCCTGCTTCAAAATGTGACAGCCCATGAACATCTGCACATTTACACTCAGAAATGTTCAGAGCGTGCAAAGAGCAGCAGCAGTTCGTATGCCCCAGTTTCTCTTTTCCTTGCCCGTACCTGCTGTGTTGTCACCTGCAGCATGAAGAAGCCCACCCGCTGTCTCAGCAGAATGCTGCTTTCTCACTCATTGACCAGCTCCCCCTCGTGTCCTGATCATAGCCTTGTGAAATCTCACAGGATGGAACAGCTTTACCCAAGGTTAAAGTCACTCTTCTGCACTGAGCGTATTCAGCCATCTGGGGACTGCAGAGGAGCTGATGCCTCAGCCTGGAATCCATATTACTGTAAGAGGTGGCAGGGGGATAAACTGTCCACCATCCTAAATGCCACCCACCAGTATCACAGGTAGGGGAGCAAGGCTGTTTCCTCATGATGGCTGGTGAGGATGTGGAGGAGCATTCCAGAGCAGGTGAGGGGCTGAGCTGTGCATACAACTCTGAGACATTGACAAAAGGCATGTAGCAGATTTGACACTGGGCACCTCTGTTGGACACATTCAACAGATTTGAAGAACCTCAGGAAACATTTGATAGGCAGCTGAAGAGGCTGGTACTGAACTGCACATCATTTCTAATCTAGCTTGCTTTAACCTTTGTTATAACCCTCACTTGTTACATACTCTTAGGACACTCAGTGTTCCTGATAATCCCACATAACAGATTATGCTCTAGTGGAAAATCAAAACAAGATCTCTTCAGATTGACGTGGCCCTGACAGATGAGTGAACTTTTACACCCCTGACCTCATCAGTGGGTATTTGGAATGAAAATAGTAACAGAAAACCCCACAGGCAAATAAGTAGGAAAGAACACTGGACATCAGGCTTGCTGATGGAAGAATAAAGAAGTTAGGGAATTGAGCAGTATACTAAAGGCCTGGAGAGCAGCAGCAGAGGGGGAAGAGAAGGCAGCACTCACTCCCCTGCAGAACAAGTGCAAGAGCCATAAGGCAGCCCTTCAGGTCACCTGTCCTCTGTTGTTAGATCCTGAGCTGAGAAACCATTAGAGTCGCAGTGTAATAAAACTGGAAGAGAGAGGAACAGTGACAAGCAGAGGGACTCAGCCCTGAAGATGAAGATGTAGTCTGCCTGGATTAGCCATACCAATCCATACCGGGCCAGCAGGGATACCTGCTCTCTGGGGATAAAACGCTGCCTTTGTATCACAGAGGGCTAATGAGATTAAGTAGCAAATCATTGCACAAGTTTTTGAAATGAGGTAAGCATTTGCCTTACCACTGCTGTGCTCTGGCTGCCCTTGCCCTACAACAGGTTTCAGGGCACCAGCTCACAAGCACACATGGCAGGTCCTGGTCATCCCAACAATTCTGATCCAGGTCTGGGATTTCAATTGCTAAATCACCAACCACCAAAGCTCTGTATGGACTTTTCCCCCAATCTGTTATCTGTTCAGTCTCTATCTTTCCTTTAACCATGTGGTTTTCTTCCCAGCATCTCCTCCAGCAATGCTACTACCATCGAATGAATGGAATTAAGCCAGTAAAGACTGTATATCTCCTAAAAGCCGCACAGAGTCAGCTGCATGACTGATGGCATGGTGGGATCGATCCTCCTCTTTCATTTCCCCTGGCCTGGTAAGGGAATTTCTCAAGCACAGGGCACATTTGCCTGTTGTCCTATTGGTGTTATGGAGCAGAACCTAGCTGCAGGGGCACTTGATGTGCTGGCACAGCCCCAGGCTTCCTCTGGCCCACAAGAACATGACACAGGGGGTCACAGCCTGGCACCACCACATCACTCCCATCTGCCCTATGCCAATGTTTTCTTATGTCCCACTGCCAGGCTCAGCCCAACCCTGGGACCAGCTCTCCCTCCCCTCATCAGCCCTCCTGCTTCACAGCCCTTTGGCTCTGGAAAGCCCTCATTCCAAGCCCTACAAGCACCCCAGAGACACCTCCCATTTCCCTAATGCCCTGCTGCTCCCCCAGGCCCAGCTGCTGTGCTCACAGCAACCCTACCACATGGGCTCTGCCCTGCACTGGCCCCCACCTCCTCCCACTCACTGTTACTGAAATATTTACAGCTTGCTTAGGATGGGGGACTTGTAGGAACAGAAAAGCACTAAATAAATAATGACAGAGCACCGAGCCACTTGCCTTCAAGAAATTTTGATTAGGAAGAAGGAAGCCCCTTAAGAACATGTTCTCCATAGCAAATTACCTTCCCCTGTGTTATTTTGTCCGCTTTTCAGCAACAACCACATTAGGTTCCAGACATCACTCATTTCAATAGCAATGCTTGTGAGCTGAGCAGGGAACACTAGCACAAGCCCTCCCTCTGGCAAAAAAAAAAAACAAACAAAAACCCAGGCCATCACTTTCAGGAGAGCAAGCACAGCATAAAACCTGCACACGTCTCACAGATGGCCACAAGCACAACACTTCCCAAGCAACATTTAACCACCTATTGGGCCAAGCCATCTTGGCAGGTTTAGATTGAAGCGCCATGAGAGCTGTGCCACTTTCCAGTCCCAGAGACAGCATGGGTTCCTGTGGGCTTTTGTTAACGATTCACTTGGGCCTCCTACCAGGGGAAAGGTAGGAGAAAAGGGAAACAATACTTTGATTTTCTGGCACAGTTTCATCGGAGATATCAAACTACTGAAGCAAGGTAAGTACTGTTATCCTTCTTTTAAAGACTGTGACACCAGATCTTGGGTTAGGAAATCTCTGTCAGTAGTAGGGGGAACACACAGAGCTTTTTGGCTGCAGGTCTTGTAACTGAACATCTTGCCAATTACATCCATCAGGACTGACACTGATCTGCATCCCAAGAATGCTGGAAGGATTAGTCCATCGTATCACATACCTCCCAGGAGCCACCAGAGTTGTATACAGGAGCATGGTACGCTCCAATGTGCAGGGCCAGCACAACCCAGCCATCTTGCACCCAGAGAGCTTGGGGGAGAAACAAGACCCTATTTCTATTCTGCAGTGACCATAGGATAGGGCACAGACAAGTAAAGCAGAAAGCAGACCTGTGTGAAGCAGGCTCAAGACAGCAGGGAGGCTCTGCCTGAAGCTTCACCCCTCGTCTCTGCAGCATTCAACAAGAGTTTGAGAGCTCAGCTGACACCCCAGCCCTGCGTCCCACCCCAGCAACCACAGCTCACCTTCTGGACCACTTGGCTGACTGCCTCCCAAAGGGTCTCTTCCACAGCACTCCATACAGCTGCACTTTGGTGCTGATGTCCAGAGCGTCTGAATCCGCCTGCTCCATGGATGGAGAAGGGGACACGGAGCTGGATTTGGAAGTGAACATGATAGATGGGTTTGGTTCCAACTCTCCCCCTCCGCTCAGCAGCTCAGAGAATCCGATTAAACACAGCGAGCCAGAAGGACACAGTCAGCCCGAGGAGCAGACAGGCTGGGCTACGGGCAGAATCAATAACGTGGCTGCTCAGCACTCAGTCAATAATTCCCTCTCTGATGCACAGACAATGGAGCTTCTTCATTGCGTATGGCTTCCTGATGCATTAAGAACAGAGCACATCCCAGACCAAGAAATTAATAAATGAAGACAATAATTTAAAAAACAAAAAACAAAACAACAAAACAAAGAGAGCCTGAAATCAGGCGTACAGGAGGCAGAGTGCTCACCAGGCAGAAGGTCATAATATAAGCATAAGTGCCTCTGTGCAAGAGCCAGCCAGGAATGTTATTGCACTCAGCATTGCAGCAACCCAGGCAGCAATCAGGGTGAGATGAACACTTGGCTGCTGAACATCTCTCACACATATCCCCCGGTTCTTCTACCCGGAGGCATGTCTTCATCCACCCAAGGGCAAAGGAGCAGAGCAGCAGGAGCCAGCGAGCTCAGCCTGCCTCCATCTGCCCACTTTGGGTTTTGTGCTAGCCCGGCTCTGCCCACCCAGGACACTCACGTGGCTGCTGGGTCTGTGCTGGGCAGTGTCCGTGCTCATCCTTAAAGGGCCGTCACTGATGGGAGGCTGAGGATCACAATGCTGTTTGCCCTGTGCTTCAACCTCTACATGCTGTGAGTACAGGCTCTGCCCCGCCTACCTCCCCCCCACCTCCAGGCTCCAGCTGCTTCTGGGCTACAGCACAGGTGCAGGAACACAGTATGCAGCTCCAGTTCCCAAAGCCCTTGTTCACTCCTGAGATCCTCCTCCCCCCCACCACACCCCAGCTCCAAAAACACTTAAACCTCCATAATACCCACACGATATCGCATTGTCATCACATTGTTCTTCCCCGGGACCACCTCCATTAGTGGAACACGATGGCAGAACCATCAGCTTTGCCCCTGGAATTGCAGCTGGAGCTTTGGGGTATCATATAATCAATACGTGCTGTGAGACATCTGCTCCAGTTGTAGCTTGTTGCACCCCACTCGCATTGACATCGATGCTGTAATCACCAAACCGTCAGCTGTTACTCAGAAGTGACACCCTGCAGGCATGCAGTTCAGGAGCCAGTGCTGTGCCCCGGGATGCTCCACAGCTTTACACGGAGACTGGCAGCTTGGGGAGCACTTGCAAAGCACCTTAAGCAGAAGAAACAGCTGCCTGCCTCGAGGCCACGTGCTGCCTTTGGCACTGGAGCAGTTACAGAAACCCAGTGCTGAATAAACGTCACTGCTGATGGCCTAGGTAAGAGACAGCAGCCCTAGCACACTTCTATGTCCCCAGCTCTGACTGCTGGCCTGCTGGGAAAGAGTAGATTTTCTTCACAGTGTCTGGTATGGTGCTACATTCTGGGGATATTGCATCCCATGGAACATGGAAAAGGAACGCTTCCAACCAGGACTTCAATCACGAGTGGGAACTGCAAGAACTGAAATGCTGCTGCTCTTCATGCCCCCACTTACTCAATGTGGTGTTCCCCCAGCTCTAATCCACAGCAGCCTCTGCCCTGAGTTTCTCCTCTCTGGTCTTCCTCACTGCAAGGGCAGAGCACACCTGCAAAGGACAGCAAGACAAGGTTCTCTTGCCTCATTCTGCTGTGGTTACCTGCAGCTCAACCCTCCACAGGTGAGCAAGGAAAACTTGTCTAAGAGTTGTTACAGGAAAAGCCATTCAAGGCGGGGTTAAGGCTTGCAGCAGCTTTTAGCAGCCCCTTTCACTTCAGTGTAACATTAACAACTCATATATACTCGTTTCTTTAGACATTAGCATCCATGAACAGCCACAGACTCCAATACAGTGATATATCATAAGCAGTCACCGTGTAGGACACTGGGTGGGTATGCAGGCACAGACCTAGCATTACTCCCCTTCCCAATGATTTCATCTTGCACTTCAGAATTTCTAGACACCGTACAGGTTTGGTATCAGTCATTATAGAGGTCACTTTCAGTAACTACAGATTTTCTCAACAAAGTGTTTTTCTTAATCCAAAATTCACTGTAAGGGCTTGCTGGCCTCTACATACCTTAGGCAAGAGGCAAAAAGACAAGTGGCAAGAACGAGGCAAAAACACAAGTGGCAAGAATGGAGAGTGCTCTGCAGCTCAGCCTGGAGGAACACCTGATTAAGGCTTGCATGCATCAGCAGAACGATTCAATTTGTAAGCTGGAGCAGTAAATAACTGTCAGCTCATCACCTCCTTGCCGCAGTACTCACCCTTAATGAGTCGCATTGAAATGCCGATGGAAATGAAGCTTTCTATGGTAACTTTTGTCACATAAATGCACCCAAAGCACTTCCCCCCTTCCTCAGGGCTTCATAAGGACTTACACCAGAGTGCAGAGGTTATATCCAATTACTTAGAAAAACAGTTTTATTAAATACACTAGAAGTATCTTGTCTTGCAAATGAAGCCAGCGTAAAGAGATGAGACTTCTCTCCTAACCACAAGTCCTATGAGCTACCAGAAGAATAACAGCAATCTATCAGCTGAGATGCTGCTTATTGCTCGAGTGACACACAGCTCAACCAGGGCAACTGTTAGTCAAGGGATCGTCACTAACCCTACAGAGAGCAACCACAGGAGAAAGAAAATAAATCCTTTTGCTGTTGAAGTACTAAATCCTCTCTATCAAGGGTACTGCTTCAATGGATGTGTGAAGACTCTTTGCTTTCAGAATGCTTCCCTCACCCCTGACACTGCCATTCCTCCCTCCCCTGAAACTGGATGTCTAAAAGCCAGTCCTGCTTACAGGGCAGCTGGAGAGTACAGACAGCAAGACTACCTATGTACCAAGTCAAGGCAATCTTAATCTTATTTCTAAAAACTATGACAGGAAAGACAGCCCCAGTACAAGAGGTGGACATACTGGAGAGCACCCAGCAAAGGGTCTCTAGGCGGAAAAGGAACTAGAGCACATTTCCTATGGAGAAATGGCTTTCCCACTGCGTGCTGACCAACTCCACACACAGCAAGATACCCTCCTTGTTATCAGGGAGGTGAAGTCAGATCATTGCCTATCTGCCAGCTGTTGAAGGGGTGGCCTCACACTATAGATAGCTTTAAGCCATTAGCATCTCCTGGAGTTTTATCACCCAAGGACAAATAGTAACAGTTCTAGACCACTTACTTGAGAAACCTGCTCTGCCAGGGCCCTGCACAGAGTTCTGAAACAACCATGCAGGCTTTTCCTTTGGAACCACCACGTGACTGGCATTCAAATTCTTATTTACTCCTCAGTTGCTACAAGAAACCAAACCATGATTCTCAGCTTTGCACTGAATCCTAGTGGTAGCCATAGCATGCAACTTCCAAAGAGCCGCAGCACGTAACACGCAGTTGACTGAACTTTGGCATACCTTGTAAGAAAGCCTGCCAATGCTAATAATACACTCTGAAAGGTCCTGTTGTGGTGGGTGAAGATTGTCCCTCATTTTTCTTTTTGCTCAGATAAAATCCATTTCCAAAGCTCTTCTCAAATCCCCTGCCTAAGCACCCCTTAAAAACACTTGAAAGTTAATTAGCAACTATTCTTTGGAACTCAAAAACATGTCATAAGCAAACAAAACCCTTCCAGAGGAATTCAGAAGCCTAAAAATGACATTTTTTTCTTTGCAGAAAGAACAAAATCAGCTCTCGGTTACAATGACCATCAGTACTGGGGTTATAAAGAATGCTCAGGAAGCTGTGGCGTAACACCGGCTTCGATTTCATTGCACACAGCAGGAAGAAGAAAGGCTGCCACCAGGTAAACCCATGTCAGTATTGACATCTAACTGCAATACCAAAGAGCCATGAGCTGGATCGCAGCAGGATCCCGTAGCAGTCACACAGAATGCTGGGATGTGAGAAAGGGCCTGACGGGCAAGATGGGATGAAAGACAGAAGAGGCAGAAACATTTCATTAACAGTTTTTCCTCATATCACAGAAGCAGAAGGCAAGGTATGCTTTTGTGGACATGCTCAAAGTTGATTTCTCACCCAAATCACACGTGCTCACCCAGGATAGGCTGCTCTGCTACCAAGTCTGCAGAAGAACAAAGTGACTTAGCGTTTGCATCTTGGGCTGGGGGTGACCGTTTTCATTTCACCCCGTGCTCTCAGTTTTCTTTAGCCCTAGCATGTCCTCATCAGCAGTCTTGATTCAGCCAGCGCTCTCCGACCCTCCTAACATGGAAGGTCTCTGCCTTGTAAGCATCAGATGTTCCAGGAAGAGAGCTTCAGAGCAACGCCAACCCCTAAATGCTCTGTGGGAGACAGAAGTTGTCAAATGCCCCTCTTAAGCAGAGCTGTCAAATCACGTCTGTATTTATGGCTCTGTAATCATTCACTCCATGTCTAACCTGACATGCCAGACTGCCTCCCAACATGCACTCAGCTTCACGCTTCCTATTTCCAAGCGGCGCTCACACATTATGAAGGGAAGCTGCAAACACAATTACACAAGAAATAAATGGCATCGTCTGCAATGCCTGCATCCCATTGAAGACTGTCATTTCTCTTTGCAGGAGCTGTCACAAAAGCCCACTTATAGTAAATGAAAAAGCCAACTCTGAAGCACTGCACCTAGTAAAAATTTAATATCATAAAACAAATTGAAAACCGCAACATTATTTTTATAACCATTCACAATTAAAGTGGAAAAATTATAAGGCAGCCATTCATGGAATGATTTTGTGTACAAATGGTTGGAAAAAAAGAGACATTAAAATTACAGTTCCATACAAGGAGTCAGGTAAACAGCAATGAGCACGCCATGTTCTTCCCTGGAAAGCCAAGGCTGCTGAGAGATGGAAGAAAATCAGAGAAAAAATGATTTACTTCTTTCTTTAAAGAAATCTGAAGTGAACAGGAATCTGAAACTCCAATCTTCCCACCACAACACAACCACTCCTCCTCCCACCCCATAGGAATAATCACGTCCTCCACCCCTGAAGTCCCACACCACGCAGCACAGAACAGGAAGAGAGCAGCAGCTGCATTTACTCCACAGCATCTGTTACTCTACATAAAGCTGGTAACCACACCGACACCTCTGCTACTGTCAAAAGGCCCTTGAAGGCTCTGAACTAGCTCCTGAATAAACACGGGAGTTTTCCTGGGTCTCCTTCAACTTTTTTAGCTGGAAATGGTTCTTTGAAGTCAGAATCACCAGCAGGTTTTTGCATTCAGCTCCTGGCCACCTGACATCACAGGGAATAATTATCAAAAGCTCCTATCTTGGTGCGACACCTTCACACAAGCTGATGACAGAGCAGCTTCCGCACCTACCATCAGGTGCTGAAAAACCTATTTCCCTTTTTTTAAATACAGTGAACAACAGAATAATTACAACAATATGGAAAGTACCTGAATGCACTGAGATGAAGAGAAGCACAGCTTTACTGCAGTTTCTACTGCCCATTAAGAAATCATTAACTGGGAAAAGAAAAACAAAACCACACACACACACAGGAAAAAAACCCCAAAGCCAGTTAATGAGAGAGAAGATGATAAATTTCCTGGAGGGATTTACAGAATAAAAGGGGGGAAATGCCTGGCACTTGGTTAGTGCTATCTGCTAGACCTACTGCCACCTACCTCACAGTAGAAACACAAGCAGACATGGCCATTACAGAGAGAGCGAAGAGGAATTTGCTTGCACCAAGGTCCCCTGAGGAGTAGAAAATGATACCAGATGGCCTTGGCTACGTGCAGTACTGATTTACTGTGGCAGATGGGAAGACAGGTAAAAATGGGGAACTGATAAAATACGGTACTTCATTAACTCATTAAAACACTCTGCTTCAAGAAAATAATCATCCATGAGGAACAGTTTGAAAAGGTTCGGTCATGTATGATCTTATGTTCTCCTTATGACATAGCCAGAAGTTTCCTCAGTCACTGCAGCTTCAGCTGTTATCAGACATAACAGCTCAACACAAGAAACAACAGAGGCAGCAAAAAGAAAATATTTGCTACTTCTAAACAGATATGAAAACAATCACAATGGTCTCATGTCACTTGAGTGCCAAAATGAAAACTGTGCTATCAGACTTCTTTGTGCCAATTTTAAGTCATCAGTGTTATAATATAACATCTCTCACCTACTGCTATACCCTGGCCAATAGTCCATGACTCACTGAGTGACTGTTCCAACATAAACTGGGAACGTAATCTGAGGGATAGGGAAAAAGCAAAGATAACAGACTTTCTAACCAGTGGCATCTGCTATGCTTAGCACGCTGAAGGTTACAAGTGACAAGACTGGCTGACAAACCCTCATCGACACACACCGATCCCTTAAAGGTATTATCCATAGCCCCTAAATCATAAGAACTATTACACACAAAATGAGGCCAAAGGGAAGCAGCATCAGGATGCTGATGTAATGAGTGGAGTCGGATGCGTGCACAAATGACAAATGATAAAACGTGGCTCTGCATAAAGAGGTAAAAGTAACAGCAGAGTCATATTTTGCTTTTTGTCTCTTGGATTCCAGACGTAAAGGCTGCTGGAGTCGCATCTGAGAGAAACTCAAGGCTCTCCCAGAACACTGCAAATGTGAATAGATTCTCCACAGCCTGGTGCAAGTCAGCATCAGCCAGCCACAACCAACACTTGTGTAAATTCATCAAGCTCATTACGATTTGCTCTCTGGAGCAGCTTTCAAGAGAACTCCTTCCTCCATTATGAATGGTTTCAGGGCTAGTGGGAGAAAAAGACTAAACTGGTATATTCAGACAGAATACACTCCTAGAAATGCTGTTCTACAACATGTAAGCATCCATTACTGCATCATTATTTCCTGATTTGTTACAGATCTTCAAGCTCTCCAGCTTCTGGAAGCAGTTTGGTTATGTGGAAGAATTAAGTAAGGTAAAATAGTGAGATCATAAAGGAAGAAGGTAATGAAGGGGAAATAAGCAAGAACACTGGGAACCCTGGTGTAAATATCCCTGTGTTACCATTCACATCATATGCAGTAGCCTGTCACGGAACTTTTTAACAGGTAACTTACTTGAAAGTCACTATCTGCCTATACATACGTTGTAAAAAAATGCTTCAAGAATGTAGATCTCATCCACACCACTAACTTCACAGTTATAAATCAGCAAAAAAATTAACTTTTGATGGTCTAATGTCAGAAATGCTTGCTCAGACCCAATAAATCAATTCTATCTAAAGAATAATGTCTTGTGGAAGAAGATAAGTTCTACTTATTTTGCAACTATTTTCCAATTAACCTCCTGCAAAACACACAAATGAATAAGTACTCAAGGAGATCATCACCAGGTACAAACACACTTAGGTTGTTACAAAGACAACAGATAGAGCAACCACTACTCCAAGAGCCAGGGCATTATCATTACCAACCTGGTAGACAATTAGGAAAGTGACAAAACATAAGTTAAGAGGCACGATGGCCTGCGTAGTATAAGTAATAAATGGCATGAAAGAGACACGGCCATTCAAACTGAAACAATAAGCACTTCAGGAGAAATATTTCAAGCCTTGAAAATCCATATAAAAAAAACTATTTGGCAATGTTATCTTTAAAAAGTGCAGAAAAAGTACAGCTTAAAAAGGGTACAGCATTAAAAAGTTTGCCCCTAAAGCATTGAGTCTGTGCACATCAAGCATTCCTGGCTTTTCAATGCACTACAGTTATTGAAGAATATAATTTGCATAAGATAAAAGGTGCCTGACAAAAAAGAAAGCAAACCCAAAACGCTGTGCCTTGGAAAGGGATGATCTTTTAGCACCCATTTGCACTGAGAGGCATCAGCAGTTGGCAAGAAGTCCTCGAATAGTTTCACCAGACTAATGATCATCAGTAAGAGGTGAATGCGAGATTCCCGAAGGAAAAGCAAAATGCCAAACAGGGCCACTGAAAACCCACCAGGTTTTGCTTGTCTGTTCTTTTTGTTTGTTTAGAACTGCTTCAGAAGCACTTTGCGCTCTATCGTAACATAAATATTTACCTATAGATCTTATTACGTTAGCCTTAGTATATTTTATTTAATGGAGAAAAACAACAACAAAAAGAAAAACAACACATGCCCCCACTGATGTCAGTGGTTCAGACTCTTGAAAGTGAGCCAGTAAAGTTCTCTGGTCCCTCATCAGTTATTTCCATCAGATTTCTACTCCTCAGAGTCCAGAAGAGCTTGATTTCAAAGGACAATATGGATCTCTCTCACAAGTAGCAGTAGTGTAATCACAGAACCAAATTCCTAATACCTGCTAACGTTTTTGGTGCCTATGCTTTACACGTCAGAAGAAAATATTGCCTGTTTCAAACTTCTTAACAACTGTACGAACAATCAAAGCAACACTCTCCTTGCTTCTATTTTTTATCTTAATCAATTGAATACACTGAAAAATTTGTTCTTTCGTAGCCTGTTGATTTCCTAGTCTAACATTACACTTCTATAGCACTTCTTTCCTATCAATGACACCTGTTACAACAGCACCGTTGTCCAGAATTCTGACTGTAGCCCACTCCTGTAATACAATTAATGATGAACGTTACAAGAACCATTTGCATTGTCAAGATGACATGGATTCAGTGGGGGAGATTCCCCTTCTTCATTAGTAAGACTTCAATCTCTCAAAAGACAGCCATTCTTTGTTTATCTTCTCAGCTGTGAAAGCTCAATTGCAGAATGCTTTGGTGATTGCGATTTCGTGAGTCACTACGTTCTTCCCCACTCACCTTTCTTAAACTCCAAATTCCATCTTCCCTGAGAATAGGGCCATAAGTAACAACTAAAATAGCAAATGTCTTCAGAAAAGTTACACAGAATTTATGTCCGGCTGCCGAAGTACCTTTTGCTATACTAAAAATTTTCCCAGTATTCCTCATTTTGCAATCAAGGTTCCCTCTGAACTCCATAAAGTAGATGGGATGGATGATGGATAAGACAGACAATGACAAAGGGAGCAGCTGACATTTACTGCTCATGTCAGATCAAGGAGAAGACCGGTGAAATTTGAGCTTTTAGTGATGGTGTCCAATGGACAAAACTAGAGGAATAAGGCATCCTAAAACCAGGGCTGCCACCTCCAGACGGCTGAGTCCTTTTCCTCCAGTTGATTCAGGTCTGTGGCTATGCGCGATTCCTCCTACTTCTGGGAGGACATGAACTGTGGCAACGTAAAGAAAGGTCCCAGCAGAAAAAAGCATAGCAACTCCGGTGGCATTGACTTCTGAAAGGGCTTCTTTGCTGCTCTGTGGAATTGAAATGAAAACACAAAGAGAAAAAAAAAAAAAGAAAATCAGGATACATAGAAGCTCTTCAGTCAATAATAACGAAATCCTATAAAGGTTCAGACACGGTGGGATTTTTATCAACTTTAAACTGTTATCGCCGTGAGTGAATTAAAGTGTTGCTTAGTGTCTTGCACCTCACATGTGGCAACTGCAATTATAAATTGATGAGGGACAAAGTGTGTTTTGAAAAATATAAGGTTCAGACTGCAAAACCATAAAACTGAGGATCTCCAGACTGACTCTCCTTCTAAACAGTGCTCAAGTAACATGTGACCCTTTCAATATCTGCAGGTGGTGAGAGCGAGAATTGCTAGATTTAAGCCCCAGCCAATCATTCTCTCAATATTTCATTTAGACGTGCAAACGAACAACAGATACCCTTCCAGAATTTCCATGCAAACAGCACAAATAAATGCACCCTCTGGACCAAAAAACAAACAAAACAAAAACAACCAGCACTTATTCATATTAGGATTAAGATCTTGCTATGCATCATTAATTGTAATGAAATGCAAAACTGGTCGCATGATTTTCAAAACGCTTCTTGAATAGTCTCCAACTCAAATGTAATGCTAATTCTTTGGTAAACTCTCAGGCTACCTTTCCAAAGAGAGGAAATGCAACTTCTACCCCAGCCTTCACACCTTACCAATTCTCTGTCCATTCTGAAGTGCAAAATGCAAAACCAATGTCAGAAGAATGTTCAAACATCATCCTCATTCCTATTTACAAACCCTTGCCGGTACCTCCTATGCTGCAGTACAGGCTAGAACATCCTTCCAGCAAGTAAAGGATTTACTTAATCTTTTCTCTCATGCTTTGAGTTTTATGAGACAACACTTTAAATTCTTTATGACACAGCTTCATAGTGCATCACCAGGACAGCCTGCAGAAGTATCTGTAGGGTAGAACAGTAACACAGAAAACCCAAGAAGGGGCAGAAACATTTAACTTGGAGAGAGATGCCCATTTCACAGACATGAGCTGTATATAATGAAGACTATGCTCTTAGGAGTGTGAAAGACAAACGGGCTGTCCTAGCAAAAAGGATTCAGCTTCTGACATGCTGAAAAAGTCTTTGTACTTAAAACAGACAATTCTGGCATGGCAGGAAAAACTAGCAAAGATTATTTTCTACCTGCATATTAAAATGAAAATACGTGTGGCAACACTGAAAATGATTGAACTACATAGTCACCTGATGAAGCGTGTTACACAAGTACTGAGTTGTTAAGCACAACAGGCAGAAAGGAAAAAAAAGACAGAAATCAGTCTTCTAAAAAAAAACCAACAAACTACATATAGGAACTGTATCTTTGGTTCTGATTGAACGCCATTCTTGTTTGCTTGCTTGTTTCCCATACTTACATTGCTACCTTTTTATCTATTATTAATCTATTATTAATAAAGAATACTACTCCCACTGAGTTCTTCAGGCAATTCAGAATTGTGTTTCATGAACTTTATCTGATGTTCATTTCTCCAACTTGACCACTAACCCCCATTTAGGGCAGAACAGAATCACATACCTACCTTGCTTAGCCCTAAGTATGTCACCATGGACATAACAGGTGCTGCCAATGCAAAGACCAGCAAGTGTTTTCTAATTCGATTCCGTTCCAGCCCAGCATGCATCAGGAAGGAAACCAGGCCAAAGGCAGCTGGTGCCTGCAGAAACAGAACAAAACAATTACACGCTAGTAATACAACCCCTTCTAAAATTACGACTTACGACTCATCTCTTTTGGAGTAGTAACACACAAGGCCACAAAAGATATACCTGTTCAATACCAACTATTTATTGATAGATGTCATGGGATAAACCTTCTTCCAAAGCTGTGCAATTGCACAATTTAAGAAGACAAAGACTTTGAATGATAAGAATAACTAAAGCAAAATTTCACTTGACACTAGCCATAAAGTAAGCCTCACAGGAAGATGCAACACTGCTAGCACTACATCTGAAGTGGGTTGCATAAAGAACCATTTACTGCAGAAACAGTGAATGAAAGACATTCTAGATCAGAATTTCCTAACATTCTGGACACAGTTGCACAAGCAAGACTCTAGTCGAATGTATGACTAAGTACTGTAGCATGTGTATGTGCTTCTGTAAGTCATGCACATAAGCACACATCTGGAACTTACATAGTCAACATACATTCATGCATAAACACTAAGAAAGCTCTTCTTTTAAACATCATTTTCCCATGAGAAACTGTTTATGAGTTGTTTCCTGCAGATATGGCTGATGTTAAAGCTGCTTCAATAACAGAGGTTAACCAGAAGCTTTCTTTAGTATTCCAGTATTAAGTAGGCCCAGAAGACTAACACTGCAAACTGCAAAACCTTTTATTACATGAATAACCTTTCCATTTTCTGGGCAATAGAGGCAAAACAAACAAACAAACAAAAACCAACCCTAAAACTTGTGTGATGAACATAAAACCACATTCTCTCCTTGAATACACCAGCACACGCTCCTGCAGTCAACCTCCAGAACTTTGAGTGCATCTCTTACAGCAGTAAGAATTCTGTAGATATAGCAGGAAAATGAAACACAAGCAGCACGCAAACCCTGACACCACCATCAAAAGCAGTAGCTTCAAAAAACATAACGTGATACTGACGCATTTCTTAAAGAGCTGTTCTTCTCTTATCACTTCTGAGAGACAGTCCTGTTTGCCACCACAGACAAGGTAGGCAGCAACAAGTATCCATTTCTTCTCATTCAGACTTAGCACCATTTAGCATCATTTGCTATTCTGTCAGACATCACAGTCATGCATTTTGGTTCTTGAAGTTGTATTACTCATGTGTTCATTTACAGATTACATCACTAAGGACACTTCAGAGCCTGAGAAACTTCTGTATGTTTTGTCTTTCAAAGAACAAAATACATGGGTTTTTGATGTCGGCTTACCTTGTGCAGCATAATTGCAACAAACACAATCAACTGGACACTAGTCTGAGAAGTAGAAGCTGCTGCACCCAATGCAACACCATCAGCTGAAAGAACAATAAGAATTACCGAATTACTCCTTCATCTAAGTTTCAGCTTCCCCCCATCGTGGCTGGCAGTAGAAAACATTTGAAAGGCCTTGCTTCTCAAAATTCTATTAACATAAGTAGCCCCACACATCATTCAGTCCCCACTGCTTCTTTAGGCACAATTTTGGGATTTCAGGCAGCAGCTCTCATTTCCTCAAAGCCATAAAAAGTACAACGAGAATCTGTTCAATATTGACACAGTCTGTCATATTAGATTCAGGCAACAAGTTTACTAGTTTTGGTTTGCTGTCTAAAAGCATCCTCCTCTCTAAATTAAACAAGCTGTTTCAGATTCTAAACATTAAAAGAACATTAACTGCTACTATTTCAAATACTAAATAGGAAATGGACACTACATGAATCCTTACTGTATACTCTCATCAGTGAAACACAGCCTTTGGATAAACATTTTAGGACACCTGCACAGTAATTCTCAGCAGAAGAGAATTAAAAGTACGTTTCTATTACATGTATAATGAATAACTACAACATCAGCACGGGTTATACACAACCCTTTCAATCCCTGCAAGTCAACATGTATGTATTTCAGTTAGAGCTCTACTCTATAACCTTTCTCTTCACAAGATTGCCCTCGGTTTATTTTGGCAATGTGTCATACTATATATCAAATGCTTAAACATATATTAAAATATAGCAGATGAAGAAGTCAGCAAACAATTGCACAGGCAGGGATTAAGCACCACACAAAATTAGAGATGGGAAAAATAAAGGAGAGAAAACATAGCACTCAAATGCAATTCCATTAAAAACTCTGAGTCTTGGAGTGTGTTTTCTCAGTCGATTTTAATGGGGAATGTTAATTTTTTTTGTTGTTGGTATAGAAGATGCCATCTTCAAAACCAGAACACAAGTATTTCTATCACACATAAAGACAAACTACGTAGCAATGGAAGTCGCCCTCGAGTTTTAACAAGAGGTCCCATGTTACCTGCAGCATGGACCACTAATCCCAGCGTTGTGGTGATTTTGGAATTGCCTGATCTAGCAGCTTCTGGATCTGAAAGGGTCATGAAGAAAGCAAGGGTAAGAGAATAAATACACAAATTAAGCTGGAAGAAGAAAAATCTCAATACTACTACACATCTCTACCAGTGATAAACAGCTTAGAAAGTTGCATTGAAAACTATCAGGTTTTGCATTTCTGCATTAAATTTAAATATCTTTCTTCATAATGTGCATCTCTAACACAGACCACAGTCAATATTCTCCCACTATTTGCTCTGATGAGAGACACAGAACAAACAACAGATTTTTCTGGCAGAAGCCTTCTGGAAAGCCAAAAAAATGGGTTATACTGCAAAACAGACAATAACTCAAGTGTAAAAATCACTCTCCACACCTGTACATGCTTGCACAGTTACTTTACATTAATGAAGCACACTCATAAATTTTGCTGGATTACAGAAAAGATCTCCACAAACGTTTTGAACGGCTCCTGCTCTAAGTTCATACAGCACCTACTGAAAATCGGGCTGTGACTGGTCAAATTAAATCTCAGTAGCATTCATGAAATTGCACCTTGCTAATATGAAGTAATGAGCAAGAGTAACTGAAGAGTTTCTTTACTCACCATCTGTAGAGTGTACATGAGAGCTGCCTATCTGGTCAACCAGAAGCATGAAGACAAAGCCAAGGACAAGCGAAACACCGATGTATGCGTGCAACCTGGAATGGTCATGGCCATACTCATGTACAACAGCGATTTCGGCGACCTTCTCAGACTCCATCACATGCTGCATCTCACTTGCTGGGTGATGCTTCCCTGCAGCATGCAAACAAACAGGTTAGGAGACAGCAAACTAATGTGAGGCCATCACTATTTTCCTCCTCTGCTCAGTGTTCCTCATGCACTCTTAGACAACGCACATAAGCCACTGCTTCAAGGTTTGCTTAGCTCAGTTTCCTAGGATAGCACGCATTTATCTGCTTTAACAAAGTTCTCAGTTTCCAGCTGATGTAAGTGAAGAATTCCTTCTTCTACCAACTACCAGAAACACACTGTTAGAAATGTACAAGCAAAGATGAGGAATAAAGAATTTTCAGTTAAGTCCCCAACTGCTGCACAGCACAGAGCACACATTCAATTTCCCAGTTTCAGACTCCATGATCATCTGAATCATATATTCTTTCTAAACCCCTACAAACTCTACTAGAGACAAACCATCACGAAAGCCCTTTGGGTGATGCAGAACAGGAATTTCATGCTCCTTGGTGTGCTTTTTTACAACAAACAATTGTACTTCCATGGCAGGGAAGCCACTTTACACACTGCAAGTGCTATTCAAATGTTTCCAGTGGGAGAAAAGACACAGTAAATCTACTTCCACATCTGATATCTCAAAGCTAAGTCAGATGTTTGAATTGTATGCTATATTCCAAGGCCCTGAGTTACCTATCATTCAGTACAAGTTGCCTCCATTCCAGAGCAGTGAAAATGCTTACAACCCTATTTGTAAATCCCTTTAATGTTCAACTAGGAAACCATTTATTCTTTTTGCTAGACCCGACAATAATATCATAATCTCTAATAACAATTATTTTTGTCCCTTCCCTACACTTAGGTGACACTATTAATCATATAAGCAACCTTCTGGTATTTACATGAGAGAACTTAAGAAAATAATTATTCAAATCTTAGGATTTGAGTTGCAAGCGCAGTGTGCTGGGGGAAATTACAAACATGATGACAGAAAGCAGAGCTACCCAAGGGAGACCATTCTCTCGATGCCGCTTATATGCTTCTATAAAGACAGAATCACTTTATTCACAATACTGTGAGTTGAGAATTCAGCCTGAAGAAAAAGTTCTTGTTTACTAGACAAATATTACTGACATCCCCAGTGCCTTCCTCCTGCCCCTCCTGAAGTACATACTATCAAAATTGTAGCTCTAAACATCTGGCTGTCGATATGAACACAATTATGCGGGTGTTCATATTAATTGCATTTGCTACTAGTCGTATCATTGAAGTAAAATCTATTTCACTTAGTATTAAAATGAAATGGAGAGCAAAGCCACAGCTACAGCTCATTAGAGACATCCTACACCACAGAGTGCAAATTACTGTACATAAAAGCATAATCAAAAGGTTTTTCCACTTCTTGATACTGGATGATTTTATATATTTTGTTTATGTTGAAACAAAAAACAAACAAACAAATAAAAGAGGTTGACCATAAATAGATTCTTAAAAATATTAAAGGGGTACTGAAACAAGAAAAATACAGTACCACAACAGTACTATGATTATCTCTCAACTACAGATTAGGAACAACGACACATCAAACAACTGCCACGTTCTCTACAGTCCTGACTCAAAAGACCTTTCTCCTGCAACCATTAAATTGTTGCCATTTACCTTCCAACAAATTCCTGGTTTTGAACAAACTGAAGTCTCATGCACGGTAAATCCAACAGCCTAATGCTCTAAGCTAAAGCAAGATCTAAGTGTACTGTGAACAAATTTAATTAGACTCAGCTATATAAATAAAGCCATAACCTTAAATCAAGATCTATCCAAGATTTTGGTGTATAAGATGTGCTTATACCACCCAAGATGGGGCTAATTCACAGAGGAGGCGCTTCTACGTAACCACAGTTGTCAGCCGATTGCCCCATGGAAGCTTGGTTCCAGCTTCAGGCCATTCTAACTGGCTTAGAAAAGCATAGCCCATCACAGAAACGAGCAGACTGCTGCGGGCAGTATGGCAGCTGCCATTCAGTGCTTTTTCTCTACACTTGTGAAGAGTTATGCATACTTAAAAGTTCTACAGTTTCAAGGAGAAAACTCTTACAGTGGCAAGTACATGCAGATCTATAAAACACTTCAAACAATTGCTAAAATGAGTATTGAACTAACCTACAAAAAGCAACAGCAAATAACCCACAAGCACTCCCTCCCCCAGAGGCATCCCTACACCTCTTCTCCAAGGTTTCAGTGATAGATTAACCCTATCCATAATAAAAAACATTACACACAACCTACTGAAACAGGCATACAAATACAACAGACATACAAATGGCTAAATTGCTCAGCAAGAATCACCGGATCCACAGCTTGATGGTGCTTCTCTGTCAAACCAGCATGAACACACAGCATTTTACCTATAGCAGTGATTTTATGCTGCATTTGCTGTGAAACTCCCTGCCAATCTCATGTTAAAAGCCCTAAAAGCAGACCCTGGTAAGTCACAAAAGCATGGCCTGGATTATCTTGAACAAGGTCATTCACAGACACAGTTTTTGTTCTTACCCTCCAAAATGTCTTCATAAAGTGCATGTACTCCTTCCGGCACAATGACAGCCAAGGCAGTTCCGCACAGCAGCCCGGCACCCAGAACAGTCACCAACTTTAATCTCTCCTGCAAGCAAATACAAAACAAGTATTACCTTTAAGCAGGACGGTGCTTCCCTTACTCTCTCCTATTAGGAGAGTTGAAGGTGCACAAAATCTACTCCTAATTCTTATTCAAGGGTGAACATATCCAGGGTCTGACACAAACAACTGAAATAAGAATGTAAGAGACAACCCATTAGAAAAGCAATGTCAGAGAAGAAATGAAATGTCACATACATGAGAACAGCATGGATGGTTATTTTTGACATTAATGGTTATTTGGGGCTAATTCACCCCCTCAAACTGCAAAATCTACAGAGACAAAGGAATAAGGAGTGTCTGAACTGGAGCACATTTGCAATTCCATACTTTATCTGGTGTTGTTATTAAGTAGATCCTTCCTACTGGAAATCACACTGAAACATGCAAGTTCTCTAAAGCCTCACGTAGGTACGGCACAGCAGACGACAAATCATCTGTTCCCAAAAATGACAAAGGAAAATACCAAAATAAATAAGTTACCTAATAAAAGTCAGAAAAGCAAGAGAGACAAAAACATAAAAGCCTCTACAGATGCAAACATGTTGGTTAAGTACGTCCAATTAATCACTAAGTCGGCTATATTGATACCAAGACAGAAAATGGCTGAGTCGGTTAGTTTTGCAAATTTGTAATTAAATCTTAAAATTATACAAATGTGACGCTTTTATCACATAGCAAACAAAAGTAGCAGCTAGTTTACATTCTAGGATAAGTTTCTACAACGTGCCTTTTTTATTACTGGAAAGCAGCAGGAAAGGTAGCTGTTTGCTACTGTAAGAATTATCTCCCTGGTTATACTGCAATTTTGGAATGACCCAAACAAAGCAGAACCTTGAAGATATCGCCCCTCCCTCCACTGCTGCACCGTTCGTCTACATCCTGTTTTACTAATACAAGACTGGTCCACTCTTACTTTTTGCTCCCTTGGGACTACAGCGCTGACAGGTTAAAGTCAGAGCAATGCACTGAAAATCCACTATAGTAACTGGCTACCATATATCTGTGGCAGAACAATCATCTCACACACACAGGGAGACGTGTGTCACCAAATACAAATGCTAACTACCAAAGTCCTGGAAACAAAGGTCAACATTCAAATGATGGGAAACCACCGGTAGCATATTGCATTACGCCATCTGTTCTCTCACCCTGCTGCAGTGACACGTTGGTTAAAGAGGTGACGTTCACATTGAAAAAACAGGAGGCTCTTGAGAGATGCACAGCTACCATTCTGTAAGCAAGCCACATGGGATCGTAAGGAAACAAATAGAGTATTACTAGAGTATTATTTGAGTAGTGATATGCAAGAGATGGCCCGCTGCTCCTGAAGTAGTTTGCCAAACTATAGTGCCTCAAAACAAGAACAAAATGCCTTTTAAACTGCAATACTATAATCTGTCTTCTGCACAGTATGTGTGCACATCTGCACTTGGATGTATGTGTAAAAGTACTGCCAAAAAACACCTGATGTACTGCGGTGTTACTACCATTGCAAACACAGAGCACTGCTTGAATTCAGGCACCTGTGAATTTTAAAAATGTATGTGCACGGATGAGTTACTATTTCAACAGAAGCTTGCATCTCTTTTTCAATATGAAATACTTTGAAATGCTGAATACAATAATATAATAACGACAGTTTACTCAGATAGGCAGAAGTCATCTAATCTGAGCTAAGAAATCAAATAAATTCAGTTCCAAAATCACTTGTGTGTCTCTTGTTAAGAAGAGGAACAGAGTAAACAGTGCTAACATTACACAGAAAATCCTAAACTCCTCAACTTAGTCAGCTGTTCTATTCTACTTGGACCTAGAAAAACCTCCCACCTGTTTTCAGCTTTGAGCAGTTCCACTCCAGTCAGCCCTATGAGCTTCTTTTATTTAAGCAAAAGACTCCACCTGTTCTAGGTGCACCTCAAGAGCTGTCTGAGTGTGGTTTCCAACCCAGCATTTGTCTAACAGAGTGATTTTTTTCTCTTGCTGAGGTCACCTATAAAACTTATTGCAAACAACACAATATGCACCCCAATTATTTCAGCCTAAAGTTGTCCACATTGCACAGGCTAAGCAATCACTTAAAAGATAATAATTATTAATTAGGATTAATTACATCATGTAATTACATCTCCTAAGAAAGGAGATCAAGATTGGATATAAGAAGTTATTATAACAAGATTAGTGAAGCACTGGTACGGGTTGCTCAGAGGTGGTGGATGCCCCATCGCTGCAGACACTCAATATCAGGACAGCACTCTGAGCACCCTGATCTCACTGTAGATGTCCCTGTTCATTACAGGAGAGTTGGGTTAAGAATCCCCTGAAGGTCCCTTCCAACTCAAACAATTATTTGATTCTATAACAGGCAGCAAATTTGCACAAAGTCCTTTGGATGCTTCAGGGCAAAACTGAATTTTGAAGGGTAAGTAGGCAGCTGTGCAGTCTTGAAGTTATGTAAGGGAATTTCTATCAAAGCACCAAACAAAGCACCAGCAATACAGAACCAGACTAATGCTTACACAAAGATTTCAGAGTACATTCTGACATTTCAATACGTTTAATGGACTACATAGTTAGCAAAATTAACAGGCTTCCCTTCTACACTGCTCATTTTACTGCTCCCAAAGCATCCACTGTGCTGGTAACCATGAGACCAAAGGCCAGGTTCAGCAGTCTCTGTGATTCAGTGGAAGAAGTAATTTCTCTTCCGGCACTCTAGTCTCCCAAAACAGTACCGATCCCAGTAGAAATAGGAACCTCTCATAAGAGGGCTCCTACTGCCTTAGAACAACTGAACTGTCACTCGATCACAGCTTTATGAAGGAAAAAATAATAATTAGAAAAACCCTACATTGGCATTAAAGGACGTTGGGTCCAGAATCTACAACCTTCATAACTTCGACATATAATTTCTCAGATGCACCCAAGTGCATTTTTACTTTAAAACTTCTGTACTGCCTGGACCCTCATTCCATTCACACTAGGGCCTCTTCCTCCCTTTGAACAATACCTTATGCAGCCACAACACCTAGCAAAACGAAAGTTCTGAGACACACGGGGCAGTAACACAACCTGAGCTGTAAACAAAGAGATACAGTTTGCCTCGTCAGCAACACAGAGTCCAAACTAAACCGTGAACCCGAACAAAACGCCCTGAGAACGTTTTCTGAATGGCACACGGGCATCTCCTTTGAGCAGCCCACAGACACGCCGTGACTTAACCTGCGACCTCAGCGGTTCTTAAGGCAAACCGTATCCCTGCACAGCGGCCAAGGTGCGGTTGTGCGAAGCCCTCTTACCTCCGAGAAGTTCACGGCCAGGGGAATAATCCCCGCCACGTAGCAGGCGACCAGCATGGCCAGGGACAGTAGGCAGATGGAGCGGAAGTCATCCATTTCGCCGCTCTCCGTCCGCTTCCTTAAAGTGAAATTCAACAGCGCCCGTCCCACCTCGGCCCTCACGCCTCAGCCCGTGCAGACGCCGAGGTCCCAGGAGGGGCTCCCGGCCATGGCTGCCTGTGCCGAGCCGTAGCCCCGCGGGCCCGGGGCCTCTCTGCCGCTGACAGCACCGCGGGGGGAAGGAGAGCGGTCGCTCGGGCCGGGATAGGAGCGGCCCTCACCTGAGGCGGCGGGCAGGGCGGGAGGGCCTCACTGTCCCCGGGGAGCGAGGGGAAGCGGCGAGCGGCGGGACGGCTGCCGGCAGGCCAGGCCACACGGCGCCACGGGCCCCTCGGCTACCTCAGAGGCCAAGTGGCACCTCCGCCACCCCGCGCTTCCCCTTCCGGGGCTCTGCTCCCTCACCCTCACACGCCTCCCGACTTCAAGATGGCAGGCGAGGCGAGCAAGACGGGCGCCCTCACCAAAGATGGCCACCAGCCCACTTCCCTCCCACTATCCTCAGCGAGCTGCCGCGCCGCGCTCGTGCGCGGGGCACGCATGCGCGGAGGCGCTCTGGCACCACCGCCTCTATGGTCGGCCGTTAGCGCGGCGCTTCCGGTGGGCGCGGGGCGTTGTGGGGGATCGTCGGGCGCCTGTAAGTCGGCGGTTGATCTGCGGAGCGGAGCGTCATGGTGAGCCGCGGCCCCCGCCCTGCTGCCTCTCCGCCGGGACGGGGACGGTGCGGGCGCTTCCCTCTCGCGGCACAGGCTGGGGGCGGGCGGCGGGCGGGAGCTAGTACCGCCACGTGCTGGCGGGCGGCTGCCCCGCGACTCGAACGGGCCGCGATCCGGGAGCGCTCCGGGCGGCGGCACGGGGTACCCGGTGCCGAGGCTTGGAGCCGGGCTGTCCGGTGCCGCTTCGCCGGCGGGCCGGGACCACCCGCCGTGGCCCTTGCGCGCCAGCGGAAGCTGCGGGGCCTCGCCGCTCGCCCCGCCCCAGCGCTCCGAGCGGGGATGGCGGCAGCTCGTCCTTCCGCGCTCTTTCGCATCGCTAGTCCTAAAGCGCGGCTGTGTCTGCGCCGTTCTGGGCTGCTGTGCTCCCAGCGATAAGGATAACAGCGAGATGGAACCGCAGAGTTTTGAAGCCCGCTGAGCTTTGTCCTTTGTCGGTCGGGCACGTGTTCGGCTGGGCAGGGCGTATATGGAAGGAAGCCCTCAGATCTCTGGTGGGAGAAGGGCTGTCTGAGCTAATCGTGCCATGTTATGACCTTTTTTTTTTCCCTTAAGGTGGAAAAAATGGAAAGCTTGTAAAGAAACGAGACGCCATGCGCTCATTCTGCAGTAGGGTTGATCCCAGGGGCAGTGATTTCAGTTGAGGTGGACAGGCCTTAAAGGCAGCTAGTAACTATCAACGTGAATGATTTGATTCCTAGTCAGTTCTATTCCATCTCTGCTTTTGTTCTCAAAGAAATTCAACTAAATTCAGCATTAAAAACAAACAAACAAACAAAAAACAAACAAAAACAAAAAACTGAAAAAGGTAACTACATGTATACTTAAAACATTGCAGCTTTTCCAGGGTGTGCTGAATTGGCTGATACAGCCTGTCTGCTTTGTTGTTCCCAAGGGATCCTCAGTCAAATGCTCCCAGGTGGTCAAGAGTTGCAAGTTATGGAAGCTTGCCTGGTCATCCAGGAGCAGCAAATATGAACACTGTTGCTGGAATTAGGATTTGGATAAAGCTTGGCAGTCACATAATACTCTGTTCAAGTACAGCACACTTAGGAGCAATGAGATCCCAGAAACTCCTGGCTGGGGTAATTCATTTCAGATCTGGCATCCTCAAGGGTACATAGAAAGCAGATTTAGCAGCAGTCATCTCTTTTGTGCAGTTTTCACTGCAGCGTGTAGCTGTGAATTCCCCTTCCCATTTCTGATAGGGGAAAACTCTCATTCCAGCTCCTGTAACATTTTTTTCTGGGCTCCTCCAAGCCTCCTTCTGCCATGTTATCTAAAACAGAACTTAAAGAACTGAAAACTGTATTCCAGGCATGGGAATGTTACCAGTGGCGGTATAAAAATTAGTATAGCTTTCCAACTACATTCTTTGTAAGTATTTGCCATTTTTATTTCTGTCATTGCATTTGAGCACTGAAATGGCGTCTGCCCAAAGCGTGGGTTAGGATTGTTCTGCTGGAGGCTGCTCAGTTTAAACCCGGTAATGTGCTTAGTTATACATTTCCAGTGTGTCTAACAATGTGGTTGCCTACGTGAACTGTACAGGTTGCATACTCACTTCATACATTAGCACTGAAAGCATTGAATCCAATTAACAGTGCTAGAAATGCTGTTTCCTGGTGTGCTTGCAGACTTTGTGACATGTAACCTGTAAATCAGATCACAAACTGCATACGCTTCAGAAATGTTACACGGTTGCTTAAAATACTTGCTGCACCCAACTGAAAACTATTAGAGGAATAATGCAAGCTACAGACTATACAATCATTAGTCTTTCTTGCAGAAGGAAGAGTTTGCAGGCTGACATTTGGAGCGGTTATCTGTGCCATAATTAGAGTTTCAGTAGACTTGCTGAAGTGTTAACATCAGCACATCTGTTTCTCAGGAAACAATCTTGAATACTGAGTAAAGATTTGTTATATAATTTGTGTTACCTTGCAGCTGAATAATTCAAAATAGCTCCTTGTGTTTAGACAACAGCATTAATTTGGACTCTATCCTTGCTCTCTTGTTAGGATACTCAATTTACACTTTCAGCTTGCATTTGGAATATGGTAAATAAATGCTACTAGTGGGATAGCTTTTATACACCAACTGTATTGGCTTGCTTTTCTCTTTAGGTAGAAGATACTATTTCTGTGTTTGTTTTTCCAACACAATCGCTGCTTCACTGGTGATTTTACACACTTTAAAAATCAGTTCTGTAAGAACCGATAGGACAGATTGGAAGCAGAAATTATTATTGGCACAGCTTACATGAGAAGTACTACTTGGAAAATGTTATGTCCTTGCTCAGAGTTTTAAAAGTGTGCTATTTTGGGGGGGTTGTTTGTTTGCCTAGTTAGTTTTGAGAAGACTTTGCCATCTTAGTCCTCATAATTAACATTTACATGCCATAGATGTGCAGAAGTGCCACAAATTAATACTGGGAACAGTTATTGAACACTGCCCAGTTTGTTTAATGGTGTGATGGCCAGAAATAGAATTATTGCTTCTTCTCCAGATGAAAAACTTTGCATTACCATTATTTATTTATTTTTTAAATGTGTTGTTTTCTTGTTTTGTTTTTCAGTCTCACACAATTCTACTTGTGCAGCCTACCAAGAGGCCAGAAGGCCGAACATACGCCGATTATGAATCGGTGAATGAGTGCATGGAAGGTGGGTGCAGACACTGGAATCTAAAACTGTTGTTCAAATCCCAATTGACATATTCCCTTGCTTTCTCAGTAAGAGAATAAGCTGCTGTTTGTTTTCCCAAGGTAACTTGGAAAATAAAAATATTACAAAAGTATCTTATGTTTTGTTTGTTTGTTTGTTTTTTTATTTACTAATGTTTTAGCAAATTAAACATAGTTATTCTTTGTTTCTCTTTTTGGCTTAGCAAGATTGAACCATGTTCAGTTCATCAGAGTAGGCAATATTCTTGGTGGGGCTGTGCAACAGAGCTGTCTGAATGCATTTCATTTCAGGATCAGAGTCCAGCTCTCTCACTATTTTTTTGTGCTAGCCATGTAAAGGTAAGATTGCTACTGGAGATAGTATATCAAAATATGTGTAATTGATAAATAATTTGCAAGCTGGTGGCATACGTCCCAGAAATAAAGTCCTGTCCGACATTAAGAGACTCAGTGAGCCTGAAGATTGAAATACTACAACTTAAAATGTGAAAGTTCTCTTAATGTTAAAAATTAACTCCATAAGCCTTCAAGGACAAACAAAAACATAGTAAAGAGCACATGAAATCACCATGCTCACTGTATTACCTTACTTTCAAATATACCTGAATCATTTATAGACAAGCATAAATAAAGCTTGTGTAAATTCATATACAAGCTTGTGCTGTCACTCTTACCTCAACTCATCCTTTTTGATGCTTTCATGAAGAATGATCTTTTCACGAGCAGCTTTATATAACAGTAGTTGTTCCTCAGGTGCTTGTACAATGGAAATCAATGTAGCAATTGCTCTGTTAAAGTCATCAGAAAGAATTTCAGGTTCCAGTTGGAACTTATTGTGTAGAACATTAAGTTCTACAGAACTTAATACTTTTTGTTCTAGATAATGATAGTGTTTCTTTTCATGCATCTTACCTGGCTTTATGGTATTGTGTTTAAATGCAAATATATATATATACATACATATATATATATATATGTGTGTGTGTGTGTGTGTGTATATATATATATATATATATATACACACCGTATTTCAACTCTGTAAAATCTGCATACACTAATGTTGTTTTTTGTGGTAGTCACATATAAACTTTCCTGATATCTGGCTCCATATATGGAGAAGATAAGCAAAAAACACACCACAAAGACCCCCAAAAAACTCCAAGCAAATAAAGTGTGCTTGGTTTTTGTTCTTTTGTTCTTGTTTTTAGATTTTGTTTGTTTTCCCCAGCACTGGTGTTACTGTGTTATCAATCTTTTTTTCTCTGTAGGAGTCTGTAAAATGTATGAAGAGCATTTGAAGAGAATGAATCCCAACAGTCCATCCATTACGTATGATATCAGCCAGTTGTTTGACTTCATTGATGACTTGGCAGATCTCAGCTGTCTTGTGTAAGTTTAGTTGTATGCATCTCTTTCAATGGCTTCCAGTATTCAGAAGTTGTCCATATAAATCTTCACATGTTATTACAACTCACCAGAACCTGTTTAAATTGGGACTGGACCTGCTTTGTTTGCAGTTGAGCCAATTGTTAAGGAGGCAGAATGCTAAAGGAATTTTATTTGGCTTATGGCAGTTATCACTGTGGTGGTAGTCTACAGAAATCACTTGCAATCAAGTGTTTACTTTGATCGAGATGCTGAAAAATGGAAACTTCAGTAAATCCTGAGTAAGTGACTGAAGGCCCTATCAGTCCTCCAGATATCCCCAGCTAATGGTTTGAGTGCTCTTCTGAATACATCAAAATCTCTGGTTCTTATCTGTGTGTTAAAGTTGTGGGCAAACAAAGGAGATAGAGAGTGCTTTCTGTTATGATTGTGCTATAAAAGCAAGTGCTGAATTTCAGTATTTAGAATGTAACCCACATTGTAACTTAATCAATTAGGTCAGATCCTGGCTAGTTGCCATTCCACAAGTTTCAGAGTAATGGTTTGTGATAACAGCAGTATCAAACTTCACAGAAATTCTGTAGGAATACAGATACAGGTCTCACACTCAACCAAAAGATCCATATATGCACATATTGATATTTTACTTGCTAAGTTCAAATTCTGGGATTTCTTTTTAAGCCTTTACGTACCTGGTGTGGACATTCCTGCAGCTGTACTGTTGTTGTAAATCCGAGTGCAAATGTTCTGCAGCTGCACAGTTTGTAGTGTTTGCCAATTAATTCCAGCTTAAAAAAAGAAAATACTTCTTAAAGACGAGCACTGTATTCTTTTCCTTTGCATCTAGATGTACACACGGTGCATCTGATGCTTATAGAGACTTAGAACAGATGCTGTTTACCAAAGTTTTCATTTGAATAAATGAAAAACTATTACAATTTCTGCAGTCACCTTGTTCTGCTATGTTAGATCTTCTGGTGTTACACTACTGGGCTGATGCAGTTTGAAAGGCATGCTTTGTTTTAGTATATTTAACAAACTGAAGTTAGCTACTTGTTCTAAGAAGTAGCAAATATTTTCTACTACAGACTTCTTTCTTCATTAGGATCACAAGCACAGCGACACACCAAATTCTTAAACTTAAACTTAAAATTCTTAAGTTTTCCACCAGGTGGCATACATAGCACATAACGTACCAGACTTGGCTTATGCTCATGGAGGTCTGTAAAGTGCTTTCTATCTGGCCTTGCAATATAGCATTATGAATGGACTGGGAAAAAGGAAGACAAAGAAATAAATAAAAAACAGCAATATTTCCTGAAACTAACTTTTCTTACACTGCAGTAAGATTGCAGGTAAATTGGTATACACAAAAACTCCTTCTATAGTCTTGAATCTGTCATGCCAGGTTTTAAAAAAGGCTTTCTTAAAAACAGCGTGCTTAGGGCTGTTTTTCTTAAGTGAAAACTGTGACATATTTTGGATTTATACTTAGCTGCTGTTTGACGACCATCATAGCGTTCTTACCTGGTGAGAAATACCTGCACCAATGTTTAGAGGCTGGCTGGGCCTTCAGTAATGCCTGTAATATTCACTGAAAATGCTATCTTCGTCAAAAAACCTTCAGCCTCGAGTACTAAGGGGAAAGAAGAGCGTGAATCTTCATGGTGCTCTCATTTTTCATTCCAATTCTTCTTTAGTTCACCCAAGTTCTTTGGTACTGGTGAGAAATCTTGCCAGTAGTCTACTTTTATCACCTGCCCCAAGTAGCAAAGAAAATTAACCTGTGGGTTCTTGGTTTTAGTTTTCTTATGAAGTGTCATTGTTTGTTAGAGGCAAGCTCATCCCTGCTGCCAGCTGACAGGAATCATTCACCATCTGCCTGTTAGCCTTCCTTTACTCTTGAAAAGTTGTCTTTTTATTAATTGTTTGTTTTAAATCCAAACAGAAAAGGAACACTTGAAAAATTATGTGAGCGCTTGCTTGAAGTTAAGCTGAATGTTTGGCTCATTAAGACAAATAGTGTTTCATGGTGCAACTATTAGTTTTTAATCCTAAGCTCCAGAATATTAAATTGCTTTGTTTGCTTTATCCCATGAGTAATTAATTATATTCCTGAATTTAAATGCAAAAATGCAGTCTCTTAATAGTCTTTGGAGTATTTAGTTCTGTTTCAGGTTTTTACTGATCTATGGGGTAACTTCTGAGGGAGCAGGATAAATCTCTTTGATAACAGGCAATTATCATTCACTTCTGATATTACATGTGCTCTGTACGCAACTTTCTGCCTCACACACTTGAAGACACTTCAACAACTAAATGTTCTGTGGGATAGACCAATGTTATATTGATTCTTTCTTTTTCTAGTTACCGTGCTGATACTCAGACATACCAACCATACAACAAAGACTGGATAAAGGAGAAGATCTACGTCCTCCTCCGCAGGCAGGCTCAGCAAGCAAGCAAATAATGGGGGCACCATCCTTACATGGGTTTGGGGGAGGGTTTGGACAACAGGTGTGTACAGAGTGTAGTAGTGCAAGTTTTGTATTATAGTCATCCTGTTGCCATCTTGTTAAACTCTTTAGTCAGGCCTGAATGTATTGTTAGAGATGCAAGGATTTTGTTGGATTTGACCTTTTTTTCCAGTGTAGTTGAAAAAGAAAGGGCAGCATCTTCAGCAAAGTTTTAATTTGGTTGGATTTTTTCCTCTGTTCAGCTAATGCTCCTACCTTATTTGAACCCCTGGGGCTGTTCACATTGTACTTCACCACACTTATTGTATGTGCCCTTCTGTGGGGTTTCCAGTGTTTAGTTTTGTCCTCGGGGCAGTCTTAATGGGAAATAAACTACCCTTTAGTTAAATTGGAGTTCTGAGTTTTTTGCTGGGGGGGGCTGTTGCTAAACAACAAATTCACTCTTTCTTGCTTATTTGCTGAAGGACCCTTAAAGCTTGTCTGGACTGAACCATGAACCAATCATCTGCAGTACTACATCACTGCTTAATTTCCGGCCTGCCAAATTAACTTCTCCAGCCTAGCCTCAGCTACTAACTTTCTTGGGGGATCCGTGAGAAACACAGGAACTCTTGCTCTTGTGCTTTAGACAAGCATCTTTTAAGAAGGATCAAGTTCAGGTGTGTCTGCTCTCTGGGAGAGATGTGATGTTAGCCAAGAACAGGCTGATGTGTCATGTCACAGACCTCATGAATAATTTTATTTCTGAACTTCCTGAGAAAAGAAATAGGCAAAATGAATTATTTTGGCAGGAGTCTGACCTAAACCACCATCTCTTTACAGAAGATAAGGATCCATCTGTTCATGTGCTCCGCAAAATAATAACCTCCCTACCTGTATTGGATGCTGCTGACTTTGTGATGTCATTGTACTGAGAAAAATTAGCACTGGAGGATATAATAGACCAAATAGCAAGTATGGGAGCAAGGCTGGATTGGTGCTTTGTGCTTGTGTTAGCACAGAGTTTGTCCACTGTGGGTACAGACTGGAATCAGAATCAACAGGCATATACAGCCAAGATCATTTGAAGGGTTAGAGGAATACTCCCCAGTGCACTTAACTTCCTAAATCACATCAATAGATTCTGTTAGACCTCACAACAAATGCACTGGCTTACAAGAATCCAATTCTGATGGTCTGTGTATAGTAAAGCTTCACTGAAACGGTAACTAATTACTGCTGAAGGCTTGGAGTCAAATGACTGGAGAGAAGAAAAACTCTGAGGCTTATTGTGAGGAGTGGGAGTTAGACTTCTTCCAGCATAAGTACATGTTGGAGATTAGAGCTATTAGCTCTATGATTGAATCAGTTCCTTATCTCTACAGTCTGCTGACTTCAAAACATGCTTCATTTAAAGCATTTTCAAAGCTGTAGGTCAGTATATGATTACTTAAATCTGAAAAAAATTCTGCTTAACACAAAAATAATTCACTAATCATTGCCTCATATGATGGTGTTCAAACTAATATAAGCAGTGTTATATAAACATCTTGCATAGCTTATTCTCCTATATAGCAAGAGTAAAGTAGGACGTGTTGTTTCCTAAAATGTTTGAGGTTTATTACTGGTAAATAGATTTCTTTGTTAAAATTGCACTGTTCTAATATTAAATGCATCAAGTCACATCAAATGCGCTCTAAGCTGCTAAGATGCAGTTTTTCAGTCTTCAACATATAAATTCCTCTCTTACTCTTGGAGCTAAACTTGGGATTCTGATATAAAGATAAGGTCTGTACACCATATTAGAAGTTATTTCCCTTGACACCTGCCTACAGTTGTCTATTGGCAGTCTACTAAGAGGTTAGGTGAAAAACTAGTCTCCTTGGTAGGAAAAAATCATCTGAGCCAAGCTTTTTGTGGAAGCTTTGCCCCTTGAACTTTTATCTTTCAGTCATCATCTAACAGCCTGATCCTTGTAGCGCACATAGGAGACAGGTGAAAGGAACACCAAGGTGGACAACTCCATCCTAAAAGTTATGTCATGTAGGACTCCATCTTGTACCTGCCAGTGCTCCAGTGTTTTCTTAGCCAAGCTTGACTTACTGGAATGGTTCCTACAATCAAAGCCTGAACCACAGGGAGATTTTGGCCTCGAGGAAATGACTGTTCCAAGATCCAAAGACACAAAGTCAAGCATGTAACTGCAGTTTCAGAAACTACCTGAAGGGCTATATACATGAAGGACCTGTTTATACAACATTGCACACTCTTGCCTCGTAATAGACTGGGGGGTGCCTGACACTGTAGTATTGCTTATATTTATTACTCCTGATACAGACCAAAATCTTGCAGCTAGCTCAAGGACCAAGGTCTGATGTCATCTCACCCATATTAGAATTCTAATTGCATTTGACATCACACTGGCAGTACTGCTCATAGAAGAATCCCACTTGGCAGCCTCCTTTAGGATGCTGAAGACTTAAATGGGGCTTATGAAAAACAAAATTGGCTTTTTATTCCTTCTTTGAGGGTGAAATAAGCTGGGTGATCAAAATAGATGCCTGTATGTACAGTTTCTTGCCTCGTCACATTATTATTTTTAAGAGTCTAAAATCCTGACTTCCATGACCACACACCATAAGCACAGCAGGAAAGCAGCATCCCCCCAGATCAGTTTGCTCTCATGCTTAGCAATTTTGTCACATATAGCAGGGAAACAGAAGTGAAAACCACCTTGTTATCTTTGTAAGTAACTACCAGACGTGCTTTACCCAAACAACAGCAAGAGGAGACTTCACCATTCATAGAATCATAGAATCATAGAATTACTCAGGTTGGAAAAGACCTTGAAGATCATCAAGTCCAACTGCATAGTCCATATCATGGACTTGATAGTCCAACTATTCATAGTATTGTTCTGGTTGGAAGAACTACCTGATTTTTTTCACTTGTATTAAATGAGATAAAATAGTTACAGGGTTGTCAGTTGTGATCGCATTACCCAATGCTAAGCAGTGAGATAGGTCCTGATGTGCTGGAAACATGTGGAAGCTTCTAAAGGTGGGTTACTGTCAGAGGGGAGAGTCCGCTCCAGCTACTTAGCTTTAGACTTCTCTAACAGTTAACATACGTTTGCAATTCCACTGAATTACAAATTGTATTGATTCACTGATTGTATTCAAACTGAGCTGTGCTAGGGGAAACACACTTCAAACAATCCATCAAGAGGATGAATAAACAATGGAAGTCTACAGTTACTGGATTACAAGCATGAACTAATTTCAAGCTTTCACTTCTCAATCGCTATGAAACTTAATTGCCTGCTAGAACCCAGCGTTGTCTGTTGACTCTGGATTAAAGTATTAAATAAATCATAAATGCTCTGACTTGCCATTAACACACATTTGTTGTGAGGGGAGGGCAGGAACATATTTGAGGAATCAGCTTCACATAGCAGTCCCCTGACAAGAGGCAGCTGTGGCTGAGGCCAACGACTGACCCCAAGGCCGTCAGCTGCACTGAGTCTCTGCACCATTTGCCTTGCATGCTCACTACGGCTTGAAGTTTGGAAGCATTTAAAACTTGTTGCAATTGCACACTAAGCTAGCACAAATCACTTACAAAACTGGAAGAGCAAACCAGGTTGAATAAAAAATTATTTTAAAGCCGTGATATATTAATCAGTTCTCTGAGCTCTGCCTACACATTGTCTGCTTTAATGTTATTTAGTGCTGGCTGATTGGAATGTGCCACTCACTGGAGTAGCAAAGGAATGAATTGCCACTGAAATACACTGAACTGAGATGTTTGTATGCAGTACTAGACAGCCCTCCATTCTGACACATTAATAAATGTTTTATCTTCTCTACATCTGAATACCATTGAAGTTAAAATTGAAGCCCCAACTAGATTTGTTACAGAGTAACAGTGGATGCTAACAATTAGTGTTCTCATTACTGTAATCTGAGCTATGCCTGTATGAATAGTTTATCTGGGCACAGCTCTGATTTATAGGTTTTCTTCCTATTTGCACTCAGTTTACAATTGACATGCAAGCAAAATTTGCATGCTGCACATTCCCACTCAGTACCAATGCTTGTGAAGTGTTAGCAAGAATTCTGCTAAGGGTTTTGTGCACACAATAGTCAGCGTTCTCCTACATTTCCTGCAATATCATAGAATTGTATGATTTGGAAGGGACCCTTAGATGCCATCTAGCCCAACTCCCCTGCAATGAACAGGGACACCCACAAGTTAGGTCAGGGTCCAGTCTGGCCTGATCTTGAGTGTCTCCAGGGACGGGGCATCCGCCACCCCAAAGAGACAACAGTGCCTCACCACCCTTATTGTAAAAATCCCCAACCTCAATTGCCCTGCTTTTAGTATGAAACCATTTCCCCTTCCCTGCTAAAGAGCCTGTCCCCTTCTCATATCCTCCATTAGGATCTCCACTGTCTTTCCAAACAAAACTGGTACTTTGCGCTGTTCTTATAGCATCAGCAATCAGTGACTTGCACACAGCCTGTTACTCTGTGCAGCTGTGAGCGCCTTGCATTTGTGTCACAGGAGTCAACAAGTTCTGGGAGGTCATCACACCCTCCACTCAGAGACACCTTTGCCCCCCAAAACGCAGACCCACACTTTTCCAGGCATCAACTGCTTAAAATATCTCTGCATGAAAGGGCTAAAATTCTGTAACGTTCTTTTAGAAGCTTGAGGACACAGTGATATGCCAGTGGATGGGCAGAGATGGGCCACATGTGACAGCAGAGAGAGAAGCAGGCATGTAGCAGAACCACCAAGACATAACCTAAGAGCAGGAAGCAGTCAGCATTCAACTTTCCTTTTTGAAGTACATTTCTCATCTTCTTCACCTGGCTACATTTATTTTAGTTCAATCCAGTGATTGTTCCAAGTACACACAGCTCTACATGAAGTGACCAGTCTTTTATACTGTGGTAAAAGTATCTCCCTAATCTCAACCAAGAACAAATCATGTAACAGCTCCTAAAGTCACATATATTTTTTTCAGGTTTGCAACACCTTTGATCATCCACAGCAACTCAGTACACCCTCCATGATCTCCAATTAAAAACAGTTATAGAAAATGAAACAACTTCAGCTAGAAAGGCTTAGACATGCAAGTATAACAAAGCAGTTAATTTCAATTAGGGCACTCACCTGGGATATTCAAAGGACATAAGGCCTCTCTGAGATGAGCAGAACATGGATTGTGTTAATCACAAAACTACACTGATGTGTCTTGAGAGAAAGGCACCCAAATGTAGTCAGCCATAGCTCCGGGGAGTATTTCCCTTCTGAGAATTCCCAGGTGAAAGCATCTCCCTCCATCTTTTAATTAATGAACTAATCATCCCGTTAGCACATTGCGTAACCTGAAGGCTCAGCATGCTGCCTTCTGTCCATCCCACTGCTCAGACCCAATACTCCCTGAGCATGGAAGCACAGGTGACTCACTGGGTGCTCATGAGAAGGAACAGCGGGGAAGTTTTTATCCAGACACCTCAAATAAAGCACTTTTGTCTCAACAGATCTGAGTTCTTCATCTAAACTGTTTCAGTAGAAAAGTCACGACTACCTCCAGGCACACTCATTGGAAGTCAGATGTTTTAATCAATCTCATTGCAGAGGGAAAGGTCCAGCTTCAAAGGTACTTGGCAGGTAATTTGGACTGAAAAATCCCTCTCTGTGACTTGCCCAGGATTTCTTCCAGCTGCTGGAGCCATGAAAAGTAAAATCCAGGCCCCAGGCCAGTAACAGCTGAGCCAGCTTCATGTGGAGCACCTGGGTCCAACTCTACCTTTCCCCATTGCCCTCTATGCATGCACTGACCCAGCTGGCATTGCCTGCCCTAGTTTCCACCAAACCCCAGCTCACCATAACTAGGAACAAGCAGAGCTAATTAAAGCAGAAAGAAGATCCTCTAAGGACTGGAGCATACCCCTCTTCCTAATTATTTAGACAAGCTCTGTGAAGAGAAATCCATTAGAGGCTGTTAATTCAAGGATGCTATCCCTGGCTCAGGCTGTCGATAAATCAGAAGTTATTAAGGGCCCCGAGAGCTTTTTGGCAGAGCAGCACCACACAATTGCCCCATTCTTGCATCTTCCCCCAGCCCCTTGGTTTTGGTCGCTGACTGAAGTAGTTTAAGAGGTCAGGAGGAGCTTTTATCCAACCAAATACACACTTACATGGTTTTGATTTATTATTATTTTTTTCAACTTATCTGATATTTCGCACAGATGTTGTGAAAGGAAGATGAAAGAGAAGCTGTGGACGCTCTCAGTGTTAGGCAGGAGGGGACCCTGGGCAGCAGGATCTGGTGGAGGCAGCCCTGCCCACAGCATGGGGTTGGGTGGGCTTTGAGGTAGCTTCCAGCCCAAGCCATTCTGCAGCTCTAAGCATGCAGATCCAAGAAAGACAAGGAGTTGTCACGGGCTGAGTCTTCCTTGCTGTCACTGCTTCTTAGAGCTTTGTGTATGCTGTGGTGAGGAGAACCAGTGGTGATGTATTCTGGCTGATGCGGTGGCTGTAAAGGCTGTTTGTTTGCTTGAGGAGCACCTGAAGACCTGGAAAACCTTTCGCACAGAGCACAAGCAGCACTACAAATCAGTTGATCTACTTCATGGCACTGAGTGGCTTTAAAAGTAACAGTTAACATGACGGATAGATGACTTTTTTGTAAACTGAAAAGCAATTAATAATAGCAATTTACCCACATCCCTGTCTCATTGAAGCCTAATACTTCAATACTCCTGCAATTACTTCTCTGTGTGAGGGGCCTTGGCAATTGCTGCTGCTTCACTTCTGTGCCCTAGGAGCATCAGCTCAGCTGTGCAAACTCCATCTGAGTCCACTTAACAAACTGCATGAATCAGAGCCCTGCACTAAAGCCCAATTAGCAATGAGAGTAAAGGGAATATCGATCCATTTAAAACCTTTTAGACATTTTCCAGCTCTCAGAATCTGCTTGGTCACTCATAGCTGCAGCAGGCACCATAGCCTCCCTGCTATCTCCCTTTCACTGGCTTGCTGGTACTATGGTCCAATTGAGCTCTGATTGCAGAGATCAGTTGACGTGGGCCTCGGGGTACAATCAGCACCCCATATAACCCTTCCACACATGCTCACAGCCTCTAGGATGGCTTTTATCTAATTCAGTGGAAACATCCACAGCAGCTCTCGATTCACCTCTGAGCAATACCGAAAGCCTTTGAGGTTATCCAGGCCATTCTATCAATGCTGTGTGCTGTACTGGGCTTTGCAGAAGCTGAACAACAGCATCACCGTGTGGAGCACACCCATGGAAGGGTCTCCTGTACTCTGCTAACTCCAGATGTTCATAGTACATTACAGGGTAAAGAGCCCCTGTGGTAATGAAGCACGCATTATTCAAATCAGGCATTTGATTAAGACTTTCAAGAAGCGTGCATTGAGATATGTGAGGAATAAACGGCATCCTCTCCAAAATACAGGGCTCAGCATCAGGCAGTTTCTCAATTCCTTCACCATGGGAGCTCTCCCTCCACAGTCTGCCCCATTTCACCCAGTTATGCAGCTGCTCTGGGGCCGGTGGGAGGGATTAGGGTGCAAAACAGCAAATGTTATCTTGTGAAGCTCTTCTGAATTATTTTGCATTAAATATCTGTGGATGACTTGCACTGCAGGGAAAGAACAGGGAGGAGTTTCCCAGAAACTTATAGCCTCTCTGTCTTGTAGGGCAAAGGATCTGTGCTTCAGCTGAGACTCAGCACTTGACAAGTGACAAACACCCATCAAGAAAGTTTAGAACAAGCCGAGGTGACATCTGACAGGTTAAATATTGCTAATGAGCATCAGGTGTTTGCAGGGGAAAACGCTCCTCATCTCAGATATGGTAATTACTTTAAGATCTATTTAGCATTTAGATTGCTGAGGGGAAAAGGAGCTTGGAGCAGCTGATTCCCTTGGAAAGTGCTCCACAGTCCTAAGTGGGGCTCCTTGAGCACCGCTTTCATCTGCAGAGGCAGAAGGCAGATGTGATTCTTCAGTTCAGGATAATGAGAGGGACTTTGACATCATTTGGTTGTCCTTGTCAACAGCATTATTGCTTGCAGCCTCTAGCTAAAAAACACGCGAAGCAAACCTCACACAACAGCATTTAAGAGAATAAGAACCCCAAAAGATGGGCCTTGCTGCAGTGAACGCTCGAGAGGAGCCATGGAGGAAACATCCCAAGCATCTGCATCATACCCTTCACCCGAGGAACGGAGCCCTTTGCTGTGCTTGCAGACCCATCCACATCACAGTGCACATTCTCCCCAGCAGGTATCTGCGGCTGCAGCACTCCAAGGGTACAGAGGGGCCCTTGGGGTTGGCAACCCCATGGTGTTTGGTTCACACTTGCAAATCCAAGTGTCCCCAGGCAGCTCCCTATCCAGCACAGCCCTGCCGTGGGCAGTGCTGCTCTATTAGTTTCCATGGAAATGGCAGCCAGAGCAGCTGGTTTCCACCAAAATTGTATTAAAACACAATTTTGTCCCAAGTGGATTATTTAGTTATCTTTTCTCTCATTCTTCCTTTTGTACTATGCAGTGCACGGATGAGGTTAGACATATTTTAATGACTTGGATTTGTTAAGCAGAATTTCTGTCAAGATGTCAAACAGAAGCTGCTGTTTCTATGTGGATGGGATGCCCCTGACTCAGACTACACTCACCCAGTACCACTTGTGCCATTTCCAGCACCCCCTGGCTCTGCCCTGCTTTTGATCACCGTTCAGTCACCAGTGGGATCTAAGCACCTCCAACCATGCACAGGCAGAGATCTCCACAGATCTCCAAGACTTCTTTGCTGCTGCCTAAGATGCTCAAAAGTCACAAGAAAGGAGCACAGGGGTGTGGGGAGATACACAAACTCTTTCTTTGGGAGCCTCCAAATTGTCACTGTTGGCTGTTTTTGTCCATTTGTTTCAGGTATGGACAGGTTTTACCAGCCCACTCGCAGTCACAAGCATGTGAGCCCAGCTGTGCAGTGCCAGCAAGCTGTGCCACACCCTCCCCTAGAGCTGTAGGCAACAGAAAGGCCTTTGGGGAGTTTATAAGGAAGAAAAGCTGATAGCATGGAGAGATTAAGTAAGGGCGTAAGGGAAGAATTAACACCCCCCCATGCAAAGGGCTGGGGCATAGCTGGGAACATAAATCCGGTGGGGGACGGGGACAAGGCATGAGAATAGGGGCTCTTCTTCAACGGGAAACCAGGGGAGCAAGAACAGGCTGACACACACTTGTCTCAAAGTGGGCTTTATTCCAGGCATTAGACAGGTTCTGGAACATGCTTTCTTCAAGAAAAAGGAAAACAAATCTGGGTTCCACATAAATTACATCTGGCAAAGTGCAACTTACAACTGAGTGGGGGAAAATAAACCTGAATTGATTTCTGTACAACAGCGGCTTCAGCCCCTCTTAAATTAACCACTGGTTGGTAGCACATGAAGTCATGCTGAATGATCTGAAACAGTACCAGCTTTCTTATCATCAATGCAAACTTTTGCCTTCACAATCTTGGGCCCATTTAAAAGAAGCAGAAAAACAAGGGCAAGCAGCTGCTGATCTGAGTGTCTGAGATACAAATCACCAGGCTGAAGCTGAGGGCTCAGTTGGTTTTCTTTCCAAAACCCTACTGGAGTTCATTCCAAACTGCTGGACCTTGTGGGAAAAGCAGAATGACATTCCTCCTCCTTCCCTTACCTCCTAGAGAAGAGGAAAGCATGCCAGCTATGAGTTTGGATGGCCTTTGTTTATTATGAGAAAAAGTTCACTTGGTCACCTTTAGAAGCAGCTTTTTGTTACGTGTCTATGTCTCAGCAATTCCTAAAGTCTGTTGACTTGGAGAAGGTGACTACAGGAAGGCACCTTGGGCTGTGCCTTGGCTGGCAGCAGAGTACAGCAATGGAGGGGTGACCTTCAGATAACATGTCCAGGCTCCAGGAGCCCCAAAGTCCAGGGACAATTTGAGTTATTGATATCTAGCATCTAGCCCAGCCTTTCCCCTTTCTTCCCCAGGCTAGAGCACTTGAATAAAAGCATCCAGTCTTCTCCTGCTCAGCCTGCAGCCCCACACGGATGCCAGCTCACTCAGCCAGTCAGTGAGCAGCAGTGAGAGATGCAAACCACACAGCCAGACCAGGAACTGCTGCCCTGGGAGCTATCAGGAACCTGGATCGGCACTGGAGCCAAGCACAAAGTCAGGGCAGCAGGCAGCATGCCTTTGTCTCCATCTAACCAGAGCCCTTCGAATCAGGGCTGGCACAGAGCTTGCAGGCTGTACATAAGCAGAGTTCTTGCAGTCTGCAGCAGTAGAATTGTTTGCTGAGGATCTGGGTCCTGGTCCCAGTCTGGTTATGATGAAGGAACTGCAAGAAAGCTGCACACATATAGTGGGACAAAGCAGGGAGGAAGCAGTACCTGGTGGATAAGTGAACATACTGTCGGCTGCAACCCATAAGCTACCAGAGAGTGAGACGGGAAGCTCAAACTGTTCTCTGAGGATACATTTTGATGAAAATAACTAATCACTTCACACTTCATTGTATGCAGAGCTTACATATGATATCTGTTCAATAGCTTTTCATCTGTCTTTGCATCAATTTTTTTCAAGCCACGTGCCTGAGAACTTGACCATTTGTGTCTTCTACTGCCTAATGATATTTTCTGGAAGCAGCACAGTTCTTGTTTAAAAATGCAGTTGTTAGTAGTATAGCTTCTCTTCCCCGAATGGGTCTGTCTGCCTTTCCTATTTCCTTTCCTAACCTATTTTCTTTCCTTATTTGCTCTTTCCTGCTTCCTAAAGTTGTGGCCTCAGTGGTTTGGGCCCAAAAGCATCTCTACAGGGAAAGAGAGGTCTCTGCAGCCAGTACTTCTCCCACACATGAGTGCAGCTGCAGCATGCGTCAAGCTAGGGGCTAAAGGGAATTGCCTCCTGAGCATTGCCCGTGCAGTCAGGTCATTCAGCCAGCTAACTGGTGTGAAGATGGTGAGTTGATGTCAAAGTGGAGGTGGAAGTGGAAAAAAATGCTCCTGGCACCTGAATGACTTCACTTGTTAAATAAAAGAACTGAGAAAAAAAAAGAAAAAGAAAAAAAAAATCCTCCAGTTGTCAGACAAGCATTTCTGAGCACATGCAAACATGTATGAAGAACAGCATCTGTTCTTTTGTCATCTGGGGTAATACCAAACTACAGGAAAGAATTAAAAAGGGATACAAACATGATCAAAAACAGCTCTTGTTCAGAACCCAAATGATCCTCCTCTTCTTCTTCTTCTATACCTGACTATAAAGGACACAGACAGACAAATGTATTCTCAAGATAGCACCTGTATGGCCCTTGGAGGATGGGGGTGGGGGGGGATTGGCTTATAAAACTGAGTTCCAAAGCAATGTTGTGGAGATTTATTTGTTTGTATCCCTTTCTTTGCATTGATAGGCATCCCAGCTGAGTGGTAACTGGGAACAGGGCTGGGACATGAGCTAGAGACACCACTGCCATCAGTATTTCCAGCATACAGTGGAGACATCTCACAGGGCAGATCTATACTATGGCAGTATTTGTGCAGGGGCAGCTTCAGCTTCACCAACCAACCCCCACAGGGAGAAAAGCCAGGCCTTGCAAGAAGATCAGTTCTGGGTCTTTTCAGCTTCTCTTTCAGTGAGAGGGGGAAAAGCAATTGGACACAGGGACCGGATGGCTTATCACACCAGGCCATCCCCACAAAGACTACACATTGCCTTTGGTGTGAGGTACTGTGGGCAGAAAAAGTAGTCAGCGAACAGCCCTGGCTTATCTCATATCCCAGAGCACCAGCACACACTGACCACCAAGGGGCAGCTCCCCAGGAGCATGGTGCCCCAAACCCAGGTCCTGCTGGGCTCAGAGAGGCAGGACTGATCTGCAACCCACAGAAAACTGGAAGCAGGAATTCAGCAGGGAACAGACCCCTCCAGAATCCCTGGTTATGCTTCTTAAACAGACTGGCCCTTTTTCAGCTGGCCAGTCAGCCTTGTGCCCCATTTCCCAAGCTCAGCCCATTTGACTGCTGATGGTAGAGGAAGGTGCAGGCCAGGCCTCCCACAGAGGTGTTACAAACCTCCCTCAGGGTCTGCTAGTTCCTTCCCTGCACCTCTGCTCATCACAATGGCTCCTCTTCTGGCCAGTCCTCATTGCAGCACACCAGCATGAACGATGCATGATGTTAAAGTGAAATGCTAGGGAACACAAAGAGCTACCCATGTTTGTACAAGCATTGTTCAAGCTGTTTGACTGAGGGTCGTGGACTCTGAACACAGAGAAAGGACTGGAAGGGGGAGAGTTGCAAGGCAGTTCTGGTCACTTCAAATATTAGAGGCTAGGTGCTCTCCTCTCTCTGGGTGCTGTTGTGCATGAACATCAGCTGCAAAGGAGAACTTAAAACAAGAGATGGCTGATTTCAACAACTCTCCTCATTCTTCTCTCACCCACAGCTTCTTCTCTGAAAGCTCAAAAACACCAAGTGCTCAGCTGAAATGGTGGCTTGCTGATGGGCACAATGAAAACATTTAGTGTTAGAAAAACAAAACCATTCCTCTTTGTTCCCAAAGTCTCATGCACAAAGAAACAAGGAGATCTCTGTGCTACCATCACGTTGCTTGCAGCAGCTCCCACTGTTGGCCGGGTACATCTGCTTGGCAAGGGTTGGTCACCACTCTCCCAGTCTGGTTTTCCAGGCAAAGACCGCTGACAAAGTGCTGAATGAAACTGCCTTTCATCTTCCACTTCTGTGAGGAGAGAAGTACACTGTTACTTCCACTTCATTAGGTAACTTTGCCCTCATGCTCAAAGAGAAATGCTGAGCATAAACCTCAAATACACCTCAACAAGTGGGGAAACTGGAAAATCTGGGTATTGGCAGCATCTCCAAGACACTGTTTTCTTGTATTAATAATATCTCAACTTTTTCATCTTGTTTACAGGACTAGATATTCAGAAGCATCTGGAAGGCTGACAACACAAAATAATCAACTCATGGCTTTCCCAAAAGCACGTAATACTCATGAATTTCCCCACTGTTCTGTGCCCTTCACTTCTAGGCACTGAAATCACTTTGAAAACCTGAAACCCTTCTACAGTTTCTTTCCAATGCACAGAAAGCAAACCATCCACAGAAAGCAAAGACCACACTTCTTGCTGTTTGACAAGATTGTATCTCTTCTCTCATCAAATCCAAGATTTTAATCAGAAATACACTGAAAACTCATCACACCTCCTGCACCAGCTCATTCTTCATAATCTTATCTGCCCTACAAACATTCGTTTGTAAGTGCCCATCCACCAGCTGCTCAGCACGTATCATCACTTGTTTTCTGCAGCACTGTCCTCTGGGCCTGCTTCTATCAGAGCATTTCCACATGGCTCCCCACACAACCCTTTCCTGAAGACCTACTTTTTCTGTGCTGCTTTCCAGGAAACAAAACATATCTCCTAACCTTGCACTGCAAATTCTGCTGGGAAAAGGCAGCACCCACCATCTCTGCTGGAAGAACCAGGACCATTGTGGCTGATAGCATGGAGAAAAAAATATAGAAATGAGTCTGTGGACTTAGAATCCCCCAGGTGAGGTTGTGCCATTTCCCTCCCATGCTGCACAGTTAGGACCAGCCGGTTATTGGATTGAGTGCTACAGACTCCTGGCATTTTTTCCCATCACACAGTCAGACAACAGCTGAGGGGTAACTGTGAGGATGCTTTGGCTAACTCCTGTGACTGACACCTTGGCAGCACTGACGGACCTGAAAGCCGTAGGAGAAAAAGGAGTAAAAAACAAAACTCTGTGATATCCAATGTCAAAACCTGCTGACATTTTAATTCCTGGGTAAGTAATGCAGCAAGCAGCTTAGATTGCCACGTGCTGTGTGTTTTAAGATAACCCAGTGCATTCACATCTTGCTGGCAGCTTTCCTTCAGATCTGCGTGCTGGTCCAGCTTCTTGGAGAGCAGGGTAATTGTAAATCCTGGAGCAACGTCACTCATAATGTATCTCATATTCCTTTTCAATATTAAATAATAGGTGGAAGATCACTTTGCCACAGCCGCTAGCCCTGAACGATGGGACACTACTGAAGGAGAACTGTTTGTATAGCAGGAAGAAGCTGATTTTAACAAGCATGCAGAGAAAGGCAGTGATGCAGAGGAAGACCCAAAACAGTCTGTGTCACCAGAGGAGCCTCCAATACCCTCACCAGCTGCTGCATCCCAGTGTCTACACAGGATCCCAGAGCCACCTGGCTCTCATCTGGCAGAACTTTCACTGCAAGGAGCCGAGGAAGTGTTAATACCATAAAGCAACATGCTGCCTAACGTGTGTTATCTCTGTGCAATGCCACTCTGCCCATCACCATTTCACAGGGTCACAGACAACTCTGTAAAGAGCCATCTGCCCTTCTCCAACTCCCTGCTTCAAGGCATACCTACTGTACTGAGGGAAACTCTTCCTTGACCTCCATCCTTGTCCCTGCCTCTGGCCCAAATAACCATTGGGCTCCTTCATTTCTCATAGATGATATTTTCAAAATGATGGACTCCACCCATCCTGCTCAGAAACTGTTCCACTGCCTGCCATGACAAACCCAATAAGCTCCCCTGATTTCACCTGAGCCTTTCACAAGACCTTGCTGCACAACTGCCATAAAATTGCTAGTGGCAGCCCAGGAGCTGACCTCCCTACAGGGACACATTCCATTTCACACCCTTCAGAAAGATGGGCAGTAGGAATGTGTGGAAACAGGAGATGAGGTGTTTATCTCTCACCTTCAGTCCCCTCAGAGCTGGGCACAGAAGTCTAAATTAGTCAGCTAGTGATACACTTAAGGAGAGGCCCAAAATGCAAACACCTTCAGGGAGGGCTCAGTTTTCTCCAAAGACCACAAACAGAGCCCAGACAGCCTAGCTTATACATTGCAGTGATGGTCTCCATCTTTGGAGAAAACAGAAAAAAAAAAAGTATAAACGATAGTTAATTCCTGCATACACAACCAAACTTCACTGGGAGTCTTCTCCTCTCTAATCCACAGATGGCTTTGACTGAACTGTACTTGGAACTAGGGAAGCTCTTGGAAGAGCTGGGAAAAGCTTTGGCTTGAAAAATCTTTCTCAGTCTCCCTTCCACTTGCACATGGAGCTAATACAGTTTACTGGTTACAGCAAGTTTGGAGTGGAGATGGAAAAAGAGATATTTTGATCGAAATATTGCCCCTCTCTCTACTCTCCTCACTCCTTGTAAAGTTCCTTGAGGCTGTTGGATAGAAGTACTTTGTGTGCAGTCACTAAGAGAAAAGCCAGAAACAGCAAGTTCTCATCCAGCAGTTGGTGAAATACAGCCCAATATACAGGGATGAAAGTGCTAACAGTAGTGTAATTTCTCAGGATAATTAAAAGGGTTTTTAACCCACAGCAACCCAATCAGTCCAACGTTTATTTCAAATTCCTGTAACCCTGAAAATATAACAGAGTTGGCCAAGCTCAGGAAACACAGCTGGGAAGAGCAGATGTTGCTGATTAGGACTGAGATGCCTCAGACAGAGATGTAGGAAGAACTAATAACTGAATGCATATGCAGAGTCATGGGCAACACAAAGCTGGTGCTGAAGATGACAAACTAATTTTTAAACATGTGAGCAGAGAGAGTGCGATAGAAGAGCTCAAGCCAGCATCTAGCAGGTACCATCTCCAACTCTGAGCTCTTAAATTTGCATAACAGAGAGAAAATCTTGATTCCTGAGAATTGTTTTTGAGCTCTGGTATATTGCAAGGAACCATTTATCTGCTTTATTATCATGAAGTTGTTGAGTAAGTTGCCTCCAGAACAGACAGGTCTTCACTCCTCTTCTCTGAAAGGCTGCATGAAGCTGCATTTGTTTGCACCCAGGTAATAGGAGACACTGGGAAGCAAGGTGGGGAAAATTTCCCAACTGCAACGAAAGGCACACAGCACTTCATATACCGGGTGTCTCACCAGAACACCAAGTGTCCTTACTTTCAGGAAGGGGTCACATCACTTCAGCATGTTTTCATGAAATACGGCTGTTTAATAAGATTTCTCAGAGTGTTTCTTGTTCTGTTGGGAAATACCATGCCAATGTTTCTCATTTTTATTCTGTTGTTTTCATGCCTGACTCTCACTTTGCCTTCTATTTGTTCTCACTATAATACAAATTAAAATACCACTCCCACCGTCAGTCAGAGCCAAAACAAAAGCTAAAGGCAATAATTTACTGTGCATTCAAGTAAAAAATGCTGTTCTCCAAATAACATTATGGATGACATCCATCTGCTTTGAAATCTAGTTCTGATTATGCACAACAGCTCTTGGCTGGTCTTGTGCTAGCAGTGCCGGCTGTTGCTGTTGAATGATCAACAGGATCATGGCACCAAATAGATTTTGTTGCCGGTTCCTTTTAGCCTAAGGACGGAGCCTAACAGAATCAAAAATCAACTGCATTTGGAGCGTTGTCTATAGCATCATTCTGCTCGCAAGGCTCTAGAGTTATTTTGAGGTAATACTCCATGGATACAGTTCATAATACTTTAAAGCCTCTGCTAGAGTATTATATATGTCAGATGGACATGAGATTGTTGTTAGTGCTGAAGAAAAAACAACAAAACTCTCTTCCCCGTGGACAGGCTTAATGTACAACAGCTGTGTAGCACAGGCACAGATTCAGTACTTTTGAAAGCAGTAAGCAGCATTAGGAGCACTATGGTGCTCTTGTAAAGATCTAAACAACCTGCTATGGTGACACCAACGAACAAAGCTACCACTTGTCCTACCTTTTGTCGTAGAACTTGGCTTTTGAGTGACTCAGCCAAGAACATGACATCTAAATCCAGGAAAGCCTGAATGCCTTCCACCAAAGACCACTGATGGCAGTGATACCAAAGATGTTCAAATCCAAGTTTCATCATGCTGCCATCTCCTCCTAGGATAACACATATACTCACTTCTCTTCCAGTCAGGGTTCCAGCTCAGGAAGAATAAACTACCTCTCTGTCTTGTCTCTTCATTGCCAGAATCCTGCCTTGCTAACCCAGATGACCCCTGTAAGAGCTTTTATTTTCACATCGTACTCTAGAGGGGAACTAGCAAAAAGTCAGCTCCCAGAAGGAGCAGAGAACTGCATTAGATGCACGTGGTCCTCCTACACTTGAGGCAGAGGAGAAAGAATGGGTCACTTTGCAAAGATGACTGACTTTAACTAATTAAAACCCAATATCAGTATTAACTATTACTACTGTCGTGTTTATGGAAGGAAAATAGTATAGCAACATTCCCCAAGAATGTGACAAACTTGAGCACTGTGTGTGGATCTGGCTTTCTAAGTACAAATCTGAAATGGGATTTTTCTGACTTCCAAGCAACCCTGAAATTTCAGAGCATCTTAACCCTAATTAGATTAAAAATTCACATGCTGTTCTTCCACTTCATCCCTACCTCATCCATTCAGCCACAGCAGGATTTGGAATGGCAGCTGTGAATCAAATTGGTCTCCAATTGTTTGAAATGCTTAAACAAAATCCTTGCTTACAGTCAGTTGGCTAAATCATCTGCTAGGCCAAGTCCTTGATATAAGTGCAGTTTGTTCACATAAGGTAATGGAAAACAACAGATCACATCCTTAAGTGTGCATGCACATCTCTATAATGAGCCTGTATATAATCACCACATCAAGGCTCAATAAATCCTACACTCCAGCAGCAGAATGAACCTGCATGTGTTAATGTGGATTAATCTCTCTTCTGGCTAACAGTGCCTGTACTCCACACCCCTCCAGGGGGCTCTTGTCCTTCCATGACACAGGAGGTGGAGAAAGAGTTGATTTTGGCAGCTGCTAGAGTCCTCTCTGCTGCCAGGGAGGAAAATGCTGCAAGGCACCTAAGAGGAAGCTAAGCGACCTAATTACATAGCAAGAGGGTGTTATCGACAAGAAAAAAGGAAAAAGGAACAGGCAAGCACAGCCCACCTAGGATATCCTTGCAAAGCTGATCTATACTATATAATGAATATAATCCCATTATTTTCATGGTGATAACTCTTCAGCATCTTTCTGTATTAACCAGACCTCCAGGGGAAAGTCTACATAGGCATTCCACACACGGGCAAGACTGGATTTCAGTGCCTTCTTTCAGGAGGAACTAAAATCAGGGATAAATATAGCATTAAAAAATACTGACAAAAGAGATGGTGCTGAAGACTAGTAGCAAGCTGAGCTGTCTTTTATCTTTGCGCTACCAAGACAATAGATGTGCTGGGAAACACAGAGCTAGAATAGCCCCATATGGTGGTGAATTTGTTCTCTCAATGTAGAGGGAAGCACAAAACCAGGGATGAAGCAAGCCCTGCCCATTCACTGTCTGCCAGTGCTGTGTTGTCACATGTTGTATTTTGACCAGTCCTGATAAAAAAGGCATATCACATACCTGTGAAAGCAACATGCCCATCACAGACACAGTCTCTTACCTCATATTGCAAGGCAAAATGCACTAAGTGTCATGACAGATCAGAGATGCATTTTGCTGAGAACATTCCAAAGCCAACACTGCTGCTGCGTGTTTTTCCAGAACATACATTGTTTTATGCCAGTTGATTTCTCAAATGAATTGCACAAACTCAGTTTTAAACATCTGTTAACACATCCACATCACCCTGATGCTCTGCCTAATCCATACACTGACCTGCCTAAATGTGTATGTATCCACAGAGTGAGGTGGATGCCACAGGGCATCCACCCACACACATACCTATCAACACACTGGTGTAGTCTGCACTCTCTTTGGCCATAGGTAATGTCATACATTCATGCATATGCAGCACACCAGAGAGGGAGATGCAGAGACGGCAGGGACTTTGACACACTTTGATAGTACTGGGTTTGCACCCGCAGGATGCACTGCTGTAGGAACACCGGGATGTGACAATGAAGGGATTAACAAAGGTGCACAGTTACCTGTCTGCCATCTTTCTGATTGCAGGCTTCCAGTGTGATTTGAGAGCCAGTAGAAAAGGAAGTAATGGAAAGACACTTGTCCTGCTGTCTAATTACAGGGTCACTGAATACCCACTCCTTTGGCATAAGAAAAAGAAAAAGAAAGGTTCCATTATGATCCCAAATGAGAGAGAAGGTTTTTGTGTGTTTTGTTTGTTTGTTTGTTTGTTTTCTTTTTCTCTCCTTTTAGGTAGTACAAGAACCTGAATATTTTCTTCAACATTTACTAAAGGCTCCCTGGTAAGACTATATTTGCAGTCCTCACCTGATCAGAAGTTTATGCTCTGGCTTGACAAACCATGACTATTTCAAAACCTACAGCTGGCTTCTCTGACCTTCCAAGCTGCTTGATTAACCTTGGATCCCTTGCGACTCCATGCTCTGCAGCTTTACAGAGTCAGGCCGATATAGTATGGAGGCCACCAGTCTCCTGATTTACATGATGTGCAACTGCTTCTGCATATTTTACATAGCAAACGTTCTATAAAGGGTAACTGAGATCTATACATTATAAAATGAAGCAAAACGCACGCAAACATATCTATGGGCTATCAAATATCACCAGCACACATAAAGCTCAGACTTCATTTTTCCCTTCTCTCACTTGAAGGATGCTTGACCCAATCAAATATTCTTATTATATATTCCCCAAAGAAGAAACACAAATGCAGTACATTTTGGAGATTTTAAACAGTAATGACATGGAACAATGAGTGAATTAAATGGCACATTGAATGCTGGCTGCAAACTGGTTTCCAACAGTTAACAGATGTGAATATGTATTTTCTGGCATAAAATATCCCACTGTGACACTTGTCTTTCTCAAGCTGCTTCTCTGCTGCTTAGACTACTAAAAGAAGAGACTGACAATAAATCCTCAGCTGATATAAACCAGCACAGCTCCACTGTTAGAGAAGCTGCACCAAATTACTGCAGCTGAGGTCTTGTCTATTTAAATTCCGCTTGGGCATTACGCTGAAACACATCTGCAAACTGGCACAGTCCAACTGTCTGCAGCTACAGCTGAAGTGGTGGACTAAGGAACATTTATGACCCCAGGGAAATCTCAGAGCACACAAACCACGGCCTGAGTGGTGATCACCCCATGATTCAAACCCTGGCCATGAGTTTACTGCACAGACTAGCCAGGCCTTTGAACATTCAAGTGTTACCTGTTGCCTCTGTCTAACAAAATCCTTCCTACCCTATGCCTAGCTGCTGTGTCTGTTGAGACAGTAGTGCTCTGAGATGGCCACAGCTTCTTTTCCTGTTTACTACTAAAACCACTAATAGGGCCAAATTCTTCCTTTATTCACCTCTGTACAAATCCAAAAAGGCCAGAGATGTCTTTTCAGTCACTGGTAATACATAGAGGGGACAGAGGAAGGAGGAAAGCACCAAGCTGAAGCCTGTCTTACCTGAGTGACGGGTGGATTGTTCACTGTCCCTTTACAGTTTCCGATGCCAGCCAATGTATTCCCTGAGGTATCCTGTGCCCAAGACTCCAGGCAATTTCCTCCTTGTCTAATTATCCCTGGAATCAAGTCTTTTTCAGGAACCCTTGAAGCAGAACAACAGTCATAAGGCAGTTAACAAAGAAGTACAAGGTACTTACATACTTACAAGAACATAACTGGCCCCTATCTGAAATACAGGCCCCTCTAACCACAAAGGAGAACAGAGAAGATCTTTTCCAAGCATAAGTCCCTTCTTTTTTTTAATTTTGGCCTTCAACTGCCACAGCTCAGTTTCTCATTGTGAACCACCTCCCAACTCCTCCAGGGAATTGCAGAAGCTGAGATCTGACTCACTTCAGCTCAGGGTAGACTTTCTCCAGATACCACTGGAAGGATTTACAGTTCAGCTTGCGGCGCAGCTCCACTCGATCTGCAATACTGGAAACAGACACACACAGTGAACAGGAGTAAGTGGGACAATCAAGAGCAGCCAAGAAGCCTGAGGGGGACTGTATAGCTTTCCCACCTTGCTCATTCTCCCACCTAGTTGTTATTGGGTTCAGAGAGCTAGCAGTGACCTGAGGTGAAGAAGAATAGACAGGCAGGAGGGGAACATTGAAAAGAAAGAAACAAATGCCTTTGGAGAGCAATTCTTGTGCTTCCTTTGGTTCAGAAAGATGCCAGGGTCCAGGTTCTACAATGTTAAAATAACACATGAAGGTGCACAAGAGGTACTGTAAGACCAAGTAAGCATTTCAGCCCCTGGGTACCTCTGTAGAAGCATCCCATGAAATTTACACAACCATCAACTCCTGAAAAGGCCTAGAAAGCATTTACCCTATGTATACACAAATGGTTTATCTCTGTGGCTGCCAGAAGTAAGAGGACATGGCAGCAGCTGTACTGTCAGTTTGGACTGCAAACCTAAAAACCATGAAGATTTCTTCTTAGGCAGTTTTGAGAAAGAAGCTAAGAGGAAATTAACTCAGCACCCTGTAACTGCCTGCTGTAGCAGCCCTCCCAACGCTGACCTCCTTGGCTTTGGATGGCTGAAGGACTCTGCTTGAGCCATCCCACTGAGCAGTGACACCAGGGACTCTCTTCAAGCTATGCTACTACAACTGTGTCTTGGAAAGGACTTTCAAATGTACCCATGTTCCCTGACATACTCAGCCCACAAAGGCCATTCTCTACTCACAGCTCAGGAGAATTTATGTGGATCTTACAGATGTATCAAAACTGCATGGAAAGAAGGTCAAGTTTTGGACCTGTTGATGGTGTCAGAGACATCTGCATTCTAAATCTAGATAAATAATGCAGGTTCACAGGGCTGTTACTACAGCTGAAGAAATCACCTGCAGTTGGAAACCAATGGCTTCACTTCAGCTCTTACTTGGCCATCTCTGTCTGTAAAGCTGGTAGGAAATATGTGCAAAGAAAAAGTGCAAGTTTAGGCCCTAAGACACAGTAGTGATGTATTCAAGTTTGCTATGCAATACTTCAGTTTCTTTTATGAGTAGAAGCACTGCTTACTATTTGGCCCCAGTCTGGCTGCTGCAATCAATACAAAGACAGAAAAATCAGCTAGGTAAAGTTATTGCTGTGGCAATACCAGGATGTACGATGAAATGTCTGTATGGGCCAGAACAAACCTTGTCACCACGTAAGTAGTAGATGCATCATTATCCAGTGCATGTAGTTACACATCTGAGGCACCATCACTTTTGCCAAGTCTTTAAGCTGATAAAACAGTCACTTGTTCACAGGGGATACAACAGATATTCCTCCCAGGATGTTTTTAACATTCATTTGGAAATTGTAGGCATTTGATACAGAGAACCAGTTCTCATCCCAGGTTTTGGTGCCCGATAATTTTTGGGTAACAAACCCTAAAAGCCCATAATAGCACGCCTTATGTGGCCTGCAGACAGCTTTATCTAGGATGCTGCAAGAAACACATTTCTTTACAGAAGTGAGCTCAGAAGGTGCTGGAGACTAGTCACAACCAGATTACGTTACGTGAATTAGAAGCAAACCTGTTAGTCAGACACTAGAGCTGTAACACTCCTGGCAAGCCAACAATTCAGAGCATCTCTGTTTCTCTTTCCCACATTTAGAGACAGAGAAGATCTGATAACTATTTCTTGCTAGCAAGTGGCTTACCAGAGTCTTCCTAATGAGGTTTGAGAGCAGCTTACCTTCCATATGACTTGCCAATGGCTGATGGCCGGGCTTCATAGTAATACTGCTTGTACTCATCCATCCACACCTCCGCTGTGCGCTTAGTGTTCCTACATGGGAACAAGGGGATGCCTTGCTGAGTGCTGCTGGAGAACCTGCCCTCCTGTCAAACAAGCATTAGGTGGGAAGAACCAGGGCCTGTCTGCCAGGGGGAGGTTGGGAATAGCACCAGACATAAAGTGGGTACCACAGTCAGATTTAGACAGAATGTGTTAACTCTACAAAGGCTTGTGTGGATACTACAGTTCAGAATATAAAAGTAAATTAAAAAAAACCCTAGAACAAAACAGAGTTTACCATGATTTCTTTCACATATGCTTCCACTTCAGAAGTAACCAGTCTGTCTGTTACCACCACCCTGCTCCCTTTCTCCAGACTAGAATGTTACCATGGAATAACTCAGCTTGGAAAGCACCTCTAGTTATGACCTGATCCAGCCCTCCAAAGAAAGCAGGACTAACTTCAGGTTAGGTCACACTGCTCAAAACCTTGCCTGAATGAGTTTTGAAATTTCCAAGGACGGAGATTTCATCACCAGAGACGGGGCTGTGCACCAGTACTTCACTGGTTTCATCATTTTTCTCTTCCCCTCTGTCCTGCAGCAGAAGTTGTCCACAGGGCTCATCTCAGCATACACACAGCTCAGTAGGATCTCTGGACTCAAAAGCAACTCAGAGACATCTAAGGACTGCTGATACCCAGGCATGTGTCACTGGGAGGTATCCAGGAATGGCATGGGTCTCTCCCTGAGGCACTGCTCCCCTCCTCCCTTGCAGAGTGAGGAAACGCAAAATGCAGTAATATAAACAACAGAGAAGGGAACATTGTGCATAGACCAAGAGCAACTCATCTTCCCCTTGAGAACCGATGCTCAGCCACAAGTTGTTCTCCATCATCAAGGAGAAAGACAATAAAGAGTTCAGGCTGATTCGGAGATGCCCAACATCAAGGTGACCTGGCTGTTACCACCTACTTGATGTAAGTTAATGCATTGCCTTCAGGGAAGTCATAGGGATGGCGCTTCCTGAACACATGTCCCACTCGACTGCAGGGAACAATCTCCAAGCTGCCACCACACATCCACACTCGGAAAGAGAGCTCTGGAAGAGACCCAAGAGTCATACAGTTAAAGTCAGATCATCAGCATTTCCAAAAAGAGTAACCTCAGCAGTGTGCCTGAAATCCTTGCCCCTCTGCTCTAGATGTATTTACTACAAAGTAAAACCAGAAAGAATGATTGCCACAGTAAGAGAGGAAAAATCTCTCTGCACTTTGTTAAAACAGAGGCAACACCAGTGCTGGTGCTCTTCAATACCATTCCACTGTTTCATTCCCTGAGCATTAAAGTGAGACAGGACAGCATTTGGTAACAGATCAAGACCACCCCCACACCCACCTTGCTCTGAACCTTCTGCAACTCACCCACCCTGCAAATGGATGGAAGAAAAATAAATGAAGAATTTACTATCCAAAGCAAATCACATGAGGAAGAGAAGGAGTTTAGGAGACAAAGGAGAAAGAACAAGAAGGCATAGGAAGCAAATCCTCTCCCCCATGAAAATTGTCTGGGTAATTGGTAGAGACTTCAGATCAAGTCTCTGCCAAAAGGGCTTCGGACTACATGAACTGATTACTTCAAAAGCTTCACTCACTTGGGGTCTCCCTGCCCAAACTATGGAGCTCTGATGTTAGGAATTAAAAAAGAAACAGTGTATCCAGATCTAATGACTGTTTCAAAGCACGCGCACACACACCAACATCATCCCACCCTTCATCTTTCTCCACCGCTTTCCTCTACAACTCCTGGGAAAGGCTGTTTAAACAGGATGGTGGTTTTCTTGTCTGACTGTTTGGTGGTTGGATGGTCGTGGGATTTTTTTTGGAGGAGAGGAGGAGATGGTGTATTTAATCCAACTGCCAAGTAGTTAAACTGTAGTTTGTGTCATTCCTTACTAGTTGCAGTTTCTCCCTCCGCCTTTCCTACAGCTTTGAAGAGAGGAAAGGCTCAAAAACAAAAACAACAATAACAGAAACAAGCCATAAGTTTCTATCTGGTGGTGTGTCCAGCTGCTCTCCTCAAATGATGTTCTGATTCATTCTGCCCTATATCAAAAACAAAATTCTCAAGCTAGCATGCTTTACTTAAAGCAACATCCATTTCCCAAGAAGAATCCTGCTGTATTCATATCTCAGGCACACAGACAGACTTTGCATGACCAGGTTTGCAAATGGCAATTCTTTAACAAAGAGGAGAAAGGATGCAGATTTTTGGCACAAAATAGAAAATGGAGATCAAGCATAACATATTAAGGACTTCCATCCCTTTTTTTTTTTTTAAATGAAAAACATATGAGAATTTTTGCTATGTATTTTCCAGCACCCGACATTGCCCATATATGCTTTAAATTATTGTATTGTTGTGGTTTTTCCCCCATAATACTTGAAAAAAAATCCTTACCTACCCACATCCAGCTGGAAGAATACTTTGGCAGCTGATAATCGCTACCTGACCATTCCTATGTACCCGCTCCTCCAGCTCTGTGCCCTTTAAAACCTTCTCTTACATTGTTTCCTCACAGGAGAAAAAAAAGTTTCTAAGGAAAAGTGTATTGAAAATGGCCTTCATGGCCATTCTCACCCACCCGGATTAGTCAGAGCTACTTGCTCAGCCCACTCAACAAAAGGTGACCTTATCCAAACAATTGCTTTTCACTCAAAATTGTAACACGTAGTAAAAAGTGTTTCAGAACATAATCAACGTTTTCCCTTCATCACAAAAGCTAGATTTCAATTAAGTATGGAAAACATTTCTTTCAGAGTGGAAATTGAACTCTTTAAATACCTTCTCAGGAAAATAAACTTCTTGTTGTAAAATTGTAGGTTTCTGCTCATCTGCTAAGTGAAACAAGCTGAACGCAGAAGCCACTGATGGAATCACTGCCTCATATTATGCTGAAGAGCTGAACAAACGTTAGCTTCAGGGGAAAAATAAAGTAAAATATTTTGCCACTGCCACCATCACACTGTCATTGCAGCAATGCATCTCAGGGATAGACCCCATTACACAGAGCACTGTGCTCTTAGCCTTGCTTTTGTAAAAGAAGAGTCAAGGTGCAGGATAAGAAACAAGTGATGAGGGGCAACAAACAATGGAAACTGCACAAGAAACAACTGGCAAGCCCTGCACACTCAGCCCAATCCCACACAGCCCAGCCCAGCCATTGCCAGCCTTTATGAAAGCGGTTTGAAGGAGGAGAACAAAGCAGTTCTGCAGAGGTTTTCATCACCTCTACATACAAGAACAGTTGTGTGTGCGCAGGTGATTTATTGCCACTTACTGCAGAGAGCTCTGCTTTAGCATCAGCTATGGACATATGTGCCAAAAAACAGTGCTAGGCTCCCTGATAGGCAGCAGGAGACAATGAAAAGCCTAAATAAGTATTCTTTCACTGTCTTTGGGATTTTCAGCTTTTACACAGGTGAAGCTGGAGCTGCAGTAAGATGAGTTTAGCCATAGAGAGGTGTCCAAGGGACACAGGAAAGGTGATTCCCGAGCCTAGGTAAATGCTTCCTGTTACTTCCACCTGCAGTTCTTGGCTGCCATGACCATGCTGAGATCTAACGCATCTTAGTCCTAACCCTGTGCATCTCCTTTTAATATCACAACTATCATGGAATTGAATCAGGACCTCAGCAAAGTGAGAACATAAGCACTCGCTGTTAGATATTTTGTTCAAAAAAGTAGTACCTTGATATTGTTGCCATCAAACATCTTAGTTACGGGTTTCAGAGAGCATTTCAGAAAAAGGCAGCTGCCCTAGCTCTGCTCAGAGGAAAAAAACAACTTTCTTCTTTCTATTTCTTTCCTCCTAACTGGCCCTTCAGGTGTTGGAAAATACCACATAAATTCTTCTTTAAAGGGATTTATTTACAAATTTTCAGTATTTATGGAAGCTGTGGAAACAGAATATCTGTTTTGTCAGCATTTGCAAGAGCAAAGTCTGTTTGACCAAAGGACAGAGCTGGGCTTTTGACACTTCAGTTCCACATACACCATTTACAAACACCCCAAATGCTCAAGGCCTCTGTGAACCTCTTTTCAATGTTGTTCTTCCTTTTGTCACCAATCCGCAATGATGCAGACTACCACCAGGAGAGGGGTTTTTTTAATGACTATTCTTTTCTTGTTTGTACTGTAGACGCACTCATACAATGCTGCACATGCATACAAGACAGTGACAGCCCTAACATTAAAAAGCCTCCATTCACTTTGCAAAAAACTGACATAAAATTCTGACCCACGTGGTGATAGCCTGACCATGTCTGTAACCTTCTATCAACATGCAGATCTTGAAAGAAGAGATCTGCTAAGTGGTGAATACTGGGAAATAGTTCTGCATTAGCGTGTCGTTCCTCAGACACCCTAAGCTTACCAAAATTTTCTCCTCCCCAGATGTCCATTTGAGTATCATATTTTCCCAGGTGGTTAAACCAGGATTTGTTAATCACAAAGATGCCTCCTGCTATGACAGGGGTTCTGGAAAAGAAAGCACAAGCCCATATTAAATAAGCTCACATACTCATGTGCGTGCAGCACCACCATCTTCATTTTAGAGGGAAGACAATTTGTGTAGGCCTGACAAACCATCTCTTATTCAAAACAGGAAAACAGAAGTCTGCTGATCACGTTCCTGCTTTGCTGAGATGCCCCTCACTAGATCCTCCCCTGTCCTTTTTTAGACTACAGGAATAATGCTGTGTCTTTTGCATTTATACAAATACACACGGTGTGTAGGAATGACAGAGGTATTATTGTCTGATGGCTGCGTTCACCGACTAGGCATGGTGTGAGTGGTTTTGCTGCATGTACCGTAGGCTACTTAGTGGGTGCAAAACAGAGGCTCACAAATTATATGAAGGAATAAAATGGCACTTCCATTACAAACTGAGCTGAGCACTCTGACTTTTTATACCAGGATTTTTCATGTTCTACATCCCTCAGAACCACACACACAGCAGCAAAGCTGGCAATAACCACTGCAGTTAATACAATTCGGTTTTGTGTGGACACACATATTTAGGATAGAAGGTTAATTCTGTGCTCAAATTACTAGCTGCAATTAAGCTCCTAGCTCTGCTTTACAGTTCCTGAGGTGATTGTTTAGCTGCATCTTTCTTTAGTTCCTCACCTAGAAGACAGAAGCAATCAAAAATCTCCAAATGATTTCTGGAGGCATTCAGAGTGTTGAGAGAAACCATAAAAACAAATACAGAACAGGAAGAGGTGGCCTGTTGGGATAGCACAGCTACAAGTCAATGAAACTATATAGTTGCTATTCATATAATAATCAGGGAGCAATACTCGAAGAATTAGGGTATTGCTGCATTACAAGATTTCTTCAGAAATAACATGAAAAGTTTGCCTTTATCAAGTAAAAACAATATCTTGTCCCCAGCATGACAACCCTTTGTACTCCTTGCCATAAAAGCAAAGGCTCAGTAAAGACTTTTGGAGGACTGCACACAGTCCATCAGAGATAGCTACCTTATAGACTGAGTAGGGTCTGTTCTAGACATCTTCTGCTCTATAGGAATCTGCTCCCATTTAAAGTGAAGACTCCAGTCAAATCCTGAGAAGAAAAGAAACATGCCAGACAGGTTTTGTTCTTGGCTTTCTCCTAGCTTCAGCCCCCACCTTTACATCACAGGTGACACCTACTTTCCTTCCTCAACACCCCCTGCAGTCTAGCCAGAATGGGAAGAGTTTATTTTAACGTAGCCAAGAAGTTGCCAATTTTGTCTTGGCATCTTCATCCCTCAGCAGTACGGGTTTCTGCTCAATTCCGCTCCACATCCTCAGGAGAGTGTTGTCAGAGTGACATGTACTAATTAGGGTTGTTGCATTTTGGCCAGTCTTTTTTACACTTCCCTGTCTGCCAGAGTTATTTGGTTTTAATCACAGCACTTTGTGGGATGTAATGTATTCTGGGAACAAAGGCTTGCAGATCATTTTAACCATCTTAACATCCAAACCTACTGTTTATTTATAATTAGCCTGTGGTGGAGAGCTAAGCACGTCACAGACACTAGCACTGTACCTTGTTGAAGTTAGCCACAGAGTGAGTAGCCTTCAGTGAGTGAGCAGTGCAGCAGTGAAACATGGCTACCTACAGGGGAATGGCAGTTCACATAGGAACAGCCATAAGAGGGTTCAGCAGCTAGGAGAACAGCCCAAGATGCCAGATGGACCACAAGGAATATAAGAAGAGTGGAAAGTTTGCAGAAGTGGCTTTCACCTATTTTATTTGCTATCACCCTTCTTCCTTTACTGGAAACTGTAAAGAGTGAGATCTCCCTGGTTTATGAACTTGTGAAAGCACAGGAAGGTGTTTCACATCTGGCTGCTTGGCCTGAATGCCACAGCCAAAAAATCCTGCTGTTCACTTGCTGACAGGAGGTAAAATGGCCATAGGATATGTTGATAAGCTTTATCAGTTAGCTAAGTCCTGAAACTGCAAAACACCACGATGCTGATGCAAGCTCAAGAACAAAACCATATTTGGGCTTTATTTCAACTCTGCAAAATATCTGACTTAGCAATTTACAGGAAAAGGAGGACAGAAAACCCATCAGGAAAGAGCATCACTATTTTATTTTAAAAGCTAAAGTGGACATCAATTATTTTTTAAGCACCATCTCTCAGGCCTAACTATCACAAGCCATTCATTCTACTCACCTCCCCTCAGATCTGCTGATGCTGCCAGGTAGGCAAAGTTATCCAGGCTGATAACATCAATGATTGGACTCACCACTCGGGTATAATCCTGAAAGGGGAAGAGAAAAGGGGAAAAAAAAGCAGTCAGAATTTTCTCGAGGGTCTGGAAAAGCTGACAGAGATCATAAAAAACAAAGCTGAGCATGTAACATGCACATTTTTATTTGGCTTTTCCAATAGAGTTTTGACAGCTCAGCAGTGATTGATGTACACTATGTCCAAATGGAGAAGGTTGGGTATTAGCCAAGAGTACACCATGGATAAAGGGAATGAGGCAAGGGACCTACATACCCAGAAGAGCTGCCAAGAAACAGCTCTATTTCCTGCCCAAGACACAGGACATGAATCATTGTCCCAAAGGTTTTGTGCTTGATTTTGATATCTACTGATTTCTGCTTAGCCACCCTTGAATTAACTCATTGCAATCAGATGCAAACTGAAAAAAATATAATATCTGAATATTAAGGGATTAGAACACTTCGCTGGCTGTAAGGTTTTATTTGCAGCCTTTTTAATAAACAGAACTTGAGATGTAATAAGTTTCCACCACAGCAGTGAAGAAAGTCTTTCAAAAGCTGAAATATAAGATGAAACAGAGCTGGTAATGCTAAAACCAGCATCTTGCTATCACCTGACAGCCTCCACAGCCTTCCTACCAAACCTCCATTCTGTGCCTCATAGTAGCTTTTTCTGCTTGGCCAGCAGATCACAACCAGCAAAAGCCTGTTGTTCATGCATATTCCCCTTCACACACTGACAACTGCATAAAGAGTGCATCAGTAAGACCTGAGCCCTGCCCTTGAACTTACTCTGGAAGCATAGTGCTCCAGCCACTGCTCCAACCAGCCAGCAATAGGACTGGGATGGGGAAGACTGAAACCCAAACCAGTACTCAGATGATCACTATAGGAAATATGCAATAGGCCTTGCTGCTTTGGAACCCCCTGTTGTATGTTGACTTAAAAGCCAGAAGCAAATATTTATAGGCTTCTGAACTAGAGGACTTATTGATCAGCTCTAAAAAGTGGAAGCTTTTACGTCATCATTCCTTAAGTTTCACCTTCTTCCAGTTTAAGCCAGACATGGATACAAGTCAGCATAAAAGACTCAAAACTCTTTTTTCTGGAGCTCCTTACTCCATAGAGTCCTCTGTTCCAAAGGAGGGGAACAATCCCAGCCCCTTGCAAGTAGATCTAAGTCTTCTTGCAAGCAGGGCTAACGCTTCTCCCCTTCCCCTTCCATTTCTCTTTTAGCAGAGCCATGTTTTCCCCTCCAGCCCTACAACGCAACCAGGGCGACAGTCCAGACTCACACTACTCCTTTCTGAACTGAACCAGTACAGGTACATCCCTGCATCCACAGGCAGCTCTTCTGTACTGGGAAGCTGCCTACATGCAGGTGGTTTGTGCTGGCAGCTCAGCAGGAACATTAATAGAAGGAAAGTTTTGGCAGTGACAAGGCAGAGGGAAAGGTCCAGCAGCAAGGGAGATAGCAGCCATGGAAAAGTTGCCCAGTGTGTGCTGAGGCCACTACCCTATGTATGGGCAGAAAAGAAGCAGAACACCTGCAGGACAGCTGAGGTGCAATTTGGCAGTTCAATTATTCACCACTGCATCTCATCACTCAGCACCTACTGCTCTGCTGTACTGGCAGGAGAATGCATGAAGCCCATCAGGGATCTGCTGCCCACCTAACTCAGGCTGTACCTTCATCTGCCTGAGAAAGGGACTATTTGGGAAGGTTCTGTCCTTGCTGGCACTGCTCAAGGCACCCGAGGGCACAGGATTCATGAGTCCCAAACATGCTAGCCCTGACTAGCTCAGAGCAGGGAGATGGTGCTCACCTCTTTCACTCTCTGAAGCATGGGCTGTAGCCACTCACTGTTGACTTCACAGTGACTGTCTAAGAAGGTGAGGATGTCAGCAGTGGCCACTTCAGCTCCTCGGACCCGAGAACGAATCAGCCCTGCAATGGGGAAAGGATGGCAGAAGAAGAAAAGAAAGGTTAAAAAGGTAAACAGCTGAGCCTCTTTCAGAAGCTAAAATGCTTCACGTGGATGTTACATGAGGAGACCAGGCACTTCTTCAATACAACACCTCTGTCAGGAGCAGAGAGCAGCTTTGGCAGGGCATCCCCTGAGGGCAACATCAAATCTGAGGCCTCCCAACACACAAAGAATGACCTAATCTGCCACTTCTGTTCACGACACTGAACTTTCACCTGGTTCCTGCCTTGATGACAGTTCCATTCCCCTTTAGCCCTTCTCTCAGGTACCCTGATGCTGCCTGTACCGTGCCTGCTTGGTGTCTCTCCTTCAGAGCATCATACTGCCTCTCTCACCAGTCCCACAAGAACACACTCTATTCTCTCACTGCTTTTCTTCCTTCTTATCTATTCCTTTTCCTCTTGCCCTGTGGTTAGAGGTGCCACTCTGGCTCTCAGATATCTCCATTCTTTCTTACACACCACCCCACTACCTGGGATAACTTTCATGCCCTGAACAGTGGCTCCCATCTCTTCTTTCAGATCCCTGTTCCAGGCCCACTGTACTTCAGAAATTAACCTGAAAATAGGACTTCCATCTGCACCTATATTAATAAAGATCTTAAAATGCAGTCCTTGTTCTACCTAGGGCCTTTGGACAGTGCTCATTATTTAAACTATGAATTAAGAACCCTGAAGACTGAGAGTCGATAAGCCAGATCCTCTGTTCATATAGTCTCCACATTAGGACACTGCTGATTAGAAAGAACATCACAGAAACAACACGTATGTGGCTGCTAGGCAAACAGGGCCACGTGGGCAAATCCACCAACCTTTGTACCTTCCACACTCACCTTCTCGACGGATGTTTCGTAGACACTTCACCTTAGGGATCTTGGTAAGAAGCTGGCAGTCCTCAGCTTAAGGAAGGCAAAAAACATTTGGTACATGTACATGAATTAATTATTGGCTTCAGTAAAGAGCTTCAGTTAACTGTTCTCTTGTATCTCCATAGGCAGGGTATTTCTGCTTTCACTTAATATCAGCCCCAGTCCTCCTTTTGGAAGGGTACACAAAAGAGCACTGCTTGCCCACTGCCCACCTCAGACAGCTGAGCCTGTACCTCCTGACACTCCAGTAGGGCAGGCCTCTGTCCTGCACTTAGCACTTCACAAGAATAATGGGGTGTGTGCTGGCAACATGACACTTAGCGGATGGCTTTGATGAAATGGAGGGACCAGAGGGAGCCTGAGCTGCAAACTGCAGAAGTGACAAGTAAAAGAGAATCCTGTCACATAAAATGATTTCATCCATTTTCTTTGCCCTCAGCGGCTCATTTGGGCATCTCCCAACATTTGTTCTTAGGGCAGTTTCTGCTTGATTTTATTTAATATAAGCCACGGAGTGTTGATCTGCTTCCCTGGGGGCACCATTACACTAACGCATGGATGTCTAACTGAGGGCTTTGCTGGCAGCTTGCCAGGAGCTTGTGCCATCCCTCATTTCCTTTGCTCAGGGAACACGATGGAGAGCAACAGCTACTGGATCCAGCCATATGAAGGAGCACCACGTCACACAGGATGCCACGGGATAGGCTGCCTGTAAACAGCACTCTCTCTACTGCCATCCACGGAAGCAACGCTGTCTAGCACATGCTATTTTCCTTGGTCCAACATAATGTCCCATTTTTCCATTTATTCCATGTTCCCCTTTATGTCTCACGTCCTCTCTTATCCACTGCCATCCTTCCCCAGAGAACACAAAGGTCATCAGCCAAAGTGTATTTCCTGGTATGGGCCTTCAGGAGCATTTCCACCCTCAAGGATACACGCATGCAATCTAAAATACTACTCTTGTGTGGGCACTTTGGCAGCTGCTGCACTATCCAAGTGAAGTGGCAGGTGCTCTCAATTAAAGTCTACCAGGATTTTGCTGGACATCTGTTACAAGGGAAAGCACCACTCAGCTTGGCTAAGCCACAATTTCAAGTACATACAAGAATCCATATCAAGTCATTCTGCAGGAGTGGAACTCACCACTCTGAGTGTAACTACTTGACAGCATTGAAGGACTGTCTGTATCTTTGCAGAAACTGAGGCAGATGTTAAAACTAACTGTCAGTCCTCAAAACAGGTACTAAAGTGGTGAACTAAAGTTCAGATGCCTCAGCTGTAGAACCACAGATATCTGCTTGCCAGCAAGAAAAATAAGAATTACAATATGATGGAGCTTTGTGAAAATTCTTCTGTCCAGGAGCCTAAACAGCAGTTTGTGGCTCAGCCTTGTGCAGTACTGGCATCAGAGATCCACTTGTGTTAATCCGGAACACTTTGGACACTGACACTGTATTGGAATTTTCAGGTGCTGAATGTGAGACACTTAGGACTCTATGTTAGAGGTGCTCAGAAACACCCAGCTCCAATTGTTGGACTCTGAGGCCCTCACAGGTTTTAATACCTAATTTCACCATCCTCCTCTGTCATGGCCTCTACCATGCATATATTTAAACTGCGCACAGAAATACTAGCTCCCTTTTCCTTCTCCCTTGCAAAGAGACATGATGGAATCTCTGTTAAAGAAGGGAATAAACAAAGCAACCAAAAAGAGGCAGAGCAGGAGGAGAAAAAACAAACACAAGGGAAATAGGCCCATACTTACGATCTGAGCTGAAGTCATCTACCAAGATAATTTCCTGGATGAGGTTGGGAGGGGTGCGGTTCAGAACGCTGCAGGGATCCAGAAAAGAAAAAGACAGACTTTGTGAGTTGCTATAATAATGACAACGGTAGTACTGACAGAAATCTGCTGTGCCATGCTTTATAGCAGGAATACCTAACTCAGTAATGTGGAATAGGTAACCCAGCTGTTTGTACAAGTGTCCAGCAGAAACTGAACTGCAAGCAGAAACATCCCAGAAAGCTATGGCATCTCAAGCAAACCTGAGAAGGACTCCACAGCAAGAAAGTTGGTTGTAGGGTCTGCCAGGAAGCAGCTAGCTAGCAAAGGACGCTGAAGCATGCTCTCTGCCTCCTGAGAGACAAAGAGGAGAGCATGAACAGCCATGCAGCAGCCAGGAGGCTGTTCCTGTCCACCAGACTCTGGACAAAGCTCATCACTGCTAGGAAGCAGAAAGAGAGCTGCCACTTTTCCCAGCAAGGAGTGCTCTCAGTCATTTCTCACTGACTCTCTTCTTTAGGAAAAAGGCAATTTTCTTTGGCAATATTCTGGACTTGTTTTGGTTTGGGTTTTTTTGTTTGTTTGTTTTGGTTTTTTTTGTTTGTTTGTTTTCCCTGTTTTGATCATTGTTTGTCTTTCTTTCAAGCCATGACACTTGCTGGGGACACAAACCTTTCCCTGAGCTGGGAATGACTGTGGCCTGCAGTACCCGCAGAGCTGCAACTGGCTTGTGCCTACAAGATGCAGGATTTCACATACAAGGAAGGAGGTTAAGAGCTTACACTTTCCACAGAGGTCAATATAGTCTGGTACTCTAGAGTTATAGCAGCTTCATTCTGACCTTTTCATTCCTCTCATTTGTTTCAAAACACTTGAACTGATTTTCCATAAACCTCTTCAAGTTCCTCCTCTGGCTTTACTAGAAGTACACAGCATATTCCCTCTTCAAGTTTCATTCCACAAGTGCACGGGCAAGTCCTTATTGCCTTCAGTAAGACGGCTCATACACTGAACATTGCTCACACTTGAGCACACCAGTGAAGAGGACAGTTCTGCAAACTTCAGCCTTAAAAACCAGATGTAAACTCTGTCCTCCTGGTTCTAGCATTTTAGCAGCACTTGCTCTTCCAATTTCAAGCAATTTTGGAGAGCGTCGCTTAAATATTTTGGGTTATCTCATTTTGTTCAATTGGTTTTGGTTTTTGCTTATTTTGCTTGCTTTTTGTTTTGTTTTCCTTTATACAAGAAACACAAGAGTAATCCCATACTCCCAGGAATAGCCTACTAAGGTTACGGAGAGAGAAATTACTATATAGTAATTAGCTTCACCAATAGGTTTGCACACAAGCTTCCTCAGTTTTCTGCTGTCCCACAGAGCAAAATCATGTCTGCTCCACTGCTCAGTATCACATCCTATTCCATTTCAGATTTATGCTGCTTCATACGCCTCAAGAGTATTTGTATTTTGAGCTGACACATCCCTAGATAACCAAGCTTGCGTTTTTCAAAGTTGAATCTCATTTGCTGCCCTTGGCTCATACTCCTCTGGATACTTCAGCACTGCATAGTGGTGTGGAAGCTAGGTCTATGTTCCTTCTCGCATTTGTGATTGCTCCTTCCCCCAGAATAGCCATTATTTGCATATTTTACAGACAAAGTTGCCTTGCACTGAAATTCTTGTTCACGCAGACGTAACACAAAATATTAACAACCCTGACTGGCCACATCCTGCAGCACAACTGCTGTAAAATGATATTCCACACATTCTCACTACCCTATTAGCAATACTCGCATTTTCTCCACAAGTTACTGGACTTCCAACTCAACAGAACTGGGAAAAAAAGCAATACATTTTGTTCTCTCTTCCTCAGCTGTTCACTCAGTCTCCCAGCAGAGAGGAAATATTCTTGAGAAGTTCACTACTTATTGCTTGATGTCTAGTTCTGCTCTCAGCTCTGCAATAATTTGCTGTGGATCCTTGGAAAATGTATTTAATCTTCTTCTTACCTTGTCTTACCTGTCTTTTTTGCAAGGAACACAGCAATCCTAGTATTTCACTTCAGTGAGGCCCACAGACTGGCACAACAATTGATTACTCTTAGGCACAGAACGTATTACTAGGCTTCCAAAATCCCAGTGCTAATCCCTCTTTTACAGCAGAAAAAGAGACTATTCCTCTCATCTCAAGGATACGTTATCCTCCTTCTTTTCTCACAACTTTCTTCTTTCAGTGTCAGTGACCTCACTTTGTCCCATGACACCATTTCAGTACTGCCAATAGCTTCCCTTCTCTGCTGATTTGTCCATCTCCCATCAGTTCACAGATGTCACCTCCTTTTTTTTTTTTCTCTTCTCCAAAAATATCTCCTCTGTTTATGGTTATCAAACCTTCTCTGCTTTAAAGTGAAAGCTACTAGTCAATGTTTGGCTGTGTGCCCCAGTAAATACTATAGAACCCAAGAATTTATCCTTTGGGACCACTCACCAAACAAGGATAAGTCAGGAACATTTCCAAGATTTGATGTAAACAAGGAGTAAATCAGGAGCACTGAGTGTAAACCTCTGGCAATGAAGACTCCAACCATAGCTGGAGCTCTGGTAGGACCTAAATGACCTTCAAGGTGCCATCCAACCCAAGCCATCGAGAAGACCATCCAGCTGACCCTTTTATTTTTTTTATCTTTTGCAGCTGACCTCAGCTAGCTCCCCATTAGAGGGCTGCTCCAGTGTCAGCAGGACAGCAGGGTTGAACTGCTAGGTCCACTTTGCAGGGTCTTTGCTGAGGACTCTAGGTTGCAGAACATCACATCTAAGAGATTGGTGAGACCACTTCTTGAGCACTGTGTTCAGTTTTGGGCTTCCCAGGGTAAGAAAAACAAGAACATGCTGAAGCATGGCTAGCAAATGATGGCTAAGGTGAGTAAAGGACTCGAGCATCATACTTACGAGATGAGGTTGCAAGAGCTGTAAATGCTTAGCCTTGGGAAGAGAAGGCTTAAACATGTTGCAGACATGCTTGATCTCCACTGTCCCTGGAGATACTCAAAACAAACTGGACACAGACCTCAGCAGCCTACTCAAGTTGACCCCACTTTGAGCAAGTCTAGCATTACAAGTTGGCAATGTTCATCTGCTCATTTGTACACATAACCTACAGAGGATTTTATATCAAATCCTTTCTTTATGGGTTACTGCTGTTTTGACTGTCATCATCTCCACATTTTATTATCACAGCATCTTCTTTTTCATTGGCTGCCTTGGGATTTTCTTAAGGATCACACTACCATAGCTTCTGAGCACCTAACCATTTACTGTCTGACCTATGATAGAACCAGCAGAAATCTTCTGCTAATGTCCTACTAGCAGCACTGTAGTTCCAAACAAATCTGCTCATTTTCTGAATAGAGGCTGCGTAGGGTTAATTTTATGGTTTAAATGAAAAGAAAATGAGAAGAAGTAAAAAGGCAAAATGCGTTAATGCAGTGTATACAGGACTCTGAAAATACAGCAGCACCAAACCTAGCAGACTGAAACACAGCCTTCTAACCACAAGGCCAACTTGGAAAAGCCTGTTATTTATTCACAAAGTACATTTCTCTAAGCCCACAGGACCTGAGAGGAGAAGAAGTGATGATGATGAATAATACATTCCTGTTAGTGATACCATGAGTTCAACCTTCTACCTGAACAATTCAATTTCCTTTCAGCCTTCACAAGCTGTTCCTGGACTTGCTTGCAGGCTTCAGGGACCATCTGAACAAAGGCTTGATAACTCCGAGGGCAAAGGGCATTTTTTATGTAAAAAGGAAAAGGAAAAGAGCCTCCCCAGATTCGGCAGGGATGTTGAGGAAGGGAAGGAGCAGCTGAGCACTGCTTTGTGGTATAGATAATTGCACACTTTCTTCTGCTTGGAGATGAGACTCTACTGCTGAAACTCAGACATTAGGAGCTATTGGCACAGGATAGCACGTGTCCTGTATGTACAGCAGGGTCTGTGTGAAAATCTGCAGGGGAAACCTGGTTGGCCATTAGGTTCAGATATTTTTTTCTGCTTGGAAGACTGCCCACTCTGTTCTCAGCAGGATTGCCCCACCTCCTGAAACATATACCCTAGCAGGAGACTGGTTGCATATTTCTGTTTACAAAATACACCCTCCCATGCTCCTCCCCTCAGCTACATCTAGAAGCCCATACTGTCCCCCTCTGGACCCTCAGTCTTCCAAACCAAGCTCACACTGACTGCTCTCCATCTGCGGAGGCAGGCCCAGCAGTCTCTTTCCTGCTACTTATGATCCCATCACAAGAACTATACAGTAGCTACCTGCAGACACTTTGGAGAAACACCCACATCACCAGTCCAGTCCCAGACCCGTCTTCATGGGCCATCTCTAGGACAGATCACAAAGCATACGTAGGATGTCCACCCACCTTGCTTGTATAACCACTGGAAAAAGTCTAATCCTGCAACGGTGCTCTCTCAGGGCCCAGCCCCCCTTGCTGAACTCACCTCTTCACCGTGCGGAGCAGCGCGGAGCGGGCCTCATTGTGGAAGGTGATGATGAGACTGGTTGCTGGTAGGTCTGTATCATAGCGTACAGAGGTGCACCTGCAAGGCAGAAGAGCAGAAGCATGAGCCACTTTCCACCAGCAGCTGCTGGGGCAACATGTCTACAACTTCCAGAGGAGAAGAGAACTAATATGCTAAAAACAAAAATAGCACAGTGGAGCTGCAGCAAGAAAAGCCTCAGCAGCCCCAGTACAAAGGACAGTAGGGCTTGAAAAGAACTGTGCCTGCTGAAAGGCAAAAGCTTTGAGGCTCTGGTACCTAAACTCATAATGCTGTATGCATTATGGATGAAAACACATGACTTTCCTGGGGAAAAAATGTTCAACACAGTGGAATTTAGCCCATGAATTTGCCTGTGTTTCATGTAAATCCAGCTCCTTCATGCATAGGATGTGCACATGCTAAGTATGCATAAAACTGGTAGATCCAGGCATCAATTCAAACCCTTTGGACCCTGGGCTTTACAGGAAGAGAAAACACTATCTAGCCCTGTGATCTGCCTCAGGGAGCTGCTGAGGTTCCTCAACTTCTCTTCTGAACATTAATACCTCAGTTAACAACAGAAAGTAATTCTTCCCATCTTCCCATTTCACTCTGCAATGTTAGGTATGTTCTTATCCACATACTCAGAATGAAGAATCAGTTTGCACCAAGACTGCTTATACCTTGTGGACAACAAGCATTCTGGAGAACAACTCATGGCTATGAATCTTGGATACAGTTCTGGCAGGTGCTGAAAATTTGGACTGCTGCAGATTTGGACTGATGTGCTACTCTGGAACTGTGGCATATTTTTAACTACTCAAGGCCACGCTTAGACTAAATACATCACTGGACAGAACGCTATTTATTTCTTAAAGCCTCTTGTACTTCCACATTTACTTACCATTCTCCTGTGGCTATTAATAAACTGTAACTATTTGTATCATCATGCTCAATCCTGCTAGTTTAAAACTATTCTAAACTACTGTTATTTTTCATTGCAATGCTTTGCTAAGGGGACAACGAGTTCTTCCATTACTTTTCAATCATATAAAGAAACTTTGACAAAAACTGTGAAAAGCTTGGGACCAGACATGAGACATATCATATTTATTACTGTTTCAAAATAACTCCATGATTTAATGAATGTAAAATGAATTAAGTCACCAGCAAATAGAAAAACAAGATATTGGTGTGCACATTATTTGAGAAAGACTTTCCAACTTCTCAGCATTATTAGAGCATCACAGGGGACAAGATGAAGTTTGTGCTTGTAAGCTGGGTCTGCCTTTACTTCGGATCAAAAACCAGCTAGCTACATGTTCAGTTAGAATTAGCTTGAAGGATGTAGACTCAAATATGCCCTATCTGAGCTTTGGTGCCTAAGGAAAAATAAAGTAGTAACCTACTCAACCCTGACTCCTTGAACTGAGCCAGAGCCATTTGTGACAGAAGGAAGGGCTTTCGCAAACCACATCTATCTTGTACCAGCAGAAATAAGTCCTTATGGTAAGCTGCCATCGCAGCAACCACTCCAATATTGCTACAGGACATGGTACTCAAGAACAATACCCTCATTCTCAAATCTAATCCCCTGCAAATAGGAGGAACATGATAACAGACCTATCTGCCTTGATTACATGCTGCTTAGGAGGTCCCCACTGCTAATGGGAATCTTTGCAAAGCTGAGGCCTGAAGTGGCCATACATTTCCAGGGAGCAGTACATATACATCTTTAGGCTGAAGTGTACAGGTATGGCTTTTCACAAAAAGCATCCTCTGCATGCTACCACAGATCACAGATCAAAATAAATAATTTATATTTGAGCTGGTTTTAGGCCAGAACATGACAGCAGATTAGCAGAAAACAGCAGTTCTGCATGGCAGGGGGACTGGCAGTAACAGAGGACATGCACCACTGCCTCTGAGTCACTAGTAAGCCAATCCTGAATGCTACACTGGGGAACAGAAGCACAAGACTTTCATCTCACAACCAAGGTCCCAGCCACTTCCATTCACAAAGCATCCTGATGGCTGTCAGTGCTGCCAGGCTCACAAGGCTCCACGTCTCCTGACACCCTTTTTTGCAGTTTCAATCAAGTTAGATGCCTGGTTTCCCCTTCCCAGCAGTTAAGAGATGTTGCTTTGCAACATTACATCTCGGTTTCAAACAGACACTACTGCTTCTGACATGGTTACTTTGCTTCTATTTTTTCTTCTTTGAAGGAGGCTGCTTTGCACCATCCTATTACTATCAAACTTATCATCTTCAAGGTACAATGTTATCCTTCTGCGCTACAGAAAGAACAAAATAATCACCTGGGCTCTGGTAGTAACTTACAGATGAGCTTAGTCAGCAGAATAAATTCACCCCCAGTGAAACAAGGACGGAACAAGGAGCACTTTGCAAGCCATGAAATATTCACGGTCTGAACATGAAAAATTATTTTCATCCCCACCTCAGCAGTGTTCATCCAAACCGTAACACATTAAATGAGATTTAGACAGCCAGTTCACAGCAGGTGAGAAACACCAAAGTAAAGCAATGCTGCAACAGCTGAGTACCTTGCAGATAGGACAGAAGCTCACTGAGAAACCCTGAGTGTGGGGGATTTTATGCAAAAAACAGCTTGCAGTCGAGCAGTTTGAGCTGCAAGAGAGGGACTATGCTAAAACCCAAATGCTGAAGTAATAATATGACATTTAGACCTGGGAGAAGATACGCTAGGAAAACAAAAAACTAGAACTCAATTATCCAGGGATCTCAGTGCATTTGAGACCCTTCCAGATTAACCATGAAACAAAGTAACAGACAGACCTTGGAAACCAAAACCATCCTCCGTCAACAGGGCAGAACACAGGAAGGCTCTGGGCTCTCTACATCAAGCAGCAGCTATGGCTTGGGGCAAGGACTGCATAGTACCTGTAGTGCCTGGTGTCCCGTATGGGCCGGTCGCTGCTGAGTTTGTCACTCTCTAGCTGATTAAAAGCATGCTGGCGGTATGGGTCTTCTCCAGCCTTCAGCAGCTTTGAGGACAGATAAGCCTTCTCATCAAAAGCCCTCCTGCTGTTCTTCTCTCCCTGGGGAGCCCTTGTCACCTAGAGAAGAGATAAGCATCAGGGAGAGCAGCTGATTGATGTTTCAACACGGTAACACATTCAGATGTATACATTAAGGGAAGGGTGGTCATTTGTGACACATCTGGAAGTGGGTGGAAGAAGACAGGACAAGGCAAGAGCTTGGAAAAGAAAGCAGGAAACCTTACAGGTGTAATGTTACAATTGCCTTCTCCAAGGAAAATTGCAGGCCTTGCTATCCTTGCAGACTTAAGTAGCTTGGTTGAAAGCTGCTTTCCTGATAGCCCAGGCAGAGACAAGTTCTCTGTAGCACTTGTTACACAGGACATGTGAGACTAAAGGCATTTGGAAGCTCTTCCAGACAGCACAGGTTTGAGAGCAGCTCCAGCCAATGTGGCTAAAACAGTATTAGGAGGAAAAACACTTTCAGCTTTTTGTCATTCACTATCGCACACAAGCACTGTCACAGTTGATTAGAATAAAACTGAAAACTGCATATGACCATCCCCAGTCCCACACACAGGGTAAAAAAACTGGGCTATCTTTTCTTTTTATAGATTTTCTTTAAAGGCTTCTTAACTTTCCCTTCTTGGGTCCTAGACTCTGTGCAATACCAGCACTTGGGGACCATTCACTACAGTGACTGGTAGGGAAACTAGGATAATTTACACAGCAAAAGTTGTTTAACAAAATGTCTATGGTAGCAGTTTGAAAGATGAAAACATGAAGAAGCCATAAAATGCTTCCACCCCTGTATTAAGGTGTGCTGGAGTTCCCTATAACTGCTGGAAGAGGCAGATTCTGGCATATCTGCAACTCATAGGAAGTGGCAGAAAATCTCCAGATCCCACTGTTTAAAACAGTTTGGATATCCTCTAATATTAGATTTGATAATGCTTCTCTCTCTGCTATATGGCTACTTTCAAGAGTTTTAGACAGCAAGACACCACTGGTCATCAATATCACACAGCAGTTCACTTAATCCATCTTAATAGGGTGGGAAACAACTAAAAAACCCAACACGTGGCAAATTCCTGAAGCAGCAGAACATTTCGAGGCAAAAACGTCTTGGTACTCATCTCTGAGGGCTGTTCTACAGTTCAGACAACCCTAAGAGACAAGGACAATTGAATAAGATGACAGCAAGTGGAATTTAGTGTAAGCAAATTCAAGGTAATGCACATTAGAAGAAACAAATTCAACTACTCGTGCACGTTAATGAACTGCAAACTGACTGTGACCACGTGTATTACAGATCTGAGCAACTCCATGGACAGCTGAGCAAAACCCCAGCAACCAGTCAGCAGAGATGGAAGACATGACAACCAGAGCAGAGTAAGGACAGGATGGAGAAGACAAACTAACATAAATGCTGTTATACAAAAAGAATCAGTGATAACTCAGCGCTTCTGATCAGAGTACAGATTTTAGCCAAGCCAGACTCCTGAAAGAAATTACTAGGGGATGAAGAGAAACTAAAAGTTAAGACTATTCAGTTTGGAGAGAAGGTGAATAAAGCGAGGTCCCATAAAATTATGCCTACCATAGCTGAGGTCAACTTGATGCTCAGATTTCCCTTTCTTATCAGAAAAGAATGAAGAAAATTTCTTGGCACAGGAAATAAAGCTGCACTACTTTCAGTACCAGGCGACATACTCAATCACTGCACAATCAAGCTGCTGCATATGGATTTACTATGGTTTAGGTTCAGGCATGCTTTAGCAGACCGCCCTCTCTTCCACTGCTGCAGGCACCTCACTGGAGATGCTGACTCCTGCATCTTGGACTCTCCCTTCAGGTTGTATTTTCAGCACAAGCAGGAAAATAATTACTTTGGTTCCTTTAAAGGTTGAAATGTTCTCGTCTTTTAATTTACACTAAAAGTTACATCAAACAAAGCTTTCATTTCTATTTCCCAACCTAGAAAACAACACTGATGTGAAGGAAAAGCCAAGTTAACCATGGTCTTTTAAATATTTTTGCAGTCACTCACTGGTTCTTTACTACTTATCTCTGTCTCCCCAGACCCTAGAAAAGCAACAGCTGGGTTTGGTTTATATTGCCATGAATGTTGCACAAAATGTTAGCAGCAGCTGCAAGCCTTCAGAAGCCATTTTGTCACAGTTCTGGGAGGGCTCCCCAAGGCAACAGGACAGCCTCCAAGCACCTCCCTTGGGCATAGGCCATGGCCATACTGTGCTGTGGGCCTTTGGATGGCACAAGCAGGTCCATTGGTGCCCTCAGGGCAATGACGCACTGACGCTTGAACTGTTATGGGTAATTCATCTAGGTAGCATAGTTCTGACATTACTTCTTCCTAAATTTGATGTATGAGCGCTGGAGTGCTGGGAATCAGGTGTCAGTTAAGAACACCTCCCATCTTTATCTTGACTGGTATCTTGTCATACTGTCCTTAAACAGGAAAGAAGGAACATTTAGGGGATGATAGCTTGGACAGCCTAACTTCAGTGCCCAGAAAGGCACTGCAACAAGTAATCAAACAGCTCATCTGCAGGCACCAAGAAGATAACAGGGTGACAAATAGCAGCAAAATGAGATTTGGCAGGACCACATCATGTCAGACCAATCTTATTTTCTCCTGTGATGGAATAGTCAGTCTTACGAGTGTGAATAAGCAGTAGATATGACTTATTGTGACTTTGGTAAGGATTTTGATGTGGTATTATAAGATAACAGCAAGCTAGAGAAGTAGCAGCCTTGATGGAAGCCATCATCAGAGCTGAATTGCCAGCTGTTCATTGCCAGAGCAGGGGTGGGGACAGTGCTGTGCACAGGTGTCAGAGGTCTGTTCATAAATGGCTTGGGTCTGAAGACCGGATAGTTTATCAAACCCAAGGAAAATCCAGCAAAAACATCAGACATACTGGGGAGCCAGATTGGAACTGAAAATTATCTCAACTTACATTTTTCTAAAACCAGTACATGAAATTCAATAAAGGCAAACCTCTACAGCTCAGCAGGACAAAACAGAGGAAATAGCAAATAAGAATTCTTGAGAAAGTACAACTCATTACGAACAATGCAAAAGCAAAGCTTAATAAGGAGAGGACAGCAAACATTGTCCTGGAGTTGCATCCAGACAATTACAAAAGAGCCTAGCAAAGTGAATATAAAGCTTATCATTAGAGGACTGAGTTGCTTACGGCTACACAGCCCAGATCCCCATGCTTGAGGCTGAAACCACAACTGGGAGTTAGAGGAGCACCCAGTTCCTTCCGACTGATGCTCTGCAACAGACCAAAGAAAATATATCACTACATTAATGCAGAAGATTAACAGGCACTGGAAAACTGAGCGTCTAGACTAGGGATTAGCAAAGTAGCTGGCACAAACTAAGGTTTGACCCAAACGCTGCTGTGACCTCCGACACAACTCACATACCAAAATTTCAGGAAATAGTGTAAACATTCTAACCTCGTTTCACTGTTTCTCTTTTGCACACGCACTTCTTGCTGTCAGTGACGGAATGGACCTAGCTGCTCTCCTGATGCTGAAAGCACATTGTTCTTTGTGTTCTGAAATGGTTGAAGGGACCAGCAACTGTTTAAGCAGTGAAATGAATACCATAAGCAAGGTATTATTAAGGGAAAGAAATTAATGCCGTGCATATCTGTGACAATTTGAGGGCCTGATTTCTCAACTAGCACAGTGATACACTTGTAGAGCTATCAGTTCTAAGACAGCAAGACTGTAAAACAGATAGCACCATTCACTTATGTACATTGTTGCTGTCTGCCACCAGATACAAACACACCAATTCCAACACTGAGAAAACGGCCACTAAAACTAGAGTTTGGGAACTCAGGGTCCCAAGATTTTATCTTATTTTTATTATTTGGCAACAGTAGGTTTTGCCAAATGCAAACAGGATAACCATATTCCACAGGCCAAGAGGAATCATTATACATCCAGAGTAAGGAAGTCTCAAAAGTAACTATAATTCATCATTTTACAGTTACTGTGAAGTTAGCCTAACAGCAGTATTAAACAACAGGCTGTGTGCTTTGCAGATCTTACACATCTTACTGGAATTATTTAGTCTAGAGAACAAAAGGCCCCAGGGAGACATCATAGCAGCTTTCCAGCTTTTAAAGGAGACCTACAGAGAGATGAGAGATGCTCTTTATCAGGGAGCATAGTGACAGAATAAGGGGCAAAGCCTTTAAACTAAAAGAGGGTAGGAGTTAGATTAGATAGTCAGAAGAAATTGTGAGGCACTGGCACAGCTACCCAGAGAAGCTGGGGGATGCCCCATCCCTGGAGGCATTCAAGACCAGGATGGATGGAGACCTGGGCAGCCTGATCCAGCAGAAGGTGACCCTGCCCACAGCATGGGGTGGTAACTAGCAGGGCTTTAAGGTAATCCATCACACCACTACCACCTCCCTCCCACCAGCCTTTCAAGCCCAAACCTCTTCGGCAGAGGTGTTCCCCTCTGAACTGGTTCGATGCTAGCTTCTCCCCTAAGTTACCAGCTGGCTGTGTGAGCACATCACCTCCGCTCAGAGCAAGTCTCCTTTGAAAACCACTGTGGAGTCACTGGTATCCACATGTGAGATATTCCTGAATCAATTCACTCCTCTTGCTCCATACTCGGCTCCTGTGACCTGACACTAAGCCTCAGAGCAGACAGGACAACACAGCCCTTCTACCAGGCTGCTGAGGAGTGCAGCAGACACATGGACTCTGAACGACACAGTATTCAGAAAGGGTATGACTGGCAGCTACAGTAGATCCCCAGAAATTCCCAGGGGATCGTACACACCAGGGAGCAGGCTACTGCTGATGGACTGAATCTACCAGATGCCTCAAATGTCAATTGCCAGAGGCAGCTGTTTCAGAGGGGTTTGGCATTCCCAGAGGGGATCTATGAATCCCAGAATACACATAGCTGTTGTGCCTCATGGAATAACCCATATACTTCTCTGAAAAACTGCAGAGAGTACTTAAAGAGGCTGTGCCTAGCAGCCTATTTTATTCATGCCTTGTTTAACTGTGTAAAACATTTTAAATGTGGTTTAAGAACCACGCTCTTAAAGAACTTCTATTATGAAATGTTAATAGAAGTGACCACAATTAAATAGAACCATCCCTTCCATTTGTTTATTTATTTAGAGAAGCACAAGTGCTGACAGAGGAGCACAGAAATTGATTCGAATGTTTTGTTTGCATACTGCACAAACTGGAGTAACACAATGGAAGAAGTGAAGCAATTTCAGTTGATCAGCTCCCATGTCAGAATGCTTGGTCTCAAGAGACCTTCTACTAGCATCAGCTCCGGACTATCTTGAGGCCTGCTGCCTTTTCCAGACTAGGCTGGAGAACTGCTGACAGGTCTCCAGCAGAACTTATTTTCAATGCATTCTTTAAAGAAGCTGTGGCCAATAAGCTGCAACTGCCAGCTCATGGGTGTTCTGCAGTACTGTGACAAACAGAGCTGTAGCCTCTTAGTACTCTAACCCAAGGAACAGTGCAAGGAAGAAGCACAGAAAGTCTACTGGGGCTTCCTTTTTAATGCTACAATTTGCCTAAGATGCCTCTGTATCTCCCTATTCTTTTCTACTGCTTCCTGGTATTTATTCCTTTATATATATATATATATATAAGGAATTATTATATATTCCATATATATATACATATATATATGTATATATATATATATATGTAGAGGCCATTCTCTGCTCTACTCTTGTTTTAGCCCTGAGAAAATCTTTCTCTCTCCCTGTTTTCACAGCCAGAAAGTCACGGGATCCTATCATTTCTGACCTTGTTTTTCTCTCCTTCCCTCAGCTTCACCAGACATTGAGCTGTTGACATGGAAAGTGTCCTCAAGCATCTGGCCTGAAAAGGTGGAAATCCTGTATGAGGCCAGAAAGGAGAAATAAATATTTTTGTGTGTTTAGTTTCCACAGTGACCTTCTCCACACACCCATCACTTTTTGGACATCACTTCCAAAGATCTCTGCAAGAGAGGCACAAGTTGGCATAGTGTTTTTCATGGCATTACCTTCAGGCTGGAAGCAGCGATCATCACATCCTCATGTGATGTTCACCAAAAACAGCTGGACATTCTAAGTTACTGGTGTAAAGGATTTAGAAATGGGATGATGCTGACCTACAGGTCACAGCAGTGGGTTGATAGACAAAGACTGACCACTACGTTTCAAACAGATTTGCCAGGTTTTATCCTACCACAGTCTTTGCTTTCATGTCTAAGAACTGACAACCTTGCTTTGGTGGCAGCTACCTGACCTCCACCTAACGATCCTACTAGACATCTTGTTAGTAAGTGCGTAGAGGAATGTTCTTATGATATTTCATCCTGACCTCGCATGTCCTTATCTGCAGCAGAGCGGAATGCTTCCAGAAAGAACACCTTGATCACTTTGCCTAGGTCCCAACAGGTATGCAAAGCAGCATAGGATAACACCTGGCAGACTGCCAGAAGCAACACAGCACACAAATAACAGCACCGAAGCATACAGACTATATCCATTTTGCAGACAGCAGCCAAAAAACTACAAGGAACATTCTGCCATGCTGGTTACAAGCTCAGCATTGCATCGCACATAAACAAATCGTTTCCACATGTAGCAAGTGGCCTCAATATGACCTACACTCACTCCATCCCCATGTATATTAACAGTCTATGCATAAATCACAACACCATGGTTTTCCTTCTGGATACAGCCCACAGTTTGCATTTGCCCTGATGTATACTCATTGTAAAATGGAAACCTGAGAAGTTGGAACTTATTTTACCCTCACATGACAAGTGCAGGATACTGACAATTATGCTCTACTGCAGGCCAAAACAGATTTTTCCCTAGATTTAATAGGAAGTGACCTTATAAAGCACATGCATCTTTGACCCAGCTATGTAATCCTGCAGCAGGTCTTGAAGCAGTTAGCATAGGCTGGATCCTGCAAAACTTTTTGGCCCAGCTCACCAGAAGCAAATATAACTTGCCCATAACTGGAGAGAGGGGACTCAATGTCTTGGGGCATCCCTGAGTTTTTTGTTTTTAGTGTTATGTAAAACAACAGTGGAAGCCAAAAGCATTTCAAAGAAAGACGCCTGAGGGCATTCCCTTCCAAACAGCTCTGAGGAAATAAAGCTGCTCAGAACCATAGAAATCCAGACCCCAGATGACATGAAGCAGTTGCCAGTGCCTATTTCTTCTCTGAGTTTGAAGTCTAATGCACACAGATGTCCATTATGCAAAACTTAAAAAATTATGCAATGATGTTTAGTTTTAATATATTTATGGCATTTGCATACATTGCATTTATATAAACACCCACATGTCCAGACACACATACATCTGGCTTAGTACTCACTAAATCTTCATCTCATTCCATGGAGTAGAGCCATATTTTTCCCTATTTGGTTAATTTTGTTGTAACACAAATGCCACCATTTTAACTCATAGAAATTTTTCACTCTTCTACATTTCTCTCTGAGAAAACAACAATATGAAGAACACCCTGAAAAACTGAGTGAGGGAAAAGCCTTCAGAATGACTAGGAACCAGCAGGAGGGAGAAGAGTGAGGTTTGTGAGGCTGTTTTTTCCCAGAAAACAGCTCTTGCTTCCCAAACGCACCTATTTCCATCCATAAATATCTCCAGTAACATCTGGCGTCATGGAGAAGACAGACATGATGGCACGCTCTGAATACATAAAGGACTAGACAGTTGATACTGGCACCTCTACCAGAACAACGGTACTGTCAAAGAACCCAGCGTGTAGCTGGGGACATGGTGCCTCTGGGAGTGAAGGTTTCCTACAGAAAAGTAATGGTCACACAGATATGAAGCTGTCTGCTTTCTGACACCTGCTCAGCATCGCCTTCTTAGCAAAAGCCCTCTAGGCTTCTTGTTGCATATGGGAGGGCTGCTTTGCACTCCTATACATACACAGTTTGTAAGAAAGGTACTACAGGTTGTCACATTTGTTCTTCCCAAAAAGCATCCCTGTCTTGTGGACAAATAAACACCTTAAGAATGTCTCGGTGTCCAAATAATTTTAAATGAATAAAACAAAGAAGTAGCAGTGTTTTGTTATTTGTTTAAGTGTTAGATGCACTGAGGATACTTAGTACCTGAACTCATATTTATAGCACCTCACCCTAAATCAAGACATAGGTGATGCCCTCCTGGTTACCCGCTAGCACCTACGAGGCCAGTAAGTCAGTTCAAATAGGAGTGGACTAGGTCTTCATTAAATGCTTCAGCCAAACAAATTGTTTCCCTATGCCCACTCCCCCACCTACACCTCCTGTGGTGCTGCACTAATCTATTCCCTTTGAACTCAACTGACCTACATTCAGCCTTTTCCTCACAGCTGTCTTAAGTGACAGATGCAGCCACAGATATTTTCGTGGTGGAGAAAGCAACTGCAGACCTGCTAAGCTGGTGATGAGGGACTGCGCTGTGTTATTCCCCAAGCCAACAGAAGGCAGAAGTCAAGTGGCATGGAGAACAGGAGGCTGAGGAGAGGCAGTTGAAATGCTAATGAAAACTAACCTCCCCCAGATGAAGCCAGGATACTGTATTTTTAAATTGCTGCATACCTCAAGACAGAGGGGAAATGAAGCTACAGTAGCCCCCAGCCTTCCACAAAGAACATACGACACAGAACATGGACAATGTTTAAGAATATAACCTATATTTACAAACTATTTTTCTGAAAAGCTGTGAAGAAGTTTCCCCAACAGTAGCAAAACCAATGATTTAACTATTAAAACTAAATAAATAAACATCAGAAAGCTGCAACAATTAAGCACACAATATTGCTTCCCTGAAACATCCTAGTCTCAACTCCTGCAATTGCTGCGTGCTTCTTGTTAATGCAGACAGCAGTGAACTAATTACTTAAGAGATGAGCAGAAGTCAGCGAGCACTGCTCACCCAAAGCATTAAAAGATTTAATTATATTAAGCTTGGGGCTCATTTTCTTTACCTTCAAGATCATGCTGTAAGAGCTCTTTGCTAAGGCTAGAGAAAGAAAGTTGAAGTAAGTACTTCTTTAATCATTCATCCTCAAGAGTCTCAGCTTTACAACTGGAACTGGAAGATTAAGAATAAAATAGAACTGCTTTGCAACTGGCCAGTGTTCACACTCTGCAGAAGTGCTGCATCATGTACAACTGAGACAGGAAGACAAGGGTACACTTTGATACCCAGCCCCACAGCAGGAGACAGAAACTTCTACTGCATTTCTGTCGGGGGCTCTTGGTCATTCACAGTTCTGAACATTACCCAGTTCAGAATCAACTCTCTCCTCTCCCCACTTTAAGCCAGCTCTGAGAGAGACCCTGTGATAAACAGACTCTGAGATAGCTGCAGTCCTGTGGGCTCAGCCAGGTGGAGACTGGCCTGATGGAGCAGCTCTCCTGCCTGGGTGCTGGTTGGGGTACCAACTTAGTCCTGTAGGCTGGCCCTCAGCCCCGCTCCAATCAATTAGGAACTGTACAGATCTCATCTTCCCAGGAAATAACATCTAGGTAGGACATGACCTTGAGGAATTGAGTAATTTACCATAATGCTCCTCATATTAGCTTTTGAGCATCACACAGAAAGGCTCTTGGCAGGATCTGATGGTTGGGAGCTAGCCAAGCCCAGTATTAAAATGCAACCTGTCCATAAACCAGCAACACAACTGGTGTTTTACAGAGTCACCTAGTATAACTCTGCATACCACTGCTGAATCCCAGCCTGCTTTGTTAGGGAAGTTTACAAATGACCTTCAGCTCACAAGGCAAAGACTCATATATTGGAGGTTTCAATGTAAGACCTGTCCTCAGGGACCCATTCTAATTCTCTTGCTAAAGCGACAACGGATATGGTGTATACACATCCATGATTTATTACAAAAATTAGTCCTCCTGCACAAGGCAGTTCACTCAAATGCATTCCCTGCCATATATTCAGCTCTGCAGCATGCAATAGTCTTCTAATAATGGAAAAACTCATGCTCTGTCAGTGAAGATTTGAGAGTACCAGGTCATTGACATTTTGTTTAGAAGCCAGAAGAAATCCAATTTAATTGATTGATTAATTTTTCAGTTACTGCATTACCTCAATTCCAGGGCTCAGCAATCAATTTGAGGTGACAAGACCCTCACAGCTGTGCTCTGTTACTACTTGGGTCTCCATTTGCAAAGACTAATTCACCCCAACAGCAAATTTAATCAAAGATGGTGCATACCAATGAAAAAAATCATGCAATGGGCTCAAATACACCTGTCAAATATGAAAAAAAAAAACCAAACACCTGCATTACACCATTCAGGCCTTTGTCACTCTAGACTTCCATCACATTATGGATAGCAGCCTCCTCAGCAGCCTGCTTTTTAATCATTGTCAACCAAGAAAGGCATATAAGGAAGAGTTGAGCCACAGAAGCAGGCATCACAAAAGTACGCACATCTGAGTCTCAAAATACTCTGGACAAGTTATGGCCAAACCACCATTCAAGGAAACCCACAGCTCCCTCACTAACCAAGTCCCATATTCTCTCACACAGCCACTCGCCTCATTCAGCAGGTGCAAATTACATCCAAAAAACCTCAGTGACTGCCACGTGACCAGCGAGGATCTTTAAAACCCATTACTGCATCAATCCCCATCCAATACAAACAGCTCTAATCTTATTACTTTTGAATGTTTGTGGTCAGCAAAAACACAGCTACACAGAAATCTTGGCCCACAGCTGATTTTTGGCTAGGCTAAATGATAGGTCTGATCAAGCAGATTTTGAGAGCTGGTATTTTTGAATTCATTTATTAAGAAGTCAGTCTGACATCTTTCTCCACTTACTCCGCTAGGGAGTTTTTGCCCAAATGCCATTTGCAGAAGGTTCTCGGGAGGCCTGTGGTCAGGTGCTGCTTCCTCCACATGGCCAAGAACATTTCTGAGAGCCTCCCCCTGCTATGGCTGTTGAGCTCCGTTCACTTCTTTGGACAGTATGATGCTCTAGCCACCCCTCATTGCCTAGAAGCACAGGCAGGTGCATTTTTCACCACTCAAATTTATTTCACCACAGAGATGCACAGCTCCAAAAAGCTACCAGCACCTTGACAGTTACAGCATCTTACCTAGATTTTCAGCAGCCTTCCTAAATGTGAAGGGAAAACAAAAAGTATACGCGTATAATCCTATCATCCATTCCATGAAAACCACAGGGTTGCTTATGAGAATGAGCTCTGCTTTCTCCTTGCCTGCTTTTCAGAAGGCAGCACAAAGCACAAATGCTTTGTTCACACTCAGAACGCAGCAGATGTCACAAATTACCAGTGAAATCCCGGTGACAAAACTCCCAGCCACATCAGCAAAGCAGGATTTCAGCCACAGTACTATATATAAACAGAGAGAAACACACATCCTACTAATAAAGACATCAGTTTTCTGTTATGTTTGCCCTGGAAAGGGATTGTGTTTAGAAAAAAAAAACTAAATCATGTGTTGTTAAATTGCCCTCATTACAGAGATGACGTGTATAAATGTTTAGCTGGAGACCGTGGAGGTAAGCTAAAGGATAAATGCAAAACAGTTTGTTAGATACACAGAGTCTTCTAACACAGCTCACTTTCTCCAAATAGAAAGAGACATAGAAACATTCTTCACAGGTCCAACTCACTCCTGTTGAGTTTTAGTTTTTCTGGCTCCAAAAGGGACTGTGGAGATGAACAAACATGAACAAAGGAAACTCACTGACAGGTTTGTTCAAAGCAAGTTCAAACAGATAACTCATAAAGCAAACAGTAGAGCTGTGGTTACAAGCATAGGGATACACAGCACTAAAGTTTTCACATTAAAAAAAACACCAGAAAGTCAACAACCAAAATACTTGAAAGAACACTTAGAAAAGGAACAAGATGAGAGAGGTTTATCCTTTAATGAGAAAAGCAAGAAAAGGATTAGATTGCAAGCCTGCATTACAGCCTGTAATAGGCATTTCTTACCACATTTGGTTGGGTGTAAAAGACATTCTGAATAATAACTTGGAACATAACAAGATGATGGAGTGACAGCACCCAGCCCATCCACTCACCCACATATCCAAGCTCAGGATAGGATATGTGTTAGCTAAGGCTAACACTGCTGAAGGAGCTTGAACAACAACACACCCAACTCCAACAGAGAGCAGAGAGCCTTAGCAGAGTAGCACCTACCGAATAAAGCAGGCTTGGTGGTTTCGCAATGAGATTTTTGATTTTATTTTTTTTAAGTGTGATTTTTCTTGATCAGCATAAAGGGTAGCTGCCACTCTAATGGCTGCAGCTGCATGAGACAGAGCTACCTGGAGTTCAGTTACCACAATCCCTTTTCTCTACAATCACATGCAAGGTAGAATGGAAACAAGCAGCACACCAAAAGCATCCAGACCACATCCCTGGTGACTTCATAGTTCCTACTCATTTGATGCTAGAGATGATACTAAGGAGGAACCAGCCTGCAACTTGAGCCCCAAGGGAGCTGGAGCAGCAGCAGGCACAGAATTCATTGCACAGCAAGAAGCAGCATCCCTCCACACGCACATTGTGCTGTGCCCCTTTCAGGAGCATCCCCCACAGAGGGCTGAGAGAAATGTGTCCTGTTTTTCTAGGCAGCGTTTTGAAGTTATACCACTGCTTGGATAGAGCTGCTTCTTCAAAAGCCATGCCTTCTCAGGACAGATTTTCCTCTCCTAACATCAGCTTCCATAGATACAGTGGGGCTGTCATGTACCTCCATAACTGCCCTGGTGGAAATCCTGCCTCTTTCTCTTCTACCCCATTGCCTCCTGCTGCTGTGCTTTTTGGTGATGTTTGTGGAGGTAAAAAGTGGCAAATGCACTAGGGATTCTTTGGAAAAATTTGCTCCATCTCAGCCAGAAACTCCAATCTCTCTGCTGTTGGCACCTCCTCTCCTGTTTCACTGATTTTAAAGGGATCAACATTGCCCATAAGAATGAAAAGCTCGAAAACAAAGCAAAACCCAGAACCACAATATGCCAGGAAGCTGAAGCTCCCTTTGCATTCTCCTAGGCCTTGCTGCCAGGCTTTCCACCAAACTGAGTTCAAAATGAATCTAGGTCTTCTCCACAAATCTGATGAGGTCAAGGTGTTCTTAAACTCAAGACAGAAGATGTTCCAATATCTATCCTTTGGTTACCCATTTCTGCTCAGCAGTACCAGCACCATCAAGTGCATTTTTCCTGTTATCACCTAGGCAGAGAGTGATCAAGCAACCACAGACATGCACCAACTGCTCCCAACCTGCCTCAGGTGTGGGAAACAGTAGCTCTCCTATCTGGAAAGATCCCAAGGTATCATAAGCCTGCTGCTGTTTTCCTTCACAGCATCATTTTCTGCCTCTGGTTGAGTATGCAACCACTGGGGCAGAGGCTATAAAGCCTGAGCTCATAGCTGATACAGGCCTGCTTTTCAGATGTTTGTTACCATAGCAATACCATGGGAATCTTTAGTTTGTTTTGTTGCCTTTGTTCATTGTTTGTTGTTATTTCTTTTTTAAGCTATGCTCTCATCCACAGCAAACGGGGCAGTTCCCAATAGTGAGAAGGAAATTAGCACAACCTGCTGACTGGGAGCAGGGCACGGGCCTCAGCTCCTGTCTCACACCTCACTGCAACTGCACACCACTGCCCACACCGCTCACCCAGCACCTGTGCCCAGCTCACTGTCACAGCCTGCCCACGCTGCCGTGCCTCCTCACCGAGCTCGTGCCAGCCTCTCCCAGGACAATCAACAAACTGCTTTGAGCTTGCAGCTTCTCCCCTGAACAGCCTGGTCAAAATCAGCTTACAGAACCAGCACAAATAGAAGCAGCTTCTCCTTCATTACTACAGTCTGCTTCAAGGGTATGGGAGTGATCTACAGAAGTCAATACACAGCCACTGTAACGGTGTTTTCCTGAATTGCCATACCAACATACATTGGTTAACAGCATGGTTTTCATGGTTTTCGGGCAACTCCAAAAGACACACCAGAGATTAAATAAGCTGACTGCCAGAAATTCACCCCCAACTCTCCTAGGAAGTATAACTGCAGTCATGTTCAGACTTAGGGAAATCCAAGGACAAAACCTTCCAGAAGGGATGAAAGAAGACACAAATTCTTGGTCCATTCAGGCAGTTCCAGAAAGCTGCCCCTCTAGCAAACAATGCCCTGAGTTCAGTGGAGCAGAAGAGCTTAACTGTTACTCTGATGAAGAGTGTGCTGCTAAGCTAAACAACAGAAAACCACCTCACAGGATCAGGTCTTTGTAATGTGTGCTCATTATAAAAAGGAGCAATTTTTGAACAGCTGTCCCTGTGATTTGCTAGAACTCACCACCTCTGCATTGCTGTGGGTAAATGCCTGGAGCTCTTCTTACAATCGAAGAGTCAGTCCTTTAGCACAACACTGTGATGCTAAAGGTCAGGGGTTGATACAGAACAACCAGTCATGCAGAACAAAAGAATAACTCCATTAAACAAGAGCAGGAAGGTATCTTTCCAAAACCTATTATCTTTAATCACAGATTAACAAAGAAATCACGCTTCCTTTTACAGAAAGCGATCTTCCTCACCAAAAGTGTAACTGTAGTGTGCAATGGAGTGCTGCAAAAGTGGCTGCCTTGCAAAGAAGCAATTGACACGGACCATGCACCGCAACAAGGGTAATGCAACAGCAATTTCTCTCACTGCATTAACCAGTGTTACACAGTTCAAATCCTACTGTGCAAAGTCTGAGACATGAGAGGTTCTCTTTTCTCTTGACATCTCAAAGAGGCTCATTAACTAGAGAACCTCTAACAGTCTCATGGGTTCAGGTACTACTATTTGACTTAACTGTTACAAGCACGTGTTCACTTACTGCAATTTTAATCTGCAGCGGAGTTGAAAGTACTTCACTGTTTGTTTTGCCAGCGGAGTCTCTGTTCAATTCTAGGTTGTTGGAGGGAACATTTAGCTGCTCCATGGGGTAGCTGAGGGCCAGTGGTTGTGAGGGTACCAGCCCGCATCCTCCATGACTCTGGGGAGCAGGGCATACACAACTGCAAAATGCCATGAAACTCAGCTTGCAGCCAAATTGGAATAAAACCCTGCAGTCCCAACTCCTCATCCCTCCAGCTCAACCACAAGTAAGCTCTTCCATCTCTAATTCCCCAGACCTATAGAGATAGTATCAAGACAGCCATTCAATCATGCTGCAGCATGCCAAGTAGTTCAGGGATTTACCAATAATGATCCAGTTTCAGATTTGCCTATACGCTTGTATCAAGCTGTTCCAAAGCTTAAGCACACTCTATATGCGTAAGGTGACACAGAGGGAAGCAGAGCTGAATCCTGAACACTTGGCCTGCCTTTTGACTTCTGGAAAGGGATGAGAAAAAAGCCAGAGCTGTTTGTACCACCAAAGCAGCCTTGCAAGAGGTAGCAGATAGTGAAAGTTTCTTCTGAGCAGCTGCACAAACTCAGAATCCAACACTTGGTTGTGTTACCAGCTCAGTCATCACCTCCCACTGAAGAGGGCTCTACCTACTGCAAGTCAGTGCTACCCTGCTGACTTCAAAGTTGCCACTCCCTTCTGGGCAATCCTCACATAGGAAGGAACTGTAACCAGGCCTGGTTCCATCTTTGGGACACTCCCAGAAAATGAGAAATCTAAGATTAAGGAAGGCAACTCAGTCCCAGTAGCCACTAACCCACCCTTTCTCGAGGACTCTGGGGCTTGTATAGTAAAAGCATCCAAGGTGATCTGCTGCTCAACGAGGAGAGAACGATGCCAACAAGACTCCCATGTCAGACAGACTGATCTAGATTAGTCTCTTAGTTCAGACAGTTATTTCCATTTCCTTGGTAGATACCATGAGGCATCCCTCTGACCTCCTGTGGTTTAGCTCAGGAGGTCAAATAGCTCGTCCCTTCTTCTGTACCACTCCATAGAGCAGTAAGAAAAACATGAGGTCTCTCTGGATCACTACCTGAAATAAACCAAGGAAAGACTTATTTTTAGAGATGACAGAAACCCTCTGTACTGAAAAAAGCCTCCAGAAGTTGTCACAGTTAAAATATCATTACAGTAGGCACTCATAGCTGGACTGCAACACGGACCTCAAGCCTGCCAATGTACACACATACAGATCTCCCAGGCATATCGTTCAGAAACCATGCACGTAGTTTCTGCATGAGAGGACACAAAAATGAGAAGAGGAACAGATAAAAAAATGGCAGCCAGCCCACAGCCTGTAGCATATGCACAGGCATTTTAACATCTCACCTACGGTCACTCCAAAGGTGGATACTGTTAATATTCTTATTTTTAAAATCTTTTTGCTTTTGAAGAATTACCTTTTTATTGTACATCCCACTCTGCTGCTGCTTTTACAAAGAGGACTGGACTCTATATCCCTAGCCAGCAATCTTGTTCAATTCTTCTGCTATAGACATATGATTTCTGGCAAGAAGTGAACTTGGCCAGTAAGATGCCCATACAGAGATGGGCCGAAAAAGTTTAGATATTTCATAAGTTAACAAAGCAATTGACTTTCAGACAAGTCACGGGTTCAAAATAAACCCACCACCTACTACTCCTTTTCCATTCAGTCTCCAAAGACCATGCACAACTGTCTGTCCTGCTATCAGTGGCAGCAATGACACAAACTAGCATCAGTACTGGTGCCTCTGTAACACAACACACTGCACCACACTCAGCTCCACCATGTGCTCTTCTCTCCACAGCTGGGACAAGGCAGTCATACCCTCAGCAATATACCTTCTCCAGGCTGGGTAGTTTTACATACCTTCAGGTCAACAAGCACAGCAGGGATTCAGGCATGAGCAGCTTCTGGTGGAAATACTGCCCTGATCTAAGTCCACTCCCTCTAAGCACAAGGTAAGGAGCATGTAGTGGGGTAACATTGCTCAGGCTGCAGATGCCAACAGTTTGCCATGCACACAAGCCTGGAATCTAGGGGGACTGCATCATCCTGTCTGTCCCTACCCTTCTAAGACCAGTTCCACTTTGGGTCATCATCCCAGTGCTCTGCAGACAGAGGAATCTCTTCAACCCACCAGGACTCAACTAGTTGAAGACTAATCAATACCCTGGGAGAGGTACCCAGGGACAAGGAAATGCAAGCATCACTGGTAGACAGATGAAGGGCATATCCCAAAAGCCAGCTGCTAAGGATAACTTCACCCATGTTTCCTGACATATCAGGAACCACCTCTGCTGGCAACTACAAAAATCTGGAGACACAGCACAGCCTGTTATCTTTTGCACTGCAGGTTAACTGTGTAACAGCACATTCACAGAGCAAGAGCAGCAGTAAGAAGCGTGTCCGTGCTTTTAAATAAAACATTCTTGCTTCTTTCAGCAAGCTGTAAGAGCTGCCCATCCCTTCTTCCAGATAAATGGCCCAAGCAAGATCTTTCAGAGGATACGATCAGTGATGCTCCCAAAGCACCACATCAATATCTTGCAGAGCTCTTGACTAATGATTAGCACCTCTTTTCCACCCCAGCTCAAAGGGAGCTGCAGAGCAGGACTCAGCTGCAGGCAGATCTGGAAGAAGGTGTTTTTATGAGCCCCCATCTAAGATATGCAAATCTCAAACCCCAAGCACCCATGTTAATTAACAGCTTCCATTCACTATAAGGATACAAAAGTCTTTTAAAAAAATGAAAACATTGTCCTATAATTGAAAATAGATAACAGTGTTCTCTGCCAAGCAACAGTCACTTTAAACTCATTTTTATGCTTTTTAAGGCCAATTTTACATTGCTCACATCTTACTAAAGAAGTTTTTCTAGACAAGAATTCCATCAATTAGTCATCCGTGCTGTACATGTGATTTCACAGAGAGGAATCCAACAACATAGAGATTGTCAGAAGTTGTTGTCCATTCCAAACTGCTAGGCTGAAACTCACGTCCTCAGACACGTGGCAGGTCAGAAAGACTGATATGATTGGGCTCCCAAATTACAAGCTGGATACGCGGGAAGCTGCTCAGAAACTGTTCCCAGGGGCTTTTCTGGACACGGAAGGTACCACAGCCCACCATATCTTAAAAACCCCATAGTCTTTTCTCTTCTGATTTCTCCACACACTTGAGAAGAAGGAGAGGCAGAAACACTTGTTCTACCCTCCCTCATTCACATTGCTTTAAATTTCAACTTAGCATCCACTGAACTTGAGAAATCTCATACTCAGAGAAACGTTCCAGGGACAGCCTTCCATCAGGACTCCTTCGGCAGAGGGAGGCAATTCCATCCTAACTCACAACAGGAGAACTGTATGACCTGAGCACACAGACACTCATCCCCTCTCTGATACCACAGATCACACAGAGAAAGGAAAAAGCTGAAGATGACAGCCCTTACTTTCAGGAAGAGCCTAGGGGACCTGGAGTACACTACAGGGGCACCCCAAACCTCTTGTGGTGAGAGCAAAGTTAAAAGAGGACCTAAGAGTTGTCTCTGAGAGAGCTTGTGTGCTCCCCCTCGCTGGAAGGCAGGGCAAGGAAGCAGCTCTCCTCAGCGACCTGTTTACACCGTGGCAGGTAGTGGGGGAGGAAGAAAGCTGTCAAAGCAGCTAACACCAATTTTCCACTGAGAAGATGGATGTTGTTATTGGCAGTAAATAAATAAATAAACAGAAGTCCAACCCTCCCTGCCAGTGATTTAATTGTTCTGGCTATCTAGGAGAGGAGCCCTGCTGCGCCCCACTGGCAAGCGTTCCAAATCATGCTTATGTGCTTTGAAGCCAGCGAACTGCTCTTGCATTATGCTCTGTGAAAGACACGTACACTTCAAAATCTGAATGTAAGTGAGTAATCCTTGGCACTACAAGCTGGGTTTCACCCAAAGAATCCGATAAGCAATTTTAATCACTGATTCCTTAGCTCTGCACACAACTTTCTGAGCCTTCTCTTCTCCAGACAGCTGGAATGGCACCACTTGGCCAGCTGAACCAGAGGGAATGGGGGGGGGGGACGGGGACAGAAGCAGGGTGCAAATCCACTTGTGCCACAAACTATGCTGTTAATTGGGAAATTGCCATAGTAAAACTCTTCACCCTATCCTTTTCTCCACCAGCAGCAGTTTGGGAGACGAAAACGCAGATGTTTTAGGAGAGGGCTGCTATTAAGAATTTATACACAGCTTTATTTTCTTCTTTCATCACTGCAGATTTAGAAGCTTTGGGGTACGTAAGTTTCAAGCATCTCACGATCAGCAAAGAGCAAGCCTTGCAGAGCTATCTCAGCGCAAAGTCAGCAATTCATTAAGTAATTAAGAACACAACAGTGACAGCACAGCAATATCACATGGAACTCAGTCCCTGTCTGCAGACATTTCACATGAACAGTAAACAACAACAGACATTTCTGCTGATGTAATTAATCTATTCCCTACCATATTAACGGGAGAAAGACATGCATGTTTATGATGAATTCTTCTAATTAAGAACCCCATGCAAACAGCACGCGTCTCACCCCAGGGACTTTATCTTAGCCAAGAACCAAGAACTTGAGGATAGAACTCAGCTGCATGGCACAAATCACAATGATACATCCTTCTGCTAGTCAGAAGCCAATGAACCATCCCTGTACAGCTCTTTGCTGTTTGCCTCATTCAAGTCACTCGTTAGGAGGGCCTTCACCTCACAGCACACAAGCTGTCACACTTGCCAGCAGAGACCTAAGCATTCTCAATGCTGCATTCCAAAAGCACATCAGAAAAAGAAGCTCCATCCCCACAGGTGGAAGCATCCTGGCACTGTACGATGGTCGGGTACATCCATCTATTTTCCTTAACCCACCACACCCCTTCTCACAAACGATCCTGGCTATTCAAACATTCCCTGAAGCCCCAAGGTAGGAACGTCAGTCAAGCATCCGCTGTGAAAGATGTCCACAGCGCAAGTGGGAGCCCGAGCAATGAGTGTAAATCAAGACCTTAACCTTTCTGTAAAAGATGCTCAAGGGCTTTCCAGAAATGTGTTAAGTGAAGTGCACCAGACAGATACGTCAATACAGAAAAATATTTACCAGAAATAATAACTGAAGCATCATGGTCTTATTGTCTCTGAACTGTTTCCCTGCTAAAAATAAACTAACCAATAAAGGGTAAAACAGATGATGCTACAAATCTGCAGCTTTCAGCCTGTACATCCCCCCTATTAGATAGATCCTTGGGTTCATGTAGCATCTAGCTCACAACTAATGTGACATTATACACTAAGACATAAGTGTAGCAGCCAGCATCCCAGTTCCTAGTGCAGAGAGCAGCACTTGCTGTTTACTGACCTGCAGAAAGAAATCTGGCTGCCTAGCAGCTGAATCAGATGGCAAGAGCCTCTTTCCCAGGCAACCAAGAAAATATTCAAGAAAAAGCATTCTCTACCCACTACTCTCTGCAATATTACCATTAGGCCATGACATACAGTCAAGTCTCTTGGTCATTTAACACAACAGGAGGGGCTCCACTGACCACATTTCCCTTGCCGGACTGAGGGCAGCCCATTGGGTTAGCTGTGGAGGAGCAGGCAGCAATCCTCTCCTCCTAAATCTCACATCTTCTAATGAGAGAATGTGGCTCCTACAGCAAAAACTGCCAGCTCCAGCACAACGATCTTGAACCCTGCTCTATGATCCCAGCATCTTTAGGTTTCAGAGTACTCAGCCTGGCACAACACAAACACCGGAGCGTTGCAAAAGCACATTACATGGTCAAACCCTGTGAAAAGATTCCAGAGACCAGACTGCTGCCATCCTCTCTTCTTTCCCCCAAGAACTGAAGACTCTTGGTTGAAGTATGCAGCACATAAACTGCATGTGCTGAGAGCTGAGCGTTGGTTTCTCCTAAACACTGCACAGAGAGCTGCTGGCAGCTATAAGCAGCCCTAGTGAGGTGGCACCTCGCTGCTGCCACACTGAGCAGGTCATCCAGCTCAGCCTGGCTCAGGGCCTGAACTGCTCCACGTTACCCACTAGCACCACAGGGGGAAGCGTCTGTTCACCCATCTCTGATTTCTGATCACCCAGCAGACTTTGCCCACACTGCCCAGTATACATTAGTTACAAACCACTCCTGACAAAAGCTTTGGGGCAGTGGCAGATGTACTGTATTTGGACTCCTGCTCTGAGGGAAGTAACAACAACCAGCTGAACTCATCCCTGCAAAATTCTGCTCCCACAAAAACAAACACTGCAGTTTGCATTTGGCTGTGACTAACTTGTGGCAAAAACCTACATGCCCAGTCTGCCCATTATACTTTGTGCCACCAAACAGGAGTAAGCATGCTGGATTCACAGCGCTGTTACCGATCTGCTTAAAGAACTTGTTGGCACAGCAAAAAACAAGAACCACAAGTGCCCGGAGCACATTCCCAGATGAATGCACTTCTTCTGCAGTGAGCCACTGGTCTGAAGGACTGGTTACAGATGTCATTTTACATTAAGACCAACAAAAGATGAGGAGCCTCACTCTATGAGGGCAAAGCACAGGATTTAACTCTCTGAAGATGGAACTGAGAGCGTGGTAGGATCCCCACAGCTGAGGCAGCCCCTGAGCCCCGTGCCAACAGCCAGCATGCAGGGTGAGCTCAGCCGGCACACAGTTTAATGATTAACATTGTCACACAGGGGAACTATTTCTAAGATTTCCAGCTTGTCTCCCCGCTTTAGCAGCTTATTCTCAAATGCTCCTTCCCTCGGATGAACAGCAGAGAGAAACATAGCCTGAGTTGGCACATGACTCACAGAACCATTAAGTCTGGAAAAGACCACCAAGACCATGTAGTCCAACCACCAACCCATTACCACCATACCACTTAACCATGTCACCAAGTGCCCCATCTCCATGTTTCTCGAATGAGGCCACCACCACCTCCCTGGGCAGCCTGTTCCAATCACAACATGCTTTTGGTGGCCAGGTTGTAACTGGCCACAGAAATGACAGGGGCGAGTCCTGATACACTGCAAAGACAAAATGTGAAGTCCAAGCAAGAGCAAGGTGCGGGCAGCCACAACAGCAGGACAACCTGAATGTTAATTGCCTCTGGGTGGCGGCCTGAATCCACTACTGAAATTCTCAAGTCCATGTCAGCACACAAGACATTAACCAAGCTCTCCTGACTTCACTAACATTTTAACTGGAGTTAATTACCAGAGGCTAACAGATTTGAATGACTGTAATCTTTCTTTCCATTCTTTCAGCAAAGATGGAGGCCTCACCTCAACTCTACATCAGGGAAGCTTATCTCCAAGTCTCTCATCTCCCACCTGAGCAAGTCTTCTCCATCCCATGCTGAGCAGCACCACAGCAGCCATGATTCTTCATTGCAAGGTGCTGAGCCCACATGGCTCCCAAAGGCCACCAACTGATGCTCAGGAACCGAAATCTATCTCAATGTAGCTACATCAGATACTCCCTCTGTCAATGACATGGGAATTTACCTTGGGAAGAAAAACACTGACAACTTACAGCAAGTCCTGATCTAACAGAAGCATCTCCCCATTCAGATTCAAAACTGGAAAGCTAAGAATTCCCTCTAATGACTCAACACAACCTTCTGGCAACATGCTTGCTGACAGTCCTCGCCACGGAGCGGTGACAACCACAATTAACGCTTCACACAGGGCTGGCAAGTTAAATATAGCAGCAGGAGGTGTGTTTCTGCTGGAATTATATCCATGGTAGTGGAAAGCGAGACAAAAAGATTAATGATGGAAGGCGGATCCCCCAAGCTTACTTACTCTTAATGAATGTGTCACAAGACTCGGTTGAGCAAATTCCTGGACATTTAACAAATGCTGCATGCTGCACGATTTCCTGGTTTCTCAGATTCACTGCTACATGAACACAGGAGTTCAAACAGTTACCCTGCACGTCTGCTCACTAGCACTGTTTCATTTACAATTCAGATGTTACAGCTTTAGATTCTGCTGAAGTGCAGCTGAAGGAACCAGGCACATCTGCTCACCATGTTTTCAGAACATGCAACACAGAGCAGCACCGAGTGCCTCCAGTATGCTCAGGAGCTCAAATAGCACCTTACCAAGAGTCTCGGGGTACTGGAGGCACAGAACAGCAGCAAGGGGACCCTTTTACCCCACAGCTGCTGGTCCTGCCAGCCAGCCATGCTCTGGGAGCTCCTAATCTTCCACACAAGATATACGGGCACAGTGTCAGGGAGCTGACACAACCAAGCAGGTCCTAGAGCAACCCCCGCAGATCCCACTGGGATGGGGGCTAGAGAGCTGAGGGAGAGCTTCCTAACCCTTCTTCAGAGCTCATAGCAATGCTAATGCCTGTTAATCTACCCCATCCCTTCGTTAGGATGCCCCTTAGGAGAGACTAGGCAGAAGCAGAAGACAGACGTAGGGCATTCTGATCCTCTTTAAACTCAATGCCACAGTTATAATCCTCCAACTAAAAAGAAAGAAGAGGAAAAATGAGACAGGCTGTGACAGGTTGGGAGGACTAAATCCCTGTTATCTAGGACACCAAGATGGAAAGGTCTCAGCTGCACACACATCCCACGCCCCTGATGATGCCCCTGCAGAAGAGCATCCCTACCAATCTCCCCATGGGAGAGTGACAGCTGGTGAGACAGCTGCCCCAGGCTGCCAGCAGCAAGAAGGCTCTGTGTAGGGGCACTGCCACACTGAGACCAACATGCTACAAACCCCAGCATTCAGGGGGCAGCAGGGCAGGAGCAGCGCTCACCACAAAGCAGAGCTACACAGTGGCTAAACAGCTGCGGAGAGAACACAACAGCCTGCATGCCATTCACTCTGACAGGCACAGTCATTTCCTTCTTCACACCAGGCATCCCTTCAATTCCAGCACACCTGTACTGAAGGCAAGGCTTTGAGCCTCCAAAAATTAAAAAAATAATTTACAATTAGCACCCTTAATAATGCTAGAAGCTAAGCAATACAAGGTGATCAGCAGATTTTTCCCTACTACCTTATGTGTCTCAATTCACTTCCTGCACTACAAGGGCAGCACTGCTCATTGCCACTTGAACCACCTCCTCTTGGCCCACCTGGCATTGCAGCCCAGGATGTGTGTGCGTGCCTGTTCCAACATGAGCCAGCAGGTCTGTCCTTGCATCTCTTTCACACACTGCTGAAAGCAGCTTTTAATACATGCGGGGAAAACCCTCTGAGCACTTCATTCTCTCCCAATGGACCCTCTGTGCTGACCTCAGCACTCTGAAGGAGCACCGATTTCCCTTGCCCTTCCCCAACTTACTCAGCACAGTCTGAAAGACTGAAGTGCTCACCCAGCAGGCACAGCACAGCAGCTGGGCATCCCAATGCGCAGCACAGCCACACTTGGACCACCCAAACACAATGTGGATGGGACAGCTTTGCTCAGATCTGCTGGGTTATGCTAACAGTACTGCTGCGAGCCATTCATTTTATTTCACTTCTTAATGCCCCGCACAGGCCCATGGGGACAAGTTAAATACGATTGTTTTCTGCCATTTAGGCAAATGGCATCCCCGCATTTTGGAGATAAACATCATCAATAAAATATAAGGCTGCCGAACTGTCACCAAGCATTACTCCAGCAGTGATGTCCCCAGGGAAGCAGCCACGCAGAGATCCCTTCCCAGGGCGCTCACCCGCTGCCATAGCCGAGATCCCACGGAGAAGCACTGCAGGGCCTAAAGTGATATTTTATTCTTTGCATCAGGAGAGAATAATAAAGAGAACTGCATCTCACGTCAAGCCCAGAAAGTACTTCAGCTTTTCAAAACCATACAGTTCATTGTAATTTGCCCAGGATCCAAAATGCCGCGGTACAGACACAAGAGTAGAACTCACGGACTCACTCATCCAAGAGATGTGATTAATTTTTTCCCCCAGAAAGAGAAGCAGCCAATTGCAGAAAACTGCCGAAATCATTTTCCAGAGAGCCATAAGTCACATGAGTCAGCCTTACCCACCGTGAGCCCTGGGCTCCAGATCATCGCTCACGGGGAGAGGAGGAGACTGGGAGCCAGCTAAAGGCTGTAGAAGGCCAAGGGACCGAGCGGCACACAAGGGATGCACGCACTCCTCTTACACAACGCTGCCATCGTTGATCAGCTCAAGTCGCTTGGCTTCCTCGAGGCCGACGGCCTTGCACAGGGACAGCCGTTGGGAGAGGCACGTTCCCCGGGCTGGATGGGAACAGAGGGCAGCGCCGCAGACCCTGGAGATGGGGGAGGGACGGGCATCGAGGGTCGCCCTGTATGGCAGACGGAAACCGTCCCGGTGCCTCGGGGCCTTGCTGGGTACCAGCCCCGCGGGGCAACGCTGCCACAGCACACGAGTGAGAAGCTCAGCCATCGTGGGACCCCGCGGCCACCCCTCTGTGCAAGCAGACAGATGCGGGTCAGGAGATGATATCGCCACCGCACCTCGCTGATGTCGGGCACGGCAAGAAAAGGTCCCACAACACAGCCCACAGCCCTCACAACACGAGCGCCTCGTGGGCACCCGGCTACAGGAAGGGACAGGAGGCAAAGGATGAGAATTTCTCTCCTCTAAGCGGTTCCACAGCGGGCCCATTGGGGATGCAGGTTGGGATGCGGAGCTCTGCTGCCCAGCGCCGCGAGCCGCCAACACCGCCCGGGCCAAGCAGCATTCAGCACGGCAGTCAGCACGGCACCGCGTCCTGCCCCGCGGGGCGGGAGGGCACGCGGCTCCGTGACACATCGCAGCCCGGAGTGAGCGAGTAAAGCAGACACAACAAAAATCCAAACAACAGAAGGGTAGGAGGGAGAAGCGGAGAAATGAAAGTGCCGGAGCAGCACGCTCCAGAAGAGCGGGACTAAAGGCAGCGCCCGGCATGCAGCGGCGCTCAGCCCTTGGCCCGGTAGCGGGACAGCGCTCTGCTCGCGGCGGGCCTGCAGGGAGCTGGGGGCACCGGGAGCACCCGCACGGCTGCGCCGGGCTGCGACGCGCGGCAGGTAACACCCTCGTGCCACGAGCCTCGGCTCAGGGAGACTCAGGAGTTTCCGCATCTGCCGGGAACGGCTCTGCCGGGCCGCTTCTGCCGTACGGGAAAGCGAGCCCGGAGCTCCCGGCCGCCCCAGCCGAGGGCTCAGCCCGCGACCCTCCGCTAGCGCCGCTCCGCTCCCCGGAGCTCTGCCCGTCCCGCTCCCCGCTGCCATGGTTACGGCGAGGAAGCCGGAATCGACCCGATGAGCCCCAACTCCGCCCGCCCCGCTCGGTCACTCACGCCGAGGGGCACGGCGCTCTCCTCCCGTCGCGCCTCCGGCCGCCCCGCAGCCCGCTGCCCGCCGCGGCCGCTACCGCCGGCGGCCGCCGAGCGCGGCTTGCCGTCCTGCCATAAGTAGTAGAAAGTGCCCAGGATCCAGGCGGCCGTCAGGATGGCGATGGCATTGGCCCTAATCCTCCTCATGCCGAGCGCCCCGCGGGAGCCGGGCTGCACCGCCGCGCCGGGTAAGGGCGGCTGCGGGCGGAGGAAGGCGGCGGCGCGGAGCTCCCCCCGTGCGCTGAGATGGAGCCGCCCCGGCCCGCCGGGTCCTAATGCCGCGCCCCGCCCTCCGGTGTCCGCCCCTCCCCGCCCCACGCGGGTGCCCCCGCGCCGAGCGCTGCGAGAGCCGCGCGGCTCCTTGTCCGCGTTGCCGGTGCCCTGCCGGGGGCACTGCGGAAGTGCGGTCGCTCGGCCGCGCCTGAAGCGGGAGGAAGCCCCCAGCCGAAGCCGTACCTAAGCGGGGCCCCACCTCGAGCGCGGCCGCGCTGCAAGCAGCGACGCCGCCTGCAGATAGCGGAGGCTGCCGTGCCCGCAGCAGCTCGGCAAGATCTCGGTGCCGCCTCTGACGCAGGCGTACGATGAATATCAACGGCGATAACGTTGCGCTGCCGACTTTCGCAAAAGCGCCGGCTAACTCAATAAACGCCCCGTTTCCCGACACAGGTGACTTGAGAAACATAATTAGCGAAACGAATCATGATTGTGTAAAGCTCACGCAGCTGCGGCGCGGTGCCGCCACCGCCACCGGGTTCGGCTGTTACTTCCGTGCTGGAATGCCCAGCCTTAGTTTGTGACGGGCACGGCAGTGGGATGACACATCCTCGTCTGTCTGAAACGTGAACGTAAGGTCTGTCTGCACTCCAGAAACGGACTGAAGAAAGACACCTAGAGTTTAGCTAACGGCGTCTAAAGAAAACCCAACGCAGGGGCTCGGGGGCCGGAGCGGGTCCCTCCGCGCTGATGAGCCGGGCAGAGGTTCCATCATCCCAGCCTGCCCCAACCCGGCAGGAGAACTTCCTTAGAAAAGCCTCTTGAGCAGCTCCTAGCTATGCCATGTGGGTGAAAACCGGCCCCGGCTCAGGGGTTTCTCACAAGGCTGCTCCTAGGGAGCTCCTTCTGCACGGACAAAGCAGCTCCGTCTCTGAGCTTGCTGACATCGGTGGCTCCTTCCTCCCTCTCTGCTCCCTCCCTGGTCTGGACACACCCTCCCTGGTGAAGCTCCTACCCCCTCTGAGCAGGGACAGTGCTTCTAGGTGATGAGTCGGGGGTAGACATGGGTCAAAACGATTCACCTTCTGAAGGACTCTGAGCTCAGCACTGACTTCAGCCCAGGAAACTCCTGGAAAAACGAGGTGTTGTTCATCCCACTGGGCCTCAGAATCCTTCCCCCACAGCTGATGAAAGGCAGCTCTGGCAGTCTGAGCACAGCACCTCATGCATTCTTCACCCAGACCCACATGATTCTTCCATGAGCCTTCAGACGTGTCAGCCCCACTGCAGAGCCAAGGCAGCAATGTCTGTGCCGCCACCCAGCACTGCATGGCTTTGGAGGAGAAAAATATTCTCTGCATTACTCATCTGAGCTGGCTGGATTCCTAAACTGCCCCAGACACTCTCCTCATCTGAAAGAGCTTTCTCATGCTGGTCAGAGGGTGTGGGTTTCTGGCAACCCGCATTGCTGTGCCCCTCATCACCTGTCACCATGCATGTCCTTGGCCTCAGCCACCACCACAAACACACAAGGCATGCCTGAGGTCCAACAGCTCATCCCCACAGGCACTACGAACAGCTCAGACAGACTGTGCCTTTGGGAGTGTCTCCATCCTGCTGCCAGGTCAGGGAATGGATGATTCCTGTGTTTAACAGAAGATGTGCTGCCTAGGATGGCACACATGCCAATGAAGGACAGAAATGCCTCCTGGCCTTTGGTTGCTGGCCAATGTTCAAGCAGCGTGGTGGCAGAGGGCGATGACCCAGGGCAAAGTGAAGCCAAAGAGCACACAGTTAGCTGGGAACTGGGATTTGAACTGTTTTGTATTAAACTGCACTGGCAAACATTCTTTTAAGTGCTATTTAAGGACTCCATGACCTTAGTTATCTTTGCGAACCTTTTTGTTAATGAAAATGGGAGCGGAGGAATTCTCAGTAAGATGTAATTAACTGCTCTACAACACATTTGAGCTTATCAAGAGAAACATCTGCTGAAGGCTAACCTCAGCCACAGCATGTCCTCTGGCAGTCTGAAGGAGCCTGGCAAGTCTTCAGAGAGGGTGACCTGGAACTCAGGCCACTCCCTGGGGAGGAGATGCTGTTAGCCCTCTCCGAGCCAGGTAACCCATCTGCTCACTGCTGCAGGAGCTGCACAGCCTCAGAGAGGACAGTGGTGTTACATTCAGCACCACTCCTCAAGGCTGCTTTAGTGGAGTCAGGGCAGAACAAGGCACAGAAAAGTATCATAGAGTCATACACGTGTAGTGAGATCTCTACCGTGTAGAAAGAAAAACTATTTAAGTAGAAATATATATTAATCCAGATGATTAAACTAGAAGATCCACTAACAGTCAGCCTGACCAGCTTTCTAAGTGACTGAAGTTTTCATTCTCCCTTCTACTGTTGTCATCACCTTTTCAGATCCCCGGCCATGTGCTTCTCTTACTTGCTGCATCTGATTCTGAATTTTTTCTAGGACAGTGATTTATTTCCCACCTTTATGGTAAAGCACGTAACTCTTCTATTGTGCTCAGAATCAATTAGCAATGAAATCCTTTTATTACAATCTGATGACAATTTGCTCTCCTTTATTGGCAACACATCGCAATTCTGACTGGGACCTGAACAGCAATTTAATCCTCATAGAAATTCTAAGCTTTTAAGGCTCAATATAGCTATCAGGTTGGTGCTCTTAACAGCCCTTTTAGCTGCAGAGCAGAAGAGGCTTGCAGTGCTCATCTGGCAAAAGTGATGAAGTTCCAGTCTCTCGTGACAGAGGAATTCCAGACAAAAACACTGCAGTCTGGGAAGTAACCCATGAAAAATATCCTACCCAGTTTCTCACGCGTCCCATAAGAGAGGCTTCTACCATGTGCATGAACTGGGTTCAAGTCGAGTGCATTGAAATATGCTCAGTTTTCCTCAGAGCCACAGCAACGTACTTATTTTTGAAGCTCCATCACTAGAAATAACCTGGACAATTAACAGAAAACTTTTCAAAACATTTCAGTCTTGGCACTGAGCATGAGAAAGCCCAGGCTGAGCGGAGGCCAGGAATGGGAGCTGTGATCCTGGCAGCCCAAGAGGCACCACAGTGCACCAGACTGCCTCTGTGTCCAGCCAGGATCCAGACCATGTCCAGGGGGGAACTGGGAAATGAAAAAGCCAAGAAAAAACATTAGAATCCAAAGAACATCAGGAGCAACTGCCCACTGTGTTAGGCTGGGAAAAAAAAGCAGAGAATTCCTTGGTGCTTGTGCTTTCCAGCTCCCTGAGCTCACATGCAGAAGGATTTGCAGGTGACACCAGTGCCGTGGCTGCTCACAGGGCAATGTACAGACAGCCTGATCAATATGACATTGTTTCTACTAAAGACCACAACCTGGATCTAGCAGTGCTCCTTTCTATTGCATTAAATAGTGATTTAAGTTGTCCTGATCTTCCTTAAACATGCCACTGTCTCCTTCTGGAGCTCCCACAGGAACCAGCTGAGTGTCATCACCTCTATTCGGTATCTCCACATTGCCAGCCCTTTCTGAGTCCCGAGGCAGGCAGATGGGGCTCCCTGAGTTTCAGATCAGGTCCTGCAGAGGAAAGTGAGATCTGGAGGTGCAAACCTCGGGGCAGAGATTTCCTCTGAAGCTCTCCAAGTGCTGGTGTCTGAGCAGATAGCACCATTGAGAGAGCATCTGACATTAGGGAGATCTATTACAAAACATCCCAAAGGGCTGCTAGAAGTAGTAGCATTTCTACCTGTTATACCCTATGGGATCTGTTAATGGACATGCAGTCTACAACCTTCTGCATCTGTTGGCAGCAGAAAGAAACTGCATTTAAGAAAAATGATCCCTTGTTTTACTCTTAATTACCTCCTGTACCTGCATGTGAGGGTTGGCAACAGGGAGCTGCTGCTGTGGGAGCACAGCAGACAGAAAAAGAGTGAGAAATGGGGGAACTGCTTAAGGCACCACATACAGAAGTGATGCTATTTCATCTGAGAGCTTACATGTCCGCAGAGATACTCAGCACATCAGGGCAGCTTTTTCAGATGCAGAGATACATCATGACTTGTGCAAATGCATTTTACACACTCAGATCCATTTTTCAGGCTAATTGGAGCATCCAGCAGACACTGCATCTTCTGCTGCTGGCTGAGGGCAAGGAGACTTCTCCCACAGAAGCTCAGAATGAGCCTGACTGTTTCTGTTTGAAGGTCACAGCAAGATTAAAGGAATGTGCCATCTCCAGCAAATATGTGTAATGGCTTTTACATGCAATTCCTCTACAAATGTGCCCGCTGCAATGCATTTTTCTCCATGGAAAGAAGATGAAAGATGTTGGACGTGACACTCATAATTGCACTGCTTAATGGAATATTAAAGAACACTTATATGTTATTTCACCGCAGTGAAGCCCACACAGACAGAAGCAGCCATATCAGTAGCCCCCAGTCCTGGGTTTCACAGCTCCATGCAGAGCTTTGTGCAGCCTCAGCCTCTCAGGAAGCACACTGCCATCCATCAGCGTGACACCAGCATTTAACGCTCCATAGGTTTGCTCTTACTGCTTCAAGCTCAGACTCCACCATCACAGCACTTCAGCCACACACCAAGCTCTCATGCACCATGCCCTTGCCTGGCAGCCCTGATCCTGTTCCTCCATGGATGGGAAGAACTCACCTGTACCCAGCACCTCTGTGCAGGAACACATGACTGCAGGGAACTAGGACTGCCTGAAAGGAGGCTGGAGAGTTGGGGGCCAATCTCTTCTCCCAGGTAATGGGATGAGAGGTAATGACATTAAATTGAGCCGGAGGGAAGTTCAGGTTGAATATTAGGAATAATTTCTCCTCAGGAAGAGTGGTAATACACTGTCATAGGCTGCCCTGGGAGGTGGGGTAGTCACTGTCCCTGGAGGCATTCAAGAAATGCATGGACGTGGCACTGAGGGATGTGGTCAGTGGCAGGGTGAGGATGGCTGACTAGAAAACTGTAGAGGTCATTTCCAACCTTAATGATCCTGTGAAAAGGCTGATTGATACCAGGGACACAAAGGAAACACAGCAGAAGGAAGAAAAGCTCCAAGAGCAAGCTGGGGAGTGCAATCAGAGCAGGAGAGAAGATACCAGGTTGTCTTTATGTGCTCCTAAAGGGAGGAGTTCTATGGAAAGAGCTGTGGCTGAGAACAGGTGTCTTGTAGAGGTGTTTGGACTCCACTGAGATGGAAGGATGGATTTACTCTGATGGGTTTCCAGCCCTCAGAGACTGATGCATCTCCACAAAGATGACCTAGGTCAGTGTATTTCATCTGGTTTATCTTTTATGTTTGCTCTCCCAGCATCACATTCACCTCCAAGGTCTGCCACGCAGTTCCCCCACACTGAAGCTGGCTTTGTCTGGAGATGGGCAGCTGCTTGGACTGTGGTGTTGGTGTTGGTTCCACTTTCCCAGCTCTGCTCCCCTTGATGCTACCCTCACCCCATCCCTGCAAGAGGATGCTTTGAAGCTTAACTTGAAAATTCAATTCCTATACACAGGTTTTCCAGCTGTCCCTCCTCGCTGCATCACCCCTGAAGGGCATTCCTTCCTCTTCCAGTGCTTGGATTGAGAGCAGGTTTTGAATTTGATTTGCTGTCCAACAAAGAGATCTGATTTCACTGAACTCTGCTCCGAAGAAAGGTGAGAGGAGAGAGCCATGGTTCACCTCTCCCTGCTGGGGCAGAACACACTGCAGCTACCAATTTTCAGGGAATGACCTGAGACTAATCAAGCCCTTCTGATGCTTGCAAAGGGAAACCTGCTTCTTCTTCTTAGAGGATCTCAATAGCAGTGTTTGTCAGAAAGGAGACATGGAAAAATATGGAGAAAAAAATGAAAGATGGGTATTTCCAATGAGCGGGAAAGGAGATTTGTTCTGCTTCTCAGAAACTCACAGCTGCTTTCTAGGGATCTGAGCTTTCAGAAATGAGCCTTGTGACACTCTGCAGGACCAATATTCCCTATGGGAGTACATGAAGGAGCAACGAAGCATTTCTTATATCGATAGTACTTGCTTAGGGTCTCCATAACAGGCAAGCCATGGGGAGTAGGAGCAAAAGGCTGAATCATGAAGACAGTGGTGACCGCAAAAAGGAGGAGCTCAGCCCCAAGGACTGCCCTCCTGCTCCTCGGTTCCTGAGGCAGATGGCCCACTCTGGTGTGGTAGCACTCCAGCATGTGGGTCCTCTGCAGGTTCCTGTGTCTGAGGTGCATAATTGCATCCAGCCAAGAGCCCATGGCAGGGATGTAGATTTAATGTCTTTCATTCCCTATTTTCAGAAAATAAACACATTTACTCACTGCGTGTTTTCACTGCTGACAGAAAGAGGAGCTTGTTGATACACAAGCAACACTGCTTTAATATACTGACAGCATTAAAGCAGTACAACTCCCCCAGGATGGACACAGCTGCTTGATCTGAGGTGTTTATAGCACTGCAGTGCCAGGGGAATGAGCTATAACCACATGACAGCCTCTGTACCACCCTCCCCCCCCCCTCCAACAGCATCAAATCACATTGTGGTTAGATAAGCAAACAAAAAGTCTACCAAAAAATCCACCCCTAATCAAAATAATTATTAGCAGCACGTAAACGAGACCTGAGCACAGTTTCAGCAGAGGTGATCAGAACCCTGGACTCCTGTGTCCCCCTTGTGTCATTTCCACAGGGCAGCAAGGCCAGCACGCACACACAGAGAGAGTTTGTCCCTCTACTACACACTGTAACTGGGCACTGAGATTACATCTCTCTGGCATCATTCCCCAACACTTTTGGATGTCATTATCACCACAGTTCGCCAGCAAACATAGGAAGAAGGACAGAGAAACAAGCTGGAGCAGAAAAGTGAGATTCTGTACTAAAGATCAACATGGGTTGCTCCTGTAACTCTGAAGATGCATTCACATCCTTTTGCTAAAACCATTCATCTCAGATCTGCCAAGTTTGGCTACATTTCTCAGTGATAGGAGACTTGCTAAAAAGCACACCTCTCCCCAGCTCCTCTCCAACAAATAATAGCACGCCATATTCTGCCATCCCTGAAAACACAAAGCGTGAAACACAAACTGTCTAGAGACACCACTGACTGTAATGGTCAGAGAAATTACCCTGAATGAACCAGATCCAGGCTTCCACCCAGCACAGCACTCCTGCAGCTCCATCCTTGCCCTCACGGGTATCTTGGGGCACCATTCTTGTGTGCTCTGTACACAGCACCACGCTGCTTTGGAAATCCCCTTTCATTGTGTTTGCCAGGCTTCTAGCTTTATCGTTCTTTGAGGTAAAAGCACAATGCTGGAGGGACAGGAGTGGAAATGTCACCCTGGCCTTACTGGCATCTCTTTCCCATCTTTGCTCAGCAGTTACATTTCATTTTCCAGTTTAAAAAGATACACATACATCCACATACCGACAAGAGGGATTTGTAGAAGAATAAGGCTGTCGAGGTTACTTAGCCCATGTTCTCCCCCTAAGTAAAGTTCTGAGGTTTAAAAATAAGTGAGCATTTATTTAGCATTAGAAAATTCCTCGTGGCTGAAGATCCAGCTTCTTCTCAAGGGAGTGGGATTTTTGGAAAGGCACTGAGCTGCATTTTTCAAAGAACTCATTTGGCTCAGTGATCTTTTTTCTTTGCTTTATTTTAATTTTTTGGAGCATCTGTCTGGAGGAACAAAGCTTGGTGTTAAAACACAGGGTGACGAGTGAAGGGGAAGAGTGCATGCCAAGGTCACATCTGCAGCAGCAGTGGCAGCAGCTGCGCAACAGCAATATTAAACCTCCCTCTGCTGTAGGATACACACACAGACACTTAAAAGAAAGAAAAATCCACATTAATTAGAGCAGCTCCCAGAGGAGAGCTGCGTGCTGGCATGGCAGTGGGTGACTGAAGGGCACACAGTGAGGATGGGAACAGGGTGCCCATCTGCAGCAGTGAGATTCTCAGTTTTATCACCCCTACATTTGGCAACGGGCAATGCAGACGGTTTGCAACTGGGGAGCCACTCAGCTCACTGCTTGGGAGGAAGCCTTGCGACCTGTGCCAAGAAGCAATGAGCACCAGGACTGAAGGTGACTATTTCAAGTGAGTGAAATGGAGATTATCTACTTTTGTTGCTGTTTTTAAAGCACAGCAGGAGGCATCAGCTCTCCCATCTCTCTACTGGTACTCACTGTGCCTCCCAGCTTCTCTGTCCAAAGTGACTGCAGCATTCATATGCTGCTGGGGGCAAGGGTACCTTCAGCTACTCCCTGAGAGCTGGAAACCTTAAAAAAAGCAGAGCAGAACTGGAACGCGAGAAGATAATGGAGCTACGGCTCATTCACAATGCAGAGAGCAAAACTGCTCAGGTGTCTGTGAGGGTCTAATGCTCAGCACCATCTAGTGGTCATCACCTGCAGCTGTCACACACACAACACCACAAACGGGGCCTGTTAGATTTATGGCTCTTTTCTTCTCCATAACCAATTTGTCAAGAGATGTGCAGCCCAGTCTGACATTTTCCAGGGCTCTTTACAGATTGCTCAAGTTCTAATCTCATTGCTTGGGCTGACTTTCCTCCTTGCTAGGAGAAGATGTTTTTCTTAAGGGAAAATATCTGTAAAATAGAGGCAGTCTCTTAAGATATCAGCAGAGTGATTTGAGATATGCAGCTGAACGACATCCAGTATTGCTGCCATTTATCACAGGGGAGCCAGAGGGGGAAAAAGAGAGTGCAATGCTGTAAAACATATGGAAAACATTATCCAAATAGCACAAATACGACATAAAGCCACACGCGCAAACAGAGCTCGGATTTGGGCTCCCCGTAGCCCATTCTAGACAAGCCAGGATAATGGGTTTTTATTCACAATGCATTTAAAGGTGATCCCACTCTCATTTTCTCAGCCTGCTGTCAGCAGAGTCCCTCTGCTTTTATTTACAGCTGAACATCCTGGATGGAACCGGAGAACAGAGGAAAAAAAGGAGAGCAACTGAGAGATGTCCACTGATGCAAAGTACCGTTCAGCATTTCCCAAAGGGTGATCCATCAGAAAGGACATACTGTTAATCAGTATGAAACACATATGTGTCAGATCACCACAATGCAGAACAGCTTCTTAGAGAAATGCTTTCTGGGGAGGGGACCTGCATGTGCAGCTCTTCCCTTAAGCTTACAGGTCCTCTCCTCCTCAGCCTTTCTCTTATACTTGCCCCACTGGTGCTGAGATGCATAAATATCCTCTCTCTTTTGCTCCCAAATCACCACACAAAATACCCATTTTTAAGTGAAGAAAGATAGAAGCCATATTTTATATCATCTACAGCTGAAGCTGGAGTTTTCCTGTACCAGGAAATGGTTTCTTGTTATTAGAAGATGACATCATTAATAGAAGAGGGCAAGCTGTGTCTTCCTGGAAAACTCCCAGAGGAAGAGGGCTAAGTCTTCTTTGCATTTACCTCAAAACGCCTCCTCCTCCTCCAACGCAATGTACCCAAGGATGGGGAAAAGCCCTTATATCACTTACATAAGGTAACACAAATGTGAGAAAGTGCTTTAAATGGCCTTTATTCCCCAAGAACCGAAGGATATTGGGGACTGGGGGAAGGATGTGACAACCTGCAACAGAGCATGGGAATGAGGAAGGCTATTAGGGACAGGTGTGAACTAACTGTAGTATTACCCTATGCAAAGATATACCAGCCTGCTTATCTGTGAAGTCACCTTTTAGGTCTGTTGTTTCCCTGTTTGGAAAGCAATTCTCCTGGAGGCCTAAAGGAAGGAGGAGATCCAGGAGCAGCAGTGGTTCAGACCAGAGGTGCCATTACACCAGCACACTGCACACTGCTGAAGGCAGCGGTGGCTCTTTATCCTCTGCTTGTGCAAAGTCCCAGTCCCCACAGACATTTAGGTGCAGGACCAGAGCAACAAGGTACCGTCTCAAGGGTTACCATATTGCCTTTACAGGGGAGGGAAAAGAAACTGTAAAATCTGTAAAATGAAATAAAACCTGTTATAGAGAGTGCAGAGTTCAGATCCTCTCCAGGGAGTCAGAGCAATAGAAATGCAAGAGGAAGACAGCTTCCAACCCCAGCATTAATGAGTAACAAACAGAGGAAACTCAAGGAGCCCACAGGGATATGCTGCCTTATCCCTGTCAGTCACAGAGGGTGACATCTGAGACCTTTAAAAGCTGTCACAGGAAATCAATGCCCTCCAAATGCCAAGTCTGTCAGCAGCATAATTAACACATCATGTACGGTCTGACTGCAAGTGCAGTACTTACTGCAACTCCAGCTCCAGGCTGTGGAAAACTCTGCTTGCCTGGCACTTCCTGCCCCATGGAATTATGCCAAAGTCACTGCACAGCCAAGAAAAGGCAAACTGTAGTGCTTGGGAAGACAGGAATAAGTTTGCATCCTGTACAGGAAGGCAATCCAACATGCGAAAGGTGCTGTTGCTTCTGCAGCTCCAGAGGAGCACCTCTGGAAACAAAAACCAGTGACAAGCTCAGAAAGGTGCTGAATAAGCCATAAGTGCCAGAGCAGCAAGAAAAAACTCATTAGTTTCCTAGCAGTATTACAAACATTGAAGTTCTGTCATTATCCCCTGGACTGGCAAAATTTCTGGGATAAGCACATTGAACTGTAAAAAACAAAAGGAAGAAGGCTGTAGCCTGAGGGTCCTCTTCCTTGCCATCCCATTTCCCCACAGCACAGCCCTCTGGTCAGCTTGGCAAGGCACAGCCTAGACTCAAGCCTAGAAGGTTTGCAACTAAAATGGCTCCAAGGAATCTTGGAGCAAGGGCTGCTAGAAGGTTCTTCAACACAGTTTTGGCATCCCAGGTCAGCCACTTTTGACAGTCAATTTTACAACAGCAGCAGATCTCATACAGCAGCAGAACCTGCACAGTTTCAAATGCTGCTGAACTGGAGAGGGTGCCCAGGATCAGAGCACAACAACCTGTCTCCACACAGAAGGGCAGCCACAAGATCCCACCTACATTATGTTTTTCTGAAGTAAATGTGTTCCCAAATTTGAACTAACACCTTAACTCTTTGTTTTGCCAGAATAAAACCTGACTTTCTTTCAAGCCTTTCTCAAGTCTCGCATGGACCAGAAGGAACCTGACAGCTGCTCCAAACACATCCATCTCACAAGGACAAAGTACTTGAAAGGCAAAGGATGGAGGCAACACCTGTGAAGAACTCATAAATCAGGTAGGTGTGAGGACTGCAGCAGCTGGATTATCCTCCCCACTAACCTGTAGGTAGCAAGTGAGAGGTAAAAAGGAAACATCCCTCCATTTCTGGCAATGTACCTCGGGCAGGCTTCAGATTATAGGTTCAGGTGTTACTGTAAGGAATGACAAAGACCAAGTAAGACATGCTGGAATAAGAGAAAAAGCAAACATGCAAAGAAAAAAGAAAGGAAAAAAGAGCCTGACTAGCGGCAAGTCTGGTAAAAGAGCAGGTTTATACCAAATGTAACAATTAGCAATCAAGATGCATACAGAATTTTAAGCTGTAGACTGCCTTTGTCTGATCATCGTACATTCCATAGTCCAATCAACTGTACAAGGAGGAAACAGATGTTTGTGTATTCTGATTCTCCCTGTAGGTCCCCTGCTAGTTTGTAAACCAACAAAGCCCAGCAAGTGTCCTTGGAAACCATATGCAAAACCTACTGAATAGTAAAAAGCAAACGTCCTATTAAAAGGCAGAAAATTTTAAAGCACAGTCATCTACAAAAATAATCTATTTCTACACAATAAATATACCATTTCTCTCTTCTTTCAAGTTGATTTAAAATCACTCAAGGATATCTTACAAACAGCAATGAGGAATTTTAGTTTATATTGTGCGGTAAAACTTTCCTTGCAAACTCCTATTTCTGAAGTCATTTGAAAAGAAAAAGGTCTTTTGAGATACTGCATTTCTCAACATCCAGGGACCTCTAGTCCAATTCCTATCTCAAAATAATTTTCTTTACTCAGTAAACAGAAATGACAATAGCCCTGTGGTCAGCTCTTAGGTCCCTGTAAGGAATGACAGCTTTATCAGCTGTTCATGCATCAGAACAAAGGGAGAAAAATGAAACGGCTAAGAAGTGAGATGGACATCTGGTACTCCTGACTGCTGAAAGGGGTTTTCTGAGCCACACAATGAGCTCTCGCTGCCTGAAGTCAGCAGAGAGAGGAAATAACACTACCTGAGCACATGCTCAAAATGCTTTGAAGAAATACAGTTATACCCAGGCTGCCACTGTAGACAGGAGGGTCTTGCTGAGATTACCATCAGCTATGCTAATGAGCACAGAGATAGTACACATCTGGATAGATCTATTTTTCTTAAGACCCGCCAAGGGCAAAGGAAAGGCATAAAATTTCCCTTATAATGAGAATGGTCTGATTTGCAGTTCTGCATTAGGAATTATTTATCGTGAATCTTTGACTCCTTTCACCTGCTGCAGCTCCTCCAGGATGGCACAAACACACCATTTCTCCACGGCTCCTCTTTATCTCAAGCAGGCTCTGCCACAGGACTGGTTTTCACCCTGACCTGTGAAATTTCTTCAATTGTCTGATAGTGGAGACTTTCCACCCTAAACACAGCAAGTCCAGGATACAGTCCAAAAGTTATTAAGAAATATATAACATAGAGTGAAATATGGCAAAGGTCACATTGAGACTTCTTTACAGAGGCTTACAGAAGTTGAGCACAGTCTCATTCAGAAATACAATTCACCTCATGCAGTCAAAATCATCAAAACTGACTTTAAAGAAAGGGGTATTTATTTTTATAAAGTCGTATTTTAACTAAGGTCTAACCCCACAAGTATGCAAGGAAGTCAAGACAGTAGCACGTTTTTAATAACAACAATAATAGATAGCACACACTGCCTTAAGTTTCCAAAGAATTTTACAAAAACCTTGACTGATCAATCCTCACAGCACCCTTGTGAGATAGGTAAGTACTGTTAGTCTCATTTTAGAGACAGGGAAACAGGCATGGAGAGTACGATCTGATCGTCACCACAAATCAAATCCAAGAAGAAAACACCTGATTTTCTAGTTTCCTGCCACACGTGATCTGACTTCTTAAAAAACAACAACAACAAAAAAAAGCTGGTCTTTAAATAAAGTTTGTTTCTTATTCCTTTTAAGACACTTGGTTGAGTTTCACTCTAATGTGAAACGTTACCTGCCAAGAGCTACTCACAATGAACAAGCAGAATTAGGGAAAAAACATTGTTTTCTTTTTTTTAAATAGACTCTGTGCTGCTGGAAGTTGTTTTAAAAAGTCGCAACATAGATGCTTCCATGCTGCCAGAATCAAACAGTATCACTTCTTCTCAGGCAACAGGAAACTCACTGAGGCCTGTTGCAGTGCTGCAAAAACTTTGCAGAATCTGAAACAAACAAACAAACAAAAAGTAAGATTTCTTTGCTACTTCCAAACAAGGAATCTCTCTCTAGCGGGGCATCTTCTCCAGGAAGAACTCATGTGGGTACAACTGCACTGAAAGCAAAGAAAGATTTATTATCAGGAGATGCTGGTGGTGCAGCCAAAGTGCACATCTATCTCTTGAAAACCTGGAAATGTTCATACATTGTGCTCTATGTTAAAAGAGACGGTCTGGAGGTACCAGACATCCCAAGGATAGAAAATAACTCCCAATAATCAAGTGGAGCAGAAAAATTCCTTTAGCATATCATTCCTGCACTGAACTATCCAGTGACAGGCTAGGATTAAAAATTCCAAACCAACTGATAAAATTCAAGTCAGCGGATTAACTCTTGGTAAAACGTCAACTCTAGCATACCCACTGCTGCCTGCTCACAAAGCCAGGCTCCAATGTTAGTGGAGAAACAGAAATAAAAATAGTCTTTCCACTTTCAGTTACATACGTCCATTAGTCACTATCTTAAGTCCAGGAAGTTAGTTTCACGACAGCTCGATCTGAAGATCCTCCCCATACTTTCGGATCAGCTTTGTGTGGTTGTGGTCCACTGACCACTGCTCTGGGAGGTGTTTGGGCTGCATGCTGTCCAAGAAATGCTGCCGCCAGCGTCTCTCCAACTGCATAAGGGAGCGCAGGCCTCCTCTAGCACAACACTGTACCACCTTCAGTCCATGTGGCACGTAGCTCTCATTGCAGATCCTGCCAGGACAAAAGAAGAGTTTATTTTCACACAAGCCCACTGTCAGACTCCAGACTCATCTAAAAGCCTTCAGCTGCAGGGTTTAATTACAGACACATGGTAAGCTAACCAGGAGGGGACCCAGGAGGGAGAATTAAACTTTGCTTCAGTGCCAGACTGCTTTCTGGAACACAGCTACAGTGGGAAGCCAGGTTCTTTGAAATGAGAAAGTGTTATTCTTTTATAGCAATACTAAATAAAGCTCTCAAGGCCCATCACATGCTGCTCAGGAGACAGACTGCAAATTTCCAAGGCAAGAACAATATGCTGCTCCAGAGCCTCAATCCTGCCCGTTGGACTCCCTGCCTGGATATGTACTGAGATGTAACATTGGCACGTTACAAACAACAGTGAGCTTAACAAGGAGAAAATATCTTCATGCAGTGAGACCAGATACTAGTTAAAAGATATTTGGGAAGGCTGAGAGAAAGAAGAGGAGGGGTGACCGAAAGACACATCATACCAGAAGTCTCCCACTTCGACATGCCCTTTAAAAGAAGCAGAAAATAGTGGAAAGTATGTGGGGTGAGTAAGAATAGATGGAGATCCCTGGAAAATAAATGGAAAGAGGGAAAAAAAGTCCAAGGGCTGCAGCCTACATACCACTACCAGGGTGGGGGCAAAGACAGTAAAACAAAAACACAGGAAGAAATCCGGGGTTTATCTGTCTACTTAGAGACTCACAGTACAGCACACACAGTTATCTCCTTTCGCTCCTTGATTTCCAGTTAAGTTTATCAGAGTACTATAAATCCAGACTCTGCAGGTTTACACAAGCGATAAAGTTGCCTTTTTAGAGGATTATTCTCCCTGTGCAGAAGAGTCCCTAGTCTCAAATTCAGAAATCCCTTAACTTGACATTATTGTATGGAAGGTACTTCATACGTCAAGAAGACCTGCAATGGATCTCATCATTTTTTTCATTTAAGGGCTTAGAAGGAAAATGTCAGCATGTATGAACCTCAGCTCTGCAAATGCTGCTGGATTTTGATTTGATTTGCTTTGTTCATATTTACCCAAGGCTCTTTGTGCAGACTTCCTTTCCCTGAATTCACATGCTAACATGAATTACTGAAATGATATGTCTACAGCTGGGTTTGTTATACCTGGTTTCCAGACCAGCTGCTTCCTGCAGCATCTCTGGGGTCACAGCTTCAACGTTAAAGAAGTCCTTGATGCTTTGCAGGAGTTCTGCCTTTCGAGGGTCTGGAAGGCTGTCTGCATTCAGCAGAGCTCGGGCCCCGGAGCGCACCTGTCGGCGCAGAGGGTCCTCCAGCAGACGCACTCCTTCCTCAGAGCCAATGGGAGCACCAAACTCCTCAGCCAGCTGCTGCTTGAGATGGTTGTCATAGTAATTGGAGACGGCATGGCAGGAGGTGCAGAGTAGGAGCACATCATGGGAGTTGTGGTCCTTCATCTGAATGGGGAAATGCCTTCGGTACTCATGAGGAACAACGTTCTTCCTGGAGAAGAAGCAGATGGTTCAACTAAATTTGCCTGGAGATGCTACTGTCCAGTTCCTCCTCTAGCCCACAAAAGTACAACTAACAATACTGTAGTTGTACTAAAGCACAACTAATACTATAGGTCCAGGAAAACAAAGAGCACAAGGGTCAAGACCCTCAATGCACTAAGAGGATCTGCAGCTCCTTACTTGTATTTCTCTCAACAAGTTTTCTGTGTATTTCCATTTTTCCTTGTTGTGACCTCAGACTTCAAGTCACCTAAGCCTTTCAAAAATCTTAAGGACCAAGTACTAGAAGGAAGAGTATATTTATTTTCAGGAGACGAGCCATGGGAACAGCATGTGTCTGCATACTGCTGCCCCCTGTAATTAAAATTGCAAGACATACATGTTCTCTCCACAGGCCAGCTCCTTCCTCAGTAAGAAGAGGGAAGGTTGGCCTATTCAGTGCCAAACTTACCCAGATGCAATTGATCACGGAGCATTCAAACAGCAATAGATCATCCAGGATTTGAACAAGCACAGTGTTTCAGGCAACTAATTTCTGGATGCCAAACTAGATGCAGACTTCAGTCCTGTTTTATGTGTTTTTCTCTTATCCCACTGAGCAACTCACCGGATATAGGACTCCCGTTTGCCACACACAACACACAGGTTTTCTTTAACCATCAGGTAATAATCAACTTCAGACTCAGGACGTCCTGAAGGCTCAAACCGTAACTTCACAACAAATGGGTCTGTGCTAACTAGATCTGAAAGAGTAAAGGCAAAGAGAATATTCAAGACAAATTTGTATTCAAATCTATGATAAAGATGCTAGAACAAAAGAGACATTCAGAAAAGCATTTCCAGTAAAAAGGGCACTAAAATTCATGCCCTGTGAATGAAACACTGTACAAGAGTGAAAAACTGCATGCTCACCTCCAATCCCCTTGTCCAAATACCACTGAGCTTTCTTGCGATCACAAGTGCACAAGGGCTGTCCATCTGGTGCATGCAGGAAGCAATTGTCATACAGAGGAGATTTTCTGTAAACAAGGACAGCATTGCAGAAACTATGATAGCACAACAGATAAAATGATATGCAATCTAGCTAAAGGATTTCTGCTCATGTCCATGAGGGTGAGTGGAAAAAAAAAAAACCACACACAAAAAACAATAGTGATATAGGAGGAATCTTTCCACTGCACACTGACACTTCAGCTCAAACACCACCGTAAATGAGAGTACATTCAAACTAAACTTGCTTACAGAAGGGAAGAAAAGAATTTGACTTTTGACATCACAGCCAATCTTACTACAGAACCAGCGTGCTGGAGATACTAGAAAAAATGAGTCTACAGATCTCTCACCAAATCAAGCGTGGTTAAAAACAATAAATAAACAAGCAAACAGTGAGATCTCATTTTAGCTTGGAATGCAATTTTGTTTAAATTTTAATCCTCCCGTGAGGTGCAATCTTCCCGTTTTCTACAGCACAGGTTCTAAGTAAAAAACAAAATGAAGGGATTTACTGTATACAACACAATATTTTGTTAATGACTGATAATAAAATCAATATTATTGACTGCATTACAGCATCTCCATTGTCAGTCCAGTAAACTTGAAAAGGAGAAAACAAATACTGAAATGAACATTTTTTCTTCCCAAATACAGGCAGCCACAGAAAATTTCAGTTCCTACATCTAAGTGATTCATTTTCTTAGAGTGCATCTAAACAACATCAAACATGCTGGTTCTCCATGTCTCCTACTGCACTAAGAGACCTCAAAAAGAGCTCTCCTACCTGTTTCATTTAAAAGAACTGAACTTGCAATAGCAAAAGACCATATGAATTTAGGATTTGCCCTACAAAACAGCCTGCTGGTTGGTGATCCTAAATACAGCAACAGCTGCCTCTGCAATGACAGAGTAGAACCGTCCTCTCCTCCCTCCACGGCCCACACAGAAAAGCAGTGCTTTGACACTGTTACAGATGGTCCTTCCTGCACTGCTTGGCACCTCGCATCTTCTTTCAGGTCTGCTCAGTCTCTTGACACCTCTGAACTGAAGCAGCTCATGAGGCAGACCCGGTTCACAAGATCTGCTCTACTCAGTTTCACACCTTTTCCCTGAAGGAGGCAAGGCACAGCTGTTGGGCAGTCAATATCACCTGAGCAGCCAGCTCCCTCCTGCTGAGACTGTTCCTGAGCAAATGTCTCAATATTATAAGGAAAGGTAAAAACCAAAGATATCCTCTTGTTCTTTTCACAACCTACTACAGACCTGAGTGCTCCTGGCAACTTTCAATAGAGGAAAGCTAGGAAAATAGAAATAGGATCCGGTTCTCATGACTGCTGGGACCTGTTTCCCTCCCTAGCTTGGAGTATCCACTTTATTTAGCAAGTAGAGCAGGAAGTACCAATCAGTTTTCAGCTGTGATTCAAGGAGTAAAATTTACTTAGATGCTTACCTTGCAGAATATCCCACACCCAAAGGTTTTCGCTTCTGCCTCCGAGGATCTCTCATTTGCTGACCGCCAGAAGAATGGACATTCACCAAAGATTTCCGATTCTTTCCTTTCTGAGGAGAACGTGCCTCTCCACTCTTGACCTCTCCTGTGCTGCCACTTTTTCTCCCTTTAAATGGGATATCCACCAAGCCTTGGCATTTACTCAATACTTTTTCCCAAACAGAAGCAGAATTTTCGCTTTTAGATATAGCAGGGAGACAGGCAAATCCCAGCAAATGGAGGAATAGAGCCACTGAGACCTGGGCATCCCTAGCAGCATAGAGAACCTGCAGAAAAGCATAGACATTGACATACTGGCAAATGACAAACACTCTCAAGCACCACCAGCCTTTAATACTAGACCCAGCAAAGCCAGGAGCTGAATTTATTTCCCTTCAAAACTCACACAAAGCTCTGGCAGTTAAGTGATGCTTTCATACCACTGCATACACCACATTCTAGGGTCAGTCAGACCTGAAATGCTCACAGGTGCTCTCACACATTACCTACTAACATTCACCATGATTATTTGTCCTGTCACTCCCTCTACTGGTCACTAATTCTGTACACACCTGCAGCAAGACTGAAGAATGTGAGCAATTAGGGAAACCACAATAGATGGTGAACATGGCTTTGGTTTTCAGCATTTCTCTGATACTGCACTGACTGCTATGTATTGGAGGGGAAAAAAGAGTGAGGATTTGGTGCACAAATACTCCTAGGGATCTTGCCTTAGAGATCTTCAAGAATTAAAGAAAGCAAGGGTCAAGAATCCACTGAGAATTGCAGAAACTCTCCTTCACAGAAAAGGAGGGAAACTCCGGCACAGAGTTCATAACTGACTTCACATCACAGATATACAGAAGCTACTGAGGCAGAACTCAAAGAAGGCACAGATCTCCATATTACAGTGCCTCTCACAAAAAGGTTCCTTTTCCTCCCGAAACACTAAGTTAAAGCGGAAGACACACCTGATCTTGTGTCAGTTCTTCTGCCTCCCAGTTGCTGCAACGCATATGAGGAGACTTGTCAAGCTGGCAGTTCAGGACTTTTTCAGCTAAAGACTTAAGGCTAAGGCAGTTGTGAAGTAGATCCTTCCTTCAGTTTTAACAAAGAAAGCGAAACAAACATATTAAAAACAAAACTAAACACTCATGCAAATTTGGATGGCCTCATACAGCCTGATTCTGTCAGAACACAGTGCACTTGATGCACAGCTCCCACTCAAGCAGCACACAGCTAGCTGCAGCAGCTTTACAGGCCCTCTCCCTCCCCCTCCACTAAAATGCCCATCTTAGATTTGGCAATCATCTAGTGTCTGCAATATGCAAAACAGGCAAGGCTGGGAGCTGATAACATTTAGGGCTGAAATATTCTGCTCTGAACTACCTGCTTACCAAAGAGAGAGATCTGGCACTGAGTGATGGATTTGTCTGCCCAAGGCTGTTAAGCAAACAGTCAGGCCTGGAGACATTTTTTGAGCAGTAGGAGAACCAGGAATGGCTTAAGAGGAATCCTGGCCTCTAGGGACAAGAAGCCCATCCTCCGCAATAGAAAGGCACCACCAGGTCAGCAAAACCATGCCCCACATCACTAACATCACACATATACCAAACATAAAGAACATTCAAAGTAGAGAGTTTTATTTTAGGAGAGATGAGGAATGAAACCACAACTGTAAGCCATAAATGTAACCCATAAGTTGTCACTATAAAAGAATATTAAAACTACTTTTTGTCACTTTTCAAGAAATCCTGTCATTCAGCAGTTGCACTTATGTGCCACTAGCATATTTACCCCATATCAGTGGGCAGTGTACTCAACATCTGTATACATGGTGATCATTCTACCTGCATTATATATCACGGTTCTTGGCCTTTATACGGGCTTAAGCATTATACTCAGAAAAGCCTTTACGGATGTTACAGGAGAAGACTGACATGCTTAACATTCATGAAGGTTTCCTTTCCTTTCAGACCACAGAATACGGGCATGACGTGTTCTTGGGATGCTGCTGTCAATGCTCATGCTCTCTACAAGAGCGCACCACCCCAAGAACTCCAGACCTACCTGCCTGGCATCATCCAGCACATAGAAACTATCTTTTAAACATTTAAACAATACAAACGATGCACTCGACACATTTGCCTCTATCTTCAGACACTCACCGCTGCCTCATGGCTAAGTATCGGAGATCCACGCTCCCTTTGACTGGAAGACTATAATCCTGAAGTAACTTGCAAGCGTCTTCCCAGCATCCTACTCCCACTTTCAACACAGCATCATCTGCCATGATGTCCAGAAGAGTCTTTGGGACAGGCTGTCCATTGGCAACAAGCCTGGGCAACCGAATGAGAACACAAAGGCCACCGGAAGAAGCAATCTGTAGGAGGGATACGGGATTTGCTTTTCCTTCTACAGACACCTGAAAGAAAGACAAAAATCACAGGCTGAGTTTCAGCATTACTGGCAATACTGCAGCTGGAACAAATTACAGAAGAGGCCACCAAAACCAGGAATTACTTGTCAGAATATGTAGTCACGAGTTGTTATATTTGTCTAATTGCTTTTTCTTTTTTCCCCTTGAGCATTACGTGATCTGTCCCACAGCAGCTACTTCTTGCCACACTCATAGAAGTGCCATTTCCTTCCTGTAATCCTTACCCCCCATAGCTGAGCTGGCAGAAGAGAACATACACGTTCCTTAATCCTAGTCAGCACAAAGCCACCCACTATGTAAGTGCTTATGGCAAATACATTGTTTAACTGCGGTTATACTAATGAATGTGGTGTGAAAAAACTTCCAGCCAGAAAAGATGGCAAAATTGAGCTTCATAAATGACTCCAAGTCTGCACTAAGAGTTCACGTAAGCAAGCACGCAAGTGGAATCAGAGCCCTGCTCCCTGGGACAGCCAGTGAGCTCTAGCTACTATCAGCAGATAAGAAAGATATCCTCTTCTGCTTTATTATCTTTAATAAATACTTTCCCCAGCACATAGCTGGACTTCAGACAGCATAAATCCAAACCACTCTCACAAAATGAAAACACTGTACAAAACACAGAGTGCTTTTGAGCTATCACTGCACGTTTAGAACCACATCTATCACAACATCTCAGCAAACAAATACCACTAGCGAATTACAGACCTACAATCAGCAGACTTAAATGTGTGACCAATCACCGTTAGCGGGTACTCCGCTGGTGCCACCTGGAGTTCCAAGGGTTGGCTAAGTTGTATCCATTAGAGCCCTTCCCCACAGGATTTCCTGTGGCAATTTGAAAGGAGATGCGCTGCGATCACTCACCCACTCGCAGTCCATCCCAAGCACCGGCCACTTCTCCAGCTCCTTCTTCAGCAAAGGCTCCACCCGGTCCCACTCCTCCCGCTCCGACACGATCGCTATATCTGCGACGAGGCTCCTCTCCACCCAGGAAAGGGTGGGGGATGCGAAGAGGGAAAGCGCTTCCCTGCCCCCCGCCTCGCTCGCTTTCCCCTCCGGCCGCTCCCCCGCCGCCTCCTCCCGCAGGCTCCCGCTGCGCGCTCTGCCCCTCCGGCGCTGGGCGGCCTTCCACAGAACCAGCCCCCCCGCGGCGATGCCCAGCAGGGCCGCCAGAGCCACGGGCACGGCCGCCTGCCTGGGCATTTCGTAACCCTGCGCTTCACCGTCTCGAAGCGGCGCGGTCGGGTTTTAGCATGGCCTGCAAACAGAAAGAGGAGATGGGGGCGTTAGAGACGACGCGGCCACGCGCGTTCCGAGCTCCGAGACACCCACGTCCGCAGCGGCACGACGCGAGCTCGGGGCACGGAAAGCATCCCGGCAGCAGCGAAGCCCTGCGGCCGCCGCTCAGCCCGGCAGGGCCGCAGCCGTCGCTCTCCCGGGTAACCCCGCAGCGCCCCGATGCGCTACGTTCGGTCGCTCGGGGCTCCTTCGGGAACGCGTACCGCTGCCCTTCGCTCCCGGCTGGGCGCCGCCGCCGCCGCCGGGATCCCCGCCGGCCCGACAACTACCTGCGTCTCCGCGGAACGGCTGCCGGCTGCAGGAACCCCTCGCGGGGAGGCCGCTGCGCGCACCGGGACGCTTAAAGAGGCGGACGCTTCCTCTTCCCCGGAGCTGCGGGCGGCCCGTGGGCGCCGCCATGTTGTACGGCAGTCGGCCGAGGGGGTGGGGGTGGCCTCCGGCCTCGGGATGCCGCCGCCGCTCCGGGCCTGCGGGCGTGGCACGAGGGGGTGGCGGCCCCCGGCGGGTGGAAGGGATGCGGAGATGCGGAGCTGTAGCGAAGAACAGGAAGCGGCGGGGAGAGGGAGTAACAAAGCAGGATGGGAAATGGAAACGGGAGCGTCGCCTGCTTAGCGGCGAGTGAGAGACAGGTGGAGAGCTGGAGGGAAACAAAAGGGAAAATCACGTGGAGAAGGACAAGGGTTTAGGAGAGGATTCGCTCCTGTTAAAGCTCGAGAGAAGCACGTGTGGGGAACCGCGGAGCTGTGACACCGTGCCCGGCACACGGCGAGCGGCTGCCTCGGGGACAGCAGACGAGTTCCCTGCCCCAATCTCGTGGGAGCTCACGGGCGCCGGAGCACCTCATTCCTTCACAGTTCCCCTCGTTTCCAAGTGCCTGTGCTGACGGACTCCCAGCTGTTTGCATCTGCGCAAAGGAGGCGCCGAAGCCACAGGAAATACTGCTTCCAGAAGCTCTGTCTCTGTGTTACTGTGTTACTCTGGCAAGCTCCATTCTGTGCTACTCTTGCCTGTTGCAGAGCTCCCTAGCAGCTGGCGTTTAGCAGAGTGCTGAGGCACAGAGGGGAAGCTCAGGCAGAGCAGCGATCAGTCTGCAGGAGATCCGTCATGGCCTGAGCTGCTGTTTGCTCTGGGAAACAAGCCCAAGCCCAGCACAGTGAGGTGATATTAATAAGGGCTCGGAGCTGGCGGGATCACCTCAGGAAGCTTGTTTCCTGTTGAATTGCCTGGTTTGTGCACACAAATCCTTTTAACTGAAAGCAACAGCTCCTGTGTGCTGTCTTTCTGCAAAGCCCCACAATCTTGCTCTATGGGGAAAAAAAATTGATTTCATTTTTATATTAATTCACCAGGGTCTAGAAAGCAGTGCAATCTGCCAGGCTGTAGCAACTCCCAGCTGGTTCATTTCCCTCCACAAGAAAGAGGGGCTTCTCTCTCACGGCCATACTGGGGCTGTGGCTTCTCCACCCACCCCCTGCCAACCAGTGCAGCAGACACAGCTGGGAGCTGAAATGCCGGTCACAGGGCAGGAGGCTGCTACTCTGAGGTTCATCACATGATTCAGTGTACAACAGGAGGACAAGCTGGAGTAGCCTGTCTGTAACAGAAAGTTCCCACAGTTAGATGGGAACATTCTCCTGTCTTTTCTCCTCTCCCTCCCCCCTCTCTTCATTCTCCTGCTTTCCCCAGAGCATATACTGCTTTGTTTTACAGGGTCATCACCACCTAGCACAGACCCGGAGCACCACTTGGATATTACCATGATTCCTGTTCAACCTGACTGACCACTTCCTTCTCCCTTGCTCCAGCACCAGCATTCCTTAATGGCAGGAGCACAGGTTCAGGGAACTGAGCTGGGGCTGTAAAGTAGTCCAGAGGAAAAAAGCAAACATCTGGATTTACTACATGCTTACTTCAGAGACCATGTAATCAAGAGCAAGGGATGGGAAGGTGGCCTAGAACCCCTCTGTGACTGCACTGCAGAGCCCAGCTGCCCTGTTAGGAGGTGACAGGGTGTCTGTAAGAACTTGATCAGAGACTCAAGAACTTATAAATCTGAACAAATCTGCAATGTTTATCACAAATGTGCTGTCACAGATAAACTGACATCCACCCAGAAATCTGAAATAGACCAGTCTTTCCTTTTACAAAGTGTTTGTTTTAGTTTCTAAGGAATTTTGTGTAAAATCATAAAGGAGGGGGAAATAAAATGCCCTAGCATTTATCACACAGTGAAAGTCTTGCAGAGAAGATAGGATGTAATACCCAAGCATAGCTTTTGAACAATAATGGGACTGTATCCTTGGCTGCATTTAAAACCTGTATTCTTCATGATATCACTGACATCAGCAGAGCCCTGTAAGACACAAGTCTCTTTAACAGCTTGTCTTACTACCTACATACTTGATGAATTCAAGTATAGATGTTAAAGTAAAAATAAATGAAAGTAACTGATGCACGAGTGTGCTCTGGCAGGGAAAAAGAATAAAAGGAAAAAATGTCCCCAAAACCTGATGGGGACATTGCAGAAGAAAAGAAGGTAACCAAGCGAGTAGACACCAACTATTGGCATAACCTTAATTATGGGAAATCAGCTTCAGCTGGTAACTGAAGGTTTTACATGGTAAACAGCTAGATTTACTTTTCCCTCTCTCTCTCTGGTACCTTATCTGAGATCTTTACAGAGACAGCAGTTAGAAGATTCATTTTTAGCCTGATTTCCTAAGGAAGACTGTTGGTGCTTCTGCCTATGGATCCCCTTTCTTCTTCCCTTTCCTTGCCAAAAAAGCATGTCTCAGCCATTGCCCAGTTCCAACTAGATTTGTACAAAGAGATTTCAAAGGTGACTGCAGTGAAATGCAAAGCGGAGTCAATTAGACAGAGCATAATAAAATTGCCACTGATAAAATGGCAAGAATGCTCAGACACTGCTTAATATACATCAGAGAATCCACACAGCAGTGCCACATCAGGACAAGTCCATAGGAAACCAGGCTTCACTTGTTCTGCTGCTCACAGGGAAATATATATATATGTATATATATATATGTATGTATTTTTATAATCCCATTAGCTCATCCTTTAACAGAGAGAAGAGTACAGTAAATGACTCAGCGTTCAAAGGAAAATCAATGATAGTGGAATATCAAAGGAAAGAGGCTCCAATCAAGACTTAAATTGCTGTTAGCAGACAATGAGCAGAGAGCTGCATGTAGTCCCCACTAGCTCATTAATAACACACCATTTGGGGCCCCATCCCAAGCTACATAAGAAAGGCAAACTCGCATTTCAACTCCTAATGTCATATATCTTCGTCGTGTGGATGCTTATAACCCCACGACTACATATTCAAATAAGTAATTCTGTGCAGGATCTGTTTTAATAAGGTTGATATCAGGGAAGTAGTAGGACCACTTCTTTTGTCAAAAGTCAGAATGAGATCAGTTTAAAATCAACCATCAAACCACATCCGAAAGGCTCAGTTGCACAATGCGACGAGGTGGATGGAAGGTTTAGCCCCTGGTTGAAAAAACAATTCTGCTTCCCTCTTCCTGTAACCTTCCTTTTGCTGCCTCACTTCGACAAACATGGATGCCAGTTTGATTCAAGGAATTTAGTGAACAGAAAGCTAATAGTGAAAAAATAGTTTTCTTGTGGTTTAACTCCTTGGACTGCTCACCATAGAGCCAGATCTCAGTGAAACTACATCCTAAGCCAATAGATGAATCAGCTGCAACTCAGTCAGTGCAGGAATCTGCCAGAGTTTGCATGTTTTGCAAAGAATCTGATCTGCTCTCAGAGCAGTGAGCTGCCAGATTGATCCCATGAGGATGAGTTATATTAACATGAATCATCATCAACATATTTATTCATTAATTACCAACTCTTTCACTGCATATGTAGGAATCCAGAGGAATTTCACAGTTCTGTTTCTTGAAGAGCTGATCAACTTACCTCAGTGGCTGAGTTCCAGAAGATAAAGTAAGTTAGCCTCAGCTCATGGCTGCTGACAAAGTGACATCCCCTAAATATCCTAAACTCTGCTCCCTGCTATGCACTCCTGACTGCCTTGTGCTGATTTTGGCACTCAACAGGACACTTTCGGGAGCCAAACAAACTCTGCAAAGTGGTAGACAAACAGGTCCAATGACTAGCAGCACCAGTACAAAGAAAGTGACAGAACATAAAGCCAAGAAAAGTAAATCCTTACAGAAGCTACAGGTCATTAAGTAGGTTCGGCTACACGTTAAAGCTACATCTTAAACATTTGAGAGAATGGTGTTTGTTCTTCCCACCTTTCAGCTCTGTGAAATGAATGAATAAGCAAAAGGAAAAAACCCAAACCAAACCAAACCAAAACAAAACCCCCCCAAAAAACACCAGAAGCTATCTAGTTTCTGCTAGAGGGAATAAACTCAATCATCTAATTTATTTATTCATTTATCTTAATGTTATGGCTAAAATACAACAACATCATCTTGGCTCAGTCTTCTTTCTATCCCCCCATACCTCTCACCACCCAAAATAAATCAATAAATAAAACCAAGCCTGTTCTCAGTAAGTGAAAGCCTTAACCCTGCCCCATCTCCCTCTCTACCTGTCTCTCCGGTGCATTTGTAGACTGACTGCACAGACATCGAGCTACCTGTAACTTCTCCATTTCCACTGTAGATTAACCAAAGCCATTCAGAAGCTCAGCAGAACTCAGAAAATGTATTTGAACCTCACCGTCTTTGACCTGACACAATTAAGCACGCTTCACTTTAAATCTTATTTTACCTATTTAGCCTTCCTTCCAAGTGTTCTTAGACAGATTCTCCTCATGCTGCGTCACGGAGCTGTATCCTTGGTCTTCTGCTTTTATCCTCCCACGTTTTTTTCAGAGTTATCTCATCTGAAATACAAGTACCAACTCTTTGCAGATGATTTACAGATCTGCTCCTTTCCCCAAAGCTATCTATCCAAACTCAAATCATAGCCATTTTCTCTCTCTGTGGATGACTAGCAGGAAGCTATAGCTCAGCAAAGCTAGAACCTGGTTCTTTCTCTTCCCTGGATGTCCTCTTCTTTGTGCATATCTGTGGATAACACCACCAGTCTAACATCCATTTCAAGCTTCTGTGCCAACAGAAGCTCAGAGGAGAAGCTCAAGCTGAGAAGCTCAGCTCTGGCTGAGACCTCTGTAGATCCTAGCATCCAGGCTACGCCTACATTTAGACTTGTACTACAAGGCACCTGTAAAACAAGGTCTTTTGATCCATCCACACAACTAAGTCTTTTGTTTAGGTCTTTTTCTTCCATAACTGAATTGCTCCAAACACCTTTCCCTCCGGCATTAACCAGCACAGCTCATAACACAACAACCTTTAACAGCTGTAAATGCCATGATTTGACAATACAGTAAAGCTGACTATAGTCCTCCCATTAATGATCAAATACACCACAGCCATCAAATGGAAACCACTAATGCAATTTTAACTCATTCTGCCAATTTAAATTTCATCAGTAGAAATGTTGATGGGGTAATTTTGTACCAGCAGACATTCAAACAACATCAGGTATTGTCAGTCTCTGCAGAGGCAAAGGAAAAACTGTAGAATGGGCACAGACTGATGTGAGAACAATGTGACAGCATGGCCATACCTGGTCTGGACTATTTTAGCAGCGCTGGGAGATCTGGCTGTATACAGGCCTAGAATTAGCAACCTTGAAACCACAGCCTAAGATTATTTATGTAGATAATTACTCTGACCACATCACTTCTCTGTTGGAAGCATTCTGGTAGTTCCTTGTTCTGTATTACATCAAACATTATTTACTCATACTAAATTTCCAAGAGCCTCTACAGAAAGTCACTCCCTGTTCATTATCTCCCATTTCCTTTTCAGTTGGCTCCTCCTTTGTATTGTCCCCTAGTTAAAGTTACAACCAAAACATTTTTATGCTTTATTCCATGCTGTTTCTGAGGTATGGAGGAGACTACACACATCCTATAAAATTCAGCTGCTGAAGCAGTGAGTACAAACAAACCCTGAACTCTCCTGCCAAATCTGCAGTCTGGCCTAACCTGGGCTAGTTTGGCCCATGGTATTCAAATGGTCCCAGTACAGAAAATACTACAAGAAAATATGGCCCACAAAATAGTAATTTGTGGAAGTTGAGTTGGTTTTACTAAGTACCGTCCATACCTCTGTTCCCTTCCAAGCTGCAGAAGTTTTCTCACTGAGCTAGAAAAAGGCACTTCATTGATGGCACTCCAGCCTGATTCAGACCCATTGTGCATGTGTTCTGATGAAATTACAGCATTCGGGCACTAACACGGAAACATGGTATTTTCAGAGAAAAATACAGCCACAGTACAGGTCACGGTGATTTTAAGTGTAATATATTTTCAAAATTAATTCAAAGAAGAGAATCAGAACACAGTGCAAAAGAAACACTTAAAAGCACTGCTTTAATCTGTATGGGTATTGAAACAATATTGCATTTAGCAAAAAAGGCAGGCAGCTTGCTATTAGTTTTCTTGCAAATTCTGACCTCAGTGAAATCTTTCCTGAAAATCCTGGCAATGGATTTTTAGGAAGTAATTTAATTTATTTACATCTGACCATGCGAGTACACAGCCTTCCTAGAGACTATGTTCAGTACATAAAAGAAAACCTCTGGAGATCTGATTATTCCATATCAAATGAAAAGTTCTTACATATTTATTTCAGTATAGAAACAAATAGCCAATGCTTTAGGAAGGGAGAGAAAATAAACCACGTGTGACAGAAGTGACAGCCACATTACGTAATGTATTTCTGGAAGGCTCTTGGATCATACAGTGATGCAAGCTGCATGGGAAGCACAGAGGAGAGAATGGAATACAAACTGCTGCAGTCAGCTCAGAGTCTATAGGAAGAAAAATACATTATCACTAAACTGTGCTGGGAATTTAGAAATAAACAAGTTTCTGATGTAATTGTAATGCTGTCGAATTTCGTAGCATGCAAGCAAAAGAGCAGCAAAGTAGGATTTATACCAGTACAATTCACCTGTGCCTGCAGCTAGAGTAATAAACACAAATCATGACAGACAGGGCCCTCGCCTCCTTGCACCAAGGCTTGCTACACACCTTACCCTGCAATAGCTGCCTCTCCACAGCTGGAACTGAGCAGTTCAGTTGCAGGAAAGATTAAGCATTCTTGGTTTCCACTTCCATATTAACACTGCTAACCATCACCCCGACAGAAAACATTTAACAGACAGTGTCAAGATATTCTCCTTATACAATTACTGTATCTTTAATTAACCTTTAAGTTCTGATCTTTAGACCTACAGATATCACATGTGGGTAAGTTGAAATATAAGGGGTGTTCAGCGATTTTTAAAATTCCATTAGAAGCCAAAAGTTTGTTACTGTGTTAAAAGCAAGGCAATAGCGATGCCAACCACACAGCATGGCTTACAGGTGTGGTTTTTATCTGTAGTCCTAACAAAGGAGAATCCTAGGCACTCGACTTTCTCTAGTGAAATCGCTTAAGCTCCTGCTCAGAAGCTGCCCCTGAACGTGGCAGCAGCCCAGCAGCACCAAGTGCTGCTGCCATACCAGTTTGTGTCAGGAAGGGGCTTGGTTTGTTTGTTTTAAAGTCTGGGGACCCCCAGATCTCAGTGGGTGCAGTGCCATGCAGGGCAGGCCATGACTGTCAGGCTAATTCCTCATCTTCCCAAACCACAGTTTCTCTGGGTGCTACTTCTCAGGCACCTGTGGGAATATCTAGACCTAACAGCTTCATACTGCAGCTGTGAGACTGCATTCCTCACGTGTGTGGGACAGCAGCCACTTGCCAGGTGATGCTCCCATTGCCCTCACACAGCATCAGGGGTTAAACATGGAGGACACAGTGCTGTGAAGGAGGAGAAAGAACATGTTTTTTCCTCACAAAAACACAGGTGAGGGTGTCATCAACCCATGAAGTACAGCACAGCTCAGTTCCATCTGTTTAACTGGCTGTCTTTTAGTGTTCTGCTGCTGCTAATTAGGATGAGATTCACCCACATTTCCCCTGGAGCAGAGTCACGAGAGCACAAGGGGCACCACCATTTGAGCGGTGGGGAGGGCGGACAGGGCGAGCAGCACACCTCACATTGCCCCACAGAAACTTAAAATCAACAAGTTCCTGCAGACACACCACTGGAAATCCCACAGAAGCTGTTCAACGTTAGGGGAGGATAAAGCCCAGTTCCAGGAGCACACACAGAGGCACGCTCCCCTCACGCCCTTCCAGCTCCTACTCGGCCGTGCCTCGGTTTCCCCCTGAGGTCGGCAGCTCCTCGCCTCCTCCGGCCGGGCCGGCTTCTAGAAGGAACGCGGTGGGGAGTGAGACTTAAAACGAGCAGAGGGGAGCGCCGCGATGAGCGACTCGGGATCGCGCCCGCCTGTGGAGGCACCTGCCCGTTGGCGGCGGGGAGCCCTACACGGAGAGCGGCCGCGGGTCCCGAGAGCTGCGAGTTTCTCAGCGCCCCCCCGCGCCGCTACGGAGTTAAAAACGGCGGCGCGACGTTAGAGCCGGGCCGGCGGCGGGGAGGCGCGGGCTGCAGCTGAGGATCAGCTGCTGAGGGGAGCGGGGAGGAGCCAGCGGGATCAGGAAGCGGCGGAGTGTCTAACACCTCTCTGCCATGGCTGGCTAAAGAAAAATCATCATAACCATAACAAGGGGGGAAGCGGGGGAGGGGAGGCGGCGGCAGCGGGGGAAGGGGCGGCGGGGAAGGAGCGGCGGGGAGCGGCGCGGCGGCAGCATGAAGAGGCGCGGCCGGGGGGGCAGCATGCGCTCCGTGGTGGGGTTCCTGTCCCAGCGGGGCTTGGAGGGGGACCCCCTGCTCACCCACGACTTCCAGCGGCGACGCCTGCGGGGCTGCAGGAACCTCTACAAGAAGGACCTCCTGGGCCACTTCGGCTGTGTCAATGCCATTGAATTCTCCAACAATGGAGGCCAGTGGCTGGTCTCAGGTAAAGCGGGCGCTCCCCGGCCCTCGCCCCCTTCCCACCGCCCCCTCCCTTGCTTAAGCATCCTCCTCCCCGGCCGCTCCCCTCGGCCCGGGGGGAGCCGCGGTGCCCGCAGCCGTGCCTGGAGTCGGCCCGGAACGGTGCTCCCCATGTGGGGACCTAAAATGGTTGACAGGTTTTAAATTCTGCTGTTATCGCTGGGGAGGGGGGTGAGGAGGGCAGCCCTGGACAAAGTTTTTATGCGAGTGTTTCCAGGACGCTGGTGGGGGGTTAGGCTGAGGGGTGCCCTTTTATTTGCTGGATCCTTTGGGTTTACCCCCCTTTTATACATTTATATATATATTTGTATGTATATATATATTTGGGGAGAGGGCACAAAAGTGTGAGGGGAACCGAGCGACGTTGGTCAGTGCCTGCCTGGAGCGGAGCCAGCAATGGTGGCCAGGGGGTGCAGCGGGGTTTGGGGACTGGCACCCTGAACCCCGACCCCTCCCCATCTTTTGGGGAAGGAGGGGAGCATTTGTTTTGTTTTTCCTGCCCCTTTCCTCCCGTTTGGGGTGCTGGGGACAAGGGGTTTATTTCGTGGTGATGCTTTCTTCTTGGGGAGGGGGTTATGGCTCCGCTGTATCCCGCGGGGCTGGGGGAGGCGGGATGCTGTCAGGTGAGGGCGGCGAGGGGCTTGGCATCAGCTGCGACACGGAGCGGGGAAGGCTCTGGGGCTTCGCACCCCGTTCCCCGCCGGGGAGGGGCTGCGGGGCTCGGCAGCCGCCCGCCCGCCTCCCCCAAGCCCGGCAGCGCACGGCGCAGGTGCTTCTTCCTCCTTCTCCGCCTTCGGGCCCGCGGGGGTGACGGCGGAAAGCGGGCAACTTCAGGCCGGGGCCTGGCCGGGCGCTGCAGGCCGCGCTCTCCTCGGGCGGCTCGCAGCGATAGGCCGGGGAATCGAGGGCCTATTCCGGCCTCGAGGGGCGACGGTGCTCCCCTGGGGAACTCGGCCTCGACCGAGACGGAGCCCCTCGGGGCTGCCAACCCGGCTGAGGCCGCTGCCGGCGTGGTGTCCGTTGCAGGCCGCGGGGGAGCCCGTCGCCCTCAGGGGAAGGGGGCGGAGGAAGACCCCCTTCCCTCCCCCCGTGCCCGGGGCCTGCCCGCCCTCCCGCGGCCTAAACCCGCTGCTCGTTGCCGTGCGGGAGGACGGGCTCGGGGAGTCTCCCGGCTCCTGGCCATGAGGCCTCGGCAGCTTGTTGGGAGCGGTCTCTTCTGGGTGACGGCCTCGGGGAGCAGCCCAGGCGTCGCGGTGTTGCTCAGACTCCCGTGGGTGGGCTGTGAGCAGCGGCAGGGCTGGGCGAGTGGGTCGGGGCACGGCTGTGCGCTGCCTCATCTGTGTCTGCTGGGCAGGGCGGCATCTGGCACACAAAGGTGGCAGGGATGGCTCTCGGAGTAACATCGGGATTAGTGAAAAGTTAGTGTGGCTGTTATCAGCATGGATGAAATAAAAACAGCAAAGCGTACCCCTGTGGAGTCAATCTGATGTATTAAGACCTTCCTCAATTTAACTTTTTTAACTGAAAGAACTTTGAAGTGCAAGTCCAGTGACTTCAGGAATAAGCATTATTCAGGGAGTCTTGTATCCCTCTGCATTCACAACTTTTAAAGCATGCATCCATTTGTCATGTGAATGTATGTATGCACACTTTTGCGTTGGGGGAGTACTGATTCATCTAAAACTCTCAGATGTGCTAGATCTGGCATACTGGTTTGTACCGGTCCTTTTCCAGCAGTAGCAGAGCTATGCATTTTTGTTCTGAAGCACTATGAAGAGCACACATCTTGTTCCTTTTTATTTTACATAAGAAGTGATAGAAAGGCCATCAGAGTTTTCAATTCTTGCTCAAGAAAGCCTCGTGAGGCACTTCAAGTCTTGTCATATATCACTGATGCGTTTAGCTATGTTGACATCCATCCTTTAGGTAGAAGCAAACAATTAAGGGCTGGAAGAAGCCTCAAGAATTAGTTTTGTCCAACTGCCTGAGTCAGAGTAATTGCAGCAAGAAAATGGAGGTGGTTTTCCCATCAGGTGGATAAGTAAAGAAGCAGTGATAAAAGGAAGATTTTCCAACCATGCCTAGTTCTCAGTTTCTCAACTTCTTTAGAGGTTCATATTTGTAGACATGTCCCTCAGCATATAGGAGATGGTACCCTTCTAAATTTGTCGGATGACTAAGTAGTAAGAAAATAAAAGGGGAGAGGAGGAGAGGATGCTGAAGTTACTTGTGTTAGCAGTGCATGTATTTGGGGTAATTAAGAGCAGACTACCTTAAACCTGACCTTGCACTGGTGTGCTGAGAAAATGAAAGGTTCTAATTACAGTAACTGCTTCTGACAAAGTTTTGCCTTATTTGTGACCACAAGATCTAGAATGTTTTATGAGACATAGCAAAAGCAGGCAGGTGCTTTGTTCACCATTCAAGAAAAAAAGTGAAAAGGCAAAAGATTTATGGATGCTCTTAAATTTTGTGCTGTTATAAGTACAGGCTTTTTTTATATTACACTCAAAACACTACTTTTTAGGGTCACACTTTATTGTGAAATGCTGAGAAATGGCAAAAAAACAGTGAGAATGGGTGCTCAGAAGGAAGATAAAGAAGGGGTATAAACTGCCTGTAATCTGAAGATTTTGTGGATGTGTTGCTTCAAAAGACTTCCAAATGTAGATAAAGCCTTGGAATAGATGGCATGTGGGTCTGTCCTCCCCCAAAATAGTCAGTGTGCTGAGGTAAGGATGAGATATTAGATACTTCCATCTCCGTTTGTAGCAGCTAGGAGAGTTAACAGGGATATTGGAGTGTGTGAAAAGGAAGAGTGCAAGCACTCTTGATCAGTTTTAAGTAATATGTATATTCTCAACATTGAGGAATCCGTCTCAGCTAATTGACTTGTTAACAGCTTAAACCTCATTGGAGCTGTTTTAGTAAAGCACAGTGCATTAATACTGGCTCTACTGATTGCATTTAAATACTAGCCTGCATCCAAGTTAGTGCTGTTCTCATCTGCATTGTCTGGAATGCTTTTCTTGAGTTATGTGTTCTACTTTTATTGATTTATTTATTTATTTCTGGACATATCTCCCAGAAGCAAGTCTGTAAGGCTAATGATTACTGATTCAGTAAACATTTCAAGCTGCTTAAACAGGGTTTATGTTACAGATAGTTTTCCTGTTAGGATTTTGAAGTGAACTTCAGTGCAGACAAGCTTCAGCAAGCCTTTTGGAATCACGTTTAGAAGTTCTTGCTATCCGAACCTCATTAAATCTTGTATTAGTGATTTCACATTTAATGGTAACTAATTTTGTTCCTAACTGTGGTTTTGAATAGCACTGTATTTGTTGTTTTGTTTACAAAATTCCTATGTTCTGGATGCATTTGGCTGTTTTGAACACTATAAATAAAAAGTTTAGGTCAGCAAATACGATGGGACCTTCTGGCCTGTAGGCTTTTGCTCTGCCTGCATGGAACTTACCAGTCTCGCTTTAGAGAGGGAGAGAAACACCAATGTTCTAAGGCAGGAGTGCTGTAAGAAGGGACAGGCAGAAGGAAACGAATTTAAGAGAAATAAAAAGAGGAAGTGGATACTAAAGAGACAATGTAACAAGTAGAGAAGACCTATCTGTAGAATGACACAAGAGAAGAAGAAAGCTCTACCTGAGAGAAATGTGTAGCTGGGGCTGAAATTGTTAAAACCAGCTGTGGGATGGAGTTGAAAGATTTAACTGGACACAGTGTCTCGTTGCAACTTTTTACATACTAGGTGGTGGTATTTTTTTATTGCCAACAGTTTGAGAAACACATGACTGTCAGTGCATGGAAATTAAATTCACTGTGCAACGATAAGCAGCTGACTTCTTCCCTCAGATATGCCAAGCATCTCCTTCTGCAATTTAACTTAAATCATCTTTATTTAGTCGATTTAATAAGCTTGCTTTCCCTCATCCTCAAGTTTGGTGGATGAGTCTTTCTATTTGTTTATCTGTCATTTTTCATGTGTGCTATCTCTTAGAAACATAAGTATCTTTATCAGAACCTCCTTCCCCTCCCCCCTCACCCAAAGTGTGCTTTCAAGATAACCCCTTGGAAATGCTGTAATCTGAGGCTTATTTAATCCATGCATATATTCTTTTTCTCCCTCTCTCCACGTTTTATTTATTTTTTCCTCTTGCCAGATAATGTAGAAGTTAATAGCTTCTCCATGATCGTAACTTTGTAGGGTTGTAAGCAAGTGCTGGTAGTTCATCTGTTGTTTGGTTGCCAGGTAAATCCAAAAGAACACGAGCCTAGCACAGCAGACTAATAACTAATGCTAGATACAGTAAAGCAAGTGAAGTGATGGTTCTGCGCTGTTTGGCCCTGGTGAGGTCTGAGTGCTCCATTTTGGGCACTGAATTTTGGGAAAGATGCGGTCTAATTTGTGAATATTCATAGAAAAGCAAGGAGGTTATGAATAGTGATCAGAAGTATAAAAAAGTGAAAGCAGGGATTTTGTTCAGTCTGCAGAAAGAAAAGCTGGTTGGAGAGGCAAGACTTAAAACATATAAAAGTGCTTTAATTGTTGTTGCATAAAGTTGTAAGCTTCTCTATCTCCACTGGGAATAGGACAAAAACTCTGTCATGAGTTATGGCAAGGAAGAATTTAGGGTGTGGTTTGATCTTAATGTGCAGTAACTCATGTCTACATCCAACAGGGGTGTCCTTTTATTCCTTCTTCCCTTCATCCTGTAGTTCATTCACTTTCCTTCTCCTCTCCCTTGTTTGTAATGTGGCACTTGTATAGCTTAAAGTCATAAACGAGTGTGACTGAAGTCTCTGGATAGGGGGAGGAATAGAGAGAGGTTGTTTGTCTGAGGGTTGGTTTTCCATCAGATCAACCTGAAGGTGGTATTCACTTGCTGGCTGCATCACTGCTGTTTTTGAGGGAGTGAAAACAATATGGTGCACGTGGCAAGGGGGAGTGGGATTATGTGTCATGTCAAACTGCACCCTTGGGCTAGCTATTAGGATAATCTGCCTTATGGCAAGGATAATGAAGCACTGAAATAGGCTGCTTAAGGAGGGAGGTGAAGTCTACCTCAGTGGAGTTGGTTGTGTTTGATTTTTTTGGTGTTTTGTTGTTGTTTTTTTTTTTAAGAGTAAACTATACACACATACTGGGAGTAATTCAGACAATCTGCTATTTTGCCTGTGATCAACTTCTTAAAAGGCTTTCTATGCTTTCTGTAACTCTTGCAGTTTCTTGAGCAGATACAAGCAAGAAGCATAATCTTATGTTCCTATTCAGATCTGTTGCCCACTTGCCATGTAGGTTCTTCAGTGACTGGGCCTGAAGAGGCATACAAGAGAAGGAGCTGTAATGGTCTTAAGCTTTGTCTGCAACTGATAAAGTTAATGCACTTAAACTGCAGTTTAAGTCCTTAGTGGTATGACTTTTTTAAATACTTGTCTCTGCATGTGAGAGTTCAAGTGTGTTTCATGAGCTATGCAGGTCCTGTTAAGGCTAGATTGGCTTTCTGCAAGGGTATGTGCTGGCCTCCTTCAGACTCTGGGGAGAACTGTACTAAATCAATTCAGGTGGACCACTGTGGTTTCTCTTCTAGACTCTGGTCTGAAACTGTGGTAACTTTTCCAGTTAATTGTGTGTGAATTTACAGATTGCCTGCTCTGAAGGTAACCAGTTCAGGGAATGTTTTAGGGAAGAACTAGCCCAAAAGTGGGGCAAAAATGGAATGCTTTGATTTTTTGGAACTGTGAAGGTAGTCTAATGTTTGTTCTTAAATATATGCCATGCTAACTCATTTAGTATCAGTTTGGTTATTTGAAGTAGACATATTCTACTTATGTTGCGTCTAGGCTACTTAGAAACAACCAACCGCCACCACCGATGTGTTTTTTTGAGTGCTGTTCTTTTATTCTCCCAAACTCTGGGGATATGCAGAAAGCACAAACCATTCTGAAATGGGCACACAGTGAAGGGGCTCTTAATTATTCCCTGAGGTCCTCTTTGGGTTGACAGGGGTCAGAAAATTTGTCCAGGTTGAACACAATGTTTACTTACTTAGAAGTCTATTTCGGGATATCTGTCCCAAGATTTGAAACGAAAGCTTTGTTTTTTAGCTATGTTGTGCATCTTCTGTCCCACCTGTGTCTCATCAGGACAGAAAACACTAAACAAAGTATTCCAGTGATTTGGGGTAGGAGAAGAAATGCGTATTTGTGTATTCATGTGTTCTTGTTATTTATTTTTAAAGTAATAATTGAAATACTCTTCTTTACATTGAGAATAATGGAGAAAGGTGATAAATTTTTCAGCTGACCACAAATATTTCCTTGACCAGAGTTCTCTTCCTGCCTGACCTCCGTTTTACATGTAGGAGCAGGTATGATCTGTAATGAACACAGAAGTACTTGGCTAATTACGTCTTTTAAAATATGATTCCTTTCTGACAAGTGGCTGTGGAGTGGTATCCTTAGCTGGGTCACACAGATGTACGCTTTTCAAACTGTCAGTCACACAGTCCTGATCAGGAGCACTGAAGTAAGAAGGTGGTGAATCTTTTCCCACTTTGTGGATGTCAGACTTACTTCTGACACTTGCATAGTTACGTTGCCCCAGGTCACTTTCACAGTTCAAATTACTTGGATTTCAATGAGTAACTACATGGCCCGGTAGGAAAGAGTCTCCAATATGCTATTAACTCTTTGGCTTAGGAGTGCTGAAGGATCAAGAAACCCATAAAATAGTCTTCCATTTGTACTCACACCTGCAAATACTTGCAACTTTTTGTCATTAGCAAACTTCTGAACCTAGTTCAAACGTCATTAATGGTATCATAAGGTAAGGAAGCAGTACGAGGAAGTGATTGCCACTACCATTCTAAACTTGTTGGTAGGTTGCATTTGAATTCTGTGTAGTTAAATATATTGAAATAATATCCTCTTGAAAATTGATGCTAATATTTTTTTAGGTATCTCTTGCATCTTTGCTTGGCTTTCTTAGCAGAAGGCTGAAACGCGTTCTTTGAAACTTTTTAAAAGGTAGTTTTCAGACTTTGTGGCATCAGGAGCTCAAAAATTGAGAAGTCATGGATAAGCGGGACTTAATTTCTGGAAAATCCCCAAGAAGAGCCTGGTGCTGAGGTGCTTTCCATGCATGGCATGTATCTAGGTTTTTTGGGCTGTGTAGTAAACCTGTTGCTACTGGTATATGCTCACTATCGTGTAGTAACTCACAGTTAATCTCATGTGGAGTGTGAGGCAGAGTTGTCACAATTGTGCACAGCGGTTCCACTGCTTTTGGAAAGCACTGAGTGGCTTGTGCCACAACATCTTGCCCAACTGGTACGTGTGCACAAGTCCACCGTGAATTGAAATGATCTTAATTAATCTCTATTCACTGACCAGCTGTACAGAGCAAATGCTATAAGCATGATGTTTCCTGTAGTTCTCAGGCTTGTAACTTATGTTCCATAATGCGTGTGCACTTTGTGTCACATGAATGATAGTTCCTTTCTATGGAGCCGACTCCTTCCATGTCTTAACATTTTCTTTGCTGTCTCCTTGCATACCTGTCCTTGTGTGCCTCCTTCCTTCCCTTTCTCATTTTCTAGCAGATTGTTGTTTCTGGTGGAACTGGCCTGCAGTCAGTATTTCTGGAATAGCTGAACTGGAGACAGAAGGCAATGCGCTTCCAACTCAGTTAACGTTAGCATTTTATTAAGCTTTTTTGTATGAGGGACTAAAACTGAGTCATGAAACAAGTGTGTGCAAGATGATGTGTGAGTGGAAAAGGGGCAGTATTGCATGAGTGTGAAGAGCTTTCAAGCTCCTAAGCTTGAAAAATATGCCACTAGAAGGGCAAGCATAATTCTCAGACCTCTGTAGTAGTGAGGCCCTCTGCCTGGTGGAACTCTGGGTGTTTGGGAGCAGAGATTCATTAGGGAGAGCTGCTTCTTATCTGGAGCTGTAGGCAACAAGCACTGAAGAACAGGAACTTTAAAAAAATAAAAGTTATGATAGCTTTGACCAAGGCCAAAGAGTTTTCTGCACAGGCTGCGATTTCTCCCTCCTTTTGTTCTGTATGTTTGTTGCAAACCATAACAATGGTTGTTCTTACTGGTGATCTTCATTGTTTTTGTTTATATTTGGACTAGGTAGGTAGCAAAAGTGAGTAAGAGTTTGCTGCTGAAGCGGGGTTCCTAGTTGCTGTGCTACTGGGTAGGAGGATGTGTAGACTTAAAGCAGTGGTTTAGCAAATTGCCTTGCTATGGTGACAATAAAACTGTTACTATGTTTTGCTGTTAAATGTCTTTTGCAAAAGTCTTGAAAGACAATAGATGCATTCTGATAGAAGCAGTAGCCTTAAACGTTGCTTATGTTATTTGTCAGATGGTGTTAACATTAAGACTTGGATGTAGGCAGCTTCAGAAAGTGACCAGTGTCAGTGTGACAGTCACTCCTTTATTTTAGTGTGACTGAAGTGGCCACGTATTTCTCCAGTCATCTGTTCTGTCTTCTTATTAGCTCATCTGCAATCACTGGAGTTACAAGTACACACTTTCTTTCCCGTTTCTAGACAGAAAAGAATCTAAACTCATATCAATTTAGATTAGCATAAATTATGAGTTTTTCTGGAGCCGTCACATTTGACTCTTGTTCTCATTAGTTATAAAATTCATTACAAATCTTTTTATGATGTATAACTTGTTTGCATTCTAAAGTACCAACTCAGGGGGAAGAACACACAATATTAATTTCATGGAGCATGGATAAATGTAACGTGCAGCTGTACTGTCTATCAAAGTGATTGTCGTCAAATCTCTTGGGAGACTTAAAGGCTGAGAGACTGTTAACTTAAGGGATATTTGATATAACTCAGTTCCATGGAAAAAGATCCTAATAGAATCAAAGGGTGTGAAACTTTTAAAGAAATCTGACTAACAGTAACGATGAGTTCTGTTTATGCATTTGCCTCTTTGTTCTAAAACAGAACAGTTTTGGTTTCCTTTTGTCTGTTTTTTCCTTCAGGTTGAGAACTCAAAAGGCACTGAGGCTATGCTTTTAATTGTGAACAAAGCAGTAAAATGTTTCAAGAGAAATAAGCAAGTTTCTAGAGGTGCTTTTAACTTGTGATGCCTTCCTTTCATTTGTTATTAGAGGGAATATAAGAATATTTTGATTTGAAGCTTAAGTATCTTTATTTGAATTTTACAAGGCATCCAAAATTGATGTCTAGCACTATCAAATACAATAAAATCTTCAAGTTTTTACTTCCTAATAAGCTGTTCCTTAATGCAATTAAAGCACAAACATTATCTAATACTTCTTTTCTTTCTGTTTACCAGACAGAGAAGGAGGCACTGTAATGTATTTCTGTGTGAAGTTCTGAACTGAGAACTTGTTTTTCACAGTCAGGGTGGTGAGGCACTGGCACAGGTTGCCCAGAGAGGTGCTGGGTGTCCTGTCCCTGGAGACATTCAGTGCCAGGCTGGACCAGGTTCTGAGCACCCTGATCTAGTTGTGGGTATCCGTGTTTGTTGCAGGGGAGTTGGACTAGATGAACTTTAAAGGTTCCTTCCAACTCTAAGGATTCTATTATTTAACTGCAACTAGGCAAACTATTAGAAAAAACATAGGAAGGTGTGAAGCAAGAGAGATTTGGACTTCTTTGGCTGTCCTCTTTGTCAGGAGTTCACTTCAGAAGTGTCTGTCTTAATCATTACAGATCTGGAAGTGTGACGTAACTTGACATGCTTAAGATTCCTGAATGCTTTGATGAGATCTTTTTATGGCCTTACGTCAGTTCCATAACTAACTTATGTGATGGGGACTTTTTAAAAACTGATAGTGGAGATACAGTTGTTGGTTAGAGAGGGGGGAAAAAAAGCCTGTTTCACAAATCACTTAAGCAATGCTGACAATAAGAAGTTGGTGGGGAAGCATTCTGCCAACATGCATATGTTAATTTGGCATGTAACTTATCTACAGCTTGCTGCAGAATTTTACATGCCAGTAAAATCCTGAGTCTGCAGGTTGCTATGGCTTGTCAGTATATATTGGCAGAATAGCAGCTTTTTATTCCAAACTTCCTGCTGATTTTTCTGCTATTGTTAATATTAATTGAATACCTGACTGCATAGTGTCTTTATATAAATGCTTATGTATTCAAACCATTACAATCCATGACGAATTTTTTAGTGTTAATTAGGATTTCTTCTATGAGAAACTGCAGAATTAAATCACTTGTCTGTCATCAATTCACACGTGACTCAAGCAGTAATGTGTTTCCTTCCTCTCCTTAGGAGGTGATGACCGCCGGGTCTTACTTTGGCATATGGAAGAAGCCATCCACTCAAGAGTCAAACCAGTTCAGCTGAAAGGGGAGCATCACTCCAATATCTTCTGCCTAGCTTTCAACAGTGGCAATACAAAAGTGTTCTCTGGAGGTAAGAAGGAGCACCCTGATTTCACCAGAGTCTGCATTGTGGTTGTCTTAGAGTAGAAGCCAAAAGTGAGATACTTGCCCCGTAGGAAAGGTCTTTTCTATAATCCTCTAGAATTCTGGAAGCTGACATTAAGCATCAGGTCAAAGTTCTTTGGGATCAGGGAAGTCTTTAGCTAGCACAGCATTCTCAACGTTATCATGTTTCTTTTCTTTTTTTTCCCCAAATCCTCTTGTAAGGATGCTGTCACAAACTGTCATGAGAATCTTGGGTCTTGTCTTATAACTACTTGTGCTGAAGGTTGTGAAACATCATCTTTGTCACTCCTTAACTGTGCTCAGAGCAGATCCTTCATCCTGTACGGCACTCCAGCTTGATACTTAACTAGTAGCAGCAGAGTTGTTGTTTTTTTTTAATAATGTATGCTCAGCTGGCTGTTGCCATCTGTCGGTGGGTCACTTTTTCCTCAGATTTCATTTCAGTCCCTACTGGGTAAGTGTTTGCCCTTGAGATTTGCTGGAGTTTTAGAGTCTGAGTGACCTCGATATTATTCATCTTTTTTGAATGTAAGTCCACATTTAGCAGGAAGTTTAATTCAATCTTTAAGTAAGTGGATGTATACTTATTCTAGGGCATTAGTCCCTAGAATTTAGGTTCATTTAATTCTCATTGCTTGGGTGTGTTGTGGCTTTTTTTTTTGTTTTTTAAATAGTTGGGTAGGAAGAAGAGTTGAAATGAGAGGAAAAAGAGAGGTGTTTAAATACTTAGACTGTCAAAGTGCAGTCAGCATCCTTTTCTACTGTACTTCACTTATCTGACATGATTATCTGAAGGAATAGAGATTATCTCCTATCAATGTCTGTTAAAGGTACAGTTGGGCATATTTTCAGATATTATCAGACCAGAGCATTTCACTGCCTCTTTGTTACCAAGATTTTTGAACTGCATATCAGTGCCTTAAATTGGTTTTAAGGATGTGTAAATGGTGGAAACTTCCCATCCTTTTATGATGTGTTAAAACCATACCACCCCTTGGAGGGGAAAGGAGAGAGTGAGGGGAAGAGGACATAACTAAGCTTAAGATAGTGTTACATTTCAGGGATGAAATGATTCAGATATATTGAAAGTTGAGGTAGAGAGGACCCCAGTAATACTGAATACTGACATCTGTCTTCTGATTTTTGAGACTGCTGTTTATTGTGAGAAACAGCAGTCAGCGCCATCCTCAAATGTTTGTTTGAGGCCTGCAGTTATTCCAATGATATATTGCTAGAGGCTGTTTTACTTTAGTTTGAATTTAGGCAATCTTATGTGAATATTCAAGAGATTAACTGACAGATGAACTGTGATAGATCTTGCTGGAGCAACTGTGATGATACTTTCCCATTTCTAACTCAACCCTCTCTCCAGTGGTCTAAGCTGTCAGATAGTGTTACCATTGTGGTTAACACCTGTAGTTATAGATTTGTATAATTGATTGCAGTATATTGTTGCTAAGATGACAAATTAGATGAGCTGTGACAGCTGAGGCACAGACAAACTGGCTGTTCTTGTCTCTTTCTGCTTCTCCACATACACATGCTCTACCTCTGCCAGAAATTATTTCCATTGGAGGAGTTGGGAACTCTTTTAACTGCTCCATCAAGATTCACAGAGCTCATCTGCCAGGGCTGCAATTCTGACTCTTGGATCCTCTGTAAAGAGTTTCTTTGCATGGCCTACATGTACCATCTGTTATCTCTCTGTCAGTAAAATGGGGCTAACTCTATTTATTCACTCAAAAATGTTGACTTTTAAAAAGCCTGAAAGAAGTACAGATCCCGAAATCTGTTGATTCTTCCCTCTTCTATAAGTTACTGAAGCTGGAGTTGTATTCCAACTTCCAGGATTTGAATACTACTGGAAAAAAAAAAACCCTCTTGACAATGAAGGAAAAAATATTTTCTACTTCAGTATAAATTGAATTCCATCCAAGGAATTTCAAACATCCTTCCTTTGAAGGAGAGGCTGTGTAGCAGGCACCATGTTAAACTGCTTCAAAAATGGAAGGCTGGAATTGGGTGGATAGTAGTTTCATGTAATCTGAGGAGAAAAATATACCAAGGAAATTCCTGTCTCTTCTCTATGAACATTGGGAGCAGAGAAACATGAGAAGTGGAAGATCTCCTCTTATTAAACTACTTGGAATTTTATTTTAATTTTATTTTTATTTTAACTCTAGGTATATGCAAAAATGAAATTACAGGGAAATGAATTCTTCTCTACAGGCCTATTATGACAGCTTAGGACACCTTAACTGTGCTCCTCTGTACTATTTCATCCTGATAAGTACAACTGAAAGGAATGGTAGATATATTCTGTCTTTTCAATCACTTTAACTACTGTTATCAAAAGCAGAGGTTATGTATGGCAGAGTTGTATATAAAATTACGAGGAAACTTCTTAGGGGGAGGAACTAGCCTATGTTTTTCATTGATGAAAAGCATAGATGTTAGTGTAGTTTTACTGGGTATAAACTTTGCCTATAACATATAATGGACAGTTTTCATTGCAGTTAATGGTTTAAGGACACTTAGCTATAACTGACTCGTTTTTTATACCATAAAAAAAATGATCTACTGCATTAATCCATGGCTGCTACAATTTAACCAGGGCCTGTACAGAGAGCAAGTAGGTATAGAAAAGTCTGATGCCTCATTAGTCAGAGAGAAACTTTCTTGTATTTCTTTTACTGGGACAAATGAATTGAAAGGTATATGGTATGAATGGAAATCGTGTCATATGAACACTTAAAAATTGTAATAGATAAGGCTTTGCTCCTGAACTTCTGGCTTTAATGTACACTGGAAAAGCTTCACAACTCGGTATTGCAACTACAAAGATATTCTGAGCATAAAAGCATGACCAGGGACTTTCTTTTTTTGTTGTTGGTGGTGGTTGATTTTGTTTTTATGCTTCTGAATAAAATGGATGTTTCCTTAAATATTTTTAAACAGGTGGTGCTGAATTAGGTGAAGTAATATCAATGCAGAATCTGGGGGGGAAAAGTATTTTGCTGTCCTTTGAAAAACACAACAGAAGCCAGTGGAATTACTTTGTAGCTGTGATCTTATTCTGTATGCATGTGATTAGTTTCCATTGTATTCAGTGGATGCAGTCAAAGAAAAACGACATGATTGTCTGCATACTTGGCTTGTTTTTTGTTAATACAAAAGAAATTACAGTTCACGCTGTCACATTTGTGCCTTCTCAAAGGTTGCCAAACTCTGAAGGCTGGCAGCACGAGCTGGCAGCACTTGACATGTGAGCCCAATGCATTTTGTTTATGGCACCTTTTTGCACCCTCCATTACCTTCTTAGGAAGCATTCTCCAAGCAGTGAGAAATGTGCATTCAAATGTGAGAGCTAAAGGTGTTCTGCTGCTTTGTAGTATATTCTTCTCTTTACTGCAGATGTCCTACTCAAGCTCAAACTGAGTGAAGGATGGTCAGTAGCCCACTTCGATGGAAGTATTTGTTAAGCGATAGAAAACGGAATGTGCTAGTGCACTTGATTGCGACTGGAAATGTCACATGGAGCTTCTCATGAAACTGAGCCCAGGGCTGACCACTTGGTAGCAGCACTGGTCTTTTCACTGCTTTGGTTTTGATTTCAAAATAGAAAAAATAAATTAAAATTCCCATTTTTAAAACTTTTTTTTCTCATCCTGATGTTTTTTAACCACTGAAATGTGATGTTAACTATTTGTATTTCTCTTTATAGGCAATGATGAGCAAGTTATACTGCACGATGTTGAAAGGTAAACACGGTTCTTGCTTTTACTGCTTCATGAGCTCCATGCTGGAGGAATTTATTTGGTTGTTGTTTTAATTCAATGGCCTCATGGAAGGGCATAGTTTTGATTTGATCCTGGGACATGCTTTTTATTTAGATAAATTCGTGTCTAGAATAAAGTATTCCTCTCGTCATTTATTAATTTAAGTGCTTGGTTTCTGCATCATTATGACCTTGGGAAGGAGAATGATTGTTAAATACATATGCCCTCCTATGGGTACCATAGCAGGTTTTATGTAGATTCAGAGCCAGATTATTCTGCCACATATACAAATATTCTGACACACAGGGTTTTGGTGCTGTGGTTTTTATTTCTTTTGTCCTTCCCCTCCCCCTTCTTTCCCCCACCAAAAAAAACCAAACCAAAACAAACAAACAGAAAAAAGCATTAATAACCTCAATCAACCAAAAGAAAAAGAACAATCCAAACCTAAAAACAAAACAGAACCCTGAAAAACAGTTGGAAATTAAGCCTAGCCTTGACTAATACAGGCTCATTTTGAAGTATATGTTAAAACTTTGATCAGTACTCGTAATTTCTGTAGATTTAAGGATGACCACTGAAATGATATGAACTCATGAAAATCAACTATAATGAAAAAGAACAGGAAGAGAGAAGTGGAAGAGCAGAGAAATATAGAACTTTTAAGAAATCCTGGTTAATGTAATCTGGATGTATTTCTTGTTAGATTGGTCCAATTTCTTTGTACGTCTGCTTTTCATCATATATAGTATCTACTTCTCTTGTAAATCTTGGGTGAAAGTTGGACAAAAGTAAATTTGCCTTGTTCTCCTAATGCTCTCTAATAATGCTGTTTTGTCTACTTGTCTGTAGGCGGCTGTGTTTGTTTTAATTAAATCTGGAAATGTCAAAATTTTAGGCACTGATGTTTCTTGTGAATTTTCAAGCTTCTACAAGAACTATATTAGTGACAATTTTCCGTATATAAAATATTTGTTCTACTCTTTCTCAGATGTTTAAACAAGTCTTTTTTACTTTATTTTTTTATGTATTTTTAATGTGCTTTTGTTATCAATTTGTTGTCATTGTTTTGTTTTGTTTTTTCCCTGTAACTGTGCTAAGTCTAGTTCTGTCCTTATAGAGAATTCTTCCCTATAAGGCTGTTTGCATGATCTTCTGAATGGAAGGAGCCTTTATTACTCTGATGATAATTCTAATTTAATTTTCCAGAAAGCTACTATGTCATCTTGCTTTATAACAGTGTATATCCTTAATCCATCAACTGCCTTTTCATTCTTTTAAATGGATGTTACTGTTTCTCTGGGCATTTTGTTAATTGCCCATGAAACAAAGTTAGATCTCTCACCAAGAGGAGCAATTTACCATGTTGGCAAAGCACTGATTTTTTTGTATGGAATCATTTTTGTGGAGTATCCAACAGATGTGGAGATTCTATTCAAAGTGTATTCCCTAAGGAACATTCCCCTGTGCCATGGCTGAAACTTAGACTCTTGGGTGACATGTTTGTTTTTTGTTTTGGTTTTGTTTTTTTTTTGTATTTGTTTCTGCTTTTTCTATATGAGATAAAAACATGGGCCTGATTTATCCTGGAGAACCAAGTAAACCTATCTGAAGAGCTAGCTGGAAAGTTGCTCTTTTGTGAACTTTGGCTGAGCTTTTAGGTGATACAGAAGCCTGCATTAATGAATCTACTTCTGTATTATTTTCCTCACCAGTCTAAGCACTGTAACTTGGTCCACAGGTCCTCAGACCTCTTTCCCATTACTTCCTCATGAGAACAATTGTTTCATGACCTCTTGGTCACTCTGCATAGCTTTTTTGGTTTTTGTTTGGCTTACCCCAGTTAAATACAAAGATCTTTATATATAAAAGATAAATGTACCTTATTGCTATTACTGCATAGATAAAACTGTGTCTTTCTTTCAGCACCGAGACCCTGGATGTGTTTGCCCATGAAGATGCAGTGTATGGCCTTTCAGTGAGCCCAGTTAATGATAACATCTTTGCCAGTTCATCAGATGATGGCCGTGTTCTTATCTGGGATATCCGGGAGTCTTCTCATGGAGGTGAGATATTCAGAAAAAAGGGTCATTAATGTGGAAGGAATTTGGGAGATATGGGCAAAGCAGAGAATGAAAAAGCTGTTTTTATCTGGATTAGCAAAGCAGAGAATGTTAGAGAAGGGTAAAAATAATGCATAATTATTGTGACTAGTTTTAGGCAAGCTGGGGTTTTTTACTGTTCAGTGTTACTGTCCTAGAGGACTTCATAAAGTAGCTGCATATAGCAAAGGGTGGCATAGAGCTTGGCATGGAATAGGTTTTAACTTGAGTTAATGAAGCAGTGTTTCTTCAGTAAAAAACATCTTGCGAAACTAGAAACCAATTAGGAATGTGGGTCAGGTGTTTGTTTTAGAACAACGTTTTTTTATATAGCCTGGGATAAAATGTTTTGGAAGTTTAAGAAGCCATTATTTTCAAATGAAAAACTTTCCAAAGCTAATTATAGATTTCCCCATTACACCAGTAATTGCTTTTGTGTGTTTTCTGGTTCTCTTGTGATGTGTTGGCAAAAAGTGACAGAGTAAGATCAGTTTATCTGGAGGAAAAAAAAAATTGCATTTATGTGGAAACTTAGAGCCCTTATGACATGACAACTAAGAAGCTTCGTTTTTACTTCAACCTTCATTCTCTAAAACAAAACTGAGTACTGTTGGTTTATACTGCAAACACTTAACAATCTGGATGTTAGTGGTTTGCTGGGGTTTTTTTTTGTCTGTTTTAGTTTTTCTCCTGAAGATTCTCAATTTAGGTCTATATTAACATAATTCTGGAAAGGAATACTTCAGTAATTGATTACTTCAGGGTATGAATATGTCAGTAGATTAAGTTATATATGTACCCCTTCCTAAAGAACACAAAGCTGATAATTTAAAACAGCAGTCTGCAGGCCCTTCCATTATAGCTAAAGTGGCATTTCTTCTGTAAGATGACTAAATACAATTGCCTTAGTTTGTAGATTCCATTAGTCTTGCAGGAAAGTTGTTTGTGGCGATTTGTATAGATTTCTTACTGAGTCAGACTTGCTCTTTAGCTGAACTAGCTTTTTTGTTTTTTGTTGTTTTGTTTTCTTTCCAGAGCTAGTGAGTTTGCTAACATATTGAGATTGTAATTCTTCTCCTTTTTGCCTAGGAAGTGAGAGCTGAAACAATATGCTTTCTAGTCTCATATCAGTCTTCTAGCCCTTTTGACATGACTAGCTCTTTAATGACCAAGCACAAGCAAAACTAGGTCTTCCCTGATAAGCCTCACCGGAATGCTCACAATAGATTGCTTATTGATGCTCTCCCTGTGCTGGATATATTGCCTTTGTATGAATAAAAAATTAAATGCATTGCATCTAATTTTCTGAGTCTTACTGTGCGTTCTGATTCTGTTGTGCTATTGCAATACCCTTTTCTCTCTGTCCCACCTGATAATTCTATTAATAATTTCTGAAAAAGAGCATACACACTCAAGTGTAGGGTATTTAATAAGAATGTCCACAATGTTTCTTCTCTGGATCATTCTCAGAAACTTACTAGTAAATTTTCCCTTGCTCAGAAATCCCTCACTATTGCAGTGAAGTGTTGTTTTCCCTTCAGCAGCTAGTTGCTTACCCACCACAGAACTCCTTTTGCCAGTCCCAACTGCCTCTAGCTGATCTTACAGTATACCACGTGAGAAATGCAGTCCTGATTAGAGCTGCCATATTTTCCTAAAGTAAAAGGTCACTTACTTTTTCAAAAGAAGAGCTTAATTAGTCTGATGTGGCTGTTCTAACTTTGAGAAATTCAAGTCTCTCATATCATCCCTATTTTTCTCTTTTCATAATATCCAGGTGATTCAAACAGGCACTTAATGTGGCTTCCAAATTAGAAATGGCAAAATGTTACTTATTGCATTCTCCTGAGCTCTGCTCTATAAAATCTGTTAGGAGAGCTGCCTATTGTTGACAGTTGGTGGAAGTGGACACTGCTTGAATTCATCTGTATTAAACTTCAGTATTATAAGCTAATGCCTGAACTCATCTAACTTCTTGAAATTGTATGGGACAGTGCGAGTTAAGAAAATGATGTGCCTTTAGAGGTGCTTATGGGGCTAAAGGTGCCCACACACAGTGACCTAAATAAGGGCAGTTACAGTCTCCTAAGCACATGAGCAACACAGTGATTGCATCGAACAGTGAAATGGCAAAGACTGGCATAGTCTTGTTTCTTAGTTGAGTGAAAGAATGGCAGCATGCCACAGAAGAAGTACACAACAGAGTCTTAAATTATGCCTAAAGCTATAAAGCTAGCAGAAGGATACAGAGAAGAATGACAGTTGAGGCTTTTTCCCCACTCTTTGTAGAGGCAGCGTTTGGATGGAATGAGTATGGTAGAGTAACAAGCCAAGAACATTCTTGTTACCCTAATCAAGCTGAGAGGAAGAGTCTGAATAAGTGTCTTTTTAACTCTGTATGTGAGTTAATCCCAGTTATTAATGTTTTTATGTTAGAAGAGCTCTCTTTCTTCTTGCATACTAATACAACTGCTGAATAGCACTTTGAAGAGGCCTTTCCCCAGGAATAGTAACTTGCTTTTAGAGAGTAGTTCCATACAATTTATCTCACCTTTTGTGGTATTATTCTCCAATGTAAGCAATTGCTACTATGTTTATAGTTTGGGTGATCATCAATGGCTGTGGAGGCTTCCGGACATACAGGGTCTTTGCTAGGAAACTTTCAGAAGTCCCCCATTATGATCCTTCTTAGGTGACCATGCGATCATGAACCTTAAGAAGACTCAAAAGCTTTATCTTTGTATGTGGCTGTTTTTTAACTCAATTTCATAAGCAAAACGATGCGTTGAAATCTAGTACAAACCTTTCCATATTTGTACAGAGTTAATGTACATGTGGGTGGATCTTAAAACCTCAGTTTTTATATTGCTTTGGATTTGTCAGCTTTAGAAATTGTTTGAACATGTCTCTGTGTCTTCAGATCTTGTTATGCTGTTTCCATGTTGAGCTGCCAAACTCATTGCATCAAACGGTTGTCTTCTTTGTTTGTTCTTATGTCTGAAATCACAACTTTTTCAACAGAGCCCTTCTGCTTGGCACACTATCCATCAGCCTTTCACAGCGTGATGTTTAATCCAGTAGAACCCAGGTTACTGGCTACTGCCAACTCTAAGGAAGGTGTGGGGCTCTGGGATATTCGTAGGCCTCAGAGGTAAGTTTTGGCTGTCCTGCTTTTAGGCCATGTAATCTTTTTCTTGTAAGAAGTGGTGCTGCTATTTTTAAGTTGGAGCATATGACAGTAAGAAAAAAGATGCAGAAGACGTTTAATAGCAATGTTAGTAATGCTGAATTAAATTATTTTATGTAATTACCCTTTTTACACATACTGTCTTCTATGGATTCCAAGTTGGTCTGGATCTTCAATGTTAAGTCATGTTTTGGAAAACTATCTGGCCTTATCATTGCAGGATTAACTCAGGCTGTTGTCAAGTTCTTGTCGTTATGTATAGCATTGGCTTGCTAAGAATAGAAGACGCCATGTTGGGGCACTACATGGCTTACAGTTTGTTTTTTTTTCTACCTAGCATTATTTGCAGTGGCTAGAACTAGAGACTGTGGATAAGTCAGCTTTTTGCACAGCCTCTAGGACATTTATGTGACTTCCTAGACACCTAGACAGTAGTTTATATTTCTTCAGGTTTAGCATGTGTACAAAAGACTTGTTAACCTCTGATAAATCTGAATTCTAGTCTTTTCTTTGAATGATGGGGGGGTGAGGGTGGAGGGTAGTGGAAGTTTACCTGAAGTTACAACCTCAGGCTGAAGGCTTTGAGTAAACAAAATGGGTGGAAGTTTGTATGCATATGTCTGATGGACAAGAACTACTTCCTTTTGGGTCTTACTCTGATCAAAGTAAGTCTTTCCAATTAAAAATCTAAGTATTGGTAGTGAAACATACCTTGTAACAGCTGTGTTGAAGTTTCTAGGTGGGTAGGTCATGCTGCTTTTTCCACGTTTAGGGGAATGTTTGCAACACCTCACTTTACAGGTGGACATACGTGACATATAGCATGCAGCTGATCCTTAAGCACTGAATTGACAGCATTTGTACTTGCTTAGTACGTGTAATCTCTTGTGTCTAATAGACTCAATGCCTGCAGCCTTGTTCCTTCAATAGGGCTGAGAAAATGCAAAAAGAACAGTAAGTGGCAACCTGCCCCTCCTTCATTCAGTGATATTTGGAGCCTCAGACTGAGCAAGCTGTAACTTAATGCAAATTAAAACAGTTTACTTTCAGCTGCCATCTTCTGGGATGGGCATCAGCTTTTCTCCTTTGCACGACCAGAGAGATGCCCAGAACATGTTGAAAAGGGTATCTTTGGTGGTAGAAAAGAAAATGGTGTATGGTGCTCTGCTGTCGTTGCAATTTGATTCCAAGAAACCTTCAGGAAGGAGAAATGTTTGGAGTGGACTCTCCATGTTATGCTGGTTTGCTGCCAAAGTCAAGTCCGCAGATTCAGCTAAATTGAACTGTCTGCAGATGTAGTTTTTTAATCATGGAACTTTGATTTGTAACATATTTGGAGCCAGTTCACTTTGTCTTATAAGGAAACAGTTTTATAATGTATAGATCAGTTAAGGCATAATCCTTCCAACATCATGACAAATGGAAGAATGGAAGCCAAAATTCAGATTTTTATTGGCAGCTCTTGATTTATTACCATCTCTTTCTTAGAAAAAATATACAGTGAACTTAATTATATTTAGAAATAAATAAAATACTAACATGAGTGAAGTAACACACATGGTACTTTAAGTACTTGAGGTAAACTTTACATAGAACTGAAGTTGCTATGTGAATCAATTTTCATCTATTTTCTCTATATGTGGTAATGCTAAAAGATGCAAAGTGTAATTTCAGGTAAGATAAGTTCCAAAAGCCTTTTGATGGATAAGAAATTTTACAGGGATAAGGAGCTACCCTTAAGGAACATCCCTGAAGTTCTTCATAACCTCAGAATAAACAGGAAGCTGCTTGTGTAAGTGCATGCCAGAATACTAGCACAGCAAGAAGGGTTACTACATCAGCTGCTTTTCTTGCTGTCAAGAGTCTGCTAATGGTAGAAATTCTCTACTTTTCTTTGTTGTTGCTGTTTTATAAAACTATCTAAGAAAATGTAATGCTATGTGATGTGTGGGAAGGAAGAGAGGAATACAAACTTTGCTGATGCATGATGTAGAAGTACTAACTTGCTGGGGTTGTTGTGGAGTAGTACATAATTATAGTTATAAAATTTCTAGATAGATCTTTGCCTTCCCATGCCTGTCTTTTTCTTTTAATTTCCATTTCTGTGCATGAAGGGTATTTGTGAGGACTATTTTATGCTCTAAGCTGTTAAGGGAACTTCTCTTGTTGCTGTTGTTGATATCGTGTGAATTTTTCAGACCTGTCATTCCGCCTGTGGTTCTAGCAGAAAAGAGTTGGTCAGATAAACTTAAGATGCTTTGGCATAATGTGTAGTAGTGGGGTTATGGTCTGAGGCTGAAGATAGAAAAGGGAAGTAGTACGTGTGCTTGTAGAGACTTGCTGTGCATTGCCAAAACAGTAATTTCCAGTGGGTTATGCATTCCAGTGAGTACAGCATTCCGCTACAGGAAAAGTGAAACCACTATAAGTAGA